>NC_050583.1:41676463-43128963 GCF_013368585.1 Megalops cyprinoides
AAGCCCATCAAGTATCCCACAAAACAACAGGAGCAACATCCATTTGGAGCCCAAATGACACTGAAATAACAATGTTGGGGCTATTTCTGGCAGCAACAAATTGCCACTTAATAAGGGCTGGTTTAGTTAAGGCACCAGTGCAGTGATTTCTTTGTTCGAAATGAATGACTGCATTTAAGTTATCAGTGACAGCAGTGAGGGTTTTCGGGGAGGGGTAGTAGAGAATAATTTTCTTGGAGATTGCAAACAGCAGCTTATTTGTTTGTATTTCCCTTGCTAAGCATCTCTTCATTTAACTGTAGTTTGAAAATGGGCTCAGGAAGGCTGTGATTAGCAGTAAATAGTCAGCTGGTCCAAATGCAAGAAACCTCGAACAGGTTGAAACAACTCTAGCTAATTACGGCCAGTTGAGATCGGACTGTAGGCAATTTCTCACAATTTCTTAGTCTGAAGCCAGGGCTTAAAAGCATTTGTCACGGCTGCATATCGGAGGGCGCTGACGCACTTGCGGACCATTTTCTGAATGAGAAGCACTGTGCTCAGAGGAAAGAAAACATGAAATTGTGCTCAAAATACTTTCTCATTCATACACCCAGTTAGTGCTGGGCCTGGAATGTTCAAGATCACAAGCGCTCATATTCTCGTCTGTGCCTGCTTGTTTCTGTATATGAAGGACGCAGGTTCCATTCACTGCCTTCCACCTTGCCGTTGGTGTAGACGGATTATTCCCCATCTGCGGGTACATTCTGAACACCGACAATAAGGAGGGAAGTGCAGAGATGGGGCTGATCTTTAGAGGCCTGCACCGCTGTGCCTTGACTGGCTGCCTGAGAGGGAATGGCGCGCAGAACTTTGAGGCCATTTAAATGAGTCACAGGGAAGCACTCCTGCTGCAGCATGTTCTTCTCCTGGAGGACTAAGAAGGTGAGAACAGCAAGGCTGCATAAATGAACATGAGACAGGCTTCACAAAAGAAAGGAGCTGGGTGAGTCAGCCTCCTCCCAAGATGCCGGAGTCCTGGTACGGTGGCAGTGCCAACGTGCCAGCCCTCAGTCTCTCCCCGCCTCTCTCTCTCTCTCTCTCTCTCTCTCTCTCTCTCTCTCTCTCTCTCAACCCCAGTTACAATGCACCGCTGTTTAAAACAGGCCACTAAGCTCTGGAAGGCCATAACAAAGCAGGTGGCCGCAAGAACAACATCTCCATCTCCTTCATGCTAAACAAAATGAAAAATATATAGCTTCTCCTTTTCCCACAGAAACCCCAAATACCTGCAGCCAACTGGAAAACAATTTAAAATGGTGACTGTAACATACACCGCTTTAAAACAAGAAGGGCCTGGTTCTACATTGCTTTTTCCCAAAATTATAATACAGCATCCAGCAACCAGAGTCATGTAGACTGGGTTAGGTCTCCCTTACCTTGGCGTGGATGTTAGGCACTGACCCGCTGGACCCATTCTCAGCAATGGCACTGTTGGAGCTGTTGGGGGAGCTGGGCCCAGAGCCAGGAGCGCTGCTACACATGGAGGACACTGCAATGACAACAGCAAGTGGATCAGAGCTCTGACGACTCCTATGCGCTATGCAACATGGTACATCCTACTTGGACAACCCCCGGTGCCACGCATAGTGGTACACCTTTCTGGTCCAAAACCGTTCATGTACACTTGTGGTTGCTCTAGCCATCACATGAGGCAGAGGGTAGCTTGTTTGATGAGATTTGGTGTCACCAAAAAAAAAAAAAAAAACCCCAGAACTCTTAAAGAGGAGCAACGACTTCCACTATGTTCCTATGGTTCCTGTGGCACACGATGGATACTGAACAGCCAAGTCTAGAAAGTGCTGGTTATCTCCCTGAAAAGGCAGAAGTTGTTTATCGGTAGGTGTCTGGGACCGCGAAACAGATTCAGGAAATGATTTGCGCACAGGGATGGCCTGCCTGCTACCAGCTTCTACCTAGACAAACCCCAGGGATACTTTGTTGCCGCTTCTTCCGCCAGACGTCGCCCCGCCACAACACCCCCCCCTTTCCTGCAGGGCTTACAGGACTAATCCTCTGTGTCCTCCATGAAAATGAAAAATGTAAACCATCTGCTTATTTGCCGGGAACGCAGCGGACGCAGCTCTGGGGCCGGGCGGCTTGCGCGCGTCTCCAATAAGCCCGGCTATTTTTAGCCTGAGCTGCTGGCTTCATTAGGGAGAGGCGGCGTTACTGTGTTTATGTGGACCCCGCAGCACGTGCTGTGGGACGGACGCAGACATCTGGGCAGAGGCTGATGGTGGATATGAACTCCGCGGTATTCAGTGCTGTGTCGGTTTATGAAATGTGTGCGCATGTGCGTGTGAGTGCGTGTTGGGGTATTGCAGTCAGGGACTGATCTTAGCCACGCCGGTGACATACTCCGCCGCTCACCAGAGTAATGGCCTTATGTAACCGAATTCTGGGGAAAGGGGCGAAGCGGCTTGCTTTGCCTGACATTTCCAGCGGGGCTATTCCTGCCTGGCGCGTCAAAATGAGAACAAGGGAAGGCAGCTGAAAACATACGTCATAAGGGGGTCGATGTATATGCACATCCTGAGCTTGAACATATTCACAGGGTCTGAGTTTGATCCCAGCCGTGTGATCACCTGACAATGACAGGGAGACCAAAGTGGTGGAACAAATTGGCTTCATTGCACCAGGGATAGGGGTGGGCAGGTCGGCCAAGCTTTGTTGGTCTCGTTGCACACCAGTAACCCCCTCTGCTTGCTCAGGTGGCCACAGTATGCCTGCATAAATATGTACATGAAGTGTCTTCCTTCTCCTGTCTGTGCTAGCTTGGCATGGGGGCTGAAATGCGAAAAGAAGCGGCGACTGACTTCACTTGTTTTGGAGGAGAGCACATGTTCGTCTGTGCTCTCCTGGATTGTAAGTGGGGGCTGCAGCAATGAGCAACAGACTAATCACATAATTAGGCATTCCAAATTTGGAGAAAAAGAGGACAAAAAAATCATTAGACATTACAGACTTCCAAAAACAGGAAAGGATTTAACAAAAGAACAAGCCACAGGTATAGGAGAAATAAGGAAGGCGCAACACAACTCCACATGTCCACTGTCCCCCCGTTATGAGAGGCTGGATCTAGCAGATGAGGAGGCAGAGCTCACCTGTGATTTCGATGGCCCTCTTCTTGAAGGTGCTGATCACTGTGCCATCCTTCCGCCTTAGCAGCGGGCTGCTCCGCCTCTCCGCCACCTTCTGCTTTAACCGAGAGCGCACCTTCAGGTTGGGCTCAGATGCTGGGCAGAGAGAGAGAGAGAAAGAGAGAGAGAGAGAGAGAGAGAGAGAACACAAAAGAGGCAGGGTCATGGCTTGGCTCCGGCTTCACATGTAGCTTTTCACACATGCACAACAGCAGTCTGAACAAACCCAAGAGCAATTGCCACAGAACCAATCACCACCCAGACAGAACGTTCGATCTGGAATCATAGCTTGGCAGCGCTCAGCATAAGCAGCTGCTGCCACTGGGAATTGTCTGGCAGTGTGTCATCCAGGTGACATCATCGAATAATGGCCACAATGAAAGGGATTCGAATAGAGATTGAAGCTGGGTGTGCGTTCATATTACAGTCCATACTGTGCTATCAAACTATCTGAACTCCGTGTGCCCCTGTGCCGTTGGCAGTTAGGCCACGGCAAGCAGATTGTGTCGGCGCTGCTTCTGACTCTCAGGCACCTGCGAGCACAGATCAAGAGTTAAATGACATTGATTTGACTTGCACAGAAAAGGCTGCAATTACCACACAAAGTATTCCTGAAAACTATTTATGGAAAATACTATTGACCTGGTGATCAATGTTTCCTTAGAAAAACATGTCAGCACCATGAACAGCGGCCCCTGTGTTGTACCATATGCAGCCATGCAAAGTGCTGCAAAGCACACCCCACCTAGGCTGCACACTCAAAAGCTTCCACTTTTGTGTTTCCACTGACCTGCCTTGACTGTGGGCCACCAACACCAAGGCGGAGCCTGAGACGCATCCACAGCATGCTGGCTGACACCATATATGGCAACAGGTTGGCCTCGTGCTCTGGTGAGTTAAGTGGATGCTGGAGTGTTTATCATGTAAAATACCATAGCCAGAATGTCCTTTCCAAACAACACTCTGAGCAAGGGAGCACGGTCTGGTAAGAAAATGGAACATTTCACTGGCCTTGTGAAACACAGGAAATATGTAAAGAGTATAAGCAGGGACTGTTTTTTGTAGGCTTTCTAAAGCATAAGGGTCAGGATGTCACCCTCCATCGTAAGCTGGTGCCCGACATGGTCTTGATGTTACAAAGACATTCATTTTACACTAAGGAACTGTACTCCACTCAACACATGCCGTGTGCAGCTGTGGAACCTGTAGTACCTGCTGAGGAACCTGTCAATGCATGCGGCGATGCAGGGCACCCCAGAGATAAAGTTACATGACATTGCCTTTTTGGCAGAAGCGTATATCCAGAGCAACTTACACTGCTTCCAACTTTTACAGCTGGATATTTGCTGATGCAACTCGTGTTGCAAAGTAGCTTGAGGGAACAGCAGCAACACCTAACCTGGGAATGGAACAGGCAAGCTTTGGGTTACGAGCCCTGCTCCCAACCACTGCACCATGCTGCAGACCTGCTGACACTAGCATCTCTACTGGATCTGTGTCAGGTGATCGGGGTGGCTGGCTCACTGTGTGTGCACCCACTCGTGCCACGTCATCACACCCCCACCTCTCAACCAGCCCAAAACGTGCAAACCATTGGATCCACCAGCTGTCATACCACAGGCATTAACTTGTAACTAGACATAGCTTTAAGCACACTGTAAACATAACAGTGTCAGTTCGCGCGAGGGCGTTTTTCTGGTTTGCTTGATTGATTTTCATGAAAATAATTATTCACTTAATTTCCAACATCCAATTTGTGAGCATATTTTGGGGGCGAATTCTGCTGGGGGGTCATGGGAAAGGAGGATGAAGTACCCCACCTTCATGTGCTACACGCTCCTTCTGGCCTTCTCTTCCTCAGCCTGCACAGCATTCACAACAGAACAATTTCTATGGTCTTTTAGACTTCAACAAAAGCTGACTCACTCTAATTTGTACAAAATACAACAAAGCTGTGTTCTTTTTTTTCTGCAGCACCTGTTTGATCAACCTCGTTCCTTGGGTTCAATGCCAAAACGAATTAAACTGATTGACTAAAAAAGGATTCCGAAACAATTGGGGAACTTATGCAAAAGGCTCGGCTTACTTCAGCACAATTAACCACTGTTTAGACAACTGGAACGTGACGTCTTTGTTAGGTGCATCAGGACGTCAGTCTGACAATGTGGAACAGAGGCGAATTAAGCTCAACACAATCAATGGCTTTCGTATACTGTAGATTTAATTTGGTTGAGAAACCTCTGTGCATGTCTAAGAATGGGGGCAGCCTGTGTTAGGATGGAGAGGGGAGCTGGGAAAAGGCGTAAGAGCTTTACCGCACCCGGTCTCTGTTGTGAAAGTCGCCACGTCAAAGCTAAGGAGGAAATGAGAGGGAGTGCCATGGCCCTGCTCAACCTGTTTTCACTCATTCATACAGTCTCCGATTAAAGGTCAACTGAGTGTGTGGGCCTGAGGAACAGGTCTGATTCTGAGATGGAGGTGAGGAGCGGAGAGAGGGGGATGAATGGAGAAAGAGGGGGATGGATGGAGAAAGAGGGTGCTGCAAGGAGAGAGACATACACAGTTGGAAAGGGACAGTGAGAAGAGAAGCTGGTTTATTTAAGAGCAGGGGAAAGGAAAGGAGCCAGCATGCTGTGGAGGCAGTGAGAGAGAGCACAGGAGAGGTGGTGGAGGTAGACGGCAGTAGGCAGACATTTCTCCCACCTGCCTGCGCTGGTGACTCAGGCTGACTCACACCTGCAGACAGCTGGCCAGCACACATCTTCAGAAGACAGGCAGAGCCATCCCACAACAAACCGCCCCCCCCCCCCTTTCTGCAGTTGTACTGGCATCGCAGCTTGTTTACACTCTCTGTTTTACACACACACACACACACACACACACACACACACACACACACACACACACACACACACAGCCACTCAGAGGTATACTGAGAACGCCACTGAATGCCTCCTGTCATTCTTCTGAAGACTCATCTCTGCACCACTCAGAACAACCCTGAAACTACACATTACTACTGCTGTGCTTTGTGCTCAATCTTATCAATGTTTTTTATGTATGTTTCATGCATACACATGTATGCACGTATATATGTATGTACTGTATATGTACTGCTTTTAATGTATGTATGATGGACAATGTGAAATTTGTTGGTATGCTATGCTGGTGAGCTACCTATCTGAATGTACTGTTCTCTCTACACAACAAGCATACTTTGTCTGAGACAAATTTCCTTCAGAACAATAAAGTTTATTTTATATTATTAGGTTTTCATAATAAATAAATACATAAAATCAAATACACAATGAGATGCCCAAATGACCACTTCACCAGAATATGGTTGCCCAAATGACTTGGCCAACTGGAAAACAAGGGCTTGGAGGGCTACGACCCTCCAGATAAAATCCTTCCTTTAGACCAAATTCATTCACTTGATATGGTCCATCCTGGACTGAGAGGGGGGGGGGGGTGTCGTCTTTGCAGTAGCAAAGCCATGTAATCTCAACAGCAGTCACACCCCTAAACCAGCCCTGCAGGAAGGAGGAGCTCCACCTGTCATGGAGTACAATGGGAGCTCACCTGTCTTCCGCAGGGGGAAGTCATCCTTGCCGTCGTAGGAGCCCAGCAGAGGGGGCAGTTTGTAGGAGGGGGGTGTCCCAGGGGTGTTGCTCTGTGGTGGGGAGCTCTGGTCCAGAGAGGTGTGGTGAGCCCCCCTGTGGTTCCAAATATGACAGCTGTTACTTTGACAACTACTTCCATCATCACAACATGCATTTAGACTTTATTACTAGCAATGCAAAAACATAAACTTGACACCATTAACTGCTATAAATACATGCTCACAGATAAGCATTTAGACTGGACTCTTTATCTGTTCCAATAACTGTTTGGATGTGTGAATGTGTGCCATTCTTTCACTGTTCCTGAATTAGACAGCAATTAAACTTGCTTGGTATGATCCTAAGTAATTTTCGATATCACTGAGAGGCTTCCCTAAGTCCCTATGCTTACCAGCATTTTGGGGGGAAGGAATGGTTCAGTCCGCCAGGTGTAGGGTCTTTTTTACTGAGGAGGAACTCCTGGAGTTTTAGCTTGACCTCTGTGCTTGCGATTGCACCTGCCAGGACAGACAGAACGGCAGACAGAAAGGCATGAGGAGGAGGCGGCTACCATCCTACAGTTCTGCGAGACTGAACGCTGTAAGTGAGAGAGTATCCTGTGGGACTGCAGAGGGCTTTTCATCAGACGTTAACATCTTTATTTACACCACAACCACCCTTACCAAAAAGACAAACAAGGAAGACTAAAAGGACAGTGAACCATATCTTCATTCTTAATTCTGTGTCAAACCTAGTTTCTCCTTTCCAAAGCACATTCAGAAGGAATGTTTGATGAATATGGCCCATTGTCTGACACAAGTCTCCCTGCTAAGACAGATCAAATCATTCTTTTTGCAGCCTGAGAGGATGGGCAGTGATACGGTGTGCTATAGGTATGGGTCTCACTTTCTTTGCCTTTCTCCTTGTTCCTCAGCATGATCAGCTGCTGCTGGCATAAGTACATGCTGTGTACATGTACATGCTGTGAGTATGAGTATGCGCTGTGGTAATGAGTATGTGCTGTGTACATGTACATGCTGTGGGTATGAGTATGCGCTGCGGTAATGAGTACACGCTGTATACATGTACATGCTGTGGGTATGAGTACGTGCTGTGGTAATGAGTACGCGCTGTGGTAATGAGTACATGCTGTGTACATGTACATGCTGTGGGTATGAGTATGCGCTGCGGTAATGAGTACACGCTGTGGGTATGAGTACGCGCTGCGGTAATGAGTACACGCTGTATACATGTACATGCTGTGGGTATGAGTACGCACTGTGGTAATGAGTACATGCTGTGTACATGTACATGCTGTGTGTATGAGTATGCGCTGTGGTAATGAGTATGTGCTGTGTACATGTACATGCTGTGAGTATGAGTATGCGCTGCAGTAATGAGTACATGCTGTGTACATGTACATGCTGTGGGTATGAGTACGCGCTGCGGTAATGAGTACGTGCTGTGGGTATGAGTACGCGCTGCGGTAATGAGTACATGCTGTATACAGTACGTGTATGAGTATGTGCTTTGCGTGCATGTGTGCTGGGGCCCGAGCCTCACTCTCTTTGCCTTTCTCCTTGTTCCTCAGCATAATGAGCTGCTGCTCCAGCCGCTGCTTCTCCAGCTCCTCGTGTCTCTGCTGCTCCAGCTTCCTCTTCTGCTCCAGCTCCTGCTGCCGCTTGGCCGCCAGGATCTCCTGCTGCTGCTGCGGGCACACAGAGGCAGGCTGCTCATGGTTCGGCTAGTCCGTCCCACTGCTATCATGCTCACATTACAACAGAAATGCAAGTCATATCTAAAGAACAAAAAAAACCTTCGTCCCAGTCAGAATCATGGATGACCGCTCCCTGTCTCACCCTCTTCCCAATTCTTAGTACACAGGGTAATTCTCTCATTGCTACAGCTACACCAGTTTTCACAGTCCCACACTGATGTCGCCTGACCTGTATAGACTACGAAACCTCTCCTGATGATGTTGTGTGGGGGTTGCCCGGTGAGTGTGCTCACCTTGAGGTGCTCCTGCAGCTGCACCTCATGCTGGCGGGTGAGGACCTCGTGCTGCTTCTGGAACTCGGCGAAGAGCAGCTGCTTCTGCAGCTCCTGCTGCTGCTTGAGGAGCAGCAGCTCCTGCTGCAGCTGCTGCTCCCTCATGATGGGGTCCATGGCGGCCAGGCCCAGCCGGGGGTCCGTCCTCAGGTCGACCGGGCCGCCGCCGCCTCCCCCCTGCTCTCCGCCGCCCGGGCTCTGCATCCCCACCGAGAGGGACGCTTTCACCTCCACTGTGGGGGGAAGAGAGGAGTTCCCATTAGCACGCAGGCAGGCATCAATTTAAAGGTGACGCTACAGCACCTTTAAAAAATCATTTGCAAGCCTATACTACACATATAACAGGAACAAAGGGATAGTGACCAGCACCTGTCACATAGTTAATTTTCCAATATGGAATATAAGCAGAGTGGCACTGGGGAGAGTGCATATTTCTACCACCATAAAGATATCCTCACAAGTCATTTAACCTGTGGCTAGGTTGCCTAGGTAAATAGCCATCTCACATAAAAGGAGCAGGCAGTGCCCTTTTTCTAGTGGCAAATGACATCACGCACTTGTATGTACCCAAAATGCTTTTTTAGCCATGGAATGGCCTTATTTCTTGCCCCAAGGCAAAAACACATTATTAACCTTTTCAACTATCCTTCACACAGACAGATAGTACGGACAAGCCATCAGTGGTGGAGGCAGTTAAGGGGGCGACTTTCACACTTTTTAAATTCCAGTTAAGGTGACCTCTGCAGTTTTTTCGTTCTTTATCAGAAGACTGTGTTCATTTGTTGTTGTGCAAAATGTGTGTGCTAGTGCCTGTTTATTCCTGTTCCATTCCAGGGAATCTGTCAACACGCTGTGCCTTGCCTCAGTCGCTATTGAGCAGGAGTGCTGGGGCGTCAGACCTCACTAATAATAGAAAATGGCAATCGATGCAGAGGGCACATGGTTATGCAACCCAAAGGCAATCAGGCGCTGCCAGGGAGGGCATGGAGATTAGGCACGAAAGACAAGAGCCAACCAAGCCCAGGCCTTCCCACTGCTTTGATTTGAGGCAATTAGCACTGTATGGGCTTTGTGATCAAAAAGCCATTGGCAGCTCCAGGAAAGCCCTGTGTGGATGATTCAGCCACCTGTCAACAGCGGCACTGCTACAGCTTTCAGCACAAAAAAAGGGGCAAAACTGCCACCGCAAACAGCAGACTCTCCAAATGAAAGTCCTAACAGCGGGAACATGATGTGCAGCACTCCCGCACAAAAAGTAGTTCAGAATGTCTCCTCTTTTTCTTCTATCTTGCACAGACCATAAAAGTGACAGCACCTGTGAAGGGGTCAGAGGTCCATAGCGCACCACATCGGCTGCGGAATCTGTGCAGCATCTGTAGCCAAATGCTAACAATTCACAGACGCCCGTGGCACTCCACTGAATTGCCTTCGGTAGGCCTTGGCATGGGAAGAGGACACCAAACGCAGGAGAAAGCTGCACGTGGCAGCGCTGGTGCCGGCTACCCAAATATAGACCAGACAATTGTCGATGCGTTTTTGTTTTGGCTGTGGCGGGGACATGGTGCGGCCAGCTCCCACATGGACTACCGCTTTTGCAGACCAAAAGATAACCCAGAATACCCCCGCCTACCTTCCAGAGGGAGCAGGGAAGACGGAAGGGGTATCACATGCTCCCGGTGAGCACAGCTCAAGATTAATGTGTATCACACAGCCCTGTGCCGGCGCTGTGTGCTTACAGAGCAGAACTGCACAAGCAGGGCCTTTGTCATAATGTGCAACCTGAGTGTAAAATAAATAATTGCATCCGTGCTTCTGCTGTGCCAGTATTTTGCTCGAAACAACATCAGCACTATCTGGTAAATGTGCTCTTAGCTCAAAAGCTGTCAGTACAGCTACCTAGAGTATTTCCAGGTAGAGGAGGCCCACTGCAATCCTATCTTTCAGTGCTAAGCACTGCTAACCATTTGCTGCATTTTGAACCTACACAGCGTAATATCCAAACATTTACAATTTGATATGAAGCAGCAGTAGTTGACAACCTAGTTACATCAAAGCACCAGCTAATTAAAGAAGCTATTTAGCTAGCTTGTTGGTTGCTCTATATGATCAAAACATAACACACTTGACTATAACTGTAGCTGGCAATACACATTCCCAAATCTATTACATACAGTGCTGGCCAAAAGTATTGGCACCCCTGCAATTCTGTCAGATAATGCTCAATTTCTCCCAGAAAATGATTGCAATTACAAATGTTTTGGTAGTAATATCTTCATTTATTTTGCTTGCAATGAAAAAACACAAAAGACAATGAAAAAAAAATTAAATCAATTATCATTTTACACAAAACTCCAAAAATGGACCGGACAAAAGTATTGGCACCCTCAGCCTAATACTTGGTAGCACAACCTTTGGACAAAATAACTGCGAACAACCGCTTCCGGTATCCATCAATGAGTTTCTTACAATGCTCTGCTGGAATTTTAGACCATTCTTCTTTGGCAAACTGCTCCAGCTCCCTGAGATTTGAAGGGTGCCTTCTCCAAACTGCCATTTTCAGATCTCTCCACAAGTGTTCTATGGGATTCAGGTCTGGACTCATTGCTGGCCACTTTAGAAGTCTCCAGTGCTTTCCCTCAAACCATTTTCTAGTGCTTTTTGAAGTGTGCTTTGGGTCATTGTCCTGCTGGAAGACCCATGACCTCTGAGGGAGACCCAGCTTTCTCACACTGGGCCCTACATTACGCTGCAAAATTTGTTGGTAGTCTTCAGACTTCATAATGCCATGCACACGGTCAAGCAGTCCAGTGCCAGAGGCAGCAAAGCAACCCCAAAACATCAGGGAACCTCCGCCATGTTTGACTGTGGGGACCGTGTTCTTTTCTTTGAAGGCCTCGTTTTTTTTCCTGTAAACTCTATGTTGATGCCTTTTCCCAAAAAGCTCTACTTTTGTCTCATCTGACCAGAGAACATTCTTCCAAAATGTTTTTGGCTTTCTCAGGTAAGTTTTAGCAAACTCCAGCTTGGCTTTTTTATGTCTCTGGGTCAGAAGTGGAGTCTTCCTGGGTATCCTACCATAGAGTCCCTTTTCATTCAGACACCGACGGATAGTACGGGTTGACACTGTTGTACCCTCGGACTGCAGGACAGCTTGAACTTGTCTGGATGTTAGTCGAGGTTCTTTATCCACCATCCGCACAATCTTTCGTTGAAATCTCTCGTCAATTTTTCTTTTCCGTCCACATCTAGGGAGGTTAGCCACAGTGCCATGGGCTTTAAACCTATTGATGACACTGCGCACGGTAGACACAGGAACATTCAGGTCTTTGGAGATGGACTTGTAGCCTTGAGATTGCCCATGCTTCCTCACAATTTTGCTTCTCAAGTCCTCAGACAGTTCTTTGGTCTTCTTTCTTTTCTCCATACTCAATGTGGTACACACAAGGACACAGGACAGAGGTTGAGTCAACTTTAATCCATTTTAACTGGCTGCAAGTGTGATTTAGTGATTGCCACCACCTGTTATGTGTCACAGGTAAGTAACAGGTGCTGTTAATTACACAAATTAGAGAAGCATCACATGATTTTTCAAAGGGTGCCAATACTTTTGTCCGGCCCATTTTTGGAGTTTTGTGTAAATTGATACTTGATTTGACTTTTTTTTCTTTCTCTTTTGTGTTTTTTTATTGCAAGCAAAATAAATGAAGATATTACTACCAAAACATTTGTAATTGCAATCATTTTCTGGGAGAAATTGAGCATTATCTGACAGAATTGCAGGGGTGCCAATACTTTTGGCCAGCACTGTACATTTAGGATAGCTGTGGTAGCTGAACTAATTACAAAGCAGAATAACAATCATAAGGGTTGATCGGTAAGCGAAGTACTAAATCGCTACAGCAAGATTCACACTCTTATCTACCAGTTATGCTGCAGTGCTATATCGCATGTTAAGTGAAACACTGTTTGATGCAGCACTACTCGTCAGCTCCCAGGTAGTTGAGAGGTGTTTACCTGAGACTGTGCACGGACTTAAGCCTAGCTAGGGTAACCCAGGTCTCCAGACACAGGGGACACAGGATCAAAGCGTAGTGTGTGGTGTCTCTTACTTTTGTGCTCTTGGGCAAAACACTAGCTTTTCAAAAATAATGTACTTAGCTTTAAGAGTAATTCTTCACTGAAAGGGAAAAAACCTCATCCTTAAGAGACACATCAGTGATTCTTCAGGAACTGTTATGACTGTGACTGTGTTATGAGTGAAGTAACAAATGGAAATAAAACCACAGAAAACCCAGGGCAATCTGTGCAAGACCACTGCAGCCTGGCATCACTGGAGCCATGCAGAGTAAGCACCTCCCCCATACACCACAGTCTCGATGGCCCACCGTGCCTGTAAGTCCACTGACCAGGCAGCGCTGCCATGCCATTTTTTGAAGGCGGCAGCTTGGTCTTATTCTTATTTTGACTACCTGTCTTGATCTATGGGCATCTTTACAGCCTAGACGTCTGTGTGTCAACTAATGACAGAGCAGGTCAACCAGGTAATGGCATTCTAATCCAATTTTAACCTGTTAATTGACCAATAGCAGAAAACAGCTACCTACTGTAATTAAGTTAACACTGACTCTCTGACCCTCCAGAAAACCTGTCAAATGTAGATAAACTAAGCATACGGTAGGCTAACGCTAACAGACATTTTTGGAAAGCTTGACAGTTAATTTTGAGAATGATGAGGGAACAGTCAATATCTACCATAAAAGAAGTGACTGATGGTAAATAAATGCAAAATAAAATTTTCTACATGGAAAAAACACAACTGCAGGTGAGGAATGTCCAGGATTTTCAGCTTATCATCATACATAATTTCTTCGCTGTCAGCAACTTGTTGAAAAGAGTGGACTTTTGTGAATACATTAAAAATGTATTTTTGTATATGGACATATGAGTGAGTTATTTTAACATCATTCTCCCATTTGGCTTGGAGAAAAGAAGGGGAACTTAGGGGAATTCTTTGGATAGTTCTTCAAAAGGCATCAAATGAAAGAACACTGCTTGCAGAGCACACTGGGGAGCTCCATCAACGGTCACCACAGCTCACCCACAACACATAACCCAAAAATAAGTGTGGAATAAAACGTGTACACACACACACAAATTTCGCTCTGGTTGTAAGCACTGTACGTTAGGAGTTTCATCGAGAAAAAACATACATGGAAAGAGACTAGACCTGTTTCTGAATGTGGGGGAGAACCGACAGGTTCACTTCAAGTTCAGGTGTCCACTTAATCACGGGAAGGGTTTTTCCTTGTTTTAAAGGCGGATGGAATAAGAAAGCCAAGGGGACCTCAAATGGTGGCCAATTCACCAAAATACTGCTAGTTTAAGCAAAAGGGCAGTAAAAGAAATAGCCTTTACATCTTTATATTCATTTCAACATGACAAGTGAGGAGGATGGAGAAACAAACCTTACCATTCTGGCAAAGCTCTCTGATTAACGAATTGTACTGTGTCACGGTATCCTGGACACACAACCAAGGGCACAAACCAGGACCTCTGAGACAGCAACAGCATCCAATTAGAATATAGTGACAAGTCACACCGAACTGGTTGCAAATTGATTGTGCTTATCAGAGGAAGGCTCTCATTGCCCTATCCTGACCTGCTACTCCTAACATGGCTGCATGCTGCTAAGCCAGCAGAAGGTGGGTGTGGGAGTAAAAAGCTAGAAACAATAATGAATACAGTGCTATGGCAACAGAGGATGAAAAACCAGTGTCAGCCCACCTGGACTCTTCTTTCTTGGCTCTAAGTATAAAGATAGACAGATGTGAAAATGTTATCCTCCACAAAGTACCTTCAAGGTCACATAAATTTAGTAAAAATTCAACTGAGGGATTTGTGAAAAAATAATCAAATGCATTTCAGAAAACACTGTCCTCAGAAACAATCCTTTCAGTATTAGGATGACGGTTTCTATCATGACTGCCATATTGGCTCTCCACTGAAATGAGAGACAAACAGTAAGGCATGCCAGGTAGCCCCTCATCAAACATGAATGAACGGCTTACATAATGCTCGCCTGCATGTCGTTTCTAGGCAGATGGGAAGGGGCAGAAAAAATACAGCGAGAGACAGAGACCAAAGGAGGAGAGAGAGCCGCTAATCAAATAGAAGAGTGTTAACTCGGGTCTGGCTTGCGCCTGGTCAACAGGAGTGAGGGCCCTGCGATACAAGTCCAGGAAAACCTTGCGGCTCTTTGAGTTTACATATCTGATTATCTCCTCCTCCACAGCGTTATTGTAATCGGCTGGAAAAGTGAGGCTAAATATATCTGCCTCTCTCCATGGCAGCTGTTTGCATGAAAGGGAGGGCGGTGTGGGTGGAAAAGGGGAGGGGGGGGGGGTAGAGTGGTACTCATCATGCTTTTGTGATAAAAAAAAAAAAGAAATCCTCATTGGCAGAGCAAAAAAAAAAAACAAAGCAAAAAAAAACTCAAAGTGCCGAGAAACACACCCTCCTCTTGTAAGCGGACAGTGCGGGTGTGCGTGAGTGCTACGCCGTTGAGTGTCCCGTATGGCCACGCAGGCAGATGCAGTCTGCTCCTCCATCGCGGCTGGTGACGGTCTGCACCCGGCCAGCCCGCTAGCAGCTGCCCTGCAAAACCTCTGCAGTGAGCAGTACTGCTGTGCCCCCTGAACCATCACCGCCCCCTTGCACTCCGCTGCGTGCTCCAACGCGCCGTCTGCTTTCTCGCTGCAGGAGAGGTGAGCATCTGCGTAACGGCGTCTGACGGCTTGCAAGCTCCGTCTACGTCTCTACAGTTGACAACTGAAGTTTTTCCAATGCAGACAGAGGCATCGGCCTCCTAGGGAAGCCCCTGTCTATCCCCACCGCAAGTCATGGGGAGAGCTGGCCTTATAAAGGCCATACGCTTCTATAGGATTTTTGATCTCTGTTCCCTCAAAGACGCAGCGCCTTCAAGGACTATACGTCTGAGGAGCCTGACGAACAGCTCTCATTTTAATCAAATAATCGGACTAATTGGGCGACAGCAGAGCAGGGGTGGGAGAGAGGGAAGAAGCCAGGAGGGACCGAGTTGCAGCCCACGTGGGGAATCCACCACGACGTCCCCAGTTCTGAGCCCCCTGTTGCTGCAGGGAGGCGCTCATCCGAACTGCCTGAACTGAAGCTCCTGCGTTTCCTGTTTGCTCATTTCCTCACATTAGCGCATAATGCGTCTGTTCCACTGATCGTGGAGAGCACCCCGCTACTTTAACTCCTGTACCTCCTCTCCTGTACTTTCCGCCGGCAGTGAAAACCTGCGTCTGTATCCCTCTCCCTCCTCCCAGTCTCTAACTCTTGTGAAGATGAAACTCTGAGCCACAGAGCCCAGTACCCGCCTGTGAAAAATCTAGGTTATAAATAACACTGGATTAATAATGCACACAGACAAAGCGGGAGGGGGATGCAGAGCACGCGCTGAGCTTTAAAAGCATGAATTTCAATTCTTGTTTTCATACATTGTTAGCCTGCTTTTCACCACCAATGTACCATGCAAAGGTCCTTTGGATGGCAGAATAAAAGCAAGAAAAAGTGTTTGGTTGGCCGTAACAAGCATGCATACATTTTTAAAATGCAAACAGTTCCAACTCCAAACAGGCATGCATGTTGAATGACAGTTTAAAGGTAAAGTATTCATGTTATTGATTTTCTTTAAAGCCCTCGGTACTCTTTAAGGATTTAATGCTGGCAAGGAATTCATATCCCTGTAAACAGCAGCAACAAAAGACCTCACTCTGTCAGTGTTTCACCCACCGGCAACGTTAGGATGCAGACCAGAGTTTGCCACTGTCACAGGAATGGCCCTGCTGCATCTTACTGCTGAGGTGACAACCCGTCACAAACACTGGATCGCTCCGGACAGCACCTTCGTGGAAACAAGCCCTCGTGTAGCAAACGGACACGCAGCGTAGGATGCTAATGACACGACAGGGGAAAGCCCTTACGTAACCTGCTTTTGCGTACTGTGTGCGTATACTGCTCTGCGTAGGCAGGCTTGTTGCAAGGCTGAAAGGTTCCCCTCTGTCAAGAGGAGGAGTTGGGAGGAGAGAGAGGAAGACTTTTAAGTTGGAGAGAGAGGGAGAGAGAGAGAGAGCACTCTTGCCGTATGTAGGTAGATAGCTAAACCACCCCCTCCCCATTTTCCAGCTGTGGCACAAGACGACAGGTACCTTTAAAAGCAGCAGCTGCCCTTGCACCCCAGCAGGCTCCAGCGTAGGAGACTCGCAAAGCTGACAGCGGTCCCCCACCTCCAATGTACGCAAGAGCCCCTCTCAATCTTCTGACTAAAAATAACACCACCACCATCATCTCTCACAACACAGAAGAAACTCGCCGCCGCACAGCTCTGACCGAACATGACAGCACGCCACACGCTTGATTCTAAGTCAACCATTCACCTGATTAACATGCATCCATGAGTACCCACGACCTGCAAGGTAAAGGCTGAGTGCCCCCTTTGGGTCTATGGAGTCCCTTGTAATAAATGTGGGCAGCCTCCTCATGAATGACCCACTTACTCGTCCTTTGGCCGAACATTGCAGGAGAGTTTCTCATTGTTGCAAAGGGACAACATCACTGTGAGGTTTCTGTGCGTGCTTCCTGATGTTAGACAGCCAGCAACTCTGATCCAAGAACAGTGATAAGGGTGGGGGGGGGGGGTTGCCAGAAAACTCACTATAATAGCTCAACGGGGATTAAAAACAGTGGAATTAACGGCATTTAGTTCACTGTCTAATCACCAAATGGACTGGACAGGGAAATCAGACTAAGCAGATTGTGGATTGCGGACTGGCCCTGCTGTGGTCAGTTAGGGCTGGCTATCAACTGCTCTAAGGAACCACAGGGGTGTTTCTGCTAACCCACCTTCGCTCTGTGTGTGTGCAACCCAATGATGCAGTCTCGCCAACTGCTTGGAACATCTTAAAGAGTTGAGCTTTTCTGTTATCACCTACACCCGCCTACATCGCCTCTATGTGATTGCTTTCTAGGTTATGGTGGAGGAAGAAATCCTCATGCTTGTGCCTTTGGTATCACTGCTTTGAAGAGTCCACAACAAAAAGCCTGTGACGACTGATGATTACACACAGATCTTGTGTACAGCACAGGAGGTTAAATACATACATGAATTATAGATTATATGAAAACAAAACAATATGTCTTGCTAGGAGCAACCATTGTTCAAAGTCACTGTTTGGCTACGGTATATTAAAAACAAACCACACCTATTCGGCTTGATTTAAACAGGCCAACCTGGTGACCAGCCAACATACAGCTAAGACTTGCCAATGGAAATGTGGGTATGGCTCTACACTCCCCGTCTCAGTACTGTCCTCATCCCTTACGGTGCCAAGGCAAAGACTGCATTTCCCAGAAGCTCCCAGGCACAGACCTGCTGGCACGATGACTGTCGCAGAGGGGGAACTGGAAAGGAAGACCCTGCCATGGGAAAGGTTTCAAGTTCAAGTTTAGAAAGGACGAGTGCAGAAAGAGAGACACTGCTGGGAGAGAGGAATGCTGAAGCATGCTCTTCTTATTCCCAACAGCATAACCCCTCTCCAGGCTCCCTCTCCAGGGAGCCATTTATCTTTCCCTGTTCCTCGTTTGCAGTCTGCTGTCTCTTTAAGCCATGATGCAACAAACAGATCAGGCAACAGGGAATCTCAGCCCAGAAAACAGAGGAATGGCTCCAGCCTTCTGCAGAGCCAAGTCACCAGCCTGACTGAGGCAGAGAGGTGACAGTGGCATGGATCCAGGCTCGCTGTGCTGGGAGATGGGAAACGGAGGTGCTTTGAGGACACCCATTAATATTCAGCCTTTACTCACACTCAGCCTGCAAATGGTGCAGAAATACGATGACTTAACCCCGCCGTGAAACGGGGGTGAGAACTTCCTTCAGCTGCCCTGACAAACAGATACGTTTTAAAATGCGAACAAATGTCATCAGATGCTATCCAACTGTCTGATGCACATCAGAGTTCGATCGCTCCTCAGATTCCATCAGTAAGCATGCTGTCCAGCAGCCTTCTGTCTATTCAAAAACCATCATTCCTTCATTTCCTCTTTCAGAAAAATGCCGCGTGAATGATGCTTTATGACAATTCGTGATCCCTGTGTATAAAAACCGACAGTGAAATCACTCATCATTCAAAACATGACGGGTGTTTGTCTCCCTTCATTTTTCTGTTCATGCCTGGCTGTTCTACTGTGCTTACATCATTGTCCATATATGTATTTATGTCGGGCAAGGCTGCACTGACTGTGTCTTTGGAAGGACAGAAAGCGAGCAGGAGAATATACTGCTTTCCAGAAATAGCACACAGCAGCAAGTGGGGGGGTGGGGGGGGTTGCCTTGTCAAGTTGGCTCTGCGCATCTTCCCCATCAACCATGTGCGTGCAGAGGCGAAATGGGCACATGCCACGCAAATGGGAGTCAGGCCTGAGACGGGCCATTCTGATGATACGGCACCCAGATAAAGGAGGGGAGAGAGAGAGAGCTCTGCAATATTTATGGCCTCTGGAACAGTTTCAGAGCAGCTTGGGCTTCACCCGGCTAATAAGAGAGACTGTAAATAGCACAGTGATTTATGGGCCCCAGGAACTCCGCTGCACTGCCAGACCTCCTCCGGCGGGGTAGCTCCTCGCGCTGGGAAAACAAAAACCAGCGGGCCTCCTGAGGGTGGGAAGAAATAAGGAGGTGCATGTTGGGTGGGGCGGTCGAGGGTCTGCAGGAGAGTGTGATTGCTGCAGGTTTAGGAAAGGATGCAGGACTACCAGTACTCAATTCTGCTCTCCTTTTCCCCGCTGTATGTGGCATGTGAAACTATATGTGAGGGTGACTGGGAAAAGGGGAAATACAGAAGGAGCATATTTTGCAGCTCAGTTTAAGGCTGTGCAAAGAGGTAGGCAGCTTATGGCAATGTTAACATTAATTGTTGAGAAGCAATGCGCCGTCAGACCTTAAAGCAGATGTGACTTGACCCCAACCTTATAAACATATGCGTCGTCTCTCACCTTTACCACGGAGGGAACCCACACTGAAGCCTTTATTTTTATCAACCAATAAAAAAAAGCCAACTTGAAATTCTTTTTGGTTTCCTCACCAACACTAAAGTATTCTAAGGCTCATACAAACTCATTTAGCATTCAAACAGAGAACATGGCTCAAATAACTTCGCTACGACTGCTAATGACCGGAGGGAGGGAGCAGCAATGTTTAAGGCATTGCTATCCGTTTCAACAGAAATCTTAGGAAATAATAACCTCCACATGAAAAAATCACAGATTATTGGTCCAAGATTGACCTAAGCATGTTGTGAAGGGTCACACCGAGACTGACTCATTGCAGGGAGTAAGACTTTTGTACTGACTCTTTGGAATGGCGGAAACAAGCTCACATTCTGTGGGTATAAAACTAAGAAACCAATGACAGCACACTTCCACTCCTGAGACAATTCTGTGCACTTCATTTGTATGCTAATGAGTGTAAGGCAAGGTGAGGAGAAGTATGAACACGTCACTTTGAAGGTTACTGTCCCTTTAAGTTACGCTGATGCTCCTTAGTGAGGCACAGCAACATCGTCCGGATGCCCGTTTTCCCCTCCTTCACTCCCGTCTTTCTCAGCATCGCGACTGAAAGACTGCCTGACCGTTCCTTTCCCCGCCACACGTGCGCAGGCGTGCACACTGCTCCGCGTTGGGACGGGTCCCCTGCGTTCTGCCGTGACCACTTTGTGCTCTCTCTCTCAGAAAAGCGCAGCACAAATATAACCGTCGGGAGATGCTAACACCAACGTGGCCTTGACCGTCCCCCACTGTTTACGTTGCTATAAACGCTCCTTCGCTGACGTCAATCACTTGCATGAGAAGAATTTTGTTTTCTTTCTGTGACTGGGTAAACCTCTCTGCGTGGTGCTGAATTCATTTCGGAACATTTTTTAGGGAGAGGGTTGCTGGGATATGCGCAAGTTCAAACACAAAAAGTGCAGCTGAAAAGTGCTCAGCCTGGGTCAACATGGGACGTGTTGTATACACAACGCAAACTCTACCAGATTATTCCCCAACTACTGCCTTACATTATCTGTTTATGATATGAGAAAAGGTCTCTGAAAAGGTCATCTGCATACAATATTTATAATATGAATAACACTGCCATGGCAGAGTGAAAATATTTGCAATTTTAAGAGTGATATGAGACCTGTAACTGGAAAAAAAGTATCAGAAGCCTTTACGACCTTGACACATGACATGGGAATGGCTTGAATTTTGGGGGAAAATTCAAGAAATTTTTGTCACTCCATGAAAACTGAGTCAGATACTGGAGTCTCCGTGAGACTGAAGTTTGACCGTGTCAACTGACAAACCATAGGGTTCTCTGTAACTGTGACACTTGAAGTTGAAACTGAACATAAATATTGTCCTCACTTGTCCCAGAGCCCTGTGTGTTTTCAGGTCACTAAATATCAAGGTTATGGAGGCTGCTGACTGTTTTTTTTTTTGTGATTTCAGGTCTCTCATGTGGCCAATTATGCATGAAAGATCAAACTTCACTCAAGTGTCACAGTTACAGAGAACCCTATGGTTTGTCAGTTGACACGGTCAAACTTCAGTCTCACGGAGACTCCAGTATCTGACTCAGTTTTCATGGAGTGACATGGGAATGGCTTGAATTTTGGGGGAAAATTCAAGACATTTTTGTCAAACTCCATGCATAACTGCTGGAGTTAAAGCTTGAAAGCACACCTTCACATAAAAGCCTCAAAAAGACATAACACTAACATCTAACATCACCATGAAATTGCTTTTTAAACAGAACTTACACATGGCAACATACACTGGCAATCAACTTGATCCAGTGTATTTTAACAAGTACATCTGAAAAATTGATGCGTATATATTCTGACAACCAGATGCAGAGAAAAGATCCCAATAACAATGCACTCAAATGCCTCTATTTTAATGGGCAGAGCACACAAATCTATGCATTTCAGCAATAGCCTCTGTCAGGATAAATATACATATTTTTCCTCACTGGTGTACTTTTTTGTAGTGTGCTCTTGTCAAATAGGTAAAGCGGAGTCTTGTGGATGAAGGTAAATCCCTAAAACATAACAATGAACTTTGCGCGTCAGTTCGTGACCCTAAATGGGCAGCTATGACTGGAGTCTCGCATCTGACAGATTCCAGACATAACAAAACTGGATGAACAGCAACATAAAGGTCTTCCCCCGGTAACAAAAGATAATGCATAAAAACAGGTTCAGATCCACCCCTGCAATAACTGGGTGAGAGTTCCTTCGTTCCAGTTCAGTGCAGTGGTGCCACACGTCATTCTGTGGTGGACTCCACTGTTTACACACCGTGTAAACATCCATGGCCAGCTCTATAGCAACCCTAATTCAATGGTTCCCAGACCCCGATATCCTCACTTCATGATTCACGCAGCTTGATTTATGGGTGATAAAAATATTGTCTTGGTGTTCAATGAAGTCAGACTATCTCTTGGTTAAAATGATCCCCATGCTTCTTCACCATTTCAACATTACTGTCAGCTGTGGGGTTCTCTCACCAGGCTGGGACATGTGATCCATGTCCATGCTCATGCGCAGACTCAGGCTTCAGGCAACAGCGCAGAACCTCATACTATGTGTGTTTTTACACAAGGTCCCATTTTGGTCAGCTTTAAGCCTCACACAAGGATGGACAGAACACCCTGTCTTTCATGTTTGATGCAGGGCTTTCTGCTCTATCAAAGACAAAACTCAGAAAACATCCCATACATACGGCCATATACTCAGATCCGATCTGCTTGCTTTAAAACAGGAGTCACCACTGAGGATGAAGTCTCTGCTGTGAATTGTGTGACGATTGTTGGGGTACAGGAAAACCAGGTGGGTGACAGCATCGGCACAAACAGATGAGTCGATAGAGGAGAAGAGGCAGAGCCCATGGAGACCATTGAGAGCCGGAGTTTCCCGTTCTGTCTGCCACCACGTGTCTCTGTGGAGTCTAGGGACAGCAGGGGGAAGGGGGGTGGCCTGGTTCTCTGAGCTTTCGGCAGGAGAAGGCGCCATCCATCATCTCCCAAGACACCTGCAGAGAGGTGTTCCTGCCCCCGTTTCCGTAGCACTGAATGCATGGCACTGCACGGATGCATGTCCACCTCCCCAGCACGTTCTTCTTTACGCACACACTGAGGTAACTGAGGCCCCCGCAAGGTGGTTGCATGAGAGGCAGACAGCTAACAGCCATAGCATATCGCAGACACATCTCCCCTCTTCGTTGATCCACACACCCACAGCAGACACTGTGCCTATACATTTCATGGGCTGTTTACGCTGAAATAATACCCCCGTCTCTAAATATACCCCCCCCCACCAGCCTTAACTGCACTACCCTAATAATGTGTTGGAGGAAGAGTTGAAAAAAGACACTTTGTGGGGTATTCTTAGAACAGGCGTGTGGTACTAACAACACGTGCACATTGGCAATGAGGTCACATATTAGCTTACGTTCTTGATGATAGCTGGAGTGTTTCTCCCTCTCTCTTTGTACTGTTAGCTTTGGGCTTTCACACAAGGGAAAGCTCTCATATTCGTCCCAGTTTTTGGAAACTGCCAGTCTGTATTATAGGAATGGAACTTGCATACTAGCGCCAAAGCTTTAGCTTTTACTTAAAATATTTCAGTAAATCTCACCGAACAGAAACAAGTGTGAATTCATGTTGACAGCATATGCCAGTTTTGTCCACCTCTGGGTGTCTAACAGGCTGGAGGGCAAAATAGAGCCAAGCATAATGATTATGACGGTCATGTGGTGGGTTTTCCATTCACAGTTTTTTTTTTTTTTTTTTGGGGGGGGTCTGAGGGTATGAAACAAAACATTAACTGGGTAGAAACCAATGCCTCTAACAAAAACAAATTGTGGGAAATGAACTCAGATGAAAATAATTATTGGTTTAATATTTATGGTTTAATATTTATGTACTCCATGTTTTGCTTTTAAATCCACCGCAGAACATGCAAAGTGTCTCCCTATTAGTATACCTCCACAGTGAGACTGAAAACTGCCTGAAAACAGTTCTGTCCCTGACAAGCGTTTCTAACAGAGCCTGGAGATACAGGACACTCTTTCACAGGGGAAAGGTGTACAAGTGGAAGGGCAGCCTGGGAATGCAGGATGAAAGGAGGATTATGGGTACAAGGTTTAAACATTTTTAAGAACACTAAAAATACTACCCCCCATTCCCTATGATGTGCCCCAGCGTCCGCAGAAGACACAAATGGACACGGAGGGCAGGCAGGGGCAGGTTTGGGAATCCTGCTCTGTTCCGCCGACCTCAATGAGGAGCCCAGACAGAGGTCAGTATACAGGGGCGGCATGCTGGGGGGACAGGGTGGGTAACTGGGCCTTTTTTAAGAACATCTTATTATAGCAGGCTCCTGAAAAAGAAAACATTCTCAGATAAATAAATCCATAGATGCACTTGCTCCCATGACCGCTTCCACCGTTTGGGCTCCCAGTTCCAGGTAGTAACAGATTCCTCACTGATTCTGCAGTTCCAGGAGGAAGCTGCTCGCAAGAGCTGATCTAGGACCATTTGTGCCTGTTTAGCGTATTTTGGTTAAGGTTAGAATTCTGGTTCAGGGAAATCTGACTCTGAATCGGCACTTCTGCCTTGAGCTCCTCTGTGCATGTGCCTGTGGGCCCCACCCTTGTCTGGTGCTGGCCGCACTCTGTCTATGTCTCTGAGTTCTGCACTGCAACTACTGCTGTCACCGCTGCCCTTTCTGTGATTCCCCTGGCTGTTTCTCAGCCACATTCTGCCTCGGTTCTAAAAAAGCAGTGACAGATTCGAGCTGGTGTGACACAGGAGGTAGGGATGCCCAAAGTTAGAAGCGTTTGAAGCTGAGGACTGAATTTGGGGACCGGGGGGGGGGGGGGGGGGGGATTACCCGGCCCTCCCAGGTGCTGTGGAATGGTACCACCCTGACAGCACAGCAGCTGGCCCAGATAAACGAGTACCCATGTTTTCCCATACATGTGTGTACCCCGGTTACACAGATAGGCTGTAATCAAAAACCGCATGCTATACTACCAGTGTATACTCATTTTGATCAAATGTAGTATGTAGTATACAGCATGCAAATGAAATGAAATTCCCAGTATGCCAAGGATACCCGGATGGCGTACTGATTTGGAAAAATATCCCAGTATGCATCAGACCAGTCTACCTCGCCTACAATACCCCATAAGGAAGTGCAGCTGTAGACGTCACAGGTAATTTTGAGGGTAAAAAGCTGAAAAACATGGTGGACAACAAGATGGCTGTAATGTTGGAAGACCACGCTGGCCATGTATTTATTAATTCATCATATATTAATTCAGTATCTAAGCATTTATACATTTATATAAGCATATATTTATTTGTATATATTTGTAATATATTCATAATTTATGCACTCACTTATAATTGATTGACTTGATTATGATGCTTTGAAATTCGATTATATGTGTAAACAAGTATAACACCATAAAAAGTTAAGCTTGCAAGCTAGCAGCGCAGGCTACTTACATTGTATTCATACTCAAATATCACGGCCAAAATGTTTTTGTTTTTTTTTTGTAGCAGCCCTTCTCCTCCTCCGTGCCACATTATGTGCCTGTACCACCGAAAGGTAAGACATTGAAAAGAAAAAACCTGAAAATACTTCAACTCGCGGATATTTTTCATGAACTCGTCAATACTTTTCACTCGTGAGAATGCTAGTGGCGTCTAACTGCAAAATACCACGAGGAAATCTGCACGTTTAAAAACTCGCAACGATTTCACACGACAATGTAACATACTACAAATGTAATCACTAATGGTCGCAGACTGGGTACTACACTGAAAAATAGCATACAGTATACAGTATATACTTATACAGTATATGTACGCAGTATGCAGTAGGCATTTTCGAATACAGCCATAGTTAAAGGGCAGGGCTCGGTGGCTGCTGGACAGGCCCATACAGCTGTTGAGGAGCTCTGCAATGGGGGACCATCCCAGCGCAGGCGCAGCATCCCGCCCAGAGCCCGGCAGGATGCAAGGGCTGGAAACCCTCTGCCTTTTTTCAGAGAAGAAAAAGTCACTCTCCCACTGAAGAGCAGCTTCTGTCTGCCAGCCCGAATGGAAACACCTTCCGCCGTGTACTTAAAAAGCAAACAGCGAATGGAATGTGCTTTTGCCGAGAACACATTTTATAAATGGTTTAAGGTCCACTGAAATTGTGTCACGTTTACTCATTGCTCAGCTTTGTACGCTTGTAAGCACTTCAACCTATGTCTGTACATCTTATTTAGTTCATTTTTTCTTGCTGTTTACTGGCTTCTGTATTAACAAATGGCCCTCCTAACCTTCTAGTTCTTCTAGTTTCATCCCACTAACCAAGGCTAGTTTTAATGGAAAAAGAACATTATGTAACCACACTATCTGCCTGTATCTATGAGACAGCGCACAGTTGAGTAAACACTTAACAGTGGAAGGGCAGACATGGAAACGCTCTTGCGGTTGGGAGTGTCATGTTTTTTTTTTAACCAGATGAAAACAAAAAACATAACATAACATAACACAGTGTCCTGATGAGGAGAGAGGGTGGTAGGTCCAGCATGGCTGAAAACCTTGCCCAAAAACTGGCCTATTTCCTTCGACATCACCGCAGATCATTGTGCGGGACTGCCGACAGATCGATGCTTTGACTGGTGCGTGGAACATGATGGCTCTGTAGATGCACAGCAGTGGTGACAGCGGCTGCAAGCCCAGGGCTGGGAAACATCCACAGAAGAGCAAAAAGGAGCTATGTGTCTACATGTCAGGGAGCCATACACTGAACTGACTCCAACCACAACAGGCCTTGTTTTAACATCACTGCATGGGCAGCGGTCAGGTAGAATTTCGTGTATGAACAGGCTCATAACAGGATACAAGCACACCAGCTATGCTGATCCCTATCAGTCCTCTTCTGTTAGTGAATTAAAATGTGATGGGATGGTGCTACAACACATCTGAGCGCAGACACAGATCCTGCTCATATAAGGATGCCCAGTCCACTCAACGCTGGCAGCCTTACAGTGAGGGATTAGTGCACTTTCACAGCAGCATCAGGTGTGGGGAATCGATCACAGCCAATCGGAATCAGTGGCCCCAGTCACATGACTGTGCAGGGCTGGCCTCTGTGACTCATTCCATGTCTCTTTCCCTCTGGTCTCTACCAGACCTCTACCACACGGCAAAACCTGTCTCATGTTCATAGCGCTTAAGAGAGGAGAGCCCTGAATAATTCACGCCTGACCCTCTTAGCGAGGCCCACCGGTTTATCTGTGCACCGAGTCTTGCATTATCAGACTGAGGCACGAATGTCTCCTTTTATATTATCCGCTAGCTAAAGTTATTTTATTTTGAAAGCTCTTGTAATTTAACTTCGATGTGTGGGCTGAGCAACACACGATGGGCCGTGATGAGTTCAGAGATCTTATGTTTGTGCTCAACGAAATACCTGAACGACAGTAACATGTCAGAGGAAAGGTAGCGACAGCTAAAGCCTTGTCTGGAATTGTGGAATTTGCACTCATTTGCAGCATACACTCTCAATTTATATTGATATTTGTTTTCAGCAAAAACAAAAAGCTTTTACTAATGGAGATCAAAGGAAAGAATTTTGTGCCAAAATGAAATAAATGAATTGAAATTTAGTGACTTCTATCCTATCATTTTACATTACAGAAGCAAAATAATTTTAATCGCTCATGTGCCATGCTATGGGTAATGTAATGTCCTTACTTAATACACAACTTTTAAGTTTTCCTGGTTGTCCAGTCCTGAATTTATCGGAAGAAAGTGAATGACCCCTCCACACACAGATGATGCACGAGTGCATGCAGGTCCATGACAGATATTTCAGACAGTGGCTAGGCTTCAATTTTTCTGTATTCCACAACATACACACTAAAATGCTACCACCCCCTGATCACTAAACTACAGACTGTATGTAGATCAGTGTTCACTGCAGCGCTTCTACACTGACTTGCTCTTTTCTTTGCTGATATAATGCACATCTCTTCTGGTGTCTTCTCCTCGCTAGCAAAACACTCTCAAAAACAGATGGTATTAATGACCGTAGCTGACCACGCGGTCACAAACAAAGGCAAACGGAGCCTCAGAATTTCAAACCTGATTTCGTCATGGTCACAAACTACAATAAGATTTTTAATGATGGGGATATATGTTTAGTGGTCTGTCTGAATGTGATGACATCGTCATTTAAGAACTAATCAGCCAAAGTATAGTCCTGACAAACTTTAGTCACAGTGTGGCCGATAAACTGCTTTGTGTGATGATAGGCTTACTTTAAAATAGGATGATTAAACAGTGGCATACACTTTTCTTTTCTTTTTATTTTTCCTCTGTATAGCCTGCTATATTGTTTAGAGCCTTTCTACCCCTCCCTTGGCCAGCATGCTCATCTATGGGCAGATGTACTCTTCACATCAGCATGATTTTCCACATTATAATACCATTTTCTATGGCTTGTGCCTTGGCCACACATTAACACTCATTAATGATGACAAACATGAGATAAAATGTTGTCATTCATTAAGTTGCAAATTTTTAATCCAACTAATCCCCAATTATTCAGACGATCTCCGGTGATGTTTTACATTACATAATTAAGGTTCAATTACTTAAAAAGAGCTTGTATTTAAAGCAAGTCCATTTTGCCGACCTTTCACTGTGGTTCCATATTAATGCTTCCAAATTAGGCTCCTGTAAATTTACCGCATTTACGCTGTTTCAGAATTGCAGCGAGGTTATATGTGGACTGTCTGCAGCGCTGAGCTTAAGTACAAAAATAACAGTACCAGATCTGTCCCTAACAGTGACTGTCAATCCTCCCTGACAGTCGAGCACCTGGTGAACCACTTTCTCCAGCCGCACTAATGAGCACTAAAAAGTGTGTAAACACTAGGACAATCAAGGCAAGAGAAACAACTACAGATGCGCCACATATATTCATCAGAACTTACACTGCTTTTCCCCACAATCTGCATGTTGGGATTACTATGGGATTGTGTATGTAGAGGTCCCTGGTCAATGAACACTGTTACTAAGAATAAAAAGAAAGAGTCAAGGTAAAAATAAATAAATAAATAAATAAATAAAAACTGTGCCTAGTGGGGATCTGACATTCATCACTGTCATTCTCACTAGTGACATCACAGACAAGGGACTTATAAGTATCCTCCTGTGGGGGTGGAGGGGACGGGACTTCTGCCAGTGAAGCCAGAGCAAAGTATTTGCCACAGTGTGTTTGTGTGAGCTGTTATGCTGTTATTCTGTTCTTCCCTTCACCTTATAAGGGCTTGCATTCTGCCCTTTTCCTACGGACCTATTTTTATTAGCGCATTACTTGTTTTGATTATGTGGGAGCCTACACTAATGCATCCATGTGGAACAAAGGAAGCTTTCACGGACAATGGCTTTTGACGGCAGCGGCTGTTTTCCAGGTCTGAACGCACCTCAGAGGATCTCCTGCGTGCACTGTCAGCGCACGCAGACAGAAGTATGCACAGGGCGAAGTGCCCAGACCACAGGCCCCTCTCATTCCATTGTGATCAGTGAAGCAACACAGGTTAACCGAACAATTACAACGAGCAAACAAGGAGAGGACCGGGAGAAGACACTAGAATTTTCAATCAGGTTACCAGTTGTATCAGCAAGAAGTGATGTTGAGAAAATCATGCCAAACAAAGACCAAAAGAATATGTTTGAACATTTTAGTGACTTCTCAGCTTACATATGTGCGTACGTGCGTGCACATGTATAAATAAAAGGAAACCTCTAAATATATGAGCTATAAGGTTTCTTTTTCGTAGAGACTTAAGAACAACATATGTATACACGATCACCTGACAACATCCTGATCGCTCTTTCACACACGAGCCTGTTGTACCATGACTATGATGACTAGCCACCTAGGATGATGCCATTTCTTCCAATGACCACTTGCACATCCATACATGTACGTCCAAACATAACGGAGTAGTTTAGCCAGACAAACAGCCTCTACAACAAGCGCACTTCTCCACCCTTCCCAGTGTGCCAGTTCTACCACTTCTGTCACTCTCTCCATCCATTTGCTCCTCCACCCCCTCTTCCTCCTCCTCCTCCTCCTCCTCAGGACTCACCGCTGCTGGGGACGGTGTGTATCCGGGTTGCAGACAGCAGCCCCAGTGGCTGCTCCCTGCCAGACACCGCGTCCGAAGAGAAGCAGGATTCCGTCTCGTAAATGGTCTGCAGCATCGCGCACAGCCCTGGTACGGTGGGCCTCAAAAGCATGCCAGTCTAAGTGCAGCGAGCAGAGAAAACCAGAAAACAAACAACTTCTGGATGATGAAGCTGAAATTTTAACTAAACAAACAAATGGGAAAAAAAACAGGAGGGGATGGCAGAGGACGTTCTTTAATACCGTAACTAAACGTCCGGACCACCGGCTGGCATTTGTTTATATCCAAAGACGAGTTCAAAAGTAAACAGAGGCGGGTTCCCAAGACAACAGAAAATTTGATAAGAAGAAAAAAAAAAAAGTAGCCCGATAATGTTGTGGAACACAATTAAGCTTAAATGTTAGGAAACAACATCTAGCAGTGGTTCCTCAAAGGCTCCCAGGACAGCTGACGGGAAAGTAAACGGGGGATAGGGGTGAGGAAAGGTGACGACCCGGCCAAGACCTTGGAGAACACCAGGGGGATCTTTGAACCAGAGAAGATCAGGGGATCTCTAAAGTGAAGGATCCACAAACGAAATCCATATTCATACTTGCTTCTTTTACTGCCTCCTGTTGAAACAGCAAATACGGCTAGGCAGAGTCAGGTAGGATTCCCATCCAGACAGAGTGTCCAAAAGCACGTGCACGTTCCTTCGCCTCCATTCCGTACTCTCCAGGGCTCTCACAGCCCTAAAGCCCTGTGGGGTTGCCAGGTGTGCTTGGAGGAAAAAAAAGGAAAGAAAAGAAGAAAAGAAGGAAGAACTCCTTCTGGAACACAGCAGCTAAAAAATCTAAACAAAAACAGAACTCCTGAGATCAGAGATCAGACGGCGGCCAGGTCGGCTGTAACCGTGTCGGAGAAGAGCTGGGTGTCAGGAGCAAGACCGGCCAGACGAAAGGCAGTGTGAGAGTGAAAGCGGATCGCTGACTCAGGAGCAGGCTGGCCGGCAGGCTTCTCCGACCTCCCCCTCCTCCCTCTCCCTTTCCAACAACGCAACGCTCTGGTCACAATCCCGTTAAAGAGGAAACCGCTCTGACAACAGACCTAGCTACCTCTGCCAAGGAGGAAAAACTCTGATGGCAGACACTCAAAGGTGGTGTTGTTTTGTTTTGTTTTCTGTTTTTTTTTTTTTCTTAGTTTCTTCTTTCATAACCATCCCCCCCACTGGCTTGTGAAGAGTGGATGGATAGGAGGGTTGGGGAGTTTACAAACAGACTGGGCTGTTCGGCAAGCCAGGAGGCTGGAAATAGAAGCGGAATGGCAGAGGAGAGGGGAGGGGCCTGGCTATAAATAGAGCGGAGAGCCGAGCGCTCACAGCGCGCCAGGGAGGGAGGCTCGTTCCTGCAAATGGTGCAGGCCAATCAGGAACTTCCCCCACAGCATGGCTGAAGCGGGGGGTTCCTACCTGCATTGGTGCAGTAGCTGGATTTAGGCACAGAGCCACACATATCAGACAGATACATACGTTGCATGCAAAAACACACCCACTCTCTGTCTTTCTCTCCCTCTTCGTCTCTCTCTCTCTTTCACACACACACACACACACACACACACACACACACACACACACACACAAACACACACACAGAGAGAAATCACAATAGAATACAATCCAATCCAGTACACTAGGATACACTAGGATAGATTCCACAAGGAGCAAATACTGTATGGGACGTGAGAAAAAACACACATACATGATTACATACAACATCAGTCACATCCTCTATAATAACACCCACTTAAAAATGCAATGTGAAATTTATTATTACAAGTTATTGTAGTCTTATCAATGACAATGATTAAAGGGGGGGGGGGGCGTGGACCATGGATGTTATACTGAGGAATTATTATGATAAAAATTATGTAAAAAATAACCAAATTGGTTCTGAGAATTTACTTCTGTGAAGTCTACAGCACTGGTCTCAAAGTGGTTTTTCAAAGCCAGTTTAAATAGAGCAGGTGACCCCTGACAGGACTCTTATAGGGACCTATTTGGTCGACATGTATAGGTAGTTTGGGTACATGCACAGGTACATGTACAGGAAGGCAACAAACCCATTCGTACAACATAGGCATGTTATCCAAATAGAACCACGCCACAGATTGAAGAGCAGATCAGAGTTAAGTATAAATGTCTCAGTCTGCTGTTCAAAAACGACAGAAAGGAGCCATTTAAGACACGGTCCTGCTGCTGTTTCTTCCATTCCTCTCCTGCAGACTCGGTGGAAGGACCTGTACAGCAAGCCTTCCTGAGAAGCTGACCTTGTAAAAGGCTGGCAGACCTCTTGGAGGCGTTGTTATTCCAGCTGATATAAAGTACTATGAGGACCCACCATGAACAAAAAAACCATCACGCACAGACAAACCACGCAACCAGACATATAACTATATGGTACTTTCGCTGTACTTACCGACAAGCACTCAAGGTGATGCATAATGTTACACAACAGGAGCTGTATCAGTACACACATAGAACAGCACTACACAGCGAGACAAAGATACGTAGCACTGACCGTCAACAAGGGTTGAACCGAGGTGACTGGAATGATTACGCAAAATAAGTGTCTTGGATCAGCAAGGCCATCTTGATTCATCTTGAATCATCTCGACTGTGGAAAAGCAATGCCTCCTTTCCCCAGCTCTGAGTGTTAAGTGTTAAAAGAGGGAGGAAATTGGCTGGATTGTGGAAATCTGCTGGATAACTTCTCTTTCATAAGACCGTCATATAAGGCTGCCGTCACACCATACATGGGGGCAAACTGAGGCCAAACGTTTTTGCACTTGCTTGAAATAAAATATGATTTTTTTTTTACATCATATATAATATATGATACAGCGCACTGCACTTTAAATGCCACACATCTGTCTAGAATGATTTCATTTGTACATGCTGTTGATTTACATTTTTTTAAGGGAATCTTCTCTTTAAATGTTAACTGAAACATTGACCTGAATGTACAGTATCTTTATACATTCATTTAGTAATTAAAAAAAATGTGATTCACAAAATATTTCAAGGTGTCACTATGCAAACTGCTAGTGCTGTGCTGTTTCAATTCAATTAAGTCAAGGAACCACACAGCCTTCAAAGCAGCTTTTAAGATTTAGTTTCAGTCATAGACTAATATGTATTTTAAGCAAAAGACTCAGTCACTTTGCAGTAATTTGACCATTCTTAGATATAATTCATGAAAACTCTGGCATTTTAGTCTAGTTTTAGTCACATCTTTTTTGTCTTTTTTTTTTTTTTTTTACACATAAGCACATAATTACAAACCTTAACCTTTCATTGAGCACACACAGATGCACATTCATGTCTTGCACTGCTAAGCCAGCAAAACAGCTGACATTACTGCTGTCACAATCTATCCTAAGCATCAGGAACGCCCAGCTCTGTATTTGATGTAGCCTATTCTGTCACCATCAGGAAACCTATTTACACTAATAAAGGTCCTGCTTATTAGCCGACAGGTTGAATCAGGTGTACTAGGACTTGAATAGACCTAACATACGGAATGATTGCACCAACTGTCAGATTAATGAATGCTGGGGAGAAACAGAGCAGACATATCAATCAATAGTCTGATTTAGGTTGCATAATTCAGTTCAACTTAAATTATACCTTTAGGGCGCTCACTCGCTAGCTACTATTATTCTGCCCTCTTGACAAGAGAATGTCAAGTTTAGGTTTAATGGGAAGATTTGCACGTTACTATAATATACTACATTGCAATTAGCCTCTAAAATTAATATATAAAATATTAAATATATCTAGCTATAACAAGCTAGACTGAATACAAGGAAGTTAAGTTGCATACTTTCCTTGCTGGTTTAATTAGTAATATCTGTTGTAAAAAACACTCTCTCCGTACTTAACGTTCCTCCATAACCGAATCAACCTTAGATGAGCTTGCCGTAAATATTAATGTAAACTAATGATAGAAAACAGCATCTGAACAACACAGAGAATAACCCGGATTCTGGCTTTTTTAGCCAGCATAACCCATCTAGATGAGCTGGGAAGAACAGGACTAAGGGAGAGCATCGACAAAAGTTTACTTTCTGCAAGGCTGCATGCGTATGATTGTCCTGAACATATGCAAAAGGTTCATGATAAACTGAATGCATATTCGTTGATCAATGAAATTATTGCCTTGTCACATTTTTGTTAGACAAAATGAAAATAAGTTTAGTTATAGTTTTAAAGGTGTTTGGTGTAACGTCACATCGTTGCATGATGAATATTTTTAGTCACAGTTTCCATAGACAAAATTAACACTGCTTCAAAATAAACACTCTAATATAGTTATGTAAAATATAATTCTGGTATCTATTTTCCAAAAACTCAGTGTCTGCTTTGTACCATCCTAAGACCTGGCTAAAATAACAAATAAAGCTGTTGATGTTGGGCAGGCCTGCAGTATGTGTGTTTGTACGGGGGTTCTCACCTTGTAGTGGGTGGTTCTCTATAAAGAGTGCAGAGGGCAGTTACATGGTTCAGATAAACAATTACCTTATAGCATAAATATTTATATTCTAATTCAATGTACAGTATTACAGTCTGGAGAGTGCAAAGTGGTACAGTCACATCCTACCATCATCTCCATGGTCACAGAAGCCCCCAAGCTCAGCAATTCATGCTCCACTGGTTTTTATGTCTCATTTACATCACACAAAACATTAATCAGCAAAACAAGACGCAGACAGCAGAGTGACAAGCAATATCGCCTAGAGTGTGTGAGGAAAACAGAAGACATGGAAACATTCTGATTTATTTACAAACAACTGACTTGTTAGGCGGCATGTTCATATTGCTGAAAGACAGGTCATGACACGCCAGTGGTGAGATATAGGCAGGCGGATGGTCTTACTGTCAGTGTAAGAGGCAACCAATGGCAACCTCCTCACAGAGGAAATCTATCACTCATACAGACAGAGAGAGAGATGGATGCAGCTCACCCACTCAGACAGGACAGGGAGTGTACAAACGCACAAAGCTCCGCTGGGGTCTGCTATTTGGTGTCATTCGGAAACCCAGCGACAGTTGATCTACTTGACTATTAACAAGCACACCATTCGTGGACATTGTGCTGTCACTTGATTCCTGATCACAGAACATGAGCCTCAGCTGGCCTTGGCAAGGTGAGCATGCCACCTGGCACCTGCATCTTAAAATGGTTAAGTAGCAGAGCGGTTCCCCAGGAGGGGTGAGCACAATTTAAGGCAATGCACTGTGACGCTAAGAATTAACAGTGCGCTCAGCTGCAGACACTGAGGGGCTCAGGGTGCCAATCAGCAAGCACTGAGCAACCCGGCAGCTAGCTAGCCCTAAAGAGGGGTGAACTGACCAGCAGGGGTGAGTTTTTCGCCAACCAGGTGACCCCGTTCTTCATGAGCATGCTGAAAATCAAATAGTCACTGCGCCAAGAACTCTTCATCACTTCCATTCACAGAGCTAGGTTACATACTTGGCAATGTGTACAAATCAAATGGGAACGCTCATGCCATCCCATTCATTAATCATGCCATATGAATGTTTTTTCACACTGAGGCATTTCTGGGTTGTTTTCCTCAGCTGAGGCTGAAGGTTACTGGAGCGTTTTAAATCATGCCCACCTCACTCTAGGCATTTGGTTACCAAACGCTGCCATTAAAGAGAAGCTTAAACAAGACCATGCCACACTTTCAGTTATCCGAAAGCTGGGCCTGTCCCTCTGACTCCCTCGAAAATACGGGTCCCAGAGCAGGATTTGCATCTGTGCAGGTGTCACGCTGCCACAGGAGCATGGTTTTTCCCCTCTTTCATTTTTATCTCTCCTCAACACTTCCTTCTTTCTCCCTCTCTGGGCGATACTTTACAACAACTCCAGTTATTTATAGGTGGATGTACTTCTCTTGCAGTCTGACGTGGGCTGGGTTTATATTTAGCCCTTTAGAGTTGGGGGGAGCACAGCTTGTTTTGCATGGATGAACTCATCTAGTTAATGTCAAGGACTTCATCTTGGCAGAAACAAAAGTAAAAAAAAAAAAATGAAAAAGGAAAAAACGACATGAAAATCTGGACGGAGGCTCCGTTCCCCACCTCCTGCTGCGGTGAGCCAACAAAGCCCCAGCCCAATAAAAACACACCCCTCACCCCCAGGGCCTGTGGCACATCATGGGCTAAATACAGCAGCAGTATGTATATATATTTATATAGCGGGTGAACTTCAGGTCAAGCGCAAGGAGATGCACAGAGATTCAGCCCCCAGGTCAAATGCCCACTGACGTCGCAGATCAGCCACACGATGAGAAGGTGTGCTGCGGCGTGGGATGCACTGTGGGCCGGGCTGCTCTCCATTATGCGTGTATGAGAAAAAGCTGCACCAGTGGTGGTTAGTGCTACGGGTCTGCAACCACAGGGCCAGAAGCTGAGGTGAGACACTTCAACTGTAGAATACACCACAAGTGTTTAGCATAAATAGCTTCAGTGAAACATCAGCTATGTAAGAAAAGTAAATCCGAGTGGACTAAAGGTGCACAGATTAAACAAATTCTGTAATATGACCACTGCTTCAAATGTGATCCTCGTGAATAGTAGTTGACACATAAACACCCAAAAACAGGATTACCTCGTGGGAGATATGAGTTTAGCTACTTTAGCGCATGTCACAGTCTGAGTGTATTCTTCTGGAACACCAGTCTTGCCCAAAGAGAGTAGGAGCTGAAACAACACCAACTTTGCCACTGAATTGTTTCACATTCCCTATGGAGGGACTCACAGGGGAGCACCAGGCAGAATATGGAGAAGGAGTGAGGGAGGAGGACGTCCCAGGACTGACAGACTGACAGCCAGCAACCCCTCTAATATTCTTTCTCCAATACCCATTTTCCACTATAGAGTTGGAAACCGTCTGGTATGAGCTGGAGCCAGTGCTGGCTAAGACGGTACATGAATGTGCGTGCCTGCTTTCCACATTACCGGAAGTGTAGAGCAATATCACAATGAATTCTGATGTTCATGTGCTGTTAGCGGCACCAGACTAAGGCAGTCCATGTTCCAGGTCAACAGCAGAATGACAATGAGGTCCTTAAACAGAACCCTTGACTGAAAAGGTCTAAGCCTCCCTCACTGAATGATGATGTGGATACTTCTCAGATGGTGGAAAGATCTGCAAGTGGCTGAAGCAACACAACTGTAGAACATCCATATTAGGACCTGTCTTAACCTTCCACCGTTTTGCCAGTAGTCTGTGGACCTGTACCCCATGTAGGGAGTTCCACAATGCCTTGGCTAAATTCCTAATCTGGCTCTCTACATCTGGCAATCTATTCATCCCCCTGTTTATCTGGCTAAATAATTCTCTCCTGCTTCACCCCATCTGAGGTGTGGCAAATGTTCTGATGTAGAATGGCTGCATCACCACTCCATAAATTAGTGGTGGTGCTTGAGGTGCACCTCTTCACTCCTATGCACTCTGTGATCCATGAAAGATGCTTCATAAATGCACTCCATTATTTTTATATAAAAATAAAATATCTAAGTAGAAAAGTATTTAACTAAGTATCTAAGTATAAAAAATATAAAAGTAAAATATCTACTTCCTTACCACAAATGCTATCATTCTTTTTTGAATTTCCTTCACATAAGCAGTTATCAAAGAAGACAGATCTCAAACAAAATGTTTGAGTCCCTTTATAATTTGATTTAAGACTATTATTACACAATCTTCATTAGTTTGACAACATGTCAATCAATTCACAAAGGAGCTACTGCTCTGGTAATCCTCCTCTTCTGTGATTGGCTTTTTGTAATATCACATAATATTCATATCTGATGGGCAAGTGAACCCTCTCAGCCAATCAAAGTCAAAAGTACAAGAGCAGAACAGTCACATGAATGAAGAATGAAGACATACATCATGGAGTCACTGCTGTTTTAGAGTTGATTAGCGAGGTAGTTAATGTCTGTTGTTACTTCTATAATCCCTCTTCACCTCTAATCTCTGTCAATCAGATTCTAAAGCATTGTGACATATGGACAAAAGTGACATGCACTCCTGTAAAACACAGGAGCTATCATCAACACCAGAGTCACATGCTAAGAGGCTCTCACTGAAATGACAGGAGTGGCCATCTCCAACATCACAGAGGAGGGAAACAAAACAACAGACACTTACTGCCATGTGCAGGAGATAAATGAGGAAGGCAAACATCTCCCATTATTTTTTATTTTTTACTCTCACCCCCTAAGGTCTGGAAGACAGTCTCTTGGCTTGCCATTTTTCAGGGACCATGCAATAACAACAGATGATCCGGTTCTAAAAATAGCCACCATTGCACCAAGAGCAAGCAGCTATACAAGCCACATAGCAAGTGAGAAATGAAGGGAGAGAGACATAAAGCGAAAAGCCTTCTCATCCTCATAAAGACGGGCCTTTTGAATGCCTTCTTCCTATTTGCACTTTTCAAAAGGTGGACACATCATAGTGACTCAGATGGAGCGCTGAATTTCCACTTTCCTTCTGAGAATAAAGCCCCGACACATACAAAAACAAACACGTCACCCTTAGTACATCAGACACTCAAAGTCGCATTGCACTTGGCTAAAGAAACTAAGCCTGTCTTTGTTCTGCTTATCAGACAACACTATCCAGGGCGACTCACACAGCTTACATTTTTAAGTATTATTTTTACAGGGCTAGTTTTTTAATGAAATTTCAGAGTGGCATGGCAGTGCTCCACCTGGGAATCAAGCCTGCAACCTCCAGATGACAAGGTGAGTTGTTTAACAACCGCCCTCTCCAAATGGTGTCGCAGAACATAAAAGACCTTACAACTATAGTTGATTTTCTGTGACTGGGACCTGAAAATATATACACTAAGGTTAACTTGCTTGCAAAGGCATGTGCAAAGAATTGACACAATCCGAAAAGTATATGGGGATATGAGGAGATCCAGCTGCAGACAAGCACAAACATACATATACTCACACATGCACACACATGCACACATGCACGCACACACACTTGAGTTCACAGAAATGTACTGTCCTCAAACAGAACATGGTGATGACTCAGGCTTCCCTCGGCCCCAATAGCAATTTCCTGCTCTGGCATTTAAGTTCTTTTTGTTGTAGTTCAGAAATAATACTCCAGGGTCATGTCAGTCACCTGGGAATGGATGCAGAATCCTTTTTGTCTTCTAGTTCTAGTCTCTGCTCAAAGGAAAGAGGGTACTAGATTACCCACTGCATGCAAAATTACATTTGGCCATCTTCAAAGTACAACAGGCACATTATGTAAAGCTTCAAAGTCGCAGCCTATTTCTCAGTGGAAGAACGCCCACCAAACCAAAACCGAAACCCATTAAAAACAGGAACCCTTACAGAAACAGTATTGGTCCTTCAAAATCAAAAACAGCTAAATGGTGGTCTGATGCATTACCATGAAAGAAAAAAACTCCACTCAAAATGCATTCATTATTTTTCAACTAAAATGATATTTTCTGAAAGGGACCAGGCAGAAGGTTCCCAGCCAGCCCAAAGGAAACTGGAGATGTACACTCCACAGGTACCTGGCCAGTATTCTGTAGCCTTTGAAAAAGGAGCAGTTGCATGAACCCCCCCAACTCTTTACTCAACGCCTAAATCGTCAAAATGCAGTCATGGGCATGCCATGACAGCCAACGAAGCCCCTCAGTCGGAGTTCCAAGCATCGGAAAAATGCACTCCATTCACCATCGTTACAGGGAAAAGCATTTTGCTTCTTCAGCAATAGCAGGTGTGGGTATACTTTAAGACAAGGATCTTGTGTCATTTTGTGTCAGTGACTCCAGAGTTTGGAACTGTATGTCCTCAGGAAATATCAAGTGTGAGTGGCCTTGCATACCTCCTCTGTGCTGGGTGGCTTGACGCTCAATTGTGCAAAAACAAGACCTGTTCATTTGGCTACTGTATGTCCGCCTGTGCTGGGTTGTAAAAAGGCATCTGTGTTTTCTTTTTTTCCCTTTAGGCAACCAAATTTTGGAAGCTGCAATTGTGTACTAGGCTTGCCTCACTGCGACAACCTCTGCACTTGCTGGGGTGAGACAAATGCAATCCTGCATTACACTTGCACACACCCACCCACTATTTTTCACAGTACAAGTCACACAGCGGAGTGGTTGCTCATTGGAGAAGAGGCGCTACTCCACTGATGTCATCTGAGCAACTCGTAGGTGCCTGACAAAACCCTGGCCAACCAACCCACCCCTATCCCTGGATAGGTCCCTGAAGCCAATCTGTGACAAACTTGCCAAATGAGCCACTCAGGACCTTCGTTTAGTCCCTGCGTGTGAGCACAGAGCAGTCCACCAACTAATGCGGAAAGCAGCATGGGCTAAGCCCCAGCCTGTCTGAGCTTGTGAATATCCCAGCACAGTGAACACATGTTCCTCCAGCGGTCTGTTTGGAAGGGTGTACACAATGCCGTACAAAAATGCCAAGGGAGGCGGTTGCTCTGGTTATTTACTGGTGATAAAACCTCATACTTAATAGAATACTCAGACAGACATTGGCTTTGAGATTAATCACAGACATCCTCTGGCTTCTAACTGTGTAGTCACTAAATTAATTTTTAATATCAATATTTGTTATTATGTAACACTATAAATAACGATTCATATTGATGTTGTTCAATTGTTGTTATTCTTATTCTAATTATTGCTAATAGTGCTGGTTAGGGACCAAACAACTGTAAATTCTGAACAAAGCTGGGTATTAAAGATTATATGGACTGATCACTATAGTATGAACCAACATACGTGGAGATGCCTTGAGAACCATTAATCGGGATTCTACTAACTGGATGATGGCAAATACATGTAAACCAAACCAAACCAAAAAACCTGGAAGACTGGCAAGGTATGTTCACTGGCTTTTCACATTTGTCCTTCAAAAGATCTTGTGTTGAAGTATTATCAACTCAGCGTTATTTTTTTTAATCTCTTAGCTGCCATAAATGTTTTCTTAGAAGACCTATTGCAACAGATAAACAAAAGACAATGCTCTACAAGCCAATGCCATCGGAAATGCACAAAAGAAGCAAATATTTGCCAAATAAACTGCTCTATGAGTCCTGACAGCCCTCCAGGCTTTCAGATCAGGAATGCAAAACAGAGGGAAGGTTGCCACGGCACCCAATGACATTCAAAGACGTCATTGAGGGAGAGCAGGTTAGTAAAGGTCTGGGTGGTCGTCATCAGGTCTAATTATAAACCCAAGAGATTTTAGAGAGGCAGAGTCAGAGAGGTAAAAGGGGGGTAGAGAATGAATGAGAGACAAAGACAAGGCTGCTGCTCCGATAAAAAAACGGCTCATTTCACTCCCAAGGTCCTTTCTCCAGTCAACGGGTAGGAGAAAGAAGCAATTCTTTTCCACACCTCTTCAAATTTAACCTGCCAGACAATGAGACTCACCTGCCAGGCCTGATGTTTGATGTCACTCTTGACACGCTTCATGTTTATGCACATCACAACATGTTTAGCTTATGTCTATGTTTAGTCCTATTCCAGCTTTCACAAAGCTGGAAATAAAAGGCAATCCATTTACGATCCAAGATGGGCTAATCATTCTGCCATTGTCAACTCAATTCATAAACACATCACGTGTGTTTGGACCCCGGACTTTGACACATTGCCCCCTTCAGGAAAGCTGACCCATTACACCGAAAAATCACATAGAAGCTGGGATAATAGCAAACTGTTACATAAAGCCTGCTAATCTACATCAATCTGACTCCTCCTGAACCCAGGTCAACAGCGTCAGATATCACCTGTTACCACCAATATGACCCAGTCCCAGATATAAAGAAGCATGCAAAAGTTTGTTAGTATTGCATTACTGCTTATATATGCACAGGCTGATTATGCTCAGTGAGTTTACTGTGTAAAAACTGTAACTTTGCGTTAACATTGAATGTTGAGTCTACACCTGTTGACATCATGACACTTTTTTTACTTCTTTGAGACAGTCAATCCTCTTGTGACTGTTGGCTTGGAATACATCATTATATGTTAAGGCTGAAAATATTTAGGATGTAATTTCTCTCAATAAAGCTGACCTTAACACGATAAAACCTTACCCAACAAAGATGCCTGGTTGTTCCAGCCCCTAGCATTCAATACATTAATGTTTATGGATGAAACCTATAAGACCTGCCCTTCAGCACCAGCACTGAGGAGCGAAGCTGTGGAGGACGCATGCTTTTTGATCTCAATACACCAGCCAGTAGAAAGATCTCAAGTTCCTCACGGATCACCATTTCAGAGACACCGGGACTGTAGCTATGCCATCCACAAAGTTACCTGCTTGTGGGGCATACCCCATTCAAAACATACAGAGAGAGGTTTCCAGTAAGAAATGGATATGAAAGAAACAGCCAACACAGCCTAACCAGACCGTCTACGTGCCCCGGCTGCCATGTAACACATAATATCCCAGGTGGGATTCCAGCACAAGGTATTAAAATGAATCTGTGAAGAAAACACAGTAAAATGACAAAATCCCTCTGAAGCCAATTCCTCTCACCTTGTGAACAGGAATCGTTTCACACAAGGGCAACACACAAGGCAGCATTTTCGACTTTGACTGTGCTAAATTAACTGTATTAGACGGCACTACAGAAATAGTCAAAGCTACACACCTGAAAATAATAAATTCCTTCAAGAACATGAACATTTCTTTTGAGGGCATGAACTAAGTAAGGCTTGTGGAGGGAAGATTTAAACAGACTGTCTTGCAGCAAAACTGTGAAGACATCTCTGAGCCTTACCTGGAGTGTTCGGCGAGCTCATGGAATAAAGGTTCGTCGGGTGGGTCCACCAGTTTCCTTTCAGGTCTGTAGAGTCTCAGACTGCAGTGAGTTGAGAGTAAAAGTGGCACCCACTTCAGTAAGAGATGCGCGTGTCTTGACTGTCAGAAAGGGTGTTGGATGGCAGACTGCAGGCTCTAAAGTGGGTCTTCGGCGTCAGCCATGTCTTCAGCCAGCTGCAAAGGGGTGGGTGATGGGTGCCCTTGAAAGAATTCCACTGGAAAAGCCATAAAGAAAAATAAATTAGTTTGAGGACACAGATGTTTGCCGCCATCATGTCCTTTCCAAAATCCGCAGTTCCAACCTGACACCAGTCCACAGAATCTATCCCATTGTGAAATAAAAAGGTCAACCTATGTCTCTGGATATGATATGACTTTACACGCAAGGCTTTGGCTTTTGGGTTTGGTGGCCGTTGTACTTTCACATACTGTGGACTGCTGCTAGGCCTCGCAAATATGGCACTATGTAGGGTACACCTCAGACCCTGCATGAGTCCATAAAAATGCTCGCTGTTACTTAGGGGAGAGTGCATCACAGTGGTGCAACTCAGAAACCACCAAAACAAACACAAGCACTGAGGGCAGAGAAAGCCACACCAGGCTTTGCAGGGATCTTGCTCCCACATGTTCTGGCCTAATAGGAGCTGAGCCACACTGCATGATGCTTAAGATTCACCTGAAAGTGCCTGGCTGACTGGTTCCCTTTAGAATTACCCTTTTTCCCTTAAGAACAAAGACTTTTTATGAGAGGATAACACTTACGTATCAAGACCTAGTCTTTTATTCTTTAGTGGTCGCAATGTTTGTTGGGGGAGTTTTATATTAAAACTTCATAATCTCATACTAACATATAGGTATACAACACTGCACATACAAACTTCCCTTCAGAGCACAAAAAGAAACCCTTCGTAAGAAAATATACAACTAATTCTAGTCCTGAAGTGTGGGTGGTGCCAGCGTAGGCATGATGTGAGAGAGAAAAAGGACGAGTCGGTTATAGTGCAGCTTGTGTAAAGGCCTTTGCTCTGAGCCCTACAAGCCAGACATCACTAATGTGGGTCCAGACTATGTCATTTGCTCACTATGACTGAGAGTCCAAAGGGGCGGTTCATAAATGGCTTCATCCCACCAGGTTAGGGAGGGCAATCAGCCCTTAGCGTATCAGCACTGCATCAGTGTGCACCACCGACTCAGCAGGCACCTCTGAAGTAAGCAGGCTGTCGTCAGCGACAGAAGCGGTGCAGCTCACTGCTAGCTCTCCTATAACACTCAGTGTGGCTTGTAGCGTGAGAAACGGCAGTTAAGGGAGTGTGTATTGGAAGAGTGTACCGCTACACGTCAATTCCCAGAGTGAGGGAGAAAAATAAGGAGCATTTTAAAACTATCACTCAGCAACTCATTAACCACAAATTATCTGCAGATCAACAAATACAACATGTCATGAACAAATGGCATGTTGAAGCAAGTTCACGCCTTTTGCCATCTTGTAGACTCTTAATTTATGACTTAGTAATACAGTGAGGAGAGGCAAGTGCAGAGAGTGGATTAGTGAGAAGAAAGTCAACCAAGTTGAGCTTGATGCACTGAAAGTTATGTAACTTACAAGTTTATTTAGATTTTATACAGTTCAAAGTTATATTCAATGGTGCCTCTGAGCTCCAGGGTGTGGTATTTACTGTTCACTATGATTGTGGCCAGTCTCCGTGATAGATCTCCTTCATACATGTTTATGTAGTGCTAAAAAATCTGCACAAATGTGCTCAAAATTCAGAACATAAAGAGGAAGAGTCCAGGGTCAACAACGCCTGACAATTTATTTTCAGTGTATTTAATGCTTGACACATCATGCTGCCCAATACGATGCACTACAGGCTGAAGTTAATCTTCCTTTACTAAGGAAACTGCAGGTGATCATATATACCCATATGTTTGGAGAGAGAAGACGAAAAGTCAAAGAGCAAGCATTCGTTCAGAGCTAACTTTTGAAACAACAATCACATGGGAATACGACCTAAGAGCTCACAGACCACCTGCTGAACTCAGAACTGAGCCACTCTGGGAAACATACTGCAAGTTCATTATTTTAAAAAATCTGCACTTCACTTTTCATCCTGGCTACCCGGCCAACACAGGACTTGAGTTTATCTTGTTACTTCATAGAGTGGATCCAATGCACACAACTCTGTTAACTTCCTCTTTTTCATGCTTATGCACTTGATCAATGATCTGATCAATTCAGATCAATCTGACCCAGGATCTGCATGGCAGCTATGTTTCCGTTAACTCTGGGTGCAAAACACTACTTTCCAGATCTTGAACATCAGGGATATTTCTGCTATCATTACTACTCTTATTACTCTCTCCTCCACTCCTCCATTCAGTACTCAATGTGTCCACTACAGCATTACAGCTTTGCCTCTCCCACAAGAGTGTCACATTTAATATTAAGGCAGCAGAGCCTAGAATGAGCAATGGAGAAATCTTTGTTGCGGTATTCCCTTCCAGTCCTTCCGTAAGCAATGTGGGCATTTCACAGAGGGAGAGCGCACATCCAGCAGCTGATAAAAACAGCACCCATATGAGGGAAAAAGGACAAGAAGGAAAACTAATTGCTTTGCCTCAGCCAAAACATTTACTCGATCATTAATGCAGTGACTCACACATCCTCCTCCCCTTTCTGTAGAGCCAGGAGACGCAGCGCCCGCTTGCAGGTATGCATGCATTGTTCAGCCCACACTGTCCCTGAAACTACACTTCCACCCGCCCCCAGTCCGGTCCCACCTGAGACTAGAGTCAATGGAAATGAAGAAACGCTGCAGTGAATGGATAAACTGCATCTCCCTGTTAAGCTGCATTCATGTACAGGAGTGCTGAGAAAGTGGGTGATGTCGGCTGTAGTAACAGAACCCCATGAGAGGTACATTTCAACAGGGTTCAGTTGAGAGTTGTATGCCCCTTTTCCCGAGCCACTTTTTCACGCAGGCCGCCACTGCCAGAGCTGCACAGCATGTTCGGACACGTAGCATGCTGGAGACTGACATCCTCTGGTTTCAACCGGCTTGAAGATCGGGATCCTGCGGGTGACCCTGGAACCCGAGGCTCCTGTTCCCCTGGATGCTGAATGAGACGGATGGAGCAGAGACCAAATATTAAATGCCTTCCAGATGTGGCGCAGGTGCCACTGTGAGATTCACCGTCCGTTCCGCCTCTTCACACATCCATCAGTTTGGACAAAAGCAGCCAGGAAGTTTCCCACAGCATCCCGCATTAGCTTAAGTACCATGAGTATACGACTAAAATTAGCTCTCTGCATTTCAGTTATTGCCCCCCTCTTCCCCCCATCACTTCCCATTTAGAAGGCCAGCCTTATGGCATCACCTCCTGGCAAGAGACAGCAACTGCAGGACAGCAGTAGCCTCATCCAAGACAACCAAAACTAGTTTAAAATAGTTTTCCAGAGTGACAAAAAAATGTCTGCTTCCACAATTATACTCTGTCTTTAAAGAGAGTGAATGTTGAGTGTACCGAGGCCCAGAATATCATCAGTGTTGCAATAGGGAGTGAACATTTCAGGTGCCTCTGGGCATGTGTGTGGGATGCTAAGCGACAGTGCACACGGTTCCTGGAAAGCTTTGCGTGGCGGAAACCAGTGTGTATGCTGTATGGAAGGCATTAGTTTCCCCAATCTAATCTCTAATTCCCCGCTCTGAATCTAATGCATCAGCTGTGCTGAGGAACTTGTTCTGTGAGAGATGTGCAAGCACTCTTTGCATAAAATTTAGAGTGGCAGCTCAGGCCTTCCACTAAACTGTATCGTCGACCGTGATTTAATGCTCTTCTGTGGAGGGGGGCATCTGATGAGAGTCTGAATGCCGTCCTGTTTGCCAGCAGTTCCGCTAATGCATTTATCTCTCCCTTATCCATTTCAGCTTGGGGTCCAGCCATGAGCATGCCCGCCATTCATGAAGAATGCTATTGGTGGAACACAATGTGAGCATTGTAAGAATAGGTTCATTGGTGTGTTATTTCCTGCGCTTCTGACATGATTACAGCAAAGGGCCACAAAGGAAAACTTGAGGCTGGTTGAGATCCCCTGGCTCCTTGCTTACAGTTTCGTAGAAGTGTCCGCGCTCTCTCCTGGACTGACCCCGAGCCTCCCTCACCTACTGCCAGAGCTCGGCCCGCAGCCAGACTGCCCAGGCCAGATGACTGTAGACAGGAAGCTCGGTGGAAAGCCGTGTCACTGCTACACATGGGCATAATGGGATGTTACAAAGCAGGGTATCTTAAATGTTTAGCGCACTACAAGTGCTGGCTATTTGTGGGCTGGTGCATTATCCTTCTGACGTGCGAGTGGGGATTAAAATAGCAAAACCCCGAGCAGAGGTGACAAACGGGGAAAAGTGGGCTCGCCAGACGTTCGGTCACAAGCCTTTAAGGCTCGGAAATCCTTGGGAGGTCACTGCTTGAAGACACTGGAAATGGGTCATGCTATGCGAGCTCAACAGCCCAGACAAGACCATGACAGTCTCTGACAAGACTTTATAGGATTTAATGAAAGTTGGCGCGTGTCACCTGCTAAGCGCACTCTTAATGCACCACTTCAGCATGCCAAAAACTGCATGCAGCTTACATGACAGACACAGTCTCGGTGTCATATTAACTTCATGTGCCAGTACTTTGTTTCACTGTAGGCATTTTGAAATGTCCAACTGATATTTATGTGTAAATATGATTTTCTGTATTTTCAAATGAACATTTATATTAATAATTCAAAACCCCTCCTGGATTTGCCAGTATTACACACCTGCTTGTGCACTGTCCATTCACACGTTTCACAAGGTTCATTCATGAACTTTTACAGTTTCTGTTAATTGAGCAGACATTTCCCTGGTTACACAGAATTCTCAGCCTTACAAAGGTGAAAATGCTGCCTGTGACCTTTACTTTTGTTTGGCAATGTGGTAGTGCCCTGGTCAGGGAGGGGGCTGTCTCTTTTGTTACCGAGAACCAAATGCTTGTAGTAGGCTGTTAACCAGCAGGTCATTTTTCCTGTTGCCTTTTTCAGTGTGGAAGTTAATTGTTTCAGGACGGCTCCATGGAGGTACAGTAGGCTTTCTATGCTGCCATTCAGTGCTCCTTGATTGTGGAGTAGTGCGGTAGCTCTGACACTCAAAGAACTGCTATCCAGGCACTGTGGGGCTGGGTTTAGCTGCAGCGGATGGCAGCCCTACAAAGTCACAACTCTGAGACCAGTCCTCTGCCTTAAGCAGCACCACCACTGCTCCCGAGGAGGAAAAAACGTGCTTTCAGCAGCTCGATGTCTGACTGCAGACTGTAGCTCTGTTTTCAAGTTCTGCTTCCCATTCCTGGCATATCAAAGGTTACTTATGCAGCACTCTTTTCAAAATTGTCTGAGGAGCCAGCAGATGCCTCAGCGCCCCAGACCCAAGTGGCGGAATAAACAGTCCATTCTGCATCAGAAATCCAGAGGCAAAGCTACCGAGATACCAGGAGATTAAGGAAGGAAAGTTCTCTCACAGTGCTCACCGACTCTATCAATTCCAAGCTCCAATAGGTTCTGCTCACAGAGTAGCTCAAGATAAATGAACCTGTTATTGTAACTACAAAGGCATTCACGCGGGACTACTGAATATGTGGTTCTTCAATATGTAGTGTACTTTAAATCACCAATTGCCAGTCTGGCTGAAAGTCAATGGAAATCTCAGAGACAGGTATGTCATAACACATGGTAGACAAGGTCAGTCTAGTCTTCTGCGAATGTGAATACTGATTTAACACAAGTGTAGTTCCAGGCATACTAGAGGCACTCCTTAACTTGCAATTTACTATGAACATTAGGTGCTGGTAGTTATATTTTTTTCTCTTTTCATAAATCCATGAGCAATAAATTCCAGACTCACAACAACAGAACAGCCTAGGCTCCTCACTTTTCACCTTTGATATTGAGGCAGCTTGATAGTAACAGTTGAAACACTCACGTATTTGACATTTGCACAATAGTACTAGATGCTATGTCTTAAATTCTAAAAATGGAGATCCTACTTTCATTCGTAAGCATAAAAGGCATGTAGTATCAAGAAGAAGCAAGTAATGTACACAGATGTCAAAACATCTGTTGTGGCTTTCAACAGCTTCACTTATGACCACACCATTCTGATAACAGAACACAGACAAGGCTGGTGGTTTGGGGAGGCATCTGTGTGTCTTCACTGGGAATGTTGAGAGAGTTGGTGTGAAGTCTGACCAAGCTTCAACCAGCCCAGTGAGCAATGCTAAACTGCTCTTCACATACTTCGAGAGAGACATTTAGAGGCATATAATAGATATGAAATACAGGATTTCTCAAACACTTCCATCATGTTCCCAGGAACACATGCACCAACATACTATCGTGAAATAAGGGAACCCCCTGGACTGTCTGTGGCCCCTGTTTTAACAGCTCTGATTCAAGGTGCTTTCACTGCTTTATTGAGGACCTTGAGTTTCTACTTGGAACGTAAGGACCCTTTAGCATGGCAACATTTGCTACTCTATGCTGTGTGCATGTTTTAGAAAAAATACACTTATTTTGATGGGAATATGTTACACAGACCTAAGACTAGCGAGGAGAAGTAGATACAACTTATCCACGCTGGCATTCCACAGACTGTTGTTTTTAAATTTGGAGGCAATGAAGATCATCCAAGGCTTATGTACTGCTTTGACACTTCTAAAATGTTTAGGTTTATTTGCGAAAAAGGAGAGTGAGTCTGTGTGTGTTGTGTGAGGTCTAAGGAGAAACGGACTTAACCTACTGCAAGTCTTTATCCAGCTGCAGAGTAATTCAATAGGAAATCCAATCAAACGCTCCAATTGGATTACTGGAATGTTTAAACCTTCCGTTCCATTTTATTCTACCTATGTACTCTTCTTAATCTGTGCGAAAGCAGCACCGTATTTATCAGAAAAGGGTGACTGCGTGACCAGTGTCGTCATAGGAACATAATCAACACTCCACCCCCCCCGCCCATCCGCGGAAGCAGAAAATGTTGATGGTCTTCATATCAATCACTATGTAAATCTTTGCAAATGCAGCCGCTCACCATATATGGGCTTGAGGTAATACTGAACAACGATGAGACAAGCAAAACAAGCTCTTCCTTTTAGACTTTGGTTATTGTCGGTTTGATTACTACGTAGCAGCATTTTTGACACGTATACCATATATGGTTTGTGACGATGGCATCACACAACAGGATGTGAACATGAGTTAGGAAAGGGCATTTTGGTGAGGCTTCACGATTCAAGGATTTACACATCGCTTACCCACATTTAATCAATAATAACTCTAGATGATCTACCATATACGTTACAGCCATATATGCTGTTACTACAACTTGCCAGCTAGCTGCATAACTAGTTAGACTATATTCCCATAGTAACTTAGCTAGCCAACTAGTTACTATATAGATATGATGAGCTTGCAACAAATGAAAAATAAATAAATAAATAAACAACATTAATTTGATCACTTTTGTTCCAATTCACCTGCATGTGAAAGTACGATCAAAAGATGAATCTGAAGTCACTGTACAAAAGTATGCTGTAACGTTAGTGTAATCTATAGCGGCGAATACAGTCACACTCTGGCTAACTAGTCTGTTATCTTGTCATCCATCCATCTTGCTACAATCTAGGCAAGATAGGTGGGATAACTGCTAGATAGTTCTGGAAGGAACGATTCAGATAACGTTAACTTAGCTCTCTTACAACTACATTAAGTTACTAGACCAGCTAATACATCTAACTACGTGCTTAGAAACTAGCTAGCGCTAGCTGGTTGCAGCAGGAGTAGGATATATCTTACATTACAGATCTATCCAGAAACACTGAAAAAAATGCTCATTTCTTTAAAATCAAAGTTTCCACACAGTGATCTATGTAGTGGTTAACTAACATTGTTCGGGCATCGGCGCGGCTACAAAATCGCGGTTAGCTAGATTGCCTTTGAATGCAACTGACTGGATGAAGAGATTTTCCATCACACATTTTGCATCCTTCGCAAAAAAATCACGCAGCCTAAATCCTTAAAGGCAAATCATTTCAAAAGGAAAGGGACGACGTCTCCCACTTGACAATATAGATAGTCTACCTAAATACTTAACTTAGCTGTGATAATTCAAAAAGATAGTTAACATAAACGCTACAGAAAAGCCGTGGTCTACTACAGTGGTTTGTTAAATTCACAATTCGTTGCTAGCTAAACTACTCTTCTCTCCGGACAAGCGAAATAGTAGAAGTATTTAAAAACCCAATCCCGTTGTATGCAATGCTTGAGCACAGAGTTTCCGTTAGCTTGCTAGCTAGCTACCTAAGTCAAGAATATGAACAGCAGGAGCTAGCTGGCGAGCTAGCTAGCTATCGTGGGTTTGTAGCAACAGCTAGACACCTTTAACTAGTTAGCTGGCTAGATGGTAACATTAGCCTGCTTGCTGCCTATCTAGCTAACGTTAGCTAACTAATTGAAAAGATCGGAATAAAACATAAAGCCATTGAACAACATATCGCATTAACTACCTGGACACCGAGTATCCTTTTCCCTGCCCGTGAGTGAACTCCGGCTCTTCAACAGATGATTTCTGTAGCTGATAGTTTAATAATATATATTTTATGAAATGTATAATTTTCCCGTCACAGCTCTCTTTCCTCCATATTTGCAGCTCCTCCACTAACAACAACATTGATGATGACGTCACTACCTTGTCACGTGATCCCGGCAGAGTGCTAAAAATAGACCCTCTGAGTAACCTACGGCGGAACACACAATACACACCTTTGCATGGTGGCAGACCTAGCATCGGCAGGACAGCCTCGTGCGTGACCGGCCTTTTATCCTACAGTTTTCAGCGAAGATCTGATGCAGCAAGTTCCGTTAGTGATGTCGCTAAAAATTTCTCACAACCAGAACCGCACTTCGTGACATTTTAGCAGAATTAGATGTTAGTTGTATGGAGATTCTACTACAGTGAAAACGGGCTTTTCGCATTCACCTGTTATGAAGCACAAACGTGAATTTACCAGCACCCATTTTTGTGATATTATAGCTCTTGTTGTCCTGCTACCGTTGTACTACAGATGCACAATTGTGCATTCTGGAGGAATCACTCGTTAAACACACATTCAAGGCTGGACTTGCACCTTCAGGTGCAATCTTTATTCAAGCACGTGAATCATTTCAAATTTAACTGTTGTAAAAATGTACGTTTTACTCATATTTTTTTCCAATACCAGACCAATAGAAGATGATTAGGTGGATAGATTGGGAATTTGCATATTTCCCTTGCTGTTTGCAAGGGAGATACACCGACATACATACACAGTTCAAATATACAAATTGGAGAAAGCTGTGAGCATTTAAGACTGAATAGTCTAACCACTAGCTATGGCTGATGACTTGGCGGCTTCGGTCTGACTAGCGCTTGCTGGTTGCCATGGTTTCTCAAGGCTGTGCGCCTGATTGGCGTGTTAAGTACGGCTGTGCAGGAGCAGCAGCAGACACTCAAGCATTACACGTGCTCCCCTTACTCGTATCCTGCAGCTTGAAAAGGTGTCAACAAATCGGTCAGTGTTCGATATCGACAAGAGAACAACCATTCTGCTAGGCTAGGATATAAAGACCCCTTGAAGTGATAGCAAGTACAATACGTCAAAGAACCCTTTTCATCCGAGTTTCTCTCAAAGATAACCCGAATGCAGGTAGGTGTAGCCTGTGACCCTGAAAACATTGACCCACGGATTACTTTTCTCCATTACATTATTTCCGCGTCGGGTTTCTTAAACGAGACTTGTCCCGAAAGGCAGAAAAACGGCATATCACATCACGTATCATCGCATAACCTACACGATACTATTGCTTTAAATAGTATTTAATTCGAATTTTATGCTAGTATTAACTCGGGGGAAGAAGATCATATGAGGAGTGAAAACACCTATACACACACACACACACACACACACAACCTACTGTGACCCCCAGCACACTATTACTATGGACCATGACTAGGATGGGGAAAAACAAAAATGATGCAGCATTAACCTAGGCGCTGTTAACAGTTTCAAATGACGCCGACTATTAATTTGCCTTTGTGTAGTCTACTGACTTTTTAGTGTAGACTGCGTGACCCACAACACTTGCGGACCCGCTGCGTAGACTCCTCTCATCCGTTGAGCCCGCGGGCCACACGCTGCGACGCAGAGATTAAAAGCCTGTTTCCATAGCAACCCATCTCTTTTTATAATGGTGCTGATTTTCGGGGCAGTGTTACCGTGCTCTGGAAACAGATAAGCTCCCAGCGCATGTCATCTCGCCCAGCGCTTACTGCGAACTTTTGCATTTTGCCAAAGGTGATAAAAGAGAGAGCTCTAACTGCTGCTCGATAAATGACGACCAATTAATGGATGGCTTAATGAAAGTAATTTTTTTTAAAATCGCCGAACTGATTCCGGCGCAAGCCTAAAAATATCGACAATTCTGACTATTGTCTTTCCGCCGGTGTTGTCTTGTCAGGCAAGGTTTGCGTTTAATGAATGGAGAAACGGCGCTAAATTTATAAATGTAATAATGCAGGCGATGATTCACAGAATCAGACGTGAGTCATACACGTTGACGGTCATGTGTAAATGTCATCTCTCTCCTCCTCTCTCGGATGCCCCTACTTCTTATTATGTGATGAAAGGGAGAAATTGGAAAATGAAGAAATACCCAGATGTCTGTTACAGGTCTAGTTGCTATGAGGTAACATCATCATACAACATATTTGACTTGTATTGTTACCTTCTAAGCCATATGGACTCTATTTACGATCGTATTGATATTTAAATGCAAAAAAGGGTAGCACAACTATCCGCATTTAAGGTAAATATGTGTGGAATGTTGTTCGTTTATGTTTGTTTGACGTCCGTGATATCGAGCGTTTTTTTCAGTCTGGCTACTTGTGTTGGTGAAAATAACACCTCATTCAGTTCTTTATATTGTACAAGTCTTTGCCTCCCCCTAGAGGATAAAATATAAAACATATCAAGTACAAGGAAGACGTTCACGTCCACCTCTTACGAGTATTAAGTGCTGCTTTCAAGTATTTACTCATAATTCCTGTGTAATGGTATGCAGAAGAATAGGCATATATCTTACTTCACATCTTACTTCAGACTTTTCACATTATGAAGGTCCAGAGTATGAAAGTATGTTTTTGGTGATAAAGAAAATGAATGTATTCTAGGACACACACTTATAAGCGCTCCTTTACTTACCACAATGTTCCAATACTGTAGCTTTTGTGGCCTGATTGGATCTTCATTCTGCCTCATAACAGCACTTTACTTTCAGTCATTAACAGAATATGAAAGAAAATCACCTATGATTCATGGTCTAAAGCACCTTATTATTGTACATCTGCAGAAACACAGCACTCCAAGGCTGATACTTTCTCTCTCTATGAACATTGTATTTACAAGTAGAGAAATAATCAGTGAACACATGGAAATGAACTAGGCTCCTGTCCTGTGGTTACAAAACTATGTCGATAATCATGCCTGTACATATGCAGTTATTCGCTCATTTATTCACTCATTTTATGTATTGCATTGCTTGCCTACTTTATTTTTATCTTCATTGCTTCTGATACTGTAATGTGAGCAATCTCTGGCACAATTATTTCCTTCGGAATCAATAAAGTCTTATATCTTTTCATATGTATTGACCCACTAAGTAACCTGAAAAACAGATATTGCCCTAATAAGCAACCTAAAAAAAAACAGATAACTTAATCTATGTAAGCTGTTAGGATTTCTCCACTTGCACATGTGCACATAAATACAGAGGGTGACTTAGTCAAATTCTTGCCAACAGGAAAGTGAACAAGTCAGCTGGAAACATCAGCCCTCTGGGTATCCAAGGCAACCAGCCAAGGGACTAATGGTGGGGCTTGGTTTCCTCCAACAGCCAATCAGCTCACTCACAATGCTGAGAAACTTCCTCCCATGGCCACTCCCCCACTTCAGTTGAGCCACAGTATTGTCCAAGAGGAGTGTCTTCTCGTCTCCTGTCAACGCTGCAGTGCCACTCTGTCACGACAAAAAAGCTTTCCCTTTGCTGCTGCCAGGACAGGAGCCAACGAGCACTCATCTCCCGAAGAAAGCCGTGGGGAGTGAGGGAGCTGTTCCAGCCGTCTTCCTGCCTCTGCTCTTCGGTAAAGTTTTATATTCTTTCTCTTAGGCTCACAGCAGGAATAGATCCAAAACAAATAAGGAGGGAAAAGAGCTAACTACCAGCCTCCGCCGGACTTGGCAGGCCGCTGTGGGCAACGTGAGCTCAGAGCAAACAGGTGCGACCAGCCTCTGCAGGTAGGTGATTTTTATCTGCCCCGACTCTGTGAGTCACCTAGTCGGAGTCACGGCAAGTCGAGGTTATAGGTTAGGTTACAGCTAGAGAGAATGACAGCGATGGCTGCTGTCCTGCGACTATGTAGCCAGCAGAGCTGCTTGTGCCAGGTGTGCAGTCTGCTGTGGTTCAGACTAACGTTTCACAGATATTAAATGGGGGTGAGATGGAATCCCTGCCATGTCAGTAGCAAGAGTGTGTATGTGTGTGTGTGTGTGTGTGTGTGTGTGTGTGTGTCAGTCAGTTTGGATAATGTGACAATGTGATCAAGTAATATTTCTCGGTTCAAAGAGTGTAAGGCTCTTATTAATTGTGAAAGGTTCAAAATTTAGCTGACTGAAAAGAAGCAATAGCCTCCACTAGTCTGCTGAATACACTGTTCTGTGAAAGGTATCTTCTAGGTTTGTATGAATATCAGTCACTCATTGTCATGGTATCTCCCTGTCCATTAAATGATGACTGCCTATCATCACTGGTTATGACTGAGATGTTCATGAATTTGTAAGTTTGAAATTTTGAAATATCCGTTTGATCTGTTGGATCTATTTTTTGCAGCATTGTTTTACATCACTCCAACAATCGCCTAGTCAGCCCTACTGCTACACTGTCAACCAGCTGCTTTGCATGGATGTAAAAGTTGTTTCAGAATATGTGTTTTTCCAACTAGACGAGGAGTCAAGGCTATGGAGAAGGGCTATGTCTCATGAGTTTCTTAAATTCATCTCATGATCAGCTCAGTAGTGAGAAGCAGGAAGTAACTCATTTCTTCCTTGCTTTCCTTCCCACTGTTTCCTTGCCAGTATTTCCAATGTATGTGTGACGGAGTGCCGTCACTACGGTTGAGTATGCGCTTTGACTGCCATACCAACGAGCCTGGCTCTTTGGTGTCGCGGTCAAAGTCGCATGTTTGGTACCCCGTAGACCCAGGTTCAAGGCCGGGCGGGGCGACTGCTCTCGCCCTTCGCTACAAATGGTGTCAGAAGTGGGATGGCTGGCTGCGAGGCCATCGGAGGTGTGCCTGGTGTGTGAGCTGTATGAGGGACCCCCAGGTTAGGTTGACCCCGGTGTGAAGGACCCCAGAGATGGGTGAAGCATGGTGTGAGGGACCCCAGAGATGGGTGAAGCACTGGTGAGGTGGGCACCCTGGGATGGGAGAAGTATGGCAAGAGAATACGTGAGGGATGCCGTGGTGCGTGAAGCGCATGGGCGTGCTTCCCGAAGGGGAGGGCAGTGTGACGGAGTGCCGTCACTACGGTTGAGTATGTGCTTTGACTGCCATACCAACGAGCCTGGCTCTTTGGTGTCGCGGTCAAAGTCGCATGTTTGGTACCCCGTAGACCCGGGTTCAAGGCCGGGCGGGGCGACTGCTCTCGCCCTTCGCTACAGTATGACATATGGTATTTTTATTTAAATCACAATAATCTGAAGGGAAACAGAGCTGTTACTCCATACCTGTAATGGCGAATGTAGTGTTTCCAGCTCCTATCCATGTCCGAAGCCTGACCTGAGAAATATATTGCACTTGGGTATGTTTGTTGCACAAAATAACCGGGTCTATTACAGTAACAAAGAGGGTGACTACTGAATCTAGGGCTTATCGTCCCATTGTTGCTGACGAAACTACAAACAATGTTCAGTTGCTGAGATTGAGGTCATTTGAGGTAGGGTAGATGAGCCTACCTTGAGGACATTGGCAGACAGTTCACAGTGATTGTATAGTTGTCTTTGCCATGGTTATCCCGGATCCTGCCTGAACAAACAAACCAAGGACACGTGATTATGAGACTGTAATAGAGTCATCAATGTTTTTAATCAAACGACATACTCAGTACTTTTTTAAATATTTGCACACTGGTGTGTACATACTTTATTGTGTCTCCTACTGCCACAATATTCTACTTCCTCTTTTTGGCCTCACACACACACACACACTCAGACACATACACACACTCCAGGGTGTGCTATCCAATTCCTACCCCTGACTCATTTGTACAAAAAGCTAAAACTGAATTAGGGTCAATAGAGCTTAGTTAGCCGTTGATCTATACCACTTTTTCTTCCTCATACAAATAATTTAATTCTGCAAGGTCTATGCAGATTGGAGCTATCTAGTACCAAGTAGAGTGATGTCATTGGTTCTAACCTCTTCCTCCATTTCTCTCCAGCAGTGTCCTGTAGCCCATGGAGGTCAGCCCTGTGGCACAGCAGGGGCCAGCGGGACTCCCCTGGTATGTGGCGGGCTCCCAGGCCCTGGGCCTGGCCTGCGTGGTCATCACTGGCGTGTGGATGGGGCACTACCGGGGCGGCTACGCTTGGGACGGCTCCTCCCATGAGTTCAACGTACATCCCCTCTGCATGGTGCTGGGACTGGTCTTCCTGTATGGCGACGGTCAGCAAAGAGCCATCGTCACCCCACCTCCCCCCACCTCACTCCAGGCCACCAGATTAGCCTGCATGTGCATTCTGCTCACACACACTCCTGAACCATCACAACATAACATTTAGCTTTAAAGAGGCAGCAGTAGTGCCGTTGTCGTGGTAGCATGTTCAGTGCCCTTCATTGCTGCGCCGTGCTGCCATTACCATTGGCTGTTTCAATCGCAGGCTTTAAGTGAGGGTCACCCCTTTCAGGGATGGAGATATACTTTAGTGCCCAACAAGATGAAATGAGGCTGGAGGTTTCTCTGAGCCGTGGCTGTCAGCAGGGCCTGATGCAGATGCTCTTGCTGCAGCAGATGTAGCTGTGTTCTGTGTGGCTTGTGACCTGCAGGGGAATCCAGTCAAATCCACTGTCTTTCACTGTCTATTTGTAGAGGATCACCAGTGCCAACCATCCAATGTTTCCAGCTTTTATCAAATCATTCTTACAGTAAACTGAGGAGTTTTTGTCCAGTCCCTTGGGGGACAGCTGACATTTTTTAAGGGGCAAGCCACACTGGTCTGTGATGACGTGGGCTGGCAGGAGTGGTGATTCATTCCCAGAATGACTCACACAGTCATTTAACCTGAATTTCATGGCCAGAGCTGATAGGACACGGGGCATGGAAAAACTGCCCAATCAACCATTAGGAGCCCAGCTCTCTCCTAATCCCTCTACCTAGAGAGAAGCTTAAACGTTGTTAGTGTGCTTTCCCCAAGCCAGGCCAGCTCTAAGGATATAGCTCACTCTTAATGGAGGCTATGCACTCACCTGCTGATTAATGGGCAGGACCGCAAATTCAGCTGCCGTTCCCTAAGCAGCACCTCCAGTGAGATCAGAGACCCTCAGAGTGATAACATCAGGGCCTAGGCCCCTGAGGGGAGGCCTGTTACAGCTGTTACAGCACACAACAGGAAGTGGTTGCTAGGGCTATCAAGAGCTTGGAGTTGATTTTATTTTGGCTGTATGCATGTGTGAGTGTAAGTGAGAGGTACAGCAGGAGGGGAGTCATAAACTATGGTAGGGGTTACTGCTTACTAATATATATATATATATATATATATATATATATATATATATATATATATATGAGAACAGCCCAATATCATATTTGTATGAACTTAAGTGTGAAATATAGAGCTACTCGACCATCCATAAAACAAATTTCTATCAGTTTATCAGTTCTATCAATTTGTTTATAAAATGAATATGGATAAGAACAGGAAAGCCTATTCTGTGGCTAATTATTCCAAATCAAGTCTGTGCCAGTAATGTCATTGTTGTCATGGCAAACAAATCTGATTACTTGACTTAGTGACATGAAAATCAGTAAATGAAAAGTCCAATGATGTGAGATTGAGCAGACTTTGCTCTCTGCCTGACACTAATCACATCAGCTCCTGCCCCCAGCTGTGAGATGCAGCCCTGGTAATCATATTAAGCATCAACCTTTAAAGGACACTGGGTCATTAGTGCATTTAGCTTGGTCAAACTGGCTGGACAAAACACATTAGTCATTTGCAGACATAAGGGGAGATGGTGACACCCCAAGTCTCCCACCATTTTACGCAAATATAACATTGCCTGAACTTCATGACAATGACAGAATATTCTATATCACTGCTAAGCTCAAAAGTGGTACTGGTAGTGGTTCAGTATTTTGACTGATCAGACAGACCAGTAGTCTTACTTTTATCACACTGGAAACAGTTAATCTGGATTTAACTGGATATAGTGAAACCTGCCAAACCGGTGCAGAGAAAATGGGCTGTGGGCTTCTATAGCCCAGGTTTGAGGCTAGATCTTCACTACTGAGGGCTATGTGCCTCTGTGATGCCTCTACTTGAGATAATCCAAAATAGGACACACAGACAGATCGATAACAGCAATGGGCAACTAAATGGTGATCAACAGAATGAAAGTACATATTCATGAAATGTCACTAGAACAAAGTTTATCACAGATACACAATGTAGGCAAGTATACCCTATTTGAGGATATGTAGAGATCAAATCTGTGATTCTTTTCATGAAACCAACTTTAAAGAAATGATATGAAGCCAAATATTCATACAACCTGAACGGTCTCCTTGGAAATCATTTTAGGTTTATGTTGACTGGGTTTACACTGAGAAGCAGCAATCTGTGCTCTTTCCATATCAAATGGATCAAAGCTTTTAAATCCCTATGGTGTGAATGACCTTTCAGTAATTTAAGACAGGTCAGTTTTGGAGGAAAATGGAGATCTTTAGGACTGGTGTAGACCTGGAAGGAGCAAAGAATTCATGAGTCAGAGGAAAAATCTGCCAATGAAAAAGAATGCTCAATTTCTGCCAGCCAAAATCCTTAGTTCATATACTCTTAAAGGCACTGTCCAATAGATTTCCAGATAGTCTTCCTGTGTACACACAGCACAGCACAGTGTAAATCTGTCATGTTTGGTTATGTTTTGTGGATCCCTTTAAGTTGTCATCAGCCTGGTCCTCTTAAGACAAGAAAGAACCTCTGTGCTTGTAGTTAGCAGTGTGTGCAAGGCAGATTTAGGGACAATCAGTAGTCAAGCCCTGATAATGACTGGGGGTTTTTATTCCACCTTGACTGAACCATTGAACCTTGATTGGAGTTCACATTTGCATAGTTTCTTGCTGACTTCAGGCTCAGAACCACCTTAGTCTTCAGGTAGTGATTGCAGAACTGATTGTGTATCATTGCAGGTGTGTCACTCCTATGCACAACAGGTTCACTTCAGTTCCACCCACTTCTACAAACCTGAGTGTAGAGTGACACACCATGGCAGTTCTTTCACTGTCAGCAGCAGACAGATAGGCAGGACCTGTAGGGGACTTGTCAGAGCAGCAGTACATACCCCTCCTCCCCTACTGCGATCTCAGCCCCTCTCCCTCTTTCTCCCTCCACCCCCTCCAGCCATCCTGGTCTATCGAGTGTTCCGGAATGAGAGCAAACGTAGCACCAAGATTCTCCATGCCACGCTCCACCTCTTTGCCCTCATTGTCAGCATTGTCGGTAAGATGCAGTAGCATGTGTGAGTGTGCTTTGTGTGTGTGTGTGTGTGTGGTGATCTCCAAAGGCTGATTCAGTTTTGGCAGTCTGACTCATCTTGGAGGCTTTCTCTCAAGATGTTTCAATTACATTATCCAAAAGCCCCTGGTTATTGTCAGTCTTTGAAAACAAGATGATATGGCCAGTATTACATTTTAATGTGCTTTGTGTTTTTTTCTGTTTCTCCTTCCCCTTTTCCTTCTTTATTGTCATATGCTGGCAACATGGGGGGGGGGGGCACTTAAAGTGTATCCTGCATATAATAATTTGATGCATTTCTCTGTTTCTCACAAATACATCAATACATAAGTACATAAATGTGTTAACACCATTTTAATACCTTTTAAAGTATTAGTGTATTAGATGTAATCTTAAAATTTTCAGTACCTTAAACGTGTATTCATTCAAATGTAGAATTTATAAACAATTTCTTCTGTACACATTAAACCCAGGCAAAGAAATATTGCATAATGCCTGGCTCTTCCACAGGTCACTGTAGCCTGTTTCCTTTTACAAGTATTTTGCAATAGTAGTTTCCCTCTGCGTGTCCCTAGGTTTTGTGGCGGTGTTCGACTTCCATGCGAGCTCCAAAATTCCCAACATGTACTCCCTGCACAGCTGGTGTGGAATGGTGACATTAGTCCTATTCTGTGTTCAGGTAGTGAACCACATCTTGACCCTCCTCCACAGACACTGCTCTCTTCTTCCTGCCGTTGCCTCACTTCTCACCCTTCCCATCTCTTTCACACACACACAGACTTAACCAGGAGTGCCCTCATTTTAAACGTAATCACAGTTAATTAAAATGTGTTGAACCTCAGATTCTTGACTATAAAAAGGATATGGTTCCAAACAGGGGTGAGAGTTGATCGCGACATATAAGCCAAATACAGGGAGGCAAACAGTGACAGACTGGGCTAGGGGGCAGTCCAGTGAGAGGGAGGTATCTCCGGACAGCGTGTGACATTGTGTCCCCTTTCTCCTCACCCCTCGCTGCAGTGGCTGATGGGCCTTGGCTTCTTCCTGTTCCCCGGGGCGTCTCCATGGCTGCGCAGTTGGTACCTCTCCCTGCACGTCTTCTTCGGGCTGGCACTGTTTGTCCTGGCAGTGGGCACGTCTCTACTGGGAATCACTGAGAAGCTCCTCTTTAGCATCAAGTGAGTGATACCCCCCCACGCCTTGAGGCCCACCTGGACAATGGAGTAGGGTAGTTTCTAACCCACCGCCACTGTGATTAAATGTCTCTCTCCCTATTTCCAGGTCCACATACTCCACGTTTGCACCCGAGGGTGTGCTGGCGAATACGCTGGGCCTGCTGCTGGTAGGTTTTGGGGTGCTGGTGGGATACATCGTAACACGGGAAGACTTCAGGCGCCCCCCACACCCAGAGGAAGAGGCCCTATCCATGCATTTCAAGACCCTGACGGAAGGCGAAAGCCCCATCTCCCCTTAGAACTCCTATCCTGCTATTCTCAGTCCTGCCAGAGCTCTGCACTACACACCAATACAGATCACTTGCATGCTCACAGTGCCACCTTGTGTTCAGACCTAGGCATGGACCAAGATGGGGAATAGGAAAGTGGCATAAAGGTGCTGTTTAGTTTTGCTTGATAAGGGTTTATTAATTGAAATAATTAAAATCTGTAATCAGGTAGTGCTGAAAAGGAAGTGCTGAAGGAGTTTGTGAAATCCAAGGAGACACATGCCTTTACTATTAATCAGTGCCATATCACATCAAACTGGCCATTCTGGTTGCAGAGACCAAAAAAACATTATTGCAATCTACACACAAGAGGTGAGCACTGGCAGCAGCGACTCTTGAAATTGGTCATACTCATAGAATTTTAAATCAAACAGAACACATTATTCTTTACAGCATCTAACTTCTCTAGAATGGTAAAATACATTTGAAGTGCTTTTGTTTTGGCTCTGCCATCTATACTTGTTCAACAACCAAATCTCCTCACTGCATTTAGCTCATAGTGTCCATACATTTGTTGACCAATAAAAATTATAGCTGTCAATTCTTCATATGTGGTAGGCTAGACTTCCAGCTACCATCTGATCTCACACTAACCCAGAAAAGGTACAGCCTTGTATGTTTTCATTCTTTAAGAAACTACACTATCTATATGAAGAGTGAACAAAATCTTAACACAACAAGAAACGTTACTGCATAGTCCTTGGACTGATTTTGTTAGCTGAGGTGAATTTGTGTATATGATGGCCAGCTCAGCCATTTATCATATTCACTAGATAATACTGGCTAGCCAGACAGAAGGGAAGACAGACAAGCTAGGTAACATTTCAGAGCCCCTCCAATGAGGTAAGGTAGCTCATTCCAGGGAAATACCTGTAATGCTCAACAACGTACTGTGTTTTCTGTTGACTTTCATAAGAGATAAGATCCTCAGATTAACATATACAGATCTCACTTTTCTTACAGCATGTTATATTAACTGACACTGATATCAAATGACAGCTGTGTTTAGGTTTATGCATAAAATATTAAGAATTGACAGCTATATTTGAAGCATTTGTTAAACTGCCATTGACTCCCTAGTAAATGCACTGAAAATTTGTTGAATATTGTCACACTTTACCAATGCCTAAGCTCTGAAAATCCTGCCTGACATGTCTGTTATGGATGTCCATTTCCTGCCATTTATTAGTATACTCTCTTTGCTGGAGAATGTGGATGTATGGGTTGTGTGTAATGTTCATGTGTCTCAAGTGAAGGGAATATGACCTATTGAGGCTTTTGATAGTGCCACTGACATTTTGTGCTTAGGAGAACTGAAAGTCAGTTGCACTCAGAAATGTTACCTTGAACCTCTTGTTCTTGGAAAAGCAAAAAGCAAAGATATCACGCTGCACAGCAGAGAGGTTATGTGCATGCTGATAGGAGAATCAGAAGTTGTAAGGGGGAGATGTGCAATTCTCTTGTTTGTATTGTCTACAACCTGTGGTCTGTGTTCGTGGCTTATTCATTGTAATACTCAAAACATACTTGGTTTTCAGTATAAGTGCACAATGCTCCTGATGTGAATGGGATTGTGTGTGCCTAAAAGAGGTCTTATTGTTTTCTCTGTTTAAATTGACTTCCACTGGAGAATGTATGTAGTCATTTTGCACTGGATCTCAAAGTGCTTGATTATCATATTGCCTTAAATTAAAGATTATGCTGGTATGTAGAATCTGAAAAAGGTAAATTTGCCAATGTGTGTGTGAATTCAATTCCAGTGAGCCTTTGATTGAAGCAGAAGGATAGACTCAAACTTCTGGCCAAACCTAAAAACAGAAAGATTGCAGTTACAGGACAGCTGAACCATTTTTTACAGATTTTTGGTGACCTAAGTATGAGACTGAAATACGAATGAGATCTAAGCATGTTGTTCATAGGGTAAAGTAATTATGAGGTGTAGCATCGGTCATTTTTATGGTAAGTCTGATGAAGCGTACGTACGGCTGTTCAGGTGGGTATTTAAAATGGAATCCCAGGGTAAGTGTTTAGTTGTATCACGATCACACAAGTCAATGCCCCTACAAGTTCTGTACATCCAACAAAACACCTTCCTGGGATTTATTTTCTCACAATCCCACCATGGGTTCTCTAAAAAATTTATATAAACTGTAACAGCCTCCTATGCTGAGCGCAGAGAATGGAGAGTTATTGGTGGAGAAATCGTAGAAAACAGCATGGAGACACTGCAGAATAACATCTCAATATCTGTCAGAAGTGATACAAAAACATCACTTAAACAGCAAGAATATTTTCACCGAAATGCTCCCTGTGCTGTATACAACACCAAAACTAAAGGAGAAAAGTAACCAGCCAACGCCACGGTTTTGTTTGTTTTCTTTGAAGTGGTAGCCATTTATAAATAGTACTTATTCTTTCATACATAGTCTGATTGTACAGATTACAATCTTTCATCATGAGATAAAAATGCATTCTTTTTATTGGACTTTAGTTGTTTTCATTAAACTTTTATCACAGCGATCTGACAGCTCACATGTACAGACAAGAGAACTCTGCTCAGCAAGCAAATACACCAAAATTAAAATCAAATCATAAAAAGGGAGCCCCTCAAAGTTCAACATTTGTCTGGTGTGGCCATAGAGAAAAGGATGAGGACTGTGTTGAAGACACCAACTCTCCTCCCCTCTTCCCTACTTCAGTACAATATTGATATCACAAACCAGAATCAGGAAATATATATGTATATATATATACCTATATGTGTGTGTGTGTGTGTGAGAGAGAGAGAGAGAGAGAGAGAAAGAGAACTTTAAGAATAAAGCATGCATCAGAGTATGTACAGCAAAAATCATTTACATTAGAATTCTAAAAAAACCCACCCCCAAAAAAGAAATCCTTTGCCTTAATGTCTATTGTTGAAAATGTTATAATTCATATTTGCTCTTATTACACTTCAGGAGAAGTTTAGGCAGCTCTCTCTTCAGGCATAAGTCACTGGGTATCTATGCTTTCTGTTACAGGTGGAAGAATGCATCCGATCAGTGTGCTTCCTCATATTTACCATGCCAACAGGTGTCATGTGCCTCTAACGAGGAAGAGCAGGGCTATTTGACTATGCTATGCTTCTAGTTGCCTTTTACTAGCACCCACCTGACTTATCACCCCTCAACTTCTCTCACAGTACAACAGAAATTATTAGTAATTCATCAGTGAATGTATAGACTGTCGGCTTCAGGCACCACAAAACAGGCCAAATCATACTCACATACAGTAGGACAGGCTTCAAAACAGGGGGAGGGAAAGCTATGATTTTTCCACAGATGGCTTCAGATATGAGATTTCTTGGTCTGTACAGTACAGACCAGCTCAGTAATGCAGGGTAGTGGAAATGAGCATCGGAAGATATCAAATAACAGAGAAGTCAATGAAGAGAAACATTTTCACAGCTGTTTTAAAACTAGCAGCCTCATAATCATAATCTTATAGGCTATGTCATGTCACCATGAGATAAGTCCGTGACAGCAGGGCAAGGGACATTCAGATATACCTCATCATCTCATAGGACAATGAGGGTCTGACCTGAATAAAAGCAGATGCACCAACCCATAAGGCTAAGTGATTCCTACACCTGGCGTGCAAGTTCATTCCTACTGCAGTAATGCTTTATCTGTGAGAAACATCGGTACCTCACCGATGCTAAATAACGAACACTCAAGCTGCTTCTTGTGCAATTTCTTTACTGCCAAAAACAGTGTTTGATTTATAAATACAGAAGTAAAAAGCGAAGTCCATGGAAGGATAACTCTCCTGCAAATGTCTACCTATTCCTCATCTAGGTTGTTAGCTACCTGCCCACCTTGTAGGCTTAGACTCCTGAGAAGGTAGATGGGATTAATGGGTCCAACTCATACTGGATGATGTAGTTCTAATACTGTACAAAGAAATACAATTCCCAATTATGACCCTCGTTGGCCTTGGCGGTAGTGGTGTATGTTAAGGAAATGAGAAAATGCCATAGGGCTGCTTGGGGGGAGAGGGGATCTTCTGGCCAGTATGTACAGCAGACAGTTTGTGCTATAAAGGCAACACAGCATAATTTTTAAAACACTTTGTTTGCTCTTTTAAATTATTATTATTATTCATTTATTTGCTTGGAAATTAAAAATCCCACAAAAAGACAAAGTGATATTAATAAGGACACCTACTCACAAAGATTATCCAGTACTGTCTTTCGAGAAGACCAACCCCCACCAAAAAAAAACCATCCAAAATAATAGCAATCATAATAATAACTGAAGAACCATAAAGTGCACCCTTATGTAAGAACTTCACAGGCAATTAGTGCAGAAATCTTAAAATAAAGCAATAAGAAAAAATTACAAATCAAACAAACAACAAGGGCTCTCTCAAGATCAAGGTCTTTCCCGTGGTCTGTTTCCTGCTTCTGGTAATAGCTTTTCATTGCTAATGAAAACTTCATATTACTGTCATCTTCTCATCACATTCCGCAAGTGCGAGAGGGGGACAAATCCACACTTTGGTACTCAAGATGTCCTGAAGATGTTTGGGTCTGGACATGAGGGATCTTGTATTAATCTGCAGCGAATGAAATAGTGCTACAGGTGGCAGAAATAAAAACTTCTTCAGCAATGCGTAGCCAGAATATGTACAATAAACATTCTGGGTAAAGTATTTTTATTTCTCCCAAGATCAAGAGGGGGATTCAATGCACCAATAGCTTTGTGGTTCAGTGTACCAGGATCAATTGTGGTTCAAGATCCTGTATAATTCCAAACAGATCATGTCCATTTTGACGTGGTCACTGTCAGGAGAGTATATATGATTACATTATTACTATCTCTTTCATTTGGTGGGAAGAAAAAAGTGAACAATGTCATGACTGTATGAAGCCACATATGATGCAAAATGCAAGGAGTTGTATATTGATTAGTTACCATGCATTAGACTGCAAAATATGTCAAACCAGCCTTGGTTGACACAAGGCTATGTACAACTATGGTGCAACCTTTACACTCTTAATAAGTTAACAAAGTAATTCAAAGTCTGTAAATGTCCCCCTTGTATTTAAAGCCAGTTACTTGTGACTTGTGAAACAATATAGTTAAAAAAACACAAAATCAAACCAAAATACAATCAAAACAAAAAAGTATGTATATATTTATATACAGTATATATAACTTAAAATTATAAATATTCATTTTTTTCCTCATCTAAGTACAGGTTTGTTGTAAGTTATCTTTTTGTTACATTTACAGTATAGAACATACCAATCTCTTAAAGTACAGAAGATAGCAATCTCATATGAGAGCAAGCTTTTTTTCTGTATTTTAAGGAGAAGGGATGGACTGAGAGTTTATCTTCCACAGATAAGTGATGGGGCCTCAGCGACAAGACGGGACATGCTGGGGTGGGGTGGGGGGCACAAGCCCCACCAGAGGAGGAGAGGCTCCTGTGCTCTACAGCATCTCCCGAGATCGAGTGCACTGTTGATTCATTCTGTGTGTGATGTTTAATGCAGCCCCTCTCACTGCTTCAGATCACACTTTACCTTTACATCCACATCCCGTTACCTTGCTTTCTAAAGAAAAAAAAAGAACCACCTTTAAGGAGAAAGCAATGTCTGAAATATTGCGCACTTCAAATACTCTTGCTTTATGAGTAACCTTTTCCCAGGGCTTCTAAACAGTTATGTGCAAATCTGAGCTTGCACGGAATACAGGGAGTTGTATTCTGCATTTACCAGATGTGGTCTGTATAAGGTTGCTTGAGGCTGTGGTGGTAACCACTTTATCCTGTATCCCTACAGCATCAGTGACGGGTGTGCACCTGTTAATGGTTAATGTAACAATCACACTGAGGAGTACACAGCTCAGCAGCCTCTCCCCCTCGCCCTCCTCAATCCCAGTTCTCTTACACATTCGACTCCACGAAAGGTCTCTTTGGTTTGATGGGTGAGGTGGGGCCCTGCCTGGAGTCACGCGAGAGCTGCCGGTACATGTTGTCCTGGTAGGCTTGGGCCACCGGCAGTGTCCGTGCCACCTTCACATCGGGGTAGGTCGGCACCTGGCTCACCCTCTCCAGGATGTCGCCCCGAGAGCCGTTGGCCAGCTTGCCCAGAGAGGACGGCTGCGGCTGGCTGTAGTAGTCGTCCTCCAGGAGGTGCCCGTTCTGGGCGTTATTGGTCTTGTTGTAGTAGGCGATGTTGCCCAGCGAGGTGGGCGGGCTGTAGGAGGTGCCCCCACCCCCCTGCTGTGCCAGGTTCCCCGGGGAGGTGGGGCTAGTGATGACCGTGTCCAGGGAGGACACGGCCCACGGCCGCGAAGGCTGGTGCAGGTACTGCTGAGTCCGCGCCGTCTTGTCGATGATGCCCATGAAGGGCGTGGTCCGCGAGCGGGTGGTCTCCCCTTGGTACGCCCCGCCGCCCCTGCCGTCGCCCCCCTGGGAGGGTGAGACAGGCGAGAGGTCGTCGCATTGGCGCTCGTAGGCGGGCTGGAGCGGGATCTCCATCTGCTGGATGGAGGCGGAGGGCCGGAAGCCCGGGGCCAGGTTGCAGGCGGAGCCCGTGGAGAGGCTGTTGCTGGAGGGGGAGAAGCGCAGGCCCACGCTCTGGGAGTGGATGAGGGGCCGCGGGGTGGGCGGGTGCTGCTTGATCTCGCCCGTGTTGGCGCTGACGGGCCGGCGCACCAGGTGGGGGATCTCAGGCGAGCCCAGCTGGCACTGGGGCAGCGCGGCGGCGGCGGCGCGCTCCAGCTCGTGCTTGGAGACGGGGTAATAGGCGGCCGACTGGCTGCGGCTGATCTGCGGGGTCTGGCTGTAGCGCATGCCCCCCGGGCCCCCGCTGGTGGCGCGGTACGCTGACGAGGGCCGCTGAGGGAGCTCGTCCTTGGACAGGCCGGGCTCCACGCCCCCGCCCCGGCCCCCGTGCTGACACAAGGCCCCCGCGCTCAGGCTGGCCTGCACCTGCGCCATGGGCCGCCCATCCAGCGAGGGCTGGTACACCAGCCGGCTCTCCACATCCACTGAGCCACCCTGGTAGCGGCTGCTAATCGGGTGGGCCATCTGGCCGTAGGTGCTGCTGCCCAGGACGGCGCTGGAGTGCACCGCCGAGCTGGGCTGGTTGGTGCGCACAATCTGGGCCATGGCGGGCTGTAGCCGGAGGCCCGGCTGCTGGTGGTGCTGGGAGGACTGCGAGGGCTGGGAGGTCAGCTGGAAGGAGCGCTGGCTGCTCATCTTGGACAGCGGGGACTTCGGCCGGCCGGGGAGCTGCTCCTGCTGGTAGCGCACTGGGGAACCCGACTGCGAGCGGTACATGCACACAGTCTCCACAGGGGGGCTGGCTCTGTACTGGGGGGCCCGGCGCAGCGGGGAGGGAGGGGGGCTCTGATAGTCCTTCCCCTGGCCTCCTCCGCTGCCTCCTCCTCCCCCTCCTCCTCCTCCTCCTCCTCCGCTGCCCAGGGGCGGGGGGCTGAAGCGGTAGGAGGAGACCTGGTGCGCGGGAGAGGTTTGCGGGGGGCTGGGCCGGAAGTGAGAGTTCTGGTGTGTGGGGGACAGAGACGGCGAGGTGGACTGGTAGCTCTGCCGGGTTGGGGAGGACATGGAAGTGGGGCTGGGGCGGAAGTCGAAGGCCTGACCCAGCGGCGAGCCTCCGGAGAGGTAGGCGGAGTCGCGGTGGGCTGGGGAAGGCGGGGGGCTCTGGATGATGGGCAGGCTTGCCGGGCTGGGCCGGGAGTCAGGCGGCAGGCCGATAGACACCGCCTCCAGCTCCTGCTCCAGGTAGTCCTCGTCCTCAAACAGATCCTGCACGGGCTCCATGTCCTCCAGCCGGGGCTCCGGCGGCGGGGGCGGCTCCTCGGTGGGGGGCGGGGGAGGAGGCGGGGACGGGGGAGGCTCCATCTCCTCCTGCGGTGGCTGGGTGACCTGCCGACACTCCTCCTCCACCCTCTGCAGGAGGCGCTGGATCTCCCGGTTGTTGGGGCACTGCTTGATGGCTTCATTCAGGTCCTCCAGGGCTTCCTGGAACTGCCTGCAGAGACAGTGAGAGAGGTGGGTGAGCGAAGCTTCCGGAGGGTATGATTTAAAACCTGCATGGCCATATACAACCCAAACTCCTTTAGAATGGGCTGCACTTGCCCCAGTGCTGTCTTTGTATTCAGATGTATACATGAGGTGGTACATCATTTCTTGTGCCACATTCCCACCTCACATGAACTCAAAATATTTATTTAATATAAATAAATAAACAAAAATAAATAATACAAAAACATAGTAAAAACTGGTCAGAACTCACTAATCACTCACTGCTCAGTACTCAGTAATCAAATCAGCAAAGACTCATGTTTCTGAATCCACATATTTTCTCATTAACATAACTTTCAAACCTCCATCTGAGTATAAAATATGAAATATGTGGAAAATTTAGTTGTGTTTCGGTAAGTGCATCCATGAGTGAACTGATTCTTAAACGGTGCACATCTACAGTTTATATATACAAGTGAGTAAGTCAGGTCACTATAAAAAATAAGTGAAATGTTACCACAATACACAACAAGTGTTTATGTCCTCATGACTGGGGTGCAAGACTTTACTAACCACAGATTACACTGACGTGAGGGTTAAAAAGCCACAATAGCAAAACAATAGAACGGAAGGAAAAGGGAGGCTCCAGGGCTTACATTCTACATTTTCCTGACAACAATGAATCCAAACAGGGAAAAAGATGACAGTGCATGATACGCACATCAGAAATGAGTACAAGCTCATCTGAAAAAAGGAAACCAGTCACTTCTCACCACAAATTATCTGGCCACACAGCAAGCAAATGGAATTTTGGGAACTGCAGCACAACTTAAGCGTGACGCAGGCAAAGGACCTAGATGATGAGGTCATGATGAAATTCTGGTCAGGCGAGTCGTAATGCAGACATATTAAATAATCTTTTGTACAGTGTGTGGGAGTATTGCTACCGAAATAAACAAAATGAATGGTGCTAGTTCTTCACAGAGCCTGGGAGTGATGCGGTGTGAATGTGCTATCAGGTAGCAGTGTGACATGTCCTGACTGATGCCCCATGGTTACTACTGGAAACAGAACAGCGTGCGTGCCTGCGCTGGGTCCTGCTGCCTGTCTCTCTGCCCTTCTCCCTACCTGCTGCTGCGCTTGGCGCGGGCTCTGGCGTAGTAGGCCTCGTATGAGTTTGGTTTCAGCTCTAGCGCCTTGGTGGCGAACTCCTCCGCCATTCCAAAATCCTGCAAGAAACAAGTCGACAGTTATATACTGAGTCAATATGGATGAGGAGGACATGTCAATGCACAGCAATCCCAGCTATACACAGTCAAAATGTGCCACATATAGAACACTGCAGATGCTATACTACAGATTACTGAACAGGGAGACCACCATTGGCATGAACTTTCTCTCTCTGTCTCTTACACTGCAACACACACGTAAAGTCACATACACATGCACACACACACACACAGACATAAACACATTCATACATGTGCACATATCCACACATGCACAAGGGCCCACATACAGACAAACAAACACGCACAGCCATACACACCACCAACACACAGAATCGAATCACTCTGTCTGTCCCTGCCTCGCTACTAATACAACCTCTGACTCTCCAGGAGCACCCTCACTTCCCAACAACATCACCCACATAAACACATACAAACAAAACATCAGACACAAACAGCAAATGGGTATGTGATCTCAGACTGATGAAGCCTGGCCACGTCCGATAAATTCCAGTCTGGCTGAACTGACTTAAAACTCAATAGCAACTTGTTAGGCATATGATTACAGGATGTTACCAAATTTGTACCACCTCCTTCATGTTTAGAAAAAGCTTCTGCATAGTTATGACAGCTATGATGTGGTAGGATATGATCCAGCAGAGTTAGGGATTTTTCACCTGCAATATAGTGCACTTATTAACTCACTCATATGGAGGAAAACCTCACACTTCGACAAGGTAACCACACAGTGGCTAACATTAAATCCAGCAGAGATCCTTATTGCTCACATTCAACAAAAAAGACAGTTCTGTCGGTGAAATTATTTTAACTGTAGTCTCATGTAAACGGCAGTTGCTAAGGGACACAGTTAGTGGCCTATTGCCCAGGGCGGATACTGAAGGGCAGTTAGTGCAGACTGTGCTGCATATGGACTCACGTTCATTTTTCTGCGGCAGCGGGACAGGTTGAGTAGCAGGGACACCTTGAGCTCGCGGAAGGTCTTTAGATCCTCACTGAACCCCTCACGGGGGAACTTCTTCAGGGCGTACTGGTAGCGCTGGGCCGCCTCCTTCACCTTCCCTTTCTGCCAGAGGAAATTTCATACATACATAAACAGACACACACACAAAGAAAGACAGTGTGGTGGGTGAGGGGAAAGTTTTTACCAGCTTTAAAATGCCTAAAATATCATTCTAAAAGTTGTGAGAAACGTTTTAGATATGATTAGAAGATGCACCCTGAAAGGAGGATGTTGCACTTTAGTTATTGGAAAGTAGATTCTCTAACATAATCTGTGTAACAATGTAGTTAGTATCAGAGAATGGGATATTATTTGTCGTCATTTCTGTCTTTTTATAAGGGTTAGACAACTTGCTAAACCCTATCTGCAATACCTGTAGGGCACATTATAATGTTACTTAGTGATACTTTATTAAAGAGAGAATACAGAAGGCTCTAAAGACAACAAGTAACATTGATTCCACCTGAAACGTATGTCTTATTGTTTGTTTGGGGGAGTGTATTTATATGTGAACACACACATTAACATATATGTGTGTCTACATTTGTGAATGAGGTCATACAAACATAATTACCACAGAACGCAAGGTAAGGCTTCACTATCCTTGAAATGGACTAACAGCAACTTCAGTATAAACTTTATCTGGACCACTACACGAACATGTGTGACCCTAACTATATATGACTACATGGCCGATGCAAAATGTTTCATATTTTCTGTGTCCGAGTATCAACTTAAATGCAATGACTGGTTTCTACCAGTAGATGTCAGAAGTGCTACGTTTCTGAGAGGAGGGTGCTCTTATGCACTACTGGTAACTGGAGGGGAACGCCCAGTTTTATCTTCGCAGTAACATTGCGACAGAGTCCACACAGCGACTGTAACCAAACACAGCAGGCAAGGATACTGTCCTAGAGAGACCGCACCCCTGAGACGGTATTGTGTTTAGTCTCATAATCAGGACCATATAGAAAGGATTAATGTACAATACCGTATATAGGTGTATTGTTCGCATTTTCAGGGGGAAAAAAAAGCTGGAACAGTCCAGTGTTTCTGAATTCATATGCTCAGAGGAAGATTTTAGAATTGCATATTGTATATATCAATATTACAAAATTCATGCAGTTGTGGCTCATTCTCACACAAGTGTTTTCCTTTGTTTTTCTTTCTGCACTCTGCAAAGAAGGTAAACATGGTCAGCTGTGAGAGTCTGCTCTAGGACTCTGGCTCACCTTATAGAAGCCGTCCCCTTCCTCTATCAGCTTGCTCAACAGGATTATCATGATGTCGGGCTTAGAGGTGGCCATCGCCCATGTTGCTGGACCTGTGGTGTACAGGATGCATGATGGGTAAAAAAAAACAGTGAGAGAAAGAGAGAAAGGGAGAGAGAACAAGGACAAATGCAGGGTGCCTTGGAGTGTCTTGGTGAGAAAGACAACAGAACTACAAAGAAGATGCAAAGAAAATCACAACAACAACAAATAAAGTGGGATGAAGAAGAGGCCAGCAACTGCTGCAGAGAAATGTGCTTTCATACTTCCTCTGACCCAGGATCAGTCAGGGCCAAAACCCTCTCTGCTCACTACCAGGCTTCCTCTGACCTGGGATTAGTCAGAACCAAAACCCTCTCTGCTCACTACCAGGCTTCCTCTGACCTGGGATTAGTCAGAACCAAAACCCTCTCTGCTCACTACCAGGCTTCCTCTGACCTGGGATTAGTCAGAACCAAAACCCTCTCTGCTCACTACCAGGCTTCCTCTGACCTGGGATTAGTCAGAACCAAAACCCTCTCTGCTCACTACCAGCTCTGCAGTCAGAACTGCACACATCCAGGGTCACACTTTGTTAGCATCAGGCCATACAATTGGCCAGACAACGGAGAACAATGTCCCTCTTTCATCGACGGGTCCTCTAGGAGTGTTTTTGTAGTACGGCTGATGGGCAAAGATCAGGAAATCACTGCCGTCTGTGGAAATGGAGTGCTGGATGAAGCGTATGGCAGCATCTACTTTTCAAACTCGATGCAAATCCATACTGCTGCCAGGCCACTCACATCACAGCATTCCTCCACTATGTAGCCTGCCTGGTGTCACCAGCGGATCTGTGTTTCACAGCTGTGCCGTTCCAGACTGGTGATTTTCTTAAGGCCGTCTGTGCTGCTGTTTGCATCGAGGGGCTGGTTCTGCCGTAGCACTTAAACAGGATGACTCATGCCTCCAACAGGGACGGAATTTGCTCTTTCAACTAAATTGCGACCATTTGAGACCTTTCTCATAACTTGCAATGTTAAGGGCAGTTTACAATGATTTGAAAGTCTGGGGCAAATGGCTTCAAAATGTAAGCCACCCTTTTAACATATTCAGGATCACTTCATCCCCAAATGGTTTTACATGTAAAATATAACCCGCTTAACGATATCAGGTAACAGTGCTATGTCACTGGAGAGGCAAGCTTTGAATTCTGCATGACAATTCAGATGCTGAGTGCAGCTACTGTTTGTTTCGGTCTTTGGATGCAGGGGGTATTTAACAGGTTCTAAGTTAAAGTTCAAACTGTGGCATGGGAAAGCAGCTGTAGCCCCAACCACAAACCAGCAATCAAATGTATTCTAGCCTGTTAACATGAAATTCCTCCATCAATTATGCAGTTAATGGCAGCAGTAAATGCATAGTCCACATATTCAGTGCAGCACACATAGGTCTATGATTTTCATCTAGACAGCGCTGGTTTTATCATAGGGTGGGTGTGGCATTAAAGAATTTCTTTCGAGGAGTCCCCATTGCATACTACACAATGACAAACTGCACGACCTCACTACAGATATACCACAAAAGCAGTTTGGCTAGTTTCAATATTGTCAGCAGTAAGCCTGCTCTGATAAATTAGTACCTTCCCAAGGGAGGTTATGAAACCTAGTATAATTAAGTTACTTATACAACTGAAACTTTTTCCATCAGAAAGGGTAATAAATTCAACCACTCATTTCAAAATGTGATGCCTCTGCAAAGGTCTGAAACAACATTCCGGTGACATCGATGTTACAGCATCTCTTGAAGAGCTGCCATCTGTTCCTTTTTTAAGGGGTATGTTATGTGCACCATTCTCTGCAACGGTGATTCTTGACGGATGATTACAGTGACATAGAAGAGAGAATGAGGAGGGGTCCTTGCTGGAGGAGGGCCTTGGCTGGGCAGCAAGCAAGCAAGACACAGTGGGTTGTGAAGTTGAGACAGGTCGCTTCAGCTGAACTGTCAGTCATGTGTGCCCCAGGTACTGGCTGTGAAAGACCAATGTGCACTGTGCAAACTGTGCACAACAGTCCAAACAGGTCAAGGATAAATCTACTTTGTGTAGCTCTAGGAGCAGACAAGTCTGATTCCACTGAGTTTTGATAGGGCTGGGATTGATTTTAAACCTGAACAAACTTCAGTGCCTATACCCGGGGAGGGTCTGGTCAGTTTTTGGATAATGCGTTTGTCTGCTATGCCTGCCTGACTTTGTGATGTAACACAACACGGAGAGGGAAGAGGGAGAGCGAGCGAGAAAAAGAGAGCTGTCAAAATGCCTGGTAGGGTGAGACGCCGACAGCCTTGGGTTTACCTCGGGGCCGACTGGGCAGCGTCTGACATCCTGGTACCGGAGTGAGAGGCAGGGCCAGGGGAGGAAGGGGCGGAGTCATGAGCAAGGGAGTGAGGGGTGGGGGAGCAACGTGGCAAGAATAACCAAATGAGACGGAGAGAAGGTGTGTGTGAGAGAGAGAGAGGTGAAGGAGGAGAAGGGATGAGGAAAGGAACACAAAAAGAAGCAGCCGTGAGAAGCAGTGCAAAGTGCTTCAGCGGAAAGAAAAGAGAAAAAGAAAAAACAACAACAGCACCAACAACACTCTGCTTCCCAACAACAACCAGAGAGGAGAAAAGAAGAGTGGCAGCAACGGTAGGAGGAACACAAATCAGAGCTGTGGAGAGAGCAAAGAGAGGCAGCACATCGCAGCGGGAGGGGAGAGAGCAGGGGCAGCTGGAGGGGTCCCGCACCCCCATCTGTGGAGAAGATAGGGGGCGACAGAGAGGCACTGACCAGGGGGACTCGGCTGTGGTTCAAGGTGGAGAATTTAGGCCCTCTCATTTCGGCTTGGGGGGAACTGGAATTCCCTCTTTAATTGTGTCTCAGAGTCCCCCAGGTACATCTGAGCATGTCTGGAGCACCAGGAGTGCTGGTGAGTGCATCAAATAATGATCAAAGCCACCTGCGGAGGTACTGAGCACTGCTGAAAGGGAGACCACCCCCATGAGATTTTTTTTATTAACTTTCACCCCCCACCCCTCAGTGCTTCTTGGAATCATATGCCCAACGGCATGCTGGGATTCCGCATTATAAACAGTTCACTTGCACTCTGTATGACACATCTGTACCACTTAAGACAGTGACTTGCAATCACAGAATATTTTGTTTGAAGTGCCTGAAACGAAGCTGAATTATGAAGAGTACAAAAAGCCACATGATACTTTTCAGGACTTTAACTAGATGTCTCCTCTAGATAATGGGCAATCAGAAGAGGAATCAGTGGGAGTCAGCTACTCCGCCTTGTCATTTATAGGCAGATCAGATCTGTTATCTGTGCTCATTGACACGATTCACTTCCCAGCCCTGTGGGGGGGAGCGCCACTATTTGCCCCGCCAAGCTCAACATGGCCTATTCCTAGGAGACACAAACTCCTGGTGCAATGAGAGTTTAAGTCAACAGCTCCTGCACTGGCTTCAATTCCACAACAGCAGAGGGCTTTCATCTAGCGACCAGTTCCAGAGGCGGCCTTGTTTTCTTGCTCTAGAGTTACTGGCAGAACTGTTCCCCTTTGTTTAGTTTCTGGTGTGGGTTGTGGATTCTGAGGGTGGCCCTTTGCCCGCTTGCCATCAGATCAGAGTGATACTGAAGCGTGTGCAAGTAATTATGTCACGCTGCGTGGTTCTTATGAATTCAACTGCACAGAGGATGCCCCAGTGATATTGCGCCCGGTGAAGCTAATAATCCTATGTGCTGGCTGGCCTGGTCTGTCGAACTGTGTGTGGCTGTCGGTCCGTCGGTGGGTTACAGCTATCTCCTACCTATCTTGGCTCCTTTCTTGAGCAGAGCCACCACCACGGAGGTGTTGCGGCACCCCACTGCCCGGTCCAGGGGACGCATGCCACTGTAGTCCACGTGCTCAATCATTGCTCCGTGATCCACCAGGAACTGGACCTGGAGGTGTGCAGAGAGCAAGAGAGAGAAAGGAGAGAGAAGTGATGAGAGAAAGGGGGGAGTGAGGGAGAGAGAGAGAGAAGATAGTGGATGATAGAAGCAGAAAGATAAAATGTGGAAAATAGTAAAAATAAAAAAAGACAAAGAAAGAAATGCGTGTCCATACTTTTGACTGGTACTGTACCTCTATCTGATCATCATAAAAAGCGGAATATGATATCGTATAAGTGAACTGTGCACAACATTGGGTGTATATCTGTTCTCTTGCTATCATCAAAAGGGAAAGACAGCATTTCCTGTGTATCCACGTAATCAGCAATAGGTTGTTTGTGACTGAAAATGTATTGTGTCTGAGTTGGTTACCACTTACCACCTCTGCATCTCCATAGAAGGCGGCCAGGTCGAGGGGTGTGCGGCCGTTCTTGTCGGCGTGGTCGGTGGCCGCTCCCCTCTCCACCAGGGAGCGCACCACGGGCAGGTGGCCTTTGAGACACGCCCAGCTCAACGCTGTTAGCCCCTCTTTGTCCATCAGAGACAGAGACGCACCTGAGGGGTGGGGGAGGGGACAGCGGTCACCCCGTGTGGGTGTACAATGCACTCATCCACCAACCCCTGCCTCTCACTCTGCTCACACTTCCTACAGTAACTTAACAATGATACTGCTCGAGTTGAATGGCTGTTTCATGTGTCATACCAAAACTAGGACAAATTTTGATCAAGTCAATAAAGCGCTTCTTAGTTGAACTAACATCCACCCAGACAGAGAATGCCTGTGATAACTGGGAGGTCTGTAAGAGCATACCTGTTTGTACATTAAATTGAACGGAAGATCAGTCAGGTTCAATATGTATGTGTGTGTGTGTGTGTGTGTGTGTGTGTGTGTGGTCCCATTGGTCGTTCGGAAGATCTTCATATAATACTGCAACAGGTTGATCCTGCGATCCCTCACCCTGTGCCAGCAGGAACTCCACTGTACCCAGGTGTCCCTCAGAGGCTGCCATCATCAGAGGGGTGCGGCCCTGCTTGTCTGCCATGTTGACGTCAGAGCCATGCGTGAGCAAGAGGTCCACAATCTGAGGAGAGACAGATGGGTGTGGGGATACAGCACAGCAACACAAGGTCAGTGTCACGAGAAGCATAACTGTCTTGTCTCTTCCGGTTTACTCACTGGCAAAAGGGAGAAGGAAAAAACTCTACATTGCTGAGTTAAACCTTTGAAGTACTTACAAGGATAATGATCACAATCAAATAATGTTCAAAAGCCAGCATTTGACTTTCTGTACACTGAGGAATTTACATTAGTAACTTACAGCCATTCTTGCAATTTGCACAAGTGCACAACAGATGCACAATAATACTTCACAATGATCGAAACCTTACAAACAAAATGGCACCAGCTGATATGAATCACTCTGCGTATTGGCATTTTTGCCCTAGTCACCCACCTGCCAGTGGCCCTGTCGAACAGCACTGAAGAGGGGGACGATCCCGCGGCGGTTGGGCTGTGCCACGGCCGCCCCCTGCTCCAGGAGCAGCCTGCAGACGTCCAGCTTGCCTCTCCCTGCTGCCGCGGTCAGAGCTGAGGAGAGGAGTTGAGTTCAGATCACGTGACCAATGATAGTGGCTACAGTGCATCCACACACTCAGCTCTATGTGGCAACTTCCTGGCATCTTAAAGAAAGACTTCACTCCAGGGAGGTTTGAGATGCACCAAGTTGTACTGCGGGTGAATGACATAAAACTCAACATCTAATGCTCACGTCCAAAGTCTGTCTATATTTCCATGTTACATTACCTTGGATGACATTACATATAAATATATGTGTCAGTCTCAACGCTGCTTTGTGAATGCAATGTGATGGAAGATTTCCACTGGAAAAGTAAAGATCATATTGCTAGACACTGAGAGTGGTACTTTAATTGGTACCATTTGGACCATTCATACATCTCCCCATACTGCCAAACACACTGTTACTGTCGATCTGAGGTAACACGGGTCCGCCAGAGGGACAGATGGAGTGCTGGGCCGATGGACCTGCATGGCATGGCAAGTCCCTTCATGACAGACTGTGACCTCTGAGGTGATGGGGGCATTGACTTTAAAGCGTGACCCCACACTTCAGTTTCAAGCAAAAGAAAACACAGATCATGACACAGTCCAAGCGGGGGAGAAGGGATCAACGGGGGGGGGGGGGGGGGGGGGGGGGCTGGAGCTGGAGCTGGAGCTGGAGTCCTCTCAGGCTCGCTCACTCTCTCATAGCATCATCATCCGCGGGCACGCTCTGGTGCAGCTCTCCTTTCTGTACTGCAGACATCTGCATAGTCTGCTTCTTCCAGCACAGGAGGCCTCCTGCAGCACTTTTGCGCAGACAGGCAGTTATAATTCAACCACCTACGCAAATCAAACACAGCGTACAGACAGAAAACCCTCGCGCGTACCCGGGGAGGCTGTAAAGCCAGTGCCCCTGTAGTGCCGGACATCACACAGTGCTGCTGCGGTGTCATCTGCAGCCCTAAAATGGTAGAGCACCCATGTGAGAATGTTTCTCATTAACTGGGTACAACACTCCTGAGCGGCCTTTAAGTGAAACTGTAATTGCTGTCGTGTGCTCTGATTCTCTCAGGATACAGACGTCATGATTCAGCTTAATGACCAAGTAACTTGATTCTCCTTGGCTTGTCCATATGGTATTGTGCTCGTCTGCAGGGTAACTTGATTCTCCTTCTCTAACTAGCAGACTGCACAGCAACAGCACAATCAATACCTCGAAGATGCCCTGAAGGTGCTTGCATGAAGACCCTACTACAGAGCACTAGTGCTCTAAGGAGAGGAGGGCTATGAGGAAGTACTTGTGATGATGAATGATCAGCACCAAAGGTCTGCGTCTCATTCCCCTCACACCTCCCTCACTGGCTGATTCAGAGGTGCCTGCTGTTAAATTGTGAGCAATTAAATTTTAAACCGGGACCATTTGTCTTCCTGCTTCCCAAGAATAAGGAAGAGAGGGGAACAGTAATGAGGGCATCAAGCAAGTAACTTCACCTCCTCCATCATTAAATTTGTGCAACGCCGAGGACACCAAGTGGGCACTGCCAGGCATGTAAGGGCATTCGTCTTCATCGTCATGTCTGCCACCGATGACAGGACATTTCCACCAGAAGGCTACCCAGGGTTTTGATGTCCCCTCAGAGAATGGCACTTCCTTGGTCTGGAAGGCATAATGGCTCTGCTGTAGCTCTGTGGATGGCAGTATGTTACAGTGTATGCATTCTTCGGCTGATACCTCCCAAAGTAGAGTGTTAGGTAGCCTAGGTTAAAGAAAGGCCAGAATGACACACATCTAGCAACTGATAACAACAATCTGTCAGAAAGTAGATAAATCAATAATAGGAAAAAACCCATCCAAATGTACTTTCTCCATTCAGAACGGCATTTCTAGTTTGTTTTCGCAAGAGAACCAGACAGATTGACAGGTTTCTACATTCTGCTCTTGTGATGTTCTCTACTGCGTGGGAATGCAGAGGACAAACCCAAGACTGCGCTGTTCTGGTATGAAAAGGCAGACTGAAAAATGAGTCCCGAATGACGCAGCTCAGAACGGTTGCTTTTTAGGCTCAATGACTGCCAGACCCTGGACACTGCAGCTAGACTGAGCTGCTAGCAGCCTTGCTCAGTAGCACAGAGCTCCATACCTGTTTCTCCCCACAGGGTGTCGAAGCTGTTGATCTGAGCACGCTCCACTTCCTCCTCGTCCTTCTCCGGCAGGTCCAGCAGGTAGGACACAATCTGGGGGAGAGACACACAGTCCAATCACAAAAGCGGACGAAATACAATGAAATACAAGCCAGACGATCAAGGCTAACCTCAGTGTAGCCCATGCTAATCATGTAATGGTGGACAGTCATGAGGCTAACCTCAGTGTAGCCCATGCTAACCGTGTGATGGTGGACAGTCTGCTAACCTCAGTGTTGCCCATGCTAATGATGTAGCCGTGGGCAGCTGTGTTACCTACCTCGGTGTAGCCCATGCTGGCCGCGGCGATGAGAGCCTGCTGGACAGCGTGGCTCTTGCTGAAGACGCCCTGCTGCTGGCCGCCCATGGTCCAGTCACACTGGATGAGGAACTTCACCACCTCCATGTGTCCCCTGAGGGCCGCGTGCACCAGTGCACATTGGCCGTTCTTATCCAGATGATCCACCTGCCCGCAAAAGCACAGTCACAACGGCACTCACATACACACCCGCACGCATATACACTCACAGCTGAAACTCCATATGCATAGCCTTCTCCCATTTTTTTCTCCACAAGTTACTACCGCAGTGTCCTAAAGAGAAAGCCCCACTATTCCGAAAAGATCACAGATCACTCATGATCCACAGAAAGGTGAAAAATCAAAGAAAAAAAATGACTATATTGGACTATCATTTCTTTACAGGTGAAAAATGATTGAGATGACAGAATATGACATATTTAAGTTAACATGCCTTTTCCCATGCGGATGCAGATTATACGCAATAAACAATAACGGCCACCACTCTCGCAATCTTTCCACAGCGTTCCAGCGATGCTGTCATAACGCTGAGATGGCACTATGTGAAAAGGAGCGGCGGGCTCACCTTGGCTCTCTTGCGACACAGGGTGGTGACAATAGGCAGGTGGCCAGCGGAGGCAGCGTAGCCCAGCGGGGTAAGGCCGCTCTCAGAGGCGGCTTCCACTGAGGCCCCGAACTCCAGCAGCAAGGACACGGTGTCCATGTAGCCCAGGTGGGCGTGAACACACAGGATGGGGGCGTTGTTCAGCACCTCTGTACGGTAGTTCACATTAGCCCCGCCCATCATCAGAAGCCGGCTCACCTGGAGAGAGGCAAGCCATGCTCATCACCTGGCAACAAGGACTAAATTTTCCATACTAACATTATCTAATAACTCAACATATTTAGCCTTTCAAAATATTTCACATGCTGCTATGACACCATATACATATAAAGTGGTTTGTTCAATGTTTTTGCTCAAACCATCTTAAGGAGCATATAGGGAGGCAGGAGAGACAGGTTACAATGGATCTGGTCTCACTGTTCTCATTATTGGAGCAGTACCTTGATGTTAGGTGTGTACAGATTCCGGAGTGAAGCCAGTGCAGTGGAAAGGCCTTCTGTGCTGTAGGACACCCACAGCCCTTGCAAGATGGATGAGGAAACCCCAACCTTCTTGCTTAGGCCCTTCAATGTGGGATAAAGTAGGGTGAGTAGCAACAAACAGACAGCCTGTCATTAACATACACCATGCAACTTCACAGCTGTAGCTGGTTATATGTGATAACTGGCCACATATTATATGACTGAACTGACTTGACATTTAAAGTACTTTAGTGGTGAGTGGTAGAGGCTAACTTTCTAGCTGCCATAAATGAGGTATAACTACAAATATATTGAAAAATGAATCCCTTCTAAGAATTTAAATTAATTTTGAAAATAGCGATTCAACTAGATCACAGTTAATAAAGGATCCAAGGATTGGTGCTAGATTAAAGTTAAATAACTGAAAAGTAATAATGTTTAATTAGGTTTAATGTCATATGCAACCCGATTAATAGATCATCCTTGACTTAATCTGGTCACAAAGCTCATTCCCATTGGTGAGATCACTAGCCCTTACTATGAGAGTTAGGTGAAAGCAAGTAGAGAGGGGTCTACCTTAAAGATGTGTGCTTTGAGGATGTGGTGGCCCAGCTCGATGGTCTGCTGCCGGTTCAGCTTTCCTTCCTGCCGTGAGAACCAGAAGGCCAGCAGCGTGTGGCCACTCCTGCGGTTTTGTGAGAGAGAGAAAGAGGCAGCAGCCATGAGTACCTGATGTAAACAGTAGGGATGGATGATTTCAGTAGCTGTTGCCTGCAGATACAGAGAACAGCATATACACTCTGACCTGCTCTTCTCAGAACCCCTTCTCCTGGCACTCCCATACACAGTACACCCTGACAGATAGGCTGCGTTCCCCGGAGCTGGCCCGTCGCTGAACCCCCGGCCGCCCAACCCGCTCCTGGCCATCTCACCTGGGGTCGCAGAGGAACTTGGTCTTCTCGCCCTCCTCCCTCCAGATGAGCCACTCCCGGAAGGAGGGGTGTACGAACATTCGTGTGCCGTCACGCCGCTTCACCAGGAACACGGCCAGGTTGTCCATGCGCTGCTGGAAGTCATCCCACTCCAGGGTGCTCTGCACGGAGCCAGCGTTGATGGCCTGGTGGATCTGCTCGTCCGTCAGCGGGTGCAGCGAGGCCACAGCCACGTTGAGCAGCGGCAGGGCCCGCTCGAAGGACGACTGCGTCGGGAAGCGCATGTTGCACTGGAGCAGGTACACCTCCGCCAGGTTGACCGGCACCACCTTGTAGCTGGAGCTCTTCAGCACCAGGTAGCCCTTCTCGATGAGGTCGAAGGTCAGCTTGAGGTACAGGTAGGAGCCCTGGCTGAGGGCCTTGAGGTGGGCGCTCAGCTTGCCGAAGGACGTGTTGTCCATCTTGCCGTTGAGAGAGATGTTGTTCTGGATCTCGGGGCTGCTGTGTATGCGGTGCAGTATGTAGCCCTGCAGGTCCTGGTCGATGGCCTCGTTCTCCTCCAGGCGGTCGAGCGAGATGTGGTGGAAGGGGAGGAGATTGGTGATTTCCTGCCCAGAAGAGAACGGAGAGGGAGCATGTGAAGAAAGGTAGGGGATGCAAAAATGGGATAGGGTCATCAGAGCTCATCTATGGAGGGACCACTTGAAGCTTCTGCTAGCAGTGCAAAATATACTAACCCCATTCTTAGTAAAACAATAAACCAGATAGCATGTATAAATGCCGCCCATAGGCATATGTAATGGCTTTAGCGCAATCAACACTAAAGACAGGGATCCATTTCGTTCTCAGAGACAATCTCTGAAAGCCTTTTCTCCTTCCATCATTATATAATGATATAATGATTATAAACTGGGGCATTGAAACTTAGGCACTGGAGCATGTGCTGGTGGAGCTGGAGTGGCCCAGTCAGACCATGGATTGCATCACCTACCTGCAGAGTGGTCCTGACAGTGACCACCAGCTTCAGCCAGGGGGGGAACTTGCTGATGGTTTTACTGAGGAAGGAAACGATGGTGTCCCCGTAGTCGGGTTTGTGAAACTCTGCCTCGTTGAGCCCGTCAATCAGGATGATGAGGTCTTCTTCGGTGGTGATCTTCCTCTCTAGGACAGAGAAAATATCTCATGTTTACATAAAACCACAATGTTTCAGGAGCAATTGATAAATAACAAAAGGTACAGGCCATGGGAACTTCCATTGATAGTAGATGTGTTCACACTCTACCTAACCCACTATTTATTCTACAGCAGATGACATAGTCTGCTTCAAGGAAGAGGTTTTCTGACCCTCTGAATGCAAGTAACCAAAAGGGAGCCAGACAGTCCACCACACTGCAGCCTCACAAGACCAAAATTACAAAAGGGAACCAAATGGAATCAAAAACTATCCATCACCATAATTTAAGAACATGGTAAAATCATGAAGATATTTTTCTTACATGCTGATGGGCACTGAGCAGAGGTACAGTGATAGGTTCTAACTGGAGGTTCAATGTTCTGTAACGTCTGCAGCACTGCCGGTGGCACCGCGCACGTGAGAAGGGTTAAAGAGCGGCTCTGACCTTTATAAAGGGCATCCAGGGGCTCCAGCACGCCCCTCCGGAAGGAGGCCAGGGGGTCCTGCACGCAGGAGCGCAGGCTGAGCATGCTCTGCAGGTGCGGCTCCCGCAGCAGCTGCTCGCGGTACGCCACGAGCTGCGGCGAGCGGCACAGCAGCGCCGCCACGTTGTGCACAAACTCCGGCACCAGGCAGGTGTAGGCGTTGTCCGCCTGGCAGTAATGGTACGCCACCACCTGGGGGCGGTAGAGAGGGGTGAGTAACAGTACAGGAAATCGTAGGCCAAGCGTTGAAGAAAAAGCAAGTGAAATTGCAGAGCAAACCTTTAAACCCAGTCATGCAGAGACCACACATTTAGAATGAGCCTACACATTCTCTGTTGATGTTCACAGATTAAGCTCTTAATGTGTCGGTCTTCTTAGATTGAATTTTCAGTGTGTGCAATTTGGAGCCATAAATGTGCCTAATGGTATTCAATAGATCAGGTTACAATCCCACAGTTTTATGTGCTAAATAAACATCACAACAGAACCAGAGGTCTAAATGTACTGTTGTAAAGCTTTAAGATCAATAATCCTTTAATACACTGGATGGGGACACGCTGAACTTTGCAAAAACAAAAAAAAAGGGAGCAATATGAAAGGACAGCGGGCCAATTTGGGACTGCAAACAGGTGTGAGTGTCCCTACGACTGAAAACTGCCACTGAGGTTGGTACCACTTCAGTGCCACAGTTTCCAAAGGGGGGGAAAACAGCGCTCATAATAGAATGCTAATTTCAGATGCCAAGGGACAGAGAACTTAAACAAAGGAAGCGGAGGAAAAAAGGGATTGGGCTCAATTATTAATGTGCAGAGTTAACAAGATCTAATAGCTTGGCTGGAAATTGCTTTCTGCAAGTATAAATATTTCATCAGGCTACCGTGCAAAGTTGTTTTTCTTTTAAATACATCTGCATAATGCAGCGGGGAGGGGCTGGGGGTGGGGGGCGGGGGTGCGGCTGCGGGGAGGCCCCGTGTGGTTGGAGGGAGGCTGCGTGATGCAGCTTGCTACTGACGCAGTGTCTCCAGGGACAAGGCCATGCTGTTCACTGTGAGCCGGGGCTCCCTGGGGCAAGCTGCAACGGCGTCGCTAAGTGCGCGTCTGATGACGTAAATCTCAAAGGGCGAGAGAGGGTGGGCGAGGGGAAGCAACCACAGAGTTTAGGGAGATAAGCGGTGGTGGGGGGTGGGGTGTACAACCTGGGATGCCAGCCGCCTCATGGCCTCCTCCTGGCGCCGCCTCATTTCGGGGGTCCCGGGACAGCTGCCCCCTCCCAGGGTGCCGTGGGAGGGTTGGGGTTGGCTGAGGGGCAGGCCCTCTCCATCTGAGAGGGACACACAGGCACAGCTGATCAAGCAAATGGGGAATGGACTTGTAATGATCTAAAGCTCACTCCATCTCCACCCTGCTGAAGCAAAACCCTAAAATCAAAGCACTGTCTGTGAAATGTGCTGTTTTCACAGCCTCCCGACTGCTCTGTATGCAGTATATAAATACTTCATCAGGAAGATACCAGAAACAATAACAATAACAGAAAACCTGCATATTTGTACTGTAATTTCATGGGTCAGTGGTGGTCATTCTGCTAAAACTGACAAAAACAACTTGGAAGTCAGATTCAAATTCATATTGTGACCCCCTATAAGAATTACTTATTCCAAAAACATATATTCTAAAACAAAAGGTTGTCAATGTTCATTTCCCATTGCAAATTTCACGGCTCGATCCGAGTGTCCACTGGGTTTATGAGAAAAAGATGCTACACCCCATATGAATATATGAAAAAAACCATACACATGAGAATGCTGCTGAGAAAACGTGGATTAATTAAACTGTGTCTTGTGAGATATCACAGCACATCACTGGTCGCACAGTAACACTGGACCCTCCCCACTCCCCAAACCATACGAGCAGACCTACGTTTGGGTGAAGCGTGGGGGCTGTCGGAGGCGATCTGCCGCATGCGGGTGCCGTGGCAACTGAGCGCCACCAGCCGTGAGATGATGGCGGTTTTTCCGTAGCCGATGTTGCCCACCACCACCACGCCGCGGTTCGTGCTGGAATCGGTGCTGCTTAGCTGGGTGTCTATCTCTTGGAAGAGCCAGTCGCGGCCGGTGAAGACTGAATCCATGGTGATGCTTGGCACCTCGAAAAGCAGGGGCTTGAGCGAGATGTCAGGGGGCCGGTAGGGGGCGAAGCGCACTGAGGTAGAAGGGTTAGAGAACATTGTGCATGGCTTTCATCCAGTGTTCTAACATTATAGGAAATCCCATTAATGCCACCCCAGAACTTTGATTTGAATAGTTACAAATCAGAATACATTAAGGTCCTCACATACAAGCAGACAAGGGTGAAGCTATCATCACAGTGCCCACTTAACAAAATACTTCATAGTTCTTTGATATTGATTATGTATGTTGTAAAATGCCTGTTACTTTAACAATGCTTTTCTTTGGCATTGCATGAAGAGGTAATGCCTGGAAATATTATGAAACGAACATGATAAAAACACATGTATGTATGTATTTTTTTCCGACATACATAATACTTCCAGGTATTACCCCTTCATGTAATGCCAAAGAAAAATATTGTGTGCCTCTGCTCATCCATGTCATAGAAAAACATTGTTGGAGTAACAGACATTATCAATGGACAACCATTACTGTTATTAGAGGTAATACTAACATTACTTTCACTGGCATAAATGTTCATTTTGAAATAGGGGCAATGCTGCTCCTGTGCAGCAGTATTTCTAATTCTCATCCCATGGCCATCCCTTCAAAATGAAACACTGACATTTAAGACTGGAACAATAAACAGCTGACTAAATAAACACACCACCTTTCCTGGAGGAGATATGTGCTGCTTTTTGATAAATGTGATGTTTTAATATGTTTGCCTAGTAAATAAAGGGTAATGCAATCAATCCGGTCTGCCTCTTCTGCTCTGAGCCCCGGTGCTGCCAGCGATAAGAGGGCATATTTAAATGCCCTTTGCAGATTGATGTCTCGGAGGTTTCGAAGTCAGGTCCTTTCTGAAATGATCTCCTATTATTTGCACCTGGGCTGGCTGTTTTTTTCCCCTGCACAGCCTGTCCTTGCCAGCAGGGTGAGCTAATCTTCAGAGCAAATCAGAGACCGATGTAACAGAATAGAGACACCCAGAATGTGCTTCTTTAAGCTTAGAATACAATGGAAAGTATGCTGATGTGTATTCCTCACGTGTGATCTCACTCCAGGGAAATTCAAACATGCTCATAATTGCCTAATGTAAGTTGATTAAGATCGCGTATGTGTGCAGTCAGAACCAGGAAGAGATTACAGATAAAATGTAATGAGTTATTATATATTAATATAACAAAAAGACACCCTTTTGTATGGAACTCGTGTTGGCTTGAGTAAGACAATGAAGGGGGGCAGCATAGTGTTGGGGGAGGGGGGATAGGAGTGGATAGCAGGGTTGCCAGGGGTTAGATATTAAGTAGAAGAAAAGCAACTTACGTGATTGGGATTGCCAGGCATGGATGTTAGTGGAAGCTGAGACAGACAGAATACATAAGCAAGAGAGAAGACACAGCGTGAAACGATGGGGAGAGGGAGCCGGGGACGGAGCCGGGTTTAAGTGCGTGTCGTCACACGGTGAAAGGAAGCAGAAGCGGGAGGAAGAGGAGGAAGCATAGCAGACTGTGGTGGTGGGGGAATGAGGGGGGGGTTTTTCTACAGCAGCAAAACTCCACAAAGCCCCCCCAACCCCCAAGCCCAAACCCCATCTCCCACCTCTCCCATCCCAATCTGGACCACCATTGTCTCCAATGTATTAGGACTCCAGAAATAACACTTCATTGTTCAGCTGTAGAGCTGATCATATATTCAAAGCAGTTCAACGACCAGCAATGCAACTCCAGCTCCAGGCCTTCTGCTGGCCAGTGGGAGACAGGGCTTATATTATATATGCATACTGGCCTTCCATCAATAACACGTGTCTAAATTGAGATACCATCAAATAGCATTCATGATGTTAGATACATTTTGCATATAAAGTCCTGGGGAAATGGATGCAGTAGCTGGTGTGTGTGTGTGTGTATGTGTGTGTGTGTGTGTGTGTGTGTGTGCGTGCACGCATTGGAGTGGGAGCTTGTTTTTCAGCTGCAGCGGCTGTTGTGATGAAAAGAATCACAGAGGTAATGAGCCACCACTCTATGCATTTCATTTTCAATGTGTAAAAAGTGCTGTTGCAAGCACTCTTGTCAGCACAGTTTCTAATAAAAAATCTGACAAAACGCGATTCAGTCCTCGGCTTGAGCACATCTGCAACAGACAGGAGCTGCAGTACTGCGTGAGCCTGGGTAAAATTCCCTCTGGTGCTTATTGATTTGGAGGTGAGATGGATAAACACGCTCGTCACCCACAGTGCAGACCCCGCACTTAAAGCAGTGTCACAACAGTGCCTTCCTGACAGCCCTCTTACATAACCATCCAAAACACACACAAGTCCATGAATACAGACACACACACACACACACACACACAAAAACACTCACACATAAACGTACACCTTAACATGCCCTACATGGTAGATGCTGAAAACACTGTCTTGGTGATTACGGCTTTTGCGATAGTCTTGCTCTGTTCTGAGTACTGCTGGCAGTGGAGCTGATGCTCCAGCCATTTAGGAGATGACACTGGATGAATGTGTCCGGTTTTAAGTTACCGTAGGTGATTTAGTTGACAGCGACACCATGAGAAAACTCTCAGGGGCAGTGGCAGCGCTACCAATAGCACCGCTTCTCACCCGCTTCACCTCATGGTGATCTGAACGCCTTGCTGTGTCTACAGGGAATACGTACACCCAGTCCAGAAGGCCACCTCACAGCACACTGGCTTCATTTGCAAAGAGCACGGACTGTACAGTCCAGCAGCCCGGTTCCACACACTGGTGAGGATCTCTCAAAATACAACACAACACGATGGAGCGATGGAGTGTTCCTCTCATGTTAAGAGAGCATTACATGGTCACGGGGGGGGGGGGGGGGGGGGGGGGGTGAGGGGGGTCAGTCTTGGGATTTGGGACTGCCCCTCGACAGGCTTTAGGAGGAATTGCACTGCTCACTCCTTACCCAGCCAGAGGCTTTAATTATTTACCAGGTGAGAATGACTCACACCGGGGAGCCTGGGAAATGGGGCAGAGGAAGGAGGGGGTACCTCAGACAGCTGCAGCGCCCCGTGCGGCAGATTCGTACAGGTGCTCGGCAGCGACAGAGGCCAAGCAGGGGAAGAAACAACATGACGCGTCGCAAAGCCTCTTTCCAGCCCTCGAAGCGTAACCCCGCTCGCAAAGTTTCCGCTGCGCTGTGGCCGCGTCGCCGGATCACTGGGGTTTGCATCACGGCAGAAGCAGACTGCGCTCTCCCCGCGCTGGGCTGACACGCCAGGCGGAGCTGGGGCACAGACGCCGGAGAGGAGCGACAAAACAAGGTTGCGGAGCACATGAGATATCAGCCTACCAGGTGCTGTCTGTCAACGAGTGTTAAGATGCTGTCATTGTCCTGCACCTTCTCATAAAGCCATCCACACCTGCACATTAAGCTCATACTGGGGAAAACACCTCCTTAACATACTGTGATATTTTCTTTACTTTTTTGTCATTCAGTAGACACTCTTACAGTGCATCTTACTGTCAGAGCATCAGCACAAACAGTGCAGGGCTCTGTTAAAACAACATGGTCTAAAATGTTGTGAGCGTGCAGCTCTCTCACTGTTGAGAGTGCAGAGGTGCAGATACACCCTTCATGGTGACGTGGCTCTGGGTCTGACAGCACCAGAAGACCCCTGATTATATCCAGGAGCATCGAGGGCCTGCTGACCTGTGACACGCCCGATGCCCGTGTCCCGTCCCCTTCTCCGATGCAGGGAGTGGAGAGCTGGGCCTGATGTCTGGCTCTGATCGGGGATGCTGATGCGAAGTGGCATGGAGTGTACAGGGACGCAGGCGGGCAGCTTGTAAACATACGCGTAGGGGACACACTCCTGTGCATTCTGAGCGGAGTAGTGTCACTGCGACACTATGAAGAGGTCCGAGAGACACAGCAGCCAATCGCAGTGCACATGCTCGATGCCCCCCCCTACCCCGGCCAGGTTGATCACAATGTTCACCCGAGGAGATGTTCAGTGTCCAAGTGTGAAATTTACAGGTGTGAAATACACGACCCCGCGCATTCACAGATGCCTCAATGGCTGCGGACTGCAATTAGGCAGCTCGTTAGTGGGAGTTCAGCGACAGAGAGAGAGGATGGAGACGAAAAATGGAATTTCCTGAGGAGGACTTCAGTTTCACCGATTGGTCTCAGGGGAGCGGAGAGAGAACGTGGTTGCTAGGTCGTGGAAAAAGTCTCGACAGCAGCATGGCCTGCCTCTGTAAAGGTCGCACACAATAGCACTTCCTCACACACAAAGTGCGCACGCACACTCAAAGGCGTTTGGCACGCACACACTCACATATGGGTCCGGCGGCTGGGAAAGGGAGGAGCCGTGGCCCTCTAGGGGCAGTTCCTTACCTCTCAGGTCCTGCCCGGAGCGGCCGGCCCCCGTGGTCTGTCGGGGCATCCGCAGGGAGGTGCGGAGCGGGGTGTGCCTCTGCTCATCCAGGTACGCCAGGTCCTCCAAGTGAGCCGAGCTGGTGGCTGTGGAGGGGGAAGGGGAGGGCAGAGGAAGGGAAACAAGGCAAGAGCAGCAAAAATGTAGAAAGGGAGAGGACGCAGAAACACAGAGAGAGCGGTGAGAGGTGGAAGAGAGGGAGGTGAGAGAACGAGGTAGAAGGGAGAGAGACAGAGCACAAATTAGGAAACCAGAGCCCACAGCGGTGCGAATGGCCTTGGCATGGCAGAGGACGTTTTGCTCCAGTGTGTTAAGCGTCTGTTTACAGCCCTGGAAACGGGAGCACCGGACCCTTACTGACCGAAGTCACAACATTGCTTTGAGAAGGCACTGAGTGAGCAGGGGAAGGGGAAAGTGCTTCTCAGAGCCCGGCCGGCGGCCTATAAGCCTACCCTCCTGCTGCGTCCCCCTGCTCTCCCCTCTCAGCCCACAGACACGGACATGGGCACGGTGACCGCCCAGACTCCGGCACTCACCATTCTCTCACTGTCTGTATTCACCGCCTTTCTCCCCACCCCCTCAGTGTTTCAAGGGCCACAGGAACGGAGTGACATGTACTGCTTTGGTGAGCCGCTTTATTTTAGAGACAAAATGGGCTTCATTTTCTTAAGAAATGGGAGGAGCTCCGCTACTGCGGAACACTACAGCTTAAAATCATCCATCATAAATCAGACTCAGGCCTCGTAGATGCAATTTACTCGCGCGTCTGGATTAGTTCACTCCAGAGACAGACCTCTTAGTGTTCGCTCAGAGCAACATCGCTGCTGCCCGTGACACAGTGGTCCCGCGGGCAGCTCTTTGGGCCATTTGGCTCAATGGGATTGGACAGAGGGATGTGGGAGCAGAAGGCTTCAAAAGCACATTCAACAAAAACCCTCATCACTCCCCCCCTTGGTCTGTGCCAGGACAGGAGCAAAAATAAACACTATTACAAGACAGTGAACAGAGCGATGTGCCTCCTGCTGGAGAAGGACGTACGATGAGAGGAGCTGAGAGGAGTTCTCCAGCAATAAAGGGGTTAGAACCTCTTCCTCCACACTTCCGAAACACTGTGAATTGCTCACATACTGCGAGACCAGTAGAGATGCACATGGATTTAGTAACCATCTCTCCCCTTTGCTCCAACTCTCCTAACTTTCCAATCTGACAAAGTCCTGTTGTACCTCAACTGTAAAAACAGCTGCGGCACTCTGACGGAGTTGGATAACATGCTGGTGGTGAGCTCACTCTCCCCGTCACTGTTTCCTAAGGACGCAGCTTCATTACTTTATCCCACTGAAAATATACCCCGATTGTAGCTCAGGCTCTTGATGTTATGTTGTATGGTATCATTCTCCTGCTATTTTCAGCATTGTTACGAAGCCAGAAATGGATCACATTCCGAGAATACACGCTTTCTCCATGCAAGCTGAAGAACACTAACAGCTGAGAGAATATGCCAGGCTGTCAGCGTACCATTTTGAAAGCTAAAATGGAATGGATTTCTGTTTTGTTTGGGTAAAAATGCACTCTGTGTGCTTGTGTGCGTATGTGCATGCATGTCTTTTTTGAAAGCTTTGTGCCAAATCCCGTTTAAAGAGAAGTGAATTCTAAGGAACGGATGCAGTCTCAAAATACCCTGCTCTCTCTGTGTCGTCCGCTCAGGTTCGGGTTTGAAGATCGGCATCTCAGCTCCCGCTGAGCCCACGAAGGCGGCGCACGTGTGCGCCATAGTGTGTGCGTGTCACACACGGATGCGCCTCCCTCCCTGGAAGCCCATTTTCCCAACAGTCTCTTCTCCGTCTTCTCCTCCCGGCGGGCGGACTGCGGGAATTCCAGGGGTCTTGAGCTGTCGCAGCTGTCTTGGAAACCGCGTGTCCCTATTTCCGGGGTCAGGGATTCGCAGATGCATGGTTTGGAGGTATGTGCCCTGCTCTGCCGAGATGGCAAGAGATACAAGCGGCTCGGGAGGGGATCAACAAGGCTCCCCGCAGTCAAAGCTCCTGCCTCTTCCTCCCCTTCCGCGAGATCCGTGTTGACCGATCAGGACCTCTCCGTCTCGTCCCCAGGGCTGACGGAGCTGATGAGCGTGTGTGTGTCTGTGTGACGGAGGGTCCTGCTGCCAGGGGACCGGCAGTGTGGGGAACAGAGCTCCAAGAATGGGGGCAGCAGCTGGGAATGTGTCGGGCTGGGCCTGGCTGCAGAGGGGTAGAGGTTTTGGGGGGGGGGTGCTGCTGGGCCAGGCAGGACCAAAGTGTAAGGAGTGAGGTTAGGGTTACCCTGCCTGTGTGCAGGGATATTTACAGGGGGCACCCAGCTCTGGGATGCTAGGAAGTCCAAACTCGGATTAATCCCCACGCTGACACCATCAAACTCTCGTGGTCCAACACAGCAAACTTACAAGTCAGATCATTCTGAAAAGCCTGCATGTGCTTAAATTGGCACAGGATATGATGCCTATGTAAGAGTCAGGCCAGGCAGAGCTGAGAGATGTGGGGCAGATCACTGTCGAAACATTAAACATTTCTCAGATGTAAAAGCCTTTCTTGCTCTCATCTCCCTGTCTGATCCTCAGAACTCAAGCACATTCAGATTCCATCTGCATTGCAGCAAGGCAGTCTGGCGTTCCCTGCCAATGCGTGCAGTGGAGAAACGTGTCATAAAATGAGTCCCAGAAATTCATGGCCGAGTGCAGACCTCTCTGAGGAAAACACAGACCTTTCTGCCTGTGATTGCCAGCGCCTTCATCAGAAAGCACTGTTGCATAGCAAATAGATGGTTCAGGGCCAGCAAGATCTTGATGCTCTCAAATGCTATTCAGTGATTTAGATACACACCCAATGTTTACATCTTATTTGCAGAGGGCACATTTCATCTGCTGTCTGTGTCTATATGTTTTTGTATGAAAGGAGTAAAAAATGGCAGGACTACTCCACTGCTAAACCACAGTTTTCATGAGATGGGGGGCTAAATCTAAATTGCTCTTTCCTATCACTTTATTACTAAGTGATTCATAAAAAACATATCTCCAGTCTTGCTGCAGACAGAAAGGAGACTAATGTAGTGGGATCAGCGCTGTTCTGAGAATTATATCCAGTGAGTATGTAAATGACGTTGATGCAGTCAATAAAGGAGGTTACACCAACAAAAATGCAGACTCTTTTATGTGTGTATATGTGTACACAATGAGGTATTTCTACTACAGTATATGCTTCTGGACTGACTTGGTTCGTATTCCTTCCACAGACTAAGCCACTGAATTTCAAAGCAGATGTCCCCCATGAAGGACATATTGTTTCCGTCTCTGGATGAGAACAGACCAAAAAGTTCAGGGACTGAGGGTGTTTTCAATGCACTGGAGTGTAATGTCACCAGAATATTTACATCTCCCAAACAAAAAAAAAGACTAATTCTTCATTCGGTTTCCTCCAGGCATAACAACAGTAGCCTCCCCAAATAGACATCACAGAGACTGAATGTGGGGGAAAAAACACAACAGGGTTTTTATATGTTAAACAGCACATCTGTAAAGCACACCTGTCAGTTCGCAGTTGGAGCTGCTGTCTGTCGGAAAAAGAATGAGGGTTTCCCACAAAAGTAAACAGAGAGAGGCTCTTATGAAACCTGAAGGAAAATCCTCAAGTTTCCACGAATTCTGCTGCGTTTCTCCCTCCTTCCCTCCTGTGTGCTCCCTCTCTTTCAACATGTACCTCTCATTAGGTAGGTTAAAGCAGCCCCCCTCTGCCTCCCTCCCTCCTCCTACACCATCTCTCTCCGCTCCTCTCTCCATCTCCCCCCTCCCCGCCTTCAGACAGCTTTACCCCCTGCACTTCAAAGCCGGCTTGCTGTCACTCGGGGGGATTGAAACAGTTAATGCCTGGAGCTTTGATGTTCTCTGCTGCATGGGACCAACCAATCCACGCCCTCTTTCCCCTACTATTTCTCTCTCTTCTTTGCAGAGGAGAAAAGTCCTCTGATTCCTCCCGCTTCTCCCTCTCTCTGTCAGTCCCCCCCCCACCAATCTCTGGCCTTCAGTGCTCCCAGCAATCACCCAAACTCTTGGTAATGACTCTCCTCTCTTCTCCTCCCCCCCTTCTTCTCTTTCTCTATCCCTCCTTAAGTCTTTTGGTTTTTGATTTTTATTGAACTCCTCCTCACTGGTCTCCCCGCTGTAGACGCCAGACCAAGCCCTGCAGGCAATGCGGCCGTCGGACCACTAGTTTCACAGACCTGTTCAAGGGCAATAGTGAAAGAAGCTAAAACCTGTAAAAAGTCCTCTGGAGAGGCAAAACAGGGGTTTCTATTATCATTTTATGAGTCATGGCTGTGTTATTCTTGTGCCTCAACATGGATTGGAAACACATGTACTAGTGCACTTTGGGGCATCGGCAGGCTTACTTCATGTTCCAGGAATTGTTTTTCATCTATGTCTATAAATTGCTTAATTTATCATTCACAGGCATCGCATAGCTTGGTTAGAGAATTAAGTTAAACACAGTTGAATAGGGCATGATAGTGTGCTTCCAGTTCTACAGTGTCCAATAGCTGAAGATTTTACAGCACACTCTCATTCTATGGCACAATGGTCTGCAAATTCCCAGCTTGCACCAGTCAGACTTTGGTCCCTCTCCACGGACTCTTCTCCTTAACGCATCTTTGTCTGCGAGAGGGAAGACCTCGAGGAACAGTAATGTACACCAAGGCGAGGCCAGCTAAAAGCATTTCCAGCATAGTCTGTCCCAGGTGGGTTGAGAGACGGTACTTCCTCGCTTCGAATGTCGGAGGCCTTTCCGAGACACAGACTGCCAATGTACTCCGCTTTTGCTCTCAGTCTGCCTCAGTCCACCCCTTTTATTCATCTATGACACAGGGGCGTGAGGAGTTCTGCACCTTGCCATTGTGAAGGTCATCAGGTCAGTATTGCTCCGGTTGACTCAGGGTCTAAGGCTTCAGGAAACAACTCAGATTTTCCTGCCATGCTCTGCTTACGACTGTGGCTGCAGTACACAAGCCTGGACATGCAATTGATGCGTTTACATGTCCTGGTGCTTGAATGCTAAACTTGAAACCCTACTGATTTGGTGTGGGTGTTCATATTCACTTCGCTCAACTGAGTTTCAACAGAACAATGGCACAATCAGATGAACAATGATTTCTAATATGTTACATAACTAACATTCATTAGCACTTAATATGCCAGGAGATGGAGGAGATTAAGTTTTTGTGAGTGAAGAAATGGCCTGGCTGTTTGACAGGTGTTAACTGTTACTATTTCTCCCATATATTGATGAGACCCACGGTAATAATCACTGCAAGAGAAAGTAACTATGTCTGACTATTAGACCATTTGTGCTTGTCATTTTTGGTGGACTTTTGCATTTTCCAAACAGAATGGCTTTGTACATTGTGGTTTTGAGACACAGAGAAAGACTGGATTGTTTCAGATAGGTAATTTGATCTGTATAATTTTAGACGATCAGACGTAACTTGCACTTACATCAAAATGCCTTACTGCAAGTCTGTAATCAAGACTATTCTACTGGGTGTTAAAAGTGGCACATATTAGACTTCAATATGGGGAGAGATGTCAGAACTGTTTCTCTGAGAATGCTGGTTGAAGACAAACACTCCAGCAGCCAGTCTGATGTCTCGATGAAAGGCATTTCTGCGGAGGGAGGATTTACAACAATAGCAGGAAGTCTCTGCCTCTGTCAGCGGGGCCAACATTCTCTTCTCAGAAATGCATTGTTACGGCTCAGGAGGTTCACCACTTTCAGATGAATGGGTCAGGCTCGGAAAACACGGACATTACGTTTTTTTTTGTGGGAATCAGGCGTTTTTAAAACACACAACCTAACAATTGTTTCATATTTCATGGGAACATCATGTCTTCCAGCAAACCTCCTGCAGTATCTGCGGTGTTGTTTGCTAGACATGTTGTCCTCCAGTGATAATCACAATTGGGTGCACAGAGCCATGAGACCTCTCAAGGAGTCCACTGGATACATACTTGAGTATAAAACAGACTCTAACGTATGCTTTGACTAAACTGTACCCGACTAGTCCAGTTAAGTGACATGGTAATGAGATTACTGGAAGGGGGGGTAAGGGCTGGGGCAGAGATTGATTTACCGCAGATTTGAGACAAGAATGAACTGGGAGGTTGGAAGCCTGGGGGGCAAGGCAAAAAAGAAATATTTGGAGAGAGAGGACTCACCTGCCACAGAGTTGGGGCGGGGCATTAGGTAAAGGGGGATGGACTGGACGGAGTGGGACGAGATGGTGTCCAGGTTCCTCTCGGGGATCTTGTTGAGGCTGTATGTGGAGGCGGTCATGTTCTCATCCACGCGGTACAGGCACGAGTCCATGCCTGACTTTTGGGACTGCCAGAGCTTCAGGTTGCCCCGTGACCCCTCCCCATATTTACCCCCTCGCTCCACATTCTCTGAGTAGCTGGTCAGAGTGGCTGAAAAACAGACAGAGAAAGGGTTTGTGTCTCTGTGGCCTCTGTTCACAGAACTTCACTGATATTTCTAAAGCTAAACACAAACTTAGTAAAGGCTCTAAAATGTGAAATAATACTGTGAGGGCACTAAACCTCCAGTCACACCAAGACACAATCTGATATTTTTAAGATTAACTCCATTAGTTATGCCACTTATTAAAAAAGATTCTTTGATTCCACCTGTTCACAAAACCTCAGTTATGGTTTATAAACAGCAGTCTTTGCTGAGTACCTGCTGAATACATACAAATATGTGTTATGCGTCTTTGTAGCCTGGTTTGTGTGTGGTGCAGGCTCACCTATGATGCCACTGTCTCTGCTCTCCAGCGTGGAGGTGGGGCTGGTGACGGAGCCGTAGGCACAGTCCTTGTTTCCAGGGTTCCCCGGGGCAGCGGGGGGCAGGGTGGAGCAGGGGCTACCAGCCGGAGGCGAGGCAGTGCTGCTCGTCAGAGTGGAGCAGGGGCTGATCCGCTGGGTCACCACCAGGCCCTGAAACATGACAACAGAACGCTGACGTAAAGCCAGACTAAAGCAATACCGCAGGAAATATGCAGCCATAGTACAAGACCTCTGTCATAACGCTGCGACAGCAAAAGCACAATTAAAACAACACCATAACAGTATTTATCAATTACTGCTTTCGAATACTCAAATATGTGTGCACCTACATGTAGCATATGGTAAAAGTCTGCTATATCCAATGGGTTGCCCTTTTTTGTTCACCACTAGCACAAACTGCACACGTTAGCATTGACAAATGGTCCTCCTGCTCTTGGGTTTCACAGTAGCTAATGCCTGAGCACGGTGTGTAATTTGGACTACGGCCTGGAGAGTGGAATAAGCTGAACTGGCACCAAGTAAGAATCATATTTTTGGGAAGAGTCTTTGCCCCATGCCCAATTGCTGGCAGTATTACTTCACACAGAGCAGCTCCTGCATCGTTTCCAATGTAGCGCCATAAAGCCTCTGAGAGCACACAAATGACCAAACTGTGTTCAGTCATGACGGGCAAGGGGTGGGGGTGCACTGCGGATCGCTCGGATGAAGGATTGGGCTGCCTCCTCGGCTCTGGGCTGATCGGCACTCCGGCTCGCCGTATGTCTCCCACGCAAACCCCCCACGTGCTCCGCATCCCAAGCTCACGCTGCGCGGCTGCTGGGATCCACTGCAGAGCTGGGGGAGGGGCCTACTGCATGCCAACTCCCACCAGCTCACAAGGGAATACCAACTATCCAGATTTTGTGTGTATATTTGTCTGTGTGTGTGAGGTAGGAAGTCGCATGACAAAAAGAGGCAGAATGCCATGACTTTGAAAGGAAAATGCATTTTAAGCTCAGTAGCATGACATAGTGTGCAACTTTCTACTGCTGGCCTCGGATTGGATGAGCAGAGCCCGCTGCATGGTGGAGGCAGTCCCCGCGTAGCCCTGCCCCTCGTCTGATGGAGCCATCTGTGGTGTTGCTGTGGCGTCCTGCTATGGCCTCGCCTTGCGTCAGCTCTGCTCGGGTGAGTGAGTGCCGCGGGGCGCTGCCAGCCCTTTGATCCCACAATAGCGCTGTTTCCAGAACCTCACTTTTTACATAATTACTGTCTTTGCGTCTTTAGGTCTCATTCAACGGACTTGCACGGCACCACAGTTGTTGAGTAGTGGTTAGAGCATGTCGCTCTGGATCAGAAGCTTCAATGTGAGAATATGATGAGTTAGGCATTATGAATGTCATATGCAGATAAATGCCATATGCAGATTAATTTTTCACAGCTTACAAACCTTTCCACAGCCACATTTAGAGTGGAGCATCACATGCTCAGAACCTTAAGGGTGCTGCTTTCCAGCCCGTGGTCCAGCCCATGACTTGTGATCGTAAGTGTGGTGGCCTAACCTCACATGAAGCTCTTCTAAGAATGGGAGCACAAATGAGGACCTACGGAGCCACTGAGCTGCCATTTCTACAGTATGCTGTGTACATGTGTACAGAGTGACCAGAACGATGGACACAAGTGGGCCAAGTTTTTCTTTCTTCCTTTGTCATCTGACAACTCCCAACTTGGGTGACCCCATTTTAAGGTCAGCTGCTATTCGCCTGTTCTCTGCCCCAGGTGATTCTGGCAAGTGCCAGTCAGAGCTGGTGACAGCACACAGCCGGGTCACACGTTCCTCTGGGAACAGGGCCCTCAGCTGTGACCGGTCATGGCCAGCCACATCTGTCCCCTGCAGTTTGAGTGGGAGAGACAAGCAAACAGGCCCATACTCCTGCAAGTGAGTGAATTAGAGACACAAAATGCAACATTCCTCTCTGTGGACAAGCTGCAGCAGTAGGCCTCTGCGTCCTGGATTGTTTATGGGGATTCAAGAGGAGTGAACAAACTGTGGGTTTTGCAACACCCCCCCCCCCCCCCACCTTCTTCTAGAGGTGGGTGATAAAATAGACAAAAAAGCTTAATGGTTCAGAGCAGAGGTCAACTCCCTCATTGCAACAACAAGAAAATCAAAGCTTGGTGTCATGGCTGGTTAATGTACCACTCCCAGGTTGTTGAATGCTGCTGGTACATTGAGGGCTTTGGGCCATTGTTATTGATACAGTGGGTGGTAATCGATTTCATGATAAAGATGGCTGAGAGGAGCTCTTGCGCCTTTCCCTGTCCCCCTTTCTTCTAGTAATTACTTCAGAATCATCCCTGCCGCTGTACATTATCATTTTAATTTCCATCTGCATCCAAACACTTGACAGAGACACTCAATTACTAACACAAGAGTAGCGCTGCACATTCGTCAGGCATTATATTAATGGTAAGAGTACGGCACTGGGAGTGTGAAGATGATCAGCAGTTTGTAGCCCTTCTACTCCATTTTGAAGGCTGAATCCCTCAAGATCATTTTCAAAGCCTTGTTCTCTCACACCACTGCCACACAAAAAGGTAACCCGGCCAGTCCCCAGTTACAGTACCAGGCAAACTTTGAACTCACTGTCTAGCTAAAACATTCAACAAAAACAAAAATTACACTAATTATCTAATTATATTTTAGAATTAACACAGCCAGTACGAATTTTGAACAACATAAAAAAATCAACTGCGCAATACTCCTCATTAATAGAAAGAATTTGACTGGTCATCTAGTTGAAGCCAAAATCAAAGCTGCATTCAAATTCCTTTTTTGCCCCAGTTTTAAAGCTTGATGTGAGGAAATAAGACTCACTTCTCAAGAGGCTTATACTGAGTTCATATTTACCATACGTAAAGTAAATCACACTTGCGGCAACATGTTCAACAATATACTCATTTTATGAATTTTAAGTATAGACTGCAACACACTTATTGGTAAAGGAGCTGACACTGTAGGGGGCTCGGGTGAGTCACCATGTAAAATATGCAGCTTGAGCGAGTGTCTCACACCCGAATACACCCCCACCACCAGACACGCTTTGAAGACCTAATCAGTTATCCACACAGCTGATTAGTCCAAGCTTGCTTAATCCACATCTCACGGTGCCGGATCCTGTTTGTCTCACTCCTTGGGTTTGTCTGTCAGCCCTGGTCGACCCAATCAGGTGGCTTTAATGTGGAAGATGACACGGCAGCTGAAGTGACCAGTCACCCCTGGCATGCAGATGGAAGTATGTTTATATGTATATATGTGTATGCATGTGTGTGTGTGTTTTTTTTTCTTTCTCCTCCGCTAAGTTCTTTTGCAAAATGCACTAACTGAAAAAAGCACCTTCCCTGTGTTCTTTGAAGGCATTTTCTCCACTATTACTAGACCTGACTACCATGACTACATACAATGCATTAGCTGCTTGGCCTTCTTCCAAATTCACCTGAACCCTACTGCTATAAACTGGATCAAGGCATACCAGTAAATCTCAGTAGATTCTTAGTAGTGCCAGTGTATTGTAATAGCATATTCAATATTCATATTCAAACTGAATTCAGCTTAAAAGATAATGTCTATGTATGCAAGTATGTTTATCCTGTGTATTTCTCACTGTTTACATGCATTGCAAACATTGTGTTGTTTGGCCTTGAGTACGCTTGAATTTAAAACAAATCTAAAACACTTTTTCATACAGTTTTAGTCCCTTAAATCTGGTGTTCTCTCTTACAGTAGGTTTGAATTCAATTTAACTCACACCTGTTAGGTCCTTAAAATACGAAAAATTTGTTAGCAGTCAAGTACTTAAACCAGTGCACTTTTTAAGATGTAAGTCTGTACATGGTGTCTTGAAACTGCATCTGGTGTGTAGACCGCAGCTACATAGCATTTTGCTATGTAGGTGAGTGTACGAATACAGAACATGAGTGAATGTTTCAACATGCAACACACATGTGTGAATGCAGCATTTGCCACTGTACCCTTACTCTCATTCCATTGCCATGCATGTTATTATGCTTTGGTAAGATCACCATATTATGCAATTAGATGGTGATTTACTGAAAAAAAATCCATGGGTAGAGCACTCCTAGCACCAGGGTTTAACTCCACACATCTTAACACAATTGGAAGCATTTGGTTTTACGGCCCACATGGTCCACAGAATCTTAATATTTACAGTGAACACTACAACAAAGTCTAACTCAACAGCAGCAATAGTTTTGTCCTTATTGCTGAGATGTGAGAGAAAAACATTGAAACAGCTACAGTCTGCATCACTCACGTCATTTTAACACCAATTTGCGTTAAGCCACAGTGGTGGTTAAATGTTCTTGATCTGTATCCCGAGTCCTTTCCCATTTGTCAAGATCCCTCTAAATGCTCTGCGGACATCTCGATTGGGGTTTGTCTGGATTTTATTTCTTGGTTTCCTCCCCAGATCTCGCCTCCAGGCTGTGGGCTCTTTGACAGTGTTCCCGAGGAGAGTTAAAGGGAAAAATGCTAATTCTCAAACTGAAGGCTAACAGGAAACACATGCATACTTATATCAGGGGAGGTGGGATTTCGCTTACTCCCCACTCCAGCGGTGTGGAATTGGGAGAAATTCTGGGTGTTCGCCAGGGTGACTTTCCACCTCTCCCCTCAGAGCACTGCCTCTGCTTTGAACGTATGAAATCTAGGGAGAGTATTACCCTCTGTTCAGTGCCCTCAATCACAGGTTCTCCCACAGAAAACACTGACAGGCAGAAGTAATGAAACTAGCTGCATGGAGACCTTTTAAAAATACGTGAGGACAGGAGCATTTGGATGAAACAAAGTTGAGGTCATTGAATAGAGCATTTGAATCAGGAACTATTCTGAAACAGAAGAAACAAAACTAATCTGCTGGGCATGTGAAAACATGCGCAGTTGGTCAGGCTCCTGTTTTAAAATGCTAAACACTGCTAAATGGACCTGCATTCCATCTAAATTAAAAAACGACCACTAGTAACACTCAGGCTGTATGTTTCCACTACATGGTTGCAGAGCTTGAAAGATGAATATATTTAACCATCACATCAACTGAACTTCTGTTCACCCTGGATTGTGATGATAAGACGGAAAACTGCTTGGTTGCCTTACACAGTGCTTATTTTACTGTCCCGAGCAAGACTTATCGAATTCACTAAAGGACTGTCAGTCCTCTCTGCCCTAGCAAGCCTTGTACTGTCAAGAATGGAAATTATTCCCCAAAAATCATCTGTCCTGGTTACTTGGTGTTCAGTTGTAGCTGGCACTATGCTATGAAGAGGGCATTAGTTGAATTCTCAGTCAGCAAAACACGGCAAGTAGCTCTCAGAAAGACTGAGTATCAGAAAGATTGAGTGTGCTTTACTCAGTTACACAAAAAGACATGTGGTGCATATGGACATGCAGTAAGAGGTTTACTCAAAGTATGAGCGTAGCATTGGCATCAACATAAGTTCTTTCAGCCTGAGCCTTTCAACTACCATACAGATAACCTTATCTGCCAGTCAAGGATGTTGAGCCTCAGACTGTGCTTTTTATAGGTTACAATTAAACTATTTCTAGTTGACCAATCATTCTTTCTATGGTTTCTTTTTTTGTACACTGAATTATTTTTATAGAAAACATCTGGTCCATGTTGTAAATAAGTATAATACTAGATTAATAACCACCTAAGTAAACAATGCAACTATAACATTGAATTATACATAATAATGTTAACCAACTACTCAGTAGCAAGTAAAGTGTTCAGTACAGAATGAATTATATATGGTATTAAGTATTAGTCTGTCTAATGGATGTACTTAGCTGAGGAGTTAAATGCATATTTAAAACATTTAGATTACAATGGATTACAACAGCTGTGATATCAATGCTACTAACATAGAATATAAAGTGCAGTAATTGCACATTTGGCAATTAATTGGGCTGCTCATTTTAAGTCCCCATTGACGTGAAGTGAGTTGAATCACTTTTATTAAAGTTCTTCCATTAACACAGCATAATTTATGAGCTGATAACTGCTGGCACTACTATGGGCACTGCCTCCACAAAATGTGCCCAGTGTTTTCTCCTGTCCGCTAAAATCGAGGATTTTAACAGGCCAACAGACACAAACAGCGCCTGACAACCCATTTGTAATCTGTTCTGTTTCTAACGCATAGAGGCAGACAGACAACTGGCATATTCTACAGGTACTAATGTGACACTTCAGTACACATCAAAGAGAAGGTTAAATTCAGCTTAATTTCAGTCCTTGAAAATCATTTCAACAACTTTATGTACATATCATCCTTTTGAAATTGGTGGACAATTTAAAAATATGTATGGGGACAGATCAACAAATATATACCTTTGACAAAAGGTACAGTGTTAGAACTGCTAGAAGTTCTTTGACAGCGAAAGCAGGGACAGCAATAAAATGTCTGAGCTAAGAGCACATTCCTGAGGTTCTGATGTGTCCCAGCTCTCAGGCCCAGGCCTACAGCGGATGTCACAGTGGCATGTAAGCGCAGCTCCACCACATGTGCTATGAGATGGGAGCATCAGAGCAGCCGGGGTGTGGGGTGCGATGAGCGCAGTACCTGGCTGTCGTCCTGCTCCTCCATGCTGTACTGCTCTCCGGCCGGCCCCTCGCTCGCTTTGTCTCCCAGCAGGAAGCCCAGCCGCGTCATCAGGGTGTTGGCCGCCTCGTCCACTGATGGAGGGGGGCCCAGCTCCTGGTTCGACTCCCCTGCGGGAGAGGGAGAGAGAGGGCGCAGTCAGTCACGGTTGCGTGCGAGTGCTGGGCCGGCCGGGTCACGCTGGGACCCAGGGAAACGTGCTGCTCTGTTTCGCTGTGATGACAATCCTGTCGGTATGGTGGTGCTGTGGAAAGAAACTGTTTGTGTGCCTCTTTCAATTCACAACACTCACCCTCACCCACACCCAAATACCCCCCCCCCCCCCCCCCCCCCCCCCACACACACACACACACACACACGCCCCCATCCATTCACTCTCAGCCACACATACACCCAAACACACAGCAACAGCTATCCAACTAAAAAAAATACCCACTGAACAAAAGAGCACGTATGACTGCTCACATGCTACCTGCCATTGTAATGTAATAGGTAAGTTTCAATCTCACTTATTCTACACTGACCACACATGGAGGAGGGCTTTCTAGCTACATGCTGCTCTTCAGGCCTACTCTTTATTCAGTAAGTCAGCTGAAACAATCTGGCATGCTCAGCAACATCCTGTGAGCACACTCTTTCATCACCAGCCCCCTGCCCCAAAACAGACAAAACAACAGCAAGAGTAGAGACAGAAAGAAGAAAGACTACCCGAATCCTGCTGGAGATCTGAGCTGGGCCACGAAGGGATGCCTGCCCACAGACAGGACACACTGGCCTGCTGGCCTTCCCCTCCACCCACTGCTGATATAAAACACACAGCTCTCACCTGAGTGTGAGGTGAGACGTTCTACTCCTGGTTTGGCAGCCTGGGCAGAGGGAATGTGTATGCGCATGAAGATGGGGAAAAACACTCTCCTATGCTTGTGTGATGCAATAATGGCACGCCCAGCTATCATTGATCCAGTTACACTGACTCCTCCATGATTCACTCACTAGGTTGAATCAGAGAGTTCGCAGGTTCTTATTTGTCCGTGAACTGAGTGCTGTGAGCAGAGAGACAATAGACTACAGTTTATCAAACAATACTACTGTATGACACATCAATGATGTCACCCATTAGTGCTCTCAACCTTGCATTGCCAAAAAACCCCCAAACATAAGGTAAAGCTTACCAATTACCGCAGTGAGAAAACAGCTGTTTGACATGATACAAATCTACACCATGCACACGTACAACTGACAGGGAGGAGGTACCAGCTACAATTAATTGTAAGTTCACAAGAATTTGTCCCAGTCACATATTGCATACAGTATAAGATGGTTAAATCCTCCTTAGACTGAATACCTGCGATGTGCAGTAACACAGACATGATAGCAGTCAGTCCCCAGCATGATACTTCATAAAGATGAGAGTTCATAGGCAGCCACATTAAAAAAACTGACCTTACGGCATGCAGAGTTCCAAAAAATTTGACCGGATTAATTTTCTCAGAGCATACGGAGCCTGCTGCTCTCAATCTGTCAATCAAAATTGTGCGTAAAGCAGTGTCCTCCCCTCCTAGACGGCCCCCTCCTCCAACTCCGAACTCTGCGCTGACTCCCCAATAAACCTGTCTGACGTGACGGTTGCAGCCGCATTCTGACACCCCTCAGACAGGTCCTGGTAGAGGGTGTGCCCGCTCTGTACCCCTGCATTCAAATCAGAGTGATGTCTGGAGGACGATTATGGCTCCCCTCCCCTTCTTCACCAGACCAAATCTCTCGAAGCAAAGAAAATCTCCAGAGCAGCTTTCCCTAAGCGGAGCTGTGAGGTGACACAGTCAGACAATCTATCCAATTGCACAGAGGCTGTCCATCCTGTGACAGTGCGTACAGAGACACACACCTGAACACAGCGACACTCAGTACAGTGACACTGGTTACACCACCATTATTAAGGACAATGGCAAGGTAACAGGGAGCTTGTCACTCTTCCTTTTGACCAAGTCACCGATCCTGTGGTCATTAGGACCAGGGTCATACAAGGAACAGAAGGTGTATGTCTGTCCCTGACCACTCCAGGCCCACACACACACTCTGACTCCACATTGAGGAAACAAAGGCACAGGATGTGTAAGAATCGGTTTTCCCAGAAAACATAGCAGGGATGCAGTGTAATGAGAGTGGTGTAGTTTCATATTGAACACAGTGCAATTCACTACATACATTTGTATAAATTACAGCCTGGCAGTGGAAAGCAAAAGACAATGTGTTCACTGTGAGACAGGAGAGCTTTAGGCAGAAATGCACTCTCTCTTCTACTGTATGCACACATTCTTTTGGATGTGAAAGCTCTCAGTTCATCTGTTTTATTATTTTGTTGTTAGTTGGCAAAGAGAGAGAGAGAGAGAGAGAGAGAGAGAGAGAGAGAGAAGAGAGAGAAGAAAAATGTAAGCACCAAAAGGGGGGGGCTCATGACCAATGTCATATTGCCCAGTCTTGAGAGGGAGGGTGCTGAGCAGTAGGTTACAGGCCCTCAGGCGAGGCTACTTAGTAACCATACTGCATACTAGTCTAGCAGGACTGGGTGTGGCAGTGACCAACGGCTGTCTGTTGCACATGGCTAAAGCTGGCTGGTGTAGAGGACAGCAGGCGGGTGAAGGTTGGCCCAGAGGAGAGACCAGGTACCGTCAGTTAATTCGAAACATGGACACAGTTGCCAGGTCAGTTTTTCACTAAAACCAGACCAGGTATGCAGGCATTAAATCGTTCCTTTCTTCCACTTTGCACACAATGAATTAGCAGCAATGTGATGAATGGAGTAAAAATCATCATGCAGTGCAAAAAAGCTGCCTGTCCGGCTGTTGTCACAGTAAATGGTTTCCTCCAGCAGACACACATAGTAAGCAGTGAATATATTAACACTTATTAGTCACCTGCTCCCGGTGGGATATGGTGTTCGTGTCAGTGATCGAAGGGACTGAGCTCTTGTTAGCTGCCAACTATTTGCACAGCCACTCTGCAGGGATGGGATGCATAAAGCATAAGTGTGTGTGTGTGTGTGTGTGTGTGTGTGTGTGCGTGTGCGTGTGTGTGTGCGTGCATGTTTGATGTGCTGGAACAGGGGTCTGAACAGTGCGTGGGTGTGCGAGGCTGTGTGCACGCCAGTATTTCCTCTGCGTGCCGCGTGGGCGTCCAGGTGGGGGGGGGGGGGGGGGCGGCTCATGCGAACGTTACGAATGGAGCCAGTCAGGTGAAGATGTGGGTGCAGTGGAGCAGTTGGAATGCGCTAAACATAGACTGAGCCGGTGCCCACGCTCCCACCTCGGCTACACTCTAGCTATCTATAGACGTACCGTGGAGGACTGCGACGCAGCATGCTTGACAGCGCACCCTACACACAGCGTCACTCCCTCACTGTCTGACCTCCCCTCACCACACTCATTCTCCCTGCGCTTCACAGTCATATTTGAAATATCTGGGTGCCCAGCGTCATTTCCAGCCTATATGACTACACACACGTTGCCAGGTAGAACACAGGCATTTCCTATACACAAACCCTAAATGCACTTCTTCCCCTGGTCATTATTCAACACAGCATCACGTGACCCACATTCCTCCTGGCTTAGAGTGTGAAAATGAAAAGGGAGCCCGTGGATCTGTGCTGCCTTCATATTCTTCATATTTTCCCTTCTTTCTTTCTTCCGCAGATTCCCGTTCGGCGAAAAAGGAAGACAGATGGTTGTCATGGCAACTATCCGTGTGCTGAGGAATGTGTTCCTGCGCGGTGCATCTGTTTCTCCTGGGCCGTCTGTGGACCTGCCTGTGTGCCTGGGAAAGGCTGGCGTGTGTTAAGGCGAGGGGAAGGGCCAATGCGCTCAGGTGAGAGAGGGGCCCCTCATTAAAACAATATCCTCCTATTGCAGCCATTACCACCAATATGCAGGGTGGGTGACACGGCTGTGGCTTATCAATGGCTGCTCTTACGCTAAGCCTGAAATTGTCACAACAGTTGTCTATAGCTCTAAGTTCCTATCACGCCAACCATTCAAAAACAACTGCTTCCACAAACTTTATCACGCAAGGGCTAGGCTTTCATGCTTTGACCACAATATGGCACAAGAAAGTATGGGTACATATAATATTTGTTTTGAGGTTTCTGCATACACAAGCACAAAAGACTGAACACTGAATACAATACTGAATACTGAATACAAAATTCCCACTAAGAATCAAATTTACATTGAGTCCCTTGGCAGATGCTCTTATCCAGAGCAACTTACAAAGCAAAGGTACAATTAATCCTGCCAAACCTCAAAAAACACATTATTTCCAGTGATGAACCTGCAATGTGCGTCTCCATGTGCCTGCCGTCATGATCATTACAAACCCAGCTGAGTTCTACTGACGTTAGGGCTCCCATCTGACTGGACTAGTTGCTTTTTTTATGGACCTTCATCCCCTTGTCAATAATTTTGGATGCCAGTCATTATTTTCAAGCATTTCAATCTTAGGGCTTCTTAAGTGTGTGAAAAAAGTTACATGTTATTTTGAGTGTGTATTTGTCAAATTCAATATTAGGTTAGTTGCAAATAGTGTCATGTGGTGTACCAAAACGATAAATCAGTAATATGCCCTTTATACATGTATCAGAAATACGAGTATCATAGTGTTATGAAAATCACTCAAAATACAGAAAAAAGTCCACACTTAAAAGTGACATGAAGTAAAGGAGAACTAGCAACACAGAACTTGGTTAAGATATGGCATATTTTTCAAGCACATCAGACAGCTATGCATAATGTTGCCAATGATACAAGTGTGAACAATTCTACTTCCCTCTATGGTCATATTCAAGATTCAAGATTCAAGATTCTTTATTGCCATGTGTAACAGGTACAATGGAATTCTTACTCCCCACTCACTCCCGCAGTAACACTCTTAACATATGTATGTGTCTTAATGTCCTGTATAAAATGGATGCAACAGTGGCAGCAGCTGCAGTAGCTCATTATTTTGTAGTATAATCAGAAATCGGTATATCTCATATAAATGTTAGTGCAGTGGATTTGTCAGACGCAGTCTCCTGTTCATTTATTCCCTCAACCCTCCAGCAGTTTGTACTTTTGTTCATGTAGTTGCCAGCGCCTGTCAAACTCACAGAGTTAGGCTGCATATCAATTACCATCATCTTGCCGATAACTGTATGAATCCCTTTAGCCCGAAGGTTGTCTGAAGTCCACTGCAACGACTGCAAGAGAGTTCTAAATTCTATTAAATACATGCCACTTTTCAGAATCACTGAGAAATGCTGTCACAGTTCGAGCATTCACAGTTTATAATGAAATGAAAAGAACTGCTATTGGATGCTGCATACTGAACGCTTTGTAACATGTGGGCCGACGGTACACGTGTCACGGCAGAGACAGGTTTGTAAGTCTGTGGATAGCTACATTTGAACTCCGCTAAAAAGGGATGTATTCATCCAAATCCAAAACAGACCTCTGGATTTGGTGCTGACCAAGATTATCCACCACTTCTTATCACAGTGTGGAAAAAAAAACCCAGTTTCTCCATTGTATCTCACAATACAACTGTCCAGTCCAACAGGATTGTGCCAGATCCAAGGGATCAGACTGCATTTATGCTTCCGCCACACCTGATAAATATATATCTTGAGACCTCTATAAATATAAAGAGATATATCTCGTAATGGATAACCGGCACACCTTGATTAAGGACGGCAGGGAGGGTCTGATTCAGCAGTGTCATTCGGCATTATGGGAACGGTCTGCAGGGGCCTATCCGTTATGCTCTATTGGCCTAGCACAACACGCTCTCCTCCACCAACATCGTGCAGTCAAAACAATCCAGCGCTTGCGCGGAGCAACCCTGTCTCCTCGGATCAGATGTTAAACTCATACCAGCAGTGATTACAGGTCCCTGTGGGACCACTCGTGAACGGGACGAGAATGTTCAACGTCAAAACTGGGAGGGGAGGTTCCAGGCACCTCAGCCATCCAAGCTGACACAGACTTAACGTGTTTCCTGCCTTGCTCCCCTCCAAAGCCTGAGTGTGAGTTGGTGAGCTGGCTTCTGAGGATTCATTTGTTCCGACAGTGTTGCGCGGTTACAGTGGTCTGAACAGCAGGACTAGCATCAGTATTTCACAGCTGGCTCCTGATTAGCATCCTGCAGAAACAAGAGGAATCTTCCTCTCAGCCAAAAAAAGACACAAAAGCATGCGAGAACAAATAATTTCTTGAACTTGTTCCCCTAGCCTCTCTTGGGGTATAAATCATTAAAAATTGGCTGCTTTTGAGCTTCTGGCTACAGCACAATGTTTGTTCTCTGAACAAGGTCTTTATGAAACAGTGGTCTCTGACAATGCAGGTTGGGCCTCAACTCTATGTCCCTTGGTGGAGGTTCAACATGGCAGAGGTGTTGGCCCCACTGGCTAAGTGAAGTTTGACTGGTGGCATGTTTAGCCATTAGCTTTTTGCCTTTTGACTGCCCTTGACATCTTTGACACCCCATAACAGATAAACCACTCAATTGCCAATACCAACAGACTACTATGAAACCACAAACAGAAGTGCTTTGAGAAGAAAACAGAAAACTAAACACACATGACAGCTGCAATAAACTTCAAAAGAAGAAAAGCTTCAAAGAATACCATTCCAATGTAAATAAAACATAACAACATCACAGGTTTATGATTATAAACCTACCTGATCAGGCCAATAATGTACAGGACAGGCTCATATAATGTAGTTAAGATACTGCAATGATTATACAGACAAAAGCACAAAACCCCATAAACTAGAGCCCACTTCTTGTGGCACCACTAACAAAATGTCTGCCAAACACTCAGACCGAAGGGACAGTTGATTTGGTGAGTATCTGATTTATCTGATAAAGGAACGCCACTCTGGAAAGAGACTGTGCCAGAGCATGCAGAGAAGCAGGCACTTGGTGAGGCAGGCGCTTGGTGCACAGATTCCAGTTAAGGGTTCAGTGTGCAAATGTGTGGCTAGGGCTCCGCCAGTCTTCTTTTTTTTTTCCTGTCTCCCTTGGCAAACTCGCTGACTCGGCAGTTTCACTCCATAGCTCTGCGTGGCTCCCTTGAGCATCTAACTGAGAGTCTGCCACAGTCCCGCCAGCGACTACAGGCGTTCCACTGGCCATATTAACACACGTACAAATCACCTGCCTTATTTCAGGGGTCACTGCGTGGGGTTGGGGGGGCTCATGGGAGCTTCAGAGACAGACACAGACACACCTATGCAGGAGGAGCTAAATAGGACTTAGACATGAGGAAGGTGACTCCATAGACAGAGGAGTGAGGTATCCTGCTGTCCGTTGATATGAAGACACAACCCTAAATAAGTGCACTGTGCGTGTTGAGGTTCACCAGTAAGGTATACAGTAAATATATAAATAAACACAAAAGATGCCAGCAATGTAATTCACCTCAGACATGGGTGTCTGCTCAGGATAAAAATAACACAAAAATGTATGGGATGATTATTGTCTTCTAAAAGGTCACAAAGCTGCTAACAATAACTTTTTTCCCCAGTAATTTAATACTTAGAGGGGGAAAAAAGAGTCGTTTTTCCCTCACCTCTGTCTCTGCACAACCACATTCTATGGAGACACATAAGCAGCAGCAGGAATGCCGCTATGCTTTTAATGTTCCACATCTCAACACCTCCCTTAATCATGATAAATTACACCTTGGTGCATTTCAGCTCAATCTTCTTTTACACACGCCTGAAATTGGAGCAGTGACATTCGGATGTGTCAGGATGATAACAAAGAGATGCAGAGAGGCTAATGACATAGGTTATAAATACCTGAACTGATTGATTGGCAGACTGGTAATGACGAATAGCAGGCTCGTGCATGTATCTCCCCCATAACCTGGTTCGTGTCCCCCTCCCTGATCCAGAAAGCCGCTTACTAGCGCATAATATTCACTGAGCCTTGCTATAATGCCTCAACAATGCAAACTTTTCTGTAAAACTTCCGCGACGGCGCAACGACATTGCGAGAAGGTTACACGCTGGCCAGGGCTGCCAGCTTTTGGCACGGGGAACGTACTTGAGACACACATGGAGGAGCAGAAGTCCACCAGCTGCTTGAAGAAGGAGAAGGTGTGGAAGAGTCTGCCCGACATGCTGCAGCCTAGCCGGGGGACTGCTCCCTCCCACTCGGCGGCTCACTCCAGTCCCAGCGATAAGCTCCCCCTGGCCAAAAGCGCAGTCCATGCAGGCAGCCTCAACGCAAACAAAACAAGTTTCTCCGAGGCAGCTTTCCCAGCGACCACTCCGGTCTGGACCTCAGACGGACCGGCAGCTTCGCGGGAGGCACGAGGAAAGACCGGCGAAAAAAAGAAACAAAAAGTTGAGCTATCCCATGGAAACGTGCCGCACCAGTCCTACAGATTTCACTGAAGTGAGCTGTGCTTGCTGGTTTTTGTCCCAGATTGAACCGTTTTGTTTTGTTTTTTTTTCCCTGTGGTGGTGGGGAGGGAGGGGGAGGATGGTGAGGGAGAGGGGGAGCTAGATGTTCCACAGGATTTCAGAAGAACCACCGGCTGCGATTTCGAAAGAAACCAAAAGAAGTCTGAAAGAGTTGAATCCAAAAGCCACATTGGAGGAGAGACAATGAGGGAGAGAGTATGAGAAGGGGGGAGAGAGAGAGAGAGAGAGGAGGAGGAGGAAGAGAGAGAGAGAGAGAGAGAGAGAGAGAGAGGAGGAGGAAGCAAGAAAGCACTGAACTCATTCAGTGACTCAGCATTGCTCAGTGTTTGTGAAAGATGCTGCAGAAAGCAGAATACAACACACACACACAAACACACACAAATACCACATACTAAATGAAACAACAATGACAGTCAAACAACATAAAAAAACAACTGAGAAAATGGGTATCAAATCCTGACACAACAACAGGGTAGGCTTACCGGGACAGTATGCATCCAGGTTGGGATTCTTGGCAAGGGAAGAGGTGTGTGTGGGGGAGCCAAGCTCTGACTCGGGAATGCGAGGGCCCTCCACAAACTTTGCTTTCCGCAGGGGGGCTGGGAACACACATACACACACACACAGACAGGGAGACAAAGCAAGCGAGACAGAGAGAGAGAGAGACAGAGAGGCAGAAGGAGAAGAAGAGAGAGAGAGGGGTCATGAGCCAGGGTAGGAACAGAGCACAGATGGAAATGCTTATCCATAGTGTCAGGGACTGTTGGCGGTTCATGTTACAATGTTGCTGGCATGAGGCAGGGTGAACTCAGGGCCAGGGTCATCATTCTTTGACCCCTTACTCCCCACTGTCCACAGCAAGAGGTAGACTGGGGGGTGGAGAGGAGTGCTAAGTGTCAAAGTTTAAGAAACACAGAATGTCATCTCTGGACAGTATCAGTGTTGCACAGTATCAGTGCCTCTCTGTCATTTCATCACTTATTCACAATGTGCTACAGTACCTGCAATCTAAACACATCTCTTTGCATATGAGCTATATACCAAAGGACCCATCTCAATTCTAACAATACACTAGTTAGCTACCCTACAACTTCAAACCAGCAAGCATGGCAGTACTAGCAACCCGGTCCACTCATGATGCAACTGAAGCAAAAAAGACATGGCAACCATGCCTACTAATTCTAAACATTTAGACCGCTAACTAGTTGTTAGCGCCGTATAAGCAATATATAGCTACCATTTGTTTCTTTTACCTTATACCATCAGATAATGCAACATTATTAGCCAGAAAACCAGACAAACAATGACAACAAACAGCATGCACAATTTTGTTTAATACCGTTGACAGTGATTCCTTTGTTGTGAAGTGCTGTAAGGGTGATGCAAACATTTTGAAAGCGAGTAACCATAACCAGCACGTAGCACAATGCTGCTGTTCCGCAAAGATGGAATGACTGTATGGGGTGAAATATCAGACTGGCACTGCTCCCCAAAGGGGTAAGGGGAGGACAGCTCCCCTGTAACCTCTCCTGAGAGGGAGCATGTACCCACACAGAAGGCAAATATATGTTATGCTACTAGCGATATTAGACAACTGTGACCCTGCATTCTAAACTTGGCATGGTGGGCCCTTGGTAATAGTTCATGACTGAATTCTTTCAGCATTTATTTCAGTTTTGGAAAAACAAAAAACCAACAACCCATAATGCAGCATAGCATGTCCCAACTGCAACCATAACACTGATGACGCATTTCTGCGAGGCTCCAGAATCCTGGCAATGCTGTGGAGATGCTGTGGGCTCTCTAGATACCTACAGATGCGATCGTGACCAGAACATCAACAGTCCATTTCCAGACGCTTCCTTCTGTTACAGTGGAGAGAACAGACGCCCAGGCGGGCTGACTCTCGGCAAATAGAGTTGGATGGAGCAGCACGCTGATTGCTGGCGAGATGCGGAGAGACAAGCTGTGATGCTGTCACAGTCTGGGCTGCGGGAGCTTTTTCAGCCAGGAGTGTCATTCCGAGGGATCTGTTTATAAGCCCAGGACTAGGCCTCTTACATGAGGAATGATGGATGAGACATAAAAGCGGTCATATCCACCAACGGGCCACTGCCCCGCCACTGCAGTGTGGAGTTAACTTACTGCAGGAATCACCTATTCAGATCAGGATCCTGAGGGCGGCTCAGGAGTCATATTATTATCCCCGTCGCGACTGACGCGACAGGATCTTTTTAAAAGCCAGTCTATTTAAATCAAGCTCTTTCTGAGATTGCGAGGCTGCGTGAATCACTGAGAGTGACGGCTGAGACTGTATGAGCAGGCAGGGGGGTTGGACCAGCTTTCAGTGCCGCTCACCTCCTCTTTCTGCGGAAACCGCCGACGTTGTGAGCAAGCTTGACTTGGGGGGCTGGCGTGCCACTGAAAGCATTCGGGTCTAGTGGAGAGTTTCGACATGTGACATCAGAGGTCACTGTCCCACTTTAGGGTTCAAATGTCGTAAAACGTTTCTCCACAGATAACAGCACAGACCTTTTTCAGATATTGGATGGCACATTGAGTGCTGGATTAAGAAAGGGGTTACCCGGGTGTATACGGTAGGACACCTAAATGTCCCGTCGTTCTGCTTCTCTCTCTTACACGGTTTCTGTGACTCCCTTTCCATAAACACACAAACTGCACTCTCTCTGTGCATGTGCTCCTGAGCCACGCGCTGACCACGGGGGCTGCGGTAGTACCTTAAGAGCAAATCTTGGAGCGTTTCCCAGCACGGTTAATCTGAGGGCGCATCAGCCGCTCTGGAGCGCCCCACAGGGTGAGCAGCACACACAGGTGTTGGGGCAGTGGCTGACGGCGGAGCCCTTGCCTGCGACCGGCCGAGTGGGAGCTGGTTACACGGTGGCGGGGGATCTGGGTCTCGCACAACTTCACCTAAATACTCACACGCTGCCGATTACCGTCCCCTTGCAACTAGCGTGTCATTTCACTGAGAGCTTGACGATGCAGTCAGCGAGGAATATGGCTCTTATGAAATATCTGTTTAGGGTAGGTGATTTTTTCCTATGGAATTGTACTGTGTGCAGATCAAACTGCAAATGTATTTTAGAGGAAACTCTGTTAAGTCGAGCCCAGAGCGTCTGCATGAACAGCTCAGCGCAGGGGTAATAAAGTGCAGGCAGATGAGCTAGAAGCAGAAGAGGGCTGAAGCCCTGAGAGCAGCCCCATCCCTGTGTCAGCAGCACTGCGGTTCTTGAGCGGCTCAAAATGCCCTGGAGCGGCAGGCAGGGTGGATGTTTGGCATGCTGGCTGGCTGGCTGGCAGGAGAACCCGGTGTTACTAACCCCGGGTGCCAACCCGTCGATCTCACACCGCAGGGCACAGATCCGCCTCCGGTGTCCGTGCGTGTGATGAGACAGCTGGCATGAAAAGCAAGCCTGTTTCCTCCTCCCTCTCTCAGATGTTGTGCGGGAGGCGTGAAAGTGCCCCCCCCCCAACCCCACATCTGCTGCTCCTAATGCCTCTGAACAACTGGAGTGTTCCGTGGAACAAGTTAGTCTGTGTGTGTGTGTGTGTGTGTGGGTGTGTGTGTGTGTGTGTGTGTGTGTACAGGGGGTTATCTGAGGGCATGGTGGTGGGGAAATGTTCCCTGTCCCGGCACCCTTCACCCACAGCCCCTCAGTTGCTTGTGGGGGGCTGCTGTGTGTCACCCTGGGTGCTGTATGTGCTTATGGGAGAGGAAATTGATGGACGTCACTAGCAGAGGAAGTGATAGAGCCTGCACAGATGCCTGGCCGCTGAGTCTGCCATCTGACAACTCTGCTATCACAGGCTGCAGGACGGAGCTGTGCTCGGGGCCTTGAGCTGCCACCAGAGCCAGGGGTTACAATCCAAGCTGGAACAACACCGGCATCCTCAGAAAAGATATTCTATCGGGAAAGGTCCAGCTAAACCTCCTTTACAAATAAAATATGTGTATAATGCTATATTAGAAGCACCATTTCCTTTGAATCCATCGCTGGCAGAATTTGGGTGAAACCCATGACTGAGTTGCATATAAATGCAAAGCAGGCTCAAGAATCCAGTGGTTCTTGCTGCACACATGAAAGAGGTCCTCAATGACACTGAACCCAGGCAGAGAAAACATTACAATTAAGTTCCCTCCCATGCCTGATTATGACAGACAAATTACAAGGCAGCAGAGGTTGGTTACATCTGAGAAACAGGCCAGTTTCCCAGCATGCTCCTCTGCATTGACAGGAAAGGTCAGGCTCCTCGTCGGGAGAGGCTAGCCAACAGCGGGATGGGCTCTGTGATTATACCACCCTACCATTCTTCACGCCGCAAAGCTTGGCTGCTGCCTATTTTCCTTTACCGTACCGCCAAAATTACAGGTAGCCACCCATGCAGGGAGTCCTGGGGTTCTCTAGACTTGTTGATTGGAGCTTAAGGTTGCCACCCTCAGCTCACTCCTCTAATAGTCCACGTTTCAGCAGCAGCGTTCCATTGACTTGAAGGCATAAACAGCAGGGTATGGACGCAGGTGGCTGCAACTATATGCACTGCTGAACTCCATGTTCACATGGTGGAATGAATTCACGTGATCCTGCTGCCGTCTTTAGCACCAGTCTGAACACGGGTGGAGGAGGCGTGCAATAATAAGCCCGTGGAGGTGGTCTTTGTACCCTCCTGGCCCCCTTTCAGTGCCACAAATGAAACGGTAAAGAGGACAAAAAGGAGCACCCAGCAGCAGAGTTTCAAGCTGCTCTAGAACAGGCTGGACTGAGCATTCTCTGCGGCTCCTCGTGTGCTCCACCCCCCCTTACCTCTGCTGCTGAGGTGGAAGCTGAGTGTGGAGGAGGACCAAAACCAGGGCCACTAAATAAAGAATGGGGAAAAGGAGGAGGAAAAAAAACTGCAGGGATATCCAAGCCCTGGTCACAGCCACATCCCACATTATGGCACTGACATCTTTAGCTGTGGGAGTCACCTTTTCAGATGAGGATCCAGCGCTTGGCTCGGGAGCTGTGTGATTTACCCTGCTGGGAGGGATGCCACAGAGTATGGATGTCGGGTAAAAGTCAGTCTATTTAGGTTGTGTTTGTGCCTCTCCTCAGCTGTGCTCCATTCGGCTCATCTCCATCTACAGGGTACACACTGGGCTGCAGACTGTGAGGGACAAAGAAATCCAACCAAACACAGAGGACCACACACACACACACACACACACACACACGCACACATGCATGCACACACAGGCACACACACGTGAGCATACACACATGCATGCAAACACATGCATACACACACGAATGCACACACTCACATAATACCCATACTTTCAGACTGAGCCACTCTGAGTTAGGCTGAGCCACTCTCTAACGAAGACAAACGAGATCTTACTGCTGACTAATGACCTAGACCACGGCGAATGTAAATGAGCTGATAAACAAACCAGCTGTCACTCCTGCGTTCATCTCACTGTCTGATATGAGAGACACAGGACTGAAGCATTAATTGTAAGCATTACTTTCAGGACAGCTTCCGGACAGCAGAATGAAGGCCACGACTAACAAACGGCATAGAGGATACTGCAGGAGCAATGCAGGGGAACTGACCAGCAGCAGAACATCAGCTACAGCGCTGTCTGAGCCTCTTAAATGAAGACTAGAGCTGAAGGCTGTCTGCATCTCCTGGCTGATGTAAGTCTGTGTAGCTGTGCAACAATGCTGTACGGCGTGTACCTGTCACTTCAGGTGTTACAGTACGAACTGAGCTCGATCCATAAAACTGTCACGATTTTAAAAATCTGCTGTCATGCAGAAGCGTGAGCTTGTGTAGTACATATGGCCTGCGCTATATTGCTCCACACGCATTTGTACCTTAGAGTAAAACCCAGATGTCCATAAACTAAACTCCCTCTCTCCCCACCTGGTACAACCGGGGCCAGTTTTGCACAAGCATGGTTGGGCCCATGGTGGTGGGGCAGCCACGCAGGACGAAAAGGGGGGATTCCACTTGAAGTACGCTGAAACAGGGTGGCGGGGGCGCTGAGACTGCCTGGGACAGCAAGGGGAGTAAAATCAAGCGTGGTGCAGATGAATCCTTGAGAGCTGGCCTCAATGTTTCTCTGCAGCAGGTCTGTCAGCATGATGGATGGCAGTGAGCTGATCCACTCAGTTAATGAGCATATGAATGCAGTATGTATGTGTATCTTTACACAGAGAAGGAATGGAAACTAGAGGCATTCAGTGACACCAATGCTAGGAGGAACTCTTAATCAAACAGATCATTTCTCTTCCTTGACACCTAGCACAAAGACCACCCTCACACTCCCCCGAAAAATCCAGTCAACCCAGTATAATACAGTGTAATACACAGCATCACACTAATGTATTAATAAATACATAAAAAATTACAATTCTCAGTATACTGAAAATGGCAGACTCTTTCAAGTCAACTGTGAGTTCGGATTTAGAGTTGATAATAAAAGGCTTTAACTTTAAATAATGTAATCAAATCCTTGAAGACCCCCTGGTGCATTTATATTATTGAGTGGTGTGACAGGACAGGATATTGACTGAGACAGCACTGCCCTGTGGGTGTATTGACTGTTCTGTATAGGTATGAGGTATGTCCTGCCAAAGCGTACCCTGGCAGATGGCATGTCTGCCATCCCAGTATAGTGCCTCCACTCATTTAGTTGTGACTTACATTGTTCACTTGGATGGAAGTTAAAGAATGCCTAACTGGGTGTGGCTGGGCAGGGCTGGGGGGATAAAGCCATGAGCAGTGGTTTGCAGTACATCTACAGTCCATGCATAATGAATGTGCCAAATGTGAGACGAATGAGAGCACTGCTATCAAAAGCTATTCACACGTGTCCTAATGTGTTCGGCCATGATGGGTGTGGTTTATGACCTAGAGCAACGGTTTCAAATGCGATTAATTGGCACAAACAATATCGAACATGCAGCAAATCTCAGTAAAAGAAATAAGGATGGCAAGACAGAAAAAAGAGAGAAAGTCCAAAAGAATATGCTTTCAGCTATTTTGGATGCAAATATTAAATATTACATTTATCGAGGCCTGATCCAATTGCCCAAAATGAATGGCTCATTTTTGTAGGCTCTCAGGATGATAACTTAAACTAAAGCGAATGGTGGACATGTTCCCATTCATTACTATTCTCCCAAACTGCTTTGCTCAAGAATCTCCTCGCACATCATATAATTATGCTGCTCATCACAAAATTCTTTACTCTGGACCTTATGTATGCTTTTCACTCGGAAACGTCAGCTTCATTCCTGTGCCTTCAATGCATTACACATTCATTCAACTAATAGTACAAGTGTGGCTTCCACTAGGAAACTAACTTTAGTTATAAACAGTGATGAGAGACAGGGTGTGGGAGAGCTGGTGTCCATGTTTGGCACATCGGGAGTGCAATAACCCCCACAAATGCGCGTGCAACCTGACACTTCGACCGTACATAAACCTGGTGTTGCGAGCTAGCTGGGATGCGTGCAAACGTTTCCCAGGGAACACTGCACCTTAGCGGCACAGGAAGACACACCAGAGTTACTCCCCTCAGTCTGGGTGTGCGGCTGGAGACACTTCTGGGGAGGAAAGCCACTGTATACTGGCGCATGTCACAAAACAACAGGAGAAAGACACTCGCTGCTGTACTGAGTCAGAGTGCAGCATTGCAGCATTGTGCCAAACAAGTCTCAGTATTGTTAACGCTTTCAGTGTGACTTGTGTGCATAGCATTAAGAACTGAAGAGTGCTGCTTGTTTCTCCTCATTTACGGTGGAAAAGACGCGCGCTGTTCTTTCACTGAAGCTCACAATGGCTCATTATTTCATCTCATTACTTTCCCAGGTAAATCTAAGAAAACTGCAGCATTCTTCATCCTTTCAAAGGATCTCTCTCCCCCACCGTCAGCCATATTTCCTGGTGGCATTGTATGGTCACGAACATGGACAGAAAACCAAGTGTCTTGAAACAAAAAAGATGGCTTTCGAGTGCGGAAAGTGGTTCCAAAGAGGCTTTTAACGGGTGCGAATTAAAGGCTGTTTTCACTACGCCATCAAAAAAGAAACCTCACAGACATTGTAGAAACCAGGAGGAGCAGAAAGTGTGCTGTTGTAAACGCACACACACACACACACACAAACGGCAGAAAGCACCAGCATGTAGTGGTTGTTGGAGTACCTGTCCTCTGGACTACAAGGTGAGATGTTCTTGATTCCAGGTGAGACAGACCTGACTCTGCACTGCTCCAGCCGGGCCTGGACAGACACGCTACAGTTTGCATCTCAACAGGTGTCCTTCTGCCTTTCAGGCCTCTGCTGAAACTTGGATTCTGAGGCAGCACTGAATCTGCCTTCTGTTACATTTATGCACAGATCATTATCATGTATGAGTTATTTACCAGTTCTTAGTGCTACATCTGCACTGCCTCTCACACATGCTTCAGCCAATGCAGTGTACTGCTGGGAGATCAAAGGCAGCAAAAATAAGGACCATTGCTGAATCTTTTCTTTGCAGATTTAGCAAAAACAAAACAGACTCACAGAAGTGAGGTGGGGAGAGGGCTGCGCTGCTGTGCCACCATTGAACAACAGCTGCCAGAGATGAGGTGATGGGTTCTGATCACCATGGCAACGTGGGAGAATGGAAGCGGCAGGTCGTCATTCTCCTTTCATGCGGCCAACGGTGTGCGCGAATGCCACCCGTGCCAGCCCTTCCAGGCCAGGCTTGTTTGACCTGTCCTCACGAGTGCAGCAGTGTTTGCCAGGAGGAGATGCGTGTGGACGCACAGCAGCACACAAACATACTGTCACTGCCTGTTTGCATAGCTTGGACCAAGTCCTGGGAGACTTCCACGACATCTTCCATTGAGGCACTCAAGCGACTGAAGTTAAGACGGCAGCGCATCTGAAGTTTGCTCCCATCCCCTGCCCTGGACAGCAGCTGCTGCCTTTCCACTCACACAGCCCGTGATCCACCGCGGACTCCTCTCCTGCTCCAGACCTGGCCTGTTCACACTGGCAGTGCTGGGCTGCTTCAGTCCTTTAAACCAGCTGCGTGACATTAGTCACACATTCCTTTACCTGCAGGTTCTTTCAATGGTAGAATCAGCTCTAGGGTCATCACATCTACTGTGTAAATGCCAGCACATGCCACATCTAGTCAGGTCACTTCAAGCTTACATCTGGTGCGTTTGTTAGGATCAGGTATGGGCAAACTGGCCCTGTTGCTTGAAGTGAAAAGAATCCCAGGGCACCTGGCCGACTTTGGAAGGAAAGCTGTTCAAGGGTTGTCCACCATGTTTGGTGCAAGTCCAGGCACTGTGTTAATGTTAAGCTCTGAGCTGACTGCCCACAATGCAAGGATTGCACTCATGCAGGACCTCCAGTGCATGACTCAGCTATTGAGGCAGCTGCCTGGACGTGGCCTTCGATATCCTCCACCTCCTCCTGTTCTGGCCTGAGAAAGCCTCGCCTCAGGCATCAGCAATGCAGGTCAGTCTGGTGGCGTGGGTGTTTGGTATATGCTTGTCAGTGCAAACTCAATAATGTATAGGGAGCATTGCTTTGAACATTGCTTTCTCCAGCCATCAGCTAGAAAAGTCTGAACTTATCTTTTGTCAAGAGAATGTCATGCAACTCCCTGCTTAAAGCTGAGGTTATGTACAGGCATTCCTTTATTTACCAATGGGGCTGTAGCACAGGGCTAAAAAAATGCCCAGGCTGCCTCAGCCTTGGCCCTGTCTTAACCCAGTTGTGTTTATTTACAGCGTGTGGCATGCTGCTCTCCTCTGCTGTGACAGCAATGATCTGCTCCAGTCAATCACACGCCCACCTCCAATGCAACGCCCCGCCATAGGACTGCCTTGACCTCTGACCCCCCACTGCCCTGCACTGCCATTGGACTGGCTGCTAAGAATACCTCCACACCCCCTCTGGAGCTCCTCTGTCTTTCCCAAACAGCATCCCCTTTCAGCCCCGCCTCACTCTCAATCACTCCTCAAGGCCAAAAGTGACATTGCTTCAGGGCAACCTGCCCTGGCTGTCTTAAAATGACACGCTATCATATTACCTTACCAAAGGCAAAGTGATTTGAGCTAAACATAAAGCCATGCAGACAACAGACTGAACTTACTTTGAAACAACTACTATAACAAAGGTCTATTTTCAGCAGAAGAGTTTGATATAAGAAAAGAAAATCCTATTCCCTCTGGGGAATTTCTGATGTAGCTGCAATAATGCAAGTGATTGTGGTTATAGTTACATTATCCCGGACAGAGAGATGGTGACCGCACCCAGTAATTGCCACCACCATGCACAGCTCACATATGCAGTAATGCTCTCACCACATTTCTGTAATTGTGAATACAAACTCATATCCACTAACTGCCCAGGGCTTAGCTGTAATATCAAGTACATCTAACACCCCATTAAAAACCTATTATTTGTCTACATCTATGTCCGTTGCAGAGCAATTACACACAAAGGTGTTATGAGGTGAGACCCGGGTCTGTATAATGCAATTCATCAGTCTTGTTGACAGTGGGATTATGGCCATGTTGTGCAGTGGACTGTGAAGCCTGTAATAGCCCCAACAGCACACACGCAGACCCTGGCTTGTGTTTACTTCATACACAAGGTTTGCTCAGCTTTGAAACGTCAGCGCTTGCCAGGGGCCTAGAGGTAGTGGTGTATCCTATGGTAATCCCGCTTCTGTGTTTTGCAAACAAGTAATTATCGAGACTATTAATAGCGCACTGCAGGCTTCTGGCTCCTGCTTTTCTGGAACAATCTGCACCGCAGCAGGAGGCCCTGTCTTCACCTGGGTCCCAGAACCCCTGACTCCGCAGCTGGGACACAGGGGTGGTGACGTGCCCCTCTGATCCTCAATGTAATTTATCTGATGAGAATGAATCGTATGTCTCTCAACTACCCTCGCTGTGCTGGTTTCTTACTAACTGAAAGGTGACTGCAGTGTGTGCCCTCAAAGACCGGAGACTCACAAAGCTTCTGTATAAGCTTCACAGGCTTTAATGGTTGTCAATCGTTACCATGGAAGGTCAGGCCAGCACTGCGACAGTCTAAATGTTATAGAATTACAAAGAGACTAAATGGCTCTAGTCTTACCAACATGCACATCTACATTTTTCTATCACAGTCTGTGGCCTTTGGGAGAGGAACTCTAGGCCTGGCAGTCAGTTTAATGACATCACAAGGAAGACCACACTTCTTTTAGGCCCCGTCGGCAGCTCCTCCGCTGCAGCTCTTTGACTGAATTCCAGGTTTTAATGCCGAGAGTGTCTGCTGCTAGCTGACTGATGGAGGGGTTTAGCAGCAGAGAGGAGGACGTCTCACTCATCGCTAGGGTGATGGGCGGAGCCAGGCTCAGAGAGGGTATGTGTCAGGCCATGAAGACGGGTAACTGACGCCCGGGACAAGGTCACAGCTTAACCTCACACCCAGGATAAATTCTCCTCACAGATCTCTGTTCAGAGGCCTGCTTCAGCCAAGGAGGGAATACAGTAAACACCACAGTGCCAATCCGTAGCTAACAGATTGTTCTAAAACCGGCAGGTAGGACGACTGAAAATGCACTGAGACCCTGTTTTACGCTTGCGACTAGAACTGTGTGCACACAGACAAACAGAAAAGCCACACTGGCAACAGTATTAATCTCTCTACACCGTGTAAATTGTATATCCACACATGTAAATTCACATGTAAATTCACAACAGCACCTGGCCTACACAGAAGTAAGTGTCCCCGAAGACGCGCCTACCACACCAATCTCTCTGCAGAGCAGGCCGCACAGCGCACGCTACGAAAAGACACACTGCCTGTCTGCAAATCAGCATTACAACAACAATCATCTACTGCTGCAGCAGAAAAGCCAATCAAACTCATACAAATGGTGTTGCAGCTTTGCAAAACGTTACATTTACTCCTTTCATGCATGTTTATTATTGTGGCTTGTCATATCTAGTGAGATGCCTAGGTAATACCACCTGAATAATCAATACTAGCATGAAATAATTTCAATTAATTACTGCTATAAATTCAGCTGAAACAATGATGAATTGATGAAAAAATATAATCTCAAATCAAATCAAAATACTCCCAAAAAGAAATTCAAACGATCAATATAATCGATATGTGATCTCGATGAATAAATCGATATGTGAAAGAATCTGTTGTTAAACTTCTGCTTTTCTTTCATTTACTTGAGTTTTGAGTTTTAAGTTTTAATCCTCTTGATGTCCTCTACATCAGCCAATGAGAGACCCAAATTTCCCGCTGCTGCTGCGGACGTGGGGAGCACATGATTTGTGCCAGAAAGCATTATTTGGGCAGCAATTTAACAATAATTATTTGATTCGTCAGCAGTGATTTTGAGCAAATCATTACCTAAGACATTTGGCTACATTAACTACGAGTGGAAGACCTGAATGAATGAAATTAAAGCTAGTTTAATCACCTAGTTCAATCAAGCAGTATGATTACAGTGAAAAGACTGCCTGTTATACCTGCAAATGAATAAGGCATATGAAGCGGTACCACAGGTGAGCTACCACATTGTTGTTTAACCCAACCCTCTGACTGATCAATAAACTGTCCACTTTGTCTAATAGCTAGGCCAGGTCTTTGACCTTCATTAGAGGCTGTTTTGTAAAGTGCCCAAAATGACATCTGTAAACTAATTAAATCGCCATGGAGCCACTATCCTCTTGTTTCCTTGAAGCTGACGATGACGCAATGACCTGCTGAAACGTGGGGAATCAAGCCCATTTAAGCTTTAATAAAGGGAGGTAATGGTGCCCCTGCTCAAATGTACCAGCAAATGAATGCTTTCTACCTATATGTAGATTTGCATGTTTTGTTCCTAATTTGATTTAATGTAATGTTTTATTTATTTGCAAAAACCTATTATTTTATTCAATTTCATGCAATTTATATAGTGATGCAATTCAATTACAGGAAAACTGATTTATTTGTTAGTGAAATATAACACAAAAATCCATTTATTTAATTCTGGTGCTGATCAGTATTTAATTTGTTACTTTTAAAGCTTACAAAATAAGGGAAATGGAAATCTGCTTTTTGACAGAGGAGGATGGCCAAAATATTGGGTCGCGGAGGTTGCGTCACGGTGATTCCAGGAGGTGTCTGGCAACAGGTGACCCTAATGCACCTTTGTAAAGAGCTGCACCTCCCGGATCAGCTTAGAAAACACTTACAAATGGGAGCTCTGCGCTACTATCAGGCATACGCTCACAGCACAATTCCTTCTCAGCAGCACCCCCAACGATTATTTCAACACTGATTAAGAACGCATACGTGACACGCTGACAATTGACAGTGCATTGCAATTAGGACAAATCAGAGAATGATGGTTTGTTTTTTTTTTTCCCACTCTAATGCTGTGAGCGACAGCTGACGAAATGCCTCGTTGAAGCAGCTTTCAGGTAGCAAAGCTGTAACCAGTGCAAACTGAAGCAGCGTCCTTTCTCAGCCCATTCATCTGAGAGCTGCAGCCTCTGACAGTATTGTGTGTTTTCACATAAGCTCCCCCTCCCCACGACTCTAGACACCTTCTGCTATTTTTACAGTAGTTTTCCCCCGAGAGAGCAACCGTGGACAGGAAGCTGAAATAAGACACCGTACACAAGGACACGTCTCTCCGGTTACATGTGCAAAATCCACCGAGAGGTGGGGCGTGGGGGGGTTCAAGTCTATGCACGTGAACATTATGCCCACCCGTAAACAGAAATGCACACAGATACAAACACGCGCACACAAACACACATTTTCACACGTGCACGAGGGGAGATCGGTACAATCCTCGCCCACACCAGCGCGCGGAAACAGACACGTTTAGCACATGCAATCCAGAGCAAAAAAACACAAAACACCTCAGCCTGAAGCTCACTGCCCTGTTTTGTTGTCTTCCTCGAGCTCTCTCGCGAACATGTCACTCTACCGCTGTCTGTCACAACCTACTAATGCAACCAGGCCTTTACGGACTCCTTTCGGACCACAGATAAAAAAGCTCTCCATCCCGCAGACAAACTGCCGTGCTTTGGGGAAGCCACTGGCGCTCAAGCGTTAGCCAAGCGGGTCAGAACCGGTCCTCAGCCCTCACGCAGCTTGCTCAGTGCTGTCCCCTGAACGACGGCCCCCAGCGGGGCAGGCCACAGCTACAGAGTGCGGCGCAGGGCAGCAGCAGAGGCAGCAGAGACGAACCAGACAGCAGGTACAGGACAGATAGAGGCGGAGGGGGCGGAGGGGCTCACCGTTCTCAAACCAGATCCCGCATTCTGCCAGGCTGGAGTAAGGCACCAGCTCTCCCCCTTCCCCATCCAGCGACACGAGCAGTTCTTCTGCCCCGAACGGTGACCAGTTCATCAAAGAAGCCCTAGCCAGCACGTGGCAAGCAGACCGGGGAGAAAGAGGGAAAGGAGAGCCTGCAGAGGGTTGCTCTTGGAGACTGAGCCTCCCGCCGTTTCAGCAGCCGCTTTCTGCGTATCTGTGTCTTTAAATTATGCGGAGAGAGCCAGATATGGCAGCGCTGATCGAGGAGGAGGAGGAGGAGGAAAAGGAGGAGGGCACCCAGGCAGCAGTCACTGTGTCACCGGGGAGAGAGGGACGCGGAGGTGACATCTTCTGGCCGGTTTTTGCACTTGTCGGGTTCCTGGCTGCCGAGGAGGAGGTGAAGGGGTGCCGTGGGGTGCAGATTCCCCGGGTCTTCCCCCTCTCTTTCGCTATTATTCCCCCTTATGTGTGTGTGTTCCTACGCATGTGTGCGTGCGCGCGTGGGTATGTGTGTGTGTGTGTGTGTGTGTGTCTCTGTGCGTGTGGGTGAGGGTGTGTGTATGCATGTGTGTGAGAGAGAGAGAGAGGGAGAGAGAGAGAGAGAGAGAGAGAGAGAAGCTGTACAGTGGAAGCGTCTGCGAGAGTTGGAGCCCAGGTCTGGAGCGGATGAATGGTGCAGTGCTGCTGTTGTCATGGCAACCGCAGAGGAGAGAGGGAGGAGAGCAGAGGGTGGGTATGAAAAAAGGGGGGGGGGGGGGTAAAAAATAAAGGAAGGCATTATTAAAGGGACACTCTCTGTTTACGGCCAGGACTCTGAGCGGAAGAAAGCAAAGCACTGGAAGTCCAAAGAGGGGTGAGGCTTCACAGGAGCTGGTCGGTCACCTGCTGTGTGACTGAGGTGCATAATTGCTGTGCACAAGATGATCGCATGCGTGCCAGCCGCGGGGCGTGTCCTTGTTTTACCTGCTGTGTTTCGGAGAGATTCCCTCTCTCTTCTCTGTTGTATGTATCTGAAGTAGCTCCTTTCTAAGCAGTCCCCACAGGTATAGCAAGAAAAGCTGCACCTGTACGGGACGCTGTCCTTGCTTTACCTTTCGTGTCTTTGGCCCTAGTGTGACAGCAGTGGCAGCAGCAGCCACTTTTCGGAGAGATTCCCTCCCTCACTTTCTCTCTTCTCTGTTGTGTGTGGCTGAAGTAGCTCGTTTCTAAGCAGTCCCCACAGGTATAGCAAGAGAAGCGGCTTCTGAAAGCAGTCACTGCCGAAACGAAGCGTGGACAGAGTGCTTGAGTCTCTGGCGGCTCAGTCTAAACCCTGAAGTATTCAAAACTGGAAATACACTAAGGTAGTTACTCCACACATTTCGGCCCACCTATTAATACGGAGGCTTGTCTTCTTGCAACTGGTCGATAGGAGGATACCGGCACAGGTCTGATCCGATTGGGGCTAGAACCTGAATCAGAACAAAACACTGAACTTATCTATGCCCCAGTGTCCCTGGCTTCTTCTCACTGTGTTGAAACGTCATTGTTGTTCTGAAACAGAGCTCTTAAAAAATGAAGAAAAGCGCCGCGCATGGATTGGCCCGAGGGTTTCAATTCATGATCTTGCGCTCATGCTTCCAAAATGCTGTACATTCCCTGAAGTGACAAGACCAGCATTTGACTGTTGTGTCCTGCCAAACACACCTCCCGTCTACACCGACTATCGACTGGTGCCCAGGAAATAGCCTAATTCTGTCTTCATTACTGCCGCTTTGGTAATTCATCTTGATTAAGTGAACCAGCATACTAGTGGCCCCTCATGGATCTATTCTTGCGTGGTTGTTCCTCTGTTACCTTTGTCATTGTTTCGCCTTCTTTTTTTCCTCCTTCCCCATTTTCCATTGAATGGGTCCCGTGACAGCGCTGCCGAAAATGTCACATTTCCATTCCGAGGAACAAATAACCGCGCAAGGCCTGGAGGAGCGGGACGCGCCACGCGTAATTGGAGAGCGATTTGCAGCGGGCCGTGGGGCAGGGGCCGGCGAAACGGCGGGGGGGGGGGAGCCAGCGCATGAAATGCCAGCCTCGTTACTGACATTAACCACAAGCAGAGGGCAACAAACTGGGCTTCACATCCAGGATGGAAAAGGAGCCTTACTCTCAGTTCAGGAAACCACAAGAATTAACGCGGAGCATTTCAGATGGACTATTAAGATGTCTGTAACAGTGTGGTGCGGGGTGGGGGAACAGAAGGAGTGCTGTAATTAATTGAATCAGACACATTCAAGGATTTCAAGGGGAGGCGCAATTTTCAATCCTTTACATAAAAATTTATAGTTGAGGCTGTAATTGTATTGATTGCTGTCATTAAAGGGCAGTATAAAAGGGCAGTATATTTGTAGGGAAAGATGTTGAAATGATGTTGAAATGTTTCAGCGCAGAAAATATACACGAATTTCATGTTTCATCTGTTTATAAAGTTAAACTCTGCAACAAGTGGGGAGCAGCATATTCTTGCCACTTGTAGACAGAAGATGTAACCGGGGTGCATGGTTACAAAAAAAAAAGGGGGGGGGGGGGGGGGGCAGCCAAATTTACAGCAGTAAAATATGCAAAATAACAGGGGTGGTGACCAACCTTACTAAACAAGTTTTTGTTTAAAAAATAAGAACAAAAATAAAAAGAATACTTCATATGCTCAGTGAAAACAAACAAGCTATCTCATTTTTTTCAAAATGACATTTGTTTCACTTATTAAACATGGATATTTCCCATTGAATTCACTGAATGAAAATAATTTTCCCCACACCTCTTTGAAGCAACAGCTTTACTCTCCAGATGTGTCATGACTGTTGTGTCTCTGCTCTTGGTCACAAGCAGTATGAGAGACAAAATAAACCTGTTATGAGAGCTATCTAGAGTGATGATGCAACACACTATTGTATCATACTATGCCTATTATTTGTGTAATCATTATTGTTATTACTGCTTACTGGTATCATTCCCTAAATATGATCAGTAGCCACAACTAGTGCTAAAGGTTGAGGACCACTGGTCATTTCTCTTGACCACAACTGAGGAAGGCACTCAGTTCAGCTGCATCCAATGTAGATACCAATTTAGGTTTCTTCACTGGTACAAAGAAATACAAAACAGCCCTTCAGGTCACAGCTGCAGTTAATTAATATTGCTGTTACGTATCAATGAAAACAACATGTCTCATGATGCTCTGTAAACTGCACCTTTTGCCCATGGCTTTGTGTTGGAGCCTGCTCAGAAACCTATTTCGCAGGTTATTCAGCAACAGCTTGGACCTCCTGGGACCCCCTTCACTGAGTGGGAGATTAAATCAGAAACTCATTGATTTCCTAAAAAGGTCACCGCTTTCACACTGTTTTCATTTTTCTGAGACCCTGGGAGCAGGATAAGCTCAGCCATTTCCCCTCACTTCCAGAGGCCAATCACAAACAGCACTGGAACGGAAGAAAAGAGACAGCTGGTGGGTGGTCTAAAGTCACATGTTGCGAAGCACTGGCATATTCTGTGATGCGAACACGTTGCTGCTAAAATCGAATTTTTTCTGGGCAGTGTCTGGCCTGACAGTGAGTCAGGTCAAGGAGTCGTGTCGGTGAATTATGTGACATAATTGACTGAAATTGTTTCTCAGAGAAAAGGAGATTTGACCATGTTACTATATGTGATGTCTTTCCCCTGAGGGAGAGGATTGTAAATGAGAAAATGCTGTGTCAGTACAATACTGCAGTGCCACTAGTCTGAAATGAGCGATGCAGGAGATGGCAGCCTCCCTGTATTGGTGGGATGAGTGAGTGAGAGAGGAGCTTGTATGAAGGATGACGGTGAGAGAGGGGTATTTGTACAGTGTGGAGATGAGAGGAGTTTATGTGAAGGGTGGAGGCGAAAAAGGAGTTTGTAGGCAGGGTGAAAGCGAGAGAGGAGATTGTGTGAAAGGCGGAGGTGAGAGAGGGGCTTCTGTGATGGACAGAGATAAGAGAGGAGTCTGTATGAAAGGTGGAGGTGAGAGAGGACATTGTGTGAAGGGCGGACCTGAATGAGACAAGAAGAGAAATGAAGCGCGAGGCAGGTGTGACAGGGGGAACTCAGGGAAAGAGACTAGAGACGGTGGAAGGGGCGATGACACCCGCCTTGTTCAGCCTGCCTGAGAGACGGTGTGCAAGAGTGAGAGAGTGAGAGAGAGAGAGAGAGGGGCACAGAAACGGAGAACAGGACAGGAGATAGAGAATGAGAGAGACAGATCATCAGAAGATGGCAGCCTCCTCATTCCATCTGTTAGAGAGACAGGGGGAGGGGGGGGGGGGGGTAGAGAGGGAGTGAGAGATGGAGAAAGTCAGAGTACAGGAAGTGCTGGAGCCTATGGGGATAAGTGATGCTGCTGAATTAAGGATCTCAGAGGGGGCGGGTGAGTGGAGCGAACCACACACATCATCAGAAGACAAACTGAAAGATCCCGTTTGTGCCTGTGTGCTCTCTCCCATGGGCAACACAATATTGTAATCTCACTTAGCCAGTCACCAAGCCCAGCCTGAACAGGACCTGGCATGCTCATAACGGGCAACTGCAGGGAGCAGGAGCGTGAGCGTTCAGAGGCCCGACTACTGCGGTCAACGTGGGGTGTCAGACCAGCCCGACTCCGCGAGTTCCCACCACTCATGGAGAAATGTGACTGGCTGGATTAAATGGTTTAATCCACCTCAAGGTCACATCCTGGTCTGCTTGCAGCTGTGGCAGGAGGCAGCGCAGTGAGCCACCCAGAACTTCAACTCTTCAGTACAATGCTGAAGCTGCCGGCCCAATGATGGTGATTACAAAGCGGACGGGCTAAGATCTGACAGTCTCCACAAAATTCCTGCATCTCGCTGCTTGCATTCACTGCGATACACAAACAGGCATTCATGAATGGTGTAGTGCTGCGCTCACTGAAGTCTGGCGTTTCCTGGTGAAAACAGCGGACCATGAGCAAACATCCACGTGATTCCTTTCTTTAGAGTTCCTGAATCACAAGACCCAAACCTAAAATATGCAACAAGCATATTGTACCATCCATGACTGAAATCAAGAATGAACTGTTTATCAAGTCAATATAAACCATCAGCATCATTTTCCATGGATCACAGCAACCTGACCACTGATTGAACACTGTGCTGCAGTTGTACTCAGAATGAAGTGTGTTGTAATGAGATAACAGTCCTTGTACAGGGCACTTAAAATGAAACGCACCGAGAGTAAACACTGTCGGTAGTCAGCTCTGTTCAGGAGAAAACAGTTCATCTAGATATGATCAGCTTACAGGGAAATTCAATTGTCATTCCCAAAACAACAATCCCACCTCTCTCTGCACATACATGCACAAGCAAACACAAAGCCTCTTCCAGCGCCAGCAAGCCTTGCAACTGACAGGGCTTTTATGAGGCACAATTACTACATTTAAATCATTCATACTACTTTATATAAACATTCTCCCAGGCCTTTTTAGACAGTGGGTGAGGCTGAGAAAGGGTTAAGATAGAAAAAGAAAACGAGATGCTGGCACACCCTAGTGGTCACAACTGAGATTGCACTTTAATGCCACAAAGCAGTATTGTGTATTGTACTGCTGTTTAAAATACATTATTGCCATCAACTCATCTGCATATTTAATGTTGAAATATGCCAAATGTCAGAAATTGTATTCAAACTGCCCATAGTTAAATACCACAAAAGCTTTTTCACAGGACTGATCTCTCACTGAGACACCATATTCCACATTCTCAGAAACATTAAGATAACTGTGGTTGGATATAATTTGCGGTAACATATTAACATTTTGGTCCATGTACAGCATTCTGTGTTTCTCACATTATTCACACAGTAAAGCCCACTTGGGAATGGGACACTAGACCACACAGTCTTTGTGAGTGACCCTGGGGGGGTTGGACTGTGCCCTTCCATGACAGCCCCCTGAGAGACAGAAGCATAGCAGGGAGGTACAGCACCACCATCAGAGCCATGAGAGGAATCAAAAAAACAATGTGACAGGGTGAATTTACCAGGTAACATTGCCACTGGTAATGGGGATGTACAGTAGCCAAACGTGGTTGCCATTCCTTCTTTCCAATCTAGCGGCATTCACCATTTGGATCAAACCACACACTGATGGTCACAACTCCTAATTCCCCAGTTTCCCCATTTTGGACTCAAATCCGTACTCAGATCCAAATCCTTAGCAGGAACAGCAAACCACTTCCAGACGTCATTTTCCTCTGTTCGCATCTGATGTCCAGCACTGGAAGCATATCACTAGGTGGATATCATGGAGCGTGGGGTTCACCACGGTGACCCAACAAGTGGCGGTATTAGGGGAAGGAACCTTCCTTACCTGTGAGCTTCTTCATTGGCTGCAGCCGCATGCTGATGGTCTGGTGTGTGAGCAAAGGCGAGGATGGCAGTGAGCGAGACATGCCCTCCATGATGCGGATATGCTGCATGCCTTCTGTCACCGGCAGTGGGGGCACAGCGTAGTCTCCTTCAAAGGCACAGTCACTGTCTGTGGAGCTGCCACCTGCAGGATGGGAGGACACACTGCATATTATACATCTGCATGGTTATTGTAACCTCATGTCACGTGAACTACTCCTTAGCATGTGCACAGCTGCTTCAAGTGATCCATGAAAGACATTCATTCACGGTGCCTACGCCTCACCTCTTAATATGACTCCTCATTGCACTACCTTATTCCTTACCAGTGGAAACAAAATAACAGCCTTTCAATGCAAAGTTCCCTGGTGAAAAATGTTTTATGCTGAGCTCTCATTTTTTGCGCCTCTGCGCAGTGATGTGGCAGGGAGAGCAATTAAAAATGACCCTCAAATGAACCTGCTTCCTCTGCAGCTCAGAGCTGAGATAGAGGAAAAAAAAACAGAACAAAATACAAAGGCTCACTATCAGCACTCAAGGCCCACCCATAAAACACTTTGAGTCGACTCTCTTGTCCACAATGTTACAAGCAGGGGTGAGTATGAGCTGAGAACTGCATGCTGGGAGAGGGGGTTAAGAGCACGACGAACACTGGGAGGATCTGCCGCTGTGGACTTTACGTCCCCAAGTCCTTGTGGATGCCCTCTGCCACCATTCCCACGCCCAGCATCCATTCATTTACATAAGCGCTGGGATCAGCATGACTTCCACACACCCAGCACTGGGAGGATATTTAAGGAAAACTGAGACTGTACCCTGATAAATACTTAAATTTTACAATTCACAAAGTAATGCTGGCTTGCATATTCTCGTTCACCACAGATGAGCTTCTGATGACAATGATGTAAATCACTTGCAATCCTGCACATGAAATCTAGCCTTTTAAAATTACATTTTTTCCTCCTAAGAGGGTTGGGTCTACTGCAATTCAATGTTGTAACACAGCACACGGTGGCAATTTATTTTGTTAAATTAATATTAAACTTAAATGAGCTGTATGAGGACTGACTGGTAAAACACATGTGCAAGCTGGGCAAGGGAAATACTGATGAACCAATAAAGGTCATGTTTACAGAGTGGTCTTTTAAGCAAATAACACAAAACCTACATGTTTCCTGTGTGTATGCTGCTCAGCTGTGTGGACAGGGAGGTGGAGGGGAGGAGACTGTTGATTATGATTGACCTTGACAGAAAAGCTCTTCTGGAAACATACAGCAGCTTTTCAACACAGAATAGCTACTCCTGCTCGCAACAGCACTGTGCCACGACTACAGCAATATCCAAACAGTATTGCACAGAAAGCATCCATATGATACATACAAAAGATAAATCCCAAAAACCAAAAGAAGATATGGACAAAAAAACATAAACTGCTCTGACCAGCAGCATCCTACGCAGAACTTCTGCATTTCATACAGTGGTGGGGGCATCAGCTGCAGGCCTAGTAAAAGTGTGCTGTAGGAGCATTACATTAAATTTTCTAAGCACACACTTTTATTCACTGTGACACAGACTACAATTTTTTATGCTATCCATTTATACAGCTGCAAATTTACTGAGGCAGTTTTGATTAAGGACCTTGCCCAAGGGTACAACAAGAGTGGCCCACCTGGACAATGGAAAAGGCAACCTCTGGGTTATGTGCCCTGCTCCTTGCTACTACACCACACTATTCCCCAGTGTGGTGAACCCGTAAGGTCGTGGTGTAATGGTAACTGTATGTTACATGCGGAGAATGCAGGACTGGCAGTGCTAGAAGTGCACACAGCCTGGGAGACCCTGCATGGGTGAGGTGTGTCCATCCCTGCACACCATCGCACCAGCAGCAGAAACATTTCGCATCCTTGACTCACCTACTTTCCAGCTAAATTCCAGCTCCTGCCTCCAGGGTGAAAAAGCCAGAGAGGGGAAAAAGATATTACTGACGGTGAACTTATTCCCCTCCTAACAGCCTGCACATTCATCTCAGAAGAGAGAGGCACAGCACGCCCGGATCCCACCGCTGGGAGCCGAGGCCCAGGGGAGGGCTGGGAACGAGATGGGTGTGGGCTGCGGTGTGGAGGACTGCGGAACAGAAGGTCCAGAGTGAAGTACGACGCTGCCCTTGGGAAGGAGCTGAAATAGAAGAGCGATCCTGAGAGGGAAGGAGCCGTGGAGCTGCAGAGAGACAGAGCCACTCAGCCAGAGCGGCGAGGAGAATGACGGGGCCGAGGCTGCAAACCAGCTGCAGTGGTGGGCGTCTGTCTGAGACGCCAGCACCGCGCCAGAAAACACAATGTTCTCTCATTGTTGCTTAACGTTATGAGAGCGTTGCACATCAGGCTGCCAGAGATGGGTAAACCACGGCTCTCGTTAAATTGTTCAGAGGAAAAGGTAGGCATGGCTTGGACCTCCAGCTCCAACTGACCATTCATCCAGGAAACAGCAATTCCATTCAGTGCCTCATCTTCCTTGCATCGTGCACTAACAACTCACTAACACACAAGCACACTCCGGAAACATAACGTCATGACAATGGAGGGCAGTGCCAGTGGTCATGGCACATCTGCATTCCAGAGTGTTAACCACTTGTGCCTCTAGATAATTATGTGTGGTCACATGACCACGTCAACCACCTGTCCACTACCCCGACAGCAGCTGCAGAGGGGAAAAAGACTCTTGTATCGAGCAGACGCTAGTGTGTGCAAACAGCCATACCGCACAGCACAGAGTGGATGCAGAACAGGCTGCTGCTCATAAAGCTCTATGACTTCAACACAATACTCTCAACAATACACAAAGCCAACAGCCATGTGCCTAACAGGCATGTACGTGGAGCCATGCTCACAGACGATGTGTGAGAGCAAGGCTCTGCGCACGTAAAACTGCCGAGTGATCCCATCCTCCCTGTGCCTCAGACCCCAAAGGTTTGGTGTGGTTTCTGGGCTGCATGTGAATGTAATTGGGGATGAAGCACTGTTGCTCTCTCCACCACACTGGCACCACCTGCAGAGCTCTGCTCGTTGATATCTCCCTCTGGCCTACACTGGCATCAGGCATGAGCTGCGCCCTGACCACTCCAACTCCACTGAGAACAAAATGCTGCAGAGGTCGGAGCCCGCCCTGGGCGAAATACCAGCCCGAAGAATAAAACAACAACACCAAAAAAAAAAAACACAAACGGCAGCATCATGGTCCCAATGCCTATCCCCGGGCAGACAGCCAAGGTGAATATATTGGCATGTGTGCGTGATGATACTCCAGGCTGCAGTGCTCGGCCGTGGAGTTTGGCTCGAGCGTGTGGTGAGTCTGTGCCATAATGCACAATGCTAATGAACACTTGCATGCCCCCATGGGGAACAGCCCATCTAGGTGCTCGTGGTCACAGCGTAACAGCGACTGCGACACCGCCTCGTTCAAGCACATATGAATCTACTTTACAACCTACGATTTCATCAGGTAACGTTCAACAGCGGAGTGGACGATGGGAGTGTGGGAACCTTCTGCCATACCACACAGTTCTTGAACTTTGACTGTGAAAACACACAGCAGTGTCTGTGCTTTATTAGAAACACATCACTGTCAACATGCAAGGTAAATATTTAGGTAAGCATAGTTATTGTTGGAGTTAATGCACAGCACAATATTTCAGAGTTGATAAAACAGTCAACATTCCATTGTTTATTTTCTTAGCAGACGCCCTTCATCCAGCTTACATTTTACATATGATCCACTCATACCGCTGAGTATTTACTGAGGCAAATTCAGGTTCAGCACCTTGCCCAAGGGTACAACAGCAGAGCCCTACCTCATATTTAAACAACATTCAGACGACCTTCCAACAAATCCATGGTGCCTAAGCCTGGCTGTTTGTTTCCACAAGGATCAGAAAATGCTCTGCTGTAAACTGAGACCACTGGGAATGGCAGGGTGTTCAATTCTCTTTATTCCAGGGAGAAACTGCAGAGTGGGGAGAACAATGTCTGGGGTAAAATGGCATGGAAAGGAACAGAACAGTGCTGTGCAAATAGTGGCGGAGGGTCATGGCCCTGGTAGGAACAGGGGGTTTACAGGAATGAATCAACACCAAACTAGAGAGTGGGAAAAGGGTCACTGGGTCAAGAGGAAAAGCGAGGATAGAGGAAACAGGATAATATTGGGGTCATGTAGGAAGTGCGGGGCGGGAGCAGAGCCGCTCTGGGTCCAGTTCTGATTCTGGCCTACCTTGCCCAGTGTGGCTCAGTCTCGGGTCTACATGGGACGGGCGTTGCTCTGCGGGGTCCTCGCTCCCACCATCTGCGGACGAGGAGCACAGAGAGCAGACAGAGTGAGCGCGGGGCGCCGGCCAGGCCGAAGGGCACACCAGCAGATACGTGATGTCCTCGGCTTGCAACCACTTCTCGGCGGGCAGGACGCCTAGCACGCTGCTGACGCACAGGCCCCCCACGCCCCGCCTGCAGGGACGGCTGGACAGGGTGGCAAAGTAAGGCCCCGGGGTGAAACGCCACCTCCTCCGTCCCATCATCTCCGAGCAACTGGGTCTCCTTCCCAGGCAAGGGGCTCATCCATGTAGGACAGACCTCCTGTCCGATCACCTCACTCTGCCACAGACAGCAAGAGTGCCACAGAGGGGTTCTGCCAAGATCCTCTGTCCCAAGCTGCCTGACGAGCTGATGCACTATACTGGCAAAAAGACTGGAGTGACTGGATGTTTGGAAAAATGTGGTCTCCTCTGATATGGGATGGATCCAGTGGTGGATTTAACTGTACCTTGCGCTCACACAGCTAATAATATACTGATCAAATTACACAGTGTATTGAACCCACCCCCTCTTGCACTAAATTAGCTACAGTGGATGGAGACAGGGTCAATAGAACTCCCCAGGGGCTGTTTACAGCCCTGAGTCGCTCTGGTCAGGATCAAGTTATGTAGCATTCTTTAACTACTAATACTGACAGAGAATGGGTGATGACTGATTACTGAAGTCACACTAAGATTTCAGAAACTGCACTCACTCTGAAGAAGATGTGGTCTTTCCATCAAGAGTCAATACTGTAATCGTACTTTAATTCTACAACCTGATTGATGTAAACATTCACAAGTACACAGTAACACACTAAATTTACAACATAAAGACATGCATACGTGCACTCACATACGCTCACACAAGTATGCACACATGTACACACACACACACACACACACACACACACAAACACACACTCATATACAAATACAGCAGCTCAGGCAGTTGATGAACTGGCTCAACTGGTCGATAAACAGATATAGGCAGCACTAGTGTGTCCTGGGGCCAGTGAGTAGAGTGGGATCTGGGCCACAGAGGAACAGTAGCTGTACATCTGCCAAAAACTAGCTCTGAACTAGCTTCCGTAGCCATTACTTACTAATCTTTTATTCATCTTGTTTTTAGAACCAGGCTTTCATCTCAATTGACCTTTTTAGATGAAAAAATCAAGCAAAATCTCCAACAGTTTCTGAGGACAATAAAATGTGGTCCAGCCAGCAGCAAGCGATATGTTGCTATCACATCCTTCACATCCATGAATGTGAATTTGAATATAGCTAAACAGTCAAATATATGCTATAGCTGTCATGAGGTAGTAATAGATAGCTTTTGGTTGTTTATTTATGCCCTCCCCTTGCAGTTAGAATGCATGATGACTGCTGTCTTCTGTATCACGATTCTGGTTGAGGACCACTGCCATTTTACAATGAGTCAAATTCCTACCCAATAAACCTGATTTAAGTCCACCCAAAATGCTACAATTTTATGAGATCGCTGTCTGAAGGGTGTCAAACTAACAATTAGCAAAATATAAATGACTACAGATTTACAGATTTTTCCATGCCAGAGAAGAAAGGAGAATGCTGCATTTACCACACTGAATCTAAGACTGCACTGCTGTGAAACATTAGAGAATGACGCATAGTTTCTGTCTGCGGGCTGGCTCCCAGGGAAACGTGTGGGTATGTGATAGCTGGAGTGACATCTTCAGGTAACCCAGTCAGGTCTGCCATGACTTTGTGCACAAACACTGACAGACAGCAGGGTCAGATTTCTGGGAACAGCTTATAAGCTCAAGATGACAGTTTCCAGGTAGGGTAGTATGCTTTGGAACAGGGGCCAAAGCTCAGCATGGGAAATTTCACTTCATTCCTAAGCTCTGCCTTAAAGAAAACACTCTGAGATGTGTTTATGGGAATGACAGACTTGAATGTAAGTACACACATCAAGGGGTGTCACATCTCCATTACTCTTTGTCACCTTTGAGTGAACACATCTGTGTGTGTGTGTGTGTGTGTGTGTGTGTGTGTGTGTGTGTGTGTGTGTGTGTGTGTGTGTGGATGCAGGAGATGCAGGCCTGCTGGGATTGCATGAAACACCCCTACATCTGCGCAGTGAGGAGTCACATGTTGCTTGCAGCACATAGCCTCTGGAGAAAACAGCACAGCCTCAGCAGTGACTCACCGGCCCTCTCCTGGCCTCAGGGCCCACCACTCTGTAGCGTTGTGTGAGGTTGTCAGCAGAAGGGGGCACGCCTCTGGTTCGTTGCACTGCTCACTACACTGCAGCGCCCATCCGGGAGGCTCCTCCCCACACTATGCTGAGGCCGGCCTGTATTGTGCTGTCAATCCCATTTCTCAGCAGGGCCCTTCACTAAAGCCCAGAGCCTGATCTCCCTGCCACTCCCTCTGTTTCCTGGGGGTTCACACAGACTCTAGCAGCCCTGTCCGGCCATTCATTTGCACTGCTTTCCATAAGCACTGAATTCTGTGTACCGAAAACCTGGAGATTTAGGTATTGCTTTTCTTTCATTAGAAGTGGAGCTACAGCTCAATTTCTCCCAGAGGCCTCTGTTTGAAATGAACCCATCAGAATGTCTGGATCCCTTACATAGAGGGTTTACTGACATCCACGGGCCACAAGGTCTGGGAAAGCAAACTGTGTCCTGACACAACCTGTTCTCCTTTTATTTACTTTACAGTACACACCCACACTAAACCATAACAGGTAATAGTTGTGTGTTATGTATGCTTTTGATTAAAATTTCTTTTCAATTTGAACCTCTTGCTGCTTGTGTTTATTTCTTACAAAACAACAGAAACAGCTATTTTTAACCAAATGGAGCGTTATGCAATTTTATTCCTTGCCAAGTGGTGTCACTATGAAACACACGGATCTGACCCCCTCCTCCGACATTATATATATGCTGGCTGCACTACAGCCATGACATCCAAGCACACTGACAATCAACGTGCAAATAAACACCATTGCATACACAAATACAAACATGCACAGACCTACACCTTAGACCAGATCAGCTCATTTGAGCAGTAAATCCTCCTCTCAGCACGCACACACTCCTCAGCGTGGTTCCACATCAGTGTGCGCGCACATCTGGCTAGTGTACATGTTTAATCTGCAACCATCTACTTCATCACACATAAAAGCTCTTTCATGTTCCTTGATATTGTGTGGCTCCATCAGATGAACTATTAGGTAGCATAATGTACCACCACCACAGCAGTCAAATGAAAACTGACATCTGTTGGATCAAGTGAAGTCATAAGACTTGTAGCACATCAACCATGTTTTACTCATGTCTCAATCAAAGCCTTCCCACCACACACAAATTAATAAAGGCTTTCCAGTCTTTGGGAATGACAGCTTCTGAGACACATTTTAAAACATGAAAAGACCATCAAACAAGCATATTTTAGAGAGTACAGCAAAAGACGGGCACAAATCTGTTGCCTTTCTTTGGTTCTCAATGAAAAACAATATCCTTCCCCTGTAACACAACAATCCCTGCCCTTTGACAAATCAAAAACCTACCATTCCGCCACCACAGGAAATAAGATGCTCACTGCACCTCGAGCCAGATGATTAACCTGTGACCCCAGGAAGGGGTGCTACACATACAGTAATTAAATAAAACCATGCAAACCCCTTCTCTGGATGAAATATCCTGGTGACGAAGCAACACCGCAGCCCTGGCTTCCCCACGTGTAAGCTGTGCTATGTAGGGCCAGTCCAGGACCCCTGCAGGAAGAGCAGGACTCTGACTTCCTACCAGCTGGAACAATAGGTCAGTTGCCCTGCCTCCCCTTCCGTTGCCTCTAACAACACCGCCCGGACATCCACACTGTTTCACTCGGGGTGACACGGCAAGCAAGGGCAGCAGGAGCTCCGTACCACACAAACAGGTACAGTAGCCTATGTGACACTGCTGTTTACTGACGTGGAAAACGCCATTATCTGCAGCAGCTACAGCCACTGTTGTTGCAGTTCTTGTTGAGAACCTTGCTCATGCGTAGGGCAATGTTCCACCCACAGTCATCTAGTGCTTGCACCCTTAACCACAGTACTGGCCTACATAAACATTGAAAAAGGCACATCTGGGAGCATGAGCCTCTGTCTCTCTACACACTGTATCTTCATATGATGTACTATACCTGCTTATTTCTCTCTCTCACTCTTATACACACACAGGCACACAAACGCACACACACAGCACTCTCCACATTTGTTCTTACCACTGATTAAATATGAAATAACTAAAATGTTTTGAATTCCTGCTTAAAAATGTACAAAATGTTATAATTGCAATCTAAAAACACTACACTGAGCCAATTCATACTGTTCACATATGACAAATTTCAAGCTGCATTTGTTGGCTCTGCAGCAGAATCCTTACTACTGTAATGCACACCACATACAACACGTAACCTATGCAAGCAGATAACGGTGTCTATTGTCCAGATAAATAATGTGACTGGCTTCTGTGGAGACTGCATATGTCTTTCAAAAGAGGGGCCTTGGAGAATAAGAGAGGAAATGCCAGCCCTCAGCATCTCCTTTACAGGTAGTCAGACCTGGAACATCAATTACAGTGGGAAATTGAGAATCCGACAGAAGTGCAGAACAAGGGGCCGCAGCACTGGAACCTTGCAGTAAGAAGGGCCCCTCATGAGATCGGAGTAATGAGAGTTGTGAGCAGCATGAGCTGAACAAAGTGTGAGGGTTCGTGAAAGGCTTTCAGGCACTTTTAATGGGATCTTTTAATATCTTCCAGTGAACCAAACCTCAAGTTATTCAAATCTGTCTAAATACAATTTGCAGCAGGACCTGAGTTACAAAACAGCCTTGCTAAAGCCTGAGGGCTCCTTCTGCACTGTAGCAGCGGTCCAAATAAAACAGCAACCAAATCGCACATTTACCAGGAACACTTCCATTTTATGTCCTGAAAAACCACAGAAATAGAGTGCTTTCTGGTTATTTACAATCCATTAGGCGAAAGTGGGGGGTGTGAGAAGGCATGCTTTTGATGTGCCTCAAACTGGTAGCGTTTAATCACGCGGTGCCAGCATCCTCAGATAACAAGCACAATTCCGCCCTCATTGTGGCAGTAGCTGCCACATTTTACGGGATGTGTCCAAAAGGAACATTCCATTTGCTGGACATTAAGCCTTTTTTTTTAATCGTAATGTCACCAAGGCTGTCACCATCACGGTTAACGAGCTTGGAGGTGTTTGTTCACTTTTGTTTGTTTGACACTGCACAACGGACTCTACAGTCAAATGCTGAGAAACATTGTTTCCTGTGTGACTGCCTGTGTGTGTGTGTGTGTGTGTGTGGGGGGGGGGGGGGGGTGTTTGTGTGTTTGTACAAGTGCATGTCTCTGTGTGCTTCTGTGTTGCAATCCTGACAGTGTTTACACCAAACATGCTGAAATTAGAGAATGGTGCGTAAATGTGCACTGTGTGATAGCGGTTCTGTTTTCCATAGCCTAAGCACTTCCCGTTCCTGCTGGGTAGGTCACTTTGATCCCCCTGTTAAATCATCAGAGAGAGAGAGAGAGAGAGAGAGAGAGAGAGTGAGAGAGAGAGAGATGGGTGGTGTGGCCTGGGTTCCCGTCACAAGCCATTCTCTGCATTTACGGTCACAGTGTAATTCAAACCAAACGGCTCTCTCCCTGCCAGCCCAGTTTAACCCTGACTAGGCCACTGCTATGCTACCCAGCCAACCTGTTTCCCATGTAGAAAAAAGCCCTTCCTGGTACAGTGGGTCAGTCATCGTCTTCTCTGCTTTGGTCGGACCCCAAGAGACCTTTGGTCTGATTGGCATTAGGTTTGCCACTGCGCTCTCATTGTCAGCACACATCGAGGAAGTCAAACTGTAGAGGAGTCAAATGAAGCTTCTCCTGGGGGTCTGGATTTTACGAATAATACCTTCCCATTCCTTGCATACACACTGCACTCCAGATATGTTTCCCTACATATCTAAAAAGCCTGGTAACAGAGGGAAAATTACTATTGTATACTGTGTGCTACTGTACTGTGGCATGCCATATTTGCCAAGGCACCCATTTTCTTTATGACTGCTGAATGCATCTGATGACTGTTTTAGTCAACTGAGTGTTTTTTTGACAGAAGCGGCGTGATAATGTACGTTTGGCACTTGAGAGACACATTAAAGGTATTGACATGTGAAGCTGGTGTCAAACACTTTCAGCCTTGTGGAGTGAAGCTCTTCTGTCCACATCTAGAGGCTGACTAACAAACAAACAGTCAGAAAGGGCCATTATGGACAATTAGGAGATTCTGTGGCACGTGGGCGTGCATGAAAACCACTCAAACTGGATGGAGAGGGTGTGAGCACGCAGACGGGCAGCACCATCAAAGGAGCTGAGCGGAACATACCTGAGCACCGGAGCGGCCTTGAAATGGCCAGTGAAACAGCCATAGCCTTCGCCAAGCACAGAGGACAAAGAAACGCTCTCGCCTTCTGTACCCTGATTGCCAGTGTGACAGCTAGATCCCAGCACAGGAACAGATGTAGAACTGCTCTAATTTCCATCTTAGCAAGATTTTAATTGCTCTGGGGCTGGAAGGAGGGAACGCCTTCGGTGGGGTTCTAGCTGGTTCCGCCCGGAACGCACAGCAGGACCTTCCCACTGACACAAAAAAAAAATTCAAATGCATCTGATTGATTTTACTTTTTTCTTAAAAATGTGTCCCTGGAGATAAACAGCAATATATAAACCAAGCACCAAGTGACATCACCCCTCCTTCCTGCCACATGAAAATGAAAAGAGGTTGAGCAGATGTATTAGTATGCTGCTTCCCGACCAAAGGCTATGTCGTGGGTACCTACGCACGTCAACGTCCAAGAAATCTGCCATAGTTTGATGATGGTGTGGCAGGTGGGAGCGTCTGACACTAGTTTCTCCCCGTGTTCCAGACGCGTCTCTTCCGCCGCACCGTGGGCTGGCCTCTCAACTTTGTTTTCATAGGTCAGCATGGAGGAGTAGCTGGGGGAGTAATCCGCATGAATCACGGGCATAAATGCTGATTCGTCATCAGCTGTCTGTGGGACCAAGGTCAGCTTCGCCTCTATTAACGACCGGAGGCCTGCTCGGCCAATGAGGACGCCCCGCGGTTCAGGCTGGCTGACAGTCGGGGCGCTCTGATATAGTGTGGTGGCTGTGAATGAAGGAGGCGTTTGTCACCCTTTGTTAGTGGGTGTGACAAGACAAAGACAATGCTGTCAGCTCTTACGCAATGTTACCTTGAGAAAGTGCCTGACTGCGCCAGTTGGCCTATACCCACATGAAGCTGAGAATACAGCACAACCCCACCATCATACTGCAGGTCTTCTTGGCTGGCAGAGCAAAGCCAGCACTTTATTTCTACTTTCCTGCAGCTCCATCAGGTCCGATTCAATTCTTCCTCTGTGTGACACATTCATACTGTCAATTCATGCAAACTACCACACACGCATGAACACTGGTTCTGGTGCATATATACAAATACAATACACACATACACACAGACACATTGATAGGGCTTGAGGGTCTGGGTTACCATAAATGTTGGAATGCATTATGGGAGCCAGAATACTTGAAAGGGTTTGATGATATGATGATAAAGATAAGGCATACAAGTGTGAATATGTGACTAACTCTGATTCTATATGTGTGCATTGTCTGTGTGTGTGTGTGTGTGCGCGCGCGCACATGTGTGGCCTTAGGCAAATACAGGATATAAAGAATACATCACGTGTTTTTATCAGCATTTGTTTCAGCAGAGTATCAGTTCCCTTTGTTTTTTCTGCTCTGTGCCCTTTCCACAAATATGGGTCATAAGCCAACAGAAACTTTGACTGTATATCCCATATGTTCTTTCTGTGCCACACCTTTAAACAACAGATGGCACAAAGGGAAACGGGACTCCTGATTAACTTTTAATCACAGCGTACTAGAGCAAACAAGCAGGACAGCAACTCAATAGTGAGGCACACGCAATGACACATCCTCTGTGATGACATCCAGTCTAGCATTAACGATCATGCGTATTCCCTTTCTTCTCCACATTACATGCACTCATACCGTGTGTGACCTTGAGCTTGCCAGATTCTTATGGCTTCTGAGTCTAGGGACAATCGTGAAGACATAAAAAATTTTATGCCAAACATTTTAAGGAACAAGTAACCCTCAGCCCCACATGGACCAGCCCGAGTGAAGAACCCACAACCAAGAACCTGAAAAACCCAAAACTAGACACAGGGCAAAGCGATCTTCCACAACATGATGGCTGCATTCTATTGCAATTTTGAAGTGTTTCAGGTATTGCCGCATGCAAATTTGGTTAATGTGGAAAATTTTCCTTTTGCACCTAATAGTTACTTGTCCCTATATAACACCTGAAAATTCTGTTCTTTTCCTCCCCTCTGTGGCTGTGAGGGTATACAGGCTCTGAGGCTGACATAAAAAAGGTGATTCTCCCCCCCCGACCCACTGTCTCACCTAGAACACAGGAACTGTTCAACGGTACAGTTAACCTCCAACTTGATGCCCTGGGAGGACCCAAGCATGGCAAGGAGCACCACTCCTTTACACATGGAAGTGTGCGCTTCTTTGTAAATGGCTTGCTGAATCTAAACAGCAGTTGGAAGAATGCCCTTGAATTGACAGTCTTTCAGTTCAATGGCCAGAGGGGGTGAGGGATTGCCTCCATTTCCCACAATCATCCTAAAAAGAGAGACAAAGAGAGAGAACAAGAGCTGTGTAGACGGGAGGACACAGCACAAAGGAACACTTCTGGTCGTCACTGCAACTATGTGCCCCTAGCAACCAGAGCTGCTGGCATCAGCTGGCACTATGCACTGGACAAGCAGGACAACAGCTGCCTGGCAGCTGCCTTGCCATGTCACTCGTTCGGGGGGGGGGGTCCGCAGTGGGGTGTGGAACGACAGCTCTCTGGTCTGCAGTATGGGGGAGGCCAAAGCGCTCTGTGAATGGACCGTGTTAATCTGTTGACACACAGGGCCCTCACCGGGATTGAGCGCTTTGCAGTGAGTCAGCCCGCTCTGAGCACTTTAATGGAGGAGCCGTTTGCTCGGAGAAGAGCCCTACAGATGCGAAGCGAGCGGGCGGAGGAGGAAGACTCTCCGAAGCGGCGGGCTTCTGACAGGCTGTGGGGGAGCGGCCACTCAAAAGCGCTGGGGAGGGGGTGGAATGGCCCTACAGTTTATGGAGCTCACTTTCTGAAGAGATCCTGCCGCTCTCGGAATGATCAGCGGGAAGTGATCGGCATGGTGAAATGGTGGCCAGAGCTGGAGTAGAACTCAGGACAGTGTGTGATTGATTTCTGAGCTGGGCAAAAAATGAGTAGCTACCAAGTTGTTCTGTCCAACTCAACGGTCAGTGAAGGGCACGTAATAAAAGGTTGAAATCATTGAAAATCAAAAAAAAAAGTTTGCCCAGTTTCCTTTCTACAGGGCCTACGGTGACTCTACAGAATCCAAATAAAATCCGACAGCAAGAGCATATTTTGATGAATCAAATTGCTTCTTAATTGGAAACTGCAATGGTGGTCTGAGGCTGGTGTCCTCAAATATGTGCAACAACGGCCAAAATGTGGATTAAAAAAGCACCACATGGGGTGAAAAATAACTGGGGATTTATAATCCCTTGCTAATGAGATCAAGTCAGCAGCTCCCCCCGAACATTTCTCTGTGGTTTTGGGGTAAATTAAATGACCAGCACAACATCAAATCTATGACACACGAACGACTAGCACATGCTCCCAGCCCTGAGCTGGTTCTCTGTTATGGGTGCTGACCAAGCATTGTCTTTCTAAACCACAAAATACACCAAGGAAAACTCAGTCATCCCACAACCATTCCACCGGACACACAGCCCGTCATGAAGCAGTCCAAAGAAAAGCAGCTCGCACGCTATCGGCTGACCTGTGACCTGAGATCCACCTCCACAGGGCTTTGCCCATACAGCACTCTCGCAATTAGCCCACATGATGGGCAGCTGGGGTGTAATGTCCCTGTCTACCATTGGAACATGTAGTACACACCCTCACATTTCTATACTCTGAGTGAATCAGCAAGGCTCTTGACCATGATGAGCAGGACCACAATGTGCCCCCTGCTGTTACAGAGGACCGCGTAACAGCTGCTGCTCGGAATCAGACACAAACGGATTTGTGGTGGCAACTGTGATGCCATGCTGCGTGAAGCTCGGAGGCCCAGAGACAGTGACGTGCGATGGAGCGCTGGTGCTGGCCACTGTGCTGGCATCCTGTGGGTCCTGGACGGAGGTGTTAGTGGAACAGGAAGTGGAGAGCGCTGCCAACCATCCCACACAGGCCGGGTGGCTAAGAAAAGCTCTGTCACAGTCCTGAGTGGGTGGGAGTGCTCGGCAGGGAGCGCTGCGCTTCCAACCAACCGGCAGCTACATCTCCCCCTCAACTCATTAGCACACACTCACACAAACACACACACACACACAAGCACACACAGAAACACGCAGACACACACCCACACACAGAAACATGCAGATACACAGAAACACACTCACAGAAAAACCAACATACAAACACACACACACATGCATAGACACACACACACACACAAAGCATGCATGCATGAAAGCACACCCAGACACTTCCAGATAGCTGAAGTAACGTGCCAAACAATTAACAGAAATTGGGGGCTCATTTAAACTCTTAATGAAGTCTTAAAATTGATCAGCTTAAAAAGATGGCCAACACGTATAACATATTTATAGGATATAAGTGATAGCATGCATGACTGAGAAAATTCATTAACAAAATATAGTGAGATTTACAACATGCCACTGTGCTGTCTGCAGTGCCCTGGATCAACCAAAAAGAATAGGAGGCTGTCACTACCCACTGACAGCAGACAGGGCTGTACTGAAGCCAGACTTCATTTCCTCTGGCTTGGGGCACTTTCTCAAGCTACCACCCAGGCAGCTCATTTAGCATCCAATGTGCCACCGGGTGTTTGTGGCCTTTTTATTTGTTTATGCCCGTTTATCATATTTATATATTCTTTAGCCACTCTACTGCTGCATAACTAGAATGTGTATTGGAGGGGAGCTGTGTGTGAAAGCGTGTGCTTGTTTTAATGGAATCTCAGGGAGACTACCCATCCTCCCACTTTTGAAGGGGTGTGGGTCCCTCTCTGTGATGAGAGAGGACACTGTGGCAGCAGTTGCTTGAGCCATAAGCGCTAATCTAAGCTCAGATTCCTCAACAACAACTCTAACCATAGAAAGTGAAATGGCAAAACTGGTCCAAAATCAAACCTTACGGGCATGAAGCACTGCAATAACAATGCAGACATCTTCAGTATCACCCTCCTATGCTTCCACGAGCTTAGGCCTCCTGCCAAGGGTGCACATACCTCTGCTCACAGCGCCAGGCCCAGGACGCCCGAGACGAACGGTCACTGGCCTAACACAGGACTACAGAGTTGCCTTTTCGCTGCCATTTCCCTCCTTAGCGGCTCGAGCACTAGCATCAAACTGGTGGCTCCCCTGTTTGCCTCATGATGTCAGATGTGGCAAGGTCCACTAGCCAATGACCATAAGCCAGAGGTCAGTGTGGGTAGTCTGTCCAACAGCGCTTCTTATGCACCCCTTCACACCCTGCTCACTGCCATCTCTCTAATATCTCCTGGAGCTAAAACTTGTCCCCATGATGTCCACACAGGCTGGACCGAAATCACCTCGCCTGTCCTGTCTTTCCAATGGGGGCAGAAAGTGACGAGGTGCTCCTGCAATTATGGCTTTCTTCCCAGTAGAGCAGCAGGGGGTGTGGTCTGATGCTTTGGGACTTTCACTCTGGGACACACTTTTAAAGCCCTCATTCAGTATCTAGCAATGACATTCTACAAATCCAGCTCAATAAGTTCAAATGCTTGATGCCTGACAATATTTAACCAGAAAAAATACTGAATTAAGCCATCAACAACTGGAAAGTGTGGTTAATGTTTATTACCAGGTTACCTATAGGCAGCACTAGCAACAGACAGAGACACACGGCTACCTACCTTTACATCTTGCTATGATAGTTGCGAGCTGTATTGTCTGCAACTAGTTATCCAGCCAGGTAGTTTCCTTCTATCAGAGGCCATCTTAGGGAAATTACTGAATCAGCGTATGTCATCCATGATACACTGAATCTATAACAGTGACAGAAGGCATAATGGCCCTGTGCTACTGTTTACTTTTACGCAAGCAAATGTCTACAGTGCTTTTGGCATGGGCTCTTCTAGATGTTTAAGCTGTCTCTGCCAATAACACAAAGGGCCCTCAGCTTCGCTCCCATGCTGGGAATTGTGCACGCTGAAAGACTTGCTTGAGGGGGGCAGGTGAGGACGTAACAAGGCTCCAACAGTCACTTGGATTTGCCTTCTATGGCATCTTTACGTTACTCAATATGGCAGGCTAGATGCTCGCTAGTGACATGAAGTAATCAACGGGTATTTGGAGGGAGGACAGGAAATGGCCTGTTCACATCCTGTGCTCAGAGGACAGAGACCCACACATAAGAGCAGAAAAAAGGGCATTGGTTTCATTTTACCACCATCATTCCGGGACAGCGGCACTGCTACATTAACACTGAGCAGCATGCTTCAGCTGAAGTGCCTCAGTCAGTGTCCGTGATATCCATAATATATATGTGGTAGTTAATAATGTATGCATAATGTGTAAATGGACAGCAAATAATGTATGCATAATGTATAAATGGACAGCATGTGAAATGTATGGTGTGGAAAAGCTAGCCTGCCAAGTGACTGAATAATGTAATGTACTGTAATGTGTCAGGCGGCGCTTGAGATGCCCAGCTCTACGGAGGTGGCACACAGACACACAGACACTCAGACACGGCCTCTCCCCTGTGAGCATTCTGCGTCCAAGCGAGGAAGCAGGATCCTGCGGTGCACTTTTCTGCTCATGAATTATTCAGCGCTTTTGCCTTGCTGATAATGGAGAGGGCTGAAGAGGTTAGAGGTGGAGAAACAACAGATCTGTTTTTCCTCTCTATTCTCTCTCTCCTTCTCTCTCTCTCTGTCTGTCTGCAGCCATCCGTGCATTTTATGAACAGCCTGTCTTGAGAGACAGAGCTAAGAGTTAGGCTTGTGTCAATGCAAAATGATATAAATGTATGCATAGAGCCCCACACACAAACAATATCTGCCAAAAACACTACTGAAAATGTATTATGTATATGAAGACTATTGTGAAAGTGATTTTCAATAACACAACGGAGAACAAACAAATGTTTCTTATTTTCTTCTGTAGCCTCTTTACAGTGTATTTTTTTGGATATTGGACGGTAATCCTCAATGTTATGGCGACGTGGGCACACGTGCATGCTTCTGCAGTTTGGCCAGTCAGAGGTGACAGAGGAGAATCACTCACTCTGTCAGCTTCCTGCTCCTGTGAGTGGCTAGATCCTCTGGCATTGCTCCTCACGAGGCTGACAGCAGTGATGCCTCTTGGTTACCTGGCACCTGCGAGAGATGAACGCTACATCCGTCCCTCACAGCTCCTCCGACGGGGGGGGGTGGCACACAAAGAGCAGTGGCTTATAGCTGTACACTTAACCGGGACTGGAGATGCTTTGAAACAAGCACAGTCATTCGTTCAGAATTACCATTGCATTTGTGCACGCTCACATTGTAACAAGTGGCCTTCTCACAGCCACCACCTTCTACATCCTATATATGGAAAAAGGCTTAAAGAAAATGTACAGGATCATAACTGTGTGGTTGTGTTTAATATAAACAAATGCACAGTGTACACATTTGTTTTTAATGATAAGGCTGGATGGTTTGATGCTCTTCAACCAACTGCTCTATGCAGCTGTGCACTGTGGGAGCTAACACAGTGCTTAGTCTCTACTGTCAGAAAAATAGCCTGTCCTCAAATGAGTAACAATCCACTCTCAAGCAACCTAAATAAGAGGCGATTTTCATTACAAACCATGAGATTTAAAAATTCATCAAAAACAAATGATCATCTACATGAATTCTCTGTAATTACATACATGTTAATACCAAATGGAGGGACCATTCCATTAAGAGGGAGCAGTATCAGTCTGGTTCATAGCTTATCACACATTGAGGGGAACCACAGCACTGCAGGGAAAATTAATACCAGACTATATGGAATCCTGTATAAGAAACCTGTTTTATCAGTGACTCAAATCAAACCTACGTGCAGTTATCAAACAACACAAAACAATACCCACTGCAAAGTGGCCAGAGTCATTTAAGACTGATATGTATACAAAAATACAGTTTTTTACTACTGTAGCTATTCTTTGTGAATCCCTGGGACAAAGTTCCTTTGAGGCTACCTCAACAAGTATTCTCAGCACTGCTTTGTACAAGGGAGGGTGTTGCCTGGCTGAAATTCTCTGACACACCATTGGACATCATCATGTCACATGTTCATCTGAAAACAAATCTACCAACTGCTCTTTCTAACAGTTGAATAGATTCTGTCCTGCAGTATCCTTGTTACACAAAGTTACTAGACTGTTGGCAAATGTCACTTTCTTTCAAAAAAACAGACAGAAAATGCACTTAAAAGGAAAAAAAAAAATCAATCTGGCATTTTATCCAAAAGCATAGCTTTCTAGCAGCAGGGGGTAGCCATTAGCCTGTGGCTGAGTGAGCCCGGAGTCTCAGAAGGATAGAGTGCCCTTGGTGTGATGCCCTCTTCCCTGTCTCTATCACACACTCCCCTTCCCTGTCTCTCTTACACACTCCCTATCTTCCATAGACCTTCCATCAAGCATTCCCACTCAGTACCTGTTCATACTCCTACATACACTCACTGTCTCTCCTCTCTTTCATACATACACACACACCAGAATGAACACATATACACACACAAGTGTACAGAGCTCACACACACATGTGAGCGCACACACAAAAACACATGCACGCACACGCGTGCACACACACACCCACACACACAAAGGTCTTACAAGCACTATGAACAGACTGAATAATGAATTGTCCATGGCTGTTGGCGAAAGCTTTGGTTCTATACTAGTTCTGTATTTACAAGCCTACCTGCATATTTCTCAATTTGCAGTAAATTGTCAAGATGAAAATGCACTGAGTGAATGTCTCGTCTCAAGATTTGCCTGATGTATTCTTTGTCTGATACACCTACAGTGCTCCTCGGTCAGTCGTCATGTTTCAGTGGCCTTGGAATTTCAGGATGGCATCAGCACCCCCTTTTCCAGAGGAATGGAGTGGCCCGGCCCCCATGGAAAGCATGAGGAGACAGCATGGTCTGGTTGGGGGGGGGGGGGGGGGGTGTGGAGGCGCAGGGCCCACGCCTGTCTGCACAGCCCGTAATGAGAGGATGATGGAGTGCTGATTACGCGGCAGCACTGGGTGGTGCAGAGCGCCGCTCGGCCTGTCTGCTCTGATAAACGACAGCGCTTGTGTGATGGATCCTTTAATCTCCTTTGCATCAGCACAGAGCCCACCACCTCCACGTGTGTGCCTGGCACTGGTAAGGCATGCTGTAGGGGCGTTGGTTTGGTCAGGGGTGGGGGGGAGGGGTAGCAGGCGAGGGGGCTGGGGCGGGGCCATGTCCCAGGACGATGAGGACTAGGCCACACGCATGGCGTCAGGTCGTGTTACATTGCACTGTGTTGAGGGCCTGTGGTCCCTGCATCTCTGGTATGTTTGGCTGCATCTTCAGGGGGCCGGCTGAAGAGGGTAAACCCGTGTCCCGGAGAGCGACAGGAGCTCGGCATCATGTGACCTCCCAGTCTGCACACAATTCAGGAGCACTCAGCGGCACCAACAATACAACATCCCTCCACGAGGGCCACTTCCAGCTATTCAAATGCAACAGCGTTCCTCTGTGAACAAGCCCATCCATCCAAAGCATTTCAGTCACAATGAGAGCAGTTCCTCAACTTGAAAAGGGGAAGAAAGCAGCGCGTCCCATGAAACAGTGGACATTCCCATCGAGGGAAACAGAATCCCAACGCATCAATTTTTAACAGGGATTCCTCGCAGCGCTCTACTGAATGCATCTGTAGACCTGGCCGTGTGACACAAAAACAGCCTTTTGCCAGAGGGGCTATTAGCAGGATATGACAGTGGTAGTATAAGAGACAGCAGGCAAGTGAAGAGAAGACAGAGAGAACTTATGCTGACTATCATTACCTCCCTTAAGTTTAACACATTAAGCTGGGTGTTCTTTTTCTCTGCCTTTGTTCTGCACAGAATTCCAGTGTGAGGAGAGTGGGTGGGTGAGAGAGCTGATGATGATGGCGTGGGACAAAGGTGGTGGTGGTGGTAATGGAGGGGGGAGGGGGGCTCTGCATCGGGGGTGGGGGTGTGGGTGGAGATAGCATCCAGTGATTTCTCTCAGCCCAAACATCTAATGCAATCGTCATGACGGGAAAAATGCCCTCTTCGCCAAATTACAGCCGAGGCGGCTTCTCCACGGCGACGAGAAAAAGCTGGCTCGGTAAAGGGCGATGGAGACACGCAAGCCACCCACCCCGCCCCCAACCCCTCGGACACCGAGCTCGGTAGAGGCGCAGCGCGACAGTGACAGGCGTCCACACGCGGCGTACCTGTGAGGGGTCAAGGTGCCACGCGGCGCAGAAAGACAAGGGGTAAGGAATGTATTCACCGGAACGATGAATGCACCGGAAAGCACTGGAGGAGGGGGTGTGAAAGCTGGCATGGGACCGCTGTGTAGGGTGAGGAGCACAGACGGACACACAGACGCGACACATGGGGCTCGGGCTCTCTGTGTTCACACCGAGGCGCACAGTCTCACTAGGTTCTGTTCAGTAGCCTCTCAATAGCCTCTCTGCTCTCCTATTCAGACGGGACCGTTCCCTCTAGCCACCCCTACACTGAAGCTTCCTCAGAGCCTGTCCCCACCATGCACTCTCCCCACCCATTCCCCGGCCCCTCACACCAGTGCGGCGCTCACCTCTGTCTGCTGGATGTCTCGGCTTCCCCAGCTGTTAAAATCCTGCACCATGGTAAGGAAGTTCAAGGACAAAGGAGAAGAGACTGAGGCGTGAGTACAGACAGCGAGAGAGAGAGAGGGAGGCAGAGATACAGAGTAGTACAGACAGAGAGAGAGCTCTCTGCAGTGTGAACAGTGTGGACAGCAAGTGCCAGGTGTCGGCGCACACACGCAAATCGCGCATGAACACACACACAGGCGTGCGCGCGCGCGCACACACACACACACACACACGTACACACAGGCAGGCGTACTCTCCCTCCTCCTCTCTCTGGCACTCTCTCGCTAGCAACGCTACAACTCCCTCTCATCCTCCCTCTCTTTCTCACTCAGGGCAGATTCTCTTAACCCCTTCAAAGCCAGAGTCACTCATCTGCTCATCTGTGCTGCTTCCTGCCTGTAGAGGAAACAACATGCACAAAACAAGGCACTCCCTGTCAGCTCTTAACCCCTTCCACTCTCCCGGTCCACAGTAACACAGAACCCTTTTAACCCTTTAACCCAAAAAAGCCATCAAAAGCCTGAAAAAAAAACCTGATTTTTTTTTTGTGTAATAATCCAAATCAAGTATTTCAAAACATTTAAATATGTTTCCATCACTCTGAAACTGGAGGTCAGACAACTTTTTGAAAAAAATTCAGTATATTAACATGAGTAATGCAGACTGGCATAAATACTGTACCTGAGAACAGCAGTTATATAAATTTGTGTAGTTACTGTTCAGCAGAGATTTATCGTGGCATCTTTATCACAACATTTGACCTTGCTGCTTCAGGTAGCACAAAGGATAGATAATATATAAAGGCAACTGAAATAATAACTTAAGCTATATCTTATACAAGAGGTGAATATTAAAAGCACCTATTCAATCTTTTTCAGTGTTCATGAGAGGTTGTACGGAGTGTGTGTGTGTGTGTGTGTGTGTGTGTGTGTGTGTGTGTGTGTGTGTGTGTGTGTGTGTATGTGTGTGTGTATGTGTGTGTGTTTGTGTGTCTGAATACTAATACTGTGTTGGAAATAGCTGGGTTACTCTCAAGTCTTAATGGATGGCAAGGGACCAAATTGTGGGGAGGAATCAGTCTGAAAGATCTCCTCTCATCTGATATCTGCCTCGCTGGGTGATGCTTAACTCAGCGTTAGGCCAAGGGATGCGTCTTCCACTTCCACAGAGGGGGCAGGAGTCAGGTGGGAGGAGGGTGCAGAAGCTGCCTCCTGTCCTGCTGCTGCCTTGACAGCTCTGTCCAGTGCCCTGTCACCTGCTCCTGTCTGTGTGTGGCTGAGTGGGCCTTCTGTGGGCCTCCCGGTGGTGACTTGAAGAAACCAAGCTACTATTCTGATATTGCTAATCAAATGAGGAGAAAATGAGAGTTCCCTGAAAAAGTGATGTTCATACCGATATTTATGAGGGTAAGACTTGTTTCTGGGCTCAAAGAGCCCAAAATATCAGCTCACTTAACATTATCAGCGCTCTTGTGTTCTTGGAATGGGAGCCGTAGTCCTAAAACTCTGTACAACAACACAGAGACATCTTTTCATGTCAACCACTGTGTTTTTACATGTCAACAGTACAAATACCAACCAGAAAGCTCACACAGCTTGCTTTTGAAGTGGGACCCCCATTTTGCTGAGAGGAAATTACAAAAACAATAAACTGCACTACAACAATAGGGCAACTAAGCCTGCAAATATGCTGTAAGGCAATACATCATCCATAGATAGAAAGAGAAGACAGAAAGAGAAGGAGAAGGAGAGAAAATAGGAGAGAGAGAAGGAGGAAAAGAGGAGGAAAGGGAGAAAGAAACAGGCAGTGAGAGTCAGAGAATGGTTGTGTGATGCAAGAGAGGGAGGTGAGGTTAGACCTGCACTGCCCACACACTGCGATGGAGAATAGAGGCAGCCTTTTAAACCCAGCAGGCTGCTCTCCAGCTCCAACCTGTACACACATCTGTGATGCACTCTCTATACAGGCTCTACAGCGGTGCAGTGCTGACTCTCACATTCCCTGTGCCTCTCCACAAACTCAGTTCTCATTTTACACCTCAGCCATCCCTCTGGACCTTTCTTCCATGGCCGTTCGGGCTCAGAGTCTTTGGCTTGTCTGTGGAAACCTCATCCTGAGGATGTCTGGGATGGTCAACAATGCCTGTATATGCTCCCCGGTTACCAGGCCCCTTATTCAGGTCACATTCACACAAACTGATATGGCAACATACGTTCACCTTGTCCCTTCCTTTCAAAAAACACATCAGCCTCCAGCTTTTCCCTTCTTTACAGATACCCTTGAGATCTGTTCACAGGCCACGCTGAAGGAGGAGATGGCCTCAGAACGAGGCACCGGGAGCAGCACATGCTCTGTGAAACACCAGGCACTGCAGTGGGAGTTGCATGAGCTTGCAGCAGCTCAGGCGGTGGGAGTGATGACACAGATAAACAATCCACTTCGCCTCCCAGCAGCGTGGCTTCAGACGGACCTCGGACAACTGCTGATTGGCAGCTGCCGCAGCCTGTGAGGAGCTATTCCATCTCCCTTAATTAAAAGCGAGCCGAGCGGCTGATAATTGTATCAGCCACCAGGAGAGGCAACCAGGCCGAGTTCGATCCAACGATGAGGGCCTAACTTCTGTTCTCATGCTACACCGCGCCCCCACCCCCTCAGCCCCCCGATCGATGTGGCATGGCAGTGGCAGCGTGCGGAGCAGACGGAGCATGCCTTAAGTTTGTGGTCAGCAGTGAGCTACAGGCTCCCTTTGTCTTCATCAACTGTAAAAAAAATGGCCTGAATGACTTCCAGATGGAGTTTTCATGTCGGAATCGTTTTTGACATGGCCTGCCGCTTGTACAGGCCAGAGGTTTGCTCATCTCTACACCCTCATCCAGCCACATGTTCTGTCGACGTCAATAGACACCGGAAGGAAAAGTGTCTCTGCAACATATTTTTACAGCACAGCATGGCTTCAAATAGACTTTGAGCTTGTTTTCTTCAGGCCCCATGAAACATGCCTGTTGTCTACTTATTACTGATTATGCAGATTTATTTGTTCCAGATAAGATTAGGGAAAGACAAGGCTACATCTAATTGGTGTGTTCGTGTACTTGTTTGCATCATGCCGACATAATGATACTTTCAGCATGTCAAATTCAGGGAGACAGAAGACATGCCTGTTTCCGGCTTACTCAACTCTGTCTGCTCTCAGCTTATCAAAGTACAGGTTCCTCAGATGAAGCTGAATGCATGATCACTTCCCACGTTTTTTCCTCTCACTGGATGACTCAAATCACACTATCAGGTTTTAGAAGCTGAGAAAGGCTTCTACAGGGTAAAACAATTTCACAACTTCTGCATGGCCACTGCAATCATGGAGGTCCATGGCAACGCAATTTGAAGGTAGACTGGGGGTTGTTGAGCACTGGGGTGTCCTAGTGTCTTGGGGAACAAGAAGGCATCAGTGACACAGGAGGGAATTGTGTCTGGGCAGCTTGCTCCATCTCCCCGGCCCCACTCCACGCATGTTCACTCCTCCCACTCCTGAGATTAACACGGCCCTGCTGGCCTCAGCCCTGCCCTGGCTTGACGTTCACTGCAATGCCACTCCATCGACATTATCTACCTCCAAGAGGAGCAAGGGGTCATAGCTGTCCATGGTAAGCACAAGAGAGGGAGAGAGAGAGAGAGCGGACACAGGAAGTTAAAGAATGAAATTGCATGCATCGTGAGAGTGATGGGCCTCTTGAGGAGGCCTGGAAATGATAGAAAAAATTATTGATATGACAGTGGGAGAAGAGTAAGATGGAGCCTTCCATTAAATCAAGTGAAACCTGAAGACCTTAGGCAATAAAGGAGCTGTAGAGAGGTATGTGACAGTTCCAGTTCTACTGTATCCTGATTGGTCCAGTTGACACTGGTCACTGTAGTGGTATGGAAAAGCACAGTAATAAGCTAATGGGGCTAAATGCTTGAGAGCTGGACTCAACCCAGGTCTGGAGTACCACAGACACAGATGTGTCTACCACAGTGGACCAGGAGCACTGGGTATGTCTTTTTTCCTCTCTCGGAGAGCAGTGTAACGGTTTACAACAGCAACCATTAGCTGTCCTGACAGGGACATTCAGGTCAAAGGCACCACTCTAAAACAGGTCAACAGATGCATGCGGGCAGCCATGACAGCAAAGTTATGTGGGGCAAGTGATAGGAGAGCTCTGGTAAGGGAACCCAAGTGTCACCACCGCTTCAGCAGATTAAGGGGGAGGCGATGAGGTCAACACCGCCCTTGCCTGAGCAACGCCAGCACATTAGTGCTGCCCTTTAATGGCCAAGCAGACCCAGCCATGACTGCCAGTGCTCCGCCTGCTCTTGGCTGTCATAGATGGCCGGCAATGAGGTCACACAGAGGCAACCACCACTGTGGTTGCGGCCTGAGGAGCAGACACAAGGGTCAGCTTTATGCCGTTTTATAGTCAGTTTATGGTGCATTAGTATCAGCTTAAATAGAAATGTTCTCTTTTTCAGAAGGATTCAGGAAAAACAGTGAATATTCTGGCTCACTTGAATGATTTATTAAGGTAATATCAGACTCCTTTGATAAAAAAAAAACTAGGCCTAAGCCCACCCAAACACAGCAATGGACCTTTGATTACTTGGAGAGATACACACATTCATGTACACTTTTACACCTAATCTATCCATAGAGGCTATTTAGCTCCTGCAGGGATACAGCATACACCAAACACATTAATCATACAGTAGGTACAGTTTTGCCAGGAGGAAGTAGGTTAGTGAAAGGGGTAATAAAGGGCACAGAGTACTGCAGCTCACACCATAGAATGAGCTTACCTACCCAGAATGCAGCGCAGGCGTCCTTCATTAGGGGTCACTATCCCTTATCACAGCAGTGTACCATTTGTTGTGTCACGGATTATGTTCACTTCATCACCAGTCATCCAGATGCAATTTATCCTGCATATCACTGCAATGTTTTTGTTGCTTAAGATGCACACCAGTAAGTCTGATACAGGTCCTGCCATTATAATATTCTGTTTAACGGTTTAACTAAAGGAAGATAAAACATTTTCATTTGCGAATGAAATTAAGTTGTGGCTCAGCACTGGAAGCAAATAACATCAGTAATATTGTTTGGGACCTTTCCATTCCTGACGATGACGAACACTGTTGCTATGGTCTGGGTGTGCACATGTATGTGTGCGTGTGTGCATGTCTATGTGTCTCATTGGAGAGGGACCAGAATGCTATAGCAGCACTGCAGGTCGTAATTCTCATAATTCTGGTATATAAAACCTCATGGCACTCTCTTTTTTGGTAGGCAGAATTTCCTTTTTTGGCTGTGCTGAAGAAAGCTCTATTTTCTATGTCTTTTGAATGGAAGCACAGGGGACCAGCCAATAATGAGCATGTAATTTGTGCACCAGGGCACCTGGGAGCTCCTCTATCTTAACAATGCCCTTTTTACAGAGAAGAGTGATGGGCAGGAGACAGGTTTTACTGATGACAGCATGTGCATGTGCATGCTATGGTGTGTGTGTGTGTGTGTGTGTGTGTGTGTGTTTGTGGGGGGGGGGGGGTATGGGTATGGGGGGGTCTTTGTCAAGCATATGGATTATGTGATAAAACCAACACCAATCCCAACAGTCTGAGTAGACTTCATTTTACTCATTCACATTGGAGAGTTCATATGCAAACTGGCATTATGGACTTCTTGTAAAGAACGTATCAAAGGGACATGGTTATCCATGAATCAAAACAAAAACAGCCACAAACAGTCCGTGTTGTGGTCAAAGCCTCCACAGGAAGCAAATTTATGACAAATGCTCTGCTATTGTTCTCCAAAGAGATTCAGTGCAGCACAGACAATAACAAACCCATTCCTGTCTGGCTGATTATTTCCAAAAGGTATACCCCATCTCATTAAATTAAAGTCCCTCTGCGATCTTTTGCCCTTAAGTGATTGCTTAATAAATGAAGGAAGGTTATGGGAAACAAGAAGACCTAGTCAGTGGCACCATGCAACACAGACTTGTTCCCATATAGGTTCTGCCAGCCTTCATTTCTGCATCCAGTTCTTCCAACAGTTCAATCTGTCAGATTGGAATGGATGAATAAATGAATAAATAAATCAATAGATAAAGGAGGATCTCATTAAGGGAAGAAATTCCAGAGAGAAGGACACAATAATCACCACCAGCCTCTATAAATCTCCTGTTTTGTCACCGTGCATAATTCTGACATAATCTGTGGCTTTGTGCTTGATGGCTCCGTTTGCCAAGTCAGTGAGTTCTAATTAGATGTCATCACTGCTGCAGAAGATGAGCCATCAGTTAGAAGGGGGGGCTGGTCCCAGACAAACTGGAGTGTCACTGTGAGCTGGCCATCACTGGCCAAATACATTGACTCTGTTGTCATCTGAACACATTATACTGAAATACTACCCCTGTTTACTATAACCTCAGCTTCAGCAATGAAAGTGCACATCCATTAGAGCAACACTGATTCCCATTGATATTGGTCAGAATTGTTCCCTCCAGATTATCAAGGGAAATCGCTGCATGGCAATATTCTATAACTGACGCATTTCAGACTGTGTCATTCTGGGCTGTATGCTTGGATTCTCATTGAAATGATAACGGTTTTGATTTCATTTTCTTACAAAAATGTGTGGCTGTGAGCTCGCCTTTTCAAGCAGAGAGGTAATTAACAGGCCCATGACTCAAAGCTGTCGTGTCTGTATGACCAGCTGAAAACAGTACGAAAACAGAACAAGAAGCATCCTTCAAGTCTCATGGCTATCAATGTCCTCACAACAAGACTCAAAATAGCTAACATAGGCTAGAATGAAAAAAACTGGTCTGAGCAAATACAAATCCAAGTGGCACTTCGCGGCCCAGGTACCTAACATCACTAAAGGGCTCCTTCTCAAAATCAACATTTATTGTATTGAGATAAGAGGAGTCCGGATTCCCGGAGGTCCGGTCCTTCCGCCCCAACTCCTGCCCAACACGACACCTCCCCCGCCCACCAGATTGTCTGTGTTGCCCCCCTCTGAGCGATAATTAGAAACGCCGCAGCTCTATTTTGATCCCCGGCTCGGAGACGCTCAATTTACTCCCTGCCATAAACAGTAATTGGCGTGTCATGCTGCCAGCCTCCCCCCTGGCTGACTTCACTGCCTCCTTGCCGGTGAAAGGGCCAGCCCTGCTTGCCCATCAGCCACATGCTCAGTACACACCGGCGATGCCACCTCGTGCCTCTCTCTGGCCTTGGTCTGCCTTAGTGCTTTAATGACCCTTGAAGACAATGGCGGTCACTCTTCCAGTAGCTCACACACCATTCAGCCCTTTAACACAGTCCTCATTCATGCTTAGGTGTGTGCAGTATGGCTTATTACTTTGCTCTTAAGAATCCTGAAGAACAGACCCTTTCCTAAAAGGAATTTGACTGTTTATGCCTTTTATCTCTCACAAGTGTTTATCTTTAAGCCACTTTAAGTTATAGCTCCTGTTTTATTCACATAAGTGAGTCATCAGGCGTACATCATTTCCAGTAAAATTCAAGCTCAATACAAGAACATAGAGAGCAAATGGATCAGAAAACATTAAGAGTGAAAAATAAGAAGTACAAGATGTTCCAACCTATGCAGTGTGAAGGCTGAATCGACCAGCTGATCAAGAGCTAAAACTGGTAAGTATGATGACAAACTGCTCTGAACTTCAGGTAGGATTTCCCATGATCCTGCAGAGGCAGTGACATGATGACAAGTGGCTATAGCTCTACTTAATCTCCTCTCTCTGGAGCGGTCTTACAGTTCAGGGTATTCCATGCTCAGTGTTGTCCTGTTATACTACTGGCCAGGCTCTCCTTGGGTCCCTGGGGGACCAGTAGTAGCTTGGCTTGTAGGCACCAAATGGCCTCAGCACAGGACCATGTGACCAGCTATTACAGCAGACTAAGGAAGGATTCCAAGCAAGCAGACTGAGGGTGGCACATAATACAGCGCAGGGCCAGCACTGGAGAGCTCTCAGTACACAGCTGGACACCGGCCGCATACTGCGGCCTCAGAAGTGAACCTCACTCCAAGTGCTGGGCCCTACAGACATGTGATTACAGCAGGGTCACAACTGTAGATCCGCAGGGCATGGATTTTGGTCCATGTGAGTCAGCACTAAAACAAACCAAACAAACTAGCAGGGGATCTGACCTGCTGGATTTCTTCATTTTCTCTCTAGGGCCACAGTTTTGCACCTCTTTGGGTCACAGGGCTCATGTTGTAGTTGGAAGATGACAGGCTGTGCAGCAGTAGACTGAGGACACTGAGTAACAGCTCTCCTCTGCCATGCAATGTCTGATCGTCTCATCAGTCACACAGGCTCTCCGGGCACTGCTCCTCACCTCGTAGTGACGATGGATAATGAGCACATGCAGAGAAAAAGATACATGCATGCATCTGCACTTCCATCAGACTGTATCTGCCACTGTCCCCTGAGAGAGTCAGAAGTGAGACCGGACCACTGGGATTCCAAACGCTCTTGTCTATCAGGGCTAACAGGTGCTGCTGAAGACACCAAAGCCCTCCATCGCTGTCTACCCATGTCACCAGGAGACTGGAGGAGATTACATAACAGTGCCTTGTAGCGCATACAGCAAAGGGGGGCTCCATCAAGAATACCACATACTGCATACTTCATATGGAACAATGTTTCAACCTCCCAGTCACCTTGACCCCACATCCCAGAATAGCACAGAGCTGTCTGCTTCACATAGCACTCATAATCTTGAGTACCTCCACATGCTTGACTGCAGGAAGGATCTATATAATTCTGTGAGTTCAAGGTAAAGTCGACACCAGCAATAAGACCCTGCTCTCTGTAGAAACTCCTATACTCAAACACACATTCACCCCCAATATCTAGTAAACAAGAAGCTATAATCCACATACCTGTTACTAAAAATTGTTTGAGAGGAAGAACTACAAGTTCCAACAAGCCACAGCCTCCATTTTACAACTGCTTCCAGACCCACCACCTGGAGATGTTTCTGTAACAATGGCTACATTTCAGTTAATAATCTGGTTAGCTCTACAGTAGCACAGCGGGAACACAAAGAGCTGCTTTATCAGAGAGACAATAAATACACACTTGTTTTCAAAGAAAGGAGAAGAAAAGAGGACTGTTCATGGCCCTTGCTGCTCTGAATGCAGTGGCTTGTTTGACGGCGGGAATCAGCGGAAGGCCGAGGCAGCGAGTAAACACAAGCGTGGCCAAGACACTCTACCTGTGCGCTCACCCCCCTGCTGATGCAAGACTCCGACTTCTGAGGAAAGAAAATAAACAGCAAAAAAACAGCGCCGTGGCTACGAGGACTACTGTGATGACTGCTGGGGGCTGTTCACTGGAACACAGAGACGGCTCTGCAGATAGAGCATCTGGCAAATGTGGCCTCTCTGAATGGCGGCTGTCTTTTGCTTTTTGGGAGGTGAAATGGCCCGGAGTCACACAGAGATCCTTTTCATTGCCCGCAGGGTCTCTCCACTTGAAGCCCCACTTCTGAAAATTTCACACCAATTTATCTCTAGCTGGTTGGGCTCTGGTGGTGTTTGAGTGAAGCTCCCTTAGTGTGTCGCCAACTGCTCTCCCCAAGAGTACCAGAAATACACATGAGTGGCACCTTCACCCTGAGAGATGGGAAATGCCAGGCCATGGGTCAGTACTTCCAGAAAATCAAGGGCAATCTCAAGGCTAAATTCAAGCCCTCTGTGCTGTACTCTGTGTGCAGCTTCTGTCAAAGGAAGGTGAAGCATAACCATGAAATTTTGCCACAGTGCTAATCCTAATGCTATATGCTCACACGCCACCCGTTAATGCTAATTAAAATGCTGACTTATAATACATAAGTCAGCATTTACCAACGAAAAATACTGAGCTAACTAAAGAGTAATTTTACAGGGCCAATTATTGCCGCACTAGAACAACATCATGGTCATTGTACACTGCGTTAGAGTAAAGATGCATGTAAAATACAAAAACTAGCTGCTGATCAGCTGGGGGACTCTGCTGGAAGAAAGTGGGCCCCCGTTCATGTTGAGAAGACGGGACACTGATGTCACATGCACACAAAACGGGGGAGCCAGTGTAGAGTAGGGCACAGTATGTGAAGCTTGTACTAGAAACACATTTGATTTAGAAAGCCAAGGAGGGTCCAAATCCTACATTGGAGACATGTCAATAATAACTGGCTCATTACTAGTCATGCTTGCTGTTGGTTTTCTACATACATTTATCCACCATCCTGTGGATCACGCTTGTTATCGGCACAGGGGGACTTCCTCTTCTCTTTGAGGGACAGTGAGCACCATGAGGGAGCAACGTTGCACGAATGAATAAAATACACTGAATGTCCAAAAGAGGGAGTGTCGTTATTCAGTCACTGCTACACTATTCATAGACGAAGACACAATTGCGTTACAAGTCTACTCTAAATACCATTTCATGCTGCTGCCAAGGCTCTTTCATCTCTGGGTACTGAAACATTTAGACTGATTTACTACTAAACAATAATAACCACCTAAAGCTTAGGAACCTAAGTTCCCAAAATTGATTTCATTGCTTATTTTTATCCAATGCACATTATGTTTTAAAATACTGAAAGAAAGAAAGTAATACATATGATATCTTCTGGACTTTCAACAGCAGAACAGGATGCTCAATAATCATGTGAGTGCACCGCACAACATATTTCACTTCTCCTCAAGAATCACACACTGGCTAGCAGGAGCAGAGGAAAACCCTTAGACTGCACATTCTTACACAGTAATAAAGGGCCTGGCTTGTTGGGCTGTTTAAGTGTGCGGTTTTTATATTGCTTAGCAATATTCCCGCAACTTACAGAATTATTACATTATAATGGAGCTTCTGCAGTTTTCCCATGCTGTGAAAGGAGCTCATGCTTTTAAACTTGTTGCTCTTGGCTTCCACTGGCCCTGCCACATCAAAGCCCCAGATTTTCCTCAGAGTGGAAGCACACGGGAGCCGAGTGTCTTCAACACACAGAACACAGGAGGCCATGGTGTCTCAAAGGACGGACGACGACACCTGTTAACAGCTTAACGGTCTAACGGTGGGTGCTGCCGACTGTGATAGCGCAGAGCACCCGCAGGCCCCTTCGGGAGACGCATCGCGGCTGGCACGTAAATATAGCACAGGGCGAGAGGGGTGCGCTCCCTCGCGTCACACCTCCCTTTCATACATTCCACCCTCCAGTGAGAAGTGCTCTTCCGCGCTCTCACAGGGGGGAAAAACAGTACTGGTCACACCATCTCCGACGTCCTCGCGTGGCCAACGTCGCTTGAGCTTGGCTTCCCGCCATGGGGGGTTGTGTCCATTTCGAAACTGACCCTGCCGACAAGAGCGGCGCTTTGAGCGGTGGGTGGATTAGAGAGATAGGCTCACTGTTGCTGGACGAGGGGGGCGAAGAGGGGTGCATGTCTGGGCTCAGGCTTAAGGAAGGGGGTTAAACTGCTTCTGGACAAAAGAGCTGGCCTTAGTTTGGACACCACTCTGCAGCTGTCACTAAATGGCATGGCTGGGCTGAGCATGTGGTAGAGAAAGAGATGCCAGGGACAGTAGATTGTATATGGTAGAGATAGTGTATTGTGACAAACACTTAATGATATTTCACAACTGACTAGGAGCTGGTACAAGGGCTGGGTCACTTACCGCTGTTGCGGTTCTTGCGGTTGGATTTGCCGCCGCTAAGCAGCATTTTCAAGCTGTTCCTGAACATGGCTGCTCCGGACCACAGGGGCTATGGAGAAATCTGCAGAGAAACAGAGAAATGCTGTGAGCAGCATGTTCATGACTGGATAAACACACACACACACACACACACACACACACACACACACACACACACACACACAGTACAGGGTCAGCCTGTGTCAAAGTCCTAAAGTACAGTGCTGGACTCAGCCATTGTTCCCTTCACTCAGTCACTTCAATTAGAGTAGCTGACCTGTATGTTACTGCAGATAAGGAGGCATAATATAGGATTAGCATGGCGATCACTTCAATTACCTGCACGAATTGGTGTCGCTGCAATTAAACACACCTGCAGAAGCTGGAGGTCAAGGGCGCATTAGATAAACAGACTAGTAAGCAGACAAGTGAGGAGACAGCGCCGGTTAGGAAGGAATAAAATCAATGTGTTGGAATAAGTGGACCCGTTTAATATAGTGAGCTGTATGAGGTGCTGTGTAAAGCATCTGCCTCTGCTGGGGGAATAGCAGAGCAAGAGACTGGGGTTCAACAAACGTGTCCCGATTATGCCAGTCTTCGTCACCTCGGGGACACCAACAGAGAGAGCGGTGCTGCCTGCTAAAGCAGGACCTTAGAGCACTGTGCCTTCTTCAATTACTGTTGTTCAATCAGAGGTGGGGTTAATCTGGACACTTACAAGACATGGACAAACAGGACTACAAAGCAGAAAATCAAAGCCAAAATCTGTCTTCATTCCTGCCCAAAGCGTCGAGTAAACAAACAATGGTCCTATCATTTCTCTCTTGTCACTTCTAAAAACTCTCTGGCAACTTCGCTTACAGTATCTTATAATGCTGTCCATTGCTAAATTAGATTAGCCACAAAGCTAGCTAATGCCATGTTAGCTGCGAAAGGGTTAAACCAGAGGGGACACGTAAATAAATGTGAGATGAACAAGTATTTAACATGGTTTGGTAGGCAAACAAAGTTATCTAGCTTGTCTTTCAAACATTTAGTGTGAAATCCCAAAGCCGCAAGTCCTCGTTGCAGACAGTCATGTGGATGCATTCAACAGCAGCGTTTACTCTAGATCACTGTATCAGTTTACTGCATAGTTTAAGATGGCATGATATTTTTTTTAAACTTTTTTGTATTTTTATACATTTGACTCTTATTTATCAAAACTTTAATATATTTTTGTTCAAATGTACTTTTGTTCAAAGTACTATTTATGACAATAAAACAAGTTTATTTTTAAACTGCATTATGGCATGTTATCTTGGTGAGGACTCTTAAATAACTACTCATAACAAACGGTAGAGAAAATCTTTGTTTATGTTATGTGTTTCAGGGAAAAAAAAAAGAATATCGGCCGATATATCATTGTCAGATTTTTAAATCCTCAAATATCGAAATCGGTATTGGTCTTAAAAATCCGATATTGGTCGGGCTCTAATATGAAGTATACTTCATACACAGCTGAAAGGAATGAGGGGAGATATACAAGGTACACACGGTTGCCGCAGTAACCTCCAGTAAACAGAAAAACAGATGCATGCTTCGCTGCTCTGCGACTCCTGCTATTTGGTTCTGATAAACCCTCACCTTCTGTACAGCATGACAATAGCATTAAGGGGGATAACACTCCCAACAACACTGCATGTATAATTCAGTCAAGCCATTAGCTGTGGCAGTGCTGGCTATTCCACTCTGTGAGAAAGCGTGACATGGTGTGTGGCCGATAGAAGCCAGGCTCTGCGTGTTGCTGTGAGTGAACAGAGTGTACCCGGTAATCTCTGATTACAGAACTTCCCCTGTCCCTATGTCTCTCCCTCTCTCCTTCCCTCTCTCCTTCTCTCTCTCTCTCTCTCTCTCTCTCTCTCTCTCTCTCTCTCTCTCTCTCTCTCTCTCTCTCTCTCTCTCTCTCTCTCTCCCCTATCTTGCAAAAATTCTTGAGCAAACACTACACTACTTAAAAACAAGATTCCACTTCAGGACATTGTTTTGACACAAAGAAGGAAAATACACAAGATTCAGATTCCAAAAACAGCCACACCCTATTCCCCCACTCCAAAAAACTACCATGTTAACTAACCGAGTTTCTTAGGAAACCGCTGGAGGACCACAGGATCTCAAATGAAGACAGTGAGTTCAGTGCAGCTCCATGAGGAGCTACAGCAGAGAACCGGGTCACAGTGCAGGCAGTGCTCCTCGAGAGGCCACAAGAGTCAGACAATCCCGAGCCTAGAGGGCACCCTGAAAATTTGCAACATTCATTAAGGACCAATTAATCGAGGACAACAACTCTTAAAGGCTAGTGCACACATGCCTGGAAAGTACCCAACAGCTGCTGACTCAAAGGCTGTCTTAACTGATATCTTATCTTTCCGAAAGAAGATGCTTTCACCCCCTGAAAGTTATGGCAGGTCGACAGACCATTGCGAAAGCAGAAATGTCATGCTGGTCCTGTTGGCTGCAGCAAGAGCAAAAAGAGAAAGTGAGTGTAAAACAGGCCCAACTGCACATCCAGGCCCCCACAAGCTCTGTGACTGAGCACAGTCTGGATGTAATGAACAGTTGCATCCTCTGTCCCTGGCAGTGACTCAGTCATCCGTTTTGGAATTCATTTCCGGTCCTGCAGAGTGCCACCACCCTTCCAAACATCCAGACAGCCAGACCAAATAAAGGGTGAAGATAATGACTAGCCAGCCACAAAGATCTGATTAAGCATGTGGCATAAGCACAGAGGGAAACCTCTCCTCTACCCACAAAATAAAATTAAAAAGAAGAAGTGATATGGTAGCAGGAGAAGCCAAATAAATGAACTCATTAGGTGTACGTGTGAGGCTCACTCTGGGCTCGGGAGTGTGCTGAGCAGGTGGCTGGATTCAAAGGTGAACGTAGTAGAGGAAGGATCTCTATAGCGAGCCTGCAGTAGCCGCACCTGTAAAACTGTGCACAAAGATGGCGGGGAGCACCCAGCGCCTCTCCTTACCGCCACCAGCTCTACACTGTGAGCGCTATTAAACAGCACGCGTTATTAAAAACTAAACACCGTCTGTTATAAACAACAGTGTGCGTAATTAACTGCCGCCTCCATTAAGTGCTTGGTGCGTTTTTTCCCCCTCAAAACATTTTGTTTTCCCCAAAATCTGTCAACGCCTGGTGCAGAAAATGGTGGGCGGAACACCGCTTCCTCAGCGAAGGATGTCAACACCCTGCAGCTCCCTGTCGCCTCATTACAAGGGTGTGTGCATGTGACAATGCATGATGAAACAAACGGGGAGGACAGAAGGAGAGAGGCTGGCAAGTGGGGGGGGGTGAGGTATAGGTGGGTTCCAGAAAAGCCAGCACTGGAGAAAGTGATGCCCATTCCACCATAGCAGTGACCTGGACTTCAGCAGCATTGGAAGGATAGGCAGTACCCTGACTATCCTCGGCTGCCTGTTCAGTTGTTTGGAGCACTCAGTCTCTCAGCCATACTCCCACTACTCTCTCTCTCTCTCTCTCTCTCTCTCTCTCTCTCTCTCTCTCTCTCTCTCTCTCTCCCTCTCTCTGTCCATCTTCCTTGCTTACTCAGTGTCTCTGCCCTGCTGTCTGGATGCACTGAGCTCCTTGTGTAATGAGTGGAGGGAGGGAACAGATGTTCCCCGTTAGACAGGAATGACTCAGCGAGCTCACAGGCAGGTTCTGGGTGAAGTGGGGAACAGGCCCACCAGCCTTCCCCTGGCCAGTTCCAAACCCATACAACAACAACAACATTGACAGAGGAACACGGAAAAGCTCTTTGTGCGACCTGCCCCCCGTCCTTAGTCACCCGTCTGCAAGCAGACTCTCCGTTCCCCCCCACACCACTTTCTGCTTCCAGGAGCCTCACACCCCGCCAGCTCCCTTTCATCAGGGGTTATGTGACAGTCTCCAGAACGCACCAACATTTAACTCTTCTACAACTGGGGCCAACTCCCCAGTTCCTCTGCTCTATCTGTGGGGTACATCTCAAGGAGGTGCAGAGATCCTTCCCTTTAGGTGTGGGGAAGCTGTGAAAGTGGCTGAGCTGTGTGCTGAACACGCTTGTAAACCCTAGCCAGGTTGACAATCAGTAGAGGCAGACTCCCAGCTGTGGGTGAAATTTGGCCCACAGAAACCTCATCACAGACCAGCCCCAGCTCGATCCAGTCACTGGTTGCAACGCATTCACAGTCTGTTTAACAGATGGGTGACTCAAGCCCTCTGCAGACATTAGGATTCAGACTGACAGTCTCACTCACCTCTTCCTGCTCATTACTTAGGTAAGACTCCGGCGGTTGTTTTTTATAGCTGTCTGATAAAGATAACCCTCTGCGCACAGCTAGTGGGTGAGGGCTATCAACGCAAAATGAGAGCAAGCTGGGGGTCCTGTGACCCAGCCAGGGGCAGGTCTGGGTGTGTCTGGCACCGTAGCCGTCACACTGCTGAGGACACATCAGTCTGCCACAGGGTTCAGTGCTGCAGTGCATATGGCAGACCAGTGAGACTTGGCTGAGGTGTCAGTTATGCCTGACTTCAGCCTCCGCTGTCACCTCTGCTTATGTATTGTCAGTGCGTTTTGTACTGCCAGTGTGCTTCTGAATTCTGTATGCCTTTCTGTACTTTCTGTTTCTGTGAGTCTTCAACTTCTAGAACTGTAGATATGATTTAGAATAAGAACTGAACATGCGATTTGGGGAGGCAAGCAAAGAAAAATAAGCATGGAAAAAACCATGAAACAAATAGCCGACTTGCCAAAGTCATTTGAATTTCCATAATTATTTATGTCACGCAGTAGCACATTATTAAGAAGAATGGCTTTAATATGTACACATTACAGTTTCAATTAAAAGCCAAGAAACCAAAACGAGATAAGGGTGCTAACACATTTTATGGTTGATACAGAAAAATGGGATTAAGTCTGATAAGGCGAAACTCCAGACTCTGGGCTGTTTCTCCATAACAAAAACTTGTACGTAGTTATTAGAAGTTAGTCATTCAGCGACCTCTCAGATTTGAATAAAATGCTGATGAAGTCTTGAATCTTATTTGAATCTTATGTGGTTTTCCACAGAAATCGTCACCATGGTAAGCATCTCACTACTGGGCTCAACAGCCATGTTGGCTCTGCAGTATTTGAAACGTACTGCAGGTGCTGGTGCTGCTTTACAGCGGTGTGGGGGTGGGGGGCAGAGTAAGAGCAGGCACTGCAGTGGAGGTGGTGGACCTTTCCTTTTCTTTCTCCCTTTCTCTTCGAGAACCCTTAAGCGTCTCAGTACTTTATGTCATATGATCATTAATGAGATTTTTAAGCCTTTCAAAACAAACCACTTAAAGGTCATTACAGTTAAGGCGTAAAGTAACTGAAATTCAAAAGTAACTGAATTTCAGCTAAAACACACCAGGGAGTCCTCAGCCAAAACACATCAGGGAATTCACTTGTCCTTTTACAGTAATAGAAGATGTATGTTATAAGATGTATTATATATATATCCATTTTGCATACATCCTATATTTTGATGATGCTGAGGGTATACAGGTAAAGATCGTTAGCTTGGAGTCAGAGGTAGGGGTTGCACCTTGTGGGCTGAGATGATCCCCACCCTTGGACATCATATATGGCAACAGAAATTAGGAGATGGGGTGGAGGTGCTGTGAACAGATGACACAGAGGAAGTGGTGAGTGGGTTTTTTATAACTAAGGATGGGACAGATTTGTTGACTGCATAATAATAAAATGAATAGAAGACTAAAACAACAACACAAACTTATAATACAGTACAATATAAAAATAAAAAAATCTATGAAAATACAGACTGGCTAAATTTAAAAAATCCTGCATTGTACATTCTCACAGCAGCAGACAGTTCTGTCAGTTCAGATTGCATTGTAACAGTCTGTGCTGATACTACTCCAACTGGAGTGGGTGGCCATGGTCACGTAAGATCTGATTCATTTCATTGCTCATCAATGTTGTGTACAGATTAACTGTGGGCTCCTGATACCAATAATCTTGCTCACCTATTGGATCATATGCTGCAGTTTAACTCTGTCCTAAGCTTGCATGTTACCAAAGACACAGAAAAAACAAGAAGACCTTACACTTTAAAACCACAATATATAGTGAACATGCATTGCTTTAGTTTGCAGGCATAAAAAGCTTCACGTTTCAGTTGCTCCTCTATCATAAGGTTATGTTACCTGACCATTAAGTACACTAAGCAACTTTACACAATTCTACCATAACACAATAATGAGAAAATAGATAATGCACTGTTTTCCCTAGCACAGCAAAGTCCTGAAGGACCATGAAGTAAATATTAAATTAGAGCAAGCTCTTGCAGAATATAATAAAGGCTATGAAAGGAACCTTCAAGACAAATATATTTTATTTTGCATGTTCTACAATGAACAAACACAAAGAATACCACTTCTGCACATACTATAATCACTTTCAAACATGTGGGAAACGTTTGTATAATCAAGGTATGAATTCTGCACATTCTGATTATTCTTCTTACTGGTTGGTAGAAAAGAAGGGATTATACATCTAAAACTGGTCTGAATAATTCATGCCCTAATAGATATTTCAGGTGATGAATGGGGACATATAAATCTCTGCACAAAACTAACACTGACTGGACTGTGGTCGAGCAATCACCTCCACGGACAATCAATCTCCCCCTACTTAATTGTTTTATTTGCCTTGCATACAAGTCAGCGGTCACATTCTGCAGGGAAGGGGAGCAGTATCTTGCAAACTATTGATTTTCTTTCATGGAGAAATTAAACATCCATTCTCTAGACTTTCTTTTGTCTATTCATTGTCTGACTGGCTATTGTGTTCCAATCAAATCTGCTGGACAGGCAGCGTGCACAAAGACCACCTTTCCTGATTGCTTTATGAAGCTCTCTCACTGTGTGACAACTGCAGCTCGTCGCTACTCATTTATGCCTGGGTGTCACTGGGTTCACATTCAGGAGGCTGACAGACTCCCAGAGTGGGTTGCTATTTTTTTTTTTTTTTTTTTTTGGCTGACTAATAAGCCGGGGCTCTGAAAAGCTGCCACTGAACTCAGAGCTCCGTGATCTCTTCTGCGTACGAACGCTCCTTTTTCAAATGCATTTTTGGCAGGGATCATTTCGTGATCTGGCTGTGGTGGAACAGCACTCCACTGTAGCCCCTGAGTAAGAGCACTAATACCTTAATGTGTGGACTGTTTGAAACACAGTCTCAAAGGCCTGATGAATGTAAGGAGCGCAGGGGTACAGTTCAACTCCAACCCCCTCCCCCCTGCCCCTCCTCCTCCTCCCACAGCATAGCACCCATCACACCATGGCCACCGTCACCCTGATCCGGACCACCTGCCGAGCCAGTTATGAGATACGGAACCACAGTGTGCACCAACACGTGCGGTCTCCAGGCAACCGGGTGCAGACACCCACTTGACGGAAGGCAATGTGCATCATCTGTCAATCAATAGTTGCTGCAGAGGAACAAGAATTAAGATCATCACAGGAGACTGTGGGGCAGGGGCGGAGGGGAGAGGGGGATGGCATTTGGCAGGAGGGAATGGAGGCACATCCACACTGTTTAAACCAACTCCCTAGGTCCCGACCACTGATAACCGAATCTGAATGACCTGCTGTCAGCATCCCAGAGCTGTTAATTAAAGACTATTCCACCTGCCAGGCTACACTGCCCACACCGTATTTTTCCCTTTTGAAATGGTGTATTGAGAAGACATGGTTCAGAGAGTCCCTTGAAAAGCCTTTAAATCACCTTCAACAGCCTTGCATCATCTGAAGTATACAACAGCACTTCTATATGCATCTGCCTGGTGCTATGACACTGTGATGGTGAGGACTCTTAAGTGCAGATTACTGGCTAGGCGAGGCTCTGTGACTGCATAACCTGAAAATTATGACATGATGGTAGTATACATGATGTTATCTGGCAGGGGCTGTTAAAACAATAATAAATAAACAGGTTACGATGGCATTAGATATCTGAGACTTCTGGTGGTTTCAGGGATTTGGCTGACACGAACGCAGCTCTCGAGCCAGCTGCTCTGCTTGTTTCTGACCAGCCGTAAACAGGTGGCTGTTCATCAGCATGTACAGATACCTACTGCTGCCACTCCACAGGAAAAATGTAGGACAGGCCACCCAGGACAACAGCACTCCCTCTTCAACACATGAATTACGGGCATTGTTAGCAAATTTAGAATCTGAAATGCCAAACCCCCCTCCCCCCACATCCTTCACGTTTCAGGTCCGTCAGATAGGGCACCTGGAAATTATGGGGCATGAAATAAAGCTGCGGGTGACTGGTGTTTCGGGACGTGACAGGCCCAACCCGTCCCCACACGACCTCCGCGTCTCGCGCCCTCATCTTCGCGTGTCAGACTGTGACAGAATGCACAGCCCTGCCAAACAGGCCGAGGGGAGGACGGGAGAGGAGGAGAGAGCCAGCCAGGACGACACGGAGATGAGAGATGGTGACGTCACTCTCAGCAACCTGGCAACCGGCACGGCACACACTCGGAGCCCATCTGGCCGGCAGCAGCCTGCTTTAATAATTCAGAAGCCGCGTCTCTGCTCCGCGAGGCAGTGCCCTCCTGAGACGGCTCTGACGCCGGCAGCGGTGCGCCCGTCACAGGTCACAACGGCAGAGAGGAGGACATGAGGAGAGACGCTGAACCGGCTCATGCCAGTTACCCTTTTTCCAGGGCATCCGCTGCCCTCTGACCTGGGTTGCACCTTACCCACCACAGAACCCAAAGGAGCTGAGCTAAGGTGCTGGATGAGGGCAGGGTCACAGAGGGCACGCAGAGGGGTGATGATACCCACGGACTCCTCCACCCATCGATATCAAGAGATTCCGCCGAAAACTAGAATGCTTAACCGCCTGGCCCAGCATGCCACAAGCTAAATCAAAAAACAATTCCACTTGAGGGTGTGAGAGTGAACAGTCATCACCAGCAAGGTAAGGGGCACCTAAGGTTAGACTGAATAAATAACAGCCCCTGTGGGAACGGGGATGTCTTGCAGTGAAATGTCAATGAATACGAGCGTGTTAAATCAGATTCACTGATAAAACCAAGGTAAGTAAGTGGGAGAAGTAAGGATTTGTGGGGTCCCTGCTACCCTGCCCCCACCCCCCGAATCCTGCAGAGCTTGGCCGTGTGACTGTGCTACCTTTAGCCCATTCGTCGCTCGCTATTGAAACAGCTTGTTGCTGACAGCTCTGCACGTAATAGAAAAGGAGGCCTGTGTGGTATTTAACAGAGCGTGGGGCTGCATGATTAATGAAGTATTATAAGCACAGCTCAGGAGCCTTGCACTGTAATACCGAGCTGAGCTGAAGACTCCACAGATCAAGGCCCGTACTCACAGAGGGCGTGTAGACACAGGAAGAGGGCGCGTCCCCTCTTTGAATACAAATGACAGCAAGCACAAGGCGGCCTTAGTCTTACAAGGCTCATCAGCGTGGTAATTAAGTCCCAACCGCCACAAAGTCGTGACTGATACTCCGAGAGCACGATGGCGATTCCCCCTCCCCTGCGTAACCTTTCCTCGGCTATAACCAGACATGCCCATTGAATGACAGACAGACGCCACCCAGCAGATCCTGAGGGAGCCACCAAGGCCTGTGTGTGAATTAATGATGAGAGCCGGGGTGAATGGTCTGAGAGCAGTGAACAGGCAGGCGACTGGGGCTCTGCGCACTGATGCTGGGAGCACTGCCTGTGAGGCTGAGAGCGGAGCTCCCGAGCCCGCCGCTCCCCCCTTGTCTGCAGTCTCCACATCAGCATGCAGGTGGGAACGCCGAGAGCGACGTGCAAGCAGACTGCGGCTCCAGACAGGGAGCAGGGCGTAAATACAGACGGGCCACGTGGCTTTGGGCGGCGGGTGAACGCTATGCTGCTATCGCTATGGGACAAGGTGGCCGTGGGGTGACCTACGCAGGGTGCTTGTCGACCAACATGCGGTACAATCTAGAGTGGTCGGAGATCACCAAATTCCGAACTGCGTGTTAAGACTTAACGTGCCGAAATAACAGCAGTGGATGTGTGCATTACAAACAACCACATCGGGTTTTCTTTCCATTTAAAAATGATCAGAGCAAATATGACTTTTCTCAGTCTGAGCAGTCATGGCCACAGTAGAACCCCTTTCCCTTCTGTTTTTCCCTGGGGGGGGCTATCCTGTAGCCATCTACTATGCTGCAGGTGGAAGTGTGGGTCATCCAACACCATGTCTATCTGAGCCCCGGGCCCTCATTCTTTCACACATTCCTGTGTCAGAAACAGGGATCAGGCTCCAAATCCCAGATTAATCAATCAGTGATGCTGAGATATGAGTATGTCAAATATGAAAAGGCCAGAATCCACACTCTCTGCTGTAGGCTGCTGCCAGAAGATATGACAGGGAAAAAAAAGGCACAGAGAGGGCTTAGATGTGAGCATTCGATGGGAAATCTAACAAGTCCCCTCTGTAAGAGTAACCAGCACTGTCTCTCCTGTGTTGACCCTGAAGACAACAGACTAAGCCCTGATACCGATCGCAGGCTCCCCTGTCCTCTGCCTTGCCTGGCATGTCCCCAAGCCACCTGGGCAGCATGGTGCGCGGGTGCTTACAGGTGTGAGGGCAGGTTTTGATGGAAGGGGCTTCCGTGCACAACTCATGAAGGTGAGCCTCGGTCCGAGCGCAGGGTGGAAGGAACCCCTTGTGTCCCATCACCAGGGCCATCTCAGCGAGAGGGGAGCAGGGTACAGCCCTCCTGCCTCCCCCCCAGGCTGAAACAGAGCTGCTGTTGCATCCTGGGAGGTGGGTGCTTGTGGATAAGCGTGCTCTCAATCTCATCCCTCTCACAGGCTAACCTTTTCCCTCCTGCAGGAACTCGAGAGACAGATTGCTTGCTCTATTAGTCTTTCTTCAACGGCACTGGTTCTTGTTTGCCTTTGGAAGTCCAGCTCTGAACTGAGAGATATTGATATTGTTAGTATAAGGATCAGGAGCCGAGGGGCCAGGTGCAGGGAGAGGAGGGGTAGCCTGGAGGGTATACAGAACTGCATGCCCTGGGGGGGGGCTAAGATCTGAACGTTTGGCACTCTTCTCCCTCCCCACACCCCTCTGGAGAGGACGCAGGGTTCACAGCGGGGTCATGTCGACCCACTTTTCAGGATATCCTGTACCCTCCACTGAGACACAACTACTCAATTGCAGGTGTCCCATGAACAGACCTTCTGAAAATATTCTGAATGTGTTTTTTATACTTACATAAATTTAAAATAGGCTAAACAACCTGCAAAAATTGATCAATTATGGGATAAACAATGTCATTTTGCCAGATACTATGTGAAGGTGTCAATCATACACACACAGTTACATATGGTCTGTGGTGACAATGGTGCTTCTGTAGGGGGAAGAGACCTGACCCTGTTTTTCCCTCCCTTACAGCCCAGTAACCTGGCCTGGAGTGTTGGCTCACCGCAGCTCCTGGTGGAGGGGAGAGAGGGTCCAGCCAGGTAGACATCCTGCAGGCCCTCCTGGGGCTTTCGTGTGAGGAAACGCTCACACAGGCAGGTGGTTCCGCCATTCGGCTGCTCCTTCTCAGCGGGGGAGGGCCGCCTCCACAAGTCAGACAGCCCTCTCTAACCGTCTGGTGCAAAAGGCTAGCACCAGGAGGACTGCAGGTATCATTAAACCTGGCTGAGGGGCAAACAACATCCAGGTTTCCTCAGAAGTATGCTACTGTGACTGAATTCATCTGACAGGCAAAAGAAGAGCTAAAATTCAAGGTAATAACTTTCGCAGAAAGCTGCGGCATTCCTGCCACACAAAGGCAGAGTACTGATAATACGGTAAATGGCATCGCAATCAAATCAATGGTGTATCACTGAGGCACACTATATCAAATCAGTGGCTGTTTGTCCCCCTCGCATCTGCTGCCTGTTGTGTGCATCTGCAAAATTGGGGAATCATTTATTTAAGATGTCATACCTGTTTGCATATGATGATTGCAATTCCTTATGACAGCCATCTCCAGGGGTTTGGCAGGACTGCATCTACTTCATGGTTTACATAACGTAAAGAACACTGACATCTTTAACAGTCTCGGTGGAGAAGGAGCGATGGTTTCAGGAAGAGGAGCTGCCGACCCCCTCCCAGCAGGGCCGCTCCCCCTTGGGCTCAGGGCCTGGCAACGTTCCCCTGGAGCGGCTGAAATGTACGAGTGGCTCTGCCTGTTCCCCCATCTGTGCTTACCCGCTCTTCACCTTCTGGCACCTCTCCCAGAAAGACAACTGATATTACTTTAGCAGTCCAGCCTGCCCTGGCTCTGCAGAGGGGATAGAGCCCAGCACAGCGGCCCGAGGACTACTGCTGGGGCCCCTCCTACTGCTCACTGATCCGCATGCTGGACACGCCCATGCAGGTACACCTCTGTTCGTCACATAGTCCAACCTCCTTCTAAATGTGTGCACAAAAAGAAACAAATGACCCAAAAGAAACAAAAAAGCAGTTTACACTCTCACTTGTTAAGAGTGAATTTGGTAATTATTATCTGTATATTTCTAATATTGTGGGCAAAATTTCAATGATCTTTAATGTAACAGCCCAGAAACCCACAGGGGACTTCAAAAAGCTGGTCTGTTACTAGAGGGCCTTGCTGTAGTCCAAAGCCATCGATAAACTGTCCTTGTGGGCAAACTGGCACTGTCAGAGGCAGAGGTGTTATGAGAAACACGGAGATGGTACTGTACTACAGCGCCCATGGAACAGCGTCGAATCTGCATGGGAAGCGTGTGCTCACGTGTCATCATGGAGGGGCATATTCTCTGTGCTGCCAACCACATGATGCATTGGAAGAGGCCCCGTGTGTTCTGAATCCTAATGAATGTGTCGTGGCGCACAGGGATGGAGGGCGCTACTGACATTAGGGGCAGGATATGATTAGCGCTCATGTACAGGGCCGACCTCTTTCGTTTTCCGTGCGGAGGTCCGGCCGCAAGCACTCTCCCCGCTCCCGATCATCACGCCCGTGTGTGTGTTAATCTGCAGAGGACTGCTAGCTCCTGGTGACCACGCCCTGTGGGAGTGGCTTCAGATCCCATATTCAAGCGGCTCTGGCTCGCCTTCAGCTGGCCCTCTGCTCCAGCACAGAACGCTGTTCTGAACCTCGTTTACTGTGACTAACACAGCCAGAGGCAATTAAATGTATAGTGGGCTTGTCAACCACAGTTGTGATTTTAAGCAATCTATGAATTGTATATGATTTCACCAACAGTGCACTGTCCTTTTTTTCTTGCACGACCATTATCCACAGTCTGACGTGCATTTAGCTGGACCAGACCTTGTTGCCAATTTGCCCGTCGCATCCAACTCGTATCCATCGTCTGCCCCCACGTGTTATTGTGTGGCAGCGGCTGTCAGGAGAAGTGCATGTTGGCACGTCAGGTGAAATGCAGAGTTAGCTCTAATGAGTTCATGTCATAACGAGAGAGCAAGAAGTAGGTTCACTTAAATTTAAACCAGAAACTGAAACTTTCCTGTTTTTGCTCAATTTATTCAGCCAGTGAAGTGTGTCTCCTTGGCTCCTCGTGTGGTGGGGAGTGTGCTACAGGGAGGGGAGCGGTTAAGGGGACACTATATGACGGTGTGTCAACAGTTGGTGCTGTACAGCATCGGCAGGGATAGCTCTTCAATTGTTAATTGTTCATCTCATCAGGATGAATGTTACATTGGTGTTTCTTGCATCTCTAGCATTTTATGTAGCTTCACTATTAGCACAGAATATTGAATGGGACACTTGTCATTGTCCTCCATTTGTATTTGTTACTTGTGTTTTCTTTTTTACTTCTATATAATGCAAGGAAAAAGATTATCACAGTCATTTTTAATGTTAATGTTTATTTAGGTTTGATTCTTAAGAATCGCTACCATTTTCCACCGGTTCAAACAGGATCAATCCCCATATGAGACTGGGTTAACCAACTGTGGGCTAATTAAGGAATGTTAGAGCTACTGTATCACCTGCCTTGCTTGGCAGCCTGTATATTTACTTTCATTCATGTTAGTTCATAACTATATCCAGCTTTTCATATCAGATAAAACTCAGGTGTGTTGAGCTTGTAGCCATGCTAGTTAAAATTTCTGGTTGTGTAATAAACCCAGCTGGGAGCTATGAACAAATCCATTTATTGTGGGGTGCTACAGACGTGTATCCTCAGCTCCTCTGTAGTTGTATTCTAGATCAAGCATACATAGACACTGTCAATTTTTCAACATGAATATGAAGCAGATGCAGGAATAGCAGTGTGGAGGAGTTGCCTGACACGTTTCTCGAGGAAAGACGAGCTTCTTTCGATCAAGCGGTTGGGCAAAGCACTGAGATGTTTACTCGCTCCCGAAAGAGAGTGAGGGCTTCGGTGCATCTCAAAACCAACAAGACTGGCTGTCACATAGCCCCACCCAGGCGGGGCTGAAGAGCTGGTGGAAGGAGACGGTCGTCAGGTTAGGGAACAACGTCAGGGTCTTTTGTTCCAAATACAGTGGAACAGAGGCAGATATTCTGCAACTGTACCCACTGTCACTGCGGAGATTAGCACCACCCAGGGGCGCCCCATATTACAGTGCCTTCTGGGGAACAGTGAGCCTCCTCACTCTGAGAGAAAGCTGTAGTCAGGGCTTTATCCCATCTGGACCGCCACTTCTCATTGATGATGTCAGCGCTGGGTGTGTCTCCCGCTCGATTCATACAGCAAACAAACCAAACAAACACTCAGTGGGGGCAAGAAGCAAGGGAATGAAGATGCCTGACCTGCTGCATCAATACAGGAAAGGTACCCTTAGAGAAACAGAGTGGAGACAGTAACCACCAACAGCAGGAAACACAGAGCTTTCAACGTAGGCATAAAACTGAGTTGACAAACATTACTGATCAGTCGGCACAAGTGCTAACAGTTGTGTGAATTCCGGTTGGTCTGTGTCACAGAATGCCCCGTCTGTTTATCTGGCATTCTCTCCCTCTTACACAAACCTCCCACTCCTTCACCTTACTTTGCTCTGCTCTCTCTCTCTCTCATTCGCTCTCTGTCTCTCCAGGCAGGCTGTTCTCCATTTGCCAGCAGAATCTCTGCATCCCAAAAAGGAGAAAGTGAAAAGCTGCAGTGTCTGTTTCCACAGGGATAATTACTAGCTCCAAGCCATACAACACAATCTGGCCAGGGCCCTGAATGAGGAGTTCATGGCCTTCCGTACAATCTTTCTTCCTCCTTTTTCCTCCCTCTATTTCACATCTCCCTCTCCCTATTTCATCCATTCAGTCTCTCTCTCTCTCTCTCTCTCTCTCATACTGACACATAAATTCACTCATAAACCTCAAACATGTAAATACAGAAAGATGCACATTTACACACACAATGGTATGTACTTGCACACACACACAAAATGCAACTCTTAACCAACTGTACAGTTCAGGTGTGACTCGAGTCCCCGCAGGTGGCCGGTGGCACACAGCCCAAGAGCACAGCCAGACATGCAGACAGAGGACTGCATCCTCCTCGCTCTCCTCCTTTAGCTGGTATACAGTACTGCTGCCTCTAGGTGACAGACCGTTTTTCCTCTCTTCTGGTCTCAGGACAGATTTGATTGGTCACTTTTTTTTCCCCTGTCTTTTTTTGCAGAGAAGAGGCTGCTGCATAACCAAATGCAGTCCTTGTAGCTCCATATTCCCATGAGGAGATACATCAGTCCTTCTCCGGTGTCTTATTCACTGTAATGCGAGATGGCAAACATTTTTCAGGGCGTGTCTGTAATTCTATTCTAAACAAATGAGTACTTCAACGTCACAGGTGGCTTGTAAGGAGAGACCCCTCGGCCTCTGACACACAGATTACCGATGAGCGTGTGCTACTCACGTTATGATGACATCATTGCCAGAGGCACAGGAGCTGCAAGCAGCCTTGCAAGGCAATCGATACCCCTCCGGCTGTCTGATCAGCCGCTGACCCACGCAGACTGATGGGCATTTGTAAACCGTCTAACCCGGCTAAAACATTGCGCGCTGATGCAGGCGAGACTCAGGGGCCGATGGACCTGACACCAGGGCGTGCCCATCGACGTCGCTCGGTAACCCAACAGCAGTGGCACATCGGCGCAGCTGGCAGAGGGAGTGCAGGGGTGCAGAGAGGGACGGAGTGAAGGGAGAGACAAAGACGAGACAAAACAGGGCAGACAGAAGGGCGAACATGATGCAATCCCAGCGATGGAGAACAGACACCAGAGCAGGGGCGTCTCATGCCCTGATATTCGGCTTCATCATTGGCAACACATTCAGGGGTGAACTGGGGGTAGGTGGATTTTAGAGGACAACAGGACCGCCCTTAGAGAGATGGCAGGGGAGAGGCTGCAGAGAGCAGATACCAGGCACAGGAATTAGATGGGTGTGGCATTTGTAGTGCAGTGCACAAAACAATTAGCATGTAATGCTCTACTCTGGCTGAGCCCACACCAGACCTGTATTTAATTATGAGGCTGATTGATAATCAATAAAATGACTTTAAAAGAGAGGCCTGCTGAGCAAAGGAGACAACATACTGAGCAAATTCAGATGCAGATCTGCTTTACTGGAACAACCAGACACAGTAAAGAATGGAAAAGGGTGAGAAGTGCCAACAGTTAGAACCAAATGACTGCAGTCAATAATAATGATAATGCATAGACATAACAGGTATCAATTGTTTTTATATTCTTCCTGAAACATGCTATTTCACATTGTCAGTTGAATTTGCTCACTCAGAGTCCCTCAAGCTATAGCAAGCTGGTACATATCAGATAGTCATCTGCCCCTTCCATAGTAAAACTGGCTGTTTGCTTGTTTGCTGTCTGTTCATTTAAAGGCACTGGAGAAGGGGCTTTTTAATATTTAAAATATCATTTTTATCTTTAAATTAACATTAGCTTTGAGTTATCAAGCTAATAGTATTACTCACAATATTAGACAAAATGAACTGCAGGATCCACGCCACCTGTGTCCAAGTGACAACACAGTCTTTCCCTGCCTTTTTAAATCCTCCTTTCTACATTGGCAAGTTCTGGTCAATTTGTCTGTGCTTGTCCAGGTTTTTTTCTCTGTAGCCTGTGCTTGGTTTCAGATAGTGGTTTCAGCTATTTTTTCCCACAATATTTATGTGATTTTTTTCCCCAAAAATTCATATTGAATTATAACTGGTTGTCTGTTGCATGTCATGCTGCCTGGACTCCAATTCTCACTTCAATGAAGTGCAATGGGCAGGACTTTGTAACAGAATGAAACAGGGATATTTACTTTGAGTAGTCTATTTTAGACAGAACTCTGTGGTATTTTCCTTTACAGACATTCACTGTCATGCCTATATCCCCTTATGCACTGACTGAGGCATGTATAATTTAGGGCATGTCCAAGGGCGGGGTTCTCTCAAGTAGACGGTAATCATTTTTATGCCAACTACCCTTTTTTTGGCAGGTCATATTTATTTTTCCTCTTAAAATTTACTGCCAGAGCCCAGAACTGGCAATACTGTCTCATAAGGTCAAATTCCTTTGTAGCCTGTGTTTGAAAGAAAGCACAGCTAGGTCATCGTTGCAGCTTATACATTTGACATGAGTGTTGTGTAGCATGAGGGTGATGTGGTTTGCTTCAACAGCAGTCTCGTGTTTCTCCCTCCTGACCGACCAATCAAAGAAGTTGTTTTAAACACAGCGGCACTAAATCCAATTACACAACAACACTCTTTAAGGGCACTGCCCCAGATGAGTGCTTATATTACAGGTAATTATTTGTTAAATGAATTAATGCAAGAATAACACATTCCTCCGTGCACGTGCTCAATGTGAGTTAAATAACTGTGTTATTGTCCTTAAGGCTTGAACAACTTGAGCAGTTAAACCTCTGAATTGGCAACATCAGCACAGGAGGATTCCGGCACCAAATTTCATTAGCAGCTTTTAAAATGGTTCATCTAATTGAGCATAATTAGTAATTCTTTATTAAGAGTGTGGAAGCCCTGTGGAGGGGTGTCGGAGTGGCATTTGAAGTGTGCTGTGGAGATAGGGAGCTGCTTCAGACTTTAATTGGGGAAACACAGGCCATTGGGGCTGGTGAGGTAGGAAACAGTTCGAGACCCTTAAGAGTTTTCATTATGAGGCGTCCAGCTGATAGTGGGTCAGGCAGCCCTTTTTATGTGAATTCCATGGTACTGATGAAAAAGCATCAGTGCCAACTGCAGGTGAGAAAACCAATCCAATAAAGCAACAAGCCTTTATCTGGCGTGAAGAGTAAAGACGGTGTACTGAATTTGCCTATTATACAAATTCATCCAATGGCACTCTTCCTCAACAGAATATCAAAAGCGGAAAAACTAGCTGAATGCTGTACACAAGATGATCTGGTGCCACTTTGCCTTCTTTAAATTCACACACAGCTATTCTGCCTGGTTACTGTTATCAGCTCAGTCTCCACAGATGTACACACACATTGGAAATGGAAATGAAATGCTTCCTGCTCTAACATGAGGTGGTCTGCTGCAACACTCTTCCCATGACTGAGCTCTCAGACAGTGGAGCACTGCAAGGGGGCGGTGGAGTCTCCTCTCTTGCTCTTTGCCCATTCAGTCCAGGTATGGTGCAAGCTGAGGCAGCCTCTCACCTCATTAAAAAGCGGAGATTCTGCCGCAGAGGCACATCTGAACTTCCTCCGCAGAAACACACAAACAAACACACACACACACACACACACACACGTGCACACACACAGAGCAGGAGAGCACTGGAGCCGCAGGCCACTGCTGGCCATCACTCAGACTCAGTCTCCAACAAAACCTTATCTACATCTCCCTCTGCTCCCTGCTCTAAGCTCCCAGTGTCAGACTCATATAAATCACATTCGTCTCTGGCAAAGAGACAGGACTCCATAAATCACACTAATATCAATAACGGGAAGTGCCGGGCAGGCAGGCTAATCGGTGCAGGGGCCACGTTTAAACCGTTTATGGTCACTGCTAACAAAGTTTCACTTCTGCCAGCTCTTCGATTACTAATTAATCAAGAGAGATCTCCATGATCTGTGTGGAACCACAAAGCCCTCCTCTCAGCACAGGGAAAGTTGGTGCTCATGCCACGGACAGCGGAGGCTTCGTAGTGCATGGTGGGGCTGATGTTTTTGGATTGGGGACCGAGATTTACAGAGAAGCCATGAACAAAGGAAGAACATCTTCAAAAGGGGTTTTTGTCCTCCATAGTTAGTCAAATGCGTTGCTCCCTCAGAAAGCAATGAGGTCGATAGATTCCCCCCTTCTGACTTTTGGCTGTTGGGATGCGTGGCTACTGTCTCTTTTACTGCTGAACCCCCCTGATTCTTGCCCCCTCCCCGGTGCAGCTCACACCAGCTCGCATGCCCCCCACAGACTCACAGCCCAGGTCTTCGTTTCAGCCTGAGAAAATCAAATCAGCTTTAACTCCGTCATCCCTTTGCCAGGGAACAAAAGAGTCATCACTCCTACACAGGGCAACTGGCACATAGCTGGATTACCGCAACTGTTCGACATTTAAAAAACAACACGGCATTCTCCCTGTATTATTCAAGGGAACCTTCAAAAGCAATGCATCAAGCTATTACAACTACAACAGGACATAGGGTGGGAAAGTATGGAAAACACTGTTCATTACCAATTTTTAACACAATTTCCATTTACAAAGAGGTCCAGGAAACAGGATGGCATGCTGTCAGCAATCTACTCAAATGAGGTTAAAAAAATGAACACCTAGATACCACAATCAACTCACTCACTCCTCTGTCCCACAGGTCAAGTAATAACTCTTGCAAGAGTTCTCCAATAAAGCACCCTTGGGTCAGTGAGTTTGGTGACATCAATTATACACCACACAATGGATCTATTTTAAGATGAGTCCAGAGGACAGGACTGCGGCTCACAATATGTCCTTAGCTCCCTTGGTGGCCTACTTCCATTTATAGGTAAATTATGGTAGTAGAGTAGGGAGTCGAGGCCAGCAGGTCATGAACAGGGACTTGCATACATGCACCATGCATATTCTATGAGCCAAAGACAGATGAGGGAGCCTTCCACGGCCTATACAGCAACTGGACTAAAGCCACATCACTTGCGCTTTAGCAATCATTGCACCAAGGATTTCTCTGAATGACTGTCTAAAACAAAACAAAAAGCGAAGAGTCTAAGTCCACATTACTTCCATATCTTAAAACAGTGACATTAAAGCAAGTTATTACACTCTTTTGCAGAAACTCATACGTGTGTACTACTCATCCACTGTACAACAAGGTCAGTGGGCGCAAATTTGCCATTGGGGGAGCATTCAAACCAAAACTGGACATGTGATCATCAGTAATGCAGAGGACTGAGCTCTCAGTTTACACTCTGCATCAATGTGAAACAGTAGTAGCATGTGGTGTCCCTACCCAAACAGACATACAACTGTGTCCACAGTCACTTTATTATCATGCACATCACACAGCACATACAAAAATCTCAATCCTCTTACCAAAACAACCTAATATACATAGCTCCAACAACGTCTTCCTTGAATTGAGACAGAGAGTGGTACAAGTCGTAAAGGATGAGCCCAAAATTGTTCACGCGCAAACAGGACCCACGGTGCATGACAAGGCAAGGTGACTGGGTCGCAGACGGCATTCTGGGTTACAGACATGAATCAGAGAGAGGACTGATGCAGGTGTATCTGCGGAACATTTTCCTGCTGACAGCACCTGCGCTGCATGCCAAACCACACACTGAGACAAATGTCTGATGGCAGTGGTCTCTTTTAATACTAACAGAGAATCATGCACTCCTGTGTGTTGATAACTGCATAAAGAGTCTCATCTGATTTACTAACTCGTTTCCTCATTAAATCCTCAGCCTACAATGAAACCTTTACCAATGAAGACATGAGCTGTCATCACAGTTAATTGGCACCCAGGTTTAATAATTAAGCATTTGGAGGTTTAATTGAAATGAATGCCACTACCTTTTGAAATGCTGCAGTGGAAATGTGTCTTTCTGTTAATCAATCCACGTATATTAATTTTTAGTAGATTACACTAACAGGAGAGGCACTCACTGAGCTAAATGAAGTTTGAGTGTGTCTGCATTTCCTCCTGCGTTGTTTGCATGGCGCTGTGAATAATAATGACACAAAGAATCCGGGGAAGCTGTGCCCTCTGCTGGCACCCCACCAGCCCGTGACGGTGCCTGGAGGAAGGGGAGGGGTCTGTGAGACCTCAACATATTGCTGTTCTGCTCCCAGCCATGGAGCTGCTGCTAAGAGACTGCTCAAGGTACAGAGCGGCTGCCATCCTCACATGCCGCAGCCGGCCACGGGCATCACCACCCAGCTGACACATAAACACACATACACACACACACACACACAGCATATGCATAAACACTTTAACACACATGCCAACATGTATTACAAACACACCAACACACACCCACACATATGCATACGCTCATACACAAAAGCACACATAGATACAGGATTATGTGCACGCAGCAATACAAAAATACATCATATGTACACGCATGTACATGCAAAACTGCACACATATACACACGTATACACATGTATGTGTTCACACATATCTGTACACAGTGCAAAATACAGACACTTACAGTACGTATACACAAAAGCAACTCGGGGGCTTCTAGCAGTCAGCCCTTTGACATGGTCACATGGAGTGTCCACCCCAGCCAGTGATCAGTCACTAAACGACAACTTCTACTTTACATATTTTATTATTACCATTAGCAACTCCAGCTTTCTGTGAACTAATGCATCATGCAGTACTATATACACATTTGCTGGAGAAAATTGTGTAAGGTGAAGCTTGGCTCTGCGCTCCGTGGTTTGCAGTGATTTGGAGGCCTTCTTTATGATTTATATGTGAGAATGCACGTGTCATTTCCTCTTACTCCAAGTGCACAATCAGGAATGATAGACCATCCATTCACAAAAATAAGGTTCTCTCTGCTTTTAACAGTAGTGCAGTGACCACATGGCTGTCCACATTTGTATGCCTGTCTGACACCACCTCTGTCCAAACAACAAGCCCACAGAAAGCAATGCAATAATGAGCTTGTGTTTGACAGGCAGGTTAAGGTGTAAATAGAGTCATGACACGGGGCGGCGAGGTCACTCTGCTGAAGGCTATTAATGGCAGGTAATCAACCTTGGCAAGGAGGCACATTTGCATGGAGCCCGGAGTGCTTCATCTGTCAGTCAGTGCTGTGCAGGGCTATTTAAACGGAATTTTCCAACTGAAACACAGAGGCAGATAGTGTACCTCTCCCTTCTTCCCCCCTCTCCCACTCCCCAGCCATTTAATCCCTTTTTTATCTCCATTTTGCATAAACAAGCCATCCTGTTTCCTCCCCTCCCCCCCCTCTCACATACTCTCTAGTCTCCTCTAGAGACTAGAGAACAGAGTCTTACAACAGCACATGGATCTCAGTGTCACTGACTGGCATGGGCATGTGAGGTGTGTCCACTGTGGAAGAAACCTTTGTGCTGCTGCCAACCAAGGACACAGAAAGGAACAGTGAAGGAAGGGGGAAATGTACTGAACATGCAAATCATTCATTTACATAATACTGACTCTAGCAGGACAAGCTGCTGGCTGACGGCGGGAACTTTTAGCCAAGAGGCAGATGAGACACTAGCATCTGTGGGACAAGCACCACCAAACATGTACACATAAAGCGAACAGGTTTTAGCAGGGAAGTCCTCCAGTGCGAAACTAGAGGCAGGTTGATGCAGGTCAGTTTTGGTTACAGTAAATTTTTCAAATGCAGGATATGTAGGGGTTGAATTAAACACCTGCTGGTAGCCCTACCAGTTAACCCCCTGTGCTGGCTGGGGCAAAGTAAGCCTGGCGTAATGCTGACAGAGCCCTCACACCTGGAGGCCTTCCCACCGGTGGAGCTCCTATCTGGGCAGAGTAGATACCAGAGGGCTGATGCCAGCCGGAAAGCAGACCCAGGTGCCACACGGCCCACGCTGCACAGCTTCCACTCTGAGGCCAGCCTGTTTGCAGCTCTCACTCAGCACACAAAACTCACCGTGAATCCAGCGGAGGAACGACTGCCTTGCAAAAGCTGAACACGCACATACTGACAAAGCCTAAGTACACCTGATCTGCTGTGAGGGAACGTTGTGTGACATGAATCTTTGAGACTGCGTGTGCTCTGTGCTCTGTGTGCTGCTGCGTAGGGGTGGGCGACCACACCACAGTGCTGAAGAGGCACGGAGGAGACATCTGAATAGCTCTGAACTCTCAGCGTAGCTGTTTCCACAAAATACATTACATTCTGACACCCTTCCTGTGAAACCACACTGCATTACACGATTTTCATTTAGCAGACACTCTTATCCTGAACAACTTATGTAAGTTTTCATGTTATCCATTCATATTGCTGGATATTTACTGAGGCGATTCAGGCAGTGCCCCAGCAGGGAATCAAACCAGCAACCTTTCGGTCACAAGACCTGCTCTTTACCACTCTTACCACTATATTGTCGCCCCACATGAACGGGTTGATAAGTGCTATGCGACATCACCGGAGCACTCAGAGAATTACTCAGGAAAGGGATACAAGCAGTAAGTTTGCAAGTAGAAGGGGATAGTTGACACTGTCGGCAGACACAGAAAGACGTGGTCAGCTTGTGTGAGGTGCCCTTCAGCTACAGTGCTTGGACCATCCTGGGACTGAAATGCCCACTACTGTACAGGGGCCCATGCGCTACAGAGCAGCGGGGGGCAGAGGGTCTTACCGTGGGTTCTGGGCTGGATGGCAGACTGCAGGGTGCTCTTCCTCTTCCCTCCATGCAACAGCAGTGGGCTGGAGAGACAGGCAGAGTAGACCGTTACTGCATTCGTTGACTACAGCTGTTGCTGTGTTGACTACAGACATTACTAAGCATGTCCCGCAATCCCACTGAAACTCCATTCCAAACATTCTCAGCCATGAGAACAGCCATGAGTGCAGAGGCCCTTAACAGAAACCACCAAAGTCAGCTTCACTGCTTCTAATCATGCCATGATGGACTTGCGTGGATTCAGATGATTTCAGTCCACGGCAATAAACGAAAACCCGACCTTGAGAATAATGGCACTGCAATGTATGAGCTGGAGAGCTTTAATTAAGAGCATTTAACCGTTCATGTATCCTGAAGTGCACACTCACTGGAGGGACAATATCGCATAGTTTCTGCTGGATCACAACCAGCTTATTAACTACAGCTAAATAAAATGTGAGGTACCTATAAGTGTAGCAGCCCTACACTTACATGATTATGCCACTTTCTCATGTTGCAGAAAGCCCTGTAGGTTGGAATTAACCTCATGACTTGTAGATAAGTGTGTGAGTAGTGTGATGTGTGCAAGGAAGTTAGCTGTTAAGTGTTTGTGGCAGCAGTAATCACATCCACATTCAAAGAAGCATATGCAGCCCTTTAACCCCAAAGTTTTTTTTCCGTGTCCCAGCGACTACGGAGCATAAAATTACAAATCCAACACACAGGCGGTGTGATGGGATTGCGTTTGCCGGCTCCCTTAAAGCATGTCCACTGCAGAGTGGTGGCTTGTGGCAGTGATCCTGTCACTGGCAAAACTCTCTTGCCTCCTTGTGACATTCGCTGCGACTATTCAGCAGTCTTGAAGTCTGTAACGGGCCGGGATTGTGGCAGACACAGAAGAAAGGGGACAGGAACAAGGCGTCAGCCTAACCGGGTCCGATAAAGTTCTCCTGTTACAGCTTCCCGGCGCAGACACTCTCTGACTGCATTAGCTCTGAAGCACCCCACTCCCACTCCAGCACTGGAAGCACTTACTTGGTAGTCGGCAATCACGGCCACTGTAAGCCTGCCGTTTCTACAGCTGCCAAGAAACATATCCATTCTCCCCTCTAATAGCTGAGGCTAGAGAGGCTCTCCAGAAGGCTTCCCTGGACCAGAACACGACTTGCATTTCCCTTTCTCGGGAATAAGGTGCTCTGAGAACATGAGGGAGCAAGGGAGCATGCATGTGTGTGGGTGTGTGTGTGTGTGTGCGTGTGTGTGTGTGTGTGTGCACGCACTGGCCATGTGAAAATCTATCTGTGCAGCTCATTAATCTAGCAGGCTTGACAGGAAAAATGACATGCAAGAAAAACAGTATGGATCCACCATTAATTGGTTCGATCAAGGCTTTAAATCTCCCAACACACACATCTGTTAATGCGCAACCGTCCTTCCCATGGGAGAGGACAGGGTTGTGTACACCACCCATCTATGCATGCAGAGCTAAGTACACTGTAGATCAGAGAATGCAGAATATGTAAGGAGCGAGCAAAATGCCAATTTAAATTAGGGCTGTGATTTTCCATTAATTTATTATTCAAATGTTCTGTGGCTCTCAAGATCGAGTAATCGAATAATCAAACTGTTTGCTTCTCTCCAAGGACAATATGAATCCCCAGCTCCTTCTGAATAAATGATGACTTACTGCAAAGATATTTTGCATTCTCTCACACTTTCAGGCAGGAAAGGTAGCAGCGGCAATGAATTTTATGTTATTTTATGTCTAGTTCTTAAGCTCTCTATCATGAATATTAATGAGGGAGAAAAATACTGTAGATGTGCTTCATGTATTGTTAATTAAGATTTTACTACTGATCCAAGTAATAGATTAGCGATTTCATGTTTGCGTATTTTCAAATGCTGAAACTTGAGGTAGGAGCACAAAAAACGTGCGGATCTGCTTAATTTCGTGTAAGCAAACCAAGACAAGAGAGAGGCTGCATACATTAAGGGAGGTGACATTTACGTTTGTTCTAGAATCTCTAAAACCACCTTAGCAGAAGGGTTTTTCTGCCATGCCCTAGCATTTACACCAAGCGCCTCTGGGTTCCCTTGCTCTTTCTGCTCAGTTACACTTATTAATCCGATATGATCTGGTGTGCCAAAACAGGTATTTTCTCCAAAAATAATAAAGCCCACACTAAAAACTCCTTCAAACAGCCTCCCCTTTTCTCCCCGTTTCCTAAAGGAGAGGTGGAAAAAAATTCACGATCCTTGCAAAGTGGCATCATTTCTGTGCGTCCATCTGACTTCAAACTCTGCGCTAACAATTTAAAGTATTAAAAACAGGAAGAGTAAAAAGGCTTTTAGAAACATCTGGCAGAGAACGGAACGGTGACGGGTGAAGCTGAGGCAAAGCATTCTGTGAAGCAGCCCGTCTTGACCATGACTGGCTGACACGTCTGCCTGGTTCTGGTCTCGTTTCCGTGGTGTCAAGTTTTCTAAGCCCGGGCCCGGGATTGGCATACGTCAAAACCGGGACCCCCACCCCCACCAGTTTGGATTGCGAGTGCTGTCAGGAAAGCAGCGGCTCCAGTCCGGAAGCTTCCAGAGAGAAGGGCGTCTCTGGCTGCGCTGGGGTCAGATGAAGCAGAGCGGGATGCAGATCAGCTGCGGTGGCTCTAAGGTTTCGCCCCGGAGCCCATCCGCAGGGGACCCTCTGACCTTGGATGCATCTATTTCTGAAACCAAAAGTCACGGCTGCGTGACTTCCGCATCCTCATAAGGGCGTCGGAATCCATCTGCCCTGGGATGCTGCCCTTGTGGGCACTGACCTATCAAATATTCAGGGGTTACGGTACACCGTGATGGAATTAGAACCAGGGAGAGAGAATACAAATCAATATGGTATCTGAGCAGCACAAAAGCAAGGAGAGACAAAGTGGTCTTTTATGTGTCAGAGAAATAATGCAATAATACACTACCACTATACTACTAGGTTACTTAGTATAAGCAAGTAAGATGTTACTTCACGACAGGTTTTGGTACTAATTGTACTCATGTTGCCATTCAGCAGAGGAGAACAAAGAATTAACAGTGGCCCTACTGTGATACTGGCTTTGGAAACAACAAAACTCCAACTGTTGCACCACACAGCTCTGAATCCTTTCCAGTTCTGCTTTACCCAGATTTTTTGAATAGTGTCTCTCGATTACAGAGCTTTTGAAGCACATGGAGTTTCTCCAGTTCATTGAAAGAGACTCAGGAAAGGCATAAGAGAGATGAATCAGTGAGACGTACACAATGAATTATGCATAGGCCTGGTGAGCTGTGTTACTTTTCAGATTCGCTCCTTGAAAAACTTCCAAGAGCAGTAATTCATCAGGATCCTTCTCATCTGCTCTTCTTTAATCTTCTCTGGGAAAGTTTCTGTTGGGTTTGTTGTTTTGTTTAATACCCTTCCTTAGCTTGTTAATAATGCCATGTTTAATCCTGAACAGTGAGGTAAAAATGAAGGCGACCAGCCTTTTTTAAGGTGCATGCTAACTGATAATTAGCCTTGCCTGCACTCCATCCCTTTTCTAGCTCCACAACAAATCCGAAGATGGTGTTATATATTCGCCATGTTTCTTCCGGCTCCCCCTCCAGATTGTTTTGTTCAGGCTTTGTTGCCTCTCTGTCAGTCAAAATCCTCTTGAAAACAACATGGCCTTAACTTAAGTCGCCTCTCCTTTTTACAGGGATTTGTCATGGAGATAATACAGCAGGTATGGATATAATCAGGCACACAAAGACTTTGCGAGCCGGGCAAGAGGAGTTAAGAGCTTGTGTGAGCGCATTTTCACTGACATTGGCTGTCAAGCAGAGAAATGTCAACCCTGCATCAATGCACACAAAGAGAACAGCCCCAACTGATGCACGCTCACTAAAAGAGTCCTCTGAAACAGAAATGTTCAGACGTTGCCACATTTGCCGAGGGCACATCTTTAATTCTCACATTATGATGTGATGACTGTTCCTTAGTTACAATGTGTAATGTCTGCCGATTTAAATTGAGTCCTGACTTAAATCAAGACCAAAAAAAGCTCCCAAAATATTATTTTGGTAGATAAGAGACTTGTTCACTCTCCACTGTTGAAAATCAACTGAAGATACTGTATAAGCTAATTAAAATTAAATATATGAAATATATATAAAACAAAGTAACCTACATTCAAGTGAGAACCATACAAACACCATATAAAGTAGTATCACAGATGAATCATGCACTTGTAAAGTAAAAATGAATTAAGACTCAATATGACACACCGCCTTCTGGATATCTAACATGCAGGTTTTTATATATTTCCCAATATCAGCCCTGCCACTTTTAATTAGACAGACCTTTCTCCATATTATCACAACTGCTGTTACTGCTGCATGTGTTGTAACAAGGGGGGGGGGGGGGGGGGGGGGGGCAGGATCTGAGCAGCATGTCACACATGATGTAATTTCAGAACTCAACCCGAGCTATCCAATCCTGCAATACGGAAGGGTTTATCTTCCTCTCGGAAGGCAGTCCTGTGACAAAAGATGGTTCTGCAGTGGCAGAGTGAGCGAGACGGGCCGAGTTAATCTCCCCTTCCAAGAATCGATTTCACTTATATCAACACCTTGTCAAGCCCGCGTTCGGCATCCGCTGCAGAAACTCCGGACCTGTGCAGGGCTGCTCGGCTCCCCTGAGCTGCGTTCCCTCATTTAACCATCCGCAGAGCCTGTGTATCAACAGCTAGAACAACACGATGTTCTGTTCCTTCCGCGCTCTTGTTTTCCTCTCTTTGAGGCTGTGCTCCACAGGGATCTGAGATCCAGCTCACGCCCAGTAATGTCAGAGATGAGCTTTCTGCGCATTTGTGTTCAAATTTGCACTTTTTTAAAATGATATGTAGCAACCTGAGTAACTGTTACAAATATAATAATCATGCTGTGCGCAGACACACTGAGCAAAACGGCAAAGGAATACTTTTCTGGCCACAGATGGAGTAAACTGGTGAAAACAAAATAAAGGTGCACATAAAAAGCAACAAACAACCCAAAGAAGACTCCAGAACACTTAAACGCGCAGTGAAGTGCACCTCTGACCAGATGACCGTGCTGTGTTTACTTAAATGAAGTTTCCAGTGTTTAAACACTCAACTAACATTGATTATAGTGGAAGCTCACCAGCAGAAACAAATGGCCTCTTTTGCAGTCTGCTACAGTGTAATTCCTGACATTCTGCATAAAGAAGTACATGATAGAATGCCACTTAAATCAATTTTTTCGCTTGTACACAGCTGTGCTTTGATAAAGTAAAACCCCAGCAATTTTTCTACAAACAAGGACAGGATATCCTGTAGGAAGGCTTTTTCAACAGGCTGAAGGAACGACACAATCGGCAAAACAAATAGAGACTGTACAAATCTGGCTGCACGGGAGACGCTAACAGGCAGGTAAACGCAGTAGCTGCGAGAATGCAATCGCTGTGAAAACACTTGCACACGAGCACTTTACTGAATATGGCCGCGTGTGTGAACCTGAACTTTGGATGGCCTTCCAGAGAGTAACACCGGAGAAAATGGGTGGCAAATTGGCAATTATTCAGGCATCAAACCCGCTCCATCTAAAAGGCTGACCTGCTTTCCTCTCTGCCAAAGCGGCCGCCCCACAGGATCATTCAAATGAATGTCAGCTGCTTTTGAAGGGGGAACAGAACCTAAGCACTGAGAAGCACCTCGACATCAATTTTTAAAAAGGCTAAACAGGGAATTTCTCCCTCTGATTATGTCACGTCCATTTAAGCACCACGAGAAGAGAACGGGGTTCTCCGAAAAGCTCCACAGATGAACGTCGGTCCCTGGGGTCAGAGTCGGTGAAACTGTGCCACCCAGTAATAATCTACATCAGTCTGGGGGCCGCCGAAAACAAATATCTCAATTACTCCTTCTTTTAGTGAGTCTGTCGCTCCAATTCCCATCAGACTGCACCGACAACTTCTACCGATGGAAGGTGAGGGTGGGCCCTGAGAAGACGGACCTGGTTGGGCTGATAACCCTTCCTGGGCTGCAACCACTCGGCGCCACAGCCAATCGTGTCAATGAACACCTTTCTGATCGCCTGCGCGCTTGTCTCTGTCAGTCACAGCTGCCGCGTCGGGTGCTGGGAGCTCTCACTCGTGTGTGGCGAGGAGGCGGCAGTGAGACCCTCTGGAGGACACGGCCTCTGGAGGTCAAACTCCCTCTCGCCGTCACGGCAGCCCCCGCACAGCACAACAAACAGAAGACAGGAGGCCAGCAGTGAGCTGTGAGCCAGGTTCGAAACACCAATTCTCAGTATCTTTGTTGCATCAAATCCTGTAATAACCAGGAGGCACGGACCTGGTGTGTCGCCATGTCAACAACGACTGTGAAGGAAGGGAGATTCAATTGTCACTTTGAGACTGAAGTTAATTGCTTTTTGTTCATGTGCGGTATGTTAGGAGACAGCCAGCTTCACCTGCAACGGCGAGTTCAGAATCTGCGGATGAAACAAGAGGCTGAGAGAAACCTGCTGTGTGTTTGTTTCATACCAAACATACCATATGTTTCATACCAAAATGATCAGCTTCTGATGCTAATGTCCCACAGCCATGGGTACCAAGTGTCCTTGGCCTAAGGACATCAGACAGGCAAGCATGTCTGTTTGAAGAAACAACCATGGCTGATCTTAGAATCCCTCTAAGGAACACACCTTAGCCCAGTGGGAGGGCCACGCATAACCATGTGTAGCGGCAAGGAGATGTGATCTCACATAAAAAGAGCTGTCGTTGCTCTTGCCACACTGAGAGGGTTAGAGGGACGGACTCTGTCTCCTGCCCAGGGGGGCTGCAGGGCCCCGCTGATAGCAGGCTAAATGCGTGGAAACTGAACAAAAAGCTCGGGCTCTGATGCCCTCTTCAGACGGTCCCTGTCAGCATCGCCAGCCTCTACGGATGAGACAGAGGGAGGGGTAGAGAGAGGAGAGAGAAAGAAGGAGAGAGACAGAGGGAGCAACAGGGAGAGAGAGAGAGAATATGAAGGGGGAGGGACAGAACTAGTGAGTAGGGGTAGGGAGAGAGAGCAACGGGGGTGTGGGGAGACAACCGATAGCAATCAGCAGCGCACTGACACATAAAAGCAGGGCGATGCAAGTGCACAGGCAGCTTTACACCAATCACTCTTCAGCGAGTCACGGATTTGAACTGATGAACCACACAGGCGCATAGCCTCTGCAATAAAAATGTTAAAAACCTTTCAGACACAGAGATTCCACCTCCACCCACCCCTGAAAAACAGTACATTGTCGCTCCACCGAGGCTGAGCTATGTACCCGGCAGCTGAATGCCTTTCCTTTCCTCCTCTCCTTCCCTAATACAAGCCAGAGGCTCTTGAGTTTTCTTCCCAGTCACTCCCTGCATGATTGGGCAGGAGGACCCCTACGTGTCATAGTCACTGGGAGTCAGAGGTCCAGAGCTACATTCGGCCTGAGCGATTTGCCAGGGAGGCCGGTCCTTTCTGCAGTGAAACAATGGTGGTGCTGTCAGTCATGTCTGGATTTAGTGTGAGGTTTTATCATGTCTTCTCTCCCCTGCTCTGCCCTGTCTGTGTAAGGCTGTTCACTGCTCTCTGCTTAAAACTGGGGGCTGGTTACAGCAAACCTAGGGTGCTGGTTTCTTTTATGCCTCCTGTCCTGCTCTCTCTGGGCTTCTGTGGTGATGGGGAGCTCGGGCTTCCTTGCAGAACATCTTGCCTAGTGACCTTGCCTTGCCTAGTGACTGGCAAAGAAAGACACCATGAAGCCTGCCGCTTCCCCTCCTGGTGTTCTCCCCGTCCATCAACGTGACCTGCGAAAGCTGGCCTTCGCTGGCTGTGCCTCTCTTCTCTCCCTCAGAGTCCCTGTGACTAAACAAATAGGACCATTTATAGATAAATAGATTATCTATTGTTTTTGCCTCAGTTTCCCTTCTGTCTTATCTCCGTGCTCATCACATGGTGGATGATAAAAAGGTCAACTCCATTCCCTCTGAGGCACGCCGAACGGCAGGCTACGGATATTGGAAAGACTTGCGTTTCTTCCCCTCACCAGCATCCGCAAATCTGCAAGACACTGGAAGCCAGGCAGAGACTGCAATAAAAGGGCTTTGCACTTTGGCATTCTTAGACGAAATGGCTGAGATAAGGGCTACTTTATTCAACTTAGTTGCGAATGGCACAGGGGGGTTGTTTCACAAAGGTAGCGTGGAAGGGAAAAGAAAATCCCAATTCGCTTCAGTTATCCTGTTCGAATTAATGTGATTACCCATGGCGGATCATTTATTTTCACAAAGACTGTTTATGATTAATACGATTCAAGGTTCACTCAGTGTTACTGCACTAATTTCCATCCCTTTCCTGCTAACTCTTTATGTTGCCATGGCAATCCTTTTCCTCCTTCATGGGCTGAAGACAAGACAGTCGATCGATTCAAGAGAAACAAATGGCTTTGCTTAGCCTGCAAATTTCTCACAGTTGCTACCAGCAGTCTAACTTGTTACAAACAACGCATGTACTATCCACATTTGTATTAATCAAGAAATGTTTTTTAACACGCTTTCTATGCCTTTAGAATCGTTGGGAAGAAGTAGTTGATTCTGATGTTGGAAACTGTCAGTTTAATCATGTTAAAATAAATCTGAAGCACCTCATCATGGTATTAAAATTAAAATTAATTTCAATCAATACTGAATTACGAATCTAAATTTTGGAACCTCTTTTTAATGTGAACCCTCAACAGAAGCCTGAAAGCTAGCCTACTAAAGAACAGGTTTGACAAGCAGCAGTAAGTTGCTATGGAAATGAACCTGGCACATTACTGTAGCTTGGTTTGTGAAACCAAAAAAGCAAGACTTTTAAAATGGAGCCTGGAAGTCTGGAAATTGTCCTGTAGCGAGTGCTTAACTTAACTAATGACTTAACCTTTGCACAATAACCCCCCAGTCCAAAAGCATGTCTGCCTTGAGGCAGGACACACAATGCTCTACAGTGATGGGGGAGCTCTGGGCCAGCACACTTTCCACCCAGACACATACATACACACACACACACACACACAAACATATACATACATACACAAGTGCACACAAGCATATACACACACACACTCACACACAAGCACTCACCCAGCAAGAGGTCATTTTCAACACAGCATTCGCACAGAGCGGACCAGGAGTAAAACAAGTTTACATGTGTATACCCGATTGTACTTTATGATCACAGCTCTGTTTTGTTCATTCTTCCTGTGGTTTCGGAGGTGAGCAGAAACAGACGACAGCTTGGTACAGCAATAGCTGGCTCCCTGGCTCCCTGCGTGGAGCAGGCCCCGGACCCTATGAATACCCATGCAACAGTGCAGTAGTAAAAAATCCCATACTGATGTCTTTCCAGATGCCCAGGTAGGAAACTTAGCTTCAGCAGCTTCAGTCTTACATCAACACACTCATATACCAACATGTATCTTGGCGCACAACACATGTAATGTCTCAATATTTATCTCTTAAAAAAGAGATGGAAAAGCAATGGAAATGAGAGTACTGTAACGAAATCCTTCAAAGTTTCAGGACAAGCAAGCAGCAAACGCTGTGCCCCTTTTCTCATTTCCACATTAATACTGCCAACAACCCAGGCTAACAGACGACCGTGACCTACACCTGCGAGGTGAGCAGTGTTCTTTCTATCAAAAAATTGCTTAGCACAGTGTGTCTTAGTAATGCTGTCTTAGTAAGTGCTCACTGAGCCTGCGACCTACTGGTTCATCCATCAACACACAACTGGATTGTTACCTTTTTAAACTGAGCACCCCCGTGTCCACCCCTGTGTGTGGGTGCGTGTGACAGCGGGCGCAGGCAGAATTCTCCTGGTGAGGGTGCAGAAGTGGGGACAGGAGGAGAGAGAGCGCGCTCTCAGGGGGGAAGGCTGTTCCTGCCACGCTTGACTCTACCATGCATCCTGGATTATTAATCGGGGCCACAGCTAATAGGAACCCACCAAACGCGGCCCATCAGGAAGCGCAAACAACTGCTTCGGGACGACCACAGCGAAGAGCGAGGGGGTTGGCTCTCTCTGGGCAGCTGCCAGAAAGGGGACACAATCTCAGATGGCGCCGACCCCCCCCCCTCCCCAGCCCAACTGCAAGGTTACCTGCAAAACAGCTGGGGGGGACCTCCTCAGCAGGGCAGGGGGACGTTCTAGCACAAAGATTCAGAGGGAGTCACTGCCTGGGAGCAGCAGAAACAAATAGCCATTCTCTCCCCTTCGCAAACTCACACACACTCTGCCCTCCATTAAGCACAGTCTGCAGTTTTCAGGAAATGAAGGATGGAAAGAAAACAACCTGTCGACTGGATGCTGGGAGGATCAGACTCTTTGGCTGATTTTGCCAAAGCATTTTGCGAGGGGAAGAGAAACTATTTCTCCTCTCTTCTTCTCACAGTTGTTTTTCTTCAGTTGCACCACAGCAGTTTTAATTGGCTCCTTTACATATCAACTGCCTGCCACTAAATGCGCTGACTCTACTCCGGTAGATGCTTCTCTCCATCTAAAGCGAGGTGGGGGAGGGCAGCAAGGGTGTTTAATGAAGGAGCAAACTGAAGACTAATATTGACACTGGATCTTTTCTTTTCACAGTCTCGCAGAACGGAAGGCCATATTCATGACAGTTAACATGCAGCAAGACCGCTCCGCACAAATTAAGTTCAAATTTACATATTCATTAACATGGGGAAGTAACATAATTAGAAGAAAGGAAGTGGACAGCCATGTCTGAGCATGTTATACATTCTTGACAGTTTTGTGGCACCTTTGCCATCTCAGCAACAAAACAGCCTCAGAGCCAGTGTATTAGCGGCAGAGTGATTTCAGATCTTGAGAAGCACTGTAATTAGCAGCTTATGACCATTTGAGGCTGGTAACTGGAAAACAAACACGTAAATTGAAACCAAAGACAAGAGCCCTCGCTTTCATCCTATTTTCACAGGTCTATATAAAGCCTTTACAGAGAAATTCACAAAAAAAAAAAAAAAAAAAAACAACCTACACACTTCATGGAAATGACTCCTATACCAATCCGCACTCATCCCCCACAAGCATTCCCCTGACTACTCCAGGGAGGGGAATGAGAGATGCATGGGGGAGTGTTTCTATTTCTGGCGCTATCTGGAGTTGGACAGGATCGAAATGCAGCTCAAGTGATTTGATGCACTTCAGGTCTAACCAGTACAGGCTCTCAAGTGAGCAATCAAGAAGAATCTGCATCTGCACATACTTACATAAGAAATGTAAGCCATACCACCTGTGTTCGTGGTGCAGTAAACACAAACGAGTACAACCTGGAGTGGATCAGAGGCCAGAGGGGGATTCCCACTTTGTCCGTGGTGGATTCTTTTTCTCTACCGAACCGCAACTCAACCGTACCACAGCTTGACCAAACCTCAGCTCGACCGGACCGCAGCTCAACCAGTCTGCAGCTCGACTGGACAGCAGCTCAATCAGACCACAGCTCGACCGGACCGCAGCTCAACTGGATCGCAGATCGACTGGACCGCAGCTCGACTAGAATGCAGCTTGACGAGACCGCAGCTCAACCGCACCGCAGCTCGACTGGATTTGCCACCAGGCTGCACCACCGCCGAAGTGCTGTGTCCGTCTCTTGCTCCTCGAGTCTTGGGAAAAGGAATCGACTCAACCAAATAACAGCGCCAGTTGCCACGTCTTTGCTGGCTGCATGCTGGGGTAGACATGAAAAGCCACTCTGACTCTTTCATGTGCTGCTTTGATTAATTCTGGCTGAGCAAATTATTCTTCAGACGAGATGCCACAGCTGCTTCCCAACCACGCAGCCTACTGAAGCAACGGCCAACTTGATGCCCCCCGTACAGGCTGGCCTCAGAGCCCCTGTCCTCTAATGTTTTAACGAGCGGGACAACAGTCGAGTATGATGAGCCTGGCTTGCTTTGTGCTGCAAATTGGCAGACACTGAAAAACTAAAACTTTCTCTTGCGTTCTCGGAAACAGAGAATTCACACAGAGGAGAACTCTCCAGCACATCAAAGCTGAATCAAGCTGGTTCCTCAATACAGCTCATTTGGCGGTTAGTCATTTAATCCGTCTTATCCCTGGCAAACGCTCCACTTACACCATACAGCCGACCGTGCATATGTCTTATGCCTCACCGACCAGATTTCTAGTCTCATCTCAACAGCCATGAGTCTGGCAAGAACTGCGCCCAGTACATTAGAGTCAGTCTTTTCTGAAGTGATGTGATTTCCTTCTGCTCTCTAAAATCTGTTCATTTTCCTTCAGTGTGGTAACATATCTGTTCACCAGAGTACATAACTGACAGAGCCAGAGTGTCTTTGCTCGGATGAAGATGAAGTCACCTTTTTTCAGGACTCAAAATCACAAGGTGACCCTGGAAGGAGGTGAGGGGTCGTGATATCTAAAGGGATCTGTGAGGGGCATCACATTAAAAGGGTAGGCATCAATGTCTGGCATTAGCCCAAAGCCTCATTAAATTGTTAAAACACCTAATTTCTCTCAACACCATTTGGCCCTCTGATTCACTGAGTGTCTTTGTAAAGCACAGGATTAATCATCACGCATAACTAGAGCGGTTAGATATGATTAACTTGAAATATTGTAGTTTTCTACACCTGCTCTGTGGCCTTCTGATCAGACACGCCAAACACCGTTTATGGCTTACCAAGACTGCGTACGTGTACCGAGAGCAGGCCCGACAAAGTCGTCCCCGGTCTTCATACCGGGCAGAGCGTGACTGAGGAGGAGTCATCGCCCGTCGCCAATACCAGGAGTTTTGAACAGCTGCCTTCACCCAAATACCGCACTGAGCAGCAACAGCTTGCTGACGCCACTCCACTAATCAGTTACAATTAAACAGTAGCAGAGGGCCTGTAACTGCTGTGACTGAGAGGGCTGAGAAAATGCCTGGACTTGTGGGCGAGGCGTGTTGACCTCAGCCTCAGCTGGTGCAGACCGCGGGACACTCTGTGCTAGAGGAGGCTCTCACTGCACTGTGACCTGACCCACTCCAAGTCATTCAGCAATGCTGGGACAGCTAATAATACATTGCTTGCATCAGGTTGTCTTCGTCACCACAGCCGATTTTAGAGGCTTCAGTTCTGTAAAACTCATTTGGGTGCCATTTTGACTCTTCTGTGGGAACGCTCCAGAGCAACACTGGCTATAAGGGGGTTAACCTATCAGGACATTTCACCTTGGGTCACAACAGAGTTGACTGAAACAGCTCTTCGATAGCTCTTACACAGCTGTGCTGAGATTCTGCCAACTACAATCTCCATTTTGTATTAAACCGAACTGTAGAGGAGGCAGCAATGTCTCCTAAAAACCTGTATTTAGCACTTGGTTCCTCCCCTTGCCAGGACAGCACTTCTTTAAGCATCACTAACAGCAAATTAAGTCGATTACATTCCTTTATGGCTGTACAATGTAAAAAACCTCTCCTTTTTTCACAGATAACGTTGAGCTGGGATTTACCTCAGCGGCAACGACTTACACTTCCTTCTACACAGGAGTGCGGGAGGAAGACAAGGCAAATTCAATAACAAAACCATTACTTCATAAATTAATTAAAACAGTCTGGCCTAAATTCCAAGGGGATTGGGGTAAAATACCCTTTAAAATGGCCTTTGAAATGTATTCTGCAGTACAGTGTATATAAAGTATACACAACAGGCAAAAGACTGCATTTCCTCCTCATTAGGTGACAGGGCCAAGTTAAGCATGCCATTACCATCCAAGGAAAAAGAGAGACAAAGTCATTGAGGCCTCTGTGGGTGATGGATTACAGAAGAGGAAACTACAGAACGATGAGGCCCCGATTAACAGAGCAATCTGCTTTATTATCTTTCTGTGGTACACAGCTGACGCACACTTCTTCTAACGGGCCCATCTGTAGCCCACGTTGTTCTGAGTAACACACCACTAATGCGAGACAGTGGATGGACCGCTTTTAGAAATACTAGGAACTGGAGTATGACCTCATCCTCATACAGGGCCTCAGACAGGGCTGAAAATGATGACAAATAAATCAAGAAGCAAGGACCAATCAGAACTGCTCTTAACAACTCAACTTTTTTGTGAATGAAGTCTGACAAATCAACGCACCATTTCAGATGCACTTCACCAAGGACAACAGCCTGCTTTCTGATCTCACTCAAAAGACCTTAAGCAGCTGACAACAGCGACTGTCGTCATCATCATCGTCGTCTACACCAATGTTACCATCACCATCACCTCGCAGCTGCAAATTCTGCCACGTGGGGAAGCGCAGATGGGGAGGGCGGCAGTGGAAGTCAGTTTAACCCATCTATGGTGATGTTCCACCTGCTTCTTTACCCAACAGGCGTCACCCACACTGCGGAAGTGCATCTTCTCTGGCAAACCTCTCGTTCAAAGAGCAGAGTAGAAGGCTCTCGAAGAATGTGGGAGGATGAGCTGCAGTTTGTGATTGGAAATGCAGCGCTCTAAAACAAGGAGCTCCCAGGGATTAGAGCAGGGCCACTCTTAGCGATATCACAGTGATAGGGACAGACAAGGAAAGGGCAGTTAGAGCAGCACTGCAGTTGGACCACAGAGGCAGAGATGATTAGAGCTAGACCGCTCTTGGATTACAGCAATAGAGACAGATAGGAAAAGGGCAGTTAGAGCAGGACAGCTCTAGGACTGCAGCAACAGAGACAGATAGGAAAAGGGCAGTTAGAGCAGGACAGCTCTAGGACCGCAGCAATAGAGACAGATAGGAAAAGGGCAGTTAGAGCAGGACTGCTCTAGGACCGCAGAAATAGGGGTGGACAGGGAAAGGGCAGGTGGTGGGAGGCGGGTGTGCCTACAGACACTGTCACACTGCCATCCTACTCCCTGGAGGGCAGAGAGACTCAGCCATTCCATCAGCCCCTCAGTCACTGTGTAGCCTGACAGGTCCATACCACAGGCCACACAGAGAGGACAAACCCTTCAAAAGCAATCTTCCTCTCATGGCCTGGTGGATGCCAACAGGAACATTCTCAGCATTTGTGTGTGTTTGTGTTTGTGTGTGTGTGTGTGTGTGCATGTGTGCACCTAGTGTGCATTTGTTTGAGTGTGTGTGAGCATGTGTGTGCGTACATGCATGTGCATATGTGCGCACCTTTGCGTATGTGTTCGTATGTGTCCGCATGTGTACCTGTGTGTATGTGTGTGTGTGTATGTGTATGTGTGCGCGCACACGCTTGTGTTTGTGTGTGTATGTGTGTGTGCCTGCTCTTGATTTGTGAACTTGACAACAGCTCTCCTTTATTTTGAGGGCTAATGTATAAATGGGAGCATGAAAAAGCCCATAATTTCAAACCCACTTTCAGATAAAGAGCCGTCTGTAATCTCAGCCCAAGACAGGCCAGCACCCGCTCCAGATTTGACTTTGCTTCATACCCACACCCAAACAAATATGGGCGGCTGTATATAAAATGCGCTCATTGTTGACGCTTTCAGATGTCTAACCCTGACCATGAGAACAGCATGGTATGTAATTACCAAGACAAAAAATGCTTTCAGTGTACAAAAACAGCAAGCTACTGACACGTACTAAGTACTTATTCTCTAGAAGTCAGAACAAACCCTTGCAAAAACAGGTTTGCCATTAACATTATTGATCTCAAAATAAATCAAAATTATGCTACAGTCTGGGTCACCTCCAACAAACTCGATAACCACTGTCCCAAAGAAAACCTAATTTATAGGATTGCTTTGTAGTAAATTCTTTTCTTTTGTAGCCATGCCCAATTTCTGTATGTTTAAATGAGGTTAGACGGCACAGACCTTAATGTCTGTTAGGAGCCAGGTCTATAAGAAACCCCATAAAGGCCATAACTTTCTGTGCTTTATTGGTATGGAATATGTCAACCTAGAACTTGCTGGATGGAATACTTGCCATCCCAGTAGTGCACTTCCTGCCTCCCTCCATTGTGCAGTTTGTTCAGTAATGGCTGAATCTCAGAGGAAGAAAGAGTCCGTGTCAACGGTCAGCAGCCATTTTGTCAGACAATAGCTGGTGTCAGCTCTTTGCAGCAGGGGATGCGATGCATTGAGGAGTCGTTGGCCCCTTTATCTTCAAGGAGCCACGGGGTTTAAAGGGCCTTCCTCTCCAGTTCATCTGCGCTTGGTGTGTCTCAGGATGAGCCTTGTGTGTGTGTAACCCCTGCTACTCAACACAGCCCCTGCACCCAGCAACACTGAACCTAACTCAGACCAATAACACCAACATAACAAACAGCCAAACTCCTCATTCTATCTAACAGTATATCCTGTCACCCACCTGCCAATAATTAGAGGAACATGTCATTAAAATGGCATGTGTGCATGTCACTAAAATTGGCTAACAAGGCCAGTTGCCAGTCAGGCCAGGTGCCACTATTATGTTCTGTGTGAGGAGAGAAAGGGCTGTGTCACCACTGTGTCAGTTTCAGCAGAGGCTCCAGTGAGACCAGGTGGAAGAATGCAGCTTTACTCTCTGCCCCAGGCCTAAGTAAGAGCAAGCCTCTGTTCACTCAAAGCTGAGGGGCCCGCAACAGCACATTCAGAGAGCACTCATCCAGCTCTTATAAATTACAGCCAGCAGTCAGTTTTAAAAGCACAAAAGATACATAAATGCAACCAGCTTTAAAGTAAAGGTAATAACTCTAAGCTGCCAGTGAAGTGTAAGTACTCTAAACATTAAATAACATAAGCTGCCATTTCTGTCATAATGCATTCTGCGTGTACGTTTTGGCCACAGCACGAGCGACGCCTTTAGCGGGGTAAAGGTGTGCAAATGCTGCCAAACTCAGGATGCAGGCTGTGCTCTTTTGCAATGCGTAAATGTGCAGATGGAAGGTGCAGGACGCTCCCTTGCTTTGCTGTGCAAATGAAACCTTTACGTGAACCACCACCTATCGATCGGTCAGGAAAACGCCAAAGTGGCTGCCTCCCCATGAAGACCAGACATGATGGCAATATTAAGCGATTATCAGCATCACATGACAGCATCCTGAAGATTTAATGGATTCAATTGATAATGTTAAAAGGAATTAACAATATTGCTGCTGCTTTGTTGACATCAGAATTACTGGGGCAGCAAATGTTGAATATTTTCACATCATATTATTGTATGAATTATGGAACTGGTTGCTGGAGGAACTATTCGGATTCCTGCCACTGCTCTTTGTGAGGATCATCATCCACTGCGAAACACCTAGACAGCCTCATTGGCCTCCTTTAAATAACGAGATTCGGTCCCACTCGTGTGTGCATTTTCCTGAGATACACCTGCTTAAGGTTACTGCTGTGCCTCTCCATGTCAGCGGGTTTGCAACCCTGTGATCTTAAAAATAGCCCATCATTTTGTTGTCAGAACAGCGTCTGAACAATGAAAGATATCTGCCCAGACTAGCAGCAGGCCTGCCTCTCTAATTCAGAGTGACAGCTTGTTCCTGCAACAAAATCTCAGATATGAGACCAGATGCAGCCAGTTCTGGAGTGTGAGCTTCAAGCAGCTCTCTGTCGGTCAGACTCATCTCGGGTTCATCAGGGAGCAGATGATATCTGAGGAGTAATGGGCATTCGGACACAGGCATAATTAAACAGGCAGGGATTCCAAATAATGACTGAATGTAGCCTAATTACCCACTGTTTTCAAAGTATCAGTCCCAATGCCTTAAAACACACAGAATTATCTTTTCTCCTGTGAAAACGCTTTATGAAAAAAGCCAGTTCTCAAGTCAAGGGTAAAATTCACAGTGGCTTCAAACTGGCTCTATTGTGGTAGCTGTTATTCATGTAGTTACAGTGTCAGTATGTGCAGTCTCCACCTATACAAAGGGCCTAGTTTTGTTATCAAAGACTGCACATTGTTATTCAGTGATAACATTTTCTTACGTACTATACTCTGTACATAGGATTGCGTATGTAATATGTGTATGTATCTCAGACGCAACATACTTTGTATACATTGTATACCCCGTGATCTGTACTGTCACCTGTACTGTCATTACAATTCCTTCTTGTGTGCATAGCAACATTCATTCACGCTCTAAGAAAGCTACCAAAATGTCTGAATGTTAATACATTCTGGCAGAATTCTTACACTGCCATGGAGATTTGACCAAACATCCCTTAAACATATACAGAGCATATACAGAGAATATGTGTCTGTGTGACAAGGAAAGACAGAGAAAGAGAGATGGGAGCAGGGGGTGCACTATCACACACACCAAGATGCAACTGTCCTGCTGAGGATACCCATCTCCACATTTCGCATAAAGGTCACTTTGTCTCACCCCAATCAGAGGAAACCACAATGATGCAATCACAACAGAGTGTAAACAGAAGTTAAATTAAACTATGTACATTAGCTGTTTTAACAGTGTTTAGCCAAGTAGCTAAACTGTTTTACAAGAGACAAAAGCAGTCAACTTTACAACCTTCTTCTCTTCATTTTTTGTTATTGACTTTACTATTACAATATGTAGAAATTGTAAAATTATACTAAAAATCAGATATTAGTTATTAAAAGGAAATGTTTTAGGTCAAGTGACAGACAGCAATTTTCAAAAAGGCTGGTTATCTGATGTACTGGAACTTAGTCTGCTGGACAGACAAAGAAACATCGTAAGTCTTTCCCCACAAAGAGGTCAAGGGGCCGTGTTCCCTACAATTAACGCCCCACACCACCCACCCCTTAATACGATGATCAAAGCCAGTAATCTCATAATCTCTCAGCAGGCCCCTGTTGTTGTTGTGGTCATTAACGTTACTGCCACTGGATGTCCTCTTGCCCATTCAAAGGCCTTGTGCTGTAAACATCTCAGCTCACGAAACCACATTGGCTCCATTTCACAGCCAAACAACAATTTCATGGCTGGAGAATCACAGAATAATTAGATAGCCCCCGAGCAGACACATCGATCAAAGTGGCTCTCAGAAATAAGACAATGTTTTGATGAGTAAATGCTTGAGGCCCCCACTCTCAAAACCAGGCAATATAAAAAACCTATATGTGCTACGCTGCTGGCATGACCCATTTACTGTGCTGCTATGCACAACTTCAAAATCATATTTCAAAGATCTATTTTCCACCCAATAAAACAGTAAAAAAGCCACACCCACAGGGTGTCCTCAACTTCTGCATTTTTAGGGCGATTAGAGAAGCACATTAAATAAAATCTAACTGACTGTTACTATCACCAATGTTAAAGATTTCCAAAACTTTGGTAATTGTACAAAACTGAAACAAATGGATGGAATTCACCCAGCATTTGTTCTGGTGAGAGGCCTAGAGGCATTTCCCATGTCCCACTGCCATATTGCCCTCATGGCCTCTCATGTACCGTTCAGGTGGAAAAAAGGCGTGACTATTAATCTGTTGTCCTCAAAATCCAAGACATGGTTTCAAAGCTCAATCACAGTTTCTAACATACAAATAATCCATTCAAATCAGGTTATTCTGACAAGCGGTCAGCTCACTCAAAGCAGATGGCTGGTTTTGTTGAAAAGTGAAAACCCAAAAATCAAGGAATCATATCCTAACCGTGCTTTGTGCAAGCCCTTTTTCATGCATTTAAGCCACAAAGACTAAATAATGCTGCCATGTCGCTTTCCAATTTCATTGAGCTGTTGGGAACTGGAATCTGTTTCAGCAGTCTGCAATTACAATTTACCCTTGGACCTTTTAAATTAATTCACACACTGTGGACTGTGTTTACGCTAAGGTCGATTTGAACAGCTACCTATTTTTTCCCAACACACATATGCGTTTTGACAGCAACAAATCAAGCTACACGTGTAACATGATGAATGACCATGGACATGCAGTTCCAAGGCCCCTCCTAGTGAATGCTGTTCAGCATAATGACAATCGGTAGTAGTACTACATGTTTACTGGCCCCCGGGGTTAGATCTGTGGAGGGTCAGGAAGGGAGGCACCAAGTTGCCGCAATGGGGGTCAATGACAGGGTCATACTCTCCACTGCGTGAAAGACAGCTTTCTGTGCAGGGCCTACAGTTATACGACAATTATATTCATTCATTGCAGCAATGCAATGTGTTTTTTTCCAATGACTAAAAAGGACATTTCAGTTCATGTTTGGTGCAGAAAGCTACTCCTTGTCAAGGTGTAGCTTTTCATTCAGTTCATTTAGAATGAACACAATGACTGCAAAGTTCACAGGTGACACATGCTGCAAAAATACTGACCCAACCTGAATTTTTGCAATGGTTTCAAAACCGTAATGCGTTTCACAGTATCACTTGAGCATCTCCTGCCAAGGGGTTTATGTACAAGGAACTGGTTCCCATTTCAAGCCATCTCTTAGAACAGAGGAAACAGAGTTGTCTGGAATGGAGTGCATGTCAACTTCAGAGCAGGTTATTGTATTATATTATCCCACCACTGCCCCCACAGGATCTCAAATTTCCCAAGAATGGAGCCAGACCTCTGCAGCGTTACTGCAAGTCCTGACCTGAGTAGCATGCTTGTGCAATACAGTGGATAGAGGTCCCTTTAAGAGGATTCATGCTGCGACCACAAGATCCAGTCACCTCAGTCCCAAACCCCTCTATTTACTGGATCAATTCTTTGCAAGGTAACGTTGGAAAACTGAGATGATGCCCTGCTCAGTCTGCCACAATACAACTGTAATGACACATGGTAAGTGGCACATGCAATAACACACGGCTTGCAAACAATGGAATATAGGCAGGGAGTCCAACTACTATCTCATCAGAGCCAGTTCACTATAAGAAAAGCCCTTCAAACTCAGTCAGACATGCAGCACAATGCCTTTTGTTGCCGATCCCCTGGGGAATATGGAGCCACAGCCACATTATTCTAACCCAAGATTGTGTTACATTGCACAGTACAAGCAGGTCGGCACTCTCCTGCTGAACGTTATAATCTGATGAAAGGGGCACAAATGGAATACATCCTGAAGATTCAGGGGATATCCAAAGGTGCCAAGTATACCTGGCTGATATGTGGAGTGCAGAAATATAAAAGCAACAAGTTTTTGTAGCAGGAGAGGCTATTCTGTATCTCACCTGCTCCAAAACCTGTTGTTTTTGAATGTCTACACTCCGCAAATCAGCCACCAACCACTGTGCTTATTAAGGAGGAAATCACTGGATGGAGACCTCTGCTGTAAATAAGAGACCAAACCAGCTGTGCTTGGCTGGGCTTAGGATACTTTCACAAAGCCCTACAGCAATTGATTACTCTCGTTTGTGGTCACCATACCAACACTGCTCCTAATGCAAAACCTTGGCCAATCTGACCCATTTCATTCCTACCACTCTACTGAGGAGGTGAGTTTACTAAGAATTCTGTAGCAAGTGCTGTCTGCACAGAAAGTAGTCTCATAGTAGGTCTCAGTGTTACATTTGTGTGACCTTCCTATCAACCCACTGCAAAAAGCAGATGCAGCTAGCTACTTAACAACCACACTTCCACATTCTGAGTGGCTTTTGCTCTCGCCTTTCATTTCCTTTTATGATTCTGAGAGGGAAAAAATGGTTTGTTGTGGAAAAATATTAACTGAACTGAACTGAAACAATTTTCTGAAATAACAACATTGACATTCACTGGATCAATAGTTTTAAAAAAGGAACCAAGGAATTTGTAATAATGCACCACTTAAACTACAGTTTATGATAATTAGCTAACACTCACTGTCTTCACGATCTTCCAGAGTTGTGATGTGATCTAGCAATTCTGCCCTTGCCAGCACATGGTTCAAAGGGTGTATGAAGCAGGATTTTGACTACACTAAATCCATTTTTTTTGTTTTGGCATTCCCCATTTGTCAACAGTATAACAGATCTACCTTCAATGCACTGACTGCCTTCAACAGAAAGTGTAGCTTTTTTAAATAATTTTGAGCAGCTTTTGTGCATTTTGGGAACTGTAGCTCAATATGCAGACTATATCATGTGGCTCTTGGGCACCAAAGGAGTTGCTTTTAAACGTTCACACCTTTTTTGCACCTAGCTGACTATTCAGAGGGCAACAGGCTAACAGTTGAACACAAAACATGAAAGGTTTAATCTGCCATGAACTCAAAGGCCTATGGGCACTTCTTCACCTTTGTTCTAGACCGGAGACAGCTGGACTCACCATGGGTGGGCAGCTGGAGGGCCTCACAGGGGCAAAGCTCTGCGTTCCTTTCTGGTGGGCCGCAGCCCCGAGCCCATTCCTGGGTGCTGAATGCAGCAGCTCTCTGCAGAGGCAAACAAACAGAGGGGTTCAAACATAAAAAGCATGCAGGCAAATAAACTCCAGGGCTCTGGGCAGGCAGGCCAATGCTATATGCAATGAGGCTCCTCACTGCTCCTCAACTCACTCACCAGGGGAAAGGGGGGGGGGAGTGTAGGACCACTGCCAAGGCTAGAGTACAAAAAACATCAAACAAAGAAAGCAACTGGGGTGAAGGAGTCATCTGTCAAGATCGTTTTTCCTGCCCTGGCTGGGATTCAGGGGGATTTTTTTCGTTGTTACTGCTGCCAGTGCACCTTGACCTGAGTGGCGCTGGACCGCTGCCAAACATTCCCAGCGAGAGGGGACAGCAGGACGTGCTTCAGCCCAGCTCTTGCGCCGGGACGAGCCCAGCAGATACCCCACCGTGACAGCGGTGCACGGCCCGCTCCTGGCACAGAGCCTCACCGACATAACGGACGATTGCCGAAGTGAGACAGATCAGATCTGGTGGCCAACTAAACGGATGGGGCTCTGTGAGCTACTGTGCCATTCACTTTACAGTCATGGATGTTGATGCATCGGCTCCATCTTCCTGACTTCTCTTGGGCAACCCTATGGCTGCCTTGGAACTGGATTACAAGATGGGGCTTCAGAGGCGGTGCAGAACAGAAATCAAAACCATGCCTACCAAATTAGATCTGTGCAGGGAAGTGACAGAAAATAAATCTGGGATGTCAACCAAATGTAAATTGTGTTATATGAGAAATAACTGGCGGGTTTTTAATGAAGGGTAGCGGTTCCCTTTGTTAACTCATATGTGAATGATCTGAGGCATTTAGCTGATGGTTGCACACTAGTTAAACCATATAAAAACACACACACACACACACACACACACACACACAGAATTGGGTATCAGGGGATGTTGTGGTGGCTGTTAAAATGCTTTTGCAGTTTTGTACAGCCATTTCCCCATTTCCACACCCAGCTGGGGGTAGTGGAGTTAGAAGAGGGTACACTCCAGCCCAAAAGCTCCTGCAAGGAGTGAAAATAGGAATTCCAGGCCCTATTAGCCTATTAGGCTTTTCAGGTCTGTTTCTATTTATGCTCCAAGAACCAAGGACAACTTGAGGTTACGCTAGTTCTTGTGGATATGTGTAAGTGTAAAGGCTTTGGGGTTTTATCAGGTTTGGAGCAGGCAGCTTCTACAATAGCCAGGCCCAGCACATGTGCTTCACATAGGAAAAGAAACCCCATTTCTCTATGCAGATAAAAACAATGAGGTCTCCCGAGATCTCTCTCAGCTGGAGTCAAAGACCAAGTGTACTGAAAACACAGAGTCCTTTGAGAATCAGAGAAAAATGCACTATGAAATTAAAATCAAATACCCTGGCTTCTTTCATTTTCAATTATTTCAGTGGGGGCAACAGCAAAAAAAAAACTCTCATTTTGTGGATATTCCACTGGAATGCAACAGCATATATATACCACAGTTTCACCCATTGTTCTTCGGGCCCCTGCGTGTTGGGCCTTATTCGTGGTTTTCACATTGGATATGTTGCAAATGATACTACAAACACAGCAAAATGCAGAGCTTTCTTTATTATTTTACAAAAACCATAGGCTACCTGAGCTGCTACAATAATTGGTGTATGAACTAAGAGCAGCCTTTTCTACAGACTGACTGAAAACAGAAGCACATGTAAACAAAGAAGAGTACTGTTAATGACATCGGTCTAGCTAGTGCTGTGATCCCACTGTCATTCTCTACAACTTTCCTTTGTATATTTTTCATTTGTTTCCAGTAACTGCAACACATTCTTCACAAGACAAACACTTCAACTGATTATATTTCTAGTGACACATTTCAGTCATTCCTACTGAGAGACTTGTGAGACTGAGAGACTTGTGTGCAAAGACTTGTGACATCTATCATATTACATAATAGCTAGTTACAGATCCTGCATCAAGTGTGGCACTATTGTTTCAAGTAATCCCATATCTGCTTATTTAGCTCCTTTATAGTTAATGTAAAAAACTGAACCAATATTTTCCATCACATTTTACTATAGTATCCATTAGTACAGGATTTTTTTTCATTTGGACTGTCAATTTCATTCTTAATGTGACTTGACCTGGATCTAAAAGCACTATATTTAGAATAACTGAGAACAGAGCTCTAATCTTGAGGTCCAGTTTAACAAAGATACTGTTTGTGCTGGAGGCAATCTGAATCCTTTTCAAAACAGAGCAAAGCCAACTACAGTTGTCACAAAGAGAGCAAGCATGGCCTCATTAGACTCAGTCTTCATCAATCCAAAGACCAAAATCAAGCCTTTCCAGAAGGATATTGGCAGGTGGCTTCAGCAGCAGTGCCTCCATACAGGCACTGACCAGAGTTCATCCGCAATGATTTTTACCGCTTGTCTGAGCTAACCCAGCCAGCTGGACACCTCAGATCTACCACACGTTTGATCGGCGGTGAAGAGATCGGGGTCTACAGGTAGAGGAAAACAAACAACAAGCAAAGCAGATAAGAGGCTAGAGGCTGGAGAAGACAGGACTGACGTGTGTCACAAACTCAGAAATCTGTATTCAGCCCCTCATGTAGGTGCTTCACAGTCGTCTGAGGCCAGTGTGCCTTCAAATGCCTGATCAGCCTTAGAAGTGAACTAAGCAGATGCAAGAGGAAAGCACCCCAAGCTACTGTGGGGCTTACATTAAATACACTGTGCTATGGGCGATCAAGCACAATAACATTACCGCTGAACATAAGACTAGTAAGGAAAAGATTATGACTATACGGTGGCAACACCACTCCTCCTGCTACCAAAGCTGCTGAAGGTGCTGTCAACTTACTATAAAAAAGACAACATGACGAACACAGTATCAAAATACCACACATGAAACACAAGGGAGAAAAAAATCAAACAATGTCACATAACACAGTAAAGGAATCTGTGTTCTGCCATTCTTGATGCCTCATTTCTTACTCACAGCTCACATTGTTTGGGTGGAAAGGAGACCGGATCCTGAGTGTCGTAGTCCAACTAAGCATGATGGAGAGAGACTGCTCTCGGTTGTGGGCGGGGACTCAGCCCCCCCCACCACCTCACAAGGCGTTGACGAGAAACATTGCATTGACCAGGGGCGGCGTGAAACACGGGATCTGTGGCATATGCAAATCCAGGCACTGAGTCACAGCTCACATTTAACAAACCCACCATTATGTCGCAGGGAGTTCATGAAAGAGAGAGACAGAGGGAGGGAGAGAGGGAGAGAGGAAGGAATCCTGACACCACAGCCCAGGCACTGCCTCAGGGACAGAGGAACAATAGAGGAAGACGGTCTGACGGGCTTCCCGCTCGCCGCTCGCCAGACGTCCAGCACAATGCTCCGCTCACATTCTGCTTCTTTTTTGTGGCCCCTGTCACTGCCAGGGATATCATTACTGAGAGGAAGGCTTACCTTCCCAGGTTCCAGTGCGAACGCCATGAACACAGAGAGAGAGGGGAGAGCGATGTGGCTCTGTGGAAATTTGACATTGAGAGGGGAAGCCTGCTTCGGTGACATGGGTATGAGAACACAACACCTCAACAGAGCTATCAGCCTGAGGTCAGGGGAGCACGCATGCTCACCCTCAAATATACACACACACACAGACACACACACACACACACACACACACACGCAAACACACACACACACGCACACACACACAGACACACACGCAAACACACACAGACACACAGACACACACACACACACGCAAAGACACAAACACACACACACACGCAAACACACACAGACACACACACACACACACACACACAGGCAAACACACACAGACACACAGACACACAAAGACACACAGACACACACAGACGCACACTGACAGACTGACAGATAGACAGACACACACACACTCATGTGCATGCATAAACACATAAACACATGAAAGGTTACACACACCTGTGTTTGCATGCACGCACACACGCACGCACGCACACACACACACGCACACAAACACACACACACAGAGCAGGACTGGAACACACGAAAATGGACTCTGTAAGTCTGTGGCTGATGAATCCAATAACATGCTGTGCAAACATGGAGTGGAGACTGGAGCACACTCGGCCCTGGATTCAGCGGTGATCGCACACATAGGGCCCACTTTAATACGCACAGATTAAGGAGGACTCTGGTGTGCAGCATGGGGATTGTCGTGTTAAAGAGCCCAAAGGTGTTTGTCTTCCCAGCGTTCGCGCCTGAGGATTTAGAACAACAGAACAAAGCGACGTCGGCAACGTCCTTAATTCCCTCAGTCGGGTTTAAGCTGCTGCCTTCACTGTGTTCCTCTCATCACTGGATCAGTTCCTTCCGGAACTCCCTCTCTGCTCCATCCCCTTCGTTTGCTTTGGTTCCTTTCTTTAACAGCTTACTCTAGAGGTAATGGTGTGAACAAGGCCACTGTGTTCACTCGACTCTGAACCGCTTCAATTAGAAGCCACAATTAGGTTTCCTTCTCACAGGAAAGAGTCACATGTTTTCATTTTTTTGGGCCTAAACAAAAATGTTGAGGTAATTGAATTAATCAGGACAAAAAAAGGTGTTCCCCCCCACCCCCTGCAGTAATTTAGAATATTGCAATAATAATAGCGTTAGCTGGGCATGAACCATATTTTTGGTCACTTCGAGAGAGGGCAAAAGAATGACAATGAGAAAAACTTGTAAAGGCACCAGAAATCACCTGTATAGGGCAACTAACAGTGACATCTTCAGGTGTGACATCTTTCATTTTTTTTTAACGCATAATCTGTTCTTCCACACTAACAAGAAAACCAAGAGTCTCCAGAGTGCAAATTGGCTGGAATGTAGCGTAGCATGTCAAGAGTGTGGTGTTATGGTCATGGTATTATGTTATCATGGTATTAAGCTCATCAGATGACAGAGATAATAGGTTCCACATACACATCTATCCCCAATTTTTATCCGGTGCAATTCCAGGGCTGGGGACCTTGGGGGACTGGGGCAATTCATGGACTGTGGGGAGGTGTTCATTGTGCAGTGGGGATAACTCCAAGTGTAGAAGCACTGTTAGGGGTGGGCTGTCAGGGAAACCATGTGCCCCCAAGGAGACAAATCTTGATTAGGAAAGAGTGGATAGAGAAGAGCAGGGTCAATCCTAACAGACGGACAGAGCATGTAGCCTGATTTAGTAACCGGATTGGGCATCACACAAAATGGCAGCTGTCTAGTGCCCCCAGACTGCAGGATATAGCCTCCCCCTTCCTCATTTTGTCAAAGCAGTGGTTTTCTTTACAAAAGGGAAATACATCTTTGAACCACAGAAAATAAAGAACACAACCATTTCATCACACAGCACAACCTCACTGTCCAGTATAGCCATCCCTTTCCTCTCCTTCCTGTCTCGACAGCTTGATTTAAGAGCATGATTTAAGGCTGCAAGTGAAAATAACCACACGTTTGTTTTAAACAGGAGGGGTCAGAGAAGTTGAGATGTTCACACTGACCTGAGCCGAGTCCTATGGTGCTAGACCCCACTGCAGCTACTGGGGACCAACTGAGCAGGGGAGAGCACGAGGGCTCCTCCTGTCACCCACAGATGGATGGTGCGGTTACTCAGAGAAGGCTAGAGGCACCGGTGCCATCACTTATTATCACCCACACAAGCAGGGCCCAGCAGACACCCTGAAGGAGGAAGACAGACCTTTAAAAATGCCCGCACGGCCACCGGTGATTTCAGCTGAGTGTGGCAGCCTGTGTGCTAACTTTCGGAAACAGCACAGTTCCAGAGTAGCACTGCCGTTTCCTGCCCCCCTTCCCTCCTTCCCGCTTCCTCACCCTCCACTGTGACTGCACATTTTAGTCCTGTGTGCACAGGCCGATCAGCTCTCCTCTGCTGGCTGCTGGGAGATATGAGGGGCCTGATGCTGTGGGCGGGACCGCAGGGTGATGCAGTGAAGGGTGTGGAGCTGGCTCCATGACACGGACCACAGCAGTCACAACATGCCCTCATGTGACCGACACAGGAGGAGGACAGCTACGAGGGGGGGAGCAGACCGACATGAACACCGCCCCCTTGCATCCCAGCAGCCTCAACCCCTCTACAAAATCCCAAAGCAGGACTCCTACCCAGACAAGCTGTCAAATCCTGACCAGATTGCAGTGTCTCCCATAGCCTAATTTAATTTTACACGATGCCTTTTTCCCAGCGGGGGGTGAGGGACTTCTTTCCTCTGCCTTTGTTTTGCAGTCAATTCAGAGGCCAAGTCTCACTTTAAACACACTGAAACACTTGGCAGATTATCAGATAACAGCGATCAGGACATCATGGCCCATCATGATGAATGCTTCGCTTGTTAGGGTCTAACTGACACTGCATTCTGAGAAGGGTGTGGTATGCAAAGGTTACCCACCGATGGTCTGGTATGCAAAACAACAGCAGCTTAGCACTAAAGGATATTTCCTCAATCTCACCACAGAAGCACAGGTAATGTCACTCCACACCTTCATGTTTCTCTGCTGAGTGTCGGACACAGCACGGCAAACTATTTATTGCACGGCGTTTAATATCAGTCAAGTCAGCAATTACATGTTGACAGGTGAATTTACAAGGTTCACAGTGTGATTAGGTCAATAATGTTGCAATGCTGTTTCAATGCTGTGTTTTAAATATGAAAAATAAAAGGGTGACGAAGAATAAAATATTTATATCTCATAAAACTATAACAATAATGCTCTGCTGTACAATAATGATTATTTTAATGACAGAGTGCAGTTAATGTTACACTATGGCCCTGCGAAATACACTCAATATTGCTGCCCTTCAGACACAGTTTGTTGACACAGTTCTCCTTGTGAAGTGCTGACAGTTATTCCCTACTAAAATAAGTCAGCACCATTACCAAGTGAGCAGACTCTTCCTTTTCAGCCAAAAACAGCTTCAGCATTCGGCAAAAACTAAAATAATCCCAGTAATATCTGTAGACAAAAAGCAAGTCAAGGCAAACCCTACAGATCCTGTGACAACATATGCCATCTGTCATCCACTGCAAATCCTTTTAGGAATTACTGAAATCACCACAACAGCACACTGTCTGACAGGAGTATGAGACCGTGTTCTCAATTAGGGTAACCAGGCATTCTGACACAAAAGCAATTAGTCTGGCTTCTGTGTGCCGCATCTGATTCCACCACTTGGCACAATCTTGGAATCGGGATATGAGCTGGGTTGGGTGCTATTCCCTCTGCTACCTGGCTTGCCTGAAGTACAAACCACAGGCTCTGCTCCAGTAACGCAGCCTGACTGCTCTGTAGTTTTCCCACGAGTCTTGCAGAGAACGGGACCTGTAATTTCATCCATTTACAGCAGGTGAAGACCACTGTCATACCAGCATGCTCCTGGCTTTCTCTGGGATGGCTGATTCCTGCTCCACCAGCCTCTCCCCTGCTATCAGAGAGAGAACAACAGTGACAGAGTGGGGGGGCAGGCAAAGCAGGTCTCGCCCAGGGCAGATCGGGCTGATGTCAGCCCAGGTATGTGCAGGTGTGAGCAGACAGGTGGCCAGCGGGGTGTTGCCGTGGGAACATGTAGCCAGGGGTGATGTGGCTGCACTGCAAGCCTAAATAAACACTATAGGCCACACTACCATACAAACAGGACACAGCTGCTCAGACAGGCCAGACAGGCTCTTCTCCCCTCTTATCAACGTGTCACCAACGGCTGCCACACTCCTTAAACAAAGGATTAGCGTTCCATAACCATGGGGCTGCAATAACTACGACCCAGTGGAAAAGAGAGATGGTGCAATCTCCACCAAAGCAGCACAGGAAACTCTCAGCAAGATGCACCTTGTAATCACAACATTACTATAGAACCTCTGATTTGCTGTAATGCAATAGCCTGTGTTGTGTTGCTTCTATTTTTAACACTGCACAATACCGAATGAATAGAGAATTCAGTACAACAGGACACTAATTTGTGAGTCAGGGAGTCGGAATGAGCCAAGCAGGCCCAAGACAATGAGATACCTTCCACAGGAGGGAGGGGCCGTAAAGCACGACTTAAAATTAGCGTCCCCGCAAATTCCCTTATATTACCTCAATTACAAGTCGCAGCACCCTGGCAGAAAATTGGAATTTCATAGCCAGCCCCTGGGGCTGCCGAGCGAAGGCGGCCTTGTCTGCTTGCCGGCATGTCTGCTTCAGGTGAAAGGTCAAAGGTGAGAAGAGGTCACAGGGTGTCCATTTGAGTGCCCATAGAGTTACTGTGATGAAGTAGCTCCCCTCTTGGATTGAGAAGGGCACTTTTAGAATGGCATAAGACGGTGCTTGGAAGGTGTAGGAGGAGAAAAGCCGAAAGACAAACCCTGCGGGTGCCGCTCCCGTCTTCTCTCAGAAGCGCCTGGCATGCTTGAACTTTGACAGCCAATTTACACACTGAGTCTGAGTACGACGAAGAGAGTGGCGGCCGTCTGAGTGGGGGAACAGTACTTACAATAAATCACAGGCTGTGCAGCACTGAGATCACTCTACCTCTGGCTCATTCATTGCCACCATGACCAAATTTACAGACAGACTCCAAAATCCCCCCATGTGTTCTACACTGACACTGCCCTACACCAGCAAAGTTGTGTAAACTGGTTATGTGGAAATACAACTAGTGAATACTGACTGTTGTACAGTGATACTGTATTTGTTATCATTTTCTTGGATTTTGTGAATGCCCTTTAGTGGCAGACCAGCATCCTGTTCAGATCTAATCACGTTAAATGTCCAACACATGCTCCACATTCCAAAACAGCATTTTCCAAATGAATCCAAATCCTCTATGCTCATGTTCTTAACTTAACATAGCATAATCTATGTTCATATCTTTGTAGATTTCAGTTAAAATGAACTGCATACTGTGCATCTACAATTATCCAACCTCTTTAGAGGACATTTTTCCACCATCCCATTTGTAAATGTTTTTGGTATATACTTAACCTCTCTACTTTCTCGTTTGTAAACCTCAAGAGATTCCTTAGAAAAAGGCCGTTTGTTTAGATTGTAGACGTGTCAGTACCATGCAGGTCCCTTCTCCTACAGGCTCTGATGTGGAGCGCACGTGGGGGCACGTCACTTCCTGTTCTCCTGGGAACCGTCGTTTCCCCGCCTCAGTGTAAACAAGAAGCCGCAGTGCGCTAGCATGCTGTTACTGCAATTACTGCTGACACGAAGGGTGGGAAAGCCCGCTGTGAACCACTGCCGCGATGCCACATAACCAATCATTTCGCTCCTATTTCACTAAAACACGGATTTCACCGCCACCGAAACAGACACAAACACCAGCCACCGATCGCTTCCACGAGATGAGTCACTGGTGGATCTGTCACATGTCAATGTTTCTGGTGGTGGGTTCCAGCGAGCCATATGCCCCTTCTGGCTCAGTAGCTTTTCCTTTATTCCTTTATTTTTCCTTTATCTGTTCTTTATTCTGACATCACGCATCACACAAACCAGGAGCAGAGAGGCAAACAACCGAGCAGCCAGCACCACAATGCTGGCTGTCCTTCATTCCAAGATGGTGAAGAAACCCTGCATTCCTGTGAGTGCACAAAGCCCTCACCTTCTTCGAAAAGGCTCACATGATGAACAAACAAGGCGGTGCAGAGCTGCTCCACTGGCTTGAAGCAGTCCTCCATCTCAATCACTTTGTCCTGCTGTCACTGTCCCGAGGTTTGTGATGCTGACCTCTGGAAATGGGTGAAGTTTCTCAACATGGGAGATTAGGCTCAGCTCTGTGGTGAGAAGCTGTTCTGCACCTCTACACTATGCTGTGATACCTGTGCTGTGAGTGTCAGCGATGTTACCAGGGAGACATGTGTTCACCAAGGACAGGCAGTAACGTCCAGACTGCCTTACTTAAGGGAATACTGTATAAGATGTTTCTGCCCAGCCACCTCTTCACGCATGTCATCATGCTACAATGGTGTATTCCTGGTTATTCTTGTTTGGCTGCTGTGTGTCAGATTTCCTGTACTGATGTAATAGATAAGAATTTAGCAATATGTCATGGTGGCTGTGAGATACACTGAACAAATATCAATGTCTTGCGCTTGTCTTTATTGTGCTTGGTAAGGCAAGCTATCAGTGTAGAGCTGGAGGAGGAGCAAAGGGGTAGCAAAAACATTGAGACGTGTACTAGGAAGTGGATAATAACACTAGGCTAACAGAACCTGAGCCACAGTCTCGTTTAATATTAAGAATGGTGGCCATGCTTATTCACCGACTGCCAAGATACACAGTGACATAATAAAAGTCGCCAGCTGACAGGAAACATGCTTTCTTTAGCCTATATTACTTTGCAATATCACACCAGTAGGAATTCTCATTTCCTCCGTGCTAATAATGTCTCACTTCCTCCCTGAAATCAGGGGAGAGAGTACTTGTAACTGCTGGCTAAGAATTCCTAAGGAAAACCATATCACAGAGTCACGCAAGTGGGGCATTTTGCTGTGGCATTTTGCGCCCCACCAGTTCAGTGAATTCAGAGCAAGGACTCTGAGGCTAATCAAGGTGGGACTGAATGGTAATGATTTCCCTGGAATCGGGGGAGAGGGGTCCGGGGGGTATTCTCTGTGGATATCAATTAGGAGCTCATTACACGTGCATTAGCAGGCGTCAGCCCCAGTGGTCTGCCCTCTCCTAGGGTCTGACTGCGTGACTCATTGACCCTGACTTTGGAGGAGGGGCTTCTTTAAATGCCAGCTCACCCCCTTCCTCTAAAAGGCTCTACAAAGCTAACCCTCTCTCTGGGGAGGAACATGGCTGCCTCTCCACTCATTTAGGGAACTAGCAGTCCCTGAGCTTCCCTTTAGGATATTACCACATACTAACTTCAAGGCACATGTTATGTGCATAAAAATACAAATGCACTGCCTGCAAACATAGTATCTGAACTGGATGCAAGGATATGTTATTTTGGAAACGAAATCAGAAGCAAGCAACATGCAAGGACATGTGATGGATTATGCAGGATTGTGACAACAAATACCCTATCATCACCATTCAAAAATAACGTATTGTACAATAGCAGTACTAGTACCACACGTGGTGTACAGTGATGGGCTCTGCTATGAAATCTACCTGTGCTCTAGTAACGACCGGCTCTCAGGAGCATCTGCAGGAAGAGACAAGAGGTCTCCACATCAGCAGTGGCCTGGCTCTCTATTCGGCTCCTGGGGAGCCGGCATCCTCCAGCACACGCTCTCTCTAGTGCCTGTGCTGAGTGTGCATTTCGAGCCAGAGGTGCCGGGGTATTTTTAGACGGGGGCGGGCACTCTGTGAGCTAAAACTGTGGAGAGCCGGGCCCGGACAAGGACAAAATCCAGGAACCGGGGGCAGAGCAGCTGTCATGAATGCGTTCCTCCAACAGAGCAGACAAAAACAGCTCCCTGCGAGTGAGAACGACCGGCGCGTCAAGCCCCCTCTCGAACGGCAGAGAGGAGACCTCGGCTTCCTTTGTTGCTCTGTCAGAGGGTTTAAATGCAGTCACATTTTGCTGACTTTTTTCATCCCGCTCTTTATTTGACTGCATTCCTTCTCATTTGCCCTACATAAAAGCACATTTTGACCCTCCAGCAGCAGCACTGATGGATGCTGCTATATACATATATATATGTATTTTTGCTGTATTGTAAGGTATTTCTGAGAACACCCGAAATTACTCTGCTACAGTAATGCTACCAAAAAGCTAATGTTTATTTGCATGCTTACATAAAATGGATGTTTCCATCACTCAAGAGCCTCTTCAGTATAATGGATAGTGGCTATACACACATGTAAGTAACACACCTCGCACAATTACAGCGTAGTTACATTGTAAACCGTATGGTAAAACTTTTTTCTATGGCCTAAAACTTATTGTGTCACGCCTAGCATAAAGACTGGATGTTTCTAAGCTACATCTCTCATGTTGGATTTCTTAGAGCGCTCCCACGTCTATTTGTTTTAATGCTCCTACATAGTGCAAATGGAATGTGTGGAGCCCAGCTGGGATCAGCTGGACTGGAAAAAAGAGAACTCGGCAGGTTTGTGACCTCCCGTTCACCGGAACGGTGAAACAATGGGAGGATGAGAGAGAGCTTTCGGCTCTGTCCATTTCTCAGAATCAAAGGCAGGGATGGCGAGAAAAGCCGCTCCTCCATTGGAGACGACCGCAGCTTTCAGCGGCTCTGCGTGTAGTAGTCCGGACTGGGTAGCTCCAGCAGAACCTTGGATGGCTCTTCCCACAGACTGCACCGGTGTCACGCCCTGTCCCCACCCCCAACCCCCCCCCGACCCCGCACCCCTCCCCGCCCACCACCAGCTGTGCGGCTGACCCGTACAGTACTCCTTTTATGTACAGGCGTGTCCGCCTACTGCTCCCAGTTCATATTCCACCGACTATCCCCGGCCAAGTTTTCGGCAGCGCTGTAGATTCAGCAGAGTTCCTTGCTGCCTCCCTGCAATGATGGAGTGGACATGCGTGGCAGGCTGATCCCTGAGCAGTTCTCAGACTCTGTTTCGACAATTGCAGTGTGTAGAGGCTGTCTACACAGAGAGCGTACAGAGCGCCTCATGATGACAATCTGCCATTCTTCTCTCGGGCCCTTTGTGTGACCGCAATCCTACTTGGTGTGGGAAGAATCCTACTCTTCGTAAATGAAACGCACCCTTATCTAAGTATGAATGTACCACTGTTAATGAAACCCTTCCCTCAGCCTCTCTCTTTCTCTCTCCCTCTGGGGTTAGTTAATGAATCCCCTGGTCACTACCGCCCACAGAACCATCTCTTAACGGACTCTATAATGTGCCTGACTCCATTGTTCAAAGGAGTAGTCTGACTGCCGCCCTGATCCTGCTCCATTTGGACAGCACAGCGCCACTTGGCCGGAGGCATGAAACCTTTATCTTACTCTCAAAGCCATTTTGTGGCTTGCTCTCATTCGTCACTTTGCTTCCTGAAAAAGATGTGGAGAGAGACACGTCATCAGATTTGCCTTACAGAATGTCCAATGCAGACCAGGGCAGACCAAACCACCTACACGCAACCCGCAATGGCTTTCTATGGTTGGGTGTGTTTGCTGGAATCAGCCTGGATCGACTTAAAGGGATTTAATGACAGGCCCTGTTCGGCAGCATGTACTTAGCCACCTTGGTACAGGTGTAACGGCTGTTTCCCCTGCCGTCATAAACCCCTGGGTGGAAGGAAAAGCCAGCCTGCGTATCTGCTGCTAGCCGTGCACTCAACTGAAACACTTCAGCTGCTGAGTTCAGCTCTGTCCACGGCAGGGCTAGAGGGGATCTCTGGCAAAGCGGGCCTCTCTCCTCCTTTCCACTTCCTGCTGCACAGCTCCACTGCGAGGTGTGAAGCCTTACGTGCCACCTGTCCCAAACATTTAACTTGAGTTCCCGCCACTTCCCATTACTGTCAGCGAAACACACCGGCTTTAAGTGAAATTCCAGAGGATGGCGGTGTGTGGAATGACATCGTGATTTATTTCTCCGACTGAAGCGCCCAGGGACCGATTTGGGCAGGTTATGAGCATTCAGCCTCGGAGCCTGCGGTTAGGACGCTTGCCCAGACTGGAGAGGAGGAATCTTGTACATACTGGACTGTGCTGAGCACACCAGCACCTGGCCTGAGCGGACCAATGCCACACAGTGTCCTATTTGCTGTCATTGCAGACTTGGACCAGAACCTCAGGCTGTCTTCAGTGCTGGCTTCTTACCGTCTGTCAACCTGGCCAGGCTGTTGGGAGTTACATTACAGAGCAGAATCCAATAAATAAAAACTGAATGAAATCTACATTTTATTCTGCCAAATGCCAGGCTGAGGTCATTCCTGCATCAGATTCGGAGAAAGCAGAATTTTAAACTTGCTTTAAAAATAAAGGCAGATACAGTAAACTATACCCAATACTTACCTAACATTTAGTGTCAAGAGAAAAACCAGTGACTCGGAGGAAAATGGAAGAAGAAAAGCTTTTATTGTCGAAAACACCAACGCACTTCGGTTGACTTCTTCTGGGTAGACGGTAGAACAAAAGCAGCTGAATTTTCCTCCAAGAGTCTTTGAATTTTCTCTTAAAAGTACCAATTCCTATTACCATGGTGACGCTCATTAAGGAATATTTCATCTCCAGCCTAATTATGCAAAACCCCAAATGAAGGCGCCCGATGATCCTGGGGTCACATGCAGCCTAACAGAGCAGCCATAACCGCAAACACGCACCCGAGGATAAAGACCAGGGCTGACGCGAGCACGGAGGTGCAGCTCTCCTTCACGATTTTCTGCTGCTTTTCTTTTTAAACTCGCCCCCAATCCTGTCAGATCTGCCGGGACGCCCCACTGCTCTTTCAGTCAGGATCCTCGCAGAGATAAATGACAGCTACAATTTCATCCGAGGTTGTGCGAGGGGCTACATTAGCATCATGTTAGAGCCATGCTGATTGTCTAATGATCCTTCTAAGTGACTGTCATCCTGACAATTAAACATTAAAAATTGTAATATTAAAAACATCAGTCATCCGAGGTAAACACATATATGGTAAAGGTCAGGAGCACTCTGCCATTTAAAACATAACTTAACAGGTTGCTTCTTACTCCACAAGCAGTATGCTCCCCCACAGACGATGTACCTCTTGTTTGATTCACAGCTGTTCTTTTATAGAGTGTTTGGTTATACTGGGATCCAGCGACCACCTACAAATGAACCATTTTTAAAAGACTGGAGAAATGACTGTACACAAATAACACAGAGATAACAGAACCCATCCAAAATATGAGGTGTGCAGAGTTTGATAAGAAACAGCGTATCAAAACTCACTGTTTGGTGGAGCGCTCCTGAATGCATGAATAAAATAGTGCTGACGTGCTCCTTCAGAGACAAAAAGAGACGGAACGGCAGGTCAGGACAGGTTCTGTCCATCCCCCATCCCCAGGTGACATGGTACAAGCCTGCACTTAAGCAAACAAGGCATATAGTAAAAACAATAACAACCAGCTGGGGGGCCTTGGGTCAAAAATGTTTTCTTTCAGGAGAGGGGGGGGGTGTTGTTTTGCGACTGCAGGAGCTGGTTGCACTGACAGCAGGCACGAGGTTGTGTGTGACATGCCGCGGGGCCTCATAACAAATGTGTGTGCCTGCCTCCTGCTTCCCACTTCCACCCCCCACCGCTCCTGCTATTTTTTTAGTCAAATCTCTCATTAATTATAGAGCAGCCAGTCAGCATCCACAGGCAGATCAACAATAGGTGGCCTTCGCAAACAGCAACAGAGTCTCTGCAGAGGAGCTGTGCAGGAGCTAGACAAACAGATGCGGAGCACGGGTGCAGCTGCACCAAAACCGCACGCTACAGCGCGGGGCCGCGTTCACGCAGACTGCGGCATTGCGCGGTGGTCTGCGGGTCATCCGATCCAAGCACAAACGCTCTCCGTGACTTCATGTAAATACCTGGCCCAGGCGTGCCCTTAAGTTTGCATACACTGATGCATCCAGGTCATCGTTTCACTTGCCTGCCACAGTACAATGAAACAGTAGCGAGAAAACATGTTTGCAGTGGGGTTGACTGATGACAAAAAAAGCACATGACAAATTCTACTGTCAGAAAAGTCCAACAGCTCGGCAGTCAAGGCACACGGCAACCGATTGCACAAGGCCTTCTTGCACCCAAGGAACAAGTTCACACCCCAGGCGGAGGATAATGGACGTGACGCGGTTACAAAGGGGACCGTATGGAAGGCTTGTTTGTGAGGGGTGTGGCCAACAACCCAGCCTGGACGACACCGCATTGTCGCGCTGCCCCTGACAACACAAACGAGGGGCGCGTGACAAAGAGGCCCCTCCAGTGATGCAGAGGCAAGAGCGCAGCGCTGATCGGACGCAGTGAGAAAGGGGCAGAAGGTGGCCTCGCCTCCGTGCTAAAGTCAAGAAGATCAATCTTTCTTTAAACCACTGCTCCCAATTTGGCAGAGACAGACAAAAGACAGCTTAAGCTTGCTTCTATTACACCATATGGACAAGCCATTTTCAGTGCCCAAATTTAAACTGGATTGTACTATGCACCCACACATTTTCAAAGAACTTTGAGCCATCTGGCTGTGTTTTTTTTTTTGTTCTTTTAACGCAATTAGAAACAGCATATAATAAGCTTCAGTGAAATAGTAGACCACCATTAAAGTGAATGGTCACCTTGTTAACCTGCATAGATGTTACCCACAGTATCTTTTGACAAAGTATAACAAAAACACTCAACGCTAGTATTTCATCGACTATTTCATCGTGTAAGAAAATGTCTTAATCAATTACACAAGACTAAAGGTTTTTAAGACTATATTCCAGCTCTCTAGCGATTTATCTTTGTCTCTCATTACATGCAGGCAAAGACGGGCTACAGATATGAATGTGTAAAAAACTGAGCAAAGGTTACATGAGTAATGCTGTCTGCAGTTCACGTCTGTCTGTGTGTGTGGGGGGGAGGGGAGACGTCATCTGTGAGTAGGAGGCGGTGAGTTTAAACTGCTCCCTGTTGCTGTAAATGAATAAAAACGCTCTTGAGGGGGTCAAGGGTCGCAGAGTGCTCCTGGCAAAGTGGGTGCCAGAGGCAGCGAGTCTTCTGCGGCTCCTCAGTCAGACGGTGGGACAGGAGTGCCATGATGAATGCACTTGCATTTGCCCGCTGCCAGCAGCTGGGCCAAACTACAGCGCCTGGTTAACTGGCTAAGGGGGGGAGCGGAGGCCGCGAGAAGAGCTCATGAGTGGTGGATTGATTGGATCCAGCTGCTTATCTGCTCCTTGTGCTTTGTTATAAACCACTTGGTTTTCCCTTCAGTGTCCCAATCAAACAGCCCCCTGCTCCTGCCTCAACCTCCTTAAGTGGTCTCACACACACACAGACACAGACACAGACACACACACACACACACACACACACACACACATACTCCTAAACACACCTATTTGTGTGAGCTTGTCTTAAGGAAACGCTTTTAACCAATCTACAACAGACTGGTACAACCTGGAGGCCCGTCACTGTGAAAAGTTCAAACGAGAAGTTTGGCAGTTTGGCTCATTAGAAGACACCGAATCCTGTATAGGGTACTATAACTTCAGGGGTAGTTAACTGCATAAACTCTGAGTAAATGTGCACAGATAGGGTAATATTTAGATATTTTGTATGCAACTAACAATCGTGGAATCCCTGAAACTCACAATAGCTGTTACCAAAAATAAAAAAAGATGTATTTGCCAGCGAAGGAGGATTACCAGCACCCTCTGGCAGTAATACCTGCTGTACCATCTGTTTTTTTTGTCCAAAGGGACCTGATCAGGTAATCTGGTCTGAAAACAATTTCCAAACCTCACTACAGGCAGGAGACCACCAAGCCCTACAGATCCAGGCACCTCACCAAACGTGTTTTACACGAAGTTCAGTAGGTGAGCCGCTGCTATGGTGACAGTAACAAATGAGCAGTCCAGGGCTCAGAAACAGCTTTATATGCCAGGCTCGTGTTACATGACCGTGCAGATGCCTGTTATTTACTGGAAGCTTCAATCCTCAATCTCAGTGCAGGAGGACAGCTGCTAAATTTGGCCCTGTTAGTTGGGAAAACGCATGTCACTGTACAGCGGCTCTGTGACCACTCCACAGGTGCATGTAGCACCAGGCAGGGGAATGTGGCGGCCATGAGGTCTGGCTGTCTGGAAGAATTAAGGTTTTAATCGGGAGCCTCTCCAGACATCTGCTCTGTACCAGGGGGCGATGGCGAGTGGACACATGCGGGGCTAATGGATTAGGAAGAGGAATGGAGGGGACAGGATCAGGATCCCAGAGGGGGGAGGGGAGCATTGAGTGGTAGGCGTGTCGGCCTGGGCACAAGGTATCACTTGCTGCATTTGCTTGCCTTTGGCTGCAGCCAGAGACTGCTCTTCCCAACATACAGTGCTGTGGGTTAACAAGCAACTCCATCACTGACACCCAACTTCAGCTGAGAAAATATAAATACACACTGTTCCTTCAGGTCAGTTTTGTTCTGGTGATTCCAACTGGTGGGTCGGGGGTGGGTCTAAGATTAGAACTAAAGCCGTACCATGATTGGTGAGGTCCTTATTGGGATCTGAGTCTGTCTGAGAAGATGCAGCAGCTGTGAGATTGACTGGTCTCTGCATCTCGTACCCTGAGATGCAGGGACCAGGCCCCCGAGCAGCCAGGACACAGGAGCTGACAACGGGGCTGAGAAACAGGGTCAAACAGCCATCAGATCAAATTAGACGGCCTCCCTCCGCCTACACTGCAACTGGTGACAGGACTCAGAGAACCCGCTGCAGCTGAGTCTTCTCTTTTGGTGCGACAGTCTGCTTATTGTTTGGGCTTTTGTAGTATACATCTCTTATTGTCTCTTCCTCCTCTCACTCTGAATCTGAAACACAGGAAGTGAAATCAGGTCACTCCTTCCCTGTGACGGTGTTGGAGTTCTGCTGTATGTCACCACAGTGAGGGAACCACATGCCCTCATACATCAGCTGATAAGATAAAGGCTGCTCCTGCAACAGTCAACAGCCTTAATAGTCATCATCATCATAACATCTACAGGTCTATCTGCCTTGCTAAACAAATTAGCCCAGGCTGAACTGTGCGAAGAAAGTTACAGCACAACTTTGACACCTTGACACCACTTGCATTTGTATGTGTTAGCAAAATCCCATCTTAAAGCTCTATAATCAGCAGCTTAACCTACATGTAATGGAAACTGAGAAAAATGTCTTATTTCCACCAACAAAAAAAGTACTGCCCCATCAACCTTCCCACCCCACCCCCACTGCCAGCCAGGTCTTCATGATTTCCCAGACAGCTGCTCCTGATTAGGCCTGAATAAAGAGTGCCACTTCCATTACCGCTTGGAGCAGTGAGTGAAAACATCCCGGTGGAAAACACCTCTATTTGCCCCCTCCCCTGGGAAATGCCATGCATTTCCTGTGCTGACAGCGTTCAGACAGACCCACAGTTCTCTGGATAGCAGTTGATTGCTAGAGAAAGGGCAGCTTTGGGCAAACAACAGCTCGTCAAACCTGACGGAGCAAGAATCGCCACCATCGGTGTTAACATGAATTTTCGAATAAGGGAAATGCATGTTTGAGCCAATACAGACAGTCTTCCCCCTTCTCGGGTTTAAGTGTCCTTCCTTGTCCTCAAATTAATGTGGTTTTACAATTTGAAACCAAACTGATGGGGTTCCAGCGGGTCTGCAGGGCTTTACTGAATGAAGGTGACAAACAATCTGCAATCAAACCAGATAACAGCACACAAACTCCTGCGAGTTCCCAGAGAAGGAACCCCCCCCTTCATTAAAGCTCAAACCTCATTTCACCAGTTGGTAAGTACTGATAATTAATTAGATGTGTCTCAGAGGATTGGTTTAAAATTGGAGGGGGATCATAGCCCCCTTGTTTCTTTCTAGCAATCCTCCCCCCAGTGTCTGTCTGCAAAGCCTGCTGAATTGTGTGTTTTTACAATCTGGAAAAATAGGCCTGTTCTCTCCCTGTGTCCAGAGATAAGGGTTTGAAGACAACAATGACTGTTAGTAGAAATAATGCGTTCATGATGTCGAGACACCATTTTATCGCCTGTTGTAGGCTAGAGGCAGACAGACGGAAACATCCATATCTGAATACTGCAATCAGTGCATAGTCTTAGACAAGCACCACAAGGCAGCCAATGATTGATTCATAAACAAAGAAAACAAGGAAAAGTTGGTACTTCTGGTACTGATGCTCAGGCCTAGCTCCACTTCAAAGAAAAGTAAAGGAGGTCCATCGATCGGACCGGAAATAAATCTGGCAGCCATGGCAATGGTGGACGCTTCTCAGCAGGGCAGGGCTCTAGAGAGCTGTAGTGTGTCCATGTGTGCACTCTTGTACTTGTCAGTGTATATGTGAACAGGTGTGTGTGCGCACCTGCGAACGTGTGAGTGTGTGTGTGACCTTTTAGGAGGCTTAGAAAAAAAGCACAGTAACTGTCGTTCTTTATGTGCTGAAAGATAAGCAGCACACAGTGTGCATTATGTTTGACATTTCTAAACAATCTGATGGCCTGAGAGCAAAACAATCAATTACACGTTCTCACAACTGATTATTATCCATCATTTAAGAAATACAAGCCAAATCACTACGTCATCCAGCTTTCTTTCAAATTTATTGTACTGGCCCAATCACTCCATGTAACAACACAACTGCTCCCAAGCCGGCCTTTCTCACGTGCTAAGCGTTGAAGGTGAACTTTGGTTAGGCAGCTCTGGCTTGGTTTCATGTGGGGAAAATGACATCAGAAACATCTGCATTCTCTTTATCTGACCATGTTGTGATCAACCTGCCAGACATCTGACTTTGACAATAGTGCGTCTCGAGCACTGACAAAATCAATAAACAGACACACTACTTCATCAAAACTTACGCAGCATTTCACCAAGCATGACGCAAAGACCTTATCACTCAGAATCGCACACAAGGTTAAGTGGCATAATATTATGGGAAAATAATAAACATTTTTTCTTTGCCTTGACACCTACAACCTGAAAAAACCCCACCGAGTTCACCCTTCTGCTGCAATAGGCTTTGCTTAACCACAACATATTACAGCACTGCAAGATAAGCCCATGACAAGAACGCACACCAGAGCGTGATAACAGGAAGGATGAGGTAGCCGTTGGCCAGAAACCATGGGACGAGTAAAACCAGTCTCTTTCCCATAAAACGTTGCAATTAAGGCCAGCTCTTTGTCACGGTGAACTGGTAATTCATCCAAAAGGTCTGTAGACAGCCCCCCCGAAATTCATCATCGACGGCAGCCTTGTTCCGCAAAATGACAGATAAGGGGCTGGATGACCATGACATGATTCAACCACACTGGAGTATGTTCAGTACCTGTTACAAGGACTGTTTTAAATGGAAAGCAAATGGCCACTGTGCCTAACTGATTGCACGCCGGGCGTTACATGGAGTCACCCACGTCAGGGTCCGTGAGGGGAACCCAAGGATGCTGCTCCTGCCAGGAGGGACCTGGCAGCTCTAAATCTCCAGACATTTTTTTTGATGAGATGCCAGCAAGTGAAGCGGGCCAAGATGTGCTGGAGAAAATGCTGGAATGAGAACAAAGAGGTGACGCAATCCCACCCATCCACCCACCCCCAGCCCCCGTCGAGGTAGCACTTGTGAGACACCAGCCGCGGGGATGTATGGGTCACTTCAGCCTAAGATCACATAACATCCTGCTTAGCAGAAACGCATTACTGGCGGGTGGGAGAGGTGGAACCGAATGGTCACATCTGTATAAAAAAAAAAAAAAAAAAACTAAACTAAAAAAATAAATGTGTGAGGTAATTGCCTTGACTGCCCACTGAGCATGTTTCCCCGCACAACAGTCTAAACCCAGCATGGGAACCATAAGATTTCAAGACGGGGAGACAGACAGAAACAGGGTTAATGCAGCTTTATTAGATTTAATTGCCATCGGCAGATTTCCCTAAGCATGGGTTTTAGGCTAAAACATGGGAGCACCTCTGCACCTCAGCTAACATATGTCACTGTTCCACAGAACAACCAATGAGAAAGCCAACTGAATACAATGTGTACCCAATAATGGCAACCAAAAAATAAATGACTGGGTGTTGATAATCCTGCTCTCATCACATATTAAATTATGCCCTGGGTGGCATGGACAGACAGGGGCTTTATATCCACCAGGCACATCACTGCACATGAAAAGAGGAAGCCGCAAAGTCTCACCACGCACCTGCTGTGAGCCTCTACCTGATAGCACAGGCTGACTGTAAACATTGTGCAACTCCATTACCATCATGAAAGGCTACATCTGACTGGAGGGTGAAAATGAAGGGTAAAAGTTCAGCCCGCAAAGTGAATATTATTTGAGGTGAATAAAGGATTTTTCACAGGAATAAACACAATTCGCAAGCCCCATGCTTTTACAACAGCTGCACATTACACGACACAAGAGCCGGATTGACTGACTTCCCTCAAAACAAGTGTATTTGTTATGACAAACCAATTTGCAGAGAGGGCAGAAACAACTGATCCAGACTGATATTTCACTCAGAACTGGAAAAAACAGCTAAAACCCTATCACCTGGAGACAGAATCCTAGACAAGATGGAAAAATAACAAAGAACTTCTTAGACACTGTACATATAGTTATGACCTCACTACTTGCAAACACTTATTTAAGCTACATTACATCTAGTGAGAAAATGTTGATTTCAGGGATTGTTCATGCATTAAAGCCTTGGGGGAAGCAAGGCCCACAATAAGAGCTGTTATCAAATACACAACACTATTACTCATCAATAATTATCTCTGTTACAACACAAGACGGTGACTTCCACTGTTGGTAAAACGGCTTTTCTGAAGCTGGTCACGTATTGTACTTTTGCAAACTGAAAATCATCTGTGCTACCATATGGGTATAATTATGATCAATATGCTCAGCTCAATGCATACTCAGATGACAGTTCAAGACTTTGACGGAAAAATGGCTCTGGCAATGAGAACACAGTGGCTTCAGAATGTGCTTTGTATAAAAATAAGAACAGCACAGGATTTGCCCATAGCGGCTGTGAATCCTCTGCTGACCTTTTCACCCTGCCTTCAAGTAGAAGGGAACTGTTCAGTGAGCAAGTGAGCCAGTGAAGTTACTGGTTGTAAGACTTACTACTTCTTCTCACCACGGACCGTAACCTTAGCCACCATCTCCATCAGCAAAACTTTTCTGCTTTCTGCAATACTTTTCTGCCCTTGACAAGAGATCAGCATGGCCACACTGAACCCTAACCCCATTTCCATTTAGAGAACAAATCTGATTCTTATCTGGAATTTGTTGCAAATGACAGAAGCTGCCCACAGAAAAAAAAATCAGAATTTGTGCCAAGAAGAGCCCTGAGAGCAGTGTCCCTTGTGGCAAATGGGACTCTGGTTCAAACATTTGAACTTTAGCGCCTCTAGCGCCCTGCATTGCAACACCTGGGAGGGCCATTTATGATGTAGCAAGCGCTCTTCTGTAAAATAAATTGTTTGAGGTATGCGATGGATGTTATGCGCAAAATGAGGCTTTCTTTAGCTGTGACTGCTCTAGCAGCTGATAAACCTGGTGTCTGAAATTATTTTTAATCTCACAAAGCCAGTTGCTCAGATGGTTCAGGGTGCTCCAATCTTAATTTAAAGCGTGACATAATGACACATTTTTAGTCCCCTACAAGAAGAACGGGTCTCCATGCACAATTCAGATCAATCATGATACGCACAAACGTACTGATACAAATAACCGTGCCACACATTTAAAATGGCGGCATATAGATGGTTAAACTACTTGCTTGACTTTTTTACTTTTTCATTGAACTGGTCTGCTGCAAACTCCGATCTTAGCGTTTTTTAACTCCATAAACTGTGCTTATTTCGTCCAGCACGGGTAGTGCACCGAACACGGGGACATTACTTCAGTTTTGGTTAATATAATGGTAATATATATATATGCTTCGGGAACCATGCTTGTGCTTTCCATGTGAATGACATTTAGTAGTTGTAAATCACATGATTATATCTGGATACGCGCGTACTGTAGCCGAAAAACCGAAATACAACGTTATGGTCCATTCAATATACGCAACGTCGTTTACGGCTGCCAAGCGCCTACTCTTCCCACCGGCATGCAGAATGATAGAAGAAACACTTTGTAAGAAATGAATGTGAATTCTTTGATGTCTGATGATTTGGCAGCATTCTTTCTTTAATTTGACCACCACCGCAATACCCCCGCCCCACCCTTTCCGTTTGAACCTTGCATCACCTGGTGAGCGCCGCGTGTGGTTAACATTTTATTTACAATGCTAGCATTCAATTTAACCGATTCCGCTGTTGCTGTAGTTCATAATTAAGATCTAAACCCACCAACCACAGACAGTAGGCTATTTATGCTTTACGCAGGCGAAACTAACAGCCTCCCGCTGCCGTGTCTTTTATCGTTAGCGCTAACTGAACATCTCTGGACAAGCGGTTATATATTATTGCTGTCCTTCTGCATTTGCACTAACTACCACGGTACGAACCTTTGTTCGCTGCAGTATGACCTTATTATCGAAAACATATGAGAGTTAGTAGGAATAGGCTATGACAACGTACCTATCTACTGTAACTTGGTAACAGACATTAGCTGGGATTTAATTTGTTTTAATGAACTTTTTCCGACTATTTTTTTTTAATTGCCATCCTTCAAAATAATGCTAAAATAGCTAAGTATAAGTCAAATAATTCACATAGCTACAATTCTGTTAATGCCAATGACTAGCTTTATTTCTTGACTTGAATCTTTCTGTGCAATTAGAGAAAATGTGTGTGAATCACCAACTATGCAATTTCCGTCCTGCCTCGCAATGCAAAAATAATTCATAGGTGAGGCATGATACGTGATAGCCAACTAGCCAGATAATCATCGTTAATCTTGCTAACGGATGACGATAGATCCCTTGCTGACTAGTTTATCTAGCCAGAAAGTTAGCTAATTAGCGCAGAGACTGATCTAGCTACAGTAACTAGCGGGCAGACAACCACTCAAGTGGTGACTTGCTAACTAGCTACAATTCTACATGCAAAATGAAATACTGGTTTGAAATTACTGACGCTGGCTAACTACAGAACTATAGATTTTAGTGTTTTCACTAGCTTACTATCTACTAATCAAATCCAGTTGCAGCTAATCTGACAAGTCATGCCCCGCTGACGTGTTTGCTAGGTACTTAGTAGCGTGGTAACTTCTGTCCACTACTACTGGACCGAACAACTAACTAGGTAGCTACCTGCCCAGCGCTGGGGGTAGACGGGCTTGCGAACAAATAGCTAGCTTGATCACGGAGAATAGGCTTTCGATGTTTCTTCTGCAGTTATGTTGCCAATACATTACACTACAGCTTTAATTCACGGAGTTCCGTAACAACAGAGTTAAAAATAAAAGTCAAGAACATTTAAAGCAAGACAAAGCGTCAACATATGCGGCTCCTGTGATATCACCTACCTTGCGCTCCCCCCTGTCTTTCTTCGTGCGTTCAGCCAACACGTCAACAGCGGTTTTTTGCTTGCTAGGAGCAAGCTGCCGAAATTGTGTCCTGCCGGTCTTACGGATCCTCTTCCCGGAATGCTAGACTAGCTAGCAAGACTAGATACATAATGCAATACAACAGCACAGCTCTGCGTTCTCTTTTTATTTATTTAAACCCGCGGTCTTTTGTTCAAGTTCTATGAGGGCATACGTCCAGAAGAAATACAATTAAGTCTAAATGAGTCGTCAAAGGAGAGCACAGCCCGTAATCTAGTCTCGCGCCGATACAGTCCCAAAGCTCCGGCGAACAAGACGAGCGGACACTCGATTCATAACAAAAACACACATCTGCCAGGGAGACGCAGTCTGTAGCGCTAGCACGCCTATCGGTACAACTGCTGCCAGGCCAGCGAACAACGCGCGGCGGGGAAGGTATAAATTATTCATAAGGGTGGGAGGGCACTCGCAACAGATACGTCTGAAATTATTCAAGAGGACGGCAACGGCGATGCCAATCAAATCTTTATTCCATCTCCCCCAGAGTCTTTTTTGGAAATCGATGTGATGGAATTTTCAAAGTGTGGGACAAACAGGAGGTAATCAGCGGCTCCACCTGGAACGAACAGCTGCAGTGTTTGAAAATTCCCTTGTTGTCACCATTTCGTAGCAGGCCCCAATTTTATAAGATGTTCATAGGTATATTGCCCATTCTTCAAATCAGCATCATATGACCTGATTGCATATTATAAACAGAATCTCACAAACAGAGGTGCAGTACACTTTGTGAATAATTAATGGATGATGTAAAAATGTGTGCATCTGTTTTATTTTATTGCTTCCTCATTTAAATATACTGAATCCATGGGCTGTAGCTTTGGTGTTAATTTAAGTGTAACAACGTAACATTTTTCAGTTATCAATTTCACACCATAACCTAACCTTAGAGAAATTGTTTGCATTCTAAGTCAGTTTTTAAATGAAAGAATATTACTCTCATGAAATCTTTATCACTTTATCTGTTCAGCCATTGTTTAGTCTTCTACAGCAGTGGGTGAATTTATAACTTTATAACCTTCACAAGATATCTTCTAAACTTTCTTTTGAACTGGCTTGAAAGACAGATGCTGACAATTATGATTGATGAAACATCATGCTATCACCTATTCTACTGTCCTATTGATTTTACTTTTGTATTTTAAAAAAACCGTGCCCTGATGTTGTAGCTGTGTCGAATAACTACCAGATTTTACATTGTTATAATATCTGACATGGTCTTCCACCTTTGTCATACCAATCAGTGATCATCCCCTCCATTTGATGCAATGCCAGGAGAGCAGCATATATACCTCCAAATTGTTGGTGTAATGAGAGAGGACCAAAAACTGGGAGAGACAACTCAACAATCCCAATCACAAGAGGAAATCATGTTCTCAAGCATTAATCCACACAGGAATGCAAACAAATAGACTTGATCTCTGGAGTCATCAGAGTACACCTGCTTTGGGAGCCCACACATGGAGCAAAAAGACTATGTTTCTACTTCCTTCATCTAACAAAGGAACCTGTGTTGTTTATGGTCTCCATATCTGCCTAGAGCTCACAATAAGCAAAGCACTGGCCTGACTCATTCACTTGTCAAAGAGAAATACCACGCTCTTTCTTAGGGGTGGAAAGTAGCTGAAAATGTGTAATAATGGAAGTATGCATTAGAGGTACTAGGATTTACAATCAAGGTTTTTGAGGCAGGAAAGTTGGCATAGTTGAAAGTTGGCATAGTTGCGGATAGTTTTCAAATTCACCTGACAGGATTTGCCAAAAAAGTGAGATGAGCTCACAGACAGTAGCTCTCGCACTTTGTGCTTCAAGTCTATGCTCAGCTCATCCCTAGTTTTCTTCATCTACTTTTCCCTGTAGCTCTTCATCTCAAGATATGAAGGGCAGCTGGACCCCAAGGCAAAGATGGCACTGTCCAGTTTCTCCTATAAACATTCATTACATACACATTCTGTAGGATTCTATATATAACATATATTTATTTGGAAATCACTTTTCTCCCAGCACTGTTCAGATACAATGATCTTCATGTCATGTAGATGGGTTGATAGTGGGTGGAAATGATTAACTGAGTATTAAAGCATATTTTTTAACACATTCATATTATTTATAGCTTAGTGAATTTGCTCAAAACAGATGAGTAAACCAGCAGAAAGTGTCCATATGTATGCTATCTGTGGCATACAGTGGGTGAACATAGAGGAGAATAAAGAAGAAAAGTCTGTTTTTGAAATACAGAAAGGTAAAGCTGCAGTGCAGCCAAAGTAATGCAGAACACCAACGATACTCATGTGTAATTAATTGGTTCCTAGCTGTATATGCATTGCCTAATTAAACACAATATAAAAGTGCTGACAAACAGCTCATTTGGCTTTGATTCACTGGAAAATAAAGAAAAATGTTTACAAAACAACAGCCTGTCAGCCTTGATGGGCAGATGTTTAATGTACAATCAAAAAAGATCAGGGTTTATTATACCTCTAGTTAATGGAGAAATATTTGGAAATTATGAGGGTAAAGTAGTTTAATATGGTATTTTATAATATTTTTTACATAAACATGTACATCACTTCTTTGAGATTTGTAGAATTTGTGGCTGTCCATTTCTAATTTTATCATAATTTGAAATGTCTTGAATCTTGTCTTAATCAAATTTGAGACAACAGTCCCCTTGAGATATCACTTACTCAACATAAGGTAGCTGTCATGATTTAATGAAAGTAACAGCTCCATCAATGTCAAGAAAGAGAATGACACAATTCAACTCGTTCTGTGGATTGAATTCAGTGATGGGAATTTTTTTTTCCTACCCGTCCACCAAATCAAGGTACAAAACGATCTCCATGGTGATGAAACCTACATTAGAAGGTGACTCTACCCTAACACACTACACTAACAATAGGATAATGTGAAAAAATGAGTGCCCAGTGTAGGAGATTGACCGTCTCATTAATCACAGATTACAGTTCCATTACTGAGAGTGCATTCCCTCCTCTGAGAGGGACAAACAACCATAATGGCAAGTTTTGTCATTTATGATTAGCAGTGGGATAAGGTTTTGATTCAGTCCTTGGCTCTGTGTTCACACATCAATAGTATTTCACTGGTCCACAATGACTTAAGTGTTGATACACTGATTTAGAGAAAGCCCCCCATCCCCCAAACAAATATAGCCTCATAAAACTGTATAAATGAGGTTTCATAGTTCCTGACCACGGTAACTCCTACTTTGAAAAAGGACTACTCGACAACTCCGTGCCCAAAAATCAACTTTATCTAGGACGGCAAAAACCAATCTTTACATACAGACGCTTACACGGCACCATGCTGTATAGCGGAGTAGCTCATACACATACATGCTGGAAGTAAAACCCCACAACCCGGGAATGAAAACAGCTTCTCTTTACAACCAGCTTCCCTTAGTTTACAATGCTCACCTTACAACACTGACTAAAATATACTGCTTATTATTGATGAAAACCTACATGGTCACCAAAACACTTTGTTGTTCTACTGTTCCTCAAACAAAGGATTGCATCTGGAAGGGATCCCCTATGGAGGCCATGAAAGACACAATCACACTGAAGGTCACATTCATTTGAATAGCACAGGAATGATAGGGCAGAGGGGACCATTACAGAAGCCTTGCTGTTTGAAGCTTAAATCTTGCAGCACGCAGCTAGCCCAGTAATTTTAACAGTATCAGAGAAGCAGCACGAGCATGGCTGCTTTGTATGTTAATATAAAATACAATGCACAAGTGCAAAGCAACTCCAGGAAATGTCAGCCCTTTGTACCATCTTGCACTTGCAGAGGCATCTTCTCAACTGTCAGTAAAAAGGGGAGTGGTGGGGCAATGGAATGCTTGTTAGGCTTTGATTGTAGAATACATTATAAATCCATCTGCTCAAAATTTCCCCAAAGTATACCAGTCAGTAGCATCTTATTAACTGGTGGGATAATGTATACTGGATTTACTTTCCACTCAATAGCACATTTTCCCTCCTTTACACATGATCTGTCCATCTCTCACACAGTCTCTCTGCTCATTTCATCCCAGTTCATTTTGCTCTCAGGAGAGGAAGCTGGTCTGTTGGCCAAGAGGGAGGCAAGATGTCATGATTGCTGTGAAACACATTAGGCTATTGTTTATCATGTGTGGCCACATTGGTGTAGTTTGACCTTGTTGGCGTCAACAACCACATGCCTGAGCGGGTATGGTCCCACTCCACCCTTCCGACTCTGTCCCGCCTATCCCTAAGCACTCCCCCCAGTGTGTACCATGCCAAAGCTTCCATGGACTCATGCCGATCTGCCGAGCAAGCCGGGCAAATCGGACCCCAGCGAGCATAACAGCCACACCCGGGACAAGGAAACTGATAAGGCAGCTGTCAAAACAGGCATTTTAAATGCTTATTTTAGACTGGAAAAAATAACGAATGGAAATGACAAAACAGAAGCAGGCTTGCCGTCACAGCTAAATCACTACAGACTAACTGAACAATGAGCATCTTTTCTGGCAATAAATTGCGACACTCTCAAAATGCTACTGGGGTGTTGTGCCAGTGTTATAACAACGTTGGCAGAATATTGTGCCTGCCAGCTAACATGCTCACACCTCCAGATTCCATGTGGGTTTTGACAATGTCAGGAAGAGGGGAAGAGATTAAGGGGGTTAGGTTTGATCAGGAGCAATCTGTCAGAGTCAAGCAGAGGCAGGGAGAGCGAAGCCCCAGCCCCAGATCCTCTGTTAATCCACTGTAACTCTGGCACCTTCTGCCAAGCAGTGTCAAGCTGCCGTTCCCCACTCGCCTTCCCTGGGGCCCTGGCAGCCTTAATCCCTCACACTGTTCTCAGATGTTGCACTGAAGACATGAGAGAGAACAGTTCAGCCCCCCTCCGTAGCAGATGGCCTATCTCTGCGTATCTCAGCTGATGTCACTTCCAAGTGCCTGCTTTTGTGCTGTTGTTTTTCTGTTGAAATGTTCCACTGGAGGCCCAGAGAACCACCTTGCTTCAAATGTCACAACTGGCATCAGTTCACAGCCACTGGTGCAAGTACAGACAACCCAAGATGTCTTCATTGTCTGTAACACCTGAGGGAGGAGTTGTATTGTTTGAAGGCTGGACCCTGTTTACTGATGTATATTTAGCTTTTTGTGTTTTATGAATGCAGCTATAGGCTGCAGCTTCATATTGACCAACTGCAACCAGTAATAAAAGATCAAGGTGGCGGTCTTTTTAACACCATATGTATGAGCGGGATATCCGAGTACAGGAATGAGGCAGTAATAATAACTAAAGCCTGTATCGATTTCCTGGAGGGAGTGTAAGATATTTCAATGATTAAACAAACTCATGAAAAATAGGGCTGAACTGGAAAATGGCTAACTTCACCTGAGAGGTTAGTCAATGCAGTGCAACTGACTGCTAACATCCATTTGTGATGACCCCATGTCACCTTTCTTTATGTCAATCTTATCAGTATCCTATTATTATTATCATTCTTACCTATACGAGAAAGATTAAGGGGGAAGGCATCTTTAACACTGCAATCCTCCTGATCTATTCACACTGAGAAGGGGGTGATTAGCCATGAATCTCATGCTCTGAACTCGACGTGGCAACAGTGGCAGCGTAGCAACCGGTTGCTAGGGAGAAGGAGAAGGCAGGCCCCCGTGAAGCCGACATGCTTATTAGGCAAGTGAGCCGTAAAAAAAAGGAATTCCCCTGCGACTGCTACTGCTGCCTGGTTTCCATGGTGACCATATGGAAGTGATGGAACTGAGAATGAGGGGGCACTGTGTGTGCCATGTGCTTCCTCAGTGTGTGACTGTGTGGGGCCCCTGACGATTACAGTCGCACCAGGAGTCTAGCCACACCTGTAAAAGACAGGGGGAACATCCCCTGCCAGGACAGACGGTCTGTTCTTGTCTATGACATTTGAACGAGAACCAAAGGAATTCAAACCTGAATACCATGGCAGAAAGCCCACAAAGGTCCATCCAGTGATACTGTGAATCGAAGTGATAATCCACAGATGAGATGTCTCTCCAAGCCCTAAAACACTGCAGTCAGTTTATCCTTCAAATATTTTGAAAGTGAACTTGATGGTACTGACAGTAAAACTATTTACTGACCTCTAATGGTCACAGGAAGAATGTGAATTACTGGGGCACCCTTGCAACTTCTCCACAGGCAGCTCTGCAGACAGCATGATTATGTGGTGTCAGGATAGAGTAGCATAAGTCATGTCATTCAGCCTCACAGTTACAATGCACAATATACACCAGAAAAACTGTGATCTAAGGTAGGATCCTTAAATGTTTGCCATGAGAAAAAAGAGAGGTGTTAAACTCACCAGCTAGGTAAACAAACTTCAGATAATGCATGAAATGTGCAGATGAGTGAATTGATGAATAAATAAAATATTTCCTCTGGCTGGTTTAAGTTACTTCAGTAAACGTTGCATTTTGGTCAAGGAAGCAAAGATTTTGAAAATCTCTGAAAAACAACCATAGTTCCAGGAATTGCTGTTAAGATAGGTGTGGCTTGATCCAAACCAGAACATTCCTTAGCTAAAATCATACACAGTAAACAACATTTAAAAATTGTTAAACAATGTTTTAATACACTTGAAAGTGTTTTGCAGCTGTATCGCCTGCTTATATAGAGTTGTTTCCATGCTATTTTAAACAGCATTTGCAAGTTCTCTTTAAAGCAAAGTATTACGATTCAATGATGCTATACAATGCGTAGCCAAAACAGAAACTGGAACCCCCTAGTTTGATGTAAACCACTCACAGCCGCAGGTCATGCATTGTCCTTCCACTGTGAATTAAGGAGACTTCTTGCGCGCGCACAGGCGCATATCCTCACCCCTACTGTCAACCTAGGAACGCGCTTCATCTCCATGGAGACTGAGACGCATCACAGCTAACGCCAGGGGAAAGGTTAGTTGACAAACCATATTAAGTAACATAATGTAAGAGACTGTATTAACAGTTGGTTAAAGTTGAGCCAATATTTGACAGTTGAACGATTTAACGATGAGCCATACTTAAGTTAATAAACGTTGGTTACAATATCATAATGTAATGCATTTAGCCTAAGCATAGGGGAACCAATACTATAACTGGCAATCTCATCGTCATTAGCTGGGTAGCTGACGTTAGTAGTTATCTATCGTTACCGTTCAGTTAGCCGATTTTTTTCATCGTAACACTCGCCAGCTACGCGGGCGAATTAACCTTATGAGCAAGTTGATTTAGTTTTCAATGACTTAGTAACCTTCTTAGTTCTTCAAAAAGGAACTCTTGTGCCGAGCTTGACCAGCTGACTTAGCTGACGTTAGACTAGTAAAGTAAGCAGCTCTCAATGTTTGTCTCCCCGGCGATTCAGGCTTTTTCTAAGTACTGAAATGGCTGTTTGTCTACATGCCATGCTACTTTTAAACATTAGAAAAAGCATAAAGCTACAAGGACATCCGCGTTTAATTACATTTACAGTTTTAGTTTTGGTCTTGTCAAAGAGGGGTTGTTTTAATTATACAGATATTGAAAAAAGCAAGCAATTCCTTGAAAAAAATTTCAATGAAGTAGTCATCAGAGGCACTTTCTTTGTTAGACAGCTTTTCCTTGCTACTACAGCATTCTCCTTAACACTGTAAAGCATTATTGAACTTTTGGAATGGTACAGAATACTGCAGTTGAAACTACTATAACCCTTAAGACCTTAAAAACAACGCAAAAATATCATTCTTCATATAGGTCTTAATTCCAGTGTTGCAAATTGTTCAGAAGAGAAAGTCACCAGACTGCCACTCAAAAAGTATTTGTGAAGATAGAAGTTTTTGACGTAGAGCCTGAGCTTTTCCGGAAGGAAAGAGGGCCTATTGTCTGCATGCTTCCTCCATTTCCGAGCATTCTAGTATGACCCACATAAAAACTACATATAGATACCTTTGTAAATCAATATTATAAATTGAAGCCTCTGTGTATGTACACATCTCTTGGTTGGTCTAAATGTCTCCAGCTGTAGTTGCAAATGAAAAAAAAGGCAACTGTTTTTTTTTTTTTTTTTGCAGCCATTTGCCACACAATGTCCAAGAGCTGGGAGAGGCAAGCAGCTGACAGCCTCACCAATGTTGAGCACATGCAGCGGGTCAGACAAAGGATAGACCTGGAGCATCAAGTATGTACTGAGTCATTGTGTAGTCCTATATATCAACAAAGGTGCTCTGAACAGTCCAGAGACAGCACAGGGAACAAAGAGCATAACAAATGTGTGACTTTGAGTGAGCAATAAGCCATTACTCATTCTCTATACCAATCATTTGCCCAGCTATCAGGTTTGATGATGCAGAGATAATGCTTTTTATCAACTGAGAACCTGAGCTGTGGAGGAGCATGAACGGAAAAAGGTAAATTTACCTGGTGTGTACTTGCTGGGGTGATGGAGACAGAATCCAGGCTGTGACTGATCACAACTTGAGGTGCTCCGAAATTCCACAATCAGGCTTAGCAACCTGTCAGCTTTGTTCTAAAATGTTTTGTCAAGAGCCCAGTGAAGATTGACATGGGCATACAGAAGTAATTATTGTACAGAAATAATGTACAATAAGCAAGTTGGATAATTTTATACGGTTTGTAAATATACAGATTTTGCATGTCAATCTTTTCATCTGTTCAGCACATAGCTAGTGTAAAATATCCATGAGTAAGTGCACTTTTTCACCGCCTCATGCAAAATCAGCAACAAAGGTGCTAAACTAGTGTAGTGCTTAGTCATCAGTAGGTGGTATTCTGTACACCTGCACAATAGTCAACTACACAATAGACAACAGTAAACTACACAACTGCACAATAGACAACTAAAATGAGGATGATGCAACATGATACCAGTCCTCATAGCAGAATGATTGCATTATTGCAGGAGCAGTTGCGAAGGAGAGAGCAGGAGAGGGCGGAGGCAGAGGTGAGACGAGAGAGACACCAAAGACAGTTGCCGACAGGACCCTTGTTCAGCAAGTACAGCGCCCGCACCTATGACAGGCCCTGGGCAGGCAGCATAGCAGTTACCAAAAAGGTACCTGCAAAGACGGGAGAAAGGACATTGATTCTATAACGGGGTGTTTAAAGGTAGTCAAGGTAACATGTAGGCAGCTTTTTAGAAACAGAACATGATGCAGGATGCATGATGCCATCTGCAGGATTTTATGGAAGCTGAATTGAAGGGTGAGGTTGATTTGGATACAGTGGTGGTTTCCACATATGTTTATTGGTCGTAATTTTTGTCCAAATGTGTTTGGTGATGGATAAATTGAATACAGATGAGATTAACCATTCATAATTCTCTTCACTCCCTTCACTTTCATCATCCTCTACAACTTGACCATGTGTAATCTGCAGCCTTCATCTACTTTTGGACATCCAGATGGATATAGGACAGGATGCTTGTCAAACAAAAGCTCAGTGTCCTGCCTCCCTGCCATCACCCACGGAGCCCAAACCAAGAAGCAAGAATTGGCAGCCATTTCTAAGACACCAAGGAGAGCACCTACCACCCAGACACAGACCAGTAAGCTCCTTGGAATGTACTTCTTGGTAGATGTCATACATTACATACACATGTAAATGTCACAAACAAATGTACCTGTACTGTGACATTTGCTTTATCTAAATTTTTAAAAATAAGGCAGTATAAAAAGTATATTTAGGAGTATCAGTCGGGTAAACCATGGATGTCTACCAGATGAAAGCTCACATTTTTCGAACGTAATTATGCATGAAAAGCTCTTCACGTGGAAGTTTTTCCAATTGATCTTGAGATATTTTTGTTCGGTTCTTCAAGGTAAAGAACTCTCTCCTCTACGCCACAAGCAGAGATCAGTGAATGAGAAACACAATGACTGTAAACTGTCACCATGTGAAGGCTTTTACACTCAGAAAAGGGAACAAAGCAGGAGGCCCAGAGAGGCACTGAACCAAGAGAGTAAGAAGCAAAAGCCTAAAGCAGCCTCCACCCTCACCCAGCAGGCACTATCTCCCATCGCTGGAGGCCAAGACCCCATCTGGGGTATGGATAGAATCTCTGCCCCTCCATCCCTGCCTTTGCCTGGCCGAACCTCTTTGGACTTGTCTCGCATGTCATCAATCCAGTGTGACACACCCAGCACACTGGACAAATCAGATCCCCAGTTGCTATCCAGTCCCATCCAAGGATGTTGGGAAAGCGACCGCACCAGCAAGGACATCAGGATGGGTGAGGATAGCGATACTGGACTTTTTGGCAGGACAGACTTCTACCGAAGCTCAGAGGACACCGGCCTTTCATTGGGCCCTGATCCCACCCCGTTACTCAACTCATCCAATGGTGGAAGCCTGGGGAACTCTTTCAGGGACTCTTTTGTGGGTTCCCTCAGCAGCCATTTCCACTCCCTGGACTTGCCATCTTCTGAGTCGGAGGGGGAAGATGACCAGTTGCCACTACCAAATTCCTGGCTGAATGTGGACAGTGAGGATGAACCTCTTCCAGCACAGCGTACAACTTTACACCCCTGTTCTCCCAGGTTCAGGCCTCCTCTTAACACCAACGCCACTACTGACCTGCCGCCCCAGCATAGATTGCAGTTCAGGCCCCTGGGAGAAATGGGTGGAGACTTGCACAGTGGTGGGTATAGCCCCTTGCCACCCATTGTCCAGATAGGTGGTGAGTCCTCCCTAGCATCCATCACTGAGAGGGCTCCTGTGACAAGTCTCCCTAGCCATACTGCTGCAGAGCCCCAGGATCAGCACCAGTCAGACCTGAACACTCACCCTATGAGAGCTCCATGGACCAGACCTCGGAGACAGCATGACACCTTCAGTCCTGAGGACAGAACAGAGGCATCATCCACAGACAGAGGTCTTAATGTGGGGATTGGGCAACCCTTCCTGGACATTAACAGGCAGCAGGAGCAAGAGGAAGTGGGAGGAACTTCAGTAAGTGGTGACTTGGCTTCTTCTGGTGTAAGAACGGCTGGACTGCTAGACCACCTGACACTGACACTGATGGCGCTCCAGGATGTCCGGAGGGAGGTGGTGCAGATCCACGTGAACACAGCCCGAGATAGGAGCAGTCCCACAGCCTTGGTGACCAAACCACCAGCTGACCCAGAAAAGCTGCGCAGGATCACCGAAAGGTACGTCCCATTTCTAACCATGACCTTGAGAGGCAAGCAGTGTGTTATGTGTATTTATGTGTGTTTATGACTGACATCAGTTTGACTGACCACACCCACTCTGTGTCCACAGCCTGCTGGAGGAGGAGGCTGAAGAGGAGGAAGGCGACCTGTGCCGGATCTGCCAGTGTGGGGGTGGCACCCCCGAAAACCCACTGCAGATGCCCTGCCAGTGCACTGGCAGTCTGCAGTATGTGCACCAGGACTGCCTGAAGAGGTGGATCCAAACAAAAGTCCAGTCAGGTCAGTGGAAAATCTCTCTTTGAAGTCATTTAGGCATGGATTTCAATTTTTGTAGTATCCATACAAGGTGCGAATGTAATAGAATCTGGACATCCGAATATTTTAACCTTTTGACTTTTCATTCAGACTCTTTGGTTGTCTTCTTATTCAGCTCAATATCAAATTTATGATGGATCTCACTGATTCATCAAGTGCAACAAGAATTTTCAAACCATCAGTGAGGGTTCATTCCTACACTTCCTTATCATCACCCCATTTCAGTTGACATATTTCTTCACTTGCCTCAACACCACACTTCAACACCACCCAGCTAATGCACTACATTTTCACAATCTCTCCATAGACTGTTAGCACAATATCCAGACCGAAAAGATATTGCTCAGAGGTTGCATGGCCCTATTCTCCATACTATGTTGCACACCTAAGGATAAATATCAGATGTCTAAATAATATGCATCAGCAGTTTTGTATACATACACCGCACTTGGTATTTAAGTAAAATATCTCTAACAAATAAAATGTAGAGGCTGGTGATTGATACCAAAATGTCAATGTGTATGTGATTATGTGTTTGATTATGGTCCAGGAGCAGAGTTAGCTGCTGTGAAGACCTGTGAGCTGTGTAAGGCAAGCCTCCACCTGGATCTGGAGGACTTCGATGTGGAGGAATGCTACCGAAGGCACCGCCAGACACAGGTACGGGTTCCTATCACAAGTCTGCATAGTCTGCCTTGGGGCACATGCTGTAAAATAAATGACAACGTAATTTAGCGCTATTGGGTTGGACATATTGCAGTGAGGTTTCAGTGGATATTGCAGTAGTGTACCCCCCCTTTCTCCCAGGTGGAACGGGTCAGACCAGAGCTGCACCTGCTTCTGCTCCTTCAACAGAGGCTCTTGGATGTGGTGCAGGCGGTAGAGTCACACAGCAATACCACCTTCGGGGTGAGCATGTTGCCCGCCATGCAGCTACAGCACTGATTTGAGGACAGGGACAATCTGCGCAGACAACAGGAAGCTACCTATCAACAGGGAGCATAATTGTTCACGTTAGCATGATCCCCCAGGGTAATACGTATGGAATTCATCCAGTGTGTGGCATGTGTGCAAGGCGCTGTGGGAAAGCTCATCTTTAGCCAGATGAGCTCGGTTTCCATCTCTCAGATGAGACGCAGACAATGCATTTGGGGCCCTGATACCAGGTGCACTTCACTTTGGGTGTGGCTGTTGTTCTACCCATTCAAAGGATGACTTAAACCATCTCAGATCCTGTTTATACAGCTGGAGTGCAGTTCATTTAGTTCAGAACCCTTGTCTTAATACCCATTCTGCCTTAGGTCATGCTTCAGTACCTGAGTTCTTTGGAAGTTTGAGTTTTCCCTTTGATGTTTCTCTCATGTCTGCATGCACCCAGGAGAGGAGGATAGGAGAAAAAAATTAAGTCAAATATTTTTTCCTTTCTGTCTTAGATGGCTACAGTACTGTACCTGCTTCAGCGAACTGCAGGGGATGAAAGTAGGTCTCAAAAAAGGCTTTGGAAAATATGTTAACAAAAGTACATCATGTAATGATGTCTAATGTTCCCAAATGGAGATGTATCAAACCAGAACAGGACATTATACAGCACAGTTTGTCATAAATAAGCAGAAAATACTTATATCCACATACTGTATGCTTAAAATCATGGCCTCACCCTACAAATGTACAGTATGATTCTGGTTTGCTATGTTAACTGTTGCATAGCCCTGGTCCTCTGTGGATTTTTTAAAATTTCCACAACATAATGGAGATTAATACTGGCTGGGCTGGATCAGATTCTACACAACAAAGGATCCTTTCAAATAAAGGAGGGGTTGCTTAATCACTACCGCACCCTTATTTGTATCTCAGCCATAAATATGAATGCACATGTGCATCCTTAATTTAGATATTGTTAAGAACAAAATGTTCCCAAAACTGCTTTAGAAGTGATAATACAGTACAAAAAACTACACTTACTTAGCTGGAAGAGTTCATTCTCCAATCAAAACAAGCATTAAATGGTACATCAGACTTTAGGTAATTTAGCTGGAGAAATCACTCATCACTTAAACTCATCATGATTTAAAGTTAGGCAATACATACTGTAAGTCCTCATGAATAATTCATATTCCTCTTCAAAGCAGTGAGTATTCATAAATAATAATTCTAATGTTTTCCATTAGGAGGCTCATACCAAGCACACTCTAAGCCAGCATTTCCCAAACCTCTCCTGGAGGACCCCGTCCTGCATGTTTTAGATCCCTCCCTGCTCCAATACAGCTGATTTAAATGATCAGTTTGTTATTCAGCAGCTTCAGGAGTTCATAACGAGTTGATCATTTGAATCAGCTGTGTTGGAGCAGGGAGAGATCTAAAACATGCAGGACAGGGGGTCCTCCAGGAGAGGTTTGGGAAACGCTGCTCTAAGCAGTCGGGCACCATTAAAGATTAACAGCTCAAGTTTCAGGAACAACTGCAGTACATGTAAAGTGACTGTTAGGTATTTGTCCTTTAGGGTTGGAGGCAGAGGATGGCCCCCAACATTCTGTGAGACAGGGCCAGGAGAGGGCAACGGGAAGTGGCCCGAATGGAAGAGACACCTAACCTATTATCCTCTACTGCTGCCCTCGCACTGTGACCTGTCTAATCAAATATTTGATTGATTATATTCTAATAAATCAAAAACAATATGAAATCGCAATATATTGTATGCATGTTTTAACCCTACAGTAAATGTGAACAGTAAATGGGGGCTGTTTGAGTGATTGTGGGTACTACATAACAATTCTCTTTATATTGTGCTTTTACAATGTTGTTGGCATACCCAATAATAAGCATGACTTGACAAATGGTAATCAAATACCATGCAGTACAAGGATCTTCAGCACACACCAAATTCAGGTAGCATTTTTGGATGCCTGCCTGATACAAAAGAGTACTGAATATAGCCAACCAATAGGAACTTGACATGAATATCATTTTTTTTTATTTTCAAAGAAATAATAACAGTCAAATCAAAATTTTCAACAAAGCTTCCACTGTACAACAATTTTGTTGAGAGAATGGTGTGGTTCCTGAAGTGAAAAAAATGGAGCTGTAAAAAAATTGTTGCCATTTGTGAAAAATGCAAGGAACAACCAAAAGCACTTATAATCTATTTTGCATACATCTCAAACAGACTGAGCTGACAAACAAATCATATGCTGCTGATGGAGTTCTCTTACATTCCACTGCAGTTTAAATCAAATTCCTTTGTTACATGCTGGCACTGAGTGTCATTCAGAAAACCTTTAACAGTTGAACAGGACCACACTGTCAGCGTATTTGTAAAACAAGTCAACTAATGTCAGCTTCCCATTCACAGACCAAAAGCAACTAATTACTGCTGCCAGCCTCTCGTATTCAAAAAGATTTTACAGGAGTTTCATTCTTCACAATATGTGACAGCAATATATATGCAAACTCCATGATGCTCTTTGCAGAGATCCCTGTTATGTATCTCAGCTCGTCCACTACCTGTGATAGAAAAACACAAGCCTAAAATTTGCTCTGTATCAGTAAAATATCATCCATAGCAGTTATGGTTTCCATACAATTGTAGCCCATACACATTCATACCTCAACAGCCTATACAGTGACACGCAATAAGTCTTGCACTGTGTTTCCCGAAGAGTGTTATTCAGGCAGTGCTCCCTCATGAGTCCCTCAGCCCCTTTTTTCCTCAGTTCAGGACATACATGTATACAAACCACCATTCTGAGTGCAGGCAAACCTTTGCAAAAAGAAAATGAAACAGTGACTCCCACTGATTTTAAGGTGTAGGTGGTGACTGTTGGATAAAGCCTGCAAATAGCTACATGACCCTGCATTCACAACAAACTTCCAAATCAGCCACACCCCAAATCACTGGCTACCAACATTGCAAAATAAGAATAACTGTGATAATGGATATAATGACAATAATTCCTTATTATTATTGAAATGATTCACTGTTTCCTTGTTCAATGGCTCCTTGAATAGTGGAAACCACTAGCTCAGTGGCAAATATGTAACAAATATATATACACAGCATAGATGCATCCTTTAATTCCATTCTTTTTTTTCTTCTGGGTTGGAACAAACATGGCTATTGTTAACTCTGTGGCTAAGTTAGGATCACAAAAAGTGCACAATAGATTTAGACTTGCACTCTACTGTCGTGGCCTCCTCTCTCAAGTGAACATGTTTGTCTTGAGTTTTTAATATGCTTGATAAGTACAGTACTGATTTTATTTATTTATTTATTTATTTATTTATTTATTCATTCATTCATTCATTCATCCATTCATTGTTCTTGGAATGGAAAGCATTATGTGTAGGGACCTGTGTGTGGGGTCTTTTATACTTGCTGATAGAAACTAGCTTCAAAGTGTAGAGATTATGTGCAATGCCTATTTTTATACCAAATTTTTTGTAAATCTCTGATTAAAAGAAAAATTTATAGAAACTGCCATGACACATGTAACCCATTCCCTAGTATACCTGTCCTTGCATTTTTAAACAATATCCCCAACCACCTGGAACAAATGTGAATGTATTTATATGTATGTATGATGATATGCCGCTTTCACAATTAACTTAATGATAATGTGATGTTTTTAAATTGAAATAAATAACAGCTTTTGTGTGACTGTATGTATATAGCAACTTATACAAAATACAAGACCAGGCTCACTACAGTGTCTGCTCCTGTGCTTTTCACAGTTACCTGACTCACTGAATGCTACACTTATTTCTCAGAAAATCATTTCGTAGGCATCTTTTTCTGTCCTCTCTAAGGCCATTATCAGACATTAGAAAGCAAAATAAAACATACCAACAATGAGACTAAATTCTGCTTCAACACTGTATAAAACAACACAAATTATGTGACTTGTAGTATAACTAAAGTCTACGTAAGAAACTGTATTTCAATTCACAAGGTCACCAGTCTGACCTTTACCAATGAACACAGAGAATAAAGGCTCAACAAGGACTGAGGGTTTACCTGTTCCCAGGTTTTGAAGTTGAGGATGAAGGCGCCTGCAGCGATGACCCCCACACTCAGCAACATGCAGTCCTCGGTCACGGCTGCGAACTCCATTCTGACCAACCCCCAACCCGAACAACAAAGATACCCAGGAGCCGCCATATTACACTTCATTATACCTCTGTGTGGCTCAGCATGTTGACAGAGAGCAAATAATTACATCGCAGAGAGAGTTCACCTCTGCTCCTCGGATGGGCTGGGACAGTCGGTGGCAGATACCAGCAGGGAGTGGTAAAGAGACTTCCTCTGCAGATAGGCAAACTGGAGCACGTGTCGGCACAGAGAGTACAGCTGCAGGATGGGGACGGTCACATCGTTGTACCCTGTCAGGAGGGGGACATGGTGACATTCAAACTGAACCCTGCTTCAAACTCCCAGAGAGGATTTGTATGCCTGGAATTCCACCTTGGATTTTTCTTTGGCTGTTCATTCTCTAGTCACAATAAAAGTCAGCTCATTGCAACAATTCATTATGTGATGACTGACAACTAATAATAATGCTAATAATGATCGCTTTCCATCGTTTTTGATTATGTTACTCATTTAAAGAAATAAACCTGCTGGAGGTTTCCTCCACCCCTGGTCTATTATAGAGGACCAACAGTGCCAGTCTAAATTAAAATACTCCTCCAGGCTGTACAGTACAAATGTGGTTATTGTCAACAACTTCTGTTGAAGAAAAGACCAGCTTTGAAACTGGAAATATGTATTCCTTTGTACCCAGACCACACTAAAAAACCTCTATTCAGTAGGACAGAACTCACCTAGCACTTCCAACAGTGTCTCGACATACATGAGAGGATTAGGGAAACTGATGCAGAAGTTAAGTGTTTGCAGGATTAGAAGTTCCGATTCCAGAAGAGTCTCTTTGGAGTAAGAGTGCCCCATGGACCTCAGAAACTTCAATGCTGTGTTGTTGTCAATGACCTTAAAGACAGCCAGGCAAACAATTGCTTTCTAAACCCTCAAACTGGATTCATTTTCCTACCTGCACACAAATGCAATACCAATGTTGTAGCAGTAGTATACTGACATTCGCTTGAGGTTCATTGGATTTAATTTGGGTAAGGGGCTAAAAGAGACAGGATTTCAACATACATTACAATGCAGTGTCAGTTTGCTTGCCAGCTGTATACAAGAGAAGACCAGGAGACTGAATTTCTTGCTCAATTTTATAAAAACTGAGTCTCCAATGTTCCCTTGTTGTCCCTCATCAGCAGGAATGGGGATACAAAACAGATCTTCAAGATGCTTTGTCATAAACCTGAGAAAAAGATGGTATGTAATTTAAATTTTATATTTGGTTTGGACACATTAGTTGTAAATACAGATCAACAATTAACAGGCTTTTTTTTTTTTTTACAACCATAATACTTTAATACTACACCTCTCTAGTATTTCAATTGCTTGATATCCAGCCAGTGGGTCGAGTCTCAACTCGTCGCATATGAGGAAGACACACTCTGAGAGGTCAAATAAGAAGGAAAAAGCAGGTAACGTTACTGTTCGTGTTCGTTCTTTTTTGTTGAGAGCCGCTGACCTACCTATGTAGCCTGCAGAGGACGGCTAGTACCAAACATTATTACTGCCCTAGCGAACCACTTCACTTACCCACAAGTCTTCGATCTTTAAAATTTCCACAGAAGGCCGACAGGTTCTTCAAATTGTGTATGTTTGTATCGTTGAGATTAGTGAGGAATTCGCGCAAAATGTTAAAAGGAGCTTCGCCGAATTTTAAATTTTGATGTTCTCTCGACAAAGAACTTGAGACGTCCTTATTAAAATGAGATCCAGTGGCCTTCTTCTCCATCATAAGTAACTGAAGTTGAAAAACACAAATGTTAGAACAAATTAGGGTTAAAATGACGACAGTATAGCTAGCTCAAAACTGATGTTTCAGTATCAGTAGCAGTAACATGTAGCTGTCTAGCAATAACGCACGAGTATTAAACATAACAGTAGCAGTTTTCCAGAAGCTGCTTCGCGATCTCGGGTTTGTCGAGTTCTGTAACTGTACAGTAGATGGCGTCCTTATCACACGGCTTGCATATGGAACCAACGTTGCTGTACTTTAGGTATCCACAATCTGTTGTAGTCCAAAAGGAGGGGACGTTTTTACGTGTTGTACGCACTTCCGGGGAAGCGTGTAGCGAATTTTAGCAATGAGTTTTGAGTGGCCTTGGCAATACAACTTTCCTCCGTTTTTTACGTGAGTAGATAGTTACACACTTTGCAATTTGTTTTCAAAAAATTTTTACGAGAAAGTAATTTCATATTATGACCATTTCGAGAATTTAAGGTTGAAGGGGCCGATTCGAACAGAGTAGCCATTTCCTTCTTAGCTATCCAGATAGCTAGCCAGCACAAATGAGTTGTTTAGCTAGCTAGCTAGGGAAGTAAGATGGTGTGATGGAAGCTCCAACTTTACCTAGCTAGATAACGTTTGCTAGCCACTATCCATAGATAGTTACCTGCCCTATCTGCGTGGATATCCATTCCTCGTAGAGACAACTCATATTTTTTATAGCAGGTTTGCTAGCAAGTCCCCTAGCTATCGTTAGTTAATTAAAATGTTGGAGTAAATTGTGTATTGGTTTTTAATTACCCAATTATTTGTTGAGCTAGCACACAAGCTGTGCGTTTTTTTATTCTTATTTGCCGAATTAGCGACATAAAAGAATGTAAATTCCTTTAATAAACAAGCTAGCCAGTAAAGGCGTCATAATTCAGCCGCAGACTTTAAGGCTGCAGAACAGAAGATAACAGTACAGCATGACATGATATTCATCAACGTTGACAGAACAGTATGGTTGGGACAGCGCTAACAGCAGTGGTACTTATGTAGGTATGTTGGTTGTTTGCAGATTACAACCCAATGTTGACACAAGACAGAAACAGCTAGCGGCATGGTGCTCATTGACGCTGTCATATTGCCGACATCGAAAACTCTACACGTTGGACGTCATGGAGGCACAAGAGAGCCCTGTCTTTAATAACAAGAAAATAGAGAGTATCCTTTTTATATGTGGTGTGTGTACTTAGGAAGGCATGTGTAGGTTGAAAAATGGGGAAAATACTTCCACTATCAGTGTATTTCTTGACTTAAGATCACGATTTTAAGTTATCACTTTTTATACTTAGGTAGCTCGAATTCGTTGGGATGAAAACAGTTCAGGTGTTTGTGCTTATTGGTCTGACACAGGGATTAGTGAGTTTTTCAACCCAAGACAATTTGTCATTATGTGATAGGCAATAAGGTTTTTTGAATCTTGAATCTAGTCATACCTAATCATATTGCCTATTTTGTTTTTTCGCCAGCTGACTGCCAGAGTTTAGACTTTAAGACCAGATGTGTCCAATGAATCAGGCTGTTTTCATATTCTTGTATTTTTCTTTATTACCAAAGCAGTAGCCTACAGTGAATTATCAAACACTGACAGGCACATGTGTGTTGTATGTTAAACCGTGGGAATATGGTTTGACACTGCACTTAATGTGTTTGTGCTTTTGACTGTACTGTAGTCTATCCTTAACTTTTTTTCAGGAAAACTTTCAGTGGAAGCCATCCAGGTTGTTTTTGAGGAACTAAGGAAAAAAGGTAGTCATACATTTGTGTGTGTGTGTGTTGGGGGATGGGGGTGCATGGTCCAGATGTTTGATATTTCATTGATGAAATACCGGAGGCCTTCTGTCGTCATGTATGTTCCTGGGGGAGGAATAAATGTTAATGTTTAAAAGAATTATCACAATAAGTTGTATTTTGCTTTCTTGATTTAGACTGAGTAACAATAACAGCCGTTTTATTGAATCTAAGGGAACCTGGAGTGGATGGACAAAAACAAAACTCGCTGTCTGATCATGTGGAGACGACCAGAGGAGTGGGGGAAGCTGATATACCAATGGGTGAGAATGTGTCCCAACAGAAGACAGAACATGCCGTACTGAACGTGTAGCACTGAAACCACAGGCTTTCTGAGGTGGCATTGGATCAGTAGGTTATCTCAACCCTCTGGGTCCACGAAAGAATAAAAGACAATAAACTTATGAAATAGAAAAAGAATTCAGGTCATTAAGAACTTTAATGATCGTGTTCAGACAGTATGTCTATTGATCGCAGGTCCTCAAGTGCCGTCTGGAGTCCATTTATGTGAGAGCAGAGTAAAACTGGCCAAGTGTCTTGCTTGAGGGCAATGCCTCACCCAGTTGTCTAGCCTGAGCATAGACAGGCTGCTTCACACAAAGGCTTGTACAAATGGTGAATACAGATGGTCTTGAGGTAGTTTGCAAAAAAGCAAAATGGCTTCAAACAACAGACTGTTCATTCAACAAAGAAAATGGATAACTGGGTTTTTCGGTCATGGACATAATATTTGACTTTAAAGTATTGAGACCACACAGAAAGAATGAGAATAATTACATGCAGTGGCCAATAGGGTGGATTAGGGCACGCTTGATTTCTCGGGAGAGCTTTTGGCCAATAAAGTGCCGTCATGTGCATCTGAGTTTTCCCTTTCTGCATTTTGTTAGTATTGCCTTACTGTTGTTGTCTGTTTGATTTGAGAATGGTAGCACACCTCTGGGAGTATATTTGACGTATATCCCTCTAATTAACTGCTGGTCATTGGTAGTGGGAAAATAGGAAGCTGTTCAAAACTAGCGCATATTAAGAAAGCAGCGCTCAGAGTTTTACGTTAATGTGGTCACTTATGCATAACCTTCATGTTCTGTAAATGTTATGTCAAAATGAAAAGACGTGCAACTGAAAATAATTATAGTCACACATACACATGCACAGAAATAAATATGACTGAATCAATCATTGGCTCAAGGACTCAAGTTTACCTTAAGAGGTAAAAGATAAAGATGGATAATCATGACATATTGTGAACACACATGCATACACATGCAAAAAAAAATAAATACCACTGAAGCACTTCTTGTTTCAAGGACTCAAGTGAAAAGCTCATTGGATAAAACAGCTCCACCCTCTTCATCCCTAAAGGCCATTGAGCTCAGTTCTGGTCCAAAATGAGTCAAATAAACCACAAGGATGAATGAATACACTGTGACCATTTACATCTATGAGAAATATCTATATGTGTTTGGCAAAAGTGAGTGGCAAATCTGATTAAACCTAAATTACTTGAGGTCTGTGTGTTGAATGATTTGGTTTAGTTCAGAATAATCCAGTGTAGCCTTAGTCTTAATTGTATCCGTATGCCCTCTCTCCACTGAGACTGAAGGGTTGGCAGCAGATCCTGCTGCTCCCCAAAGTCTTGTGATTAGCATAATAGAGAGTAAAACATTGCCCCACATCTTCTAATTGCTAAAATGCGTCCATTTTGAGTAAGAACGTAATCTGTCACAGATGTGTCATTCCTGGCATAGAGAATGTACGACTGCTGTTGCTTCACATGTTTGAGAATTACAATGGATAATATCAAACCTATGAAACAGAACACAGCCTACAGAATCAAATGGGTTGTGTTTGTCAAAAGTTGTTTTCCCGCATAGCAGAACCATAGTACATTCAGGATTGTGAACTCAGTGGTTTTAAGCACCCCAGAAAAGCCCGGTAGGATGTTTGTGGTTTGCAGTGTGTGACGGCGCTCAGAGAACAGTTTATTAACGTCTGCCCTGACAGGGTGCTGATGCAATCTGGAAGTTGAAGTGGGGCACACTTGAGACATTGTACCCTGGGTTTTATTTCCTGCATCACGCTGTACTTTTCAGGGTCTCTTTTTCCATGAATTCTTGTCTGCATTTGTGTCACCGAAAGGTCATTTGCGTCATTGACCTGCAACAGGTAATTTAAAAGCCACCTAAGGCTGTTCTCTGAAGCTACTATTTGTTTGGGGGGGGGGGATCGGTAAGTTTTTGAAAGTGAACCTTATGAAAAGTGTTTCATTTGACATAGGAAGCTACAAGTCAATGGGCCATGCCATTATTTCCAACCAAAGACTTTTCTTGGGATTTTATTTAATTAGTTATTTATTTACTTAGTTAATTCACAGAACAAGTCTAAGTCAAGTCAAGATGACTCCTTATGTGGGTAGAATGGCTCCTTATGGGCATTCTATCAAATTGATAGATCATAACTTTTACTGATATTGTGCACAGGTGAATAAATTTTGAAACAATGCTTTTGATCAGCTGTATTTGTTATAAGTATTGTTAATTGTTTAAAACATATTGGAGAAAATAATTTCTGAAGAATACAAAGACTGTATCCACTGTGGGATAGATGGTAAAAAGAAAAAAAAATCTTTCTCTGAGACATAAAATAGAAATAATTGTGTCCAAGAAAGACAAGAGAAAAAAGCCAAGAGTATGGCAAAATGACCATAAAACTGTTGCTTGCCAGACCAGCACCAATGCAGTAAATGTAGTTTCTTCTGACTGGAACCAAGAAGATAATTATTGCAATTGTAATTATTTGAGGTTGTAATTAATCATATTATGATAAGCAATGGGCCACACATGACAAATTGCTGCTTTATATTGCTGCAGTTACCTGCAGTAAAGTTTTTTTTTGGCCTTAGCAAAAATTGTAACTGGTTTATAGCATTCTGAATTGCATTAAGACGTTACTGTATAATGGGATTGGGTGTATGTCGTAGGATATTGTGCTCTGAAGTTAATAAAAACATACTGTTTTCTTACATATACAAAACATACATTACTCCTCATGGAGCTATCTTTTGGGTTTGCACACCAAATCAACATTTGTTCTTTCATTTCTGCAAACAGAGTGGTTCTTCCATTATAATTGTTACTGTTTTTTGTTATTTATGTGCTCAACAGACATCCATATCCAGAGCAACTAGCATAGCTTACATGTCATCCATTCACATCTAAATAAGCAATTCATTCAAGTCAAGGGTACAACTGGCTCTTTTAGAGTTACAAGTTCAGCTTTTCCTGATAAAACATATCTTTCGTGTGACAATGTGCATACATGCCATTACACATTCAATCTTGCACATTCAAATGGTTGATAAGTGAAGCCCTGGGTATGCACTCAAGTAGGGAAAAAAGATAATGATACGCTTTCCTGAGGAAGGAAGGCTCAGATTCTGTGCCGTTGAAGTGAAAAGCACTCACCAGAGCAGTGTTGTTTAGTTGTTTTTCCTTCACTCCCAGGTGTCCAGAAACGGGATGGTCAATTCTGTTTTTACGCTCTACGAGCTCTCAAATGGGGATGACACCGAAAGTGAAGGTAGGACTTTGCTGTCATGAGCCATCTTTATGTCAAGTGTGTGGGGGTTAAAGGATTTCAGTCTGGGAGATCCAGCTGAACAGGAAAAAAACAGCTGTATGCTGGCGCATACATTTGTGTCCTGTCCTCCTGTATGACTACTGATTACGTTAGGTTCTCTTTGCATTTTGCATTTTGCTTTCCATTACTTTGAACCCCCACTGGCCACAGCAGCACACTGCACTCTCCCACTTGACAGCAGTCCCACACAAGAAGCTGGCTGAACCTGAGTCTGTCTGCTGTCTTTTCCCAGAGTTTCATGGGCTCGAGGAGTGGATGCTGCTGCGCTCATTGCAGGCCCTGCAGACAGAGGGAAAGGCAGAGATCATCTCCATGGATGACGGGAAGGGAGTCAAGTTCTTTTGAGGAGAGGAGGGGGAGGTACTGCTGGTGTGGGGAGCAGTTTAGATAGCGCTCTGGGGGAGGACTCCGGCAGAGGGTTTGTCTTCCACACAGAAACAAGCATGGGATTCAGGCCTCTTTGTTTCTTCCATTGGTCACCCTGACTGCTAAAGATACTTCAGGAAAGCCAGTCCACCTCTTTCACTCCATGTCTTTGCAAGGAGGTGCGGGTGGTTGACTATGTATCAGTAGTTCACTCTCCCCACCTCCCATTTCTTTGTATCTATGTAACATTTTACTGTTTTCCATTCAATTAATTGAATCATGTAGAAAGGATTGGGTCAGGGTCTGTGCTCCACTGCAATAAAGTGTTTCTCCACACCATAACAAATCCCAAAGACAGTCTGACCACAGAATGGCATGGGGACCTTTAGGAGTTTGGGGTTATTTCCTGGGAAAGGGAAAATGGGGAGAAAGACTCAAGCTTTGTGTAATTCGACTACAGCCAAGGAGGTGGCTTCTGCTTGTACATACTGTTGAAACGTCCCAGTAGACTACCCTTGTTATTTCTGACTGTCAGTAATTGACCGCCTTTTATATCATCAGTTTACTGTAAAATAAAATGGGACTGAACTTGTGTTTCTGTCTTTCTGTGCTTTGTTGCTGTGTTGTTGAAGTACACATGAAGTAGCAGAGAGAAACTACTATTCAAGATGAGTCACAAACAAACATTTGTAGACCTTTTTAAAAACTAAATGATGGTATTGAACCAGTGGGATTACTGAATGGGTGCAAAAAGCCAAATTGTTCTGTGGTTACAGCAAGGAATTACACATTTTATCCTTTTTGTTATTCGTGTTTGCATTGTTCAAATGTATGTTTTCAGAAAACAGCACTACACGGGATGTCTAAATACTCCGAAAAGATCATATACTGTTTGGAATACATTTGTGTATGAGTTGTACATGTTTGTGAGGGTTTATGGATCACTTTTCTCCCAGTAGGTGGCGCACTGGCTGATTTAGTTCAAAAATTTACTCAAGACAGCGTTGAGAAACTACTTTTTTTTTTTTTTTTTTTTTACATTATATTAACAATTAAACAATATTCAAAATAAAGCATAGATGCCCTAGTCTGTATTGTTGGTGTAACTACATAACAAATACAGATTAAGACAATATTCTTTTTTCTTTGAAATTCGCCAAAAAAGATTACACTGAAATACAGTAGACCTGAGAGGCTAAATTAAAAGAAATGTCTTCTCAAAACAAATGATTGGGTTTGAGGTCCTGATACAATTGTGTGTATGTCTTGCATACAGTTGCTACCTGAATTTCTAGATTTTTTTTGTTTAATAATAATTTAGTAAGTTTGTAATTGATGCTTTTTCTTGGTTTTGGGAGGTCGGAGATATATAAAGCTTGCCAATCGCTCACTAGCATAAGATTGACTCTTACAATTGCAAAAGTGGAGGTATCTAATCGGGAGACGTCATCTGGGGCGTTTGTGAACTCAACCGTACTCTAGATCAAAACTCCTTTTAGTCTGTCGAAATAGACGAACAATGGCGCTCAATTATACTGTTATTTTAAAAGGTGATGCTGCATTCTGTTTAGATTCACATAGGCATACTTACATTACCAGTAAATTGAGAAGTGGATTTGTCACTTCTTGTATTTTTCCAGTTTAAAATCGACACCAACGTTATGAAATACTCGTCGGTACAGTGAAAATGTCGGTTTATTTTTGACCAAAACGTCTGCAATAAACATTGAACTGCTGCTGCTCCCTGTCCTTGACCCAATCTCTAATCGCTGTCCGAAAGGGTTGCGTCTTCCCCCTGTACCAAAGCAATGCAAAAGGAAAGGATAAATGTTGCAGGAGATTCGAGATAGTGGTTATGATGTTGATACGGCCTGTTTAGGTAAGCAGACCCGCTTGAATAGTATGTCGGATGTGCTGACAGTATGGTATGTCTGTGGAGGCCTAGCGCAGCTCTGGGAGTCGTATATTTTTGCTAATAACCCCCTTGTGTTCTGGCATGGCAGGTGGGGCTCCTACATGTAGCCTTGGTGGTGATACTGCGTTGTGCTACCTCACGGTACTAGAGTCCTGTCTGTTCAAGATCCTCAGGCAAATTGGTGCTTCCAAGATGCACAATGTGTATTCCCCCCGCGGCTATTAACACAAGTAAAGAACAAAGTGGACAATTCATACTATGTGGTGAAAAAGTCCTTTTTAAAAGATCTTATTTGTGTTGCAAGTATAGCACAATGTTTACTGTGTACCGGTTGTTTAGCACAAAGCGGGTCTTTTTGAGTCTTAATGGGGTAGGGGAGCGCGGGGCACAAACTAACACTTTTTGGTTTTTGCGAAATAATTTTAAAAATATTTAAGTTGGAATAATCATGTTTTTATATAAGCAACATATACATCTCTGCTACAAACGAAAACTTGAACTTCTAGCACCTACAGTTCATGTACAATTCCACCGAAAATGACGGGAAGTGCAATGTTACAACTTTTACGCCATGGGTGGGGTTAATTGTAACAGACAGAGGGTTAGTTGTAACACTTGCTAGAAAAGTATGAATACTTTAAATTAGTGCAAACAAAGTTAATTCAATATAATTCTATGTTGTCTGAAACATATATTTTCCAACCATACTGTATTATATATTATATATCTATCTATATGCCAGACAGATCAATCGATAGATACACACACACACAAACACACGTCAAAATATATATGAATACCGACATGAGACTGTGTCAAACAATGACAGATTTATTTTTTGTCCATAAGGTAGGACAGCAAATAAAAAACATCACAGGTCAGCAAAATATGGAACATTGTTTTCGAATAACTACAGCTTTACCAACTGTTAATGTCCAATTCATTAATATACATATTTAACACACAGCGTTACTATGTGCCCCCTCAGCGCAACTGGGATTTAAACCTAGCTAGTCACTTCTATAGTAGGCTACTTCTGCTTGCTAGCGAAACAGTACAACACTATAGGCCTACAAGATGTTTACCAGCATATTAAAGATAAAAAATAGTGATCGATTGTCTCGTTTATAAGTGACACAAAAAACAGTAATCAAAAATGAATGTTGGTGTGAAGTATTACTTACGCTAGTCTTAATGAACTTTTGACGAACTTTTTATTATATTGCGCTGGCCGTTTAAAATATTCGCACTATTTTGGCCTGTGCACTCTTGATATGGCAACAAATACCCAAAAGAAATAGCCTATCGTCATAATACTGTGTTTGTAACCTATTGGAAACGAGCAATGTTACAATGTGCCCCGCGTTAGGTTGTTAGGTTGCTCCCTGCGCCCCCTATTAGTAAATTCACTTAAGAAAAAAATTCTATTGCGCAATTCACATGAAATTTGGAAGAAATCTGAATTATTCACAAATAACATCAACCTATAAACAGAGAAATGTCAAACATTAAGTGATCATCAAAAAAGTCGGGAGCCTACAGGCGTGGTTGTGCTTTTTCCAGCAGTTGTTTGTGATATTTCGAGATTCAGATCGTGAGGATTCGACACCAAACAACAAAACATAAACGACGTAAGTGTGCACACATGTTGGAGAGGGACACGCCACCCCTGCGGATAATCCCTGACATGCTGCCGCATTGAAACTAATTACTGTAGCTGCCGAGCGCACGGGAGCATCACCATTTAGACGCGTGGCACTAGCACCATGACCTACTGTGACTCGGCCACACCACTAATCCCCTTGCTTAGTTGCCCCACTTAGCCTATATGACCGATGTTCGCCTTTGCAGTCTCCAACTGTGTATAAACCAGTGGGAAAGGGGCAAAAGAGAACATCCGAGTGGGGGTCAAGGAAGGAGAATGTGTGTGCGTGTCAGCAGGCTTATTTTTAGCTGCATTCTTGAGATGAACACGAATCGCGGCAGAGGCCAGTTAGCACTTTTAGGGGGCATTGATGTCTGTTGACTGCTGTAGGTTTTCATGTACTATGCGTTGCTCTGTTCCGTGTCATCCATCCTTTCGGATTGTCCCTCGCATGTCATTTATCATGTACAGGCGCGAACGGACCTGTTCAAATCCTACACTAAGCGAATCCTGTCTATAGCGCTTTCTTCTTTTGTGAGGGTGTGTAGTCGTCAGCCAGGCCAATCTCTGGCCATTTTCCCTGTTGTGGCAGCTTTTAGCAGTGTATACAATTATTGTACACAAATTCCAGAATTCATTGACATAGCCACCACTTTCAAGTGGGAATAATCATACTTAACCAACACCTTATAAGCGAGTAAATATAATCAGAGTAACAACTAGAATAAGCATTAATCCCATTTTAATTAGGAATGTGTTAGGTTGCAAAAGTGTTTTCTCTTTTAAAAATATTTTGCGCAACCTTTCTCTCCAAACACAAGGTTATTTTTTTTTTCTTATAATGCTTTTGACTTTTGTTTAAGAAGACGAGTCAGGTCGTTGTTTTGTTTTTATTTTAAATTTTATTTAAAACGTTTCAGTTAAATTCTTTAGTTGCATTATTGGGGTGTGTTATGCAACACAGGATGTTAGTTGTTACCATTGCTGTCCATGGGTGAGGCTGTCATAAAACGAACATCAAAAGGCGCTGTTAATCCAGGCTGGAACTGCCAACCATTGTTACCAAAGTAGTCACCGTCTCCCTCAGTTTTCAGTACAAATTATTTCGCAAAATTAATGTATGTTTACTGCAAGAAAACAAACAAACAAACAAACAAAAATCTAAAGAGAAGTGCTGTGCACTAGGTGCAGAACAGACACAGTATCTACACCTGCAGCAGAAAAAGGTGATTACGCGTAGCTGGTATAGTCAATATCTCGGTCCTGGAAAAAAAAAATGCACCTAAGGTTAAATCAGGTGTGATCATATGACCTTTGTTGACGCTTTCAAGCGATTAAATACTGATCAGTTATAGTACTGTAATACGCCTTCGTTAATAGTGGTCTCAAATGTGGCTACATCTTTATGTAACGGGTAAGAGTTATGAATAAACGTCTTGCGTAATACAGAGACCATTGATAGATTACTTATTTAATTTCTTTTTTTAGATATTTATCATTTGTCCTAATCGATTATTCTTTAGATATATATCGGGGGAAGTCAAACCCTGGGTGTTGCGTTTCACGAAGACATTTGTTGTAGGTTAAGGAGGAGGGGCCGTGAGAGCGGGAGCACGAGCCGTCGGTTCTGTTTATGTAGAGTCGCCTGTTTGCATGGTCGGATTTCTGATGCGGACGTGAACGCAGCAGGCAGCACGTTTTAGGAATTCCTGGATTAGCTTCATGTAACCATATATCAGTCTAAACTGTCAAAGATCGATCACGTCTGTTTTCGGATGCTCACAAGAAATAAATACCGAGTACGACCTTCAAAAACCAGTTCCGTGAGTACAGTTTAGGTTTTCTAAATAGCGATCTGCATTTATTCCATTTAAGTAGCCTCTATTTGTTTTGAAACTTTGTTTTATTGCAACGATATGTATCAGCGCCTGTCACAACATTCTGTTCTTAACTAGTCTACAAAAAGAAAAAAAAAACCGATGGATTCATTTCTAATTTTCCGTCGGGTATATGAATATATGGGTAACTGTGTTAATTAGTAGTCTACATACACAGACTACAATAGTGCAAGAACGAACTTCATGTAAGATTTCGTGTAGGAAGCGTTGTTTAATCCGCAAGGTTATTTTTGGTAATGTAAACTTTTCGCACATTTTTTCCAGAGTCTGTAAGGAACGTGATGTTTTTTTTCGCAAACATGTCCACTTGCGTCGTTCTCTTAAGGACTGACTGAAAAAATCAAGATCTTGAAAGTGGAAGAAGTAATAAATAAGTTAAAGGATTTTAGCCATGTCACATGCAGAGGTTGACATGGCTGGACTGGGCTTTCCAAACCTATCTGCAGGTTTGGACGATGATTCTTGTCTATCTCCTCGGGTGCCACCAATGCTACGGAGGCACTCGTTGAATTCAAGAAGAAACTCTTACATGCTTCATAAAATAAACATGGAGCTCGAACCTCAACTTTACGATAGACCACTCTCTAAGACACTGTCTTGGTCTGCGGAAAACATTTTATTTGAGACCTCCACGGAAGAGCAAAAGATGGACTCCCCGCTGCCTGCATCTCCCGTCTATAGCCCGGGCACCAGTACCAGTACACCACTGCCTGATAGCCAAAATTCAGACCCGATTCCAACTTTAGATAACTGGGACGAGAGAGTGCCAAGTAGCTCGGATTCCGACGACGATATTACCAACAGCAAACACCAGAAAGTGATTTTGTCACGCGCGCCCTTTGAGAACAAGTGGGAACAAGAGGAGAAAGAAGAGATTGAGACCAAAGCGGTTGCCACCTCACCTGACGGCAGGTACCTGAAATTCAACATCGAGATTGGAAGAGGGTCGTTCAAGACAGTCTATAGAGGCCTCGATACGGAAACTACAGTGGAAGTGGCGTGGTGTGAACTGCAGGTAAGATTGGGCAAATCCCACCCTCACTATATACAGAATAGTTGAAAAAGCACCACCGAATGCTATGTGTTTAAATTGTCACCATCCCCCAAGATACCATGCTGGATGTAATCATTTTTCACCTTATACAAACCTGATTATTGAAACAATTGATTCTCCATTCATTTTCCTTATTTCCTTCACACATTATTGTGTTATATATTACTCAGACTGCACTAGTAATGATCATACTCGTGTTACATGTATTCTCCCCCAATATAAACCATGTGCTCTTCCAGTTCTCTTTGTCCAGGAAAGTGGATTAAATAAACCCTTGCTGATTGGGTTGTTGACATCTGTGGTCTTGTCAGCTGAAGGAAATCATGTTATAAACCTGCAACATTGACAGTATGAAAACAGTTTAGGATTAAGAAAAACCTGTGTACAGTTCAATTAAATAGTGGTCGTTATATAAATTGTGGTATAATCACACACACTACTTGGAAAAAAAAGACAGTGTGGTGTAGTTGTAAAGAGGAGGGCCCTATACTCCCCTAGGTAATGGGGTTGATACCCAGGTGGGCACTGGTGTTGTAGTGTTGGGTTAAGGTACTGCCTTAGAAAATATCAGGCTTGGACAACGTGTACAATTGTGGACAGTGTAAATTGTTCTTCTTTGAAGCAAAGATTACTGTAATACTTGTCGTGACCTAGATGTACATATGTGAAGGGGAAGAAAGCATTGCAGATCATTTTGGTGAGCAAGAAATAGACATGTGAACATTTGTATGGACTACAACTGCATGGAAAAAAATGTAATTACTTTCGCATATTAGTAAGCTGACACACCCAGAACAGGTGTTGCAGACATATTGATGATGGGAGGCTTTTGACAAAAAAAAAGTGTTCCAAAGAACTTTTAGTCATAGGTAAATCTAAATGATTACCATAATGAACTGGAGTGTGCCAAGGGCAGAAACAAGCAAATTCCTCATTCACCAACATTTCATTCAAGTTATTACTTCTATGGTCTCAAGATGGCTTTAGATAATGACTGCCTTATGGCTTATGAGGCCTTGGAGAATTGAAGGAGAAAGCATGCCTTCCTGGGTTAAAAATCTAAACCAACTTCATCCACACTTTCCTTTTGTATAGGCCAGTTTTCTTTCCATGTGTGTTCATATCAAAGGCAGACCTAAACTTTCCCACCTCAGTGGGTTAAGTTATGAAAAACAGGCCCATTTCTTGGATATGAAGCACAGGGTTTGGATGTTGGGGGAAGGGAAATGTCTGCGTCACACTGCTGATCATTCTGAGTTAATTATCCTGATCCCTGGAGTGCCTGGTATTCTAGCAGCTGCTCCAAGTGGCAAGATCAGTGGATGCTGTGTCTAGGTGTGTGCTGAGGGATAAGGTTGCCCCAAAACAGTTCTGATATGGTCTTGGTGTTTTACAAGTAATTAGTAGCCCTGTCCTCAAATAGCCCCCTTCAGGTATAGGTCTAGGAATAGTGGATGCTTTATAGCCAGGCTTTAACCTCTGATGTGACTGTACGCTTTTAAACGAGGTGTCAGAAGTTGTGCTTGAGCAACATTGTAGGTGTTACATAATGCCTGTCTGCCTGACCCTTGATTTAGCAGATGGACTTATGAATGCATTTAAAATGGATTGTTCCTCCTCCTGTGTCAAAAAAAAATCATTAAAAAGAGCCCAGTGGTGCCTAGCCATAACATAGTCTGCATTCCAGCCTTAAAAGGGACACCACACAGACAACTCCTGATTGATTTCTAATCTGTAGCGGCAGATGAGACACTGGCCACACAGTGTGCCTGTGAGCTCTAGAGACTCCGACCTTGAAGCTGGCGTCGTACACACACCAGGGTACTCATGCAGGCTGTCTGCTCAGCCTGCCTCTCTGTAATCTCTGTTTTCATTAACAACTCATGACACTAGTCTTAGTCCTCAATGGTAAACACCTCACATATTGAACCACGCCACTTTATTCTCTCATGCAACATCCGTTTGGTAAGTGTGAAAAATAAACTGCTTTTGGTTCCAAAGGTCCTGCTCTGGTTTCCTCGCCAGATTAAGGAAGGGCCTACTCAGGCTAAATCTGAGGCAGAGTTCAGGTGGCAGGTGTCTCAGGTATGAGGTGTGGTTCAAACATACAGAAGCTTTGATCTGTGCTCTTTTTTTGTAAACAGCCTCCGCAGCTGACGGCTTGGAGAGAGGACTGTCAATGAAAGTTGCATGCAATTCACCAAAATGCCTCAAGTGGCAGGAGCCTCTTTTAAATTACATGAACTCTTGCAGGACAGCTGAGATCTGGGAGAATGGCAGGGGGCGAGGGGGGCTCCTTAAGATACCAAGTTACCCTTTTGGCATCTCACTACCCTGTTATCGCCCTCTGTTATGTCATGGAGCACACATTGCTCTGAGGTTATACTGCACTGAGATAGCTGCAACCCAAGGCTGCCTCCTCAAGTGGCTGCTGGGAAGTGACTGCTGTCAAGTTGCATCTGGCACAGCTGTGGAAAAAATTGTTCCATCTATAAAAATGCAATACATTGAATACTCATAGCCTGAGTTTCGGTTGATTGATGATTGATTCAACTATGTTCTGGTAAGAGATTTGAGGCTTAGATTGTTTCGTGAAAGCCGAGAGAAGGATTCAGGCGGTCCATTCAAAGTTTTGTCATTTCCCTCCCCAGAGGGCTCGTTTCTACATGCATGTGCTCAGCATGAGCATTCCGCCAGCTGATTCAGCTCACGAACATCCTCATTTACATACATAAACTCACTCCCACCCCCTGTGAAAGTGGTTGGAGAGTTATATGCACTGCAGTCCTGCAGGACCAGGACAGGGGAAAAGAAGTGTGTCAGTCCTGGTGTGGTAGCAGGTGTTGGGCCTCTAGACTGGTTCCCCCCCTCCCCCCCGAGGATCTACGACAGCAGGTGTCTACAAGGGGGTTGGGGTGGGGCTGGAGGAGGGGGGGCCACAGGCGTTCACACAGTGTGTGATGCACATCCTGTGTCTGCAGGATCCAGTGCTCAGTGCAGGCGGTGCGTCATGTGGTCAGCCAGCTTTCAGAAAGCCGAAATGGGCATTTCAGGAAAAGGGACCTTGGGATTCTTCATGGGTGTAATTTGTCTCAGTCAGCGGTCACTGTGTTAGTGTGCCGCCAAGTAGAGGTTAACGCTGCTTGCTGGAATGGCTAAATGCTGCACAATTGTGCCCATTAATGTTTTGTTCTGAGAAGGCCCGCATGTGCCAAACAAAGCATTGTTAGCTCGCATTGTTTCATCTGCATGACCAGTCCCTCATTGCTGCTGGCCGGATTTTTCCATCAGTCGTTTGCTTTTTTGTTATACCATCCTTTGAATCTGACAGGAATAATACATTTTTTACACTTTTTACCCACAATCCCCAATTTAATAATCTTGATAAATCACTGGCGTGCTCAGTGGGGATTCAGTAGCGGAGGTTGTTGGGCTTTCTCTGTCTGTGTGAGCAAGGCTACCGCTGCTCAGGATCCTAATCGCTGCTAATGAGATTGAGTGTGGCCTCTGCCACTGCCACTGCTGGGGAGGGTGCCATTGAGGAGGTCATGGCTGAGACTCGGTCCCAGGAAGAGGCCAGCAGAGCTGAGATCAACAGCAGATGCCTGGCCTCATTCCCCCTGCCGTCATTTATCCCTGCCCTCCCCTGCTGTTTGCTCTAGTGCACGCCTTGCTGACCACTGCCCCATTGCCACTTAAGCAAAACAGCAATCAAGCTTAATCAGTCATGCAGCATTAGCTGTGAAAATATCTGGCACTGCACTGCCAGAAAAATGCATTTTCATGCTAGAATCGCCTTAAAATGAACATTCTTGTTCATTGCTTGCTGCCCAGAACGTGAGTGAGGTTTATACCACAGTTGTTGTGTCACAAGGACCAGATTCTTCATGACCTGCAAAGGCTTCTCTCCTCCCCCAACCTCTAATTGTCCCATCCACCTGGGTGTAGAAACTGCCGGTGTGTTTGCCATGGGTTCTTGAGGCCAGAGTAACACAGTTCGCACATTGTGTACGGCTGTTTAATTCATGACCCCCCTCAGAGGAGAAGAGGACTCTGGGAAAGAAAGCCAACACCAGCACCTGACACCAGTACCTTTGAGTGCAGCGTGGTGGATTTGCGTCTGCAGTCAGGAAATGGAGGGGATCAGTGGGAGTCATGTGTCAGTCAAAAGTTCTGTTGAGCCTGGAGTGGACCTGCGACAGTGCTGTGGGACAGGGCAGGAGCCGGTGTCCCATACCACCTCAGGTGTGGTGAGGAGTTCACAAGGAAATCCCCTCTCTCTCTCAACAGGTATCACTTCCCCAGGGCTGAACCATGCTGTGGTACAGCACACTGAATTTGCAAAGGGGAATAAAAATATGTGACATTACCCCAGCATGGTCCTTTTAGCTGCATTAGTATGAGGGTGGTCGACAGTCAATCACTCCAAGCACAATAGGCAATACACATTCATATATGGCAGCTCAGGAGGGAGCAGACCTCAGGCTAGCTTTTATTAGAAAATCACATCCTCTCAGTACTGTGGAATTAATGTAGAAAAGAGCTGAGGGGAGAATAGATCAGGAATTTCACTAATTTCATCTTCTTAATTAACCCTCACATGGATGGTGTGGTGTGTGCTAACCTTAATCCACTATTGAAATTCAAACAGACAAATGAAGTGATTTCATGAACAGATTTCAGGTTAAATGCATGGATGGAGATTGAAAACACACTTTCAGCAGATCTTTTTGTTGTTTGAAACAAGCTCTAATGTCAGACTTTCACGGGATAGGTTAGAAGGTCCTGTGTGTTCTTTTGTCGCTGGACAATCTGAAGTGATTTTCAATGACATTACAGTCTCAATGAGTCGTTGGGATCCCGGAGTGTCTCTCTTGCAAAGGCAAAAAAGGCCCCTGTGAAACGAGGGGAAAGCTAGGGCATGACTGGAAAGCTACTGTACTGCAACTTGGTCCTGAGCCATGCACATGTTGTCCTCAGCTACCAGTACCATCTTTGTTTGGGTCCAAATGTTTGATGCTTCTTTTGTTTTCACTACATGTTCTTCTGAGTTCAAAGCAAGGAAGCCCGCTTAAGCTGCAGAGTGGAATTTTCCTCTCCGCTGACAGTAGGGGTGGCCACCCTCACAAGAGACTGGTCTTTATCCTTTTTCTGTCCTGCCATTTTGTTTTATGAAAACATTTGCCCTTTTTGTAAAGATTTCTCATGTATCATCAGGGATTGTAGATTATTTCACTTTACCTGTGGATTATATACACCTGTTGCAATTCACGGGTAGCTATGATAGGCCTTGCTTCTTCTCACCTTCATGTTTAATTCATGAAGAGTCACTGATTCCTTTAGGGCATGCTCTCCTGTTGCACTTTTAAACCTTAATCAGGATTCATTCAACGCTTAGCTATTCATTACATTTAAAAGAAGCCTGCAAATTTAAATTTAATGCCCGTTCCACTTCCTCTTGCCTTCTGTTTTTAAGGGCAGTGATGCACTGGCACATCGGCTCTCGTGATCAGCAGTGTACAAGCATAGCAGTGACCCCAGGATGCTCTATGAAGCACAGTGTTTAAACAGATTAAGTTTAAATTCAATTGATGCCCACATTGGACGTAGTACTCTTTTAACAACATACCAAGAAAATTGTGCCCATTAAATGGTGGTGCCCAGTTTTCCTGTGTTTTTCAGTACACTGCTGCTAATAGCCAGATTCCTGGAAGTACGACTGTATGATTACTGAGTACACACAGTAGGAGAGGATAGGGTTTTATTCTTTTAAATTTGCTTGCATTTATGTTTGCACATAGAATAAGTTAGCTAGGCTATGTGCAAATAAAAGTCCACTTATGAGAGGGTGATGTGGCTACAGAGGCAGACAGGGTAGTTCTGCCACTTTGCTCCTTTTGTATGAAACACAAAGAGAATTCTCACAGCTGTCGGGTACACATGGCTTCAGAAAGTAGCATCATGCTGCTCTGTGCTGATGAACTATTTTAAGCCTTTCGCAGAACAGGGCTAATTGACACATTGGAGAATTGAAGTAACGTGGTTTCTATGGCTAATGTTGATGAATCATGATTCTGGTGCTAAACAATATTTGAACCCCCTCACACACAGAGGCGCACGCACACACACACACACATTTTTCCCAGCTTATAGAGCATGTGTGATTGTGCAGTGTGTATGTATATGTGTGTGTGAGCGTGAGCCATAATTGCCTGGGATTGCAGTGTCACAGTGTCTGATTAGTGAAATTGTTTGCTTCTGGAGACTTTTCATTGCGATTTTGTTATTCCAGCATATCATGAAAACAGAAACAGACTAAGCTGTGAACATTAACTACCTTTTATTTTTAGATAGAGTGGTTTGAACAGAAATCAGTGGACTAGAAAACATGCTGCAAACTACAATCTCAATAAAATACTGACTAAGCAAAAACAGCAGCCATGTGCGGGATTTTCTCACCAGTATAGGACTTAGATCTGGCGCTGCCTCCTGCTTAGATGAGTCTAAGCTCTTTCGGTTCTGTTAGCCTTTAAAGGCCTGCGTAGGTGTATTTGCTAAAAAGCAAAGTTCCCATTCCAAGGCAGACCAGTGGGTCTCTGCTGAGGCCTGCTCAAAGAGCACCTTTCAGCTTATTGGCTGCAAAAGCAGAGATGTGTTTTCATCCAGGGGTGTGATGTCTGTGAGTGTCCCATGATGGTCCAAAGACCTATCTGTCGTAATTTGAGACATGACACCCCACTCTGTGCAACCAATTCATGTTGCCCACCATGCCTTTTATAGCTCCTTGAAGCTGAATGTGTTTTGAAGACTGCTGGAAGTCCACACTGATTGAACTGTATCAATGATGCATAGATCTTGTTTGGTTTTTATATAGTCCCAATGGGCCATGAAAGACAATACAGCAGAGCTTCCCTGTGTCCTAAAATAGAATGGGATTTCAGATGGATTTGCCTCTGGAAATGCTGGAGCTCACTGTTCTGTGTGAGTCTTGATTAAGCTGTGCCTATTCATAAAGGCACACAGTACACAGTGCAGTGCGTCATGGATTGTCATTGAACTTCCGAGAACAGTGTATTTGTAGTCTCCGGATAAGTGGTTTACGGTATTTGAAATGCTATCTTGCTGTAAGAATAGCTATCGCTATAGTTGCCTTCTGGCCCGTGGGTAATCTTATGTTTGATGTCCTGGCCACACAGAGGATTGCCTCCCCTTCCCCTTCTCCAACAAACGGAGGCATGATATTGGCAGGGTGCTGTCTCATTGAGGGGCGTGGCACTGTTATTATGTGATCCTCAACCATACTCCTCCCACCACAAGGAAATCACAGGCCCTGTATAGCCTCCACCAGAGACCAAACTCAAAACACTGCTGTCAGATTACACAAGGCGCTTTTAAGCTTTTCATTGATTTACCTCCTAACAAGCAGATTCTTTACACATGTTGTAAACACATGAAGTTGTAGTAAGACCTTTTGCATCAGCTGTGGAAAACTACTACTGTACTGTACTACATACTACTGTATGCTTGTCCTAGTGCCATTTTCATTCATGAACTAGGATCTCCTATCTTGATAAAGCGGTTCTAATATAATACAACAAATCTCCTCCTTATGTATTTTATCATTTCAAGGAAATAGCTTTGTTGGCCAATTGCAGCTGTCCTCCTAATGGGCAGCACAAATGTCCATAATAAAGAAACTGTTTGGAAAAACAGCCCAGGCAATAAACTATTATGACATCAGCAGGACTGAACACATCTACAGTGTGGTTTATGAGACTAAGTAATTGGGGAAAAAACAAGTAAACCACTGTGCTCTTCACACCCTGTAATTTCTCGCTGAGCCTCTCACCTGGTGATATATCCAGCATGTGCTCAAGGCACCTGAGAAAGTCAAGGCACATTCTGTGGAAAAACTTGAACCAACCCGAGTGCCGTGCACCACTGCCAGTGTTTGCAACTGCGTTCTAGTAGTTTTACACAATTCAGTCAACCAGGAGCACATCCGCATTGAGTCACTCCCATTACGAACAGCTCCCTGGCTCTCGAGTTACCAGTAACTGGCAGTTTTACTAAATGGGCAAGGATATAGCATCCATCGTCCAATGCACAGAACAGAACAGAACGTCTGGGAGGATCTGTTTTTGCCGTTCCATTTCACTGAGGCGCTGACCCAATCCTTTGTGCTTCAGTTTTGGGATCATCCTGTCCTAAGACAGGCTCCAGCAGAGCTAAGGTCACCTAGTGGCAGGAACCTTTTGGGCCTGTCCCTCTGTCCTCCAGAGCCCTCTCAGCGAGTGAGGCGGTTCCCTGGCCCAACGATCGCACAGGGTGGGGTGGGAAAGGGCCCGAGGGCAGCTCGTGCTGTACAAATACTTGGCATGGTGTTGTAGTGCGTGGGATGCACACCTACGTTCTGTCCTCCGTGCACCTCCTTTTCCCTTCCCTCACCACTTGCGGCATTACTCAGGTGTGTCCTGTCAAGTGCAAAATATTGACATATTGGGTGATTGAACGGGGGATTTAGGGCTCATTGTGTGTACACCAAGGTGGATCATCAGACCGACAGCCTTGAATGCGCAGGATGTTTCTGCCTTCTCTCCCTCAAGGAGCTGTGTGTGTGTGTGTGTGTGTGTGTGTGCATTTGTACGTGTTTGTCTGCATGGTTGCATGTGTGGTATAGTGATGTCCCGATCACAATGGAGAGTTCTGTCCATTTTTACTGTCTAGTCTGTGTGAGTCTCCTGCAAGACTTGACAAGGTGTACACAGTCCTTAGATTTTCAGTCATGTTACGCTGCATTTGGGCGTCTGTTTTATTCCATTATACCCTGGAGCAAAACGGAGTTTAATTTCTCTCTCTCTCTCTCTCTCTCTCTCTCTCTCTCTCACACACACACACACACACATACAGACACACAACTTCCTAGAATCCCTGCTATGAAGATATTCACAGCTTTGCTAATTTTTCTGTGTTTTGATACACTTCAGGAGAGAATTGTTTTGACTGAAACCTATTTATTTTGTGTCAGTCATTCAGTGACCTCAGACTACCTTGCTAAATTTCAAGCACACAATTGCAACAGGATGTGACACTGTACCTCAGGGCTTATTTGCATACCTGCTTATGTTTCAGTGTTGCTGCTACACTATAGACAGGAAGAGAATCAATACTAATTCCCATAATCTATCAGTCATACCCATACTGTTGGCTTCCTTAAGCTGTCATTTTAATGACTGACATAGGAAAGATCATTAGTCTAAAATGATGTTTGCAATGGAATTTTCCCTTAGAAATTCAATTGTCGTCATCAATTTTAGCTAACATTTAGAGAAACAAGATTCCTTCACATTGGTAACTTATGTGATATTTTGTACTCAGCTTGATTATGTTAACACATTTTAGATAATGTACCAATTTCATTTTGTACATTATCAGTGAGGGTCATCAGTTTCAGATAGTTGAAATTGTTTTGTATAATCGGATTTGATCATTTTTCTTCAGATGTTTTTGTCTGTTCAAACTGAATTAGGGCAGAGGAATTTATTCTACCATGATGTGTACATGAAAAACATATTGACTCATTATATCATTGAACACATCAATAAATTGTCCAACTGTTCAGTTGTTCAACCGGTGGTTGTTTAACTTAGTAAAATAAATAGAATGACATGCTCATTCCATTTAAAATCAATGAAAATGTCACAGTTGTTATTGACACAGCTGCACAGGAATGTTGCAGCACCCCTCCCCAGTCAGTCTTTCTTGGCTGTATGCATGTCCTGTGAAGAATGCTCAAAATTGGTTTACATTTGATTTGAGGGCATACTCAGCCCTACATTTTGGTGGCAAACACTGGAAACTTGTGTATCTTGTAAAGAAAAAAAAAACTTGACGCTACTCCACAGCAGAGAGGGGGACACCTCCCCCTCTTGCAAAACAAGCCCCCACCTCCTCCCAGGTGTGATGGCTGTGTCATGGTGGCCTGTTTCTCCGCCCCATGAGGGGACTAGCTGTAGTGTTGCTGGAGAGCCTTGTGAAATCAGGGCATTGACACTGAAAAGGGGGCTTGGCATCTGTCTGGCTTGGCCTCGCAATGCATTCTGGGGTCCTTGGTTCCCCGGGGGAAAGAAGGTCATGGTGAAGCTGCATGCAGCTAACACAAAATCTCACCAAAGAGCAGACGTCAAACTGTTTATTCAGTCAACAGCAGCACAACACCTTCCTGCACAGACAAACCCACCCTCGTCCAACTGCAGCTTGTGTTAAGACTGGAGATATTATAATAACTATTTTGAGGGCTGGGGCTGACACTAATGACATACACGAGGGATATAGAAACCAGTGGAGCTCAGTCTGGATGTGGCTAATAAAGGACACTAGGCCTTGTTTACAAGGGAATATTATATTCATTAATAATTTACCTTATACTTCCAGAGGACTTAAGCTGAAGCTGATGAATTTTTTCATTGATTGCCTTTTGGTGAATGAGCCCAGATTTTGTCCTGAAATGGAAACAGGGCAGGTGTGCTGCCAGTCCCTCTGTAGCCTGCCTCAGCCCTTCAAAGACAAAGCCACAAAATGCACTGGGACAGGCGTCACCAAGCCCCGCTGTGGAGGAGCCTCTGTGTCTGTGAGCATCTGTTCTACCCAAACCCCCTTCGTTATCTCCTTAGATCAGTTGGTGACCTTAACTTGATCAGTACGCATCTCATCAGTTACCCTATGGAGAAGCCTGCATGATTCAGAGGGCTCCCTCTTTCCACAAAGGTCTGAATTACGTCACTGGCAAGCATGTCATTTAGGTAGAAATTCTATTTGCGATCACAGTGGGCCCTCTGTATCTGTAGGCAGAGGCTGCATGTTTCCAAAGTCTTGCCTTAGTTTTGTAGAGGTTGTGTGTTTTAACTTTGTAGTCAGTCTAATAGACAGTTTTGGTAACATTAGAGACCATGTCATGTTTCCTGGAATTACAGTGAACAGATTGATTTATTGCATGTGCTGCCCAATGCAGACAGTAAATAGACTGCAATCAAATGTTCCCTCCATTTACTCTCTGCTTGCAATTAAACATTTTAATATTGGAATATTAATATGAGTCACTACATTCCAAGCACATTTGTGTCATAAAAACTCCAGTATGAAGTAAATCTCAACTCCTTTTGAATTGGCGGCAAATGGCAATGATATCATATGGAGGGAAAATTGAATTATTCCATTAATGAACAAAAAGAAAAAGAGGAAAGGCTGTTGTGGATCTGTGTATTGTGTTTGTAGAGCACCAAGAAGTAGCTGTAACCATTTGTTTTCATTGGGAATTCCATTCCAGATGTAACTGTTTCGATGGTTTCGTGTAATTTTTTGGAGTCGTTCTTGTTTCATTACAAGGTGATAGAATGATGACAGCAGAATGTCTCTCAGTTTGCTCACAGATAACGCCCTTCCCCTTCCTTCTCATGTCTGTACTTGTGTGCTGTCACATGAGGTCCTCATTTGCTTACTTCCTTGGCTGTCTTGCTGATTGCCACGTAGCCCTGGTCTCATGAAAGTTTGGTACATCCAACATCCATACCCAATACCCTAGACGCATGTTAACAGACAAAAATATCTGGCAAACAATGGTAGCAGCTCTGCTCCAAGTAGGTATCCAGTCATGTCACACAAATGGAGGTTCCCTTTTATCCTCAGTACTGTACAATACTGTAAAAACAAAACCTCTGTTTGAATGAATCAAGGCCTTCAGGCTAAGTCCCACGTACATTCTCACATGTGTCCTATTAACATACTTGATTGGTCGGCCTGCAAGTGTATTGGAGTGCCTGGGATGTTGGTCTCTGTCCTAGGCCAACACACTTAACAGTCTGCATATGTAATATGGACGCGCTGCCAGCACAGTAACCTGGCCCTGGAGTGCAGTAATCTCTGTTAAAGAGAGCAGCATGTCCCACTGGCCATAATGAAATGGTGTGAAATGAGGACTTCATGGGCTGTAAAGATTGTCTGGAATGTTCTGTGATGTTATGGATTATGTGCTTGATGGAACTTGATTTTGTACTATTGGCTCATACATGGACATTTATGTTACGAAAATCAGACCATTCCCAAACAATGTCAGAAATTTCTAGAAATACCCAGTGACAAGTCATTCATTACTGTACCATATTCTACTCAAACACATTGGCCACTCTGTATGGAAAATGTCTTCTTGGCCAGTTGCAATAGACAGCTAATAATAGGTGGCAAGCTGTAGTAGAGCATGGTAAATTCAACCATTTGTTAACTTTTTCCCCTTAAGTTGCCAAGCATTGGCCTATGTCTTATTCTCAAAGACACCATTTTTCAGACGTTGTACAGTAGTGCAGAGAATTCATGGGTGTCCTTCCTGGTTTGCATGCTGTTGTATTTCACGAGGAATTCTAAATATGGTGGCACACGGACATGGTCCAGCATTTCAGCATAGGTACACAGCCGTGGTGCATTAGAAGACTAGAAGAAATGATCATTGAGTCATCATTCAAATATGTGTTTGTGTTTATATATTAGGTTTGTATGATATGAATGCTAGATATACTATGTTTCCCCTGTTCCGTTTTTTTGGAATTTCAGGGAGTGCATCCTCTTAAATTATCTTATCGTAATTTATGCAACTACAAATTGCAGCAATAATTGATTAAATATAAAAAATCTAATGGACTGTCCGTGAGTCATAGAAGGAGGCACTGCACTGATCTTGAGCTCCATTATTGCAAGTGTTTTGTATTCTTTGTTTTCAACACATTTTGGTCCTCTGAGCTTGATTAAAGTGATGGAGGAACATGATTGGATTACAATGGAAGTAAAGCACCTTTAATGTAAAAGTGATTGTCATTATCAGAGAACACTATCACAGATAATCTTCGTCTCCCATCAAGCCACACAATGGCCACTTATGATGCAAGGGACAATGAATGAAAAATCTCATTTAGTCACTCCATCAGTTGGCCAGTTTGTGTTCCGTTACCATGCCCCTTGTATGTAGCAAGTATTCACCCAGGATCAGCAGGTACACATGATAAGATGAAGATGGGAGAATGAGCTCTAGGTGCCATGCACATATACAGTGATCACAGTCAGTGCCACAAACCCCCCTCAATGTTGCCTTCTTACATGGTCATCTAATTTGTCATCATATAGCTTGCCTTTGTCCATTTATAGTGGCAAAGAGTAGAGCAAGACCAGCACAGGCAGTACACACTGCATCTTGTGGTCCTGTGCCATTTGCTGAAGCTGTTTTTAAGGACAAAGCACAGGGTCTCATCAGAAGCAAATCTAGACCCTCTGCCTGAATGACGTTAGGAAGTATGCTTCTTTTTAGAAAGATACGACTCCTTATCTGTCTCATCACATCTGGTCTGTGCATAAAAATAGCAACAGAAGCATGCTGTTTTTATAAAACCAGGACCGAGGTGGGAAGAGGTGGACTGAGTTGAATTAAGGATAAAGAATGAGGATAAAGATAAGGATAAGGGTAAAGAACATTGGTGGAACTGACTGGCGCCTTTTAGACTTGCTTGATAGGGTAACTTACGGACTCAATGTCTCAGAAACAGAGAAACTCCTTCCAGCTTAAAGTGTCCTCTCCTTATAACGAATCAATTCCCTGGTCTCTCCCCCTACAATATATCAGAGACAGTGCTAGGTGACAAACCAGGTTCTCACTTGTACCGGTGTAGCCATTGCTAAGGCATCAGTGCTGTCCGGGCTTCGACCGCAGATAAAGCAGGTCAGCAGTAAAGGAGATAAGGCAGACTGAATTACCACTGCAGTAGAAGAGTGAGCCCCTTGATACAGCATGCCTTGTTCCTGGACATCGTCTTCTGTTACCGTGACACATAATTAATGCTTTCTTGAGGAAGCTTGTTGCTCTGCAGCAGTAGGAAAAGGGCTGCAAGTGACATTCCCACAGCCTGCAAGTCCGCAACAGCCCCCCCCCCCACCTCATTAACCACTGTAGCCTGAAATGAAACCCCCAATCATATAAATACTTGAAAGACTCTGTGAGACATTTGTATAGGTTTACAAGGCATACTGTGCTGTTCTGGCATGTGACACAATATAGTCACACCAAAACACAAAGGATTACACTCAAAGAAGCTTGCTCTATGAGGAGCAAACAGCATGTCCCCCGAAGTGGTGCAGTTAATGACAACAGCCAAGATTGTGAATGGCCAAGTTTTGTTTCTATGCATTAGAAGGCTTCTGTAATGCAGCAAAGAAACATAATCTAGGGGCAAAAGGGCAGGCATCAGAAGTTATTGCCTGGCTTGTCTATGGATTCTTCAGTATGTTTTTTGGAAAGGTTATGTGTAGTCGAATGACACAGTGACAAATGTGCTGTTTGCCGTGGCTGTTTCTGTACTTTCTATTCATTTTACATCTGTTGAAATGGAAAGGGGTCAGTATAATGTATTTTTTCAGCCGACCTTTTCCTGGATGAACCAGGCGGTCATGCGGGCTTCCTGTTCTAGGTCCACGGTGGTCCGTCTCAGGCTGATGAGAAAGCACAAATAAACTTCACGGCTGACAGATCAGCCAGCACATGCACAGGTGTCAGTGTTCAATGTGGATTTCAGGTCAACAGAAAAAGGCTTCTTCCCGTAGATATGAAAACCCCAGGGTACGGTCCATTGCGTAGCAAAGAAAGACAGACACTTCCATCACCTTCCATTATTATGTTTGTATGCAGGGACGCTCTGCGGTGCACCTCCGAATGGCAGACAGGCTAGGTGGAGCGGATCGATCTTGCTGCAAAACATCTGTCCTTCATTCGCTGGCCATCATTTTTCTGCCTGTATGGGAGGGGCTGTGAACATGAACACTGGCACAACCAACGTTGGTGAAAAGATCGAGTTGCAAATCCTCAATAAAATATTTGCGTGACCTCCTTTTTTCCACTCTGGGCCTCCGTAAGAGGAGGGAGACGTCATGTTTTCCTTGGAATGTGCACAGTGGTACCTCAGTGTGGGCTGAGAGCTGGAAGGCTCCTCTCTGACGCACATGTTTACACGGTGAGCCTGCACTGATTTGGAGGGGAAGGTTCGCGGGCATTTAAGACATGGGCACCGATGTTGTGCTGCATGCTCCACTCTCCATCTGTTACAAGGAGGAGGGTGAATCCAAACGCAGAGATAACTCAGGACAGAAAGTTTGGTTGCAAGAAAACAAGGTTTTCTTTACTGACGACTTGAGAAGCAAAAGCAGGCTTGATACACGTGTGCATACACAAAGCATGGCAGCTCAAAACTGAGCAAGGCAACAAGCAAGACAAAGAGCAGGGCTTAAATAATAGGCAACACAAGTGATAACATTAACTAATCAACACAGGTGTGAAACACGGGCTAAATAAGACAGGAAAGAACAGGAAGTGAGGCCATCTGTTGGTTACCCCAGGAAGCAGCAGCTGGCAACCCTGACAGGAAGTTGTGAGGCCGCCTGTTGGTCATCTTGGGAAGCAGCAGCAGCAGTAGCCAAAACCCTGACACCATATCCATTTGGACCAATGGACACGTACCAGCATAAGCCTGCCATCTGAGGAATATTGTCCAAGAGTGAAAGTGTACTTCTGCCCGCTGTACTATTACAGGGCAACTACTTCTTTGCATCTCACATGCTCTCTGGTCAGGCTCTTTGTTCTTCACGACTGTGTGCCTTGAGGGTGTGGTTCTTTGTCAGGGTTATGTTAGGGGAAGTCAATGTGAAAGTGCCTGCTAACAGACACCAACCTTGCTTATGTATTTATACCCACGGTGTCACAACAGGTGGTCTGCACTGTCTGCTACCCAGCTTTACTTACCTGTACATGTAGTTTCTACCTGCAAGGTCCCGCGGTTGCTGCACTTCAGTCACAAAGAGGGAAGAGTTCCAGCCTGCAATTCCACAGCCAGACCTGTAGGGACCAACTGAAGGCGCTTAAGTGAGAAACAATAATTCTATGAGCGCTGTCTGAGAGCTGAACTGAAACTCCGAAAGGATTTTTATGAGGTGCAGAGTGAACGAGTTGCGTTGTGTTCGCATCACATCATGACAAGCGGAAGATGAATGGAGTAAATGCGGTTGCACTTTAAAGCTTGCGCGTGCCACAGCTGCCCAGCCTCTCCAAGACTGCAGGCAGGGAACCTAATGAGCAGGACTCAATGCAGCTTGAACTCTCCACAGAGGCATCACAGAAAGCATAAATCCAATTCTGAACGAAGTCTTCTTCTATGTTATCAGTTCCGGACAGGATGGTGGGTGAGAACGCGGCCAGTTTTTCCCGAGAGGCACTGTGCGTGAGCAGCCCCCCTGTGGCATGTCTGCGCAGTTCCGGGCTGCACTGATGCCGACCCTAATTGCTTAATCTCCAGCATCTGTTTCCCAGGCCAAACCTGCATCATAAGCTGGGCTCTGTGGCACAGGTGGTGTTGAGCGTCACTGTAGCTCAAGCGCCGAGTCCCACACACGTGCCTCAGGACACGTACCAAATTACAACGGGACTCACCAACAGGGCTGCCTTTTAGTGCTCTCGTGAAACGTGAAGGCTAATGATTCACAGGTTGGGTGAAAAGGAAAGCATCACACTTCAACTTTTTTCCGTGCTTTTTAGACAGTAAATTCAGTTAACAGTAAAGCTGTCTGTTTTTGTTATAAATTGTAGTCAGTCAACTGAAAAGAGGCATCATCTTTGTGGGTGGAAGTATTTTTGTCTCATGTTTCTGGTTCTGGAGCCTTCAGTGTTGCTTAACTTACTGGTGGGTGTGAAAGCCTCGTGGATTGTGAGCCCACCTCACTGTGTTTCAGATAAAAGCCAGCAGCTAACTGTTGTGTGTGAAGTCACATGCTCCCTTTGCTGTGCTGTGTCCTGTTACTGATCAAGTGTACACACAGGATACCTGTCACACACGCCTGTTCTGTGCACACAGATCTCTGCACCCTCACAGCACTGCTGGGACCCCTTGCTAATGCTCCCACAGCCTCTATCCACATGGCATTATTGTGAGAATGGTTTATTTTTGGGTGGAGTGTTTTCAGCCTGAGTGAGGGTGAAAGCATGCTGTTTAATCAGGGGTTACTCAAGTCCAGAACTTTTCTCGCTATACTGGTGCCCCTCAGGGCTGTCAGCCAGCGCTTTTGTGAGGCATTGCTTTTACAAGCAGCCCTATCATCAGCACTGCTTATGTAACCCCAGGTATGTGGCTTCTGGCCCAAATATTCTCAGTGCTGCTCGGCAGACCCTGACTGTAGCCCCTGCCCGGCTCCCAGGGGCTAAGAATAAATCCTGCAGTAATATAAAGAGAGTAATGAAGTCCTCCATGTTTCTGCAAACTGGGAGTGCATGTGATGTGGGGACACATTCGGCTGGGCCAATTTTAAACTTGACTGCTAGTCATAATGCACATGTAAGACTACACACGGCCTTTGGGGAATATACTGCTGCAATATTTAGGTGTTGCAATATTATTTCAGTTGCAGTGTTTGGTGGAAGACTTGTGCTGTTTGACCTCAGTGAAACTGGAGAGGATGCAGGTTCCTCAGGCAGAGAAAATGGATGTTGCTCTACAAAACAAAGCCTTGTTGCACTGCTGCAAGCCTGAGACAACATTTGTAAAATTAAGGCAGAACCTGCCCTTGGGTTTCTATGAAATTTGAAGTGTGCTCTGAGTTTCCATACTTAGTTTAGTAATCCTCTGAAAAGGTTTCTCAGCAAAGACAGACTGTGTGTTTCCAACCCCATTTCTCGTAGTTGTGTTGAACTGTGGTAACCCGCGGTTTCCCCCATCCCCCCAAAACATAGTCATCAACCTTGTTTTCGTGAGCCAGGTCATATACACGAGAGGCCTTCCCACACATCGGCATCACGCCCAGCACAACAGTGGAACAGCCCAAAACACTACAGCCTCTCTCTTCTCCCTCTCACCTGGGACAGGGCACACATTTCTGCCCAGTGCTCAGAGCCCAGTGCCCAGGGGCTGATTTTAAGACACTGGCCAAAATCCTGGATGTTCCTCCAGCGAATCCTTGTGATGGCTTTAATGTGGCGAGGCTGCTTGTGCTGTTTGGTGCTGTTCCCTGCGGTCTCGCATCCAGGGGTGGAGGTTGGTGCAGGAACATCTACACACTACTGACAACACCTCACAGCACAACAAGAGAGCGAGGGATTAGGTGTGAATCCACCTTGTGCTTCTTCCCCCATGGTAATTTAGCTCAGGAAATACCAAAGGACGTAGCTTCTCAGGGCGCCCAAGGTTAAGGTCCTCCAAAGTTAACATAAAAGTGACTCTTTTTCACATATGTTTGCATATACAGTGTCTAATTTCTGTTTCAGCTATCCAGAGAAAGGCCAGCCCAGTGCTCTGAGCATTGTGGCAATCAAAAGGGTTTTGAGGAATTAGACTGCACAAAAAAGCAATGTCAAAGGGAGTTTGGAGGATTAAGTCTGATGTGTTGCTCATCTAATCACAAAGAGACCTGAGGAGTCACATCAGCACAGTATTGCCACCCCCCTTTTAAAAACACAGAGGCCTTTGTAGGCAATAGGCTTCCCTAAAGGGTAGAGCATGCTCTACGGTTTTAACCTGATTTAGGTTTTTCCATTCAGTTTGTTGCTGGTTTGCTATTAGATTCTTGCAAAAACCTGTTTGATTCATTGAAAAATCTGCACTCTGCACATGCTTATTGAAATCATAGCTTAGCTTAACAGGTCAGATCATAAAAGTGAAGATACAGATAAGAACTCAGCAGTTCTCCGTAATTTGTTATTGTTTCCTGTAGAGCTAAAACAGATGGAAGAAAGAGATTGATGAAATGCAAAAAAGAGGAGCACCAAACCAAAAGTACTCATGGAAGAATTTATTTATTATTATTCATTATTAACTTTTGCTGTAGCAAAAGCATGAGGGTTTCATTAATCCATTAACACTGAGGCAGCTTGATAGAAACAGAGTAATGGTAAGCTTATATGTAACTGCAACATATGCTGGCCTTCATTCTGGGGTCCTGATTAAAAGCGTGTTTCGCCTTATACCACACATTCCCCTCGAAATGTCCCAAACCTCCCCCTCGTTTATGCAGTGCATTTATGCGCATTTTTCTTTTCATGTGTAAGTGGTATCTGCCTCGCCTGCTGCCACACTGATCTCACATCGTTCTTATGTAATGATTTCTTCATACACGTGTTCCCTCACAGGGCTGCTGAAAAAGCCTAGTCAGATGTAAGCCCATTTTATCTGAATTACCGAGTGACCCACCTCATAGGACAACAAAGATCAGTTTCCTTTCACAGAGCACAGATGGGTGCAGGATGGATTTCAGCACTTGAATGTGTCTCTTTAAAGAAAAAGATTAAGTAATAAACATTCAATTGCACCTGCAACCAATCTGGCAAACTGGCTGGTGAAAGTCACGCCTCACATATTGAAGAAATGCCTCAGAGTTTGGAGTGATTACTGTCAGATCACTTAATTCCTCAAGTTACCTAGCAATTCCTTTGTGACTGGTTGAATAAATCTATTAATGTTCATCATTTCACTATAATTCAAAAATATATGTAACATCCACTAAATTGTGTCTAACTGTATGTAACATACAATAATACTAGTGTCTCATGACCTCTTGTCTTCTGTTTATGAGTGACTGACATTTCTGTCATTGTGCAAGCAGCATTGTTTTACAAAATACATTTCAAAGGTGACTGTCCCCTGTTAAATAAGTTCATTTGCAAATATTAAATCACTGATTCCTGTCTTCAGGACTTTCCAAAATTCAGGATTTTCTCGGAAAACAAAAAGACTGACAACTCATTGCCCCACTCGCCCTCAGCCACTGCTGACTTGCTCCCGATCCTATGGTTATATAATCGGTTGCCATGTTTTCCTACTTTCCCTCCTGTCCCACCTGCTGCCTGGATCATCAAAATGCTAAGTGTAAATAACACAAGTCGTGGAAGCGCAGCTTGGTTTTGAAGGATTGGTGTATGTATGTTGGTGTTTGTATCTTAGTAACGTGCTGTAGATGGTATGAGAGAATATACTTCCATTCATGCGATTGGGACCCCTGGTAAAGAGTCTCTGTGTTCTGGGGTGGAAAAACGAGGGGTATGTTTGTGCTGATTGAACAGACTAATTGACATTGCATAACTTGTGGATGTTTAAGTGAGTGGTACTTTTTCCCTCATTCAGCTGGGAGGTGGGAGACAGATCTCCTATGTTGATGGGGCCCATTGCTGAGTGTGCCAGTCAATCAGTTGTAAACACAAACACAGTTACTCCTGTTTCCCAAAACAGTCACAGTGGAATATATAGGCCTCCTGGCAGTTTTCCCACTGGCTTCCTATGCACTGCAGACAGGACTCTTTTATCCAGACCTACATAAATAGTAACTAAATAGTGTCTTTCATGATAAATGCATCACAAGAACAGCTGGGTTTGTGCTTTCTGGTATACTGAAGCAATGCAGTTGCAATGCAGATTTCATCACAATTTTTTCTTAACCAACTCCAAAAACATATGCTTAATTTTTTGTCCTGTTTTCCATCAGCAATATATCTCTATATATATATAGAAAAAAGAAGCACACTTTCATTATTGATGCTTGTTGAGTTTAATAAGATATACTGCACCGTGTTGGCTGTGGTGCTAGACCTTATGAGATCATTTCTAAGTGTCTGTGATTGATTCTCATTTAGTAGAAGGGTACAACTGTTGGCTGTTTGTGGTGATGTGTGATTGATGTGGCCTATAATCCCTCCTCTTCTTCACCCCAGACACGGAAGCTGACGAAGGTGGAGAGGCAACGCTTCAGTGAGGAGGTGGAAATGCTCAAAGGCCTGCAGCACCCAAACATCGTGCGCTTCTATGACTCCTGGAAGTCCACTGTGAAGGGCCACAAGTGCATCATCCTAGTCACTGAGCTCATGACCTCTGGCACCCTAAAGACGTAAGTCCTCTTGCCCCCTGTTCCTTACATACACGATAAAGCTGGGAGGCGGGAGCCTGGGGGAGCTTTTTACTCTAAAGAGCACTTATGGCTGTTGCTCTGAAAAAAATGGTCAGTAGTATGTCTTGAACTTACAGTTTGACATGTGTATCTACAAATTAATTTGAGGTTTCCTGAAAAACATATCTGAAAATGAACCCCATGGAAAATGTTTAGCTCAACATACCAAGCATACATCATGTCAGTGGTCCTCACAAGCCTGATTTATGAATGCATGACACATTCAATCAGTTTGTCTAGGTTTTATTTTTCTGTAGGGACACCCTCAGAGCTATTTTAAACTATCTTAAACAGTTTGTCACCAGGGTGCAGTTTGCAAAGCAGAGTACCCTCAACTAAGAACTCCTCAATACTAGTACCTCACAGCCAGTAATACCAATATTAGGTTTATGATATGGTAGTAAAGCACATAAACAAAATGTATTTGATGTTGCTGATTTAGAGATAGCCAAGATACTGCTACAGAATCTTCTTAACTCTGTGATGAGCAACACTGCTTTGTTATGCTGTGAGATAGATGGAGAGTGGTACGCTTTGGTACCCTGGCCGTTAGCTCAGGCCTCTCTCTCCTGCAGGTACTTGAAGAGGTTCAAAGAGATGAAGCTGAAGCTGCTGCAGCGCTGGAGCCGCCAGATCCTGAAGGGCCTGCACTTCCTGCACACGCGCACCCCTCCCATCATCCACCGCGACCTCAAGTGTGACAACATCTTCATCACCGGCCCCACTGGCTCTGTAAAGATTGGGGACCTAGGCCTGGCCACCCTTAAGAGTGCCTCCTTTGCCAAGAGTGTCATTGGTGAGTATCATGTGCATTCCAGTAGGGGTCCATCAAGGTTCTGTCATAGGTCCATTAGCAATGGCTGTAATATAGTGACATGGGCTTTCATTGGTCTAATAGGATGATATTCCCTCTATATCAAAAATTTAATTGTTATCTTGAAGTAAATAATTATTTTTGCAACCAATTTCATATAGTGTAGGCATTACATATATTCACACCTTTAAAAAAGTGTGTTCCAAAACACACCTGCCAGGATCTTCTCATTGATATTCCTGTCATATGTATACCCCACAAGAGCTCACAAAATACCACATGGATTTACATTTACCAGGAATCTCAGAGCTACATTTTTAATGACTGATTGTCTTAGCAGATTCTCTTATCCAAGGATGACTTACAACATTTGCAGTTTTGCATAATATGCATTGGAAAGCCATTTATACATCTGAGTATTACCAGAGGTAAATAACCCTGCTCAAGGGAACAGCCGCAGTATCTCACGCACGATTGAAATGCATGACCATCAGGCCTTCAGTCCAGCGCTCAAACTATTACACCGCATGCCACACATGTGATATCTATTACTTGTTCAGATTGTGGTCATGTGTTACTGTGGTTCTCTGTGAGTCCTCCTCTACCCTGACATCATCGATCCCCTCAGCCTTTACATCTCAGGCACAGATATGCACTGTTTACAAGCTGGTGGAGTTAGCAAAGCACAGCCCTCAACAGTAATACCGCTCATTGTTCATATGTCTCTGACATTGCATGATGTTCTTATTCGTTTATGCCCCTGCAGCATGTGCAAGTGATTCCTCCGCGGATTCAGCTGCTTGAGCTCTCCGTATCTTTACAGTGCATCGTATGAGGTGCCAGTAGAGGAAACTGGTCTGAGGGAGCAGTCATTGTCTTAAGCTGCTGCTGTCTGTGTCATGGCAGGGACCCCAGAGTTCATGGCCCCGGAGATGTATGAGGAGAAGTACGACGAGGCGGTGGATGTCTATGCCTTTGGGATGTGCATCCTTGAGATGACCACGTCTGAGTACCCCTACTCCGAGTGCCAAAACGCTGCTCAGATCTACCGCAAAGTCACCAGTGTGAGTGGTGCTTGTGATGTGGGCTTCATGTAAATGACCATGACGGGTTGCTGTTCACCATTGCATGTTCTGATGACTCCATCAAAAAATCTACAGCGCCATTCTGTCACCATTCAGCCTCAAGCAAGTAAATAGTGATAGATGAATAGAAAATTATTGTTATTATTATTAGTGGTCAGAGATTGTAGTGATAGTTTCTTTAATTTCTTAATAATTAAATGTAGGTTTCAAACAAACAGCCACCTCTTGATTGAGGATACAGACACCGTGCCCAGAAGTGCACCAACTAAGTATGACATAGTGCTATGCAGAACTTCCCAGCTGAAGGTTAAAGCTTGAATGTAAGTTTTATGTCACACCTGGCAGCCATGGAATTTCATGTGAGTTACAGTGTCGTCTCAGATGCCCAAATGTACTTCCCAAGATAGGACATTGGATTTTTTTTACACATGTATGTGAGTGAGGCTAATATACCAGAGCATCGCATTTGCTTCAGGCAGCAAGCAACAGGCAGCTTGTTTCTCTTCAACATGTGAAGAATTCAGTTTTCAGTGCCATTTACTTAAGCTCTGTTTCACTGCAGCTCATTGATTTAGCATAACTGATGTGTTACTGATTAGATCCTCTCTCTGAAGAGAGTATTGTGAGGATTTGAGTCTCTCGAAAGCAACCACACTGTTATCTTCTTCCCTAACCCTTTCCATTCTTACATGAACCTCTAGGAGAACATTTACAAGGCCGTAAACGTAAAGCTGAAAATTCTACAGATCTCTTCAGATGGACATTTGTTTACAGGAAGGCAAAGAAGAGTTTGTCTTTTCAGAGCTGTAATTGCATTTGGAAAATGCCCTTCCAAATTACTTTGTAATTATCTTTAATTTCCAACCCTCATTTAGGCCTGCAGCCAGTTGCTGCAATTTAACAAGGCCAGAACGAATAGAGTTCTGTCCTATAGAACTGCAGCTTGCGTGATCACTGGTTAGTGATCTGTTTAAAATGTAAAACTAATTTCAAAGCCTTGCCCACATTTGCATTTCCCTGAAAAAGTCCCCTTGAGTTCAGTTAGATTTGGTTTAAAGCCTTGTTAAAGTAATTATGTCCATCAAATTATTCTAAAAGGGCCAGGATTTTCAAAGAAGTATAACTGAGGGAAGGTAATGTGGCAGCGAGAATAAGCACACAGCTAAGAGCTGCCTTTAGGAGCAGGGTTGGGGACTAGAGGAAGATGATTAAAATGTGGGCATGCTTAGGTTATGGTGATACACATTTTCTAAATGACATCTCTAAGCTGCACAAACAATGTCTGATCCCTTTTTTTAGGGGAAATCTGAAACCTAAACAAAAAACACTGTAGCTGCAAAAGCCATAAAATGAGAGCACTATTGCCACGGTTCCTGAAAACAAATACTATCAGGGACAAATGGTAGTCTTCCATCAAGGGAGCATTTCATATGCAGACAGCTGTGGTGACTGTGGCAATAACATGGTTTGGTAGTGGTAAGATACATCTAGTATATACATATATATAGTTCAATATCAGATCAAAGATGTTGTTCATCATTCAAACATTTTGCAGTGGAATGATTCAACTATGCTTTCAAGTGAGAATAACAGCCATTACTGTTTCTTTAGTTTGCAGTGTAGTACAGTTTCATGCACCTTTCACAGTGTATATACCATTTCACATGCATAACAATAGAGCACAGACAAGAACCTAGACAACATGGTCACCAGACCAGGAGAAAGCCGATGGAAAAAAGCTAGGAAGCATATATTTGTGGTAATGTTTGAGGGTGGTGGGGAAGCATTGCGATCAGAAACACATTGTTGATTCTTCGACCTCCAGCAGACACTGTTGTAGTTGCATGTTTTTAAGTGACTGTCTTAAAATATGTTTTGTATTTTCCCCTCAATTTATAATTATTAATTTTAAAAAGTGTGCAAAGAATTTAAATAATACTTTTGCCATGATCATCAGGTTTGAGTGTAACATTGCACATTGTGACTTGCGAGCTAGAACTTTTTGAAAATTTGGTCCACGGGTGCAGAGAGTCCTTTCATTTTTGTTTTTCCTTTGGGCATGTTAGTAATTCACTCTGGCGTAAAATTAGAATTCAAGGGCTTGTGATCAGATGAGTTCCTCTCTTCTTCAGTCTTCCTGCATTTTTTTCTACTGTCCTTATATCTTATTTACGAGGGTATTTCTAGAATAATGTGTGTCCTCCACCCTTGCTCATCAAAAGTGAAAGGGGGAATGAAGCCGCAAAATGAGACAGTCTATAACTTAATTTAATAACACAGATAAGGAAGTTTGTACCTTAGTCTATAGAAATTAAAAAGGAAATGAGAATTTCATTTGAAAGACTCATAAACAAATGAATACTTTGTGTGGAGGTGAGATAAGGACCACAAGTTGAAGGGTCCACGGAGATGGAAGCAAAGGAAAGATTTTCTGGCATCCCAGCAAACATAATGGCCCAGCTAGGTGAAGATGCCACGATACAAAGATAGCGCAGGGAAAATAAATTAACTGTGTCTATTAAAAGACACAGTGTTCATGGAAGTGACAGAATCTATAGTACAGTTACATGGAAGATAGATAAGATCAAGTTTGGCAGGGAGTAATGAGCCTGAGATCGTATCTGTTAAAACACTTGTAAAACTCTTTCCAATGTAACCCGTTTAAGGACATTGTTTATTTCAAGTACTTTGTGGGTTTGAAGCATTAACTGTAGTCGGTTCAAAATAAATGCTTTTAGAACACAGTAGGAAATGTGGTCATTTTGTTTTGTATGAAAGAACAAACAGATACCACAAAAGTTACTTTGTCCTTGAAACCTTTGGGTGGGTGAAGAAACCACATCCACACTGAATGATTTATCACAGTGAGCTTAACCAATGACATACAGGTCTTCATTTCCCCCTTTTTTTTCATCCCCGAGTTAAGATGAATGTTATAATCAGGGCGTTAGACCAGTGCATAACAGGTGTCAATCTGACCTTGTTTTGATTGTGGAGTGAAGGATGATCTGTGCAGCCCCGTTATCTGTGTTTTTGAAAGGAGAGGAATTTCAGGCTGCTGCTGACCCACATTAGGCTGTTATGAACATTGGTAAGTAAACCTCTTGTCTGTTCAGCCCTTTGCTGCTGGCAGCAGGGTAGTAAAACAGGCACATTATAAACATATTTTGCTTTAATGCCCCTTTTGAGTCCTGTGAATACACCCTAGAGGCACTCTTAATGATTATCAAAGAAAGGTCATTGCAGCAGTAAGTTGTAGAGGCGCCATTTGTTCGAGAACTTCTTAAGTGTTGCTTCTCAGAATTGGAATTCCTTTTAACCTTGACGTGCTTACAAAACCTACTTCAGAAGACATGTGTGGTTTCCATAGCAGCAAATGTTTTTTATTCTTTCTCCTTAGCACCCTTTAAATGAACTTGTAAGTGGATAATATCGTACACCGTATATACTGCCATGATATATACGGTGCTCGAGCTTGTATGATTTTGTTTCACAAACTTCCACTGCACCCTGTGACTTTCAAGTCTTTCAAGAAAAGTGTGTCGTTACTGTATATTGTTCCAAACTGTCTCGCTGTCTCGTTGCATAGCCAACAGCTCTGTTAAATCCCTGCTGTCAGGAAGTGTTTTTTTCTCTTTCTTATATGTGTTTTTGCTGTTTAGATTGCTGTTCATCCTTCAGTTGCCATTACTCCAAAAAGGCACCTGATAGAGCTGTTTTTTATGGAATGGTCAGGACTGGTGTTCAGTGTTATGATCTTTGTTTGGATTCCCAACTCTGAGCCATAGGCCCTAAGGGTCGTAAGGCGATAATGTAAAGGAATAAATCAGTTAAACAGGCCCATGACTAAACCCTGTCCCTCCCATTCACTGTATAGCTATCTGGAGTGATACTTCCAATACCTCCTTCCCCTGCTATATAAGAATGCTGAGACAAATGCATTGCTGAGCTGCGGGGGATGGGGAATGGGGGGGGGGGGGGATTCTCCTGAAACCAAGACTAGGAACCGGCTGGAATAACAGCCCCTGGTCTGTAGCTCCACCCACTGCAGGGCCATATTTAGCAAGTCACAACTGTGGGCGTATTGCGGTTCAGCACCCCACTTTTAATTCATCTACCCACTCACAGAGCTTAGTAATATAATGATGAGAGCATGTGTCTAAAGGATTGCAGCTTTCTTTTATTATTTCTGCACCTCCGTTAGAGAAATATCCTTAGCAAAGACATTCAGACCAGCAAAATGAGTTGCACGTAGACTCCTGCGTATCCCTGCTTGTTGTTTAACACTGCATAATGCAGAGAGCTCTTGAATAATTACTCAGGTACATTACATGAGCCGCCCTGGAGTGTTATGATTAAATTTAGTTAAATAATACGTCTTTTGTGATGTGCTGTAGTCTGGGGGACGCAAGTTTGTTTCAATGACCGTTGTTCACTGCAGTCTCACAGATACAGTATGTTTTGAATACCATTACACTTGTGTATTGTTTCAAGGTACTGATTCATCTGAAGCCATAATAGCCAAACATTTGGGGCTGCAAAGAAAATACGTCTTTGTTCTTTCATTAGAAGTAGTTTGAGTGTATTTATGCAATCAGGGGAACTCTAATGGTATCATGGAATTTAGCCATGGTTAGAAATGCAGCCTGCTGCTGTTTCCAAGTAAGCCTAACACAGTCTGTTAATACAAAATATTTGCACTTCAGTTCTGCTGTGTTCCTCATAAAAATCTGGATTTGTTTACCCCACTCACAGAGGTCTATAAAATAACTGAAACACTATCATTTCGCTCTTGTTTTTTATGGATTGCTTGCTAGTGCCGTGATGATGACAAGAACTGTCTATTTTGTGACAGAGCAACAGTACAATTAAGCAGTTTTGTCTGCAGGAGAAGAAAAACACCATTATCCTTATAAATGTTTGTGTAAAAAAAGTATTAGCAGGGGAGAGCACTGTGATTATGATGTCTGTCATCTATGCTGCCTCTCCCTCTGGTCTATCTCTTTCCCTCCCATCTGCCTTAGACAGGAGTGCATGCCTTTGTGTTTCGTGGTGAAAGTATCAGATTATGGTTAGTCCACACAATGTTACAATGTGTGGAACTAGGGCTATCTGTCTGACTGAAACCAAGATCAACAAAAAGGGGCTTTCTACCTGAAGATCCTCTTGGAGACAGTTAGTGTGTTGGGGAAACCACTCAACAGAAGGTTCTGGATCCACTTGAAACTATTTACCTCCTTACAAGCCATCCCTTTGAAAGCCAAGACTTTGTTTTCTTATGTGGCTGATAACTGTTTTCTACCATGTGCTATGAATGGCATGGGGTTTAACTTTTGTGTACTTTGCATGTGCCAGTCACTGTTTCTTTTAGCATGGGTGTTAATGGGAGCTGTACCTAACAGAGTGGATGCAACATATTGAGCTAAGGAGGTTTGCTTTTGGAAGCAAAGCTGCATTATCATTTAAACTGCTTTCTGAGAAAAGGGGTCATGTTGGGATAATGTTATGTTAGTCTTACTTGTCTGGTCTGTACATTTCACTATATGGTGTTTACTGTCTTGAAGCAGTAATAAGAAGTTTAACACTTTAAGTTATCCCGTTAGAGCATTATGCAATAGTAGTTTAAGCCTTTAATAAGTCAATTTATAACTGAAAGCAAAGCCAAGATCCTATGCTGAAATGTTCAGCCTGCCAACTTATCCACTACCAGCACTCAGTAAAACTGTGGTTTTGGAGTGGGTTTCATATCCACATTGAAAAGGCAGTCAGTATGATTATTTTTCATTTTTATTTCCCTCTTTAGTAAATCTTGCAAAAGCAGTTACCTCATTTTTCCACAGAGCACTTCCAGAATTCTACATCACTTCAGTCAACACTTTCATATCAGCGCTGAAATGTTTCTTTTCAAACTGAACCTGACTCCATTCTTCACATGGCAGTGAAGACAGTCAACGACACCACATTTCTCTCGTAATGTTGCCATTGGTAGGCCTTCATGTTCCGTGAATTTTGTTTTCCTCTCCTCTCCCTCTCCTTCAGTTGCGCTCAATGTTATGCCTCCTTCCCCGCCCGTGCTCTTCATGCTCCCTCCTGTCGTCTCTCTGATGACACCCCAGTGGCAGCGGACGCCACAGTATCATGCAGGCTGGTGGCTGCTGACGTAATTTAGCCTTTGAGGCTCCTCTGCAACAGGGGCAGCAGTCACATCACAGTGGCTGAAGACGACTGTTTTGGTGTCAATAGAGAGCAATGATGAGGGACACTGTTTGAGCAGCACACACGGGGACACAGGAGACAGGGAACATGGCGCTCTTCACAGCGCTCCCTAGCTGGTCTTAATTCAGTCAGGAACCCGTTTTCTCAGGTCACCAGAACCTGCATCAGACCATGCAGCATGCTGTACGTACACACAATCCAGTAGCTGAAAGCCCTGATTTCCCTCTTGAGGATGCTTAAAGCTGTGTGAGCATACTTCTTGAGCAGACAGAATATGGCCCCCAGAATATTATCACCCCTCTTCATCCTACCGTTCACCCAACACCATAACCTTCTGCAGCAAACACAAATCCGTTTGTTCAGTGCTGTAATTGTGTGTACAAATACATGAATCTGCACGATTTGCTCTACATGTGTGTGTTCTTTACATATTCCTGTTGCTGTTACTGATCACTGGTGTTCTCAACAGATTAGGGGCAATGTCTGCGTGCTGAAACAGCTTTGTGCAGTACCACCACCAGGACTCAGCAGGCAGAACTTCTGCCCTGTAGCTGTGGTCTCCCTCAGACTTATGTCCTCTAATCCGCTCACTCCCACCCATGTGGCTTAAACTACTTTACCAGGAGTGTGCTTTGGGCTTACAGGTGTTAGCTCGCTCCAAAGCTACGTTAATTCCTCCCGGCATGGCCAGTTCCTGCAGGCACTGCTGTATATGGGGAGCCAAGAGGCAGGATACATTAGCCTGAAAGTATTGCTTTTGTCACCTTCATTAACCCTTAATATAACAGCATTTCCACTGTCTTTTAAGTGCTTAATTTCTTAGGAAATTGATTTCATTCCCTGCTCTTTCATTCCCTGCTCTTCAAATGCTGGTGGCATTTAAATATTTCCTTTTGCTCCTGTTCACAGGGAATGAAGCCTGACAGCTTCTTCAAAGTAAAAGTCCCTGAGCTGAAAGAGATTATTGAGGGATGCATTCGCATGAATAAAGACGAAAGGTAACTGAGACACTTTTCTCCCATTCAAGCCATCTTTCAGTGTTCAATTACAATCTTGTTTAGCAGATGATATTTTTAGGCTTTTATTGGTAATGTGAATACAGATTTAATGTTCAGGTTCATCAACAGAATAGAAACTGAACCAGTCATGTTTGTATTTCTAGAAATAGTAACCTGCTGGTCAGCTGTGTCTTGAGTAATTGACATCTGTCAAAATAAATCAAGTATTTGTGCAGGCCAGAGGCTCAGATCAAGGCAAAACTTTGACCCAGCCACTTATCCAAACATTGAAACTGTCCCTTTTTTCTTTTTGCAAAAATAACAAACAAATATCTGATAAACAATCCTGTGTTATGCTTGACAATGATTTAGAAAAGTTTTATGTACATTTACAAATAAAACTGAACCTGAATGCTTTCAAATGTCTTTAATGAATGTTAACATTCTAAGTTTAGGTAATGGCCAACACAACCCCACCCCAGCTACCTCACGGGTTGGGCAACACACGCAGGATTCCCAGCCAACACACATAACACTGCCATGATGTTTTGGTAGCAAGGTAGCAACACACAAACATCGCTACTTCTCCAGAAGGACATTGAGAAAACCTTGTTGACACAGGGTTTGTCTGGCCTCAAACACAGGAAAACCACAGCGAGTGGTGTGTAAAGGCTCTCTTGTGTCTGTTGTGCAGGTACACCATCCAGGACCTGTTGGAGCACACCTTCTTCCAGGAGCACAATGGGGTACACGTGGAGTTGGCCGAGGAGGACGACATGGTGAAGCCGGGCCTCAAGCTGTGGCTCCGCATGGACGACACCAAGAAGCTGCATGGGAAATACAAGGACAACAATGCCATCGAGTTCCTGTTTGAGCTCTATAAGGACATTCCCGAGGAAGTGGCTCAGGAAATGGTACGCATTGGTACACCCACCATCTTGGATTAGGACTTTAAAGCCCTCGAAGATCAGAGATGGAGGCACTCTTGCTGTAGTATCCAGCGTGAGCCAAGCCTTCCCACCTCGGGTACTTAATTATTTGCCACATTAAGCCTCTATTTACCAACTCTGAAAGTTAACCATTTAAAGAAAGCTGTAAATCCTCAGAACTGTGGAGCTTTCAGGCAAGGATTGACACTGAGCATTTAAGAACACTAAATATTCGGAAATAGTCAGACACATGTTGATACAGTATACCACAAAGTATGTACCCTCAGCGATAGGCTTAGTTTTATTTGTGACAGAACATTGTGTGTAGGGTTGAAGAAAGAGAGTGGACATTGATAGGATAAATATTCAAAAAGATCTATTAAAAAAAGGTAAACAACAAAAATGGATTGTTTTAAGGATTCTGCAGTTCCTTGAGTGAAAGAGGAATTGTTTCATGAGTTGCAGTATAGTTCATATTGGGCCTAAAATGCTGAATGCCCCTTGGGTGGAATACATTCACCCCAGCTTTGTTAACCACAGAGAACATTCAGAGCAGAAGCCCTGAAATGAGAAACAGCAGGCAAGTCCACATTATGATTAAGCTGAATAATGTACTCACTGCTTTCCATCTTATATAGCCAGAATGCCACAATTCTAAATTACTCTCTTTACTTACGAAACCAAAATGTCTTGATAAAGTGGGCAATTTTCAATGTTACATTGACCAATCACCATTTTGAACATCAACATTATAAGTGACGTACTTTTGTAACATCTATATCCTGAACAATATAAACTTTATCAATGGAAGCGTCAGTGCTCAAAGGCCACTATCCCCTGAAACCGTGGATATTTGTGGGTGAGCAGGCTGTGATGTGAGGCCATCTTGCCCAGACACAATGTTAAGGTTGTGGCTCATTTTGGTAGGGCTTGAATAATATTATGCTCACACTCACTGGTCTGGGATTGTTGCTAGCCTCGTCTGACACTGTTGCTTGTTTAAATCGAATGGATACACCTATGTTCCATTGTGCTGGAAGTCGCTCTGGATAAGAGTGTCTGCTAAAGGCACATAATGTAATGTAATGTAATTGTGCACTCATCACCTCGGGAAATGTGAGAACATTGCTCTGGGTTTAGGAGGAACAGGAGGTCATGCGTTTAATAATATAATGGCACCCAGGCTTATTATGAAACAGCCCACATGTCCTCCTGTCCATGTGAAGGTCACTTTTAATGAGAAGAGTCCCATAATGTTTCCCCTCTCAATTTTCCCTCATTTCTTTTCAGTGAGTGCAAATTTAATATCCGGCCATCTAGTTAAGTTCCTCTTTGTTACCTGCATGTTTTGGAGTTTGGTGGGGGCGGTGGGGGGTTAAGGAAAACAGACTGCGAACTTTCTTATGTTGGTGGAATTTGACCTAATGATATTGAGATGTGCAACCTTCTTTTAGCCACTCAAAGAAAGCCTTGTTTCTGTTCCTGCCTCTGTCACCTGCATCACAACTATGCTGACCATTTTTGTATTAAGATAGCATGTTCGAATTTGAATTAAGGCAGTTTTAATTTCATTTGTCTTTTTCCTAGATCTTAGGGAAATATGGTATCTTGCTGCGCAGACATCCTGTTGTCAGGAAAATGTATTTTGAAGCGTAAATCAATATTATCATTATGTGCATTGTACAGCACCGATGGAAGTGGGTGTTGAAATGTTACGCTTTTTTAGATGTGACACCTTATCTGATTCTGTACATTTAGTGCAATTCTTTTTCAGCATTTTTTAAAGACGTTCAAGTTTCCTTCATTTAGTGATAGTTAATCAATCGACTGCTGTATGAGGCACCCAGGCAATGTTTAGAGTGTGGTAACACATAAGACACAGCATTGTCTGCATTGTATTAGCTAGCTTTTGTTGCAAATACAATTGGATGATTATATTATTTCATCAGAGGCGGTGAACAAATAGCATGTCTCATTGATAAACAACAGACTGGTAGTAACATTTTTATGTACAAGCTGTCTTGAATACACAGAATAGAAAAAGAAACATTTTTGAGGATCTGCATTAAATTTAACCACAGCAGAAGCTTCTGTGATGTTTTCTTTAAAGGTTTGTAGGGATTTATTTTTCATCCTGCTGAAAACTTTCTGCAACATGGACCTGTCCTTTTCTGTCATGCTCCAGTGGGGTGGATGGATATAGCTGCAGTAGATACAGCTGAAGTCAGGCTAGAGGAACTAACATAAAACTAGATGAAGGCATACAACCAATAGCTCACATCTATATTTGTATGATACATATACAGTAGTATATGTGTGTGTAGTTAGAGACATTTAGCTTTAGTGGACGTAAGAGTGTCCTGACTCTGTGGGCGGGGTGCAACATGTTGTTTTTCCTCTTCATGTCTTCTCCCAGGTGGTGCTGGGCTTTGTATGTGAGGCAGACTACAAGCTAGTGGCGAAGGCGATCCGTGACCGGGTGGCGGCCATCAAGCGCCAGCGTGAGAAGCAGAGACGTCAGGCAGAGGAGCTGAAGAAAAAGAAGCAGGAGGAGGTGATCGAGGAGGAGCCAGAGGCAGAGCCTCCCTCTCCGGGGCTGCAGAGCCAGACCTCCGAGAGCTCTACCCCTGCCCAGTCACCGCCTGCTGTCACTTCCTCCTGCCCTGGCGCATCTCCCGCTAACGGCTCGGTGGACTCCGGCATCAACGCCAGCTTCCCAGCTGAGCCCGAGGAGCCGGAGGCAGACCAGCACCAGCACTATCACATCCGCCACACCAGCTGCTCCTCCGCCACATGTAAGCACAGCACTGGAGACGAGACATATAGTGATGTGCATGTCAGTTATTATCACTGCCATTATCATCGAGAATTTTCATCCTTGATGGCGTCACTCAAGATGCCTGTCGTTCTCAGTCATCACATTGCAACTAGAAACATGGAAAGGGAGTTGCACAGAGGTTACCCAATCCAAGGAACAAACTGTCCACCGTCCTTCTCTGAACTTTCGTGTCAGTTGGCACACAGCGGGTAGTCCGTACAGTTGGATAAGGCCCCTGGAAGTGAATGTGGCAGGGTGAAATTTGAACCTGAAGATTAAGTGAATGATTCAGTCAGTCCCCGTGGTGTGCTTTAACTGTTTAACTGTGTCTTTAACTGTGTGTGTGTGTGTATATGTTTTAGATGAACAGCAGTGCCACTTCTTGATAACAGAAAATGTGCAGGTTTGGCATCAGTCCAGCTTCAAAACACCATGGCGATATAGCTCCCTTTAATTTAGCTTAATCCCATTTAGTTCTGTTTGTGTTTTCCCATCTGAATTCCAAAGCGTTTGTTGTGGTTACCCTGGAGTGGTGCTAATCTGGGCCGAAGTACTTGCGGTCGTTTCTCTGCTCGTTGTGTCAGCCCGCCAGGCCAGCGCCATGTGCTAACAGCCCCTTGCTTGTGTTGTTTTGACAGCTGACTGCGAGACGGACGGCTATTTGAGTTCCTCTGGCCTGCAGGACCCCATGGAGGGGCTTTCCCCCGCAGCCAGCCATGCCCCATGCACCCCAGCCCTACCCACAGAGATCCCTCCCATTCATGCTCCTCCAATCCCAGCCCTCCGGTTCCCCTCGGTGAGTCTGAGCCTGTTTATGGAGGAGGTCAGGTGAGAGCGTCAGAGAAGAAAGACGTATGTGGATACTGGCCCCAGTATCGAACAGCTCTGCACATCACATGCAGTTGCTTATCATTTGGCATTCCTAAGTTTATCATCACTCCTCCATCTTACTTTAATTGTGTCCCATTTTGTTTGTTTGCAGCTGTCAGTAATTACCATGTTGTTGAAAAGCATTCTCTGTTAGACGGTGGCATGCTTTACACTTGCAAATAGGCTGCCATTATACCATTATTATTAGGACCAGTATAATTACTGTCATTACTGCTAGTAGTATTTATACATAGTATGCTGTGTACATGGAGGCTGATTTTGTTGTTTTCATTCCTAGAGTATCGCTGTATCCCTCAATCCTGAGCGTGGTCATTCTGGGCCAGCCAGTGGCTTCTCCTCCCCTGTTGACAGGTAGCCTTTTGCTGTAATCTTTCAGCTTCTATATGTAGCACACCCACCCTGAAGGGAGTACATGAATTACAGCCATTTAGATGTATTTACAGCAGCAGAACTTCCACGTTTATATTTAACTTCAGATTTCCACAGTGTTGTGTTTTCTTTTCTCTGGCATGTGAAAAAGAATGGCTTTGCTCTCTGTGGGGGGGAAAAACTCCCATCTGGGGTTCATCCTCTCCAGAGTCTATTGTTTCTGAAAGGAGCCACACATGTTGCGTACAGTATGTGAAAGTAGAGCGATTTCATGGTTGCTGGATTGCTTTCCTTCATGTGTAATGGTAAAAGGTCTCCCTCATGTTGCTATGTGAAGGAAAACAGAACCCGAGAGCTCAGCTTTTAATGACAGGAAGTGCTCAGAGTACCTCCTCAGGCGAGCTATCTGTGACCTCCTCTCATTTCAATTAGGCTACACATTTCGCTCTTCCCGAGTAGCCGCATTGACGTCACATTTTAGCATCAAAGGTGTATTTATTTGCAAATTAGATGCAAATGCACATATATTTATTGAAATGAAATTTAGGTTTTCCATTGGTATAACATTGGTCTTACATTGACCTTCTAAATGGAATTAAAAGGTCATCCTAGTATCTAGGAGCTGGTTTGAATGTAATGCAAATGTATCCTTTGTGAAAGTTAAAATGCTATTGAATGAATTATATCAGTGTTTTAATACAAATGGGCTCATACCAACAGCTATGCCTCAGATGTGACATCAGGACTGAGTGATGGGTATGAGGGACTATCAGAGAAGAGCGTCAAATCTCCCACCAAACGGACTGCTGGAAAGCTGTTCAGGAGGAGGGCCCGCTCCCGTCTACGGATCACAGGGGTACAAAATCTGTCTATCAGTTCATCAATAATCTTAGCTCCCAGCCAAATCCATGATTCTGACTATCACAATTCCATTTTATGCACACAGCGGAAGACTTGTAGTTGTGCCCTCTCTGTTCTTGTTGTATATCTGTTTGTTTGTTCTCTGGGACATTTTATGGTCATGGTCAGCCAGTGCTCCTACACTGGAGGTCCATACAAACAACCATATGTACAGACACACACACACACACCCATGGTCCATTCCCTCAGCGCTAAAATTCTACTGTAGCACTCACCCTACTCCTCCTCTGCCCATAGCTCTCGGATAAAGTGGATAGGGTGGTGGAGTGTCAGCTGCAGACGCACAACAACAAGATGGTGACGTTCAAGTTCGACCTAGACGGAGACAATCCAGAAGACATTGCCACAGTCATGGTGAGCTCAGCCCTCTACACTCCTCCCGTCTGTGAGCTGTGTGCGGCCATTGCTATTTACAGGTTTATAAATAATATTTACATGCTGTTGTGTTGTCTTTGAGAGCAGATGAGTCCTGTAAACAGCTTTTCTTAATGGCAGATGCTCCTAACCTCTGCACCACAGATTTCATACTTCACTTCAGGAAACTATAACTTAGATATTGCCTGGGATTATGAATTGTGGTTTTCTAGAAAAGAAAATATAGCAGCACAGTTAATTTGCATTTGGTCTGTTTTTTTTTTTTTTACCACAGACAAAGAATATTGTTCTCTCAGAGTTTCTGAAGGTTGCCATAACAAATTCCACTAGGCTAGATGCAACGGCAGCGCAGAGTGATGGGGACAACTTCCTGTCACCGCGCTGCTGTTGTGTGCCACCTTTGTTCTCGGGCAACTCGCCTGGGCTGCGGTGCCTCCTGTCCCTCAGCCATGGAATACAGTGCGCTGTTGTTTGTGAGGAGGATTTTGGCAGAGCAGCGCCCAGCCTCGTAATTGCTGGGGTTTATTAGCGCAGCGTATGGGCTGAATTAAAACATGCTGACAGGGGCCATTAGCCACACCTAGCCAACATCTACTCACAGTTACCACAGCCACAATTTATGTAATAAATACTCAAATGAAGCAGGTCTTTTATGAGAATATTCAGTCATGTCAACGTGGTGACACAAGGTACAGTCTTCAGTACAGCAAAACATAAACATTACATAAATAAATGCATACAGTTTTCTTCATGGACTGACTGTAACTGACTCTTCTTTTTCCCTTTTTCCCTCTGTCTCTCTCCCCTCCTTCTTCTCCTTATGTTTCCTGTGTTTCCCATCTCTTTGTGCATTTCTACATGTTTTCCAGGTGCACAATGAATTCATCCTGCCCTCAGAGCGGGAAGGCTTCATCCACCGCATGGGTGACATTATCAGGCGGGCTGAGGCTCTGATGAGAAAGGAGCCCCCAGGCTTTGCTAACACGTCTGGGGGGCCCCATCTGCCTTATCTGAGTGGGGCCGGCACACTGTCCGCCTCCCAGGTCAGTTTGGGCACCAGCAGCTGATCATACACTCAAAAAAAAGGAATCTGACTCCCAAACATGTGGAGATAATGCTACCCTTTTCCATGTGTTAAATGCATGGCCAAGGGTTGAAAACTGCAGCCACATGTTTTTATACATGTTTCCTATCTCTTGAGTATTAAAAAGCAGCTTTACAAACCCTGGCTTCCTACTTGAAAAACATTGTACCACTGTTACGTTAAAGGGTGTGCCATTCTCTTTAATTCTCACGTCACAGTTGTAAATGGGGAATACAATTTATACAAAACAGTATGTAATTGTGTGGCACCAGTAGACAAATGTTGGACACGCCTACATATCACGCACTAGATTACTGTAATTGAGCAATGTTGTGAGCTTTACAGTACCCGCCTTAGCGCTCTTCTTTTTTTCATACTGGAAGAATGCCAGGTCATATTTCAGTGTGAACGTTTATGTTATTCTGGAAGTTCAGTGATGGAAAGTACATATGGTTCTGTTACAGTTCTCTCTAGTATTCTTGTACTCGAAAACATATTCATGTGCGAAGGCATGTAGAGACCTGAGGGAGCAGATAACCTGGTAAGCCTCGGAACGCAGGCCCCAGGTGTAGACGGGGATCTCGATTACCTGATACAACCTCTTCCCGCTACATTTCCTAAAATGTGAGGATTGTTACAGAAGGCATATGTCGGTGTCTTAGGGCCAGGTCATGAGGCCGCACTTTGGTGCTTCAGCACTGCAGTTACTAGGCAGGTGCTAATGTGATTGTGAATAAGTATGAAATCATTGTGGCGATTGGCTTGGAACCCAAAGACTGACAGTTAAGCTCTCAGACGGACCACTGCTGTTGTACCCTTGGTCAAGGTACCAAGCTTGAATTGTCTCAGTTGACATCCAGCTATATGAAATGATAACAACGTAAAAATCGTTAGCTTGATAAGTAACTCTGGAACGTCTGATAAGCAAATGTATGTAATGCAATGGGCAAAAAGTTTTCAATGAAATACTTGTCTGCAGGAGGATATGCAATATTGAGAGAGCCAGCATATGTGTAAATAGAATGTGGAGTAAGGGTACTGAGTGAGAGTGATGTATGGAGTGTTCAGTGTTATGTTTTGCGTAAGGCATAAAATTCCAAGAACTCACTTGGGGGACTGCTCCTTTCCGCTTCATGTATTACGCTCTAACTCCAGACTCTGGAGGCAGTCCTATGGGACTTCCTGATAGGACAGTGGTGCCCCAGGCAGACTGTTCTAGCAAAGATGAACTGTTGAGGCACTGTCTCTTTGCCAGGACAAGAACCACAGAACTGTGGAGAACACAATCTTCCCTTGCCTTTCAGTGAAAGTCACGGAGATGTCAACAAATAGGAACCAGAAAGCAGAACAATGTGTAGTTTCATGTCGAGTTGGAAACATGGACCCAACCCTCCGAACCCCCACCCCCCCACCCGTCCTCACCCAACTACCAGCACTTTGCAATCACTGCAGGCTCCAGTAGAAGTCTCTGCTGGCCCTTGCCCAGGGCCTGATTGAAACCAGGCTCCCCACCACTACCCAGAGACCCCCCGAGCCCCCACCGCTTGGCCCATACCGCTTTGTGCTGGAGACAAGCCGTAGCCTGCAGTGCCTTTACTCCCAGGCACCACAACAGGATGTAAACGAGTCAGAGGCCTAGGAATGTACCCAAAGCTGGAGAAAACTTCTTCAGTTCAATTCAGTTGAAGTCACCGCATAAGCAAACATCTGTTGTCTTCTTCTAATCCACTACCCCTCACAGATGCTGGGTGCCAGTGGCTTCATGTGTGTATTTAATTTGGTTTGCTGATGAGTCACTGTTCAAAGGGAAAGGGAACCTTTGTGGATAACAGATCAGTCCAAATCACTGTCAGTCTCCTAGCCATTCGCTATTCATTTGTGGCTGTTGATCTGCAACCACAAATATGCACACCACAAAATGATTTGTGAAAACAGTTGCACTTTACCTTTTTTTAGGTGATTTAGTAGTAGAGTTAGTTACAGATTAGAAAAGATTATGAAGGAACTAGACTTAAAGGGAGTACTGTTAACAGTGATTTTGTGATTTTTGTTACTTATACTAATGTGGAAATGACTCTAGTTTTATCACTTTTCATGAAAAGTACCATCGGACCATGGCTAACAAATTTTGTTTTTTTTTTGAGGGGGGGATTCAGTGCGAAAGGTACCAGTAAAGAAGCCTTAGGCCATTAAAACAGAGCTGAGCCTGAATTCTGTCTCCAGCAATTATGTAAATAGAAATTAATGTTACAATGATGAATAAGAGTTCTTAAGCACACCAAAGAGGAGCTTGTGTCTGATTAGTGCTGTCTTTTCTTCCAGCCCAATCTGCACAGTCATATCCTGGCACGAACTCACTCCTCCTCATCACTGCCTGGTAAGGAAAATAAAGATTGAAGTTTAGTGGCATGACCCCCCTAGCACAATGCAGTGTGGGCTGTGTGGGTCTCTGTAGCTTTTCCCATCACTGGGGAGGTGTAAGCCACCGCCCCAGCAATGGTGTTCTCTGTCTTTAGCTTCACTGTATGCATTTGAAGGAAAGGAAGTGGATTTAGGAATTCTTTCTGAAGTGAATTCTGATGAACCTGCCTGCACTGGCAAATGCTGGCAGGGGTTCAGACGTCTGTGGATCTCTGCACTCTTACTGAAAGTGACACTGGTTCTCTGTGTGTGCCCTGGCAGATTTTGACATGGCCAGCCCTAGTCCGGTGAAGCGGGGCTCGCCCCTGGCGCCAGCCGGGGACTTCTTCTTTGACGCAGACGTTACCTCACCCAGCCGGCCTATCTTGCGCTCTCAGTCCTTCCACAACACCTCCGGCACAGTGGGTGCACCTCCGGGTCAGTCCATTCCCCTCTGTTCGTGCCCCCAGCTAGGGCTCCCCAGTGGTGAGGGCGCCACAAAGGCAGCAGTTTGCAGTCCTTGGCAGTCTGTTAAAAAAACTCCTTATGCTGGGCCCACTGCCCCTCACCTCTCAGGAATATTGTCTTAGCGCTTAGCAGAGTGCCAGCTACCTTTATGGCACCTCAAAGCCCGAGTCTGTGCCTGCCCTGCTGCAGGGCCTCCTGGGTAATTACCTCACCTGAAGGGTCCTTTTCAGGTCTGAATGCTGTCACTGTGAAGCATGAGCTCCTCAGTGCCCCAGCCCTCTACAGCATCTGTTTGCCAAATAATTTCCAGAAATCCTCCTCTAAACTTACACGCAAGCAGTAAGGCAAATTGAAAGAAAATCACAGAGGGCAACGCTTAAGCGGCCATAAGAATATCCCGCCCCTGACCACTGCTGGTGTTGTCTGCTGAGTGGAACATTATGTCTTTCGCGGGGACCTTGGGGTACATGTTTGTGACTGATGTTTATGGGCTGCTACTGAAACACACTTTCCATCCGGCATTTAAATGAAAGTTGCCTTTTATTCCAACAGGAGGTGTGTTGTGTTATGACAGTGGCCCCATTGTTGAAATGTCGCATGAGCAATCGTTTGGCTTTCTGACTGTTTCTCCACTGCTGATCAAGTAACAGCTGTCAAATAACTCTGAGATTATGATACTTCTGTGAGTTGAGACTAGATACACATTTTAAATACGCACCCTCTGAATATCATTGTGCCCTGCCTCTCCGTCAGCATGTTCCCAACAGCCCTTGCCTGAGGCTTGCCATTGCCCATTTAGTATGTAATGACATCACCTCGTATTCAGGTCTGTTGTAAACAGCAGTTATATTTGTTAGCAAAGACAAAAAGTCTCTGTTTGCCATGGAAACCAGTCTTCACACTGCTCATGAGGGATTTATGTTTTAAATGTCTCATGTCATTTGGCGGTAGGAAAAAGGAATGACAGGACAATTCAAAATTGGCTTGGTGAGTGAAACAAAGCAAGAGTGACATAATTCCCTTTGTGCCGCTGTTGTTTTGAGTGAAAGCAGACCTTTCTGCGGACACATTGATGTAACTCGGCTTGTGAAGACGTAACAGATGCCCCTCTCTCAGGTTCTGACTGACTCTGTTATATAATCAATGAATTTGAGGGGTCATATAAAGAGACGTGTCTGTTTACCTTAACAACTTAACAAAGAAACTTATCAAAGTTTAGATCGGCTTAATAATGAGATGGTGGGGAATTATTTCAGCAAATCTCTAGCCATGATGTATGGTGATCCATAATTAACAAAGTGTTGTTCTTTGTGTTTCAGGGTCCCCTCACCCTTACCATCATCCCACCTCGCTTTACTCACAAGTCTCCACCCCTGACCCCATGATGCCCCTCAGTCAGCTAACCCATCTACCACAGTACCAGACAGCCCCTTACATGGCCGGCACCAGCTTCCCCTTCCCATATCCGACGTCCGCCAAGCCAGTGCTGACCCACCCGGCCCTCACTCGCATCCCCAGTAACCCCAGCTTTTCCTCCTCCAGCCCAGTCTCCCCTGGCCACCAGGGGGAGGTGTTGAGCCCGAACAGTGATGGTAGCCCCCTGTCCCCGCCTCCACAGCACCCCGGCATGTGGCCGCCCCACACCCAGCCTCTCTTCTCTTTGGCCAACGTGCTCTCCATGGCCATGAGCATGGCGCAGTCTTTCATACCTGCAACCACCCTGCCAAGCCCTTTGGCACAGAGCATTCCAGCCCTGGCCGGCTTCCACTCACCCCTGTCACCCCACATGACCCCTCCGCACAGTTATCCATCTGCCTTTGCCCCCAATTACCAAGCGGTGCCTGGGGAGTCTCCCTACCACCAGGGGGCACTGGCAGGGCAGCCAGACTTCTACATGAAGCCTGACGGCCACTCCCTGATGCAGGAGGGAGGATTCATCCTTGCACACCCAGGCCATCCAGACGTACTGCCATCAAACATGCCCTCCACCAGTATCCCAGAATCCCACCCTGAAGCTCCCCAGCAGGATGTCCTCTCAAGTTGCAGCCCTTCTCCCTTACCCCAGCCCAGTCCTCAGATGTACCATGTCCCACCTTTCACAGCTCTGTCACAGGACAGACCTGATGACATAAGCTCCCTCTCTGTGTCCTCCTCCTCACCCCCGGACAGCCCACAGAGCACGGTGAGTGCCAAACATCACAACCGAAAAGTGAACAATGTCCTCTCAGCGTTGTGGTAATGTTCTGACGACTAAGACCTCGTGAGAATATTATGTTTTGGTCTGGACTGCATAAGGTCTGTAATGCTTAATGTAAGCCTGTTTGGGGACAAACACAAATAAAGAGTGAGAAGGGAGAATAACACATTGCCATTTGTCCCTCAAGGTGTCATCACCCAGCCCAAGATCCCTGTCTCCCCCAGCAGTGTCTGAAGCCTCTGCTAATTCTACCAAGGTCAGGCTCTCTCCCATTTGTGAAGGTAAGACTGACAATCGCTGAGCTCTGTTCAAAGCTTGAAACCCCCCCCCCCCCCTCACTGAGGGCGACAGCTCTGTGAAGAAGGACGGGGGTGGCCTCTTACAAAACAAACACACACAGACAAGGCCTATTTCCATTATGTAAGTTTTATTGTGTGCACTGCATAAATAAGCCCTAAAGACTACTTTATGAATGCCAAATTTCCCTCCCTGTTATTTTGAGGGCTTTTTAATGCTGCCCACATTGTCGTTTAGCTGCAGTGTTGGAGATTTGCTGTGCCCGTAGGAGTATTGCATAACCGCATGTCTGTGTGTAATGTTCCGTCAAGTTGTGCCTGTAGGTATAAAGGCTGTTTTAAGCCGTGGGCGCTGCAGGGACATGGTCACAGCAGTCCTTTCCCATGATCCATCTCTGCCTGTGTTTATACTCGACCCTATATGCTTATCCTGTGCACAACAGACTCTGAGTGTTTACACTGCACAGGGTGTGCACGCTTCAGAGAACCTGATTTATTTACAAGTTTCCTGGTGAAATTGTATGGAAATCTGTTTGGTGTGCCACCTAGTGCCCTGTACTGGTACTTCTTAGTTTATACATATATGCTTAAATTGGGTATGTCTAAACTGACTGTCTATGGTACTAACAGTTGCATTATAAGAAGAATAAGAAGAAGAAGAAGTTCACTGTGGAAATTTTGAAACAGGATTTTCCAGCATAAGCATTTTGTCACTCTCACTCTGTCTGTTTGTTCGTTTATTTTTCCCAGTTGTCACCGAACAGAAGCCTACCGTCACAGTTGGCCGATTTCAGGTGACACCCTGCAAGGTGAGCCCACTGCCTGTCCCATCCAGCACGGCTCGATCCCCGCCATCGGTCCCAGCCCTGGCCCCTCTCTTGGCTGACCCCAGCGCATCCTCTCCAGTTGGGGAAAGTGAGACAGAGAGCAGCACGGAGGAACAGGGGGAGTCTGAGAGCAGCCTTAGCACCTCCCTCACTCTCTTCCCACCCCGCCTGCCTGATGAGGAGAGTGAATCTACCCAAGCCGGGGACAAAGAGCAGCAGGAGGACCCAAAGGAAGAGGAGGAAGAAGAGGATGAAGAAGAAGAAGAAGAAGAAGAAGAAGAAGAAGATGAGGATGGGGGAGTGTTAGAGGGAAGGAACCAGAAGCGGGAGTGCCGCCTTACCCTGATGGGCACATCAGTGGACAGCGGCCTTTCGGTGACAGCGCAGGAGCCAGAGGAGAGGCTATGGGAAGGGGGTCCAGAGAGCCCCCAGTACAGTACCCCCCTGCACCACCTGTGGATGAGCTACACCCGCAGCTCCTCCTACATGAGCAGCGATGACACAGAGAGTGAGGACGAGGACATGTGGGAGGAGCTGCAGGAGCTCCGGGAGAAGTGAGTGTTCCTTCGGCTGACTTCCACACCCAGTCACCTGCCCCCTCAGGAACACTAAATTCCATTGTTTTCCATTCAGTGACTGCCAAGTGATCTGTCAAAATTGTTTCTCTAAAGACTCTGCAAATTAACAACTCCTAACAGCGTAATTGCCCGCTATTGTTTGATAAGTTGCATAACGTTGAGAAAAATAAACACTGGCAGCCATTACTCATTTTCAATGATCGTGTATAAGTAAATGGTGTCCTGTTACAACGTCTGTGTTAGATGACCTCCTCTGTTACACCAACAATCTTCCCTCTTATTTTGCGCCTCTGCCTCTCTCCTCCTCCCTCCCCGCTGTCAGGCACCTGTCGGAGGTGCAGATGTTGCAGGCCACTCAGAAGCGGGAGATTGAAGAGCTTTATGAGAAGATAGGGAAGGTGCCTCCTCCCGGCATTGTGTCCCCAGCTGCCATGCTGTCCTGCCGCCAGAGGCGTCTGTCCAAAGGTGGGGGCTACCCCCCCTCTCGGAGGAACAGCCTGCAGAGAGTGGACATCTTGCCACCCGCAGGTAAACAAACAACCCACCTGCTTCAGTAACCGGAACCATAGCTTACCCCGTGTGCAGATTCTCAGCATATGTGCAAAGGTATGGCATGTAGTCCCAGCTGTGCTCCTGCGGAGTGCAGAGCTTTCTGTCAAGTCTGATGGAAGACTCCTCATTCCGCAGGGATCATGAGGAAGAATTCCTTCAGTGGCAGCAGCAGTGGGTCCCAGGACCGGCCCAGCAAAGGGGTGACGTTTGCACCTGACTACAGCATAATGGTGAGCATTGTACCTCCTACCCTGATACTACTGTCTGCTCAGTCCCGGTCAGCCCTCCTCTGTATGAGAAAACACATCCCCGCATATTGTGAGGGAGCCAGTCAAGAAGTTGCTGCCATTGTGCTGCTAACATTATTTAATTAACAAGATATGCTCCCTGCCTTGACCTTTCACATGCACAGATTTCTGTGATATCTGCAGATACCTACATAACGTACAAGAAACATTGTATTATGAAAGAAGCCAGATATGTCAGATGTATTGCCAGAAGTTTAAGCATATTAAATGTTTCAATAAAATTGTCTTTCACATGATGACAAATAATTGTCAGCTACTGTGTGATTTTAAGCAGTGTAATTTAGAATAGACTTTGGATTGGTAGGATTGTGTTTTTTCCAAATTCCATTTCATTAATAATTTTCATTTTTAAATTAATATTGATGTCTAGCTTTCTCATGTTTCTACATCTATTGACATTTCTATGACATTAAATAATTATTTGTTGTTGACTAAAATGACTAAACATGAGAATATTGGGGGGGGGGGGATCAAACCTGGACACAGGTGTTTAGAAAAGGAACTGGGACTTAAAAATTGAGGGCTTTAGTGGAATTAATACTTTAACAATTGTCAATTACATTTACCTTTGTCTGTTAAACCCGGGGCAAAAATAGGGCAAAATACCCTGCATTCAATAAACATTTTTTCAAGTCAGATTACTTCCATTTTAAAAGATTAGGCTACCATTCAACTAAATAGAGCCCCAATACAAGGCTATTATTTCTATTTTCTTAATCTATGTTTTTATAACATCAGTTATAAAATGTGTGCGCTATTTATAAATTGATTTTTATTCAGATATTACACGAACACTTTGGTTGGTCTGTATATACTGTTGTTTATTGTTGGAGGGTTTTTAGCTGGGTAGTCGAAATTTCATCGTAAGAAAGTCTGCCAATGTTTACATGAGTAAATTAAATCCTATCAAGCCTAAGTATATGGAATCATTACTTTCTCGTTTAAGGTTGTTCATGAGAAATTACAATGTTATATTCAAGATTACATATAGTCTTTATTTTTAGAGTGTGATGTTACTTGAGTCCTGTACCTTTAAGAACAGGCTACGCCTGGAATTAGTGTTTTTCAAGGTCATGTAGCAGTGCGGATATTAAAAGAAAGGTCAGTTTTAGACAATTACTTTTGCTTATATGTGTAACAGATGTCCTTTCATCCTGCGTGACCCTCTCCTGTCTCTGTCCTTCCCAGTGAGACATCTCTACGGAGCATGTTTCCCTGGACTACCTCAACTGAAGCGTGACTGCCGCAGCCTTCCTTGCCCTGCCTGGGGAAGTGACATCGCTGGGAGCCCCTCCCTCCCATGCCCCACAGTGCAGAGGGCAGCATACTTCCCCTCAGACAATAAGGGCACCCCCTCTTCTGGACAAACGGCTGTGGGCCAAGGGAGTTGCCACCCTGTTGGGCTCCCAGGGGACTGCAGGGGCTTCCTCTTGGCTGCTGTGTGACTCTCAAATGCACAGCTGACCTATCACAGCACAGATATTAAGCTCCATTATGGAGAGTAAAAAGACTTAAAATGTTTTCCATCTGATGCTTGTTTGTGTGAATATAATATTTGTCACCTTTTAGATGGCATTTGGTAGTCCCTCCTGAACATTTCTGCCAGCTTTCCACATTGTTTCAGTAGCTACTGTCAGCCTTGCCATGGATGAGAGATGAAGTGGTTGGATTCTACCTGTCAGTTTTACTACATGTTACTGCAGGTACTTAATTCTCATGCACTATTGAGTGTCAGTCTGGTGGATGAAACCACAGCACCCCCTGGCTGTGATGCATGTTTCTGTCCTCCACAGACCACTGGTGTTTGGATGTGTCATTTTATTTCCTCTGCAGTTCTACCTGTTTTTCACTGTTGTAACAATGCAGTCAAAACAGTATTTTTTCCAAATCAGTTAAGAGGTTGGCAGTGTTCTTTCAAAACAAACTGGGCAGTATAAGCCTTTTATTTTGATAAGTAAATTACTATTATAAATACAAAAGCTTCATATCTTACGCAATGTTGTATGCAAAACATGTACCTGTTATCTACATAAGTATTCAATTCATAGTCTTTTCTGACTGGTAAAAGCACAACAAAGGAGAACGCAGTTAAAATCCTACGATTATATACAATACTCTAAAAGTCCACAGTAGGGAGATGTTATATTCCAGAGCTAAATCTCATCGAAAATACTGACTACTAAGGATGATTAGTATTATTTATATTATTAGGTAAGCGTTGTGACTCTTAACCTTACATAATATGACATAAATACATAGATATATGAATGTAAATAAAAATAAGTATCGTATAAAAAGGCTGTAAAAAATGAAATGGTAAAATAGTTGTTCAATAGACAACATGTGTCTGGTCAAATTCACTTTTAGAATATGTACATACTGTTTTTAGACAGAGGATACATACAGAAACATTCCTGTGCGGATTTCCTGTTGTTACTCTCAAATCATTTACGCTCATTTACAAAGTAAATGGTTCATCTCCCCACTGTATTTCCAGACAATGGATGCATTTTGAAATGTTTTCAATATTAACAACAGTAACGACTCTGTTATTGGTCATCATCAGTGTGAATTTTAGGTGAGATTAAGTTCTGAAGCTGTTCATTCATGGATTTGTGGTTAGGGTTCATTGTATAATGTATGATACATAAAATGTGTATGATCACATTAGATATTTTGACCGCAAGTTGCCTTTAATGGTATGAAGCTCTCCAAAATCAGGGTTGGTTTAAACTGTGACATTTCCACTTTTCCTGTGAATGTGTATTTGTATCATCTAAAAAACAACATTATCACACAAATAGAAATAGATATTACTAAAGCAGACAGATTAACACAGGCATTACTAATACAGATAATTGAATTGCACAGTTTAATGGTTCAAATGATCTTTGCTAAGTAATGTTATGTAATTGTAGTTATAAAATGCCAAACAAATACCAATATCAGTTTGGAATTTCAGTGAGGGACACCTTATATCAGTACATGGCTGGGTCTTGAATATGTTTGATCCTGTTGTCAGACACAACTACCACTATTCAAAAAAGATTGGAAAAAAAACTCGAGCCCACTCAACAGAAATTTAACAGCTCATCATTCTGAACCAAGTTATTTTAAAAAATTGAATTTATTGAGATGGGGCTAGGAAATAAAATAAATCGAAAGTCTGCCAGCTGACAAAGTATTTAAGATACCTGTACGACATCCCATTACCTGCATATATTCTAAGTCCACATTTCACTTTATGTTGATCTACAACATCTGTTTTAATGACCAAAGCCAATGCCTAGCAAAGGCAACACACACCAGTTTGTGGCTTAGCAAATCAGAATAACCATGTAGCAGATCATGAAAAAAATATCCAAAGGAATTCTTATCATCTCCTGGAATTGTGTAACCCGCGGAGTGCACAGGCCCTGAGAATGCTTTTCCTGCCTTTACTCCATCACACACATACACCAAAGTCAGCGCAAAACAAATGAACTGGAGAAACCCCAACTGTGTGTAATGCTTTCAGAGCATCTAAAACCTGAACTGCCATTTGAAATTGTGAATGTTTGCTCTGGCACAGTAGTTTGAGCCAAAGAGGAAAGTAAGATAGAATGGGACACTGGACAACCTGTGTGTGCTTTCCGGTGCTGTACTTTGATCCAAAGAGAAAAATGGAACACACACTGGATATAATTGCATATCCACACGTTTTGGTCATGCTCTCTTCTTACTTGTTCTCACATCCCTTAAAATTGTCCAGCTGTAGCCATTTTCACAAGGCATATGTTTGTAGCTATTTGTTGGTAACCAGACCAAGAGGAGGAATAAGATTGAACTTTGAACAGAAAACAGTGACCTAGGTTTACGGGGCCCGCGACCAAAATTTAGTCATGTTGTCTGACATCACAGAAAGTCACTTGGTCCCGTTAAAAGACGTTTGCCTGCAATATTATTGCATTAATGTTTTCTCTTCTCAAATGATGGAAATCGAGCGGTTAAGCAGCTCTCAACTGAGGTATTGCACTTTTTCTGTTGTTCTGTCTACCTGCATACAGAAGCCAGGGTGTTGTCACAGGGCTGGACTCGGCGCTGATTTGACTTGGACTGGACTGTAAACAATTGGACCATTGTATCAGAAGATTGAGAATCGTAGTCAGTCAGCAATTGTAGTGGTTAGAATGGTTAGAAATGCTTGGTGGGGATAAGTGAATTCTTAGATGGGCTTGGCCCATCCAGGACTGGTTCATTGTGCATAATTAGATAACTGGTTAGACTCCTTCTTAGCAATTGGTCTGTATGCTTATGTAGCACCTTGCTTGAATATAATAGAAATTGGGGGGATGGGATAAATGCTATCCAAACTGTGAATTCATAACTATTGCCTTACTGTGTGCATATTGGCAAAGAATGTTGGATATATGTAACATTAATTTGAGATTGTATTCTTTAGAGAAACAAACAATATGTGAGACAGAAAAAAATGTGATAATTGACTTCTAACTCGTGAATGTAGGACTCTTGTCAATCATTTCGCTAGAAAGCACAAAGCTGTTGTAGTTCTGTGCTCATTCTGTGCCTTTTCCTTTATTTTTTATTGTATAACATTATTGTTGTATTGTCTCCTGAATCATATTTGTAAATAAAGGTTATTAAATTCAAAATGGTGTTTTTCTTAAGTTGCCGTATACTTTTGAGACTCAGTGCACAAATATTAAATAAATGGTCACAATGTGATTTAACATTGCATGCTGACATTTCATGTGCTGTAAAAAACAGGCTTCTTCATTTACCAGATCTATACAGCAGTTGAAAAAAACTGATAGCTTTCTTTTTAAGTCAATTTATTTTTCAAAAACTCCATATTAATGTACTTTACACAATTAACATACAGTTGGTATGGGTTTTGCATGTCAGTAATGCAGGTCATTTGGGATTATATTCAATGCAAAGCCACTGCATCTCTTAAAAAGTTAATCCACATCGTACCCAGTCGGAAGCTTCCTTAAATTTTACGTTTATACATTTTAATAGCAACATTTTGATGATCCCGAACAAATGACGAAAAGACGTGATTCAAACTATACTTTCTTACATATACTCAATCGAAGAATATGTTTAAGGGCAACCGGCATTTGAAGAAATCAGGCAAATCAGTAAGAAGTCACAGGGTTTAGTCCACTGATTTGTACTGCCCACAATCACAAAGCATTGTTTCAAAAACCATAAACAAGCTATGCTTCATGCTTTATGTTTCAGTGGACAAAAACCTGGTATTTGATCTTAAGACATTTATGAGATGTGGCGCTCCCAGCTGACAGGGGCAGGAAAGTGGCAGTCATTTTATAGTAATCTTCTCCATGTCAGTGCAACAAACAAACGACACATGGTCCAATAGAAAATTAGCATCAGTTGGCTGCTGTCTTTGGAGCCCTTGTCCTTGCGGTCTTAGCCTCCTCGTCGAGCTCGTCCATTATCCTCTCTTGTGACACTGAATAAAACGTGTAACCATCTCGGCGCACAGAGCAGTCAAGGCTACCAACTACTAAAACACGCTGGCGAATTTTCGTCTTGTGTAAATAATGCTAGCTAGCTATCCCCTGGTTACCCGTGCTTGTTACTCTGGTTATTGGGGGATAATCTAACAATTTTAGGCGAACTTGGCATTCGGTAGATAGTCATGCTAGTTTGCGAACAAGTAACATTACGAAATCCACCTGCCACCTGCTTATTAGCTACTGTCCACGTTTGTATAGTAGTGTTTATTCGACATTTCCTTGCTAACTCGAGCTAATGTGGGAGAGAATGAATCAGCTAAAGACAGATAATGAATGATACATACGAGCAATTACGGACTGCTGTATACTTGAAAATACAACTGCCACTTAGCCATTTAGCTACAAGGAGTTAGCATTATGAAACCATTTGAACTTGAAAAGGATACAGATTCCCATCACAAGTGCCCCGATAGCCAGGCCAGTTGCGACATTGCGGCCCCGAAGTTTCTGTGTTTTCCTCTTCCACTGCTCAAGCTCCACTCTCCTGATGAACTGAATTTGTTGTTCGGATAGAGGCTCCTTCGTCGGATCAATTCTCTTCGCGAAAGCTGCCTCTGACTCTCCTTTCACCTCCTTGTCTGCCATCTTTGATGCGAAAGAGTGGTTAGAGGACTGTGGAGAACATACGGAAGTATGACTTCAACGACCTATCAGAACCGCGCATACTATAATGTCAATACGCGTGTGCAATCATACATCTTTTGATGACGGAAGAAATACGTCATTAGGGGAAACAAGGGGACAGTTGGGACGACACCACGTGATAGGGTTAAGTGAGGTCACACAGGCTTTTCCGGCTAATACAACACACAACAAAAATTACATACGGTGGAATGTAATAACAACAAAAAAAACAAAAAACATTCAAGCCAGGTAAAGAGACTATCTTGGTCCTAATTAAAGGAGAGGTAGAGGCAATAGAGTTTCCAGTAATGATGTCAGATTTCCACCAACTGCAAGGCTGAAGGGGAAGCTACTATAAACACCATGCAACTGATAAAACATGCTGAGTAATTTCAGTAAGCTTCAAAAGTGTTTTCAAGCATTTGTTGAAGCAATTACAGCAATGCACATCAGCCCCTAGATTTAAATGAAACTCAGCAGTAAGTGCTGCAACATTGCATTCAATCCTACTGAAAAACTTGAAACAAGGGAAGGGGTATTGTATACAGAAGACTTTGTGACCAGAGAATGTGTGGTTAGTGTTGTCAGTTCCTTCTGAGGTCACCAGGATGTGGTCCGTTTGCAGACCTTCTCCACTTCATTCAAATGCAGAGAAACACATGACACACCCCTGGACCAATGTGCCGTTTGAGTGATCCTAATTTTGTACGGCTATTTTGCAAAAATAGAATTAAAAAATCAAGGCTGTGAAAGACAAATTAAATTTTTAATGTCATAGTTTGTACTCAAGTGAACGTGGCCTAGCATGAAATCGGAGACCCTGCACCATCTTTAAAAAGTTTCACTTGGACTTTGTTGTCAGTTTTCATACCACATATCCTCCTTTTCCCATCTAGCCCCACCTGGTCATTCCTCTTCACTCTTGTCTTGTCACCCCTTTACTCTTCTTCATCCTCCACCCACCTTTCTCCTTCTCTGCCCTCCTTCTCCTTTCTCCCACTCTGCTTCTTCTTTCTCTTCTCTAATCCAACAATGGGGTTTTTTCCTGGCCTTTTCTTGTACGCTTTTGAAACTCCTTGATCCTTGATCCTTGATCCCCTTTCTCTCCTCTCACAACCCATGCTGCTGCTCATCCCACCTGGTGTGGGTGGACAATCAGTTAAGCATGTAATTAACAAAGGCTTGTATAGGTAAACACGCATTCCCCTCCATTGAAAGTGAATGAGGTGAAAGATGTGAAAAGCAAGCACACACACACAAACAGAAATACACATTCATACACTAAAAACAGGAAGGAAAATGTTTGTGTTGAAGATTGTGTATTGATAATCACCATTTTCTTCTCCTGAAAGTTACTCTTTCCTCACCCCCTAATGCTCCCTGTCCAATACTCCCTCTCCTCCTTTTCAAAGTTCCACTGTCCTCCCTCTCATGATGTTTCACTGCTTTCCTCTCTGTATGCTTTTGAAACTAAATTCATAAATATTAAACACTGTCCTGTAAAACGGAATACTGTCATTCCAGATAGAATTAACAATAAAGAAAGGCATTATTTTGGGGTGTAATCTTTGCAAGATGTTTGTGATTCATGAAAAATATGTTTAAAATCATGAGCTATCATTACAATTGAACAATCATGTAATTAATTAGAAATGGCAACTGATAAATAAATGGCAACTGACAGCACTGATAAATAAAAGTAATTAAGGTTTTAAATAACACATCATATTGTAATGTTATACAAGTCAATTTAATTTAAACAGTCAATGTTGTTTAAGTTAAATTAATTATACAGTATGGTACTGGCCAATCTTTGAGAAGGATTGAATAATAATAATAATAATAATAATAATAATAATAATAATAATACATAGACAAAAAAAGGTTTAAACCATTCTTCCCTTCCTTGTACACACGTATCCTCATAGACAATGGACAATAAAAGGCTTAGTAAGCAATACAAAACCCAGTAACGCACCTGTTCACAGTTATTTTATTAAAAGGACAAAGTGTGCATTTTCAGTAATTTACATGGCTCTTTTTAAGTACAGCGGCAAAACCCATGTTACCATCCTGTACTTGTTTTCACTTATGCTCTTTTCATAAAACATTAATGCTAACAAAGTAAAAGAAAAAAAAACTGTACAGCTATGCTCAGCTTTTCTTTAACGTTTAATAAGTATGTTATGAATAGATTACAACATGATATTATCCCAGTCTGAAACATAGGCAATGCAACAAGGAGCCACATTACTGTACATTGCTCTTGTTGAAAGTTCAAATAATTCTACAAGCAAGTCCTTCCCTTTCACATTGCTGTGGTGGTAATATTTCATTTGTACATCCCTTTCTATATATAGGTAACTGAATTTTCAAGTGAATCATTACAATATATAGACATTATATACACCTTTTGAACTGTACAGGAGCTTCTATATACAGCAGCTTTAAATCCATATTTTAATAACTGTCACGTAACTGAAAGCACTCTTCAAAAATTATTTCTAGAAAAGTTGCAATGGATGACTATTCTTTTTAGCGGTGGTGAGATATGCCAGATTAGATTTCCATTATTTCTGGCATGGATCATGCCTCCCAGACCAAAGTTCACTTGTGACAATTCATTCATGATCGTGTTCAATCAAATCAAGCAAATGTGGGGTGGGTTTGTCAATTGGCCCTTAAGTGCGGAAGGGATTTGGGCTGAAACTGGCGAACACTGCAGCAGAACCAAGTCAAACATACCGCACAGCAGGGAGCATGTGGTGACAGCAGGTCGTGGGAAACACCACTAACTGTCTACTGAAATATGACCTTGTTTGTTACAGCTCAGTGGAAAGCACTGTCAGTAGTGGTGGAATGACAACTACAAACGGAAAAGACTATTTTCATCAATGCTGAATTGTTCTGTAACAAATCTGAAGTAGCATGCTAAGTCCCCCTCAATAGGGCGTGAATATGAGATTTGAGAAGTTGAGGTACAGGTAAATATAGAGGCACAAGAATGAGTTGCACCAGTGACTATGGCAAGGAACAGGGAATCCACACACACACACACACACACACACACACACACACACACACAAACACACACAAACACACACACACATGCACAGATATATAATAACATAATAGACATATATTTCCCATGTTAACATGGGACAAATAGCATCGCTTCGGCCTTGCTGTGCAGTGCCCGAACCCATCTGCAGCGCATGGTGTCCTGGTTGCTCCTGTTGCTCCTGTTGCTCTCTCACTTCACATGGCTCATGTCCTCTGCTGGAGAACCACTTGTTCAACCAGGGTAGAAGATGTGCTCATACTCATTGAGGACGAACTCAACGATCTGGTTCTGGAAAACCATGTGCATGGTGATGTTGGCTGACTCCGTCTCAGGCCTGAGTAGCGTCGGGCCAAAGACGATGGCAATGTTCTGCACTGACATGCGATTCTCCTCCCCATACTCGATCACACTAAGAAAGGAAACGGGAAGTGCAAAAGAGAGGGAATAAGCAACAAAAAGTTGCAGGGGGGACCTTATGATGACAGCAGTGTAAACTGGTGGTGCAGACACAGATATATAGTAATAATAATACGCTAGGCTCCGTTTAACTGAGTGGGTTGTTTTCTCATCAATCACAAAGGACAAGCATCAAAAAGATGGCCCATATGTTAACCTGTTGAGCATATGTTCAGTTCTGGATTGTCAACGTTCTTTTCGAAATGAGCTGTTATCAAGTCTTGTGGGATGATGACCAATATAAAAAGGCAACTTTCTACACTGAGAGATTGTCATAGTAGTGCGGTACTGACTTGCGCAGGTGTCTGAAGAGGAGCTCCATGGTGTCGTGGTTGGGCTCAGGGAGAGACTTCACCAGCGCACGCATATATGCCACCTTCTGGTTGTAATCATTCATATCTAGAGCCAGAAGAAAAAAGGATTCATGTGAATTATGCTTAAAATGTCTCAAAATGGTGACCTATCAGAGCAGCAAATATTCAACACATAGTCGATTTTAATACAATGCCCGCATGCAGTCACAGGTGCTTGTGTGGTGGATCTCATATGCTGCTGATAATGAGTGTGATGAAGGGGAATCACTCACTAATGGCTGTAATGAAGCTGCTGAAGTGACTGTAGGGGAAAAGTGGCTCAGGAAGCTCTCTGAAGAAGAGCTTCAACGCTCCCGTGATGACATGGACGTCCTCCCACTGTCCGTCCTCCAGGTCCAGCTCCTCTGAGGGACAAAAGGAAACCCTGGCACTGAGGAGCAGTTGATGCGATAATTTTGTCTCAGGCAGGATGCAAGCTGTTATCAATAAGTCGCTAAATGTATGCATTTAACGCAATAACTCATAGAAAAATACACACACAGAATTCATGAACAAGTTTTGTTTTGCAATAAGCATAACAAAATTTGTTCAGTAAGGAAATAGACTTAAACAGGCCAAATCCAAACAAATCAAGGCCTCTTAAAAATTTCATGTTAATCCATTCGAAATGGGAATATGTATACGTTTTTGTTACATTTGTTACGAAAATATTCTGTATGAATACAAAAAGTTTTCGTCTTTCTCTAATGCAAAAAAAAAAAGTACAGACGAGAGTTCTTCATATGAGCCATGTCATGACTAGCTAGCAGCTAACCAACCACTTGAGTTTTTTGTTTCAATAAACTGCAATGCCGCAGTGCTGGGAGAAATGTCATCACAACTGACACGAAAATAGCCCATTCTTCAAAAAATATGAAGGGAATTACGCATGAAAAGAAAAGGGCACAGAGCAAGTGATACTGCTTAGATTCCTGTACACAAATCCATGCCTGTCAGATGCCTTTGTTGTCACCAAATTAGAACAAACTGCAGTGCAGATGGATACCTTAGGGGCAAAAGTGATTATGGCCTGAAAACATGCAGATGTGAATCTTGAAAAAAAAAACAAAAAGGGACATTTATTGCTTGCAAGTGTAAGGGGTTATTTAGCAAGGACTCCTCTTCTCAGAATAGTGTTAACCACTAGCAACCCAACTTCCTACAATTATTTTTAGCACATTTGAAAAGATACATGCAATTTCTGTTTAATTTTCCCCCCTCACATTGCCTACCTGTATTCTGAATGTTCAAGACTTCAAAGGGTTCTCTTTCTAAGTGGCATCTGTGACAAAATGCCTCATTTCTAAACTATTAGATAGCAGCATATCATGTGTCATGGACAAAAGCCTGTTTCTTGAAATCATGAAGCCTGCATTCACAAACACATCACAGCATCCAAAATGTTCACAAACTAGAGCTTCAGAATGAAACCATATTCTCTGCTGATAGGGGAATCACCCTTACCGTGATCTGCCTTGTAGCGCAGTTTTTGAATGACAGCAAGGTTGCCACTGACGCGGTAGATCCCGTCGATATCTAGACCTTTATAACAAAATAAGTAGAATATGTCCACTTGATGTACTTGCATAGTAATGGAGTCTGATCAAGTACTGTCCATTTCTAAACCACTGTCTATGGTATTCATTTTTATTTGTATTTCCTATGCCTTTGTCATCAGATCAGCATTTATCATTGGGCACATGAGGGTATGAAAAAAGATACAAAATAACTGCACTGAATATAGACTGTGATAGCTTTTCACATGCTTGTCACAGGTTGAAAAGACACATAAAATAGGTAGTGACAACACTTTGTTTAATTTAAAATCCTCATCTACAAGGTTCTTCCAACCCTGCCATAAAAAATCTAAGCAGCAAACCTCTTTTCTCCACTGCTTTAATGCACTTCTCCACAAAGCTGGGGACCGTGGTTTTCTCCTGGGCGCACAGTGCGAGCAGATTACAACCAAACACATTGTCTGAGGAGCAGAACCACAGAGAGCATATCACCAGTTAGCATCACTGAAAGAGCCTAGCTGGACAGAAGGGGCTAATCGACAAGCATCTAACATTCATAGTCATGTGATGCAGTGGGCAGAAAGCAGAGAGTCAAGTTCTTTGAGTGAACAAGCAGGCTATCCTGGAGGCAACAGACTGGCCCACCTCTGATGTAGCCCTTCTCCTTGACGGACTGCAGCGTGGGGCGTTTCTGGAGGAACTTGAGGAGCTTGGTGCGCACCTTCTTCTGGTCCATGTCCACACTGGAGCCCGACACGCTCATCCTGGTGGCTGGTGGGGACAGAGAGGTGCAAGGGTACGATAAATGCAGGGACATCTATAAGCCTGAAGTGCATGACAGCAGGCCTCACCAGGATGGCAGTGTGGCACTGTGGTCTGTGGATGGAGCTCTCATCATGTGATCCTGGAATCTCATCCCAGGCACTATGCTGATGCTCAGCCTTTTATGATGCTTGGCTCAGGCGCAGGCTAGTTATACAGTTATGACTGTGTTTGGGAATTTGGGGTATGGTAATCCACTAAAATGACAATTGGTAAAGGTAACTGATTACAAATAATGTCATCTCAGAGAACAAGACCACACTCTGCAGCTCTGGTTACAGCTGCATCTGGATTACACTGTGCCATTAATTGCCTAATTGTTCACTGATGTTAATTTTGAGAACCTGAGAACAAGAAATGAACAAGAACAAGAAAAACAGTGCTCACTCTCTCCTCCATCCCCACAGGATTCCTAAATAAATCTCATGGAGTGAAAAACAGAGGTATGTGTGTGATCTAAAGCCCATTTCCGCAGATCTACTCACCCGTCCTCTTCTTGTCCTCTGAGGCCTGTGGCTTCTCACTGCCCTCTCCTTCCTCCTCCTCAGAGTGGTGGTCTAAATCCTGGTACAAACAGAAAGCCTGGACATTTACCAATCATATGCTTTTATCCGCTGAGGCAAAATAAAATTTGCCCATTCAGAGTGGCAGCTCCTATTTGTCAAAGGATGGACATGAATGATAAACTGCACACCATACAACTTATGGCACTGTGGACATGGATCTGATCATCTGAGCAAAAGCGACGGCTAGTTTAGTTTAGACTTATCAGTCTAGTTTCACAGTACCTATTTCCTGTACCATCTAACATAAAATAATGTAATGGTTTTATTTTGCTGCTGGCCATGTTTATTGGGTTCATGACCATGTTTTCACTTTGTTCATTGAATGTTCCATGAAATGGTTCAACTAAAAGAACATGGTTAACCATTGATGTTCCTATATGTAAACAATGTATAGGACAAAATCTAGAATAAAGAGTTAAATACAGCAAGAACATATTGGACATTAAAATAAAAAAGATACACTTTCTATTTTCAACTCCAGCAGGACAAATTCGAATTGTGCCTACCAAAAGACCCAAGTTTCCAAACCTGGAGGTGGAATAAGCTCTTATCGCTTGACTTAAGATTAACAAGTGGGTGGCAGTGTAACATAGGTGGGTGGCAAGGTACTGAACCCATAAATGCCTCAGTAAATATCCAGCTGTATAAATGGATAATGTTTTAAAAAAAAAAAAAAAAAAAAAAAAAACGGTAACTGATGTAAGTCGCTCTGGATAAGAGCATCTGCTGAATGCCAATAATTTAACGTACAAGTCAATAATGACAAGTGACTGAGGGAGTGGGTGCAAGTAACACTCAGTAAGAATACCCAGAGATGGGTCAGGAGGAGCTGTGTCCTCTATCAGCATGACTCACCAGCTGTCGAATGGTGTCTACAATCACTTTGTGCCAGTCGTTGATGATACTTTCAGTGTCATATTGCACAAGGAACTCAGCTCCGCTTCGAGTTTTCAGCTGAAGACAGGCAGCAAGCATGCAATAAGCGCGGCCCCAAAATGTTATGACAAAGGATGGCCACAGCAGGTTACAGTGGGACAAATAAACATGACAGGTGGTGAGGTGCAGGTGAATTCATTTCATGAGTTGATTGATAGCACATAAGTTCACAGGAATAATTTGTTACTGTTATGATCAAATGTGTCACATGGTATTTCTGATTGTATCTGCATTGAGCCATATAGTACAGAACGTTCAGACCTCATACCTCTAAAACATTCTTCTTGCTAGATTTCTCTTTGGAGGCCCAGCCAATGACTGCCCCCCGTAGCTCCAGTGTGAATTCTGGCACGATCTGATTGGTCTTGTTCTGTGGACATGAAGACTACTTTTCACAGAACTGACAACACAGCATTCAATGTAGTCAAACAGCCAGATACAGTGTATGCTTAAAACTAAACATGCATTTTTAACCTTTTTTTTAATCATTTTTAAGTTTTACAGTTTCGTCTACTAGAAGCTAGAGCAATGTGTACATTTATCTTGTTTCTGTGTGTGTGTGTGTGTGTGTATGTGTGTTTTGGGGGGGTGTGTATGAGAAAACCTCCATTTGTGTTTTCGTAAGTGTATCACTACATTTTCAAAATGCCCCTTGGAAATGTAAATGTAAATGTAAGACGCAGTGCATAGGTAAGGAAATGGGAACTGATCACTCCTGACAAGTCTTCAGGGCAGGGTGGCACAGTCAGAGCATATTCCGGTTGTCCTAGCTCAGGAATGAAGGAATGCATTTGCTTAAGAATGTTAGCCTGCTAGCACCTGGAAGGTAGAATTCTCATGCTGAAAAGCACATACTCAGGCATATATTACCATGGGGACATAACACTGTGTTGAATAGGTACAGCTTCTTACCGAGGTTCCACCCGCTGCTGACTTTGGGTCCTTGTGAAATGTCAAAACTCCACCATGGAGCACTGTCCAAGACTGGCTCCAGTTTTTCCTGCATTGAATGAAGTCCAGTTTGTCAAATTCTATTTAGGGGAGGTGTTTGTAATGTATGTTAAAGGCATGTATAAGCTCATCTAAAGGTAGCCATTCACTAATTCACTAATTCGGAAATTCACTAATTTAAAACTAAACAGAATACCACTCACGAAAAAGCACCTTTCTCCAAACTAGTCTGTCCCGGGAATTACAGTTTATAACCTGATCCCTAGTTTTAGTTTAATGGGCAGGAACATTGGATTGGTCATAACTACCTCACTCGTTTCCCATTCTCAGCGATCTTAGTTTTGTTCAGAATTCCAGCTTTTTCCAAAATCTGGGTCTGAAAGATAAATCAAGTGTTGAGAGCTTGTTTCAAAACACCCCAAATCAAAACAATCTTAGCTTAGTTTTGCTTTAGCTTATCATGCACCAAAGGAAAGAAAACAGAAGCTGCATGCCCCTCAGAGTGGTTTACATGTTATTGTTAAGAGTATGTGGCTGTTATTCATACCTAGTCAACACAGAGCTGATTCATTAATGTCTTTGGGTTTATTTGACTAAAAATTACATGAATGTCCATTGTGACTTCTGAATCAGGTTTAATCAGAGTTACACAGTCATAAACAGAAGCATTGTTTTCACAATATAGATTGGAATTCTCCTCATATAGATTAGAATTTATGAGAAGTGAGCTGTTCATTAGCCAGGTTTTAATTACTTGTCATTAAAGATGTTGCAACACAGCTAAGTTTGCAAATGAAAACCTGAGGCTTCATATAAAATATTGCAGCATGACTGCTGTCTCCAATGTATGTCTCCACACAAGGATGTGCTGCAATGGCTTTACACAGACACAGGGGGGCAGTATGGCCCGCCTGCATCTGCAGCTCCATGATTTATTTGTCGCTAGATTGTGATTGACATTACAGCTTCAAAACAAGGATGACATAAAGTTCATGGCATTGAAACAAACCATCATCTCTTGAAATATGAAGCCGAGGCCAGGAGAAAATGGATGGCTTGGCATTGAGAATAGAGTGGTGTACAACATTCTACTTCCTCCTTCTAGGGTGTTGTCCCTGCGAGCTGTGGTGAGATGGTGTGGCTGTGGGGTGTGAGGTTGGGTGTTGTCAGATCACAGTGTCATTAGTCACTGTTGTGTGTGTGAACAGTGGACGCTATGGTTTCTGCAGTCTTGTTTGTTTAGTTGAGCTGTTGTTCAAGACACAGAATGAATAGTACTGTGAAAAATAAACAAGTTAATCACGCCTCCACATATGCAGAGATAGGAAAAGTTAGATTGGGTTAAAAAACTGAACTGAATAACAAAGAAGCTGTCCATAATCATTGAAAGCCCCAACAGAGAGAAATCATTGTACTGACTCACAATTCCACCAGAAAAGCAGTGTGACATGCAATTTTCTTCCTGGGTCATTCAGATTAGGTTAGTATACAAGCATGAGTCACCATCACAGTTATTACAAACAGCAGTAAAAGCCCCATATTTCCTCTGTGTGCCATGAATCTACTGGACTCAAGGCCTTAAAAACCCACGTTATGATGCTGGGAATCGGAGCTCTGATTGGATGGGTTCCTTCGGTGTTTGAACCTATCAGCCTTCAGGGAGAGAAACAAAGCACCATTGAGAGGTAAGTCATGTAGTGCTTCGGGCAGTTTCAGAGACAGGTTTGACCAAAGCTATGACATCATCTGATATCATCTGTGTCTGTGGGCTCCAGGAGAGAAAAGAACTTACATGGTGTGGCAGCTCTGGGGAGTTGCCGGAGCTGGAGGCATCGCTGCCATAATCAGAGATTTTCCTCCTGTGAGTTGGGTGAAACTTCTGCTGGAGGAGAGAAAAGAATAGGAATTGTCACTTCCTTTACAAAAATTCTGAGCAAAGACATTGCAATATGCACAGTCTCTTCATTGATACAACATGGAGGACTTGGTATCATGACAAAACCTACACAGAAATTTAGGTTGATGGTTTGTTTTGCATTTGTTACCCAGAGCTCATTTGCATGTGTAACCTAAACCAAAAAAAAAGAAAACTGAGCCAGGTGTTTCCTAGTCCTGTTTAGGAAATGTTGTCATTAGCATGAGGGTGAGAAGGCACTGCAGTATGCTGTTGGGATCAGATGCTTCCCGCTAGCTTGCAGTCACATGCTGTCTCTGCTACACTGAGTGCTCCAGTGCCTCCTCTGCAGCATGAGGGGTGAACATCCGGGTCGACGTGCTTGCAGCACTTGCAGCTCAGAGTTAATGCCAAGCTCACTTCCCTTCCCATTTTGCAGGCTTCATGATGAAGCATACTTGCATTTGAGACATTTCCATCCGCATTGCCTCTCTTTTGAGGGACATTTCAGGGGTGCCCCTCATCGGTTGCTGTGGACACTCACCATGTCGTCCTGGGATGTGCTGAACTGGGATGGGCCCATGGTATGCCTCCAGTTCTTTAAAACTGAGGACCCTTCCTGGTCAACTCCATTCCCCACCCTCGGTTGGCCTGAGGTTAGGGAAACCTGTTGACAATAAAGAATAAACAATCATTTACACTCTTAAACTCCCCTTATACTTGTTTAAAATAAAGCAGCTTCTGAACAGGAACGAGTTCTGCTAGTTCCCTCCATTGTCTGACTGAGCACAAATGGGAAGCAGGCAAGACATTAAGAATTACTTTTGCATTGAGAATCAGGTGGGTGATGTACCTCAAACTAGTTCTGTCAGCAGTGAAGGCTATGTCCTCCCACACAGCCATAGTCAACATATGTAAAATAGAGTATACATTATGCATTTTGTGCTTTTTTCTTTTAAAACTTTGCATGCAATTTGCATTTTTCAAAAATAAACACAGCAGCCACAATCCACTCTACCTCGGGTAAGCTCCACTGGGATCTGGATCCATCTCTTGTGTAATAGTAGGCCTGTCCCCTGTCATCAAGTGATTTGATCCACTGCCACAATAGACACAAACAACCAAATAAAAGAAAGTAGATATGTAAAATTTCAGGATAAACTTCAGAATTCTTGTCCGTTTGTATGGAGGGCATGAAGGAAATCACTTACACTTGAGCTTATTCTTAAATTTTAAAATCCATCCATCCAGCTGAAATCCACACACACGTACACAGAACTACTTGAATGCAATTCCCTTTAAAATAGTTCCCCACACACCCACACAGTAACAATAACAGATCTGCTTGGTGAACAACACCATATTGTTTTTCATTCTTGGAAAAGGTGTTGTGCATTTCTGAAACCACTAGTGGTGATACATTCCATGGTGACTTTCAGAAAGGAAGACGCTGTAGGCATGTACAGGAAACAGACTGCATCACAGAGGGGTAAAAAGATGCATTGCCATGATATTTGACATTACAGCATTACTTCTGACAATAGAACTCAACAATGGAACAACAATGGAATCTTTACTGATATCTGTAAAAATCAGCTAATCATTTTGTTTAATCTTTGATCATTTTAAAACAGAACTCCACTTCTAGTCACAATTCACCTGCAGTGAACTGACAAAGCAAAGATTCTTGGTTGGTCTTTCTGAAAAAATTCACTAATGGGAAATGACTCAGTAAGATCAGTCTCTGACTTACCCTAAGCATTTACTTTATGCTAATTGCCATTGCTAGAGCATGCTGCAAATGCACATTAGCACATCTCAAAGGGGCCTAGGAAAATTCTTAAGGGTAATACCTTGGAGTGTATGAAGTATTTCTTGTCCACAGTTAGAAGTGGAACATATCACTACAGCCAAAACAAAGCGGACATAAGAAGAACTTATGAAAATAATCTCATGGTGGACAGAAATACCATATTCAAATGTGAAATTACTATGGCAAATATGGCCGCTGGCGGCTTAAACAGACAGAAGCTCTGCAGGTTGGTCATGCTACTGCACTCTAGGGGTGGATCTCTTTTACCTGCTCCTGCGTACTCTCACTGGTGTACACCCACTTCCCGTCCGGGTCGACGGAGCGCGTCCAGCCTGCTGGAGCACTTGTGTCTAAGCTGGCCCGTGGGATGGTGGTCCGTGTCACGTGGGAGAATGTGTACTCTTTTGGGAAGGTTGGCAAGGTCCCAGGATCCTCTTGGCTGTCTATAGGGTAGTCCTCTTCAGGGAGGGGGGGCTTTTTAGGGAATAAAAAACACAACGTATTTGAAGGAGGTTTTCAATCTTCTGTCAATCTACGGAAGCACTAATGGGATGAAACCAAGATACCATAGTCACAGACATTCTGCTATGACAAAGGATGGTAGTGCTCTTGTGTTTACTTTATCAGCTAAAGCAGTATATTCTGGGTTTCGATTGAGGATTCTGGCAATGAACACTTGGTATCCAACAAGGATATGTATGTTCATCCATATGTGGAGGGTGCAGAATGTGGCACTAAGACTCTTGCTCTTTCCCTTCTGTGGAGACAGGGCCTTATTTCACACTCTAACACTACTCTGTTTTTCAACCATGCACTGAATAAAAATGTTCACAGTGAACATTTGTGCTTATAAAAATACAATGTTACCGGAGAACAGCCTAAAACCACAGTCAGACCTGAAAAATAATTAAATTCTGCCAGATGACCGCCATTTGTAAACACTCCAGTCTGATCTTATGGTGAATAGAAAGCTAAGTGTGAGTCTAAGTCTCAGCTTTGTCATGACTAGACATAAGAAAATGTCAATTTCAGGCAGCACTCAAGTGTTAAATCCATAATTTTATCCAGGCAGGCATAGATGTTGATATAGTAGTATCATACAGTAGTAATTACAGATTAAATTCAGAGATGAATGTACTGATCACAGCCCAAGCTGGCCCACCATCTATAACAAAGAAATGCTCAGGAAAAACAAGGAAAAAACTATGAATTCCAACACTCTCTGCTGTGCAGAAGGAGAGTGAACACTGCTCTTAGGTGACCTATTGATAAAAGGGCGTGAGTCACACAGCAAACGGCTGCAGTGGAGTAAGTGACACTCACCGGCCCATCATCCTGGAAGCCCAGGGACTCCATGTGAGGCGGTGAGGAGGACAGCTGCTCTGGGGGGTCCCAAGAAGTCTCGCCCGTTGCTGGATTGTAGAAGTAATGCTGCCCGCTGACCTCATCCAGCAGCTGCTCCCAGTCGGAGGTCCCGGCGGCCAGTGGGGAGGGGGACGGGCTAGGGGACCGAGCCGGCTCCTCCTCCGGCACCTCAGTGTTGGTAGGGGGGCCAAAAGGGTTGTCCCACGTCGTCTGCCCAGTGGTGGGGTGGTAGTAATAATCCTGGCCGCTCTCCTGGTCAGTGTGAACCTCCCATCCCTCCAAGTCCAAGGAGAGGTGGCGGGATGCTCGAGGTGGGGGGGAGGGCGAGGGTGGAGACTGGGGGAAGCTGTTCCGGAGCTCCGCTACATTGACGTACACTGGGGTGCTGGGGCTCTCTCTCTCTACCTGCAGAGGTTTGACAGAGGAAGGGGTGAATAGGGGGCAAAGCTCCACACTCGCTGACTACAGTCTCTGACGAAATCAGAAACATGCACACAAGACTGACGACTACTTGAATAGACCTCCTTGTTCAAACAGAAAAGTGTTTGAACTGTGAATAGGCAATACAGTACTAGATATCTAGATGAGTCATTAACTTGTAAATCAATGTTGTACCTCACTCCTGTGGTGAAGTGTCTTTTCATGTTACTATGAGGCATTCTTCAAAAAACAATTGAAACATTTGGAAAGAAGCTAATATTTGACAAAATAAATCAACAGAAGTAGATGTCTTTAAACAGGCAGAAAAGCTTGTCTTTCATCCAGCATTTTTTTAGCTTTGCATCTATGAAAGCGGTTAGGCTCTCTTCTGAGATTATTTACAACAAAATAGTCCCAATAAGTCCAGTTCATCACCAGATATTAGTGTTTAATCTAATTTATGCAGTGTAATTCAATAACTGAACCAATAGACATAACATTCTTGGCATTGCACCTTTCCCAATGAATTCCACTGTTAACCCCACTCCCACGCAAGCATGCTGAATGTCATATTACCTCAATAAGCATCCAGTCAGAGACTCAATGATTAATGTAGCAAGAGAAAGGGCAGAAAATGTACCACTGGATTGTCCTGCCCTACACTCACAACTGACACAGATCTGGGGGGATCGGACTCCTGAACCCTGATAGGGCAGCCCCAGCAGTCCGACTCCGTGCTTGAAGTCCGAAAACGTTTTGCCGTATTCCCACTCCACCGTAAAGGACTGTGGGTGGAAAAATGCACTGTGTTCCCTCATTGGCCCAGTCTATTTTGTGAGGTGTTTAAATACTCACATGTACCGCCATCACCCTCATGCTTGCAGAGTAACACACATACTTTCAATGCTTTCCCTGGGTTCTCAGAGGCCATCTGCGCACGTGAAAATAACACAGGTGAAAAAGATGACAGCTCAACTTTTTGATCAGATGCGCTGCGCTCTCTCAGTATCGGATTTCTTTGGTGAATGCCATCCGCAGACAGGAACAATGACAGCGGCTCCCTTAGTCTTTCCAGGCCCTACTGACACTGTATCTGTTTGATCCTTAAATGTTCCTGCTCTGTTCATATCTGTATATGAAAGGGTGGAGAAGCTTTTGGAGCAGAGGACAGTGTAAATGTGGTAACACATTTGACACTGTAAAATGCTAAAAATGCCATAATTCCAGTAATTTCCTGAGGCTGCCAAAACCTGGGGGCTTTACGGGGGAAAATAATAAGAGAATGCCTGGTTTGTTCCAGCATGGAGAATGCAGCGGTTTGATTTCTGTAGAATTCTTCCTCAGGGATAGGAGGACACTCATTACTAGTAATATGTTCCACAGGCGATAAGAAGTCAGGATATCAACAGTATCAATATATCCATATCAATATCAGTATCAATGTAAAAAATTTTGGTTATCATGCAATGTTGAGCAAGTACTGAAGTTCCATTCAGCTGTTAGATGATAAGAGTCATTGAGAAAGAATATTTCTGCATTATGTATACTCTCGCTGAAGTATATTTTCTCTGAATCATAGCCAACACACTTGCTCAACAACACAGCCATTCTGTCTCCAGACTGTAAAACTTCTTACTAAAGCACGCAAATGACAGCAACATAAAACCCTCAGCTCAGAGGAGGTTACGGCACAACAGAACTCATATAATCCCTTTTTGGTAAGAATGAAGGTTCATCTCTTTATAGAACAGTGTTACAGAGTGTTGAATATGTCTTCCGGTGCTGAACAAGTTCAGGAAACACAGCTTCAGAGCAGAGCTCTTCAAACCACAAGCCAAAGCCATCCGCCCTCAGACCCTCTGTTTCTCATCTCAGTACAGCTACCTCAATGATGCTGTGCTGCCCTGTCTACAGAAATAGGTAAACAGAGGCACACAACAACATGCCCACTGCGGCTGCTGTATTGTAGTATTGCCAGTTTTGAAATGGGGCAAGCAACTCCTTGTTTTAAGGTAAATTCAGCTGTTATCGCAGTTATCACTTTAACAAGTGATTGAATCATTGCCAAAAGAGAATCTAGACAGTTTCCAGCTCTTTCAAACTTCAAAAAGCAATATCAGAAAAGAGTATCAGAGGATTGGGTCTGTGTGCTTTCCCCCTCTCATTGTCACACCTACTGGGACATGAGGAGGACATGCAGTGTAATTCACGCACGCGCATGTGCGCGCATGCACGCACGCACGCGCACGCACACACACACAGTCACGGCTTTTACACTCGAATACCACATGCCCTAAATTAACCTCCAGGTTGGGTCAGCTGCATATGATGTGAGGAAACCAAACCAAAATGTAAGCAATTACAACTTCTTAGTGTATTTCCCCTAATAAAAAAACAATCTTCCTTATAACACAAGATGAAGGTCTATACTATGTCATGGATGATATGAACTATTGCTTCTTTGAATTTAATTTTGTGCATATGTGTATGTGTCAGCACTGTGTAACACTGTTCTGTAAGAGGGAGCGCCTAAAATGTCATCAAACCTAATGAGTATGAGTGCTAATATGCCACAGAGGCCTCTGAGCCAAGTGGTTTGTGTTACCCTTATTCATGTGCTTTAGTAAGAATTTTTAGTTTTTCTGTGAGTTGTGCAGTGCTGTGATTCAGAGTACATACGCTTCATTGAGAATGTATGTAATGCAGAAAGATTCTAACACAATGAGCAGGGCTCTATCATGTGTATCGAACAGTTCTGTCTCAAAATTGCATGATATCATGTTAATTTTCTAAAATTTCATGGGCAGTGGAAAATATTACTGGTAATTGATATCCTCCTACCCCGAAGAGGAATTCTACAGACATAAACCCTCTGCATTCGCCACGCTGGGACAATGAAAGCGTTTCTCTCATAAAACTGTCAGACTTCGGCACAAAACCAATCACTGGGTTTATGCTGGACTTCTTTTGGGTTGTATGTTACATATTTTGGCCTACTGTAAAATATATTGTATTATTCATATTGTACAAAACATTGACATTTTCATTGGCATTTCTTTATTTTTACAGACAGGGCATCTTTAATAGCAGCTTTCCCCCATTCATTCCCATCAATTTAATTTGCTGTCATTTGTGAGGCCTGTGAATTCCAAGCTGGCAAGAATTACAATGTGCTGATTCTGCACCAGTCATTATGTCTGCAATTGCGCCGGACTAATCAAAATTCAGGCAGACAAGTGCCCACAGCTAACTAACCTAACTAACTTTCAGAGTTCAGCACCAAAAATTAGTTAACAACCAAATGACAAATCTGCCAAGTCTGTCCAGGTCGGCGAGTGTGGCTCTCACCTCCATCATAGCGGCAGGTTTATGAGATACCCCTGAACTGCGGGGTCTGGCCGGATGGTCCCACCCACTGAGCACAGGCAGAGGCCTGAGGGACTGTCACAAACTTCCAGTGCAATTCTCTGCTGCTACCCCTCAGCTCTTCAACCCCCCCCCCCCCCCCCCCCCCGGTGGTCTATATTTACCAGGGCTATGCTCTACTCTGCTAGGTGGGCTATTTGAAGACACGACGGCTCATTTCTAGGTAAGCACGATTACACAAATGAAAGTGTACACAGGGTGAAAGTTCCAAAATGGGGAAATTCAGCACTGTCGAAATATGCCACGGCAATATAGTCCATTACAAGGCCAGGGAAAGGACAGAGGCGATTTATTTCAGTTTATCTACATATATCAGATGTACCGCAGATCATTATAATACGACAAGTATGTCACCAGACTTCTGTAGCCTTTTGATCACTTGCTGTTGCGTTGTCAATCATTACTGGCTTCCCCTTCAATATTAGCAGGAATTATGAGTAACATACAATAGAGGCTAAAGGCCAAAAGCAGAAAGGTCAAAGATGCCTCACTGCATCTCACTGTCCTGTTACTGAAAGCATATGCAACGACAGCATAACTAAAACAGTGGTTACACCCCCACTGGATAACTCTCATTGGAGACATTTTTTCCTTCATAGGAAAACGCAGCGTGGGCTCCTAACCTTGCAAGTCACTCCTCATATAACAATCATGCTAATGCTCCCAAACAAACAGCACCATGTCCACTGAATACAAGATATGCAAACAACACCAAGTGCCTGAGTTCTGAGTTCAGACCTGGGTGGGGGAGTGCTAACATGAGGCCTAAGGCTGTCTGTTTCTGCACAGCTTCTCAGAGGACAGGAAGTCCACCAGAAAATGTGTGTTCGCAATAAGTGTTGCCAGCGAAACGGACCAGAGCTTATGCGATGTCCACAAATTGGAATCTGAACTGCAGAGCACAGCAATGCAGAAAAAAACTCACCAATACACAAACTAATGGACACTGTCTGTGTGAGAGATCTGAACTGGCAGATAATATAAAACTATGTAGACCCACAGTAGGCAGACGACTACTGTATTATTAGACCACTGTACCATCAGTAACACAATCATCAGACTACTGTGCACAACTAACCACAGCACCAAAAAAACCCTTAGCTGCCAGATGAACCCAATGCACATCACAGCACTGAGAGTCAGAGAGACAGAGAGAGGGATAGTGTGAGAGAGCGAGAGGGACACATGTCTGTCTGGACTTACCTGGGCAGGCACCTGAAGGGTCAAGGCTCGGGGCCTGAAACCCCTGCGAGCTTTGCAGATCACATCAACCATGGTGGGGCAGTTCCAGAGAGAGGGGCCATACGGCTACAGAGGCAGAAGCGCCACCGAGCACACGGCACAGGCTGAGCTGACTAGCAGCGAGGCGCACACACACACACACACACACACACACACACACACACACACAGAGTCAGCTGTGTCTCCTCTGTGACCAATCACGGCATCCGCTCGCATAAACAGAGAAAAGAGAACTGCCTACTCAGAGACCAAGAGAGACAGGAGAGAGAGCGAGAGGGAGAGAGAGAGAGGGGACAGGACATTTCGACTACTTCCTGCCAGCTCTGAAAAAGGAAGTGTCGGCATGGTAACAACTATTTAAGAGAGTGAATGCCATTTACCCTGGATAGCAAATTAAATTAATTGGAAAGGAGAGTGAGGCAGAACTAATAAAAAAACTTTCCGGATTATCTTGAGCACTTAAGCATGAGATCAAAACAGAGATAACACTAGCATGCCTTCGCAAATTGATTTGATCACAGCTACACAACTTGTTGGTAAAACAGTTTCTTTCGACATTTTCAACGATTGTGTTGTCAGCCTTTCCTAAAAGAGTGGAGCATGCAGTTAAGACAAAACTGATTTTTAATCTTGTGTCATTACTCAAAAGGTGAGTCACAGATAACAATCGGAGTGACGTCAGGCTCACGACCTTACAACAGATACATAAGGAAATGGAGAGATTTATGACAGTATTTTAACAATAAAAGTTATTTTCAAGGCCATCCAGTTTTGCTTTCACTTTTAGTGATTTATCTCTGAAAAACAGGAACATTGCTAGAATCCACAGTTTACCAGATAAACTGGGGATTCTGACGCAGGGCTGAAAAGGGCTTGAAACAGGAAATTCTCTCTAGGTGGAGAGACACTTGCCCAACTGCCATTTCCTTCCATGAGGGGGTCAAGTTGGCTGTTCAGTTTGTTGTGCAGTTTTCCTGAGGCCACAGCAACACATGAAGGACCCACACTGAGTGACACGCCCACCCACACAAACACACAAGGAAGTGCCACACTCGACACATAACCACAACTGACCTTTGTCTTGCTTCTCCTTTCCCAAAAGGGACCAGAAACTAGCAGCATGCAGCCAAATTCAAAACCTCTTTCAATTGCACTCTTCAGTTACAAGAGAACTGGGAAAATACACAACTTTCTCAGAGCACTACTGCAATTTTGCAAATGGCTGACAACTGCATTTCGATTATCGCTCCTGCTCATCAACTTTGAGTTGCCAGGTCCTTCACGTGTTGCTGGCAGCAGAGGGCCAACCAGAGTTCCTGGAACATCACAAAGAGGACCTCTCTACTCGATGCCTACCAATAAGGCACTTTGTTATTCAAATGAACCTCGCGACGGCTTTCAGCGCCACTGTCCTATGGTTGCCTGGTAAGAGAAAAGATGCCAAATCACAGTGCCATGAGTGCGGTGTCTGTTCCTTCACCACACCATGTCACACCCTGATGACTGCAGCACTGCAGAATATCAATCAATAAAAAGGTGTACAGTGTATTTGTGGAGAATGTGAGTGAGAAAGTGAGAAGGTATTTTAGGAATGACTGTATGCATCCATGTAAAAGGACTATGAAGGTGAACCACTCAAGGACGTTCAATAATAGAGGTACTGTTCTCTGACTGAGCAGCAGGCTCACCATCATTCATATCATGCACTTCTTATTTTCCTGTTGAGAAAATCTGCCACAATAAAATTGATGACAGTAGGATGGTTATCTAGTCTGCAGTGCTGTCAGCCAAAATATATTCACTTTAACCACTGATACCAAAAATATTTCATGTACAAAGACCAAACAAGAAAAAAAAAACCTGGTTTCGACAGAGTTTTGGCCAGTTTCGGCTGACCACCTGCCAGAGTAATGAGAAGAGAAAGACCTTCGGGAAACACCTTTTTACTTGACATGAGAGTGATTTAGGGAAGAGTTCCTTTTCTTTGAAAACAACAAGCGTCCTTTGGCAAAAGAATAGCAGGCACTAAGCCCTCCCACAAAGACAAGCAAAGATGTGCACATGATGCGCATATTAAAATAGATGTGTGAGCGATACATTCACCGGCCTTCTCCGGCCATTCTCTTCACCAATTCACACAGTTGAACTGGAGGCAAGGGAGCAAGCAGAACAGTGCTGATCCCCTTTATGTAGTCCGTCCCTGTTTTTTGGATCAGCCAGTGGCTACATTACATAACCGCATTAGCGATCACCCAATCAGACAATGACAAAACTAATTGGGGCTCAAATCACGCCATGGAGTGGACAGTCAGGCCTTTGAATGGCCTTGACTCCGCCTCCTATTACATCATCCCTCATGGCCCAGAATCCTCGATTACCCCAAGGAATGTTGATTGTCAGGAATCCTACTTTTCCCATCTGTAGGGCCTTAACATTTGCCTATCGTCAAATGTTTTGTACAGGTTGTTCAGGCATCTTTTCCCTCCAATGCACTGCCTCACCCTACAGCTATGCATCAAGCAGAGGACTGAGCTTTCATAATTTATATGACCACTGACTACTAGCTTTTGACATGCTGGGCTATTTAGCCTCTGTCCCATCTACTCCAAAAAACACAGGTTTCACCTGATTTTGTGTAACTGAAATTAGCACGACCAGTTCACAAACATCCAGATTGTTTTCCATCTGTGTATATAAATAGATCAACCTGGTTTGCACTTCTCAAAATACCACATGGACCAGGACCCATGGTACAGAAGCCATTACTGTAAATGAATCAACTGTACTATTGGAAACTACACATGGACATATTCTCCTCACATGTGATGTCAGTGATTCAATGATATAAAGTATATTCGCATGAATGAAGTAAACAATCCTTCTGATATCACTTCCTCATTCTGACTATGTTTGATGTGCAACAGCATTTATGTCAAAGGGTGGAAAACTGGCAAGCAACAATGATTGGAATGTGGCTCATACCAGGAAAGGAACAACCATCCATCATTAATTATAGCAGGCAATATAGCAGACCAAGTGTGAGGTGTGGGCTCACCTGTCAGTTTCAATAGTCTGTGCCACAAAATACCTCATTATACCTGCAAATTCCTGATTGAGTACATCCAATAGAACCTCTGGTGCAAATAATGTAAACTATAGGTGTCCACAAAAATACTGTATTTTCTCTGTGAGAGAACAAGTCATGTGATCTAAACAAACACTATAGAGCTAGATAGGTTAGTGAAATCACTTAGTGAAGTCAGTACAGGGTCAGTACAGTCAGTAAAAGGGGAATTCATCATTTCCCTTATGCAGTAAACAATCTCCTCCACCTGTGAATACTTAACCCACAGTCTGCTATGTTGTCTCAGTGAGGTAAAGAGTTTTTTATACAGATTAGTTTATCAAATTGTGGTCTAATCTCCTACTATAAGATCTTGGTGAAAGATTTGTTTTACACTTCCTATCCAAGGCACACAGAGTACAGATTGAAAACGTAAATAATATCCCTCAACCAGTGTAGCCCTGTTTCTATAAATACACCAGACAAGGGACAAAAGATTGGCCACAACAAAAGTGCTGCATGAACACAATCTATAAGGCCTTATCTGTTTCCAGTGGAGGTCACCCTTGAACTACCACGTCTCAATTCAAACAGCAGCTGTAGAAGATGTCTTTTCTTTTGGGGGGGGGGGGAGCAGTCAAAAAGTGACCTTTTTGACTGCTTTGACTGCCTCTTACAGACACCCGTGGAAGCAAAGAAGCAACAAAGTACGTTTCACCTGCCCTTCCCCCTACTGCACATATCATCCTGTTCCCAGAGCTTCTCCCAGAGCAAGAACAGAGAGGCCATGAAATACATGCGCTACACTACCTGTTTGAGCAGTTTCATGGTATTTTGTTTGCCTCTCAAAGCAGCTGCTGTGGACATATAGTCGATATAGGCTCTGTGTGACAGGTTCCTTGTGTAGGAGAGTGCTATATTATGCCAAAAACACAGATTCGGGTTCCCTTTTGCTCAGCCAAAATTACAGCGAGCTCGTTGTTTACTGCAACCCCCATTGCTGGACAGAACCTTGCTTCAAACTGAGTGGGACTTGTGGTGATGACAGAGGCCACATGCAGTAGCATCGGGTTTCATATAGGACTCTAAAGCAGGCAAAAGTGCTGAATGCCAAAGATAAAACAAAACAGGGAGAAATAGCTATATTAGCTATAACAGCTATAACAGCTATTGCTATTAGTTCCCTCTAATATTAAGGATATCAGTATGAGACATATAAGTATGACAAACATGGGAAAATGGGACACCCAAAGGCAGCCAATGAAGAGAGGTATGTGAAATAAAATTCACACCAAAGAAACAAGTTGAAATCATTCCATAAGTACCCTTTCAGCAGAAACTAATTCAATCAGGAGCAAATAGCTGGCACACACACACACACACCATATAATAAACTGTAGATTCCCCCACTCTCAAGAGCAGAGCAGTCCTGCTTGCACGGCTCAGCTGCCATGCTCACTTGCGCGTCTTTCAATCGCCAATCATCCAGAAACGCTTGGCCAACAATCCCACAACAGCCAAATTAATTTATTTGTCTGGGGAAGTTATGGACCCACCAAGCTCAGAGATGTGGTTGCGTTGGTACAGAGTGACCTATATACTGTGTGTGAGAATGATCAGCACTGTGACACTGAGCACGTCTGGCATCGCCTCTATACCAACGCTATAATTAGCTTATTTCTCTATATCAGCGTTATCATTAGCATCTTTGTCTATGCGCGTTGTCATTAGTGTCTGTTTCTATATCCATGCTGTCATTACGGTTGCCTCTTTATGACTGCTATCATGAACATATTGCAGCGCCGCTGTTAAAATTTTTATTTTGTGTTACCGATAGTATATTTCTCTGCATCAAATCAATCATTAGTGTCTTTATAATGATATCACTGATGTCTATAAATATGCTCATCATCGCTCGGTTATCATTAGCAGCCTATTTTATGCAATGTAATCAAATTAATCATTCACGTGTGACAGAAAAGTGTATCCAGTGTGTGATTACTTTACTCAGTTACTAGTCTCACCTGAGGTCCACAATGAATGATTCTTTGAGAATCACTCTTGATCACCATCACCAGATTTCTGTGTGGAGGCAAACCAAACTCCGCTTGAGAAGTGTATGGCTGTTTGCTGTTCGACCTCTAGAGCACGACTGAAGCGCTGTCACGCCGCAGTGAATATTTAAAATGTATCCATTTAACTGCGAGCGTAAAGTACGAAGATGAACATTATATATATTTATGTTAACATATATCTTTGTGTGTGTGTGTACATATGTATATACATTTACATGTGGTCGTGAATAAAAACAAAATCCGACCTACTAGGTCATGCGTCTCCGCCCACAAATGAGTTCTTCCATAGTTGCATTAACATCTAACACACTTTACGGATAGAATATAAAGTAATCTCACCCTACCTTTGGAGAACAGTTGTACAGACCACTTGCTGAGAGCGAGAAGCCTGCTTCGAAAGGTTGGTGTAGTAGGTTCTGCTGGCAGTGGGAATGCTGGTAGGGGGACTGTCGTCTGAGTAAGACTAGAATTCCAAGTTTTCGAAGTTTTCACTTCTCGGCGCAGCACCGCCTTCCCTTCTCTGGCAACCAGGTAGTTACTTGGAGCTAACCTTTTGGGAGTGGTTGTGGAGTTTGCGTTCTTTTTAACTCCTTCCCTTCTAGTCGCTGGATGTGAGTTAATATCAAACCTGTTCGCTCGACGCATTTTTTTTGAAGACTTGCTGGATGTTCACGAGCATCGATAAAGGAGGCGAAGCGCAGATCTAGTAGTTATTGTACATGGATGCATCACTGTTGTGCTATGTGTACACGATCACTCCTTGCACATGGAGACCGATGGATCTGCGCATCTGTTGATAAATGATTCTCGTGAACATTCAGTTCGAAAACAGGTCTTGCCGGGAGTCCCACAGGTGTACCGAGGTCTCTCTTTATAACGCGCCTATGCCTCGGAAATGAGAAATATCGAATCCAATGGCAGTGAATTCTTAAGTGTACTGGTGTCGCTAGCATTCAGTCCAGATCGTGTCAGATCTTTGGCTCAATTCTACAACAATATAGGTATGACTACTGTGAGAGTTTCCGATAACTAAATAAACAGTGAGTCTGTTTAGGTATTTTGCAGTTGTTTAGAGCATAAATATTTTTAATATTTGTTGTATATATGCTGACAAGGACATTTTTGGTATGTGAATACAAAGAGCCATCTCAGAACTCCAGTCTTCCTTTTGGCAGGTCACACATACAAACCAGTTTCATATTTACAAAGTCTTAGGACTTACGAGGTAAAGATATTACCACTATGGATCGAAGATTGGTGCCCTGCAGGGATTTGTGTGTCATCAAGAGCACTAAGGTCCTTAAGTTTAGCCGTGTGTATGCTTGATTACCAAGAGGAGAGGGCCTACAATATTAGAGCCCCCACAATAAACCCCAACACTCAGAGGCATATATGGATGAATAAATGGATGAATCTACACAAGAACTCACTTTGTCTGTATCTGTGTTTTGACTGAAATCTAACAGAAGAACTCTGTTAGATTTCAGATACACTGAGAAACTTCAAAGGACCTTGGCGTTCTACATTTTCCTCAGTCTCAGCCGGTCACACTTGTCTATTGAGCCCTGTTCATAGTCTGCAAAAACAGTGAAGTGCCATCAGCTTATTAAAACAAGAATGACCATATGAGAAACAAATAACATTACTGAGACACATATATGAGGCTAGTTCAGAATAAATGCAAAATGTTAGTGGGATCTTTTTCCCTCCATTCCTTCTTGAAGCGAGAGGTTAGACCACAATGAGAACTTGTTGAGACTATATGGTATGCTTTACATTTTATAACATTTTTAGAAAGCTATCCATATTGTAAACCAAGGTCTGTTCATTGACAGTAAATGCACCTCTCTAATCTCATCCACAAAGCAGTTCACATTTGTTCCACATTTGTATTGCTCCAGGAGTGTGTCCTAGGACCTTGTTCCAGGTTATCTCAAATAAACATTTGCTGGGTAATAACATGCGGATGGATTGTGCCATAAGCCACACATACATTTAGGTTTTCAAAGAATTTGCCTAAGTATATGAGTATTTGCACAGAGTACAAACATGTCAGCTGCAATAAATAAGATAGATATGTTACACTGTCACCCTAACCTTGTGTTTAGGCAATAAAGGCAGTTTATCCATGCTGTGTCCAGCAAGATGTCAGTACTTACCCTGTATCAGTGTCTAATATTCATTGTAAGCAAAAATGAAAGCTGTAAGACCAAATCACCATTTAAAAAAATCCCAGGATTGTTTTCTTGAACATGACACAGCTAATCCTTAAATCACTGAAACCAACTTCAGTCTGGAGCTGCCTGTCCAAATATAAAGGCAAATATGTGTAGCTTTTGTGTCAGTGAATCATCTAACTTTTAAAATAATGACACTTCCTTCTGCAGAAAAACCATCCAGTAAACATTTTACTTGGGCAGTGCCTCCTTTTCCATGCTGTCCAAACCGTTCCAGATCCCTGCATCTGATAAGAACCCCACAGAGATTTAAATCTCCTTGTAACATAAACCGACCATCAAATGGGAAGTCGCAGCAGATTTTTTGAGGAGATTAAAATCATAAAACTAAGCCCATAGTACATAAATATGGAAAGTGTATGAAAAGTGCTATAAACATACAGTAAACATTTATTAAACAGAGCCAAATAACTGACAGAATTGGTTGGACAGCATTGTCTTATCTTTTGTCTGCTTCATGTAACATATTGTAAAAATTACTTGCTTACTGGACTCAGTTGCTTTGTGAATTGGATGTCTATCGCCTGCTTGCACTGAAAACATCACCATCCTTTGTGACTTGTCCTCAGCCCAAAAGTAGCAGGAGAGTTTATTTGCTTTCGTGAGAGTCCCTGGACTGCTGTAATTCATGGGAGCCTGAGGGCCTAAAATCACATTCCATATCAATTCTACCGCTTATCATTTCTGATGCGCCCCCTGCTCCATGGATGCGACAGGTCCAGACTGTTAAATCTAGCTGTCACCAGTCTGGCTCCGTGCTCCCTGTTTGTGCTCAATTTTTAAGTCTGTAATTTATGCTGTTTTCTTATCTTAATACATAGATATACATTCTTTTCTGTTCTCTGTTGATTCTGCTTCATATTGTTATGTTATATCTTGTTTCAAGGGTGTTAGGTCTAAAAATACCTTTAATTTTTCTCAAGGCTAGGGCAGTTTACCACGGCACATGTACTTATAATTGCTCATTACCTATTGATAAACGTCATACCTTCATACTATTTGTCCAAGGTAAGTGCATTCTTTTGAAGAGTGGTCACAATGATACTAAATGTCACTCTTCTGGCCATTTGTATCAGCTGACAATGAGGCACTAGGAGTAGGGGAAATGTTGCTTTTCTAGAGATGAGTGTAATATGACTCATTGTTTAGAAAAGCAAAGAGCCCATCACAGAAGAAAAGATATTTAAAGTGAGAAGGAAGTAACCACTTACCATGCAATAAAACACTGTATGAAATTATCTGATGTGCAATTATAGGGAGTTGACTGTATTCTATTCTTGGATGCAGTAAAATGTTTAAGCTGTTAGTTGTAATTATGCATTAACAAGTTGTCCCTCAATACAGTTTTAAAACCTTCGGGATAATAATATTAATATTATCAATAATAATATAATATTAGTCTAGATAAAGGCCTTTAAAATGCCTTTGCCATCAAACATTCCAATGTTCAGATTTTGTGACCACATCAAATGCTTCAACCAGCTTCACAGCTTCACACAGAGTTATCTAAGAGGTATGAACGAGAAAACAGTGCCTCCCTGTGTTGCAACCATAAAAACACTTTAATAAATCTGACAAGGTTTCTCGCAAGCAATCAGAGTTTTACTTCCTTTCAAATAAAAAAAATGTAACATCTAATGGTAAATCATGGAAAACATTAATTGCTCAGGGCCTCCTGTACAGATGTTGTGAATGCTGTTAAGAGTCACTATTGCTGTTAAAATATTATTTGACTGAAAACACTGCTCATGTATAGGTCATGTCCACATCAATAGATCACTGTCATTGTGTCAATCACAGCAGAATATTAAGGATCAGGTACTTTACCTGGGCAGGAGGAAGAAGGCGTGGAGTGGGTTTGGGAGCGGTGGGTGGAGCCTCAATGGTGGGTGGAACGAAAGGAGGAACAGAAGCCGGATCACCATCCAGAACTGTGTCTGTCACCAGCGGCTTTTTTGACTTTACATCCTGCATGTCTGGTATGGACTCATAAATATTCTCAGATGGTAGATCAGCCTCGTCTCTGAACTGGACCGGAGGTTCCATCAGCTCAACCGACTTTCTTGTTTCGGCCTTGACAACAGGCGGCTCAGCTGGCCTCGCTTCCTTCAGTCTGGTTATCGGATCAGCCGGACTGAAGCTGGGAACTCGAGGTGTCGAGGGGGGCAGCTGCATGTCGTCCACTGCTGATCTAGAGCCACGTAAGACACCGGGGGCTAGACTGAACCTCTTGATGTGGTGCGATACATCTTTGGGAAAGGTCAAGGGCACGGTGCTGGCAGCAGAAGGCGGCTGCTGTGCCTTTAATGGATCTGCATGACGGTTCAAGTCCTGAAGGTCTTGAGGGACACCGAATGTTGACATCCGGCTCTCGGCTTTGTTAGTGCTGAATGACTGCGAGCGGAGCCTGATGGTCATTTCCTCGGGCTTCTTGGCAAGTGGATCCGCTGGTTTTTTCTCGGCCATTGGCTCTGGAGTCACCAGGCCATTTGGCCTGACAAAGTCCAAAGGGGAGGGGAAATCTGAAGGGAGCTCCTTCACATATTTGGCAGGGATGTAGAAGGGTTTGGTGTTCTCATCCTTGCGGACGTGCCACCAGTGGTCATTGGTCTTTGACAGGAGAAGGTACCGTTCGTTGGGTTTGATAGACACCAGACCACCATCTCTGGTGGTGTATTCATACTCAAACTCCACCAGCACAAGTTCCTTATTGGACGTGGTGGTCATCTTGGCCACCCACCCCGGGAACTTGATCAAAGATATAGTCAGGGATGAGGAGGGGTCATCTTGGTGCTGGAAATCAAATCAAATAATAATCAAAAAACAGTTGTTACTGATGTTGTCTCTGTTGCAGTTATGCAATGAACTCTCAAGAACAACAGCAGGATGTGACTTTGTCTTCATCTTTCAGCTTTCACTCACAGACAATTGCTTTTGGTATCGTGCCAGCTAACATTGAATTTGATCACATTCTCAGCTGCAGTTACATCTTTTCACAGATAGATGTCCCCCCTGTGACTCTGGATCACTTGTTTCATTATGTGGCACTTTTGTCAGTGAATCCTCTGTCAAGAAACACTGGTGAGAATAGCTCACGGGCTTCTTTTTGTTATGCTCTAGCTTCTTTGTTAAAAATAATAATTTTGTGGTTCTCTTTGACATCTTCAATGTGACACTGTCTCATCTTGTGTGCTCTTCCCTCTGCAAGATAGTGATTGAAAACATGGCTGCTATCAACAAAGACAGTAAAGCATCTTTAATAGTAAGACCATTCACAGAAATGCTATAGTTTTCCATGTAAAACTATTTCACAGAGTACAGTATGTTCCCCTTGTCACAGATTTACACACTGTTAGCAGATGTACAAAATGATAAAAAAACAACAACAACACAGCCTTGTTTCCACATCAGGAGCAATGTGAATTTAGCTTCATGCTTTGTTTTGAGGTTTTTTGGCTTTCCAAAGCGCTCCTCCCCAGCATGCCACTCCTCCTCTGGCATGCAGACCTCAGGAATGTCAACAGCACAGGGCAGAGTGGTGTGTGTCAGCAGTGGTGTCTCCAGTTGGGCGAGTGCAGTACAATGGCTCCCTGACATCACAGCCTACAGCAAAGTGGAATTTTATACCTTTCTGTGTACCTAAGGGTGCATTCCAGTGGCAAGGCCGATGCTGGTATGTCATCCAGTGTCCACTCAGGGACGAGTAGGTAGATACAATGTGTTTTTTCAGTTCTGTTCTGTATCGCTCTACTTACACCTGTCTCAAAATACCTCAAAAGACAATTGTCCAATATACCATCATTATACAAATAATCAAAAATTCATTATTTAGCTGATCATCCCATTCCCAGACATCAATTGTTGAGTGAATAGTGAAGAGTGCATGGTGACCCAAAGATATCTTTACATCTCTACATCTTTGTGCTGCTGGGTAAACAAGAAGAATGACATATTTGTTATTTCTGTGCATAATTATTGAGAACTCTTTGTCTTTTGCTTTTTTGAACTGAAAAGCATTCAAGTCTTTAGTTACAGATCATCATTCTTAAGGCTGAATACTGAATACATATATAAAATGGTGTTTCTCTCATCCTTAATGCTCCATATGGCAGGGACTTTGTGGCTAAGCCCTTGAGAAAGGTTATTCGCCTACAAGTACACATAATAAAAAAGCCCAACTGTATAAATATGTTCCAGAAAATTGTATCAGAATGGCACATACTGGAAACATTGGGAGTCTCCGGAAAACATGGCCTGCAAATGAAGCACCAATCCAGACACATGGTCTGCTTCAGTCGTGTATTCGCATAAGCGATATTTTCACAGTTCCAGTAATCTGCCCATCACTGATTTATTACTCTGTCTGTTGTGGTTGATATGGCTGTCAGATCTGTTGGATATTTGGTTTTAATCTCAGTCTGTATTCGTATGATGGCAGCGGCAGGAAGTCACTGCTGTGTGCAACCACACACCCAGAAACAAAACACCCAATGCAGAGAACATGGGAGACTCTCAAAGAAATAATAGGGCCTGCACAGAACAGGAAGTGTCTGTCACCCTACATCATCCAATCAAGTTGCCTCTCCATATATGGCCATTTACACATGACCTACATGTAATGAAACAGGGTTCACTTCTCCTGCTTCGCTCACTCAAAACATCATATGCGAACAGATGGAAAGTGCGTATGATATTGCGAGGTGAAGGTTGACCAAAATCACAAAAACTCCCATTGCATTACATTTCTCTTAGTGGACTTGTGTTCTTAACTAGGTCCTAACTAGAATGACTCATATGGAAAAAAAAGTTGTTTGTTTTTCTTGACAATGGAATATTAGAGGATATTTTATAACCTTTAAGTGACATTTAATGTAGGTAGTAGTCTTCACTCCTAAAAGTCAGGATAACTTGTCAATATATTTTGTGCCCTTTGCCTGGCAGTCTTGCAAACATGCCAGACATGGCAATCAGTAGCGAAGCGAGACACTTCAGGAAACTGAGATATAACATGAAGGCGAATGAGGTATACAAAGGTAACTCATGATGATGGATTGTGTAATCAGTACTGTTAAACAAAAGCCTTTTCTTCAACACAATACTAATAAGACCTACTAAGAACTGGTGTCATAGATAAAAATAGCTTTTTCCTATTGTACACAAGGGCACAAGAGTGAGAGTAATAGACAGCGCTGGGCTGTCCATTTGACACCCACAGCAGTCTTTGATTGGGAACTTGTATCTGGTTATAAGATTGGACTGTAGACTGACGTCTCCAAGACCAGCAGTGGGCACCACGAGTGGATCACCACTAACCCCTTCCCAGGTGTGCCAGTGTTACGTTTGTCGTCATGGAGTTCTCTGCTGCAGCCTCACTGGTTTATACGGCACATTGCCCTGCTAGAACATGTCTGATTTGTGCCTGTAGCCCTGCTGCCTGCCAGAACCTTGGGGAGGAGGGGGAGTGGACAGAACCGAGCACCAGCTCTGTACCTTACGTAAAAAAATTAAACAGTGAGGGGAGGATCCAATGGCAATGCCACAGACTGCCCTTTTTTGGGACTTTTTTTACCACTTATTCTAAAGGCTGAACAAAGTTCTGTTTGGGTCAGTGTAAGGAGTAAAGCCCTTTGGTGTGTAGTTTGCGAAGAACACCCACCTCAACCACACCCTTTCTCTGAAAATGTTACAGGTGGAATAAAAAATGGAAGGAGGTTGTTCTCATTTATGGCGCTGTTTAAAGATGGACCCCCCCCCCCCCCCTTTTACTCCTTCTGGATCCTTTTAATCTCCCTGTATGTTGCCCTGACAGGATGACCATTATAAGAGAAGGCAACATTTGCACTCTTCTCCTTCAAGTCTTGCCAAGCTTTGATCTAATGAACGGACTGTAATATAGTGTCATGTTGGTTGTCTAATTTTGTCTTAATTGTTGTGACATTAGACATAGACCAGCTCCCTTCTACAAATTCAAACACGTGTCACCAAGTGTCATTGAATGTTTCGACACATGTTTAGTCATGTACTTGAATTTTTAACATAACAATATGATGCGATGCGGTAAACATACCAATGGGTGAAACTCATGTCCAAAACATTCAGAATGAGTGCGGTCCTTGATCAATTTTCATTTAGTTTAATGTGTAAGCGACAGAACTCAGCTGTGACTATGACAGTCTTTTTCTGGACTGGACCGAGGCTCTTAATTCCCTCACCAGCCATGGCGTCATGTCTAAGTCATGTCTAAGCCGTTATCAGCTGTAACCATGCCCAATACTAGTCACAAAAAATAGAGTTTAGTGGGACCAGACTGTTGATCAATCTCTGTTCATAGCAGATGTGTATGTGAGCAAGCTAATTGAATCAGAGCAAGCTGATTGAATGTAATGTGTTGCCTCTGAATCACTTGCCAACTACCTATGAACTGCCTGTGATCTAATATTTGTCAGAAATATATATCAGAAAGTAGCATAACTCTGAAACAACCAGCTGACTTGAACACATTTATCCACCATGTATTATCTGTTATCATCCCATGCTCAGAAATGTATGCTCCAAGTAGACAAACTGGGAGATATCAGCTTGTTGACACAATCTACATAGTGTGAAGTTTGATAGAAAACATCAAGATTTTCCCTCTAGTTTTGATATCCACAGAAGCCAGGATGTCAAACTGGTTGGGGCTGCCCTGCTTGTTGAAAGCAAGATTATGGCAAATATCATTGCTTTTCTCTTACCAGAATGCAACATGTTACAAAGCTTGGGTCTAGAAAGTGGTGTCTCCTTATGTTTTACATAATGCCTACAACTCTGAAACATGGATTGACAACTCGATTAAACACAGTGATAAAACATACATTTCAGCTAATCTCTGTAGATTTGTCACTTTAGTTGTCCTTGTACTATACAAGACCACTCTTTTTAATAATGAGGATTATTAGCTCTTTATAGCTTGCTGTCAACAACAAACATACTCTGCAATAAATCTCTCAGATGAGAGGACTGATGTTTAAGGAGATGTTCTCTCCTCCGAGGTAAAATGTAAGTACAGGAAGGAAGAAAAGTTATCAAAATAAAAATTTACATGATGCAGAAAACAGAAAAAAACTGTAATGTAAAAAATCAGGTACTGAATACCTTCAGGATATATTCTGTAAAAGTCTGTATATATGGAGCATGGGAGACAAACATGTCCGGTAAGAAGAGCAATCACGCTACCTTGAGGGAGAGAGGGCTGCAGGATCATCCCAGCTTCTATTCTTTTTCACCAGCTCTACAGGAGAATCCCAGATTTCAGCAACAGCTCATTCCGTCTCTCATTTTCCCTTTCTTCAAGCAGTTCCGTTCTCTCTTCCTCTCACCTTGCTATTTCCCTTATTTGTTTTTTTCCCACCTGGAGCTCAGAGTGCCAGCTCTGGTTTGCAGATCCCTAACATAACCTTGTATGTATGTGCGCATATGCGTGTGGGTGTGTATCTTGCCTGTGCATGGGTTTAAACTTGCCTGCCTCCGTCTGCACTCATTTCCTGTTTCAGTGTGTAGAGAGCAGCTGCACAGAATTGAGAGGCAGAAGGACAGGAAGGCAGACAGAGCATTGTGGTGACTTGGAGGTGAGGGGCCCTTGATAGAGAATTTTACAGAATCTGTACAGCCCCTGAGTGCACAAGGATATCTGATTTCAGTTTGGGCTGTATGGTGAGACATCTTGATTTGGCTCTCTGTGACTAAAGGAACCTTCAGTTTGCACCTCTAGAATGAATGTAATTGTAACGTAAGTGACTGAGATTTGGCTCATAGCAGAGGGTTCACATCCATGTTTTCCATGTTCTGTAAGTATGTACATGAAAACATACATACACACAAAAAACAAAGAAACACGCACAGTCTAACACACAAAAGCAAAAAAAGCAACGAAAGCACAAAAGCAATTTTGATTTAAAACAAACACATCAGACTTGGAAATTTCACAAGCTGCACACTCAATAAAGCCTGTTTCTGAATGGGTTCCTCCGTTGCTAAAGCAGAGCTCTTGCATCAAAATATTAGTAGTTGCCAGGGACAATGGTGCATGCACTATTTATAACCCTTGTGACTGATTCACACCCATTCCAGCCTCAGTTTTTCCTCCATTGTACAAAGTTGCGTTTCCTCTTTATCCCTGTAAACTGATGGTGTGGGATGGACACCGGACACTCACAGAGAGCTGGCAGGGATCCTCTGCGTAGCGCTAACACCATAACAGAGATGGCATTAGTTGCCACAATGAAGCTGAGACACCCCACCTTTAGAACAGTGACAACCTTCTGCAGTTGGGTGGGGTGAAGGATGCGAACCTCTCCCAACTGTAAAGCAGATGATGGCCCTGTTGAGATTTGTGCAATTATCCTGCAGCTTTAGAAAAGCATAATTAAATAATGAGGGAAAATTCTGTGCATTGTACATACAAGGAAACACAGAGAAGAAGAGGGCTCACCAATATGTCCTCTAGGTGTGGGGATGGAGATAATGAGGTGATGGGTCCCACAGAGGGGAGCACTGAAAAGCAAGGGTGTGAGGAGTGTGATGATTAGTTAATTAATTGATTAATTGATTAATTAACATTACATGGGCCTTTATGCAATGATGCAAAACCTTCAAGTAAACAAAAGACAGGAACACACACTAGGAAACCCAGGGGGACACTGCACCAGGAAGGCCTAACCTAGGAAGGATACCACACTAGGGGGATATGCAACAAAGCAAACCTGATCAAGTCACATAACCTGATCAAAATTCCTGCTAAACCTCTCAGTTATTTGGTCAAGTTTGGGTTTTAGCCATCAGTAATCCCCTTTGTCTTGTGTCATCTTTTAGCCAGCTGCTGACAGAATGAATTTGCTCTTCTGGTGACTTTTCAACCCACTAGGCACCTTAAATTCTTATCAAATACTAAAGAATTCTTGGTAGTTCTCTGGTGGTAGCATGAATAAGAAAAAACAAGATAAACTGCAAGGAAAAAAGCACAGAAAGCTCAGCCTAACCCAGACACCTCAGACATTACTCTAGAGCTAAGCTGCTCCTTTCTTTGGTGCAATAGAAATAGATTGTTTTCAAGTTTGTTTAACCAAGTCTACAGAGAGGAAATGTGACATGAATGAGGCCTTCTGCACCTGCTGAAGAAAGTTGTGCAACCTGGATACTTGTAAATAGATGCAAATATCTTGCTTTTACATTATGTTTGGACCTGTGCACTGGCAGAGTGTAGAGAAGGGTTTTGGACTTCAGGACTGAAGTACACAAGTTTTTGTTCCTCTTTTAATCTGTGTACCAACATACCACAGCCACCACTGAGTAAGTCATCACTCACAGAAGTCTAGGCCAAAAATAAATAGATGCTTTCAAAAGATAGTAAAAAGTAATGGCAACTGGGCACAGAACCTCAGCACATGACCTACACTATATGGTCAATAATTAGGAGGGGTGTCCACATACACTATATGGCCAAAAGTATGTGGACACCCCTCCTAATTATTGAGTTCAGGTGTTTCAGCCACACCAATTGTTAACAGGTGCATAAAATCAAGCACATAACCATGCAATTCCCATACACAAACCTTGCAAGTAGATGGGTCGTACTGGAGAGCTCAGTGACTTTAAACGTGGCACTGTCATAGGATGCCATCTTTGCCACAAGTCAGTTCATGAAATTTCTGCCCTGCTAGATCTGCCCCGGTCAACTGTAAGTGCTAAAATTGTCAAATGGAAGTGCCTAGGAGCAACAACAGCTCAGCCACGAAGCGGCAGACCACGCAAGACCGCTGAGTGCTGAAGCACGTACCACGTAAAAACCACCTATCCTCTGTTGAATCACTCACTAGTTCCAAACTGTCTCTGGCTGCAACATCAGCACAAGAGCTGTACATCGGGAGCTTCATGAAATGGGTTTCCATGGCCAAGCAGCTGCACACAAGCCTAACATCACTATGCGCAATGTCAAGCAACGGCTGCAGTGGGGCAAAGCATGCCGCCACTGGACTTATGCGCTTCGGGTATGTATAGGTATTCGGATAATACTGTCGCAACATAAAGAAGTTTATATCAGGCAATGTTCAAACTGCAATCCATTGCTGTTTTAACTCATCTGCGCCCGTGACCGTCATATTTACGGTCCAATATATTATTGTAGGCTACTATACAAGTTCTATTCCGTAGGAAAATCCAATAGGGATTTAGACTAACAAGAACCTAATAATAACTAGGCCTATATCAACAGGTGGGCAGATATTACATATAAAAGATAGCCTAACCAAAAATGAAAGAAAAAACACTCACCGTAGATGTTCATTCTGATTTTGTTGTGCTGAAGTTATCAATAGCTTACTTTGGGTCTAGTGAATAGGTGGTTTGATAAGTAGCCTTATTAGTAATCTTATTTATACTTGAGTGTGGGAATTTCCTAAAAGGCCGAAAGCCGTCACTAAATTGTGCAAGACCATGTTTGTGTTGCTACATCAAGCCTATAAGTAATATATAATAATATAAGTGTATTTGCTGCATAATAAAGAATCGGTTCCTACTTTCTGAAGTGCAGTACCCATCCAGGCTAGCAGAAGAAGCAAGTGTTAAAGTATGTTACACTTTCTGCCTGACCTAGCAGTGCCGTTAACCCAAGTGAGGGGGAATTAGTTCCACGCAGGCCTTTTCTCTTTCTTTTGGGCCGATCCCCAAGCCTTGTTATATCCAGCTTGGCGAGTCCAGTTTCCAGTGGACGAACATATATCTGTTTAAAATTAATACAGACAAGACAAAGAACAAAAATAAAACATGCCGATTTAGAATGGATTCACTCGCTCCCTGAATACGAAGCGTAGTTTGACTGCCCCCAGAATCTCCACCTATGTGACACTAAAGGAAGGATGATTTCCATACTGTTGGGGTCGTTACCACATATCTCCAAACCACTTATAACAAAGCAAATAAATAAGTAAAAACATAATTCAAAACAACCTTCCACATGAACAGCCACAAGAGGTATGGAGTGGAGGAGAGCAGAGTTATCCTAAGGTACCACAGCCTCATAACAGAAAATTTGGATTCTCTTATACTGAGTGCTGTGTCTACTGTATTTGAATCCGTATTTAGCTGGATATTCACCAGGCTAACTGTAGTGTCATTTCCAAACCACCACTACTTAACTTTGGGGTGCTGCTTAGATTGACCGTTCTTGTTATTGAGAAGGGCATCCCCTACATGTTTTCCACTGCAATTTCACCCCCTTGAATAAAGTATGTACTTTGCCGTCAAATAAGTAAATGGTTTGGCATTCCGGTCTGCTCCTGGGTCCTACCACCTGAAAGCCTGACATGTCACGCTACAAATTCAAAACAAAAAATGCAAGTACAGAAACAATACAAAAACAGCATATATAATGGAAAGTGAGTCTCCCTGTGACCATAATTTAAAATTAGTTGATGACAGTCAGTCAAGATGTGTTGCATGATAAATACAATAAAGCACAATGTTTATTACAGTCAAATATCTTTATTATAATTTCTCCTTTATTTAGCATATAATCACTTGATAAATGTTACATTACGAGAAAAAAAAGTGTTAAGAAAGGAAAAAAAAAAACATTACTTGTGCTGTATCTTGCAGATATACCCAGAGCCAATAAGTAGTAAATGTCCTCATTTCAACCACATGTTATTAATTTGGCAAAAAATCCAAAGAGTGGTCAGGTAACATTTCATACTTAGTGATATGTCATATGTATCCCTATGGCACATCAACTCCAACAGGCAGCTCAGTCCTCTTCATTATCACGTATATCTGAATATCAGCTCAACTCAAACAATTAGAAAATAATAGCAGACATCTTGGGTTATTACAAACGATTACAAAATAATTGCAGACATCTTGGGTTATTACAATACGGAAGCATATCTTTTATAGTTGCACAAAAATGACTGTTCTTTCCCCAAAATCTCATCCAGCACAAATAGTGATTCACTGGTGCCAGAAGGACTAGCAGGGTGGGGTGAGGGGAAATCATAACTAACTTTGTATAGTTGAACAAGTCCTAGCCTCTAAAATAGAACCACAGCATGTAAAGCAGAGTACCAAATGCTCAAGCAAAAGAAAGTATTGAAAATGCATATTGCTGCTCATGAAGACCATGCTCAACTCTCCCCTTGTTTGATGTACACATTTCTACTTGCCTACTTCTGCTTTCATCAAAGTGACCATGGATCCCATTGCAGAAGTGTCTGTATGACTCAGCCGGGGATCTCACCCCTGCATTATGAGCTCAGAAGACAGTGTAATTACTGAGCAGTGACAAGCATGTGGAAATTATGTCATGAGTGAAAATGTTCTGCAGTGGTAAAAAAATAGGTTGCCATGTTCTGCGTGTCCTGATTGGTCAAAGCGGCGGCTGGAGTGGTGCAAAGCACACCGCCACCAGACTCTGGAGCAGTGGAAACGTGTTCTCTGGAGTCATGAATCACGCTTCACTATCTGGCAGTCTGATGGACAAATCTGGGTTTGGCGGATGCCAGGAGAGCGCTACCTACCAGAATGCACAGTGCCTACTGTAAAGTTTGGTGGAGGAGGGATAATGGTCTGGGGCTGTTTTTCAGGGTTTGGGCTAGGCCCCTTAGTTCCAGTGAAGGGTAACATTAATGCTACAGCATACAAAGACATTTTAGACAATTGAATGCTTCCAGCTTTGTGGCAACAGTTTGGGGAAGGCCCTTTCCTGTTCCAGCATGACTGTGCCCCTGTGCACAACGCAACGTCCATAAAGACGTGGTTTGATGAGTTTGGTGTGGAGGAACTCCAGTGGCCTGCACAGAGCCCTGACCTCAACCCCATTGAACACCTTTGGGATGAATTAGAACGCCGATTGCCAGCCAGGCATTCTCATCCAACATCAGTGCCTGACCTCACAAATGCTCTTTTGACTGAATGGGCACAAATTCCCACAGACACACTCCAAAATCTTGTGGAAAGCCTTTCCAGAAGAGTGGAGGCTGTTATAGCTGCAAAGGGAGGGGGGCCTCATTTATTAATGTCCTCTCCCATCCCTGACAATTGGCCACATGACTCGAAGGACAAAGTTGCTCCATGTTTCAGAACTCTTGTCGCTACCCTTCCCAGAAACCACATAGGATCACAGGAAATGCAGGTGGCTGATGGTTGTGTTCTGTAGACGACTTTAGTGCAGATGAAAGAAGGTGTCGCCTGTGCCCCAAGGTGTCAGCAGGAGGCAGCGGTATCCCCTTGCGCTGAGCCTTACACCATTGCCCCAAGTAGGATCCTGTCAAGGATGCAACGGAAATGGGGTAACGCGTGTGCGAGATGCTCCGCTGAGAATTCTTCTGTTTGTTGTGTGTGTGGCTTCCTGCTTTGCCTGGCCCTGCTCAGGGTGTCAGATGGCTTTCAGCATGCAGTTAGAACGTGTGGTCACTGTGCCATACACTACATGGACAAAAGTATTCGGACGCCTGACCATTACATTGTAATGACATTGTATTCAAATACATATACTTTAATATGGAGTTGGTCCCCCTTTTGCAGCTATAACAGCTTCCACTCTTCTCGGAAGGCTTTCCACAAGATTTTGGAGTGTTTGTGTGGGAATTTGTGCCCATTCATTCTGTAGAGCATTTATGAGGTCAGGTACTGAAAGGGGCCTTCCCCAAACTGTTGCCACAAAGTTGGAAGCATAGCATTGTCCAAAATGTCTTGGTATTCTGAAACATTAAGTTTACCCTTCACTGGAGATAAGGGGCCTAGCCCAAACCCTGAAAAACAGGTGTGGCCAAATACTTTTGTCCATATAGTGTATGTTGCACCAATGTTGACGTGATGTTGATGTGTAGGTTATTAGAGCTTTGGTGGCCAGCACATGTCCTGAGTAGCAGAGTCCTGCAGGCTCTATGAAGAAAGAGGTTCTTCCCTGAAAACTGATTTAACTGATTTCATTTCCAACATGTCGAGAGGCTCAAGGTTTCCAGACTAATTGGGCTCACAGCCCGCATTATCAGTCAGAATGCTTTACCAATTTTGATTGTAAATCCAGCAGTGCTTTGAAACCATACATCAGGAATAAAAAACACGGAAATGATAAGCAGTATGTTCCACGCCATAAAGCTCTTCCCATCAGCCTAATCAATAAAGGATTACACCTGGCCCAAATTGAAACCCCAGCCTGGAAAAAAACAGCTCTTTCCAGTAAGCTGGTGCCCAGATGCAGAGGCTGCCGGACCAGTGGCATGTGGATGGGTGCTTTACAGAGGAGGTGAATGAACTGCTGGATAAGCCAATGCTGCGGGGTTCTCTAGCTCTCTCTCTCTCGCTCAGTGAGGAAACACTGTCTTTCCTTTGCATCAGGCAGCTGTGCTACTCTTCCTGTCAGCTCTCACTTCCGGACTCTGGGGAGAAATCGCACATTTGGGCCTCCCCTCACCAAACTGAAGAGAGAACACCAGGCAGAACACCTCCATATTTCAGCTTAGGCCAGCCCAGTGGGCACATGGGTAAGATCCTGGCAGGTGAATGTTGACGCCACTGTAATGCCAACCCTGTAAGGCTCCTTACACCAATAGCAAGATGGAGCTCATAAAGCAGGCCTAATTTTCACCATTTTTTCCAGCCTGCAGCATTATGCAGTGTTCTCCAAAGCCAAACAATTCCTGGTACAGCAGTACGGAAGATACAACTGAGCTGCAGGTGGGCTCTTCTGCACCGAGTAACTCCACTGTCTGTACCGGTTGGTTTTTAATTAATCATTTAACTGATCAGCCAGGTGGAATTTGGTTTAGTAACCCTCGCAATGAGATTGCAACAGAGCCAGTGCGGTTTATTTTAATAAATTTGACATCAGTGTAATCACACCTTCAATGACTGTTTAAAAATGTCAAGCAAGCTAACATGAACTTTAGCCTTCCCCTACGCCGGAAATAAGTAATCTTGGTTTACTACAGCCTAGCAAGTACTCTTGGTTTGCTACATCCTAGCAAGAATACAGGTAAGGCTTGACCTGAATGAGACTTACATTCGCTCGGTGCACTCGACCTCTGTATTGTGACTTCAGTTATCAGCAGGAGAAATTCTTTTAACCCACCTGTTGTGTGCATACAACTTTGAGCAGTAATCAACCTAGAGGAAACTGCCACTTCCTCATCAAATGGCAGAATTGTCACAAAAAGGTCTCTTTTCCTTTTGACAGGGCTAAAATTTTACAAAGGCTCTTAGTTTTGTATATTTTGCTCCCATAAAAAGTTAAAAGCAAAGGGAATACATGTTTGAATTCACTGGAAACTAAGCCTGCTTCATTTTGTTGCTGACTCTGTGAGCAGAAGCGCCAGGCAGAGAGTGAGAGACAGAGAATGAAGGAAAGCAGTGGCTGCAAAAACAGGAATAAATTTAACTTCTGTTTTCACGTGTGCCAGCTCTCCGTTCCTCATTCTCCGTCCTCTGGCCAGTTTTGCGGTTCCCCACGGGGACCCATGGGAAGCCAGTGTACTGTCTGGTGCACGCAGGCAAGAGCCAAGCATGTAGCACATGTGGCACATGTAACATAACGTCTGCTGGGGGCCCGGTAACCATTCAGCTCGCTGCCATGACAGCACCACTTTTGCAAAGGGTTTTTTTTTTTTTTTTTCCATCTCTGCCATGCCAGCGAAAGTGTGCCTGTGACAGCGCGTGCTTATCCTTGAGTGCGCTGCACGTATTCGCGTTGCAACAGGAAGCATGCAGCTGTGCCTCCCCTGCAGCCCGACCGCAAGTGGCACGCAGCCTCGCTAGCTCCCACAGTGCATCACGCCGATCCGTTTCGGCAGCGCCGCCCTGACCGAGCCCTTGCATTGAGCAGGAACTTCTTTGCACGTTTATATCCCAGCTGTCATTCATCTAGTTCATTTCCACTTCGGAGACACTGTGCACGCGCAGCAGTCTGTTCAAAACAGTTCTTGACATAATGTTGTCTGGAGATGTGAGAGTGTACAATTTGTTCAGAAAAAGAGAATACGAAGGCAGACAAAAAATCCACACACTGATACAGTAGTAGGTGATAAATATCTTATGATTTAATTATGATATAAAAATCTTTACAAAATTGAAATCACATATAAACAAACAAGAACAAAAAAAAACAGTCTGATGATATCCAGTCCAAAACTTAAACAAGCCACTCCATTCCACACTGTCCTTTGTTTTCCTTACAGAAGACCTCCCTTCAAAAAGCAATACAAAGCAAAGAAGAAAGAAACAAAAAAAAAAAAACTGCAGCCACGTTTTCGCTTCAGAGCAGACATTGCAGTCTGCACTTGTGAGGTGTAGTACAGCTCAAAGACAGTCCCTATTACCGTGCTCTGCTGAAGGGACATGTGTCAGGAGCACCTATGTCTGGAACACTGACAATTACAGTGTGGGCGTTTCAGAATAGGATCCTGTGCATAGCTTGAAGTAGTAACACACCGCTCCCTATACAGTTGTGTGCTGCCCCCTAATGGGCACAGTCTAGCAGAGCAGTTTATTTCAAACACAAGGACTGTTTTTGATCTAAACTGCATTCTTTAAAAAATCTAGCAGAAAAATAAGCAATATGAGTATTTCCTATATCCCGTATGGGTGATTAAACAATAAAAAACCGTCAAAGCCCCTTAAACATATAACGCCTTGTCAAAAGAAAGGAAAAAACCCAGACAATTAACCCTTTATACTTCTGAAACTATTTTCAAAATTTGAATTACAACATATTACCCTGCTTGGAGAGAATAACCAAGCCTAATTAACTGAGTAGCAGTTTAAGACTCACTTAAACAAAGTATGAAATCCCTCTGAAATTCAACTGGAGAAAAAAAATCAACCAAGCTAAAAAAAAAAACCATGAACAGGTTGTGAGATTTCCAATGGGCAGTTGAAAACAAATGCATTATATTACATCAGAGAGTTCTAGTAGTATGGCAGTAACCTCTGAGCGTGGCCGTGTGGAGAACGATACATTTAGCATAACACACAGCTATTCACCAGGCTTGACATTTTCAAACCATTCTTCCTGGGGTAAGAGGCTAGCTCTAACTTCTTCCCTTCCAGATCTGTGACCATTGACCAGGTTCAGGCTTTGGTGCATTTGTGTGGGTAAAAGGAAGAAACGTCAAGTACCCTAATTCTACTACATGATGCATGCCACGGGCCTTGCTTACAGCTTCCAGTTCCCATCAATGGCAATTATGTGACACGTAGTGTTGAGAAATCATGCTTTTGATCACAGTGACAGACCTGTGTGTAAAAATGGCATAACCTGCTTGGTTCACTTTGGCCTGTATCACCTATGATCACTGATCAGAGACCATCAGGCAGTCTCATCTGTTTACAAGTTAGGTTGTAGCAGTATGGATAGATATCACCTATGGTTTTCTCAGTCAATCCTTATATATCCTTATATATTTGTCATAACATCCACATGGAACAGACTGGGAATTTATAATTTGGCTGCTCTCAGAAGTGAAGAGGCTACTTCAATCACTCTTTTAGACTATCTATTACCCTATTAGCAGTTCAAACTGCGGGCTTTTATGAAACTCTCAATTAGACCTAGGGTCTAAACGTACAATGTTTCATAAAGCAGTTAAGCTTTCACTTCTTTGCAAGCAGATCCACCTGGAGGAAATTGTTTTTACAACACCAGGCTCTGCAGTTCACAAACAGATTTAGTGAATTTAGCTGAATACGACCTAAACATTTTCACGTGGATATTCACACGTCTTCACTCATGAGATCAGTGCTGTCCAAGCAGATTAGGCCACTCTAAAAACAGGACCCTTCAGATCTTCAATCCATTTGGTGGATAAATTGGCATGACCCATTTAAGACGACCAATCAGGGAAGCTTTAGCTTTTCTTGTACATTTCTATTAGGACAAAAGAAAAATGGAGGTAACTCTAAGACATTTGATGTGCAAGACATATGGAATGCATAACTGCCACTACCAACTGTCAATACCTCTGAGCAATCAAAGATTCAAACATTTACTGCCACATACATTTACATTAGATGTGCTTTGACACAATTCTCACTGAGCAGTTTAATGCCACCTCCTGCTTTGTTCTAATTTTGTTCTTTTTGGCACAGCAGTTAAGTGAGGTTGCATGCTGCACATCTTTACAATCAGCAGACATCATATCACACAGTGAAAAACACAAACAGATAAAGGCACAAGCTACTTGAAACAAGTTCAGTATAATACAGGTGAAGATGTATTGAACAGGCGACTATCCCTGAAAAAGATGTGACTTGGGCCCAGATTCAATCAAACCAAAATGCGTTTTTGTCCTTAATTTTTAATTAATGAAGTCAGTGTAACATTCTTCTTTTTCTTCTCCTTACATCACATGAGTTCAGCAGATGTCTGAGGACAAAGTGCACTGCATTTGCATTAAATCAGGGCCTCGTTTTCGTAAACAACCCTTTAAAACAGGAAGTGTTTGCGTTTTCCTGTAAACACCAATGACTAACATCTGCATGCCACCAAGAAATGAAGATGTTAGCCTATGAAACTCACTTGAAATTTGGGATTTTGAGACGGAACTGTATTCCTTCACTTGACTCATTCCTTCACTTGGAAGAGGAAGGCTGGGGGTGATCGGGCCAGCAGCAAGTCAAAGATGATGGTGACTCATAGGCCACCTTAGATAAAGCTCTTCACCTCCTACAGTTCTCCTGTCAAAGACATGGATGCTATCCTGTAAATATTCCTTAATCATGGTATGATCTGCATAATGTTCACATATAGATATTGTTTATGTTGGCTGGAAGCTACTTCTAAATGAGTTAGACTGGTTGGTCGATGCTCTCGTTGACAGTGGACAATCAGCATAGCCCATGAAGCAAGTGCTGGATCTCCTGACGCTTTCACAGATGAAGGCAGAGCCATGCCGTCTTGCAGCTGTAGCTTGAGGAAAGGCAAGATTAAGGACTCTCTCTTCTTTCCTGAAACAACAGACAGCCCGTGGGGGCTGTGCGTGTCTGCTGGCTCAGAGGAGAAAGCCACTGGAGTGTGCGCATTCTGCCATCTCTCTGCAAAACCCGACCATGTCCACTGGTCAACGGCCATTGGATTAGGTGCGGCAAGAGGATGTAAGCTCCCGCACTATCCGTTTACAGTGTTTGTTTCGCCGAGGTGTGCGGTCACGCATGGAGTACATAATTGCACTTGTGGAGGCTGGTTCGCTGTGGAGATGCTACTGTCCCCGACTGGAGGCAGCTTGTCCCACCCCCTGGTGTCCTCGCGGAAGTTGTGCACCTTGAGGGCGGGTGGGGGGGTGACCAGGGACCGACAGGGGACTGATAGGGCATTGCGGGCCACGTAGTGCACAGCATCACTCTTGCTGCTCCCGCTCCAGGTACTTCTGGAGGCGCTGACAGCGGGGGCAAGAGGGTGACTGCGCTTTGCAAGTGGAGTGGAAAACTGTCTTGCACACTTTACACCTGTGGACAGAGGTTGGGAGTAAGCTGAACAGGGTTCAAACACAGAGAGCAAATACAAGGGCGTTCACTTCTGGTCTTAGAAGTGAAGACTGGCATTCATGGCTGTCTTAATTAGCTCAAATTACAGGAAACATAAAACAGGAAGTTCCTGTTTTACAGTAAGTGTTTTCTTCCTCTTTGCTCTTGAAATATGGTGGACTTAAAGCGACCACCTTGAAGACTGGGGAGAGTTTGTTTCAATTTAGTCAGTGAGAACCAAGGGCATGCCAAATGAAGGTAATTATTACAGTCATCACTTTAAATCCCCACTGTCAGAATTGATCCAATTTAGACCTCAGACCTAAAATAAATCGGTAAATTACAAAAAGTGAGGAAAGTGAGTGAAAACAAATAACAAGCTCATTCAAAATTCTGTCCTATGGGACACTGATCTTCTGTCCACCTTCATTTGAGAGAATTGGAAATACGCAGTAAAGGCACTCTGGTATCCTGTGGTCTGCCACAGGCCCAGGTAGAGCTAGGGACCCAGATACGCAATTATACATTTTTCACACATCAGGGTCCTGATTCTGACACGGAAACACGTGTCCAACAAAAGGAATAGGTGAGCCTAGCATAACTGTGGTATTTTATCAACACAAAGAACTTGGCTCAGAAGGCAGCAAGAGCGGCAAGTGGAATGAGAAACACTTTGCAGTGAGGTGCATGCTGGCCAATCAGGATGGCACTGCCTTCAAGCATGTTTGCCTTTGTGCTGTGGTGTGACGCTATTCTACAAACAATGGACAACACAACAGGCTTTGCTACAAGTTTAGAGGAAGAAGACAGCGGCATATGAAAGAACCAAAAAATGAACCGATTGTTGAAAGTGTTTTGCTATTAATAGACTGGAAACAATGACTGTATTGTGCTCAAACTCGCACTCACACACTTGGATATATATGTTCGAAATGAAATGCTTCTGTCAAACAATATGTTTGTCGTAAGGAAAATGAAACCGAAAATCGAAGTAAAGACGGTGACCAAACCCACATCCCTATGGGTCCAGGACAGTGAAGTTGCTCAGCACTGCCCTATTGCCCAGAACTGCCCTTTAGCCCAGCACTGTGCGTTTGTCCCAGGAAGCAAATCATACCTGGTGGTGGTCTCGAATTCGAAAGGGAAGATGATGCCATTGGCATTGCAGATCTGGCAGATGAAGCCCCTCTGTGTGCAGAGGTCACAGTGGTAGACGTGGTTGGATGCAAACTGGATCAGCGACTGCATGAAGGCCTCGTACTGCCCGTCAGCAATCTACACCCACACAGATGCGCAGGTGGGCAAGGGGGGGAGGGAAACTACTGTCATGGTTATGTTTAAGTCAGTTCATTTGCCACACTCAAGACACTCAATTTAGGCTAGTTAGCGACAAAGTGTGTTCTGAGATCATGAGGACAGAATTCAATGGAATGGCTACTGTACCTCTCGTAAATCCATCACACTGAACAGGTTGGAGGATTCCAGCAAATAATTCCTCTGGTCAAGCCTGAGAAGAGGAACTGGTTAGGAGCATTCAGCATTTTCTCACCATACAACAGTTCGTTCTGGTGATCTCAGCATTGTAAATCTTTGGCTATAGAAAACATGGGGCTCCCTCCCCTCCCTTCCCTTCCACTCATGCTCCCAACTCACATTACCAGCCATTCTCATGCATAACCATAATATAATAATACTGTAAAATCATTGTAACATTATAATATAATATTATAGTATAATAATGTAATATAACTAGCTAGTTGCTTTATGCAATACTGCTTTGTGATGAATACGTTGTGTTATTTGCGGTCACTCACTTGGCCTGGATTTTCTTGCTGACACCACTGCGGCAGGTCAGCAGATAATCGCCCAGCAGCCGCAGCCTCTGGCGGAGACTATGGGCCAGCGCCATGGGCTCGGCGTGGTCGCACAGGCCCGGGTTCAGTAAGTCCAGGTTCAGCAGCGGCTCCCGGGCCACCTGGACCAGCAGCTTGAGCGCGGGCCGCGAGACCTGTCCACAGAACGGAGCTGAGTCAGCCTCGCAGCTTAGCGTGGCAGCCAAGGGTTGGCGAAGCTTAACATTTTGTGCATGGACGTGTATTGCTGTACTGTGTTACGGAGCTACACACCGGCTTCCAACCTTTCCTCAAGACTGCGTGAAGCAGTCTCAGGAGCGTCTCACCTCTCGGGGGGTGAGGTCCCAGTTGTGCACCATGCGGGAGGGGATGATGATAGTGTCGCCGTGGTGACAGGAATCGCAGTAAAATTGCCCAGAGAACTCACACAACCTGGCCCTCCCCAAGGAAAAACCTATCTGCCGGGGACACCCTGAAAAGGAGAGGCACAGCTGTTAAAAACACACATACCCACTGCAGAAACGCATCTACTTCTCCTGCGCTCAGCTTAACAGCACTAGTATGGTTTGGCTTGGTGGGAATTGATTTTTTACTGGTTACTCTGGAAACTCCAGTAGAGAAATGGTGAAAAATTCCCAGCAATATAAACCAAAACATAGTCATAACAGAAATTCTGAAATCGTTTACAACACCACATAATTAAAATAAAATGCAAGTATAATTTATAAATGTACATAAGCAGAAACCAATGCAGAGTTTTCATCTCAAAAACGTTAAGTAAATAAAGGAACAAGTTAAGTAATAAAGGAACAAAAAAAGGAAGTAATATCGTGACACAGGCTAGTAATCTTACATAATTTCTCTGTCAGCAAAAACAGTACCTGACAGATTTAGGCATGCATAATTCAAAGGAATGTGTGCTCAGTTTAATTCAGAGAGATGCTTATGTCACGTTTCATTTAGAAAAAAGCCATATCTCACTCAAGTTTTCCATAAAACTTCCATAAACTGTTCAATCTGGCACAAGGTAATTTTCTTTGAGGCCTACTCTTGTTTGTTGGAGCCTAGTTACATAATATCCCTCTGAAAATAAACACTGAAAAACATGCTGAAAACAGGCTGAATTTTTTTTTAAGATAAGAAAATCCTGTCAAGATTTGTCAATGTTGGGTAAACCTAACAGAGTAGTGGGAACCTAATATGAAGTTGTATAACTGTTTCAGTAGGCAATGCTCAAGGCCTGTCACCTCCAGATGAATCACACACCACTGCTCTGAAATACTTTGGACTAGAGCCCGACTGATAAATCGCTAATTGCAGATATATTGGTATCAGTGTTTATAACGGCCGATAAAAGATGAGTTAAAAAGAAACGAAGACACGGAAGATGGATCCTTCAACCATGTTATGAGCATTGTCGTTGCGTAATTTGTCCAAAAGAAGGCACACTGCAACTCCACTGTTGGCAACACACATGTTTGGAATGCCACAAATCACAACAATCAGCTGACCCAAGCCGAGTCGAGCAGAGTAGCCCATGACGGAGATCAACCGTGTTCATGGTAAATTGATAATTGTCACGTGAAATACATTACTTAAATGAGAACAAATATGCCCCATCACTTCTCCTCTTAGCCTAAATAAGCCTGACAACATTCATGTCAGCCATGCCTGGTTTTGCTGCAGTAACGTGAAAGCCGGTACCGTCAGTTCCGTTTAACGTTACGGTAGTTGAGCGGCGTAGGCTAAGCTGCTGACAAACTCGATTGTAGGTTTAACAAGCACAGGTTGGGCACAACCAGGGTCCTCCCTCACCTGCGCATTTGAAGTTCTGCGCATCCAGCCCTTTCTCGGTGGGCAGGGCGCAGAGGTGGGGCAGCAGCACGGCGTCACCCTTCAGACTGTGCTGCACCAGCCTGTGGATGTTGCCCTGGGCGACCGTCACCGCGCCGCCGTCCTCGCATGAGTCCAGGTAGGAGTTGAGCGCCCCGCGGATGAGCCCCCTCCAGGAGCGCGCCTCCTCCCCGCTCTCCGCCTGCAGCTTCAGCGTGTCCCGCGCCGTCAGCACCTTGAAGAAGGCCGGGCCACCCAGCGAGGCGTCCGGCACCACGTCCCGGACGTTTTCGATGGGGTGGGTGAACCGGAGCACCTTCCTCCCGTCCTGCATGTGGAAGCCCTTCAGCGCCTCCAGGGACAGAGAAAAAACCAGCGGGGTCCAGGCCCGCTCGTCCTGGGAGAGGTAGAGCACCGCCTCCTTGATGGCATCTGGCTCGGGCTCGGCGGGCCGCGTCCAGTCCAGCTCGGGCCGCGCCCCCTGCTCGGGGCCCCCGTGCTCGGGGGTGGCCGGGGCCGAGGGGGAGGACGTGGAGGACGGGGCGTCGGTCTCGCCCCCGTCCGAGGCCTGCAGCACCTCCCACTGCTCGTCCCGCTGGGCCGGCCGGCACTTGTTGACGGCCTCGACGACGCGGTCCACCCAGTCCTCGGCCTCGTCCTGGGACGGAGCCCGCAGGCAGAGCCGCTTCCCCGGGAAGGCCAGCTCGAAGCGGCCGTCGGCGGCCGGCCGCACGCCCTCGCAGCGCAGCAGCGAGCAGTTGTCGCAGCAGGCGCGCTCGTCCGCGTTCAGGTAGAGGCGGAACTCGAAGGGCGAGAGCTCGCAGTAGTACTCCCGCCACATGCCCATCGCCCCCCGCCGCTCCAGATGGCCCAGCTTCAGGAGCCCACGGAAAGGGTTCGTCAGGCCTGGCGGGAACAGGTGGGCTCGTAAGCTGGGGGACAATCACACACCTCGTTCCACAAGTGCAGATACACAAAACCCAGCAGTGATGGAAAATATTTTATTCTTTTTTTTTTCTTTATTTCATCTGCATTTGTATTTTCAAGTGTGAGAGACCTTCCCAGTGAGATTTATCAAACACACTATAGCCTTCAACTACACTAAAAAGCCAGTGGTCGATTTTTATGGTGCTCTGTAAAAAGTTTTCCTTTTCTTGGAGCTGAAAGAGGATGTGTCATCCTACCAATGTTAAAAAAAGGCAGACTCCAGTTCTGAGGCTCTACACTACTCTGTTCTGGAACAATGAGCACAAATCAGTTTGGTAACATGCAAGCTGACGGTAGCAACTTCAATAGCAATTTGTTGAAATGAAAAGCAAGAGAGAAAGCATAACTTTTAAAAGTGTAGAGCTGTAAACACCTAAGAGGAAGTAGCGGTGATCACTTATCTACTGACGTTAAAACGTACAAACAAGGAAGCCCAACGAGACACAGCAGGCTGAAGTTTTGCTATTGCACTGGTGTTTAGAGGAGTTTATAGACTCCTGAAGACAGCAGTTTATGAATCAAGCCCTGCTGCATGCACTGCACAAGTTCCACTGCAGATGAACATAGCAGTTTTGCCATTCCTGACCCAACAGGTCTCCTCCAACACAAGCGCCCTTTCATTCCGCTTGTCAATCGACAGAGAGGCGTGTTCCTCACCAGAGAACTTTAATTTCTATTAAAAATGGGAAAATTGTGACACATCTCCATTCTGAAGCCAATTCAAATTGTTCCAAGGACAAAATATAAATATGACTGCACAAAACACTGACATGCAGGCAAAAAATGCAATTAGAGTCAACATTCTTGTGTGTGTGTACAGGTTATTCTTTGGTGTTGGTGTGTTTTTGTGTGACTGACTCCGTGAGACACACCACCACAGGGGAGAAAAGTTGCAAGCGCATGACTTTTACGCTTATTTGTAGTTGCATTTTTGCAGCTGCGTCCAAGAGGTCTAAAAAAGAGCTATACAATCGTGATTTCAGTCACATGTACCAAAATGCCTGCGGTCTTTTCTCTTACTTCCCCAAGGGCAAGGCTAAAAAAAAAAGAGAGAATACAGCAATGTATTTGAGGAGCCTGAATGGGGCTCTGTGCTTTTGGTGGTTATTCCAAATTGAACTTCATCCCCCTTAATGCACCGCTTATAGATGAGAAGTCCCCAGAGCTGCACAGCTGCTCGCACTCACGACATGTTCATGACTCTGCAACTCATGGGCTAGAGAGACTGAGTCTGACACAGCATTCAGAATGGCAAGTAATGTTGCAGACTACAGTGATGTGGTTAATGTTTCAGACTACACAGGACAAGTCGTGATGCAACTGATACTCCAAGTCAAATTAATAATGCACTATGGCAGAGGAAACAGTGGGTAAAGAGAATGCGGACTTTATCAGATGCAAATTCCATTCAAATAAAAACTTAATGGTGGATGACTGAACATTTACGGTAAAGGAAATATGGCTTCATAAATAGGAAATGGAAATGCACAACATGAATTACAAGGCACACACCTAACCCATATTGGCTATAAACTAAGAACTTTGAACTCTGGAACAAACATGTGTGCTGTACTGCCCCAGGGCCGTAGTACCCTGTGTTTCCTTGTGTGTATATGAAGAGCTCACCAATCTGCCTGCGGTGTACTACGCTGGGAGGAGACTGCAGGGACTCGGGCTCTGTAGCAGGGGAGGCCGCTCCATTCCCATGGGCAGCGCTGGAACACAGTGCCTCCTCTGCCTCAGAGGTCTCCTCTGTGTGAGGCTTGTAGAAGTCATCCTCCGAGATCCAGGACCTGCACTTCTGAAAAGCATCAACATGTGAACGGCGGTCAGAGGTGGCCAAAAACAGGACTGACAAACCAACGGAAACAGTGAGAATATTTAAGCAGGCCCCATTACGGCACGTGAACTGTTTCCCAAACCCTTCTGCAAAACTGTGACAGAGATGAACATTTGAGTAAGTTTTGAGTTTCAAAGGCATTCTTCAAAGATTACTTGCTGTACTTAATGTTAAAGGAAAAAACCACGCTGAGGCGTGTTTATCTTAGAAAAATCCCCTGGTGTTTGCAGTACCGCCCTTATCATGCTGCAAGTAGCACTGACTGGGATTGACAACACACAGCCATTGTTCCCAGCTGATGGAGGGCACATTTAGTTTACTATTAAACGCCATACAGCAGTATCTGATGATTAATGCTGAATGCTAAAGTGGAACCAAAAATACACACAGTCGCACATTTACTCAGAGGAGCTGTTTATCTCATGTTTGTTTTCAAAGAAATAACAGTAGCTACTGCTGACAGCGTGTCCAGATGATTCAATCATTAGGCTTCCTGCCGTACGATAGGCACAAATGGCACAAACAGATGCAGTTACGTGAAAACGGAACTGACAATGATCAGAAGCTTGACTGGCCACATCCTTTCAGCATAATGCACAAACGTAAGGCATGAATGTGACTGAAAGGCTGTTAGAGGACTGGGCCCTGATGTGGCACTCACGGGGAAGCCAGTGGTCGGGGAATGCAGGGAGTCGGCGGACGTCCTCCTGCTCAGGACGCTGTCTGACCGCCGCGGTTGCGGAGGCTCCGCAGTGCATTCCACGGCCTCCGAGAGGGGGGCACACGGGGCTGCCTCGGCGACGGGCAGGCGCAGGGACGCCGGCCTCTCCGCAGTCTCGGGGGGTTCGGTAGGGATGACGGTCTCTGCATTTGCCGCCTCCTCCTCCTCCTCCTCTTCCTTCGGGGCAGGAGAGGCGGGGTCACAGGGCTCAGGGGCATCCATGATGGGGGTGAGGGGACAATGCGCCTCGCTGTCTGAGCCGCTGGACGCCGCCGTCTCCGACAGGTGGTCTGGGGCTAGGCTGGACACGTAGGAGTCATCACGCATGGAGTCCTGGCTGGACTGGGTGCTCTCCCCAAAATCTGCCAGCATGCTGCATGCAACCGGACACAGTGTTATGGAAACAATCTTGAGAATGAAAATCTATGCTAAACCAATGATATGGGTTTAGTCCAAAGTATTCTATATTTTTAGATTATTTATATGTAGGCCTGTTATATTGTGATTATTTATATGGAAATTATATTATTTATATATAGGCCTGTTCAGCAAATGTGCTTATCCAGTTTAACTAATTAGCACAATCCTTAAAAATTCTGCAATCCATTTACACAGCTAAATTTTACCAGAGAAATGAGAGACAGTAGGGTGCCAAGGTACAATGGCAGGGTCCACTATGGATCTGAACCCATGATTTTCAGGGTACTCTCCAACCACTGAATTAGTACTCAACCCTAGTCTGAGAGAAAAGCTCACCATGACCATGTTTACTCAAGTTGCTCAATGAGTTCCTAAGATAAAAACAAATCCTGTTGTATTGAAGGTGATAAAGTATCTTGGCTGCATAAACGCAGGTGGAAACACGGATGTTTTGCACAAAGAAATGTCAAAACCAGGTGAACATTCAGTTACGGCCTTAGTCGAGCCAAATTAATTGAGGGGATATTTGAAATGTAAAGGGCTAGTCGCTGTGCATTCCCAGGACCAGGGTTGGAAAGCATTACAATACAAGGATATCCAATGTTATATATGTTAATAAATGTTCAACTTCTACATAACACTTAATATGATGATTTATGACTTAATTCATGGTTTCATTAAACAATACACTTCTGCATACCTCAGCACTCATAACACAGTGTCTACAGCTCAGTGTACTTTACTTTTGTCTCTCTACAGTACAGGGAGTGCACTTTACTCCATTGCAGCCAAAGTCCAGGAAAACATACAACATCTGCTCAAATGCTTCCAGTTTCTATTTAAGTTAAACTGGTCTGAGCAGCTGTCACACATTTACAGATACTATACTGGTTCAAGCAAGCCAAGGAAAACCAACCCTTTAAGAAGAAAGTGTTGCTTGGTGCTGCAATGGGCACTGTTAAAGGTCAACCCCTATGCTTCTATTCATTCTTCTTATGTGCTGCAAGCATCGTCTGGATCACTATGCAAGAAATGGCTAGTAAATCCTTGCGCTTAAATCCAGACTGTCAGTTTCGTCCTACTCTCTCACACACACGGACATGCGCTGCTACTAATGTTTCGCTGAGGTTTTCACTCTGGATATAACCTTCCAGACTCATGTTGTGTAAGACAGCTTGTCTTACACGACCAAAACCTCAAGACAAGCAGAGGACTCTAGTAAACCTATGAGAGTTCGGTTTCTACTCGTTCCTACTCGTATGACCAAAAAAAACCCCAACTCACTCCTGCAAGGCCTTTTTAGACTCCTCCTCAGTGACGGCAGTCACATCTAGGTCACAGGGCCAGGGCTCTTTGTCGGGGCTCTTGTGTCCGTTGCCCTGCAGCAAGCTGTCGGAACTCAGGCTGGACGATAGCTGGGAGGAGCCTGTGGTGTCCAGGCTAAGGTTAGAGGAGGTCAGCTGTGCCCTCCCACCTGCCCCATGGCTGTGCCCTGGTCCCCGCTGCACCTCAATGGTGTCTGAGCCACCGGAGGACTGCGATGTCGTGTCCCAGGACTCCTTGCGCTTGGGTGCATCTGTCCGGGAGGGCACAGCGGGGAGATCCAGGGAGTCGGCGGCGGGGCAGAGGCCGGCCAGCGCCAGCGGCGTCACGGTCCACTCGTTCAGCACCGCCGACTTGTAGGAGAGCTGGAAGGTGAGGGAGGTCAGGCCCTGCAGGTAGCTGAGCAGCACCTCCCGCTCCTCCGGGTCCAGCAGCAGGGCCGTTGGCTGGTAGTATCCCGCCAGCTTGGAGCCCTCCCGCAGCAGGGACGTCAGGTAGCACTCCACCAGGCCATCGTTAAGCGCCAGCCGCACCCAGGACCGGCAGCGGCCCACGTCCGTGCTGATGAAGCTCAGCCTCTCCAGCTCCGTCACCACGTCTCTGCGGGAGGAGGGCAGGGTCTCGTGACGCTGACGCCATGACGACAAATACTCAGACACCACTGCTCTACTTACAGCTTTTTCCGTGTGTGTTTATTTACTATAGTTTCCTACTGAGAGTTAAGTGCTACGTCCAAGGAGTCCCTGGAGTACAGTATTCTCTGGAGTTCTCCATAGGTAGGCATTGAAGCGCAGTATTCCCTAATGTTGTTCATAGTACACGATATCAAAGACTGGGTAAACATGCTGAATTTGAATTTATAACTGTTGATTAGACTAAAAACCTACGATTAAAGAAGGCTGCAATGAAACTCAAAATCAAACTAAAATTGCATATATTTTAGTCCTTTTTCAAGGGTACAAAAAGTCCCAGGTAGAATTTCAATCCACAATGAGACAGTTGCTAGTTAGGTTCTAAGTCCTTAACTTCCACAAGTACTTATCTATGCTATCTATTAAATCCATCATATACATCTATTAACACTTCAACTACTTCTACACATAGTAACTCCAGAGTAAAAAAAATCAAACTGCCTCTGCTAACACTCACTCTCTGAGACTGACAACAAACATATACTTAGAACTGTATGTGTGCATTTAAATTTGAGAAAGTACATTTTAACCATATCACACAATACATGGGTAATTTAACATTATCGGATGACAAAGTTGGAATATGTGTTGAAATAACACATGAAGGACCTGCTTAAAAGAGAGGATGAATTAACTCAGAATTCCTAACAGAATTCCTCTGGGTCAAATCTGTGAAAACTCAGTTTTTCACACTTCTTCAATTTCCAAGAATAAAACGGAATGAATGACTTAATGGGCTGAGTGTCTACTACTAAGAAACACGTGAGATAGGGTGGATAGAAGTCGAGCTGTGTGACACTGATCTGCATCAGGACACATGTCACCTCACTGGACAGGCCCTGCTGTCACGCACCGGTGAGTGACCGTCTTCAGCAGGGCCCAGAAGACCGGCTGGGGAAGGGGACCCCGTGGCCCTGCCTTCCGGCCCCGCCCTCCAACCTCCACCCGGATGTGCTTGCTCTTGATGCCATGGATGAAGACAGCTTCCAGGGCACAGCAGAGGAGGTTGGCATCACCATCTTCACTGGTCACCACGGCATCCGTAGTCACGTAGCGTTTCTGCAGAGCTTTGAGTGACAACGCCAACTTCCCCTTTATCCACTGGAGTGGCAGAAGGGACAAAGAAACAGATTGAGATCATGGGGTGAGGTACAATGAAATTCAGCATTCGTCTCCTGTTCATTTTTGTTTTGGACACATGGCTGGTACTTGTGGTAACTATTCCCCAGTTCCTCAAATATTACCAAAAGCTAGACAGTGGGTCTCTGTTTTTGTACTTGTTCTTTTCCTTTTACTAAGCCATTTTGCATTTTGTCAATGCATAGGTCATTGCTATTGAGGAAATGCACAGTCATCTGATTTACAGCACGAGGCATCTGACTACATGACTCTGCCATGTACCAATGACAAAACATTCACCTGATTTCAACCGGTTACACAACATTTCATGGTTGACTAACTGTTCAAAAGGCCATTACAAAAGTCAGCCTGTCTGTCTTCAAGTGCATGTATTGTGCCTAGTGGCTAAGACTAAAAAAAAAGAATTTACTGGTTAAGAACAGTGACTGTGCGAACTTCATGTTCAAAGTGCAACTTTACCTCTCATTTCTCCTGATTCTACCAGCCTTTTGATGTGCAATTTAGTGTCTACAGAATATGAGTGCAACAAACTGTTCCATTACCACAAGTCCTTAAATCTTCAACAACTTAAATGACAGTGTTCACCTGACAAAATAAAATGCTCACTGTGTATAAAGCTTTTGCAAGTGTGCACAACTTCTCCAAAGACTAACATCATCAATTGTTCTGTGAGATAAGGTACCACCTTATACAGTTCTAACAGAATAATAATAATCACGTAATCATAGGTTGAGAGTATGTATCCCTTATGCTTACATTGAATACAATGGGAGAATACTTTCTGCACATCATTTAACAGTATGACCCACTGCTTTAGTAAATTGTATAGAGAAGCTAAGATACACAGAAGCTGCAGCTGATGTTTACCTGTTTGACTTCTTTCTGCTCTGGCCCGCTCTCTGGTGTATGAGTGGAAAGCATTTCACCTCCTTCACCTTTCCCTCAATCATGCATGACACTCTGAAACACACAGCAATCTGATTATAAAGCAAAATGTATGTGCTATTTATATTTTTATAAACATTAATACCACAGTAACAGTAATACACAACATGCCAGTCATCCATATGCTAAAAACAACTGTCAATGGTTGGCATTACATTACATTACATGCATTTAGCAGATGCTCTTCTCCAGAGTGACTTCCATCACATCAGAACATAAGTGTATCCATTCAGTTTAAACAAGCAACAGTGTTAGACCAGGCTTACAACCTTCCCAGACCAGTGAGTGTGAGCTTAACACTATTTCAGCCGGAAGATGGCCAGTGTTCACTGGAGGAAGTTCATTCCACCACTGAGGGACCAATACAGACAGAGATCATGTCTGAGAAGAGTGACCCTGTTGGGTCGGGACAGTCAGTTGCCCTGTAGATGCAGAGTGCAGTGATCTTGAGGGAGCAAAGAGTTTTAAGAGTGGTTGTAGGTATGAAGGGGCTGTCCCATTCACTGTCCTGTATGCCAGCACCAAGGCTTTGATGTGATGCAATGATGTGAGCAATGACAGGAAGCTAGTGAGGTGAGGTGAGGAGAGGAGTAACAACTATGTTTAGGGAGACTGTAGACAAGTCATGCAGTTGCATTTTGGATTAGTTGTAGAGGTTTGACTGTAATGAGGGAGTTACAGTGGTAACAAGAAGAACCTGTGCTCCCGACTAACTGCTACCACCTGAGAGGAGAAGGGCAGTTGGCTATCAAGCATTACACCAAGGCTTTTAACAATGCTGTTGGTGGTAAGGCTTGTAGAGTCTAGGCTGAGGGAGAGGTCTTGAAACAGGGAGGACATGGATGGGAGACAAAGCATCTCAGTTTCAGCCAGCTTCAGTTTCAGGTGGTGGTCCACCATCCACTGTGAAATGTCTTTGAAATGGCATCTGAGTTTGAAGTTATGCAAAGATGGCCCTTCAAATGGACTTAGACAAAGAGCATATGTAAAGATACTCAACTTGTGGCTGGGTGGAATGTATGGCACAGTCCTAAATTCTTCAACAGATTAGGCCATCAGGTGCCATCTTCCCTCACAATGGGTCACATGGTGTCACAATCACTCTATACCATACAAAGCTTGCTTACTTAGGTAACATTAACATCAGACTACCGCTGCCATTGCATGATGGCTTTCAGCTAACTTGCACTGTAAGAGGGCATTCCATGACTTGGTCACTAACAGAACAGAAATTATTTCCATCAGATGACACTGTGACAAGGGAAGTCTAGTCACACTTTTCAAACTGTGGAAATGTCTGCAGGCAGAAGTTCCTGAATTGCACGAGTCATGAGAACGAAGAAACAGCCAGCAGCAGAAACCAGCTACTCTGGAACATGTGAATTTTAATGTAAATTCAAGAAAGTGTACGAGAGTCAACTTTGAGCCCTTAAATGCACCCCTGCCAGAGTAGGTGTGACGTCGGTTAGGACGTTGAAATGTTACAAGCTATGTCATTTAACAAATCTTTCGTTATACATAAACGTGAACACTGCTCAGACACTAACGTTACACAATTCTGAGTAATTCCAAAATTTCCTCACATTTTTCAATCACCACAACCGTGCTCCCGAGTGCGAAAAACGATAAAGAAAACACATGAATATAAGTACACGAATGTAAATAAATGTTACTCTTCACGACGCCATGAAATATAACTAAACAAACATCTGAAATCAACTACCAACAGACACCTAATATTTTATTTTTGAACAAATAACATCTCGTCTACGATAAGCGAACATTAGCTAGCTACCAATAGCTAGCTATGTGACAATGTTTTGATAAATATCTTCAATATTAATTGTCCTGTTGGAAAGGTACCTATTGTTTATCGCTATGTTTGTCAGTGTAGACGTGTGTCTTTGTGATGTCAGAAAAGGAAGGAAACCTTGCTAACTCCTGCAGGCTAACAGCGGTATACCTAGGTAGGTTATCCTAGCAAACTAAAAAATACACAAACAGGAGCGCAGCCTTGTCAGCTAGCTAGTCTACATCAAGAACGTTAATGTTCTTTACTTCATTAGTAAAGTAGCTACGAAGATGCATTCATAATCCTAATTCTGATGCATAATACTAATTACAGTATAGTCGTCTACCTAAGAGTTTCCATCAGATTTAGTAGGTTAGCTAGGAGACTGAAAAGCAGGTAACGGAGCTGGCTGTGTGCTAGCACATTAGCTAAGGAGCTGACACAACCAACACTACAACTTGTCATTAAGAAAGGAAATGTCCGTCCTTACCGACCAAATGTTTTGCGCTGTACAGACATAAATGTAGGGATTTCCCAGAATGAACTGAGGTTTTTCAGCTAACGTCAGCTAGCAGAGAGTTAGAGGCCGAAATTCTCCCCAATCTTCTCACTCCACAGCACAGGCTGAAGGCTTGTGTGACAGCAGCCGGACTTCACATTCCACTGTTCTACAACCAATCAGGAATAAATGTATGCATATAACGACAGCTAGCTCGCTAACATTTTTATCTAGCCGACTCTCAACCTGAGAGTCGAGAAAGACAGGGTAACAAACAGTGAGTGGGTAAAAAATAAAACACACACAGCTAGTGTCAGGCAATATTATGCGACTTCGGTTGTAAGGCAGCGTGATGCATCATGGGACTGTGACGGACTGTTAGGCGTAAGCATACGTTTCGGAACTTAAAATCACCTGACACCAAAACACTGCGGCTGGTCGTGTTTCGTGTTTAAGTTGTGTCGGGCTGTTAAATTGGGCGGACTTCGGAAGGCCAGGCGTTCCGCCACTGACAAGGCAAATTTGCGGGGGGCGGGGACAGAGAGAGTGAAAGGAGAGGGGCCAAACGCTGTTTACGAGCGAATTTGGAACAGGACGATCCGTTCTCGGAAAACAGCGCAAGCTTACAGTGTGGCAGTTCAGTGAACCAGTTATTCCTCCTGAATAGGTATCGTTCGCTTGTAACGAGGAAACTGGATTTTCTGTTGCATTACATTTCATTTGTGTGATACTACTTCTGTTTTCCCTTGTATCAATAACTGGGACATTGAAATTTATTGCACGTCGCAGTTCGATTGTTAGAATTCATAACTGTTCTTCTTTATATACACATTTCTATCTCTTAGTAGTAGCTGTTGCAGTTCCTGATACCAACAAAGACATATTTCTGCTAAGGAAAATTATTAATATTTAAAATGTATAAATCGGTATTTTTACAGGTTGTAATACCAATAAAAAATTAATCATTTCAGACAGTGTGTGTATTCCAGACCAAAACAAATATGTATCAGGTGTAGGTAAATGTGGACATAAATCATAAATCCGTGGGAAATTATTATAATAACTCACTACAGTAATAATTGCCCTGTTTTTAGGATCATAATGGCATAAGAAACAAAAATAACACAATGAGATCCATTGAAAGTGAAGCATGTCTTGAACGTGAAGCATGTGAGCAATTATGCTGAACTACATTACATTTAGTCATTTACCAGACACTTTTATGAGTTCATTATTGAGTTCATTATTCTATATTGTGCTGCTAGACCCTTGTGATCACCGGAAGGTGCCTACTGTTGCTTCCTAAAAAGAGACTAAACTGGGGACTGTGCTCTACTTCCAAAGCCATAAAAGTATGGAAAAGCTTTCCTTAATCCTTAATTATTAACAAAAGGCAGGATGTATTTTAAGCCAAAAGGCTCCTCAATGTAATATGTACTTATTTTTACTCAAAGTTACGTTGCCATAATGTAGCTGCTCATATCATGTTAGTGTGGGCTGAATTGTGATACTGTATAGCTGTCACACCCCTGCTATCAATCGCTTTCTACACGGGGGTCTTTGGGATTCTCTTCTGTTTTTCACTCACTGGACCCTCCTCTGCTGAATGCATTGCTACCCCATGCTTACTCCAGTGCCTCCTTACTTTGCAATGCAAGGAAATCTTGCCCTGTAGGTCAGCAAAGAGGTCATTAAGATCATCCTATTCAATATTTGCACCTGTTGAAGGCTAGTTTTTTAAAAAGTTATTCTACCTACCCAAGCAGATGAAGTAGATTTGATCTAGAATTTTTACTTTTGCCTGCCACTAACAGATTGGTGGAAAATAGTCTAATTTTTATTTCACCAATTTTGAAGCTTTTTTTGGGTCTGTCCTCTAAAACAAGTAGTTCATTTTAATGATATCATTTATATCATTTTGCTTGTATAATAACTTCATATGTGTATTAAGTTCCTGTGGGACATCTTATAAACTGTTTAAATGGAATGGCATCTTTAAAGTGCTCTGTGAAAAGTTAGATGCTAAGGTGTGACTGGCCAATGCAGAATACATGTTTGTATTTCCCTCCTCCGAGGGTTAGGAAACACAGAAAGGGTGTTTAGAGCCTTCCCGTCCATATAACACCCCAAAGAGTAACCAAAGAGAAACTGTTTGGACACAAATAAAACTTTATCAAATTTACAACCACATCAGAACCATGCCATTTCTTTTTTTTTTACTTGGTAGTAGCTTGTTTTATGGTAGTATTCTTAGTATTCAAAGTACCTAAATATGCTTTCAAAATCACTGTTTCATGTGCTTGTTTTGAATAAATAATCATGTATTTGCATTAACGATGATATATACTGTACCTGCTATCAGCATTGTAATTGATATCATTCAGTTTCATTTTACTTGAAACACAGACCTTTTTTTAACCATAATGCATTTGATTAAAGTACAATGAGAGCCCCCAGAATAGAGTTATGTGCAATAACATAGTGATTGAAATAGCAGAAAGCCACTCATCTCTGTCTAAATCTGTTGTCCAGAAGCTTTCATGAGAGCAAAACTTAAGAGAAAAAAAGATGGAAAGACAGAAATCAGGAAATCCCTAGTATATGCATAGGACACTGATTCTATTCAGCTCTGGCCCTGCTTCCATGCTCCATCTAAGAGGTTCCGGTTGGTATTAAGAGGTTCTAGTGCTTTAGGTTTCTTCTATGGGATGTTCTGTTTTAAACCACACCCCATCAAGCATTTTGACAGTGAGCCAGCAAAGCAGAACACTCATAACTCCAAAATGGCAGGCAGAATGTAGAACACACTAACTGGTCCATATATTAAGAATCTGTAGTATTATCTATATACCATCATTACATTGTTGTCATTTAGTAGGATATATACTGAGACAGTTCTGGGGTAGGTACCTTGCTCAAGGGTACAGCAGCAATGTCCTAGCAGGGAATTGAACCAGCAACCTTTTGGTTATGAGCCCTGCTCCTTACCACTTTGCTACACTGCTGCCCCATGCTATATCTACTCACAAAGCTGCTTTAATCATTATTTAATGTTATAAAAGATTATACTCCTCTTCTACTGCAAAGCATCCCCTGGTTCTTCTCATTTCCTTACCATTTCCCACACTCCCTGTCCCCTAGACTTTCTCATTCCCTTCACAGCTTCTTCTTCGTTTTTTCCCCATTCCCACCACAATTTTTCCCTTTGTAAGGGCAAAGTGGGTCAAACATATGACCTCTGGTAAGTCAAATATGATGATGTCAACAGGTGATATACAGGCATTTATGTGCTACTAATTCACCATCACTCATTCCACATTATGAAAAGAGGTTATGAGACACCAGAGAGCACCTTGATCCTGTAGGTTACATTACAACTGCTGAGCAAGTGTTCTTCCACAGATGACTTCCATAGATGACAATATTGTTATGCCTTTATCCTCTGTGCCAATGTGATACATAATAGTACTGAGACATCCTCTGGTTGAAAATCCTTCTGCTATCCCTTCCCATGTTCCCTGACCCCTACCCCCTCTTCTCCTTTCAGAGTTGCACCTCGTAATGTCCACCCTCCCACTAAAGCTCACCTTTCTCCCTTTGTTAATGTGCAAGTTGAAATGGCTTACAGTCTGCCACCAATTAACCTTCACTGTTCATGCTACAGTTTACATTTTGATCACCCAAAGATAAGACTATTTCCCTTACACTCTTTGTGGAGGCTATCCTATAAGCCCAGGAGTGGATGGCCAAGTGTTCTCAACGTGCAGGTAGCTCCAGTAAACCAATGTCCAAACAATAGGTTCAGGTTGGGTGGCGTTCCCGTGTATTACAAACTTACGGACTTACATAAAATCAAACTTCACTTTATCTGGTGCAGATCAAAGGTGCTGGTGATATTAATAAAAGAAATTATGCTGTGATGCTTGTAGTGTGGAGTCATTTAATTTAGCTACGGTAAGAACCGTGTCTCCTCCGCCATCCACACCTTAACCTACTTAATATGTGAATGCCTGTTCATATACACCTGTGAACCCATGTGACTAACACCCAGTGCATTACACCCCCAAGTGGCTAAAACAAGAAAGACCAATAAACCCACAAATTAAAGGTGACTAAATGGCTCCTACACCCTTTACGAGTAACACAGACACAATGGTAAAAAAAGTTATTTCATGAATTGTCAACATTCAATAAAATTTAGAAAAAAGGTTCTGAGAGACTTGAAGCCATCACCATCTTATTCTGTTGAAAGTTTCTTTAGTTTCCCAACATCCTATCCCCCTTCTCAAAATTTACTCTTCTCCCTTTAATAGTCTTCCCCTACATTCCTTCGAAATCTTCCCTTTTGCCTCCTGCCTTCCTTCTTCCCCCTCTTCCCTTCATCTCAACGTCCTGTTCTTATGCAACCCTTGTCATTCCTCTCCACTCTTTTCCCCATCACCACCCCTCCCGTTCGACCTCTCCCTGAAAACAGTGGGATTTTTCTGTTGTATGCTTTTGAACACTTCTCCATACAATAATGATCATATTGTAATTTAGAAGGTACACAAAGATTCTCTTAGTGTTCAAAAATGCTGAAAAAAGACCAACAGACAACAAACAAAGTTACTGAAGCAAACTTAGGAAACATTGGTCAGATAGCTGGAGAGTAAAGTTGCCATTATAATTACCTTTCAGGATAGCTGGCTGGCTGATCATGAGCCTTTCTAACCCAGAAATGATAAACTATATGGCCAAAAGTATGTGGACATCCCTCCTAATTATTGAATTCAGGTGTTTCAGCCACACTGATTGTTAACAGGTACAGTACATAAAATCAAGCACACAGCCATGCAATCTCCACAGACAAACCTTGGAAGTAGAATTGGGTCTTACTGGAGTGCTCAGTGACTTTAAACCTGGCACTGTTATAAGATGCCATCTTTGCCACAAGTCAGTTCGTGAAATTTCTGCCCTGCTGGATCTGCCCCAGTCAACTGTAATTGAGGGGGGGGGGGGGGGGGGGGGTCCATATTAATGCACATGGTTTTGGATTGGGATGTCCAATAAGCTCATATAGGTGTTGTGGTCAGGTGTCCACATACTTTTGGCCATATAGTGTAGGTTGCAGCTGGTCAGGAATGGCAAATCTAGATGGGGATGTTAAGACCAACCTTTTAAGTCTGATGCCTGTTGTGAAATTGGAAGTAATAGGGAGTGTATTTTAGAAACGTGCAGCCTCTTGCAGTTACATTGCTATGTTCTTCTTCTTATTCTTTTCTTTTGTTTAGGAGCTGAGCTGGCTTGCTAGCTAGTTTTCATACACAACCAATATTGTGGTCATTTTCTGCCAGCCACAGAAGGTAATTTGAAAAAATGAACAGATGTGGCCACTAACTGAACATTGGAGTAGTGGTGAGAAGCATAACTTTCTACGTACATGTACATAACTAGTATTTACTTTTTTTAGTTAAATGAACATAGCTATAACTGCCTATCTAAACTTAACTGATGAATAAAAACAAATGCCCAAGACTATGTTTATGATAGACTGATTAAGCATATATTTTGGACTGTAATATTAAAAATGTAAAATAAAAAAAAAATTAAAATGAACTAAAACTAAAAATTAAATACATCACACACACACACACACACACACACACATATATATATATATATTTAAGAAACATAACCAATATGTCATAAACCAGTAAACAATTTATTATGAATAAAACAGGCGATAACATAAATAAATTAGAGATTTGTAAGGCCAATAAGGAGAATTTGTCGTCCTCATCTTGGTTTGTTGTGAATTCTTGTTATAGGTTGATCATGAGGCCGCGAACTTGTATTAGAAGTGTCTCGATTTCACTTTTCACAGTTTCCCATGCACATTTGCTGTAATGCTACAAATAAGAACGAACAATATCAAAACCAGACCATTGGAATCTTTATTGTGAGTTATTTTTTTACTTAAAACAACTGAAATTCATATAAATTCTATGGCATTTACGTTGTCTCAGGTGGTATGGATGCAATTTGAGACGTGAATAGATAACAGATATGATATTGTGGGAAATGGTTTGTATAGTCCTAAATCAGCATGACATTTTTTTTGGATACATTTAGCAGGTTCACCTAAAGCAGATCTTGCTACAATGCATACATGCAAAAGTCTACATTTCTTTTCATACAATTAATGTAGTCTGATTTTCTTATTCAGATGGATTGCAAAAATCTGCTATTTTAACTGATACTATAGTGATATGATCAATAGCCTTACCGTGTCTTTCAAGTAGTCTTCCAACTTTTGGAAATGATTCTTCACTTTCTTGTAGTTGTTTAATCTTTCATTCTGTTTCCATGGTTGCATCTGTACATCATAAAGAGGACAATGACTGGAGTCATTCCTAAATTGGACCACTTCAAGGGTAAAAAGGTTAAAATGTTTTTTGTTCAGGACTTACACACTGATCCAGATCTAATGTCAGTCGGTGAATATTCATGTTGAGACTAGCAAGCCGTTCTTCATCCCAAGAGGCAGCCTCAAGATTTTTTTGGAAGATATTCAACATCTGAAGAAATGTCTCATGGACCGTTTTCATGGCATCTCCTTTCTGCAGTGACCCAACACAAATTTTACATTGGAATATTTCTCCAGGGGTGATAGAACACTTTGCAAGACCAGTGACTTTGAGTCAAGTCTATTGCACATTGGTGTAGGTGTCAAATCACGTTAAGTTTTGTATTTTGCCTCCTTTTTCAGAAAACACGTTACCAAATATTTCCTTGTTAATTTGTTGGAGGAAAATACAATACCATACTGAACACAGCTATGGCTAGCTATATACAATTGATGAATAGCTACTAAAATGTTCAGCTACTGTTTTACCAGTATTAGGTTTTTAACATCTAGTAGATAAGGCTATGGAGTGATATAATAAAACTACGTAAATAATTAGACCTAGGGGTCTAGGTCTAATTCACTTGACATGGACAGAGGGGCCAAATCAAAGTGAGGTTTGCATCTTTCCTCATTTATCAGATTGCTGTATATTTATTTGTCTATTTGTTGGGTTCAAATACAATACAATACCAATACATTGTTAGCAGATGGTATCCAATACCATAGCAAAGGGTGCTTTCTGACACTTGTATGCAGACTGGCTTAGATAACATTACGAATAACTATCAATATAAAATCAGACTAACAAATAAGAGAATGAAACATATAAAATTATATTGAATGAAGTGACAATGGTAAATAAATTTCATGATCACAGTTTTGACGCTTCATAAAATTATGGTGTTTGTTTTAAAATAGATAAATTCCTGAAGATGTTTAAGATTGATTAATAGTGATATCCATCACCTTTGATAGAAAAGATGCTTTCACTAAAATGTGTGACGCGCACAGCTCTGAAATTGCTTTTGTAATACCACGGTATTCATACCAATCCCATCTGCAGTATTTTTACCTGATTTTGATAGATAAAGCAAGACTGTGCAAGGATTTATTAAAAATAGCCTGAGGTAGCAATGCAGAATATAATTAACCAAAATTATTTCACCTGTAATGTGCATCTAAAGACTTTTTGCGTCTTTCTGAAGTTCACCTGGAGACTGCGGTCATTGGTTATTAAACACTCGTTGGGTACGCCTGTCCCCTGGAGAAAGACAGCAAAGTAGACGATGCATCCATTTTAACAGTTAGAACCTACTCCTTGGTTATTAAATGGTTACTAAAATAGATATACATACTGTTCTGCAAAACAAATTTTATAAATACCCAGACGTACCATTCCATTAAGTGCCTCCCAGATCTCACCGTATTTCATCTCCACCTCTGTCCAGTTGCATTGGTGGCAAGCGGTATGGAGGACACAGAGCGCGCTAATAATGACATATCTCAGAGCCATGATTAAATTAGTGATTATTCAGTATAAACCCAAATTTGAATCTCTGACAGGTTTTGACGTATTTATATACAAACTTTAAAATGGAAAGTGAATGGGGCTTTCACGACGCAACCTTGACATTTCGAATTTTGATTTGCGAAAGAGGTGCATAGTAAATAGACTTAATTAAATCAATGGAATAGTGTTCTCGTGTTAATTAATAAACGCGACAGAAGGGAGTGAAATTCTAGTAACTCAGAGATACGCCAAATAATAGTTATGGACAAATAATGACGGCCTATGCACAAACAAATATAAAATTAAATATTAAGCTTCCTGATTAAGTAATTCAAACGTGGATACCCTGTATTTATGAAAATTAATGTGATGCAGAGATTGAATTAATTACGTGGTATCCTTGAAAATAAAAGTATTACAGTTTTCAGAGAGAACCTGGGAGGAAATGTAGGCTATCAAGTATTGGATAAAATTAAACCTAAATGTAATTTTAATGTAGCTTAAAAATTGTCACTCAAATCGAATGCCTTATTACCAGGTGGGTATTGTATTCCGCCTAATTTAAAAAAAAATGGAATTACTTTGTATTTTGTCGCGGTGTTTGTAGTATACAGGTAAATTAAGATGTTTTATGATCCAATATTAACCCAGTCATTTTCCAGATGCACTGGCACAATGACTCGGTTAATATTGGAGTATAAAAAGCATTGTGTTCGGAGTCGTGTAGATGATAAAAAGCTGGACGTAACGTCGAATATTTTGCTCAACTTGGCTAAATTCTTTATACGCAAAGCTTTAAAAACCTGTTGTGGAAAATTTCTGATTAAGTGTATACCCCATGTGGAAATTGTAAGCATTGCCACTTTCACCCCACCAGAGAAAAGCGGAGCTTGACTTGGTACGATTAAGCTTGTTACTTGGTGGAGATAAATTATTGCCAGCAAACATTATAAGCATTGCCAATAGACGTTAGTTTTTTATTTTAACTGCAGTTATTGATATATTAACTGAAGTTATTGATATATGAGCCATTTACTCTATTAAACAACCTAACACTATAGGCCTTAAATGAATAATAATGTATCCTATTATACTTTGTATGCCTGTGAGCAGAAACTAGAAAGAAGGGTCAAGAGAGTACAGGAAACTGCGGGAGGGGTATGCAGCTGTGAGATACCTGTATGCCAAGTAAGACCTGTTGTGGGGCTGTTAATGAGAGTTGGACACTGTCCGAGCGCTGCTCGGAGGATGGACCCTTAGTGTAAGATAAAAGAGTTGGACTTTAAAAAAGGGGTGTCGCAAACAGGGATTCTTTATGGAGTATAGCCAAGGCAGAGCAGGTCAAGAAAAGACAGTTATTTTTTATAGATTAGATATGCGCAGTCTTGGAGATAATAGTGTACAGCCAAGGCGGGGTAATTATTTTTAATTAGACAGGTGTGATCTTGGAAAAATAGTGTACAGAATGTGTGTTATGAAACTGAAGGAGGGAGTCTGAGTCTAAGCTCCAGGAGGGGCTAAGGGAATAAGCATAAAAAGGGAGATGCATTTGGGGATGGGGTTGACTGCTTGGGGGGGGGGGGGGGGGGGGGGGTGGGGCTGCTTGCCGGACTGCTTGCCTTGACTGCTTAGGGGACTGCTTTGGGGGACTGCTTGGGGTTATGACTGATGACGCTACTGCTCCGCGCGGACCAGCCCGGTTTACTGTATGTGATTTTGAACCATGTACAATAAACCTTTTGCATCAGACTTTGAGGAATATTTTGTATTAATTTTTGGAGATTGTTCATTTTTGCATTTGATGTAGCTTCCTTGCGGCGCATTAGCAGAAAACGGCGGGGAGTGGTGAGGTCACCACAAACCCCACCCTCTTTAAGTTATTATTACAGTGAGTTTCAGCTTTATATCGAATAATTACTACTACTACTACTGCTGCTACTACAAGTACTGTATTCTGTTTTTTTTTTAAATTTGGAATGTGAGACATCTGCTTATTCAGCATGTATAGGAAATTCTTGGTTGATGATGTTTGTTTATTTTATTGTTCTTTAAACATCCAAAAAATAAATGTACCCCTGGTACTTCCTAATACATCCAGAAGGTTCAGCAAGTGATAGAGCCCTCTCCTACTGAGCCCCCACTCTTGTGCAGCCAACTTAAAACTGGTGGGGATTTTGCCCATGCAGCTGCCTCTGAGCTTTGTTGTCTTTATTGCTCCTGGGCACTGTGGCTGTGCCCTAACAGCATGCACGCATTTGTCTGCTCTCATTCAGTCTTCCTCTGAGGTAATGCCCCAAGAGAAGATTGTCTTGTCTTTGCACCTATGTAAGTCGCTTTGGATAAAAGCGTCTGCTGAATGAATAAATGTAAATGTAAATGTAAGATGCACATCTGCTTTGAAACCGGAGGCCCACACCTGGTATACTGCCAAGACCTCCAGCTGCTGGCATGCCATTGGCCCAACACAAAACTAAGAGAAGTTGCCCACAATCATCACAACCATTACAGAACTGAAACAGTCAACCAGCACAAACCATGGGATTTAGGGAAACAACCTCATCAATGAATGAGAGATGCTACTGTAGCCTGCTGCCAACCATGTGCCAAAATCCCAAACAGAACGCTAATTCTCTTCCGATATGAAATAAATATGCTTTTTAGAAATTAACAGACAGATCATAGTTGATAATAGTCCGCAATTACACTGACTACATTACAAGGTATATCCTCTCTTATCAGCCGTAGCCTACATCAGACGGGCCGCACGATGGATTTAAGGATAGAGATAAAATGATAAATAAAATGAATACTATTACAGTATCTGTGCTTTGTAATTTACAGAGTAATTATTATTACTGGAAAAAATGAAGAATGTATGGTCATATTGATTAAAATTCATTCGAATATGCATTTAATTTATGCATAAAGTAACGGAGGTACATTGGAAGCAATAGGGGTAACGAAATAAGCTATGATCTGTTACAACTCAGAACTTTTTTGTCAATATGTGTCATCCTCTCTTTACGTCACACCTGAAGTATGTTAGCAATCAATCCATCCTCAGAAACCTTTATATGTTTTCCCCGTGGGATATCTGCGGTGTGGTGGTGATGAAAGGGTTTGGTATGCAATCGCCGAAAGTGAAAGCGGTCGGCGTTTTTAGACCATGTGATGAAAGAAAACAATTGCGTCAGGTTTACAGGTTTTACACGTCTGATTCATGTATTACAGTAACGAATAAAACTATTTGTTATGAATGCTCTATAGATAAATGAATATGTGTAAATCAATAAATGGAATACTCATCAAATCTCAGCAAGCAAATGAATTATTTAGCGCAGCACAAACACCTAATCGGTCGAGGATACGACTCCCAGATGTTCTTAAACATCTACTAGCCTACATGAACAATGGCAGTTATAATCCGCACACACACACACACACACACACACACAGAGAGCGAGAGCGAGAGAGAGAGAGAGAGAGAGAAAACCCTGACAGGGGAAATGGCCCTTAATTTATCAACAGTGGCATTCTCTCTGATCAGGAGGATGACCTAATTTACGAAACTTCTTCAAATGTGGAAATCCCGTAATAAAGGCGACCTATAATATATCAGAGTGTATTTTAAAATAGCAAACAGGTCCCATGAGAAAATTTACCCAAATTCATAAGACAGCCATCAATTTACAGGCAGATTAATCCCCTCAGTTCAAAGTCCCTTTCTCCCATCAGTGTGAATACACAGCATGCAACGTTAATGCCACTATGATATGTAAAACTACTGTGAATTCAGTAATTGGATGTTAGTTTAATACAGATTTATATATGGTTTACCCAAGAGATTAGGGTTTAAATTGTCGGCAGTTCAGACGCCGAAAAAACGCATGAAACGACACGTTATAGTGGTCGCTTCAAAATTCCACACTGTCCTCTCAGCATTTCATTTTCTTTAGGTCGGCATCATCTAAATTTTAATGTCCTCATTTGATATGCTTATTTGAAAAAAGTGTAAAATATGAGAGAAGGACAAAGGTTACTGGGATTTTCTTACCGCCGTTTCAGTTTCCTTACTTCAACTTTCCAATTAGAAACAACAAAAACACCATCCACATCTTCGTTTGCAAACACAAGTCTGACAGCACAACTGACAGCACCACCAGCAGCAGTGAACTGAATTAAAGCTCAGGATCTGATTTTATCTTGAACATTTTGGTATGGATGTTCTGGGACATTTCCTTTGTTGTATGCTCGTTGTAATCATTCCAGGTGTGTTTCCAAAGTGCATCAGTCGAGACATCCACCTTCACTACATCAGCAAAAGCCGCGACCTTCTGAATCTAATGGTAAGACTTTTTTATTTTTTATTTTTAATCTACCCGCTTCAATATGTAAACTGCTGCATTATGGCAAATTAAGTGTTGAATTCAAACGTACAAGTTTGTTAATGTTTTCTGTTATGAAACCTCTTTATCGTTTTATTTTCTAGGACAAGTTACCCGACACGTGCCGAGCAGACGTGATGATAAAAATAACGGAACGACCAAAGCTACAAATATACAAGGTAGAGCTCTTTGTCTGATTCTTTTTGAGTAAATTGGCTTACAAACATTTTTAAAAGTCAGATTCTGTATGCAGACCAGCACTGGAAAACCTGGACTCAACTGACAGTTTGGTTCAACAACTACTGTATAATATCACACATTATATGAAACATATAGCCCTCTAATGTATATTTGCGCCCACCTTAATCAGGCATGTGCTAAGGGGGCTTGGGTCCCTGCCCTTTTGGTTCTAAAGCCAAAAGTGCATTTCTGCCAGATCAACTACAAAGGTACCCACTGCCATGCAGTACATTTTTTAGTTGAGCGCCTGCCTTCTTGAAAGTATATACATGACCCTGGTTGGTACTTTACCCTTTTAAAATCATTTTTACTTTTAGAGATTTTAGTGATTAATACTAACTGATTAGTGTTTGAGAGTAGAATCTTGGACATTGTATAAATCCATACAGATGAACCGCTTATAAAACCGACATAACATTTGACCACATGATACTTATTAGCTGCTTTGTATAAACCTTCAAGTGAAAACTTGTATCTTCCACAAATAATTCACTGCTGTTGCCTGTTTGTAAATATCCAAATGTTTACAACAGAAGCTTATAAATCATAGACAGTTTCATCAGAACTCATAAAAGTTTGCACAGATGGAGAGAGCTATGTAAGACATTGTGTTTTCAAAATGTAATTTAATCATCATATATTTAGTGCTTGTTTGTCCTCAGAATCCTCTCTAATTATTACTGTCCATCCTCCTTTTTTGCTCAAGTGGTCATAAGCCTATGATTATGTGACTGTACCTGACAAAGTTTTGTTGAGTTGAACAGCATATATCATCCAGACTAACATTTTTGTTATTCACGTTTATGACACTGTTTGCTTACAACAGCCATGTAGTATTTTCATATACAGAAACCGCAGAGGGTTACATTTGTTTTGCACAATTTGGACTCTAGAGACTTTATCATTCAGGTACTTTTATGGGCAAGCAGAAGTGGCTGTGTGAGTTTAGAAATGGGGAATGCAGGAGAGTCCAATGTGTTTATAAGTGCAGCACAGAGAATGACTTAATCCCTGGGAGCCAAAACAAAAGCTAGAGTAGAATTTTGCCAAGTGTTTGGTTCATTGGTTCAATCTCCACACAAAAAACAGCAATTTTACAAATGTTACAATCGCACCCCCCCCAGTGGGAGAGTTGAACTCACTTGTATTTGTGTTTATCATTGTGAACACATTCATACCACATTCCTTCTTATACCTCATATTTTTACAAATGTACAAATGGAGTCATTTTCTATCTATTGCTCTGTTTGCAATGCTGGCAGCAGGATTAGACCAGGGGAAGGATTAGGTTGTGTAGGTCAGGCTTTGTTAGGTATGTACTCTCTGTGTTTTCACAGGGTCTGCTTGTACAGTATTAATTGCCACTTGTATTGGGAGAGATGCTTAGGCGTGCACTGCTTCATTAATAACCCAGAATAGAAAGATCAGGGTCAAAACAACATGTTAAACAAATCTGTGTTTTTCATGCTGTGAAGTCATTACTAATTTGGGGCTCTGAGTAGGCAGACTTGTTTGAATTTGGAATTCACAATGTTTCTCCCTCTGTTTTCTCCCAAATTGGAATGCCCAGTTGTATTGTATCATCCATCACCACAACCCCCGCTTACAATTGGCAGTGCACAGGCAAGCTTGTTATCTCTTCTGAAACACATACCAAGTGTACCTTCTTTTGACACTGCAATCCACATGCCGATCCTGCACAAGCATATGTCAGGAAGACATTTTTACATGCAGCTTTATACTGGCAGACTGTAAGTGGCTGACTGAGTGTGAGGTGTCTGATGATATGAACAAACCTTGGCTGACCTACCCATCCCTCTTCCTGGTGGAACAAAACCAACTTGTTCTGCTGCAGTGGGATCCCAATCATCATCAGCTGATGCCATGGCCAGGATCGAACCTGGGCTATAGAGCTCAGCTTGCAATTCATAGGGAATATCTTGACCACTGAACTAGTGTGTACTTCAATCATTTTTTTTAATCTGTGATACAACTGTGATATACAATGACAGCATTTTATGTCCTACCATGTGCCTGAGTTTGACTTACATTTCATCAGAGCTACATCTTTTTTATTTTATGCATTACCTCCCCTTTAGTCAGTATTTCAGTTGCACCATTTCATAAATGCGTTTATCAGACACCAATGAAACAGTGGCTCTGAATAAACTCTCATTTACAGAAAGAGGACGCTATTCCAGCCCTGAAACAGGCATTCCACCTGACCTGCAAACTGTTCAAAGAAAATCTCACATCAGTCAAATGGGACGAGTCCAAACTGACGGACTTCAGGATGCTCCTGTTCCGCCAATTCAAGAACTTTGCATCCTGTGTAAGTTTCACAAAATGTGACTTTCAGTCAGTATAAATTGTATAAAGTATAAGTTGTATTTGTTTGTTACCAATCTTTAGGTGCGGGAGCACTGATAAAATGTCACCCCGTCTGTTTTGTTCCAGATGAAAGACATGACATTTCTTACCAGACCAAGAAGGGACAAAAGGATGAGAAACTACTTCAAAGAACTCACAGGTTTCCTCTCATATGAGGTAGGAAATACATTTAATTAAATAAATTAATTAATCCTTCTTAATTCAGTGTTGGTATTTATATACAAAGCACATACATGTTTTGGCTCTGAACATACTTTAAACAATTTGTATAATTCTTACAGATAGCTCTTTATATGATGTGTAAGCAGTATGCCTTGTAAAATAGTGGGGACTTTTTAAACAAAAACCGAGGACACAATTAGCTTAAGTGAAACTATTGGAAAGTTTCTCTATTCAAATCAGATAGCGCACTGAATTTGTGTGATCAAACAAAAGAATGCTTTCTGTATGATTCTCTGGTCTCTGTTTCCATGTTTTATTTTCAGAACTATAGCTGCAGTGCCTGGGAGATTGTGAGAACTGAAATACTGACACTCCTTAGGAACCTTCAGAGGATCATCATCAAACTTTAAGATGAAAACGAGATTGCAGGATATGCTACAACCATTTCTAAGCTTCAGACATAACAGACTCTGTTCATACCTCATCTTTATTATTACCTGTGGAATACTGCCATCAATTCAAGCTCAGCTTTCAGCAGTTCAGCAGTGTTTTGGTTTGAAACTCTGACATGTGTGAGGAGGGTGTTATGTCATTTCTAAACTGTCAACTCTAAACTACTATTTATCTGTTTAATTATAAGCTTAATTACCTGTATTTATTTATTTATTTATTCACCTGTTTGTTTTATATGTATTATTTACATCAAATCTACTCATTTTAAATGTGTCAAAAAATATTTTTGTCATTCAAAAATCAGCTGTTAGCCTCAACCTCTTTTCCTGCATAGGCCCAGGTGGTCCAGGTGTGGGAAACTCTCATAAATGCTGACCCTGTTAATTCTGTTACACTAGAGTACTGTCTCACTATTCTGTAGACATAGTTTACATCGCAAACCCAGTTTGTAAAGATTAGATCCTTAGATCCCCTTGCAATGCCCCTTACTTCCCATGCAAACTCCTGGCTTGTCTTTTTGCAATCTGCCCCCTCACTGTACACAATGCTAATATGTCATTTGAACAGCTTCCTGTGGTTTAGCTGCTGTTTACAAATGAACAATTCACTAAATGGCTTTTCCTGCTTTGACATGCTTTGACATGTATGCAAAACAGGTTTATTCATTTTTCTTGTTGCCTTTTAATTGTTCTTGCATACAGTTGGTTTTAATCTTTTTAAACTTTGTCCTGCTGCTTATATATAGTTCTTTGGGGGTTTTGTTCTAGTGCTGTCCTTTGTATTGTTTATTTTCCACTGCATTTTATAAATATTTACCTCAAGTGTTCTGTCCTGTTCAGAACTTTTATTTTGTGAAATGCACTATACAAATAAAACATATTTATTACAACATAGTAAATCTATTTGCTGATTTTGGAACGCACAACATCAAGTCATATGCTACTCAACAAAGTCTGCAACCGTTTTCTCTTTGTGCTTTATTGCTGACATTCTTTTAACTTTTAAACTCAAAAATTGCTTGCCGTACATTACAACGTCTATTTCATCTCACAGTACATGCAGAGAATGTACTGTATCTGCACAGGCTCTTAGAACGAATATCGGACTTTGTGCCTTTTGGAACTAATTTATATTTTATTTTTTGTACCACGTGTTGGTGAAATTTGATGTTTTAAAGCTTGGAACTCAAAAGGCTGTTTAATATCGGTCTCGAATTCGTTTCTGTTATACCCATGCAGCTCCTTTCATGTTGAATAGTGATGGGAATAACGGCTCTTTGAAGGGAGCCGGATCTTATAGCCCTGTTCCTTTCCGAGAGCCGTTCAAAAGACTCAGATCGGTCGCGAACGTAACATCACTAATGTTGAACAGGTTTGGGTAGCCTGTAATAAGCTTTTAATTGTTCTAGGTGCCGACATACAATAGCTGATGTTACTAACAAAATTCCATGGTTGGTGCTCATATGCCATGTTTCCACTCACGAACTATGCACTCATTTCACTTATTAGCTAATTAATTAGCTAAATATCTGACAAAAATGCATTCCCCGACTATATCATTCCATAACCATATTCCATATATCATTCCATAATCATCTGTCAGCGGGAGGCAAGCAACTTGCGTTGGCTTTCGTAACTTATCATATGCTTATATATACTTACCAGTGCCTATATATTAGTGAATTCATAATTCATATTTTAGTGTAAACACTTATCGCGGAATCGGTCATGGTGAAAGTCAGAAGTTTCAGTCGAAAACAGAAAAGCTACGACGAAACATCCAACAGCAATACCAAAACCCAGGACTTTCGTTGCATCACCGCAACGTCATTTAACAAACAGAAAAGGAAAGTGGGTTCACGCGGCACCACAGGGGAAGGAGCTGCTCGATGCATTGTTCTTTGAGATTACCTTTTTCTTGTAAAATGTTTCCCTATTAAAGCAAAAATCGAATTCGGACTATTCAGCGTGATCTGACAGAACAGTTAAGCACCAAGGAAAAACCATGGAAAATTACGAAGTATCTTGTCATTGTGCTGAGGTATGTAAAACATCTTCAGATTCCGTCTAATGAAACTACTACACATGTTCAATAGATCTTTGGGAAATTCTCGAAAATCATTTAGTGCTGTGCAATGCAACACACGACAGCCTGTTTATCAAATATTATGTTCATTTGTAGCCCCAGACAGGTTACAACATATCCAAAAGTATACAAAGACAAATACGTATACAAAAGACTAATTGTTTGATCAAGATTAATTATTTAGAAATACAAACGATATAGGCATGACATTTATTATATTGTTATCACGAAATATTACCTCTGCTAAAACAGCAAACATCAATGGAGAATCGGGAATGAACTTAACAGGAAGGTGAAATTATTTTGTTTTGTGTTGTCTGGGGAGATTCTAACTAAAATTCACTTTATAGAAAAGGTAAACGCTAAGTTATATGTGAATAATTCAAACAAGCCATAACAAATTATCATAAAGCACAAACTGATCACCGAATTCCCTGCTAATACCGAAATAATTGACGGCTCTGTCTGTATCGCTTCCAATGAAGAAGGCCGTTGTGCTGCCTGAAAGACATGCGATAACCAGGAACTTGAACATATATATGTTTCTTTCTCTGCGCAGAGGTTTTCACTTGGTTGAAGGTGGATTCAGGAAAAAAAACAACAACAAATAATACAGCCAAAATGAATTGATACATGATATTAACACTGATACGTGGGCAGTGACAATATTCTGATTTCCAGTTATATTTAATATCTGGGCCAAATCAGGAAGTAATCGTTATGTAACCTGATTGTCTTTACTGCGACCGAACGGCTCTCCACAGCATTGCCATTACTAGTTTGGCCTTTCGTACTGTTCATGAGCCTCATTGGTTAGGGGAGGTTTTTTTTTTTTATCTTGAATGATTAGCCTGGTAATTTCACAAAAGAGGACGTGGATGTCCCTATTCCAGAAGAAATATGCTCATGTGACCAAAGTGAGACAATGTGAGACAAAACCAATATAAATGTCTTATACTAGCATATAATAAATGTGTGTTATATATGCTATATATTAATAAACACTGGGAATAAAACTTTTGTTCATCATTCATAATTTATTGAATTAACTCAGTTTATTGCAACTGTTCATACAGAGCTATGTCTGATTTTACTTAGACAAACTTAGAAATATTGTTCTGTGTAGGTATATCACATAGGAAATAGAGTTGTGTACAGTACTGTTGATTGAAATGCCTCAGAATTTGGGCTTAATTGTTTGAAATTATATTGCTGTCTCAGTCTCAATGTTGTAATAAAAAATATTATGATTTTCCCTCTACAAATCAAGACATTGTTTCATCTACCAGGTCACTGATGAGATCATTCAATTGTTTGGTGCAAATCCAGATTCTTTCTCTAGGGGTGAAAGGAAAGTATAAGATTTCTTGACAATTGTCAGCAACCAGGTGTATGAGCTTCAGAGTAGTGAAAGATTAAAATGGTAATGGAACTGCTGTGTCTAAATAAAGCACAAAATTCATGTATACATCATACACACAAACATGCAAGCAATTGACCAGTCATAGATTTCATCCCTGTTTTGACCAGTTTTTTCGGTTCTTAATTCAGATTCTTTCCAAGACCAAAAAGAACAAGAAATTGCATCTGTATTTCAAGAGACTGTACGGTACTGTGAAAATGAATAACTGAATGGTTGTACTGTGAAAATGAATAAATGAATAAATGCTTATGAATAACTGACATAAACAGTGGTAGCTTTGGTGGATTTAGTTTCAGGAATTTGTCAATCATGCATTGGAGCTTGTCAGGAGAGAAGCATTTGTGGAGACTGGATATCCAGCCATATGCCCCCACCAGTAAATGCTATGATGAGTCACTGTCTCTGAATTATAATGTATTATATAATTATTCATTTTGCAACATTAAATGCTAAACAGACTCACATTTTAAAATGTGGTTAATCTTTCATTTCAAATTAATAATATAAGCAAATGGGCATACATTAAGTATGTGGTGCTTGCTACCGTTTTTTTCTATATGTATGACTTGTGCACTTATTTCAAAAAGTTTGAAATTCACAGCAAATTTTGCCTTTCTTATTCATCATCTTTCTGATTTATAGTGTAACATCGATGTATACGTTTTTTCATAAATTTTTAGGCATTGGTGGAAGACAATAAACTAATGTAACTCATGAATTTGGTCACTGATGTGATGCTGATCAGATGTTTATGTTTAAAAACCTATACAATGAGTTGTATCTGGTATAGTCACACATTTTTACATAAAAAATAATTTCTAAAAACCATCTGCTTATTTATTTAAACCATAATTAAATCCCCCCCAGCCTCAGAAATATTGGAGTTTTTCAGCTCAGTGATGTTATTTCACGTATGTATCAGTTTTCACAATTCCTTGATTATTAAACTCTTTGACAGCATTATTAATTATTTTATCTCATTATTTATATACTTTCTCCTTCAATTTTCAGGGAAGATGATATGAAATTAATACATATTAGATGCCTAAAAAGGAAGCATTCTGACTCTAAGGATGTAACTGGTTGTTACATAAAATCAGTTAGGTGTCCCTAAAGCTAACAGACTTAAACACAACTGCACTACGCTACACAACATAATATATTATGTAATTATCTAGGCAATTCCATAACATACAATACAACACTGTTTGTTTATGTACCACATTACACTATTCTGTACTAATATTTATTAAATTCCAGGCCTGTTGCTATGGGGGTGCTTAGGGGTGCAGTGCACCCCCAATTGTCTCCTTATATCCCAATGTCTACATAGTATGTGTGCACCCCTGTGGATTGCACCCCTCTGTATTTTCTCCCAGTGCTGAGCCTGGTCTGGACTGAATACTAGACTGAAGTACACCAAACCAAAATAAGTGACACCAGTAATACTGTGCAATAATATACAATTTCATACCATGTTATAAAATACAAAGCTATTGTTAACTGTACCATACTGTGCAATACTATACTATACTATATTAATTACACAATATTAAACTAAACAATATCTGTCAGGGCACAGGCACGGACTCACATGCAGACCAGGCATACTCAGGTTCCAAGAGGCTTTATTTGAAGGGGAAATTGCAGGGCAGGTATGTAGTCCGAGGAAGAATAAACAAGGAGCAGGGATCGAAAACAGGAGCAGGCTGGGTCAACTGGGCAGGCAGGCAGAACAGGCAACCAAGGCAGGGCGACGGGAAGGGACGAAGCCAGACGTCAGGCGAAAGTCAGCACAGCACAAGTACAACACAACACAACACAACACAACACAACACAACACAACACAACACAACACCAACACAACACAACACCAACACCAACACAACACCAACACAACACAACAATCACGTGGGTACAAAACAGACAAACTGGCAATGAGACAGAGACAAGCAGGGTAGATAAAGGCAGGGCTAACGAGGAGATGGGATGCAGGTGGGCAGGCAGGCAGGTGGAGACGGTCAGGAAATCAGGTGGGCGGGGACAGGGCGGAGAGCGAGGCAGGGCAGGAACACATGGGATGTGCAAAAAGCACATGGATGACATTGACAGACAGGGAGAAACACAAAAACAACAGCTAGGGAGCTGACGAAGTACTGACAATATCATACTATACTATACCATGGCATACTATACTGAACTATACTATACTGTACTAAGTACTACCATTTATGTTACAATATTCAATACTGCAATATCTTACACTTTGCTGTTCTGTACTATATGATACTTTACCGTACTTTGTGAGGCTATGCTATGTGCCACACCATTCTTTCCACTCTATGCTACGCTTTACTGTTCTATATAATGATATACTTTATTTATTATACTGTATTTTGCTGTATTATGCTATACTACACAACGTTATAGACACTACAACATGTTGTGCTATACTGTGCCATACTGTTCTGTACTATTACTTATTCAGCTAGGCCAGCACTGCAAAAGAACAAAAATGAAGTCATTAATCTGCATTTTAGTGTCACTGAAATTTACTTTAATTGTTTAATTTAGTTTCATTCAGACTAATTAGAACTGAATCATGTTGTTAAATATACAGTCGGAGAGGGCAATATTTCTCCTGTCCAGCATGGAAACCAAAAGGAAGCTACTTTCATTAAAATAAATTCTTGGCATTTTTTCTTTTGCATTTCAATACCTTTCAAAGTCGCCCATGGTTAAGTCAGCACAGACAAAGTATTCTGTAGCCTATTATTTAAACTCAAGAACAGCTGCAAGAACGTATCTGCATGTAATGTGTGCAGATGGGCGGCAGTGTAGTGGTTGAAGAGCAGGACTTGAAACCGAAAGGGTGTGTTCAATTCCCCACTGGGACACTGCTGCTGTACCCTTAGGCAAGGTACTTAACCTACAGTTGCCTCAGTGAATATCCAGCTATATAAATGGATAACATTGTAAGGAAGTGATGGAAGTCGTTCTGGATAAAAATGCCAATAATGTAAAAATGTAATGTATGCATATACGTAAATTCCGGATATTCTTTCTACTACTGGTCCGCAAATCATCTGTCACTGCTGCTGAAAGACGGGCGAGCGGCGAATCCCTGACTCTGCTCAATCAGATAGATGGTTACTGTAGAGCACATATACGATTTGATCCCCACGATCAGATTGGTTATGCCGAGAACGGGTGTCCATGGTGTTTAAAATATGTTGCTTTGCATAGTGGACGCTTGGCTGGAGGTTCCACATCGGTCCATTTACCGAATTCTCGGTACTAGAAAGCGAGGTGAGGCGATGTATGCTTTACTCAACTAGGTGTTAATCTAATCTTGATATCTGCTCGGTGGGAACTTATATTAACGATTCTCTCAGTTTGATGCGCTCACACGTGGAAGAAAACTACATTCCTGTACTATATGTGCAGGGATCAGACCAGGGACGTTTCTAGCTATTGAAAAGATCAGGGGCTAAATCATGTTTGCCTGGGGCTTGTCTTTTTTCTGAAGGGAGATCGGGGTCGGTAGGTTGGGGAGGTTATATCTACCTTTATAATAAATAACTATTATCACACCTTCGGACGCTGCAAGTCAGGTTCCGCTCTGTTACTCAGTCTGTCTGTTGTTTTGCGCTAAACACCTCCTTTTTCAGGGCGAAAATATTCGGGGCTAGGCTTAAAATATTCGGGGCTATAGCCCCGAATGATCGGACCTAACGACGCCACTGGATCAGACGATCCGCAGCTAATCCCACAAATACTAAGCAAAACGTTTGGAAAGATTGTACGTTAACAGCACCTACTCTCGACTATTACTCGAGATGAAAATTTTCTCATAGCTCACTTCTTTTATCAATTCGCCGTTTGCAGGTTATATAATAAATAGGAGTTTTCGTTTTCATTCATTTGTTCAAGGCTGAGGTCTAAGCAGTGATAGAATACAGTGCAGAATCGCAGTGAACAGAAGGCCAAAAAGTTGAACGCTGCGAATAGCTGACAGAGGGAATTTTACTTCTGATTAATTTTAATTATCAGTCGACTACGTAATTAATACGTAATCACGAGAATATGTATAAATATACCAGCTACAGGCATTGTTTTAACGACTGTAACTGAACAGTAATCTCACTGCAACAGCCACTATCAGAGATGGCTCATCTGAAGCTACTCAGCGCCTGTCTGATTCTGTTTATCCTGTGTCACACTTTATCGACCACGTGCCAGTGGACACAGTTTAAACTGGTGGAGCTGAATAATAAGTGCATACAGCTGCTGAAAGATATGGTAAATATCTCATGGTATTTTAATGTATTATCTGTCTTGCCTGAGTATCTCTACATGCGCATCTACAAATGTTTTTGAATCATTTTTAATATACAGGGAGGCAACTTTCCGATTGTGTGCCTTAAAGAGAACATCAAACTCAAGTTTCCAGAGGGTGTTTATAGATTGTCAGGACATACTCAGGTAACCTGAAAAAATATTTAAATGTACAACACTTCAAAATGCTTATGATGCTAATGATTCTCGAGTACCACAATTCATGTGTATCAGGTAGTGTATATAGTTTTTAATCCTAATGGAGAAGGGTGACAATTGTTTAACACTATATCTGTCTTTATGTCAGGATGACATCGCTTTTATAGCGTACGAGGCACTGAACTACGTTGCAAAAATATTCAGTAACAACATGGATTCTACCACTTGGAACAATAAAAAAATACGGCTCTTCAAAAACTTGTTACATCGTCAAGTTGAAAATTTGGAGGAGTGCGTAAGTACTGTCATTTTTCTTCTGTAAGTTTCATTTGCTTCATTTAAATTCATGAATTAATTCTGTTTTTCTTTCAGTGTCTTCATAACGTCTCAAGTGAGATGCCTTTCTCCGGGGATGGAAGTTTCCCGGCAGCCAATATGATACTGAAGGAATATTTTGAGGAACTGGGCACGCTGTTAAAAGATAAGGTAACATATCCACGAACCATGCTATTGAATATTACATGCTTTAATGCTTAGACTAACTGGGTATATTCGTGCATGGAGCCCAGAGTTCTTTGGCAGATTTCATTATAAGCGTTTTCATTCGGCTCGGCAACAGGTTATCTGTGCAAAATTAAAAAAACGAAATTAGTCACGTAATGAGAAAATAATTTGTTTCACATTAACAAATTGCACATATTTTTGTTTATTTCAACTTGTACAATGTAAGTGAAGGCGACCCGAATAGCGCATCTTTGAAAACTATTTTCTAGGGTTGGCGCCTCTGCGCGTGGGAGATCGTGAGGAAAGAAGTTAGACATAACCTTGAGCAATTGAAGATGTTCCTAGAAAGGAGAGGAAGACAATGAAGAAACGAAGTGGTGCCAGGGGGAATGGCAGGCACTTCACGAAAAATACACGGGTGGAACTGAAACGGTAACGCGTTATTTATGTATCTAATTGTCAAGACTCAGGCAAGGACTCAGGCGCGGACCACGATAGCTTCGGGTTCCAAGCGTCTTTAATGGAATCGTCAGGCAGATCGCTAATCAGAAACCGGCAGGGTCGAAAACCGGAAGGCAGTCCGTGGACAGAACGAGGATCGGGAAAACGGAGCAGGCAGGGTCGGGAACCGGACAGGCAGGCAATCAGGCGAACGTGGCAAGGAGGCAGGCAAAAACGAGGTCAGGGTACGAGCAGGGTCGAAAAACTAGAAACACGCAGACAGAAGCAAAAAGCAAACGGCGGGGACGAAACAAGAGAAAAACACTGTGACGAACTAGCAACAGGACAGGGAAAAGCAGGGAAGATATAGGGCAGGGCTGACGAGGGGATGGGAAGCAGGTGTGCAGGCAATCAGGCGGGCGGAGACCGGGCGGGGAGCGGGGCAGGACTAAAACACAAGGAAAACAAAAACACAACAGCTAAGGAGGCGGAGCACTGACACTAATTATCGTTTTTTGTGCATTTATGTATTTATTTAGTCTGTTCGTAGAACAAGCTTATTGATCCCCTCAGTCTGCCTTCAGGGCTGGTGATTCCACAGAAACTGCCCTCTTTTGCCCTCACTGAAGCTCTTCAATCAGCCAGAGCATCCTCCCACCCCTCACTTTTGATTCTTGCGCACCTTTTTGCAGCCTTTGATACAGTGGACCAAACTGTCCTTCTGTCTACCCTGGCTACACTGGGGATCTCGGACACAGCTCTTCTTTGGGTTCAATCCTAACCCTCTGAATGCTCTTTGTCTACACCTCATAGCATGCCTATTGGTGTCTCCCAAAGGTCTGTACTCAGCCTCCTCCTCCTCTCTCTTTTAATATCACTTCTGTACTGACAACACTCAACATTTCCTGTCTTTTCCTCAATCTGACACACATATGCATGCATCTCATCTTACCTGAAGATGGATGATGGACCGCCACCTAAAGCTCCAACTGTTTATGACTGAGATACATCCCCTCCAGGTCTTCCCCATTTCGAGACCTCTCCCTAAGCCTAGACACTACAACCTATTTCCCTGATAACACTTCTTACTTGTCAGAAGCGTTGGGATAATTCTTGACAACCTTTACTTCAGAGGTTGCAGAAGTATGTTGGACATGCAGATTAATTTTGTACAACATCTGAGGGATCAGCCCCTACCTCACTGTGTATTCTATGCAGTTCAGGCCCTGGTCCTCTTATGACTGGACTACTGTAAATTCCTCCTTGCTTGTCTTCCTGCCTGTGCCATCAAATTCCTTCAGATAATCCAGAATGCAGCTGCACAATTTGTCTACAACCTCCCAAAACATAGTCGAGTCACACCCCTCCTCACCTCACATCACTGGCTTCCTGTTATTACTTGCATAAAGTTCAAAACCTTGGTGCTGGCATATAGGCGAGTGAATGGGACAGCCCCCTCATACCTCCAATCAGTCTTCAAACCATATATCACTATGCTCTGCAAGCTTGGGTCAACTGACAGTCTCTTCCCAATCAGGTTGCTCTTCTCTGGCATGATGCCTGTCTGTACTGGTCCCTCAGTGGTGGAATGAATTTCCCATGGGGGTCAGAACAGCAGAATCAAGGGCCATCTTCCAACACAGAATGAAGTCTGAGGAGGTTCCACCTCAATCACCACCCTCTAACACCTGCTACTTGTATTGCTTGTTGCTTACTTACTTGTATTGTGATGCATCATGGATACTGTGATCGAGTGACTGTGTGGTACATGGTAGTGTATGTACTTGACTTCCCTTAGTTTTCTAGGTTGTCTAGTTTCAGGTTAGCTCAAGTTAACTTGTGCTAGTGCTTGAATGGTGTTATGCTCACACTCACCGGTGTGGGAGTGTTGTTATCCTGGTCTGATGCTATTGCTCATTTAACTTGGATAGATACACTAATGTTCTCTTGTACTGGAAGATAATATGGGTATGTCTTCTAAATGAATGTAATGTATTTATTTATCTGTTCATTCATTATTTATTCATCCACTATCTATCCTCCTGCCTCCTCCCCTAAACCGTTTTGATGTGAAATTATGTTATGTAATATGACATATAATATAGAAATATATGTCATTTTATATAAAATGGTGTATCCCTCTGCAAATAAAGTCATGAATGTTTTCATATATTGTCTTGTTGCTGTTATGTATTTTTCTTGGGTGGGTGGAAGGGGACTGCAATAATCCAGAAGAATATTTTAATTAGCTGATCATGTGACTAGTTAGATGCATGCACATGCAGATGCAAAGTATTCTAGTTTTCATTCTGAGGTCTTGGTGGGATGTTTAATTTATTTGACAATTTCATCAATCACAAATTAAGCCAAGACACTTGTTCATTTGATGTAAGTCTTGTGTTAAATTTGGTGTATTGGGAGTATTAAAATGCATGGAAAATGTATAATTTTGTTGTAACACAATGACAAAACCACATAGCCACACCTCAAGGCTTGTAAACCTGAGGTAAAGTAAAATTTTGAGATAAAGCTTACTATTTTGTGTTTTGTATATTAAAATAATTTGCCTGAGATTTCTGAGATGCTGAACCAAAGGTTTTCTTGAGTCACTTCTCTTTAGCCTTAAAGCAACAGAAAACTATGATTCATTTGAAGGTGAAAAGAAAAACTCATAATAAATTACATGCAAAGGTAACAGCACTGACTATGTCGTAAATGTCAATATGAAGTCAGGACAGAGTCATTTTTATTAACTCAGAGTAAATATCAGGGATGCTTTGTCAGAGAAGAAATCAGTTGTAGATGTAGATATGTTTAACACTTGTACAATTTTATCAGAACCTCAAATGAAAACATTGTCTTGCTGAAATGTGTGCTCGAGCATGAGGTACGAGTGGTCTGGAGCAGACGTGAGATTCGTTTGTATGTAGGAACAAATTACGTATTTCATAGTTTGAAAGTGCTTACTTTGAAGGCCAACCTTCTCTCCTTTGCAGACATAATAACTATGTACATACAGAAATGTGTGTAATGAAAACCTCTGTTTCTTTACAATTCTACTGCATACACAGAATCCCCATGTGATAAAAAATACAGTGTATTAATGGAGTACAGTCAGCATGGGATACAATTCATCCTTAGTGGACAACATGACTTTGTTATGGGCAATACTAGTAGCTGACTTCATCTGTGCCTTCACCACCCAGTCCTCCCTCCAAGTTCTGCCTTTGACTGAGACCCGGATCTGTGCAGAGAACACAGCAACTCCTCGTCCAACTGGGCAGGGAGGTGGAGCAGGTTTGCTGATTTCCAGCACCTGGAAATTCACTCCTCTCTCTTTTTTCTGCAATTGTACATCCTTTGAACACCATGCAATCACTGTTACCGCACCTGTCAGAATCTATTTTGTTGTCATACATTAGGTCAGCTGGGCGACTTCATAGATGAGCTGGACATGTTACTGTCCTCCTTCCCTGAAGATGGCAGCCTGCTTGTGATCCACGGCGACCTGAACATCCACCTCAACAAACTTCAGGCTGCAGACTTCTTTACTCTTTTGGCCTCCTTTGACTTGAAATGACTCTGCACTCCAGCAACTCACAAAGCGGGCAACCAGCTGGACCTCATCCCTACACGTAACTGGATCACAGACAATGTCCTTGTCACTCCTCTACACATGTCTGATTACTTCTTCATTCAGTTTACTGTGTGTCTCCCTCCCTACTGTGCGTCCACCACCCTCTCCTCCTCTTATTTCCTTTTGCCACAAACTCTGTTGCCTCTCACCCACTCACTTTTCCTCCCTGCCCTCTCCCAAATACTTTTACTTTTGATGTAGACAATGTCAATGCCAAATGAATGAATGTAAATGTGAGGTTAATATACTAGTAAGATCAAAACATAGCATTCTAAAGATGTTTAATCTGGAAAAGATTCTATAAGCAAATTGTTGTTTTATATTATTATCATACTCATTATTATTATTATCATTATCATTGTTGTGATTATATATTTATATTTAAAAATATATATTTCCAATTAAAAAAATAACTCCTCATTGTCTCCCAGGAGCTTGCATCAACTGCATAATGTTATTTATTATTTTTTCTCTACACCTGTTACACTGTTAAAATGCCCTGGAACTGTTTGAAGTCAAATTTGTCTGCACTTATCCTTGCTTCAAGTCACACTCAAAAAAACCACTGAAACAAGACACACCAAAAATTTAGTTGCAAAGGTAATGCAATCCCTAACCCCTATGAAATTTCTTTTAGGAACTGATTCACAATCACAATTATGACATGGAAAATGGTCATCTGGGACAAAGGAAAGACAATGAATAGGTTTAACATCACCACCATCTTTGTCATATCAATAAATGGCAGAGCAACAAAATAAATATTCCATTCATGACTAAGGAATGACACTGTGATTTAAGTATTAACTAAATTATCTTATTGTTTCACCTTGAAAGCCCCCAGTAAATGAGTGTATGAGTCTTTATGTCACTGAGTTATTGTTAGTCAGAATGTCCAGGTGAAGAGTATGATTCATGGGCCTGGAACTACCTGCTCAAGGGGAAAAAAGTAGCCTTAATATTGTGAAAAGGGTGAGCGTTAAAATGTTAATTATATGCATACCATTCAACTAATCTAGGGGTTTAGTAGATATATCTCATTTCACAATTGCATGGCAATTGTAAATTATAAGGTCCCTGGGTTGCTAGGTAATGAGATACCTGGACTTCTGGGATTGACTGCATTTACACAACAGTACAGACTAAGTAAATAATATATAATAAACGTGCATATAAGTGTTTGGGTCAGTTCTGAAGTTTGTGACTTAATTTACTATGTGGGGTTGGCTGTGATTACTCCACATTAGACACACTGGGCCTATTCGTGCGTACGCACGTTTTTGTGCGCATAGTGTGCGTACGATCAAAAAGGTGAACGTCTTGGCGGCAGTGTAGCATAGTGGTTAAGGAGCAGGACTCGTAACCTAAAGGTTGCCGGTTCAATCCCCGCTGGGACACTGCTGCTGTACCCTTTGGCAAGGTACTTAACCCACAGTTACCTCAGTAAATATCCAGCTGTGTAAGTGGATAACATTGTAAAGAACTGTAACCTATGTAAGTCGCTTTGGATAAAAGCGTCTGCCAAATGAATAAATGTAGATGTTTTGGAATTCATGTCCTTGCTCGTATCTGGAATTTGTTCCAACGTACGGACGAATTCCACATCTCCAGACCCCTCAGCACATATGCAAGCACACACATTTCAGCAAGATGTTTTTTAGCATTCCGATAAAGTGTACAAGTACCACATATATGTAGACGAAATGTCCATTTGCAATTGAAATACTTCATCTAAAAACACACGATTCGGTTTGAAATACATAAAAAATATACTAACTAATCTAATCCATAGATTTATAATGTAATGAACTAACTTGCTAAACTATAAGTGCGAATCTGTCTACAGTGCAGAAAGTTTGATTCAGCGCTGGCTACGTGTGCGTCAGATTAGGGAAACAATCTCAGATGCGAAAGGAAACCCCGCTCACCGTTATTATATGGGCCTAAAATCCCACCAAAAGAAATAAAACAAACGCAGGTGAAGTGCCCATAAGTAAATTAACAAACGTTTCAGTCAAGCGACCTTCATCAGAGCTGTTCTGTATTATACATAGTTACGAGTAGAAACCATGACTGATGACCCTGCTGTTAGACTGTTAGGGAGGTTGCATGAAACCATATAAATGCACTCGCTCGGTGATGGAGCGCACTATCGGTGCGATAAACATTTATTTATTAACGCATTTTCACATTTCTACATTTATTCATTTTTATATATATATATATTTCCTTGTCGAAACACGCTCATGAGGTGCAGAGGTGGGTCATCCTAATATGATTGTTCTGTCCCGAACGAAGTTTATTGGAACTCCCTGCCACTAGGTGGCGGAGTTCAACCTACTTGTTATGTAGCTCCAATAATTGTTAATATACTGTAGAAGAATCTGCTTACGTAGCAGACGTAGCCTATATGTTTCATCCTACCTGCAATTCGTATTCAAGCGTCGTCTGTAAGTAAAATCTAACATGTTTGTGAGTTTATTTCATCATTATTTATGGATTTAGACAGTATTTGTGTTCTGTAAAATGCGTTGTGCTTTTAAATACAGCTAGCCAGCCAGCCGCACAGCTCTGTTGTTATGGTTGCCTGTAATGTTTGCAAAGTATATTGTCTACTGCTATTTAAAGATATGACACAAAATTAAGACAAATGTTAATTTCATTGTATACTCATACGCAATTATTTATGTTTGTCATAGTTTACTGAGTAGTTCCTGGCATAGTTCACTCTTCCTCTGGATGATGGGCTGCAATAAAAACCATTCAATATACAAGAGTGTGTGGACAAGTTTAACTATCTGCCACGTTGTTCCTCAGCGAGGGCAGAATACTGAGTCTTCTAAGGATTGGACAAAGCATTATTTCCTGTCTCACATGATATGGAAAGTGGGGGCCGCGTTGACAACTTTAGGTTACTTTTGTCTATGTCATGAGTTTTGTGTAGAACTGGTACTGGTGAGCTGCTTCACTGTGAAAAGTCAATTAATGCTTTGGAGTACAGGAGAAAGACTTGCTTGTTTTCTAAAGAGGAACAATCAGACATTATTTTTCAACAAGACAATGCTCCTGCCCACACTGCAAAGACCACCAAGAAGTGGCTTGAGAACAAGTCCATCAGGCTCATGTTTTGGCCTGGCCAAAGTCCAGATTTGAACTCTATAGAGAATATTTGGTCTCACATTAAACACAAACTAACCAGGAAATGTTTTTTAACTACTCATCAACTGTTTTAAGCCATCAACGCTGAGTGGAACAATATTGACTCTTCCTTCTGTAAGAAGCTGTCTGCAAGTTTACCCTCAAGGCTTCAACATTTAAAGAAATCACAGGGGAAAGCTAACCCATCATAAGTTACTTAATCTATTTGTTTAATTCTTGCTAATTTCCTGAAATGTTATTTGTTATTAGGACCATTTGCCATTTTGGGCTTAGCCCATTTTTTTTTTGCCCAGGAGTGTAAATTCTAGTGATAATGAAAACAATTTCTAATCACTGAAACAGGGATAGAGAGACATTAGGAGACAAAGAGCAGTTCTACACAGTAAGACTGCTCTACAGGTAAGCAACTGATTACATCTCCACCTTTTGCTTGTGATCTAAAATTATACAGAACATTAGGCAAAATACCATAAAAGAAATGACCAAACCTTCGGTTTAACAGTCCTGAAATATTGTTCTGTGCCGTTCCATTTTATTTAAGTCACAATGTCACAATGCCTCACAATGCATTTGTCTACTTTCTGTGCCCTTTAGTACAGCCTACCATTTTTTACTCAAAAGACCGTGGCTGTTTGAAAGTTTTCATATCAAATTAACTTTAATTACTCACATATTCTCATGAAATTACTTGGTTAATTAGTTGAAACAGTTTTGGAAAGTTATGGAGAACTTTTTTTTTCTCTTCAAAATTCAAAAATACAAGATAAAGGCAGAATAGGATCAGATCTAAGTATGAACATGAAAAGGCCAAGCACTCCTGATGAACAGGTGGTTATAATCCCTCAGGCAACAGGCATATGATATGAGAGTACAAAACATGCAATTACCTATCTTACAAATGGTCATCAAGTGTGAAATGGGTAATTTGCTGAATATAATCAGGAAATATAGGATTTAGTCAAATACACCATTAACCAACTCATGAGTATACATTTTACAGCATCTTTTTGTGAAGTCCACACATACATAATCCAGTCTCTTTCAGCATTCTAAAAGCCATGTAATTATTTAGACTAGTTTTTATGGCACTAGCCCTATGGTAAGAGAAAGGAAGTTTTCTGAGTTTTGAGACTCTCTGTCATTAGCTTACAAGATTTATGACAGACCATCTCATCAGGATTTTGAAACAGCTCATCTTCTATAGGATGGTATTCTCTGCCACCAGTCTCCCTGCTGTAAATAAAGATGAGAACCTCAAAGAGACTTAAAAATTCCCTGTTCAGTTAACTTCACCTCACTATGTTGTCTCAGGGAAAACAGTCTGAAGATTATGATGCGACTTCTGAGTGATACATTATGTATGAGACTTTCCTTGTGTATTACTTTGCTTGTGGCCTTGATATGTCCTTTCACAAATGCAAAGAGCTACAATGGACACAATGCAAATGTATACAAGGGACAGCTGATTCAGCCTACTTGAACTTAAAATAGTCGATCTGCATTTGGCAGCTTTATGTAAAACTTTACGTTTTTCTCTTTTCTTCTCCCTTTCAAATATGACAGTCATCACAACCTCACACCCTTTTACAACTGGGTTAAAGGCCAAGTATCTCTATGAACCCTAGTGGCCTGTGGGTTCCGTTCCCATCTGAGTCATACCCATTTGTGCGTCAAGCTGCTTCATGCCACAGACATTGGAAAAAGCTGAGACACAGACTCCATTCTTATTTAAGCTATGTATGCCATGCATAAATAAATCACAATGAGGATTCATGATCACCACAGGCAAGAAATTACTCAGGTGTGTTTGAAAGGCCTAGTACCTGAAAACTGGAGTGTCGGTGAGTCATCATGCAGTAATAGCATGGTGACGGCCTCTTTTTGGTATTGAGATTGCACCAAATTACGCCTCTACATCTACAAACCAGTTGGTACCCTGCGGGGCCCCACTGTGTTGGCTGAGCAGTCTGAAGCTCTGTTTTACTTGGTTGAGTTCCCTGGTCCTGTCAGACCTGTCTGCCCTTGTTTCTGGCATGTTTGGGACTTCCCACTGAAAGGTTCACATTGGAATAGGTCCACAACATTCTTGCCTGGAGGTCCAGGAGGGCATCTTACTATGTCTGACCTTGTCCTGTTGAGGCATCAGACATCCTCTAAGCATGGGATAATGAATCTCATCATTCATGCCTCACTTGATTTACCCACACTGTGAGGAAAGAGGTTTATACCACGAAGACATCAAGAGATGTACAGGGGATAGACAAAATAATGGAAACACCAGATAATATATGAAAATTTATTGACTGACAAGGAGCTGGGCCACTCTTTGCTTTCAGAAGAGCTTCAGTCCTTCTTGGTGTTAGAAATTTTGAACTGCGTGTCTAGTAGGATATTGGGTCATTCTACAAGAAGGGCCTCCAGTCTTTTGAAAGATGAAGGAGGGGGAAAATTACTCCACATTCTGTGTTTCAGAACGTCCTGTAAGGGTTTAATGATGGCTAGATCTGGAGATAGAGACCATGGAGGGTGTCTAATTTCATCATGGTGTTCATAAAAGCGTTTAGTGGTGTGTATAGGAGCATTATCATCTTGAAATATGGGAACATCTTGAGGAAAAGTTTTGCACAATAGGGTGCACTTGGTCGCCTAAAATGTCTTTGTATACCCTGGCTGGAATTTTACCATTCAGAGTAATAATAAGACCCAGTAACTCCCATGAGATGACTGACCAGATGGCCGAACAGATCCACCACCATGTTTAAGAGGCAACATGGGCTGAAGACTTATTTTGGCTTTATTCAAATATAAGCCTATCCAGATGTAGGATGGGTTAGAAGTAAAGTCATTAGACCATCTTACTTCCATTGCTCTGATGTTCATTTTTTGTGTTCATTACACCAGGTTATGCATTGTTGTCCATTGGCCTTGCTTACCAGCGGTTTCTTAATGGCAACCCTACCATAAATATCAGATTTGTGAAGCTCATGATGTACAGTTTTTTGTTGGGACTAGGTCACATAGGTGTAGATTCAGTTCTGTGGCAATCTTTCAGGCCGTTGTTTTCTGATTTTTACCAACTATTCTGCTAAGTTTCTGTCTATCCCTCTCGGTGAGTTTGAACTTGAGAATTCATCTTTTCTGATGCAGTTTTTCCTCTTTTGGTGTACACCATCATTTTTCGACAATGGTTCCCTTTACACGTGAAATAATATTGACATTTCTGTGACTGATGCACCTACAATTTGGGCACCAACTATTTGACTTTCAAAATCTGTTAGATCTCATGTTGCTCTACAAACACATATGAAAGTGTTGATTTTAAAACGTCTTATACTGCACAGCAGAAACATATTCTTAATTAGTATCGACATTAATATATAGTAAATGTGTAGACTCCTTTTAAATTGCAATGTAATTACTTCGCATTAGTCCTTTTCATTTATGGTCTCAATTATTTTGTCATTTTATCTCCCCTATGACAGAAAACAGCACTATATTCTCCACCTGAATTAGTTATTCACTTTAAGATCCCAATACTAGATATGTTGATGTTATGGTATGATGAGCTGATTGCTTGTATTCAGTGATTGCATGTATTGATACCTGTGTCTTCTTGTACCAATAGCAGATAAAAAAAGAATTATTTCTGTGCCACAAAAGAATTTTTAAAATTTTTAAAAAACAAATAGTAAATAAACAACAAGGAGACAGGATTAATGAAAAAGTATAATATGTAAATTCATTACTCCCATTACTCGGCAGTGTAGCATAGTGGTTAAGGAGCAGGACTTGTAACCGAAAGGTTGCCAGTTCAATCCCCGTTGGGACACTGCTGCTGTACCCTTGGGCAAGGTACTTAACCCACAGTTGCCTCAGTAAATATCCAGCTGTATGAATGGATAACATTGTAAAGAACTGTAACCTATGTAAGTCGCTTTGGATAAAAGCGTCTGCCAAATGAATAAATGTAAATGTACTCCCATCAACCACAGTAATTTTGGGATCACATACAGCAGACTGCACAGGTGCTAAATGAACTATTCTGTGGCACCCAATAATCAGCCATGGGGCAAGGGTCTCTTAATTTATTGCCTGTTTCACAGTTTATTTTAGTGAAGACAAAAAATCGTGGTAACCATGGCTGTAGCCTTCTGGAAAATGGAAAGTGAAAACAATCCAAAAGTGAAACGAGACAGGTATCAAAAGGAAAAAAAAAACATGTGCATGACTCCTCTTGCCATCACTATCTAGTCATTCATACACGACTAATGGTATCATTAAGACTCACTATGTTCGGAGGGCTGTCTCGCCGGAAAGAACAAGAGAGGCTTTCACAAAGAGTAAACAAATTGAAAGCCACAATGATGCACCACACAAGCCAAACCTCAGGGCCTGAGGCGTGTTTTAAGTGTTCACCTCACCTAAACCCTGAATAGTAAAATTGAACTCATTACGTAAGTTGATCCACTTTTCAAATAACATCCGTGCCAAGTTAAAGTTTTAAGAACAAACAGTAATTCCCCTTAACAACTACTGTAATAGGGGCAACAGATGTTTAGTGGATCATGTACCACAAGATCAAAAAGACATATTTGGAGTTTTGAGAGAAATTCCTTCTCTCCCCCCATATCTGCAGACAGACCCCAGGTAGCATCATTTACCTGAGTCAGAAAAAAAAATAAATGTGTAGTACATATAGTATCAGCTAATCAATGTCCACTTGGCAAGGAGCATTTCCTGTGAACACAATGGCATGCCAGACTGGGCTGAATGTTTAAGGCTGCAATTTAAAAATTAGAAACCAATTTAAGTTACAGTTATAATCCACACTTGATGGAATTATGATCAAATGACACAGAAAAAGGCAAATAACTGTTTCAGGGTTTCAGCTGCTGCTGCTTCCCTCATAATCATTACCTCATAACTTCCTGTCAGGGTTCCAGGCTGCTGCTTCCTGGCATGACCACCACATGGCCTCACTTCCTGTTTGTTTCCTGTCTCTTTTAGTTAATGTTTAACACCTGTGTTGATTAATTATTGTTGTCACCTGTGTTGCCTGTTATTTAAGCCTTGCTCTTTGCCGTGCTTGTTGCTCAGGCTTGAGTTGCCATGCTTTGCGCATGCTCTACCTCCACATCCTTACCACCTGGCAGAAACTCTTCTGGGTCTAACCTGCATTCAGCAGCCACCTTCCCATCATCTGAGAGGCACAAACAGGAGAAAACGGTACTGGGCCAGGGTGTGATGGCACTGTGTTCCATGCAAAGTAAAAGTGCCAGCTCTGTCACTTCAGAACAGAAACTGTGCGCTGAGTGGGTAACGTTGTGCTGACCTAAAACAACCAATAGGACTTCGAGGAAGGCATTCCCTATGGCTGCATGCTTGACCCATTTCTGAACCTTCTTCCTTTTCAGCAAGACCTCTGCTGGGCCTGAGGATACAGAGCAGCCTCCTGGGAGAAGATGCAAATAAAAAATATGGGGTTCCTGTTTGTTGTATGATTGTCACCAGCAGCAGTGTGGTGTAGTGTAGAGTAAGAGCAGGAGGTGTAAGTGGCTGGTTTGATCCCCAGATGGGACACTGCTGTTGTGCTCTTGGAAAAAGTATTTACTCTGAATTACCTCAGGAAATGTCCAGCTGTATAAATGGATGATCTGTAAACAAAGCAGTTTTCACTGCATAAAGGTTTCTGCCAGACCAGGCAACAATACACTTTTATATTTTTCAGAAACACCACTCTGAACAACTGCAGAGAAGTGTCAATGCCACCAGAGGGCAGACTTAGTATTACTGTCAGACCCATTTAGATGCATTTGCAGAAAGTAAGATGTTGTAATGCCTATATGTGTATATATATATATATATTCTGTATTATATTCTAAATCACTTTGGAGACACACAAGACTGTGTTGAGAAGAAGCAACCGTCTAAAGCACCACAACCTGATTCTTAGACTCTCCTCCTCTTTTTGCCTCAGATAACCATTTGTCTCATATTTTGGACTCAAAGATTATGTTTGGTGGAAATATCATCCATGTCTAAGACCTAGACAGCTCCATGACTGCAGTTCATATTGTACAACAACACAACCTAATCTCAGGTTTCACTACGAATTCATTACATGAAATGAGTCTCTGTTTTTGTCCTTTTATATCTGCCGTACATATCTCTCAATTTCAATACTCTCAGTTTACAGATACAGACATTTTAGCCTAGGCTTTCATCCGTATATATCCTTGTTGTCTCACAGGAACTCAATTTAACTACTCGCAACAGGTGATAACAAATTAACAATCAATCACACTTACTTTGTGAGAATAGCAAAGAATAGAAACAGCAGCAGTGTGGTGTAGAGAGAATAAAGAATTTGAAACAGATTTGAAGTGTTGAGTCTACTGACCAAATATTTTGTGTGTGTGAGCTACACTTATAATTATGCATGCAATTAACCGGTCAATATCTGAGATTCATCCACCAAGGACATTCGGCCTGGATGCTGTGCTCCGGAATGTGTAAAATTACCTGTCAGAGCCTGAATGATCTGTATAGTATCAAGTTCACTCCTCATTTGAACACCATCAAGGAGACCTTGAAAGCACAGATCTAATAGCTTTATGATTATGAATCACATAGTCACTGTTATGGTGAATATCTTATTGAATATAGCTGTCTATTATCACTGACCTCCGCCTGTCATGCTCACCACTCATTCAAATGCCTAAACTGCAGAAGAGGAAAAATAAAATATCCATGGTGAAAATAACCACATTGCATACAGTGCATTCATTACTTTCATGGCACTCAGCTACTACATAATAAAATGGATAAATCAAAAAATAAACAAGATGGCTTGATCAGTGAATCAAATGAGAATACATGAACACATTCTTTAAAAACCCTGCAATGTCTGTCACAATAAAGCCCCAGTGGCAAACATGTCCAATGCTATAAATAAATCATTCTCTCTGCAGCTTCTTTTCTGTCTTTTCAAATCTAATGCTCAGGAAACCTTCCTCAAAAATGTTTTCCCACATTTTCCACACACAATTAAGCTTATTTCTAATCCCTATTTAAATTATGGACTGTACTGGATTTTCATCTTTTTGATTACTTTGCATAATAGCAAAACCAAAATGTTCTCAAAAAACTATTGTAATAATTTGACCTGCTTCAACAAAATTTGCAACTTCAACAAATTTGTGCACTCCTGCATGAAATTTCGGTAAATATAAATAGTTCATTTTTTAAAGAATTGTTTGGTACTCTCAAATCTCATTCATTTCAGGTATAAATGTTACAATGTCTTCATACTCCATTGGGCATATATAGTTAGCAGAGAGCCATCTTCTGGTGAATACTATAAACAAACAATAGGAACCGACTAATACTATGGGATGATAAATAAGGAGCTGTGTCATTGAATTTGGCTGGTCATAATGACCTCTGTTTTGCATTGTCAACAGGTTACAGTGTACAAATATGGTATAAAGAGATAAATAAAAAGAAACATACAAGCACATCTGAGACCATTAAGTGCTAAAACAGTGATATCATAGTGACCTGAAAACTCTATTAGGACAGTCGGCAAGACCTCCATGTAGGGAAGCTATTTTTTATGCCACTGAAACTACTACTTGTATTGTTGTTATACAGACACTTACTCTGAGAGGTGATTTCTGGAAAAGGCCCTTCCCGTGCATAGTCAGGTGTGCCTTTGAAGCTTTAGCTGTTGAATAAAACGTCACAATGGCAAACAAATGTTTCTGACATACCCTTACAAGGTTAATGGCACCAAATTGTGAGAAAATATTCCAAATACATTCCTACAACAAAAATAATCAAAAATAACCAAACACAGGTGTACTGTAATTAATATCCTAAGAGTGAAACTACACCTTATGATAGACTTAGCTGTCAATGTATATTATCAACTACACAGATGGTGTTTATTAATGGTGATTGATGGTATCAGCCACTATTATGCATAATATTATCTATAAGGCCTATTTATACACAACATTGGATGCCTGTTCCAATACATTTGGCATTATGTTAAGTTTTATCGTTCAACACTAACAACATGTTCTATAGATAATAAGCTGCTGAAAGTACCTTTATATGAAGATGCTAGTATTACACTATCCAAAACATAAGCCCTTATCATACACCTGTTGCTACATATTCCACCACTCTGTAATGCAGACAGTGGACTTGTTCGCTTACACATTTAACTCATGTAGATATAAGCCCCTGAAAATGTAGGGAGAATACCCCAGGCAAACACCTTTTTGTTGGTTGCACTGGGTATTTTAAATTCGATAATGTCAGCTTCATTGTCCACACTTGAAATGAGACCTTAGTGAAGATACTGCATCATGACGCTAGTGTTACATTCTGCAAATATGGCACTTCTGAAAATTAATAGTAAGTTGGCTGGTTCAGTAATATATAGCGTATCAGCCTCCATTCTCCATTCCAAATTTACATTTGTCGCATGACATATGTCATCTGAAAACACCTGCTGTACATATAGAAACGTGGTACACACACATTTAGGAATGATCAGTTACTTCCCACTCCAGTCAATCATAATAATAACAAAAGTTGGTAGCCTGTAGTATTGTACATGTAGGCACCCGAATGTTTATTTTTTATTTTTGGAGGTTAGATATGATTAACCATCACTTTTTGTGCATAAAATTGCATTCAATTTTTACAATTAAAAAAAAATGCTTGTACATGAGGATACATTTTCAAATACTTCTCATCGGTAACTATGCACTTCCCTTACACATGTTCTAAGACATATGCTCAAAAGAGATGATGGGAGGTCACAAAGAGTATGCTGTCAGAAACTTGACCCAAATTCTGAATGTGTTCACCCAAGATTGTCATGGGTGTGTCATGTCAGAGTTTAGTCAGCGGTTGACAATCCAAGAAAGGTTGAAGAAAGGCCATTTTGAGTGAAAGCCTAACATGATGCATCCAATTCATATAGATTAATACTCTTAAGATCAGAAAGTGAAAGCATTAACATGGTCACATTTCAAAGTTGTTTTTAACATCATAAATTCAGCTTGTTTTTGTGTTTGTGTCCTGTGTTAGCAAATCTTTAAAGGTGCTGCTAAGCATATTCATGATGATGATGATAATGATAACAACAAGAACTTGCTGAAGGTGGTAAGTACTGGTACAACCACTTTTACCAAAAATAATTATACGCTTTCACTGCTGTGTCTCATCTTATCTTGGCTCAGAGTAACAACCAGCTAATGGAGTGTTCATGTTCAGCTGTGTGTATCCATCAGATGGGAAGCTGCGCTTCTATGCAAATACACAGGAAGATGTAACAGGAAACACATGCAGACACATGAGTTCAATTAGTCCCGTCTCATTGTTACATTTCACAAAATTTCAGGTCTTGTAAACAATGAGGAAATTTTATTTAACATTTTCGCATGTACAATCACACTGGTGTGATTTGCCGTTTAGCGCATATGCTAAAACCGGTGCGATTAGAACACAAGATTGGAAAAATTCTAGCTAATTTTTAGCTTTGAGGGAACAGCGATTTAACATAAAAAAATATAGTAAATGTGGTGGTGAAAACTATGCGAAGCTTAACAACGCTAAAGAAAACATAACGAAACATGTAACGAAATACGCGCTACATAGCATAAACTAAGTTACGTGTGAAAGAGCTAATTTATCACAAAACCATTAAAACAATACTATTTGCTAAAACACACCTTAATAAAATGGTTTCAAATGATAACGTGACACCAACACATTGGCTAAGGTTAACAGGTTTCCAAGGACAATACATGAATGAGGAGCCAAAAGGCTCACAGGTCTTTTTAGAGGTCAGAAGCCAATGCACTGCAGGTGTCTTAGCCAAGTGAGGATGCTGCACTGTTGGATTGTTAGTAAAGAATTTATTGAAATACCTAATGCCTAAGACCATTATTGAAATACCTAAAAGTTTGTGATGTTCTTTAATCATATCATGATTATCATACATGGCACTTAAAATTACTGTTTTGCATCGTGATTTGGTTTGGCTATTAACTACTGCATCAAGTAGTTGTCAAGAGTAACATTCTGTTCTGTATTATGAACCACTGTCATGAAACAGCTAACATAGCTTAATAGGTACGTAACTACTAACTAATATGAATTATATCATTGTTTGTATTAAGAACTTTCATAAATCATTTATGCTTCCTCAGATTATAATGTTTTACAATGGTAAAAACAGAAATGAAAAAGAGGAACATATTATGATATACAGTATAGCTCTTACTTATTTCTGTTCGTGGCTCTAAGTATCACAGGTGAGGGGGGATGTTATGACCATGCCATCACGGAAAGAACAAAAATGAAGGTTTTTGTGGTTTTCACACAACTGCTCTCTGAGCATAAGCAACAATGTGGCATGGAAAATGACCTGAACAAAGCTAAATTATCCATCCAGTTCATATAGATTACTACTACTATATGTCCACATTATGGTCATAATGTGGGCATAATTATGACCAAAAGTATGTCCACATTATGACCATGGAAAAAGGAGTGGCTGTTAATGACAGGTTTACAGTTTCTCACGTTGGAGTAAGGCTCATTTACATTGCACATACAACACAAAATGCTAATATTAATACTTTATTGAAAAATAAAACACAGCAAACAATACTTTTCAATAACAACATATGCTCTACCCAATGAAATGGTGAGTAGAAACTTTTTTGAGTTTACATGCAAAATGTACAGAGGACAAAAATGGCATAAATACATAAAAGCATACATTTACAAATTAGATCGGCTACAGTGTATGAATGCTTTAAGTATGTGTCTGTGTATGTGTTTCACCCACTTAAGGAAGAACAGCACATTGGCATGGCAGATGCATTATATGCATATTTGACAGCGGAGCCAGATGCTCAGGCTTCACCTTATTGAGGATTACCTCTGTATGTCCACAGTCTATGTATTATCACTGGTCCACAATATTATTAGTGCATGCGTACAAATCATATAAGCACCTGGTCTGGGACTGTGTACATGTACTATATATATATACATACACATATAAAATACATAGAAAATAAGGTGGCTATAATTCACTCCAGCACATGTGAGGTGCCTATCCCAATGAAACTCAATCTATTCTGCAAAGGAGAACACAGAAACAACTGTGAGTGTTCTACTCCCTTGAGTTCATCATGACTCTGTTTAGTTAGATTCAATGGATGATAAAAGCAAACCAACTTCCGGTATGGATTTGTACCACTCTAAGGTGGCATTCTGCACACATTTCACGTATTTTGGCAAGTGGCTGTTGGCTTACCACAGAAAAGACCTCATCACATCCATTATAGTGGCCAGAGCAATTGGTGCTATGCTGGGGCAAATTATGTCCACATTATGACCATGGAAAAAGGAGCGGCTGTTAATGACAGGTTTGCAGTTGCGATTGCATTTTTTTCATAGCAGGTGGTGTTGGTTAAAACCACCAGTGTTGCTGAGTTCTGTCAATTAGAAGACATGTCTATGATTACGAGGAGGAAAACCTTCATTCCTGACTTGGAGACTCTGTCTGTTCCCAAGTGGCTTCTGAAGGCTGGCTCAGAGCTGGGATATCTTCATAGAGACCACAATGCTCAATTTCCAACCCCTGCACAAAAGAAAAAAAAGAAACAATATAAATAATATATAACATAATATACATACACAATATCTGTAAACAATACAAAAGACACACAATTATGAATATGTGCCAAACAATACAGTCAACCATCCATTCAATTTGGTGTAGCTACTCTAGGCTAAACTGATTTTATTTAAAGTAGTCAATTTTATTTAAAAATTGTTTCAGTTTAGCCCAGTAGGAATTGAATGGAAAAGAATACAGTGTTAATCATCCTGTTGAGAGAATGAGAATTGTTCAAACACACAAAGGAGTCTCATGATGTCTTTGGGGTGGGGGCTGGGGGGTGGAGCTACTGAAGCAGTGTGGGCCTGGACAGCCACAGCTGTGAAGAGGCCCAGTGATGTCACAGCAGGCAACTTCCTCTCACTCTCATGCGGCATTAAGCTTTCCATCCTGCGTGGGTCTGCTATTCAAGTCACATCAAGCATAGATGACCTTGTTGTTGCACCTGTTTTCTCATTGTTGGAGGTGCTCTTGCTCTCTGCTGACAGCCTTGATACAAACATTTCTTTCCTTTTTATCACAGTCAACCAGCAAAGATCAGGCATACCTCATAAGTGTGGTCCTCTTCAGGTTCCTCATAAATAGCATCTTCCTCCTTAGCCTGGGAGAAAATAGAAGTCATATCACTACACTGACAGAGAAATAAACATCTTGCTAATGACAAGTTCATAATGGCCATATTGGCCTGTACTGCATATAGGAACAGTATGAAAGAGACCTGTAGTTCATTACAGCCATGACAATTCATGACAATTCATCATTATTTAAAAGAAACAGTAATACCATTGATAACACCCTCCATATATGAATATACAGAAATACAGAGCACTGATTCCACTTTGGTAATCATTACTAAGAGTGTAACACACTTTTTTCAGGTGGAGGAGCAGTGGGGCAAGGACACATGACACCAGCAGTAGAGCCTGGATGATAATCATGACATCCTTCATTTTGGTTCTCCTCATAGCTTCCCGTGTATCGATATGCCCTGGGGATGGAGAAGACAAGCATGAAACAGCAGCATGAAGTATATTGCTGTTTGGGTCATTGGACAAAATGACACTGCACATCTTTGCAAGAGTGAAGACTTCTTTTGCTTTCCTTGATGTGCATTGTGAGGTGTATAAGTTGAGAGGATGAGTGCTGACTAGGAGTGAAATGGTATGATATTTTCATGGTATGATAATTGTACCAAAAATATCACAATTATTGATCCATCACACTATCATCATTTATAACACTTTTTAATGACAAAGAAATCATTCAAAATATATTTCAGTCAGTTTATATTGCTTAGTTGGCTGATGACACAGCTGGGATTATACTCAAGTCCTAGAGAGCATCTTACATTTGAAGTAAGTGCTTTACCCACTGAGCTACCCAAGAGCCTCTAAAGGGCATGACTTTTGCTAATATGTAATGCCCTGTATTGTTGTACCTGTATAGTACAAGCATGGTTGTGTGACATTATTATATATCATAGTATATTCTTTGATTTGTGTTATTAGTATTTCATAATTTAATATCACAGAATACTATTTAATCCCTAGTGTTGTCTGCAATGAAAAAGAAAGGGCATTCCCCTAAGTACTTACTGTACACTTGCAGTTCAGTCCCTGACCCCCAGACGTTGTTAATCTTGCAGAAGTACACACCACTGTCCTCTGGCTGCACCATCTTGATGCCTATCCAGGCATTCCGTGATTTGGACAGCAGTGCAATCTCAAAGCGTTCGTTTTCGACAATGGGATTCTTGAGCAATGAATCGTGTTTTGGGCTTTTGTACCACTGGATCTGACCAGACGAGTGTTCTTCTGGTACTATACAGTACACTCTCACATAACGGCGGCTTTTCACACCCAGAAACCGTGGCTTCTGGAGGACGTCCTTACTCACTGCAAACACAACCAGGAATAGAGGCTGAAAATGGTGGTGTCAGGCAACTCGGTGGTCTTAAACATTAGCTGAGACCATATCGCTGAACAGGTTACAACAACAACAACAACAACAACAAAAACAACATATGATCACATTTTTTAAGAACTGGATCTATGCCATGATGTCATTAACATGCTATTCCACAAGGATGGAACACCATATGTATGGTATGTATGGTGACCCTACGGAGGTCCAAGTAACTCAAACCAATTAAATATGTTATGCACATGGGCATTATTGTGTATGCACATGGGCATATTGTGTATGCACAACTGAAATTCGTTCTCTGACTTCCTCTTTTACTGGCAGATGGTCTCAATATACCACAGTGAAAATAAGTCTGAGACTCAAGGTGGCTGTCTGACAAGAAACCATGAAGTGCACAAACAGTCTGAAACAGTACATTGACTCAAGAAAATAAGACAAACTTTAAGCAAGACTGCAAAACTCAAACAACTCAACAAGGCTTACATTACCAATATTATGCGACCAAATAGTGCGAATGTCATTGGGTTGCTCCCCTAAGATGATATTTTTCAGTGCTACATTTGCCTTTTTCAGCCAAAATGAATACTTCCTGGGTGAAACATACACATGTAACATATCTTTCTATGTAACGAAATCTTACCTGAGAAGTTCACCAGAGCAATGAGGCAGAATCCTAAGAAAACACACTGCATGTCTTTTAACAGTCTTTTCAGGTTAGCTGTACAGAAAGAAATATGAATCAGAAGTGTTCTGTACACCTCAGCTGTGTGGAAATGTATGTGTCCTCACTTGTAGTGCCAATAGCTAGGTCTGATACATTCTGTTAGCACTTCCTTCTACATTGTCCCCAAGGGACAGGGGTGTATGTAAATGAAGTTGCTGAGACAACAGACTGTGCAACCATAATAGGCCATCACTGTAAATCCTTATTCAATTGTTTTGAATATTTGACCAGACCACCTATCTGTTTGTGAGTATGATATTTCCTGAAGACATTTCTTAAAATAAGAATTGTACACTTGAGATTCATGATGTTTACCGTTGGTTGTTTGAGGATGGTCTTCTGTGAAAATGTTTTCATATATATCTTAATTTTTTAGAAACGTATTCTATGATATATATTACATACAGCCGTTCAAATATATGTAATTTTATGCATAAAGAAATCACTATAATATAATATATACACTATGTGCATGAAATTGAAGTTTAAATCATTTTTCAGGGGATGTCTAACATATAAAGGCTTAATAATAAAGATCAATAAAAGTAGGTATTGTGACAGCTGTTACCACAGAGTAATTTTATCAGCCATCTTGATCAATAGAGCAATTTGCACAGCTTATATCAAAAGTGTTACGTAAGCATCCCATACACCAGTTGTGCAGGTCCTGGGATGCAATAATTTTTCAAAAGGAATATCTCTGCGGTTCCAACATGGGTCATCTAATAGCCAGCAGAGGTCAGTCCAGTGTGAGTTTGCAGTGATGAAAGAGGACACGTTTTTGAGAAATAACTTTGACAAGCGTCATAGTCCAGACCTCTTTGAAAGGTGAAGAGCTAAGTTACTACTACAGCCTACATCACAAGAGGAAGACAATAATTCAATAAAAACAGAATTTCCCTGTGAACATGCTGCCATTACAGGCATCAACCCTTGTGAAAGACAGGGATGTTTAAATGAGTTCTGCTCTAGTGCATTCACATTCAGACAGACATTCAGATTCAGACAAACAGTAATACTCTGAAGGTGACTTGCCATGGTCCTTGCCACCCACTGCTGACCAAAATAGTGCTGACCCATGGGATGGGTAAAAGCATTTCCTTAAGTAATTGTCAAGAATGAGAGAAAGGCTGAGTGCAACCGCCAAGCCACTTGTCATTCAGAATAATGAATGTCTGAGTCTCCAGGCCACAGAGTATGTCAGAATCCTATGAATAGACAGGGTTATGAAATACTTCCATTTGTCTCTATTACATGACCACTGCCATCTTCTCCTGGAGGTGCACACTTAATGTATAGTGGCCCTTTTAGGTGTGAATGCATAACTGTTTTAGACACCTATCACATTACGTCTGATTGAAATTTGTGTCTGTTACTTCTGCCTGTACCACAGGGTAAAAAAAAAAGATTTTATTTGGGAAGAGGATGAAGGGACATCATTTACCTGTCATCAAGCATATTTTTAGTAACCCCCAAACCTCCCAGATCAGCTTTGACGAATTTATATTTTGCCCTTCACAATCCTGAAGCTGCTGTGACTAATGTATCAAGTAAGTATTGTCAATTTTAGATTAATGACATAAAGATTGCAGCCTGTAGTAACAGTACTATGTGACCTGATTCCCATTAGTGCAAGTCCGACTGGCAATATAGTTCCACTAATCACTGGTATACTGGACTGTGGCCTCCTCAGTAAGGATACAACCTGGGCCAGCGACAGTACTGAGTGTGGCCAAAACATGTTGGGTAGCAGTAGTCATGTCTTTGGTCTGACAGCTGACTGTTAACAAAAAAAAAAAAAAAAAACCTGCGCTTAATCAGTTACAGAAATGCAAAAATTACAACCCATAGGCTCACAGATATACTGTTATACTGGTGGAGGAAAACACACTTTTAAGACTTTACCATCAGATTAATACTGCACAATGGAAATACAATTTCTGTTCTTTTCCAAAAGTAGTTAGACTTTGTGTAGCTTAGTAATGATAAATTTGCTGGAACATCTCAGGGCGAGGTTGTAGGTATAGGAAAAAACCACAAAATTTAAATAAATAATTTCATACCCTGTAACACAGTCATACCATGTAGTACACAACAACTTGCTAGTAGTTCAACAGGTTGGCACAAGATTATAACCATTTTTCTTTTCAAAACCCACACTAATGCATTTACATGCTGTGCCTGCAATAGGGGAAATAGCTGTGATGTGTCTCTTCTTTAATTCTCAAGGGATATAGACTGTTTGTGCACTGACTGTAACCTGGGCTGCTGGTGTTGCAGTTAGTGAAGTGTGTCAAGCACACTGCATTTTTAGCCTCTTTGAAGCAGCTTGCAGAGCTCAGATAAGCCATAACAAAGTAAAGCCCTCATATCTTCAAAATGTATGCAGTTAATAGTCTAAAATGGCTGCTCTGCAGGCATGTTTTATGATTTTTACCCACTACAGTGGCCTCCCTGTCATGGATTACATGATTCAACACTGAGCATGGGCAACCTGTATGCTGAGCCATCTCAGATGTTCACGGCACGTCTATCCAGGCCTACGGAAAATAACGCAACGTGTTGAGCCTTGGCCTAGGGGCCAAGAGAGCTGGAGCTGTGAACCAGCTGGTCACTGAAAGGATCTCCCCTTTGACTTGACCTTGATCTGACCCCCTCCAATATACACTGTCTCAGGGCTGTCAGCTCAAAGTGCCACAGAATGCTCTGTCTCCCCCACTCCCTCTCCTTCCATCCTCAGTCACAATGCTCATGTCCTGCTCTCATGTTGCGGCCTCGAGACAGCTGCAAGGGCTTGGGGCAGAGATTCCAGGTGTTGACAGGATGAGCTCTGCCAATACCCCCCACCCTGACCAAATGGAAACCAGGATCTCCAGCACTCCCTCTCTCCCCTTGCTTTGGTATAGTGATCAATCACCTTGCAAACGCAACTCACAGATCTAGCCTGTGGCCCATAGTACCCATAAGTACCCATAACAGCGCATGACCTCATGCTAAAAAGAAGCAGCTTCACTCCGTTAGAGTGTAAAACATGAACTTGTACTTGCACAGTTTGTGCATTTTCTTGGCTCAGCAGAGCTCAGGTCTGTATTTACATTGTATGAGGATTCTTCAAGTTGTGGCTGTCAGACATTGGTAGCTTTAGGGTGTCTTCTGCAAGAAATCCACTTCTCTTACACTTACAAATCAACAGGGTGTTACTTTTTTCCTTTCACACATGTTGTGGAACCTCATGATGTTCACCAGTGGACAACAGAAAGAGGCCACTGAACCCGTCTACACTGAGCAGTTTGCTTGTTGCATTATTGTGGGATACAAATGTATTGCAAATGTGGGATGGAAGCTAAACCAGGTAGGTGTTCTGTGCTCCTGAATGTTATGCAAGATCAGTAAAATCAAAATGATTAGACTGCTGTTACTTTCCAAACATCACACACATTCTCCCATGCGACCATTTTGATATAATCAAAAACACCCTCACTTGTTTATAAACATTCCCACTTCTGCTACTGAGGCCATTCTCTTTTCATCCCACCCAAGAAAATGCCCAATAGTTCCGTAGACTGCATTTGTTTTTGTGCCTGACCTCCCCCCCCCATCCCCACCGACCCTGGCCCGTCCCTAAATACCCTCCTACACTCAGGCCATATCCTTCACATCAGCATTACTGCTGATGATGAGAAGTAAAGTAGCAGTGGACACAGTCTTTGAGCAAGTGAATAGATGAAATGCTAGTGCCTGCACAGAGACATTTTGAGTGGAAGGCATGCTGGCTGAAAGTCACCGCCTGCTGCTGACCTCTGACTCTGGCTGTATGTGAGGAACTTGGGCAGAAACAGTCCCATGGACATTTCCAGACATGTCTCCCCCCCGGAGTGCTGAGTAGGAGGGCTGAGACACCCCCAAACCCAGCTGGACTCTGTAGAGAAGAACTCTTACTGCATGCAGCAATTACCATGATCCAAGACTCTGAAGACTCTGATTTTAGACTGTTATGTGCCACTCAATATGTACAGTATATTGTCTATTTAGTTCTCGGTTTGACATGCGGGGATGATATTGGAAAAGATAGCAGTGTGAACTTTTGCTCTTTGAAAAGACAGTCATTAAAACACTATTGTATATGAATATGTAGCTATGTCTAGATGTAGTCTTTCCCATGGAAAGGGTAATATAATCCTCTGAAACATTCTTCTAATATCCTGTATGAGAACACCATCCGGTCCAGAAGAGATGTCTCTGAGAAGTGATAGCGAGGTGACACCAAACTGATAGCGTGACAATTGGCTCTTCTAGTGCATATGATTTGTCTACTGCAGTCTGGTTCATTCCTCACTCCCAACTGTTGAGGTATGTCTCAGTGAAATAATGCTTAAAAAGTTTTATAGCCTCAGAACACTCAGCTGGGACAAAATGATTAAGAAGTTAAATGTATGCAACCCAAATAGCTTAACAGGCTTTGAATTCTTAAGGCATTACTGCTTGTTACCTGAGGTTAAAGACATTTAGCAGGGTGGGCTAAAAATAGCAGGCGTGAAACAGAAAACATTTGGATAGGGTGCAAGATGTGACTCTTGTCAACTGCCAGCAGATGGCGTGTCTTTGTTGTGAGACAGGTAAAAATTAGACTGTAATTACAACAAAAAATCTGTACAAAAACATGAGCAAGGCCATTCCTATCATCCAAGCCACACAGTGGTGTTACAAGTATTATCTTCATAGAACACAGAAGCACTGATGTAACCCCCTTCTTTTTTCCTTTTAAAATACTTTATTCTAATAACATGTTTAAATATTACTTTAATAAAAGGCTTTTATATAGATAATATATAACAAGTGCTAATAAAAAAAAAAAACATCAACACAAAAACACTTCCAGCTGAGCATGTATGTACAGGCAACACTGATAGTGTGCACACAGCCTCAAGCATCGACAATGACTCTGTTCATAAGAAATGTAAACAATGGCATACATTATTTATATAATTTACACGTTGCCAGAAAGTGCACGGTGGCAAAGGCAACCTCCACATTAAATGTTAAGGCTGTGTGTTATCATGTCAAATGAGAAACCAGACGGATCACCTTTCTTTTTGTTAATCTGGCGAAGGACTCACCACAGCAGTTCCATTACACTGAATTTCTGTACACCAAAACCAAGTACAAAGGTGAGATGAAAGGCCTTCCTATAATTACAATCAATTTAGGCAGTGGTTTTGTGCTAGAAATCCAACATCTTGATATAAATCTCGCATTAAGGTCTTACATCCATTTGCTGTTTTTTTACTTGAAAAGAGAGACAGATACTTCACCAATGGGGAACCATGTCTGTTACAGAAAAAATCTCTTAAAAGTGCTTATTTTATTCATTTAGAATAATTTAAAAAGTAAGTAATTTCTCATTTAATTAACACTTCATACACAGCTTTAAATGAGTACATTTTAAGCGAGTGCAGCTATTATAAAATAAGACACAAACAATTCTAAGTGATGACATCTTACAAAATAATATGGTGAAACATGTTAATAATTATCACTACTTAGAATGGATACTTATGGAACCTTCATGGGATTAGACAGATATCTATGTAGTGCACAAAATTATGTCAAACAAAAACATTTTTGTGCTCTTAAATGCATATTGTTACATATACTGACTCAACAATCAGAACATAGAAAAACAGTGTCTAAACATGAAGCGGAGACCTTTAACTGCTGGATCAGTCAGGTTACATCACCATAAATGTAAACATCACAGATATTTTTAACAATCATCCTTCCTTTACAAACACAAATCCACTGAAAGTGCCAACTTTTTATTCAGTTTCTTTCCCCTAAATTCACTTACTAAATGTCAGGGAAACTTAGGGAGATAAATAAAATACCCAGGATAGTCATGGAAGCTAAAAGCAGACCTGTTTCCTGAAAAAAAAAAGGATTGAGAGAAATGATTTAGAGGGCATTTCAGACTGGGTGTGTTACATGCAGTGGTGCAGTAAACTGCATGAACAGGAACCCGTGTTATATAAATAGCAACGTGAAGTGGGACCTTGAAAAATAACCAGAGATGTAGTTAAAGTAATGTGCTGCATTGTTTTTCAGCTTCTGGCACTGGGGATTTTCACTATTTCACTTACCCACTTTCTGATAATGCAATGCAAGCAAGGACAAAATAGTTTTAGAAATTTCTTCCACCTTGGCTGAGGTTTTTGTAAGTGCTTGTAACAGTAATTGTTATAATTTTATATTCATTTGACAGACTCCCTTATCCAGCACAATGCACAGAGCACTAAGTGACTATACTAATTACAATAATCAGTGTAAAATTCATTACACTTAATATTTTGTGCAGACTTTGAATACTAGTTGATACCTTATTACTTTTGTTAAGCTGCACATGGTGTTATTCCATATGAAAACCGCACCATTTTATGAAAGAATGTGTGCTTGAGCTGCTGCTGTCACAAAATCGTGCGTCGCCTTGGCTATTGTTATTGTTTATTTCAACAGAGTATTGAAATAGTATATTATATATAATATATTGAAAGCTTTATTCTCTGTACCCCCTTCCCAGCTTCTTGTACAGACATGGATCAGAAAACCAACATAGGATATGTAAACGAGTGATTTCATTTAAACCTTACCATCCTTTTTATTTTCATTTCCATTTTAAATGCAACATAACAGTGCAATAATGGAGAAGTTTTCTGTTTGAGTTTATGGGTCTCTGCTATGTTTGCTGGGTAGAGTCTTAAGTTCACAATAAAGGTCACCATTCAGCTTCTGTCTAGCTTCTGTTGGATTTCACAGAAGACCTAGGTAATTAATAATGGAGGGATGCTTAGTTCATCTGAAAGTTTATTAAACACTGAGCTTGAGTTTTCAGAAACTTTCTGACAAGTTTGAACTCCACATTATTTCTTGCACTAGCTGTTCATACATGTGTCCTGAAACTGGAACCATTCTAGTTTGTGTTTGTGTGTAAGAACAGGACAGCATAAATTTCTAAGTCATTGAGAGTGTTTTTCATAAATGTAAGCCCACTGTTGAATGGGGGTAATGGAGAAGCAGGCCATCTTTAGATTTAGAAGATCTACTATTTTGGAAACCAGATTCCTTTCCCGATTACTGCATTAAATCAATATACCTTTTGGCAAGCAAAAGACTGGCCATCCTTAAATCACATCCAACAAACAGGAGGACTATGGCTGTGATAATGTTTTGAAATTCTAAAAAGATATTCTGTATTTGATGTTTTGCTTATATTGGTGAGCTCATATTTCTACTTCATGGTAAAATATATTTTAAATATTAGTTTAAATAACTATGTAGAGACAACAGATCACTCTCGCTTTCACAAATGTTAATGTGTGGGTCTTCAAAAAAGGTATCATATTTTTTCCTTTTTACCCAAGCTTTACCCAAATAACCCAAGTAATTTATCAATGCTAAAAATGAAATATTCAAATATTCGGTGAATCAATTTAGTATCCTAAAATACTGAGATTGAGGTTTCAAACCTGAATAAAGTGCTAATAAAAAGCACTCAACCCATACAAGGCACAGAAAATTGCAATGGGGACAATTTTTAAAGATCAGTCCAGGCTGAAGTTGATCATTTGATAAAAGCTGAAACAGCACACATTCCAGAATTAGTCAGTCCTGACTGTCTACAAACCTCATTCACCTACTTATTACTCTTCAAAGTATATGTTCTGTCATTTATGTGCAATCCCTTCAAATTAGTGCCGTGTAAGGTGTTAGCTGTGCTGCTGAGACTCAGCAATCTCTCTCTTCAACAGCTCATGTTTGTGACTCCTTATCTTCCAACGGGGAGATGATGGTGCATTCTCTCAGATGCTTTTTGTTATACGATTGACTCCCTGATGTTGCCCTCTGCTGAGGGAGGATGACGGGATGGAGCTGAACGTAAGACCACCTCGCTCGTGACTTCTACAGGGACCACCACCAAATGCCCATCAGGGGCAAGGGGAGGCCACATTACTTCAGGGTCCACTTGGTATTCAGCATGTGCAAATGGGGGTTCTTCCTCAATTGCCTGGCTTCCATAGAGTGCATTCATCTTTCTGGCAATCAATCCCTCTGTTTCTGGTGGCTCCTCATCCTCCTTCCTCACAGCTGACTTTGAGCGATGCATGAAAGAGGCCTGCTTGATAGACCTCTCCAGCAGGTGTCTGCGATAGGCCCTCTGAATGACCACGGCCGCCATCTCCTCCTCCTTTCGCCTCAATGTGGTGATGATGGGCTCAAAAGATGCCTTTGAGGGATTATTCATTATGAACTTTGCCTCCATGCTCTCCTTCATGGCAGCCATCTCTATTGTATCACCCAAAACCTCCATTGTGAGGGCAAGCAGGACATCCATACAATGGATTTTGTCCCCAGGGACCATTGGAAAGTCCATGGAAATCAGTTTTAGTCTGTTGGGTTTTGGAATCCTCAGAGGATCTAGCAAGGCATCACAGAACTCTGACAGTTTGCTGTACTCCAGAAACTGGGTAGCTTCAGGATCAAACTTCTCCCACGTCTCGTAGAACATCTCAAAATCATCCTCACAGAGGAGATCCCCGCTCTCCTCCTGGGCCACATTGAAGTTCTCTAAGATGATGGCAATGTACATATTCACCACCACAAGGAAGGACATGATGATGTAACTGCAGAAAAACATGATGCCCATACCCGGATTCCCACAGTTCCCCCTTACTTCAGAGCCTGGGTTCTCCACATCAGGATCGCAGTCTGGAGGACCACTATTCAGCACAGGAAGCAGGAGACCATCCCAGCCCGCAGACGTGGTGATCTCAAACAGACAGATAATGCTGCTTCCAAAGGTCTCAAAATTGAAGATGTCATCGACTCCAGCCTGTTTTTTGACATAGGCAAAGTTGGACATGCCAAAGATGGAGAAGATGAACATGATTAAAAAGAGGAGGAGGCCAATGTTGAAGAGGGCAGGAAGTGACATCATCAAAGCAAACAGCAATGTCCGGATACCCTTTGCACCCCTGATGAGACGCAGAACACGTCCAATTCTGGCCAGTCTGATGACTCTGAAAAGGGTGGGTGACACAAAATACTTCTCTATGATGTCTGACAGCATGATACCTGAAATGAAATGAAAAGAAAAACAACTTAAAATGAGGTCAGGCAAACTCAGACCTAATCTCAGAGTTCAAATGCTGCCAGCATTGCACAGAGCTCAATTGAACAACAAAATTTCCTTCCTTGTCCCTTTAGGTATGGCAGTAGAACAGAGGCTTGCAATTATTAAGTTCACTAAGCCACACTCTGACTCTATTGTCACTCTCTCTCCTCCACTACCATCAGACGTCTAACCCCACAGCACCTTGACCTTAATATATGATAATGATATGCATACTGCATACACATTCAGATTGTTTATCAATTACTAATGCAATTATTCCAGCGTTAGCTGTGTTGAAATTTCAGTATAAAGGACATTGTTTGTATACCCCAAGAAACAGAAAGGAATAAAAACTAGACCAGTGATTTGCACTCAATATTATTAGCTAACCACATTTTTGTTATCTTGCATGTTATATTTGCAGTATATTTGTTATATTACATGTTATGTGTGCTTAGCATTTGAAGACAATGCCTCTTCCATAGCTAGCTGGCTAAATATACATTGCTGAATAACTAAATAAGTTCAAATAGCCTTTATTGTATTAATGCACTTTCTAGCTATTTTGTAGCTTGCTAGGTCATGAGAATGAGAGCTCCTAACTGAACCTAGTAGAATAAAACATAATTTATTAGCTCTGTTTTATTCTTGTAGCTAATACAGCCCTTGTTTGAGTTTCATTTGGTTCTTGGAACTTAAGTAGGTGCCTTTATTGTAAGAACAAGGCACCTTTGCAACAAGTTTGATCCAAACTTGTAAGATATGATATTGCAGCAATCACTACTCTGAGGTACAATGACAAGTTGCTTCATTAATGTGAGTTTTCTGCTGCTCCATCCCACTGCTAAACTGTGAAGTCCCACTGCAGTCCAGCATGGCGCTGTTACAATGTTTGAACAATTATGTCTGTTCATCTGCATTGTCATTAGGTTCTCATTTTACAGCTTCATTAAAATTCAATCCAACTAACTTCATTATTCTCTACTCTATTGAAAAAAAAAAAACTCTGCTACATACCCACAACTGAGAGAATGACCACAACAAAATCAAAAATATTCCATCCAATGGTGAAAAAGTAATATCTGAGTGCGAACATCTTGAGGATACACTCTCCTGTGAAAATCACAATGAAGACCAAGTTGATTTGATAGAGAACATTTTCCTTCTCTGCACTTTGGTCATCTGTCTCTACCATCATGGTGACCATGTTGAGGCAGATCAGCACCATGATGAAGATATCAAAGAACTGTTGGGTGATGAAGTCAAACACTTTGCCTTGGATTTCATTCTTCGGTGCCAATCGAAGCAAAGGGGTAGATGAGAGAAAAAAACAAACAGGATAAACACACAGAAAAAAATATCAGTTAATGCAGATCTTCAATTTGAAATGTGCATTTAATAATATTTAGAGGGCAGAGTGAGGTGGTGTCTGTGTTGATGCAGGGTGTCATGTCTGCAGTATCACAGCACATGGTCACAAACATAGAACAGATGATGTCTGCCTGCAAGGTTTAAACTTAGATCAGTTACATGCAGAAAATCAGCATGGTTTAGTATTCATTAACCAACACTGGCAGCCTCAAATTGGTCCATACTTGGCAAAATTCACAAAGCTGCAGTCTTCTACAATTGATCCTCTAAGCTTTGTCTGAGAACTTGTGATGGAAAACCAGATCCTGCTGTGAACTTGTACTCTCTACTTCTCTAACTGCTTTGATGTCATTTACTAAATGAAGGAAATATCTTTACCAATACTAACATTAAACGCTTTAGTAAAACAATACTAGTACTCTTCATTTTTGGTTTTAAGTACATCTTAAATTGACAAAATGTAGAACATTGTGATACAGTGCATATGTGAAATGGCCTCCTTGGTGCTCCTACACATTTAGGGGACAACTACCGTATACACATTTATAAATTTTCATTTGTTTGGATAATTTCATACAGATGTTCATTAGTACATAATGTGATGCAACCAGGGGTGTTGTTGAAGATGGGTGGTACTTCAAACCCCAGTGGCTACACCCCCTCCCAGCCAAGAGCAGCAACAGGGGGACTTGCCACGGCTGGACTCAGTAGGCCCTCGTTAAGGGGCTGTAAAAGGACCTCAGCTGACTAGGCGGGTGTGGGAAAGTTATGAGAATTGTTAGTATACATGTGAGGAGGTTTATGGAAAATTATTGTTTGCAAATACTGTTTAATTTCTTTAAATGACTACTTGTTCTGTGTTTAGACCTACACCTGTCCCTTGACTATTCTTTTGCTGGTTCCCCTGAGTCATGGCTCTAGTAAGTAGCTCAGCTGCCTAGAGCGCTCAGTAAGGAACAACTTTGTTAGGTAGGCTCCACTGGAGCTAGTTTTTGTTTTGCATTTTTGTGCTGTCAATAAATGCCCAGTGTTTTCACTGTGGGGATCATATTTATTGCTGACTGCGTATTATCATATGGTGTCACAACAACTTAAATTATACTGAATGATTTCACTGCTCATTATGAAAAGAGATTTTCAATTAAAGTCTTGAAAAATGATGCTTACATACTGTCAGCGGTGTGAATGTTCAGTTCTCTGAACACCATTGTCACTCTTCATGATATCTGCTGTTTTGCTTACCGATGGTCTAGGAATGGGTTTCACTGGTTTCTTGGAGCCCAGTTTCTTCATGGCATTGTAATATTTCTTCTGTTCCTCTGTCATGAAGATGTCCTTCCCTCCAAAGTACAGAGCCAGAAACAATTATTCTTTATGCTCATAAAGCACATTTTGGGAGCATATTCTTATTCATTCATTTTATATATCTGCAAAAGATGTACTGTAAAAATGTTAAGTCTTGCATACTTTAAGTAATATTCCTGTATTTATTGCATGACAAAAAACACCTCAATAAAGATGAGACGTTGGTCAATCATGAGAATTTTTTGATACTTATCTTTTTCTTTTGCTGATTGAAGTTGTCAATGATGACACCAATGAAGAGGTTGAGGGTGAAGAAAGACCCGAAGATGATGAAGATGACGAAGTATAGGTACATATAGAGATTGATCTCGTAGGAGGGCTGTTCTTCTATCTGCATGAGGTGGAAGGTTGGAGAAGAGGTCTATCTCACATATTTGCAGTTTCTCGTTCAAAGATCTGACTAATTTTAAGTCTCATGTGCATATAGTGTGGCAATAAACATACTTAGGCCAAATTAGATCATAGTGCATTTGTTTAATTGAGTTCACATTAAACCTGACACCTTTTGTTCTCTGTTACTGAAAGGAATACATGTGGAAAATAGTAGTGCTAATTGATGGCAAAATCTTTACCTCACGTGAATCCACAGCTGCATACATGATGTCCATCCAACCTTTGAATGTTGCCTGAATGGTCAGATGAAAACAATACTGCTTTGAGATGCTGCACTGAAAGAGCACATTTTGTTGGGTATGTAATTGTGCATGCGTATCTATGATGCAAATGTGATAACAACTGTGAAGAAATCAGTATTGCAGACAGTTTTATAGCTTGTATCTGGCAGTCAAGGTTTTAAGGCATTTCAATCTGCAGAGCCTAAAAATGCTGAAGTAAGATTTTCACTATTTCAGTATGAAAAAGTTCCAAAAATATTTCAATAAGTTCAAACAAACATATTGTAGCTGGTAAAATAAATAAATTCACTCAACATGTATGCACTTATTCAAACTTAGCTATTTTATAGATGTGACTTATTCAATACATTCAGAATGTAACCTTTTATTTAAATATTTTGTGTTCCCTTAAACATGATGCCAAACTGAGTATGAATGCATTTTTAAAAAATCTATCCAAAGGAACCTAGCCAGACTAAACAGTGATAAAAACTTTTACTGCATTTTGTTGTGTTACAGCCTGAAATCTGGATCAATTTAGACTTTTTTCTTCTGATCTATACAACCTGTTCTACCCTTTCAATGTGTGAAAAATGGAGGCAAAACCTTAATTAAAAACAAAACTCCTAAAAATCTTCATTGGAGAAGTATTCATCCCCTTAGAAATAGCTCCCCTAAATCGGCTCTGGCTCAGCCAGTCGCCTTCAGAATTCACACAATTTGTTGCTTAACTGAAGTGGTTAATACTTTTGATTGAACACACCTGTCTTTGTAAGGTTAAATACACCTGTCTGTGTGAGGTCCCACCATTGGGCAATCCATACAAGGAAAAAAGATATCAAAGGAGCTTTCTCAGACTCAGGGAAAGAGTTGTGGACAGACACAAGTCTGGGGAAGTATATGGACAGATTTCCAAAGCTTTGAGTATCCCACAAAGCATTGTGAAATCTATTGTCAAGTGAAAGGAACACATAACTACCCAGAATCATTGTCGTCCAGGTCGTCATTTAAAACTGAGCAGGTACTCCACAAATTTGGGCTGGATGGTAGGGTGATGAGGAGGAAGCCATACTTCAAAAAATGTCAGTAAGTCCTGTTTGGAATATGCAGAAAGGCACATGGAGGCCTCTCAGACAAGGTGGAAGAAAATTATGTGGTCCGATGAAATAAAAATGGAATTGTTTGGCCTTAATGCTAAAAGCTACAGTATGTCTGGTGAAAGAAGGGCACTGCTTATCACTCTGACAACACCATCTCCACTGACGTATGGCAGTGGCAGCATTATGTTGTGGGGTTGCTTTTCATCGGCAGGGACTAGTAGGCTTGTCAGAAGGATGGTTGGATGCAGAAAAAAGTAGGTGGATCCTTCAGAAAAACCTAGAACAGTCTGCAAAAGACCTGAAACTGGGATGGCGATTCATCTTTCAACAGTAAAATGGCCTCAGACAGAGAGCAAAAGCAACCTTGCAGTGGTTTAACAAGAAAGTGAATGTCCTAGATCAAACAAGTTAAAGTTCACAGTCGAACCCAATATATAGCCTGTGGCAGGAGCTGAAGATTGCTGTACACCACTGGTCCCCAACTGATGTGCAACAGCTAGACCAGTTTTGCATGGAAGAGTGGGTAAAAATGAAACCTGCAAAATATGAAAAGCTTGTAAAAACTTACCACAAAACACTTGAGGCTGTAATTTCTGCAAAAGGGGGTGCAACTAAGTACTAAATGCAAAATAACTCAGAGGGGTGAGTTTCTGTTCTCTTTTTCATTCAGTTTTTCATAAAAACAATTTTTCCCCGTTAAAATTTTGAGCATGTTTTTATTGTAGGAAAAAAAATCCATTAAAATGAATTAAAGTTTCAGGTTGTAACTCAACAAAATGTGGAAAACCCCAAGGGGGTGAATACTTTCTCCAGCCACTGTATTTCACCTGTAACAGCTGAAATGTTGCTTTTGGGTCTTTTTTTTTTTTAAACGTGACTGGAAACAAATTTAGTGAATGTTCATGACCAGATGCTGATACAGTGAAGTTGTTGAATGTTTATGTGCTCTTCTCTTTCCTCAAGAAGGCAAGAAAGCACTGATTTTTAAGCTCAGCTGTTTGTTCTGTTTTGAATACTCAAGTAGTCATGATCAGCCTTGGAAGGATTCCTCCAAATGAAAGTAATTTGTCTGAAGCATTGCATTACTGTCTTCACTGAGTTTTTTGTGCAATACAGGTGGTAGGAAATACAGCAGAAAATCCATGAAAGCCATATACCATAGGAAAATGGGGAAAAAAGAAAGATAAAACTAGACATAGGAAGAAACTTTCCACACAAAGGATACAGGGTTTCTGCACTTGGCAGCTCATCCTTAAACAGTATGTTACGATCATATAACACATCATTATTTCTTTGACTCAGTGGGGACAGCCCATGAATCACAACATCACTCCCACACAAACAGTGTTTACAGCAAAGCATGAAACACATGCCCATAACTGGCTATCAAGATCGTTGTCTAATGCAGGGTTCAGACTACACGATTTCAGCCCGATTTTGACACGATTTTGTTGTAGCCGACAAATTTCCAGCGTCAGGCCTGAATACGAACATCGAGAACGACACAGATTGACGGACGGGTCTTGTAATGTGACATAATTGAAGAATAGCGATGTGATGTGCCGTCTGGGACGCCCCACAACACCCCAACGAAGAGTCTAGCATGTCCGCATTTTTTTGAGAATCTCCAACAACGTGTTCCGAAGTTGACCAATAGGATGACAGAGTGCTCTCTGAAAACATGGCGGCGAAGAGAACGAGGGATGATGTTACTATTGCTGGTGGAACCACGAAATTGAGGAAAGGTTCATTGAAATGTGGCAACAATACCCCTGCCTCTTTGACGTTTCCTCCATTAATAAATTCTCTGGTGTAACGTTAATGCGTGAACTCGGCAGCAACAACACACAACACTCCCCCGCAGGTAACGTCGCCATGACAATGATGTCAATGATAGGGAAATAAACCACATTAAAACGACATTCATCTGGGGATTGCTGTAAATGATTTCCAGCTACACTGTTTATTCAATGTCACTAACAATTTGATCAATAGAAAATTTATTTCAAAATAGAAAAAGTTACACTTCATAACGTATTATTGTATTCATAACACAAGGTATGGGCTGGGCTCCGGATTGACTTGCCATTCGGTCCGGATGCGGATCGAGGTCCAGACTTTGAGAAGCCCTGCCCTAATGCTATGTGACATTTGTATGTAAACTGAATGCATATGCTGTCACTTCAGGCAGTGGTCAATGAAATGAACTGGAGCTGTATTTACTGTTTTCTTGATTTCAGCTATAGTGATTGTGAAACCACCTGATATTATAACATATCTTTGTATCTTCATTTACCACAGAGAGTATACAATTGCCAAAAGCCAATCATTTTTCCTCTGCGAGACCTTTTGTGTACAGTGAATGTGGTAGCTAGCTACATTGATGTAATGTTCCTGACATAACACATTCATTACCCCAAGTTCTCTTTGAAGGATAGACAGCCCATACTGTCCTCTTCGTGACACCCAGGAACGGGTCCACAATCGTTTTTTGTTTTTCTTCTTCTTTTCTGAACAGAAGACCGCCAGCATCACACATAGTGCTTCTGTAGCCATGATTGACACTTTCTTGACCCTCCTCCCCGACGACACGCAAGGATGTGAATGATGGTTGGTCGGGGTCAAACTTGTAGTGTTGTCAGTCTCCCGACCAAGACATGGCAAGATTTTATGGCGATATGACTGCCTAGTCTGACATGGTGATCGTTGTGAAAGACAAAAAAATCATGTAGTCTGAACCCAGCATAAGAGCACCTCAGCACAAGAGATCCACAGAGGGAGCCTGCACTCACCACTTGCAGCAGGGATAGGTAGCCCAAGCCCACGTTGTCATAGTTGACCTTGACATTGACCCACCGCACCTCATTGGTGTACATGAGGGCCATGCAGTCACTCTTGTTGTTCACCACATCGATTGGGAAGACCTCCTCAGTGGTGGTGTTGATGCAGCGGTAGAATTTCCCCGCAAAAAGGTTAACCCCCATGATGCTAAATATGAGCCAGAAGATGAGGCACACCAGTAATACATTGAAGATGGAGGGGATTGCCCCCACCAGTGCATTCACCACCACCTGCCCCAAAGAGAGCACAGAGTCCAGTCAGAGCACCCTGGGAGCACGGCATGCCTCAGGTCATCAGGCGATTACAAATCAATGCCAAAGCTTAAGGTCTTAAATACATTGTATGTTTGTGCATACATTGTACTTCACTGAGCTGCCACTACCAATTTTCTTACTTAATTTCTTTTTTTTTAATAAACTAATTTCCTGCGCTCATTTTAACTTGTCTGCTCTGCTTAACAGTAGAGCACATTAAACAAACAACACTGAGGGTGCCTCTTTCAGAACCACGAACCTACCCTTCTACCATCATCCCCTAGTGGATACCGATAACTGTCCACTACTGCACCACTGTTGTAATGAAGATTGCTGGGTAACTTACCCTCATCCCTTCAAATCTGGACAGGGCTCTGAGGGGCCGCAAGGCCCTCAGTGTTCTCAGGGATTTGATGGGCCCCAGCTCAGAGTAGCCCATTAAATTTGCTGTAAGACTGATCAAGGAAACCTAAAAAAAGATTGTCATCCAGTTAAAGTAATCAAATAAACTTAAACATTCTGCCTGACATGTTCAACTGGCAAGGATGTGTGAAAGACACTTTGTATTTGTTCACAGTCAGATTTCATATGTTGAACAAAGAATAAATAAAGTATGGGCTGATTGAGTAAATAAATGAATGAATGAGTAGTAGTAAAAAAGATCTTAGGTGAAAACAAGAACTGCTTTGGCCACTTTGGTTCCTCACTGTCTTTTACATTTAAAGAAATAAAGCTTCTAACATCACAGATACATTAATACATTAAGATACATTAATCTAAGAATAACATCACTACAATTATTCAGTTTTATCAGCACAACTTTGTTTAATCTAGTCTTATCTTAAAAATACCAGTATAAACAAGTAATGGATGAAACTTACATCTACAATCAGGAAGTCCAGCCAGCACCAAGCATTAGTAAAGTAGGTCTTAAATCCGTAAGCCACCCACTTAAGGAGCATTTCAATAATAAAAATGTAGGTGAACACTTTGTCTGCATATTCCAAGATGATTTTTATAGTTCTGCGGCGTTCAATGTATATGTCTTCAAAGGCCTATCAAAACATGAATGGGTACAAAAGAATTTAAACACAAAAAAATGAAATCTAAGTTGAAATTGGTAATAAGCGAGATAATCAGCCTGAATTGCTTAAGTAAATACCCATGCATGTATTGTTGCTCCTGGACACTGGATTCACATACCAGGGCTCCACTGCTGAGCAGGATCATGAAGATGATGAAGGTTTCAAAGTAGTCATGCTCCACGATGGTGAAGCACGTCCTCCTAAGATTCCACCACATCTTCCCTTTGCCCTGAGTGATGTCCACAATCAAGCATGGGAAACGCCTGATGCAGTCTGCAGGGGTAAAACAAGACAACACAGACCTCCTGATTTCAGGAATCCAGCTCTGTTAATGTGGTGTCCACTTGTCCATGATCAAACTGAGTCACCTTCTTCAATATGCAGTGCTGATTCTAAAGTCAACTTTTTCTGTTTGTATTTGCCTCCTGTCCCCATAAGTCCTTTTTTTAATGGATCCGGGCAAACATGCTCATTCTTTCCAACTAATAGATAGAAATATCACACAGAAGCCACAGAAGAAGGCAAGATATGTGTGCTTGGTTTCCAAAAGAACTTGCACACTGAGTGAATTTTCAAAATGTACAAAGCAGCTTTTTTTCTTCCTTCCTGTTGAAATCTTATTAAATTTGTAAATTAATTCATACCATAGTCTGTCAAAATCTCTTTGCCATCAAGAAAACTGTACTCGCATGCTATTTAGGGCATGTATCTTTTACAAATAGAGGCAATTATCTTTAATAAAATATGCATTAAATACACTTATGCCAGATTCCCTTACAGGAAATGTAGGTGTTTTTAGTCATGTGGTAACGCAAGTCCTGTCAAACTGAAACGCTTGCTGCACTTTTTTAGACATTTTGTGTTTTGTTTCTTTGGACGTCCTATGAGATAACTGTTTCATAGACTATTTTAGCCTTGGAAATTTGTTGTGTTTGGACTCCTTTACACAGTGTGTGCAACTTCTTCCATTTACTTTGATTGTGCACCTATGCAGACACAAAGGCTTGCTGACCGCTGTGGGCTTATGCATAAAATCCCCCCAGGGGGAGTCATTGGGGAACTGAGAACGGTCACGGTGAGTCAGCGGAAGCTCAGCGCCCCTCTGAGACTTGCAGTGATGCAGTACCATCTGTGAAACAGGCCTCTGGCTCTTCCGGCTCAGGCTCTTCCTCCTCCTCTTCCTCCTTCTCTGGCTCTGGAGGCTGGTAGTCCACCGTGCTGCACACGGACGAGTCATCATCCACCACACCAAGCAGCTGTGATGTAAGGAGGGCACAGAGAGAGGCTAAGAAGACTTGCCCCATGAACCTCAAACACAGTAGGGAGTGCCACAATCAAACACGTGTTTTTGCAGATGTGATGCTAAATCACCTCAGTACACCTGTTGTGGCACAATATGCTTTTTATGATACAACTGTTATGCATTCTGGAATTGTGAAGAAAGTCCACAATGGCCCGCAAACATCTCTTGTTTTACATGACCACTACTCTGTGTCTGTGCAGTATTCCACTATAAGCATAAGCAGGTGTAGAGAGGACACATTGTATAAAAATAAGTGTGGGAGCATTCATATTTTCTGCAATATACTGAGTAATGGAACTGAATAAAGCATTACATTGCTTACAGTCATATTTAACAGAAATAAAGTTCACATTAAAAGACTCATGTTTTATCTAGAGCAAATGACACAAATTAGAACATCAGCTGGGCAACGGGACTCGTTTTCAAAGAGCAAATGTGCCTCTGCAAGGCTGCACGTGGAAAAGATCCTGTGCAGTGGAAGCACATGTCTGTGCAGTCTTATGGTTACTGTATGTTGCCTGATCATTATAAAGGAGTCACACCTTTCACTTGTTTGGTGCTAGCACAAATGCACCCAACAGTATTCAACTTGCACGTGTCTTTAAAAAGAGGTTCTTAACCTCAGGAGGCTTCCTGGTTAAATATAGGTTAAATTAGCAACAGCTAAAGCCACTAGGGTTATTACTAATGTTTAGTGAGTGGGTCAAACCTTTCATGAATTTCATAAATTGTGGCTGTTACCTTTTTTCTGCTGTTGATCTCATCTTCATCCTCTGAGCTGGAGTCATCTTCATCCGGGTTTTCAAAATCAGACTCCCCCTGAGCAATAGGGACGTTGAGGGTCACGTCGGCATTAACGTCAAACCTACCAGGATGGGCCTTGTCTACCCAGTTGGCAACACCATCCACCATTTTGAAATCCGCCTTAGGGTCCTCCCCTGAGTCCATGTGGTTCATGGCCAAGCTCTCCTTTTTCGTCTGATCACCGTCATCGCTGTCACCATCCTCCTCCTTGGCCTTCTTGCCGAGCATCTGCCTGACAAGCCTGGCGATCAGGGCTTTCACCCAGTCGATGCCCCTGGTGATCCTGCCGATGGCGATCTGCAGGTTGTTCATCTCCCCGTCATCATCTCCCCCTGCCAGGTTGTCCCCACTGAATGAGCTCAGGAGTAAGGCCAGGAAAAGGTTGAGGACCTGTGTGTTCAGAGAGGAGTCACATACGCATATCACCCAAGGGCTCTCAGCCAGTGGAGACTGGGCCACAGATACAATAACTGGCTGAGAAATAAAGATTTAGAAAGAATTTGGAATTTAGCACTGGAGTATGGCAAGGACTTGTGAATACTGAAGAGAAGTGAAAGGCATGCTTATGCAAAAAAAGTCAATTCTGAGAGCGCCAGTGTTCACTTTTCACTCAGAACATACATTGCAGTCCACCATCAGAACAGTGAGAGTCAGTGAGAGCATTTACATGGATGTGATACTAAAGGCTCCTCAGCGTATCATTTGAACCTGTAGTCATAAACTAAAACTTGTTTTAAAGCAAGGCAAAACCCACGCTCTGTGGTGCTCTGTAGAGATTTTTTTATGATGGCGTAAACTGAATTTGCAAATGCCCGACTAGTCCAGTGTTAAAAACAATATCAGAAACAATTTATAAAAACCAAACTGGTGCGGAACCACAGAGGCACTGTTTAAAATAAACAAATACAACTGTAATGTTAATTGGCATGGGCAGATAGATTGGGGGTTAAAAAAAGTTAATTTGTGCTGCGTGCAATGAAAGTTCATCATTTTGATCATAAACTCATGCGACTCGTATACATAACACGTATCAAATTTATGTGGTTCAGTCTTGACGCAGACATCAATAAATATTATGTTGTCTGTCGCCCTTGTCGAGGTGGCTATCTTTAGTGTTGAAATCACATTAGTCCATTTCTCAGTTCCCGTTTCCCATGTTTAGATGGAGATCATGGTTACACGGGCCCAAGTGGGCTGATCCTGTACCATGGGAGTTGTGAATCAGCGAGGGGCACCTGAAAAGGGCTGAGAGGGGCGGAAAAGACGCTTGACTTTATTGGGGATAAACGTGTAGGCTGTACTGTAACACAGCTACACCTACTGCTCATTTCAGTTTACAAAAGGCGCAGTGAAGAATCAGTGGGCCCGCTCACCATACTATTAAGCAGAATAATTCTGACATCACCCAATCTAGGAATGATGAGGAAACATTCTCTGAGGATAATGTATCTGATGTGTATGACAAGCTGTCTGTTTTTGTGAGAAATTAATTGCATAGTATTGCCCAACCATTTTATTGCCTCCCTGTCAATTAATGCATTCTGCTGATGTACTGCGACCCCTCTTGTATCAGATCTCTCGACCCTCTCTGTGTGCTTTCAGCTGTCTGGGTTTGTTCCTGTGTGCCAGGGGCTCACTTGAGATGGGTCTTAACACATACCCCAAGGTCAGGACCACTGTTTGCTGCCTCGAGTCATATGATTTAAATAGCGCTCCCTCTGAATAAATAGCTGGGCTCCTATCTGCTAACGTTTGTCTTCGGGACCAAGCTTGGCCTCAGACATGAGACCAAAAAGCTGTGTTAGTTTTGGCATGCGGCTCGATGCCATGCGTTTGTGAGCTCATCTGAGGAGCTGTTTCCTCTTTATTCTATGAATAACCTGACAGGAAATGCAATGTGTGTTTCCAACCATAAATATGGCCACACTTTTATAATTAACTGCTCACAACGTATCTGCATGTCCTTGTTCAGAATCACTGAATGCAATATATCAAGGACAAATCCATCAGTTGAGACTTTCTGCCCATTCCATTTTTTCTGGAAATTCCATTGTAAAAACATGGAGTGTGTGTGTGTGTGTGTGTGTGCACCTGCATATGTGTTTGTGTGTGTGTGTTTGTACAATGTATGATCATTTATAAAACATATGCTGCTACTCTATGCTGCTGGGTAGAATCTATTTTCATTTTTCATTTATTTAAGCAAACATATAAATTTCACACTTGTGTTCCTTCAGTAAGATTATCATTTTTTAAAATGTATCAATACACCTGGAAACACACACACATATGCACACACATTTACATTTACACACACATTTTTGCCAGTAATGGGTTCAGCAAATAAACGTATACATAATAAACATCTGTGGTACACTTGATGCTAACAGGATGCAGCTCACGTTGAGGGGGACGACATCCTCTCTGTGAAATACGGAACATTGGTGGTTTAAACCCAGGAAAGCAGTTTAAAGGATCAAAGAAAAATTCTCCCGGAAAAAGGAAGCAGAAATCTGAGCAGAAACAAATGCTGTAGGACACACAAAGTAGTGATTGTGGGAGTGTAAATAAATATGTATAAACATTACACACCAATCAGGAGAGCATTACTCACCACCAGGTTTCCGATGACCATGACCATCATGAATACGATGACACACATTCCAGCACCAGCCACCTCCATGCAGTCCCACATGGTCTCGATCCACTCCCCACACAGGATACGGAACACAATCAGAAAGGAGTGGAAGAAGTCATTCATGTGCCAGCGTGGCAGCTCACAGTCCCCTGAGATCTTGCAGACGCAGTCCTTGTAGCTCTTGCCGAACAGCTGCATGCCCACCACGGCGAAGATGAAGACGATGATGGCCAGCACGAGCGTAAGGTTGCCCAGGGCTCCCACAGAGTTCCCGATGATCTTGATCAGCATGTTTAGGGTGGGCCAGGACTTGGCCAGCTTGAAAACACGCAACTGCCTCCAACACACAGCACAGAGTCAACATGCCTGGTCATTCCTTCCTGGTCACCTTAATCTCATAACATCAGAAGTCATTCATACTGTTGTTTTTTTTGCAGGCAGTACACTCAGATATTGGTTCAATAACAATAATTTTACAATGACTGTGGTGTAAAATGCTTTTCAGGAGTTTTGACTTCTTTGCTTAAAATGAGACAACGTGTTTGTGAAATGTGAAGAAGAAAGAGTTTGCCCTTACCAAACGGAAGGACCGAAGGACAGACAGACCCTGGACATTGGCCAGGCCCAGCTCTACCAGACTCAGAGTGACAATGATGCTGTCAAAAACATTCCATCCAACCTGGAAGTAGTAATATGGGTCCATGGCAACGAGTTTGAAGACCATTTCTGCTGTGAAAATCCCTGTGAAAACCTAGAAGGGGAAAAAGAGGTATACATGTTTTGTATCAATGAGAGTGTGGCAGACAAAATGTAAAGGAAATCGCAGTTTTTGTGCAAGAGGGAGAAGACTGTGCCTCACCAGGTTTCCCACAGACAGCATGTGATCAAACTCTGGGCTCATTGGGTAGTGTTCCATAGCCATAAAAAGGGTGTTGAGGACGATGCATATGGTGATGCCCAGGTCCACAAATGGGTCCATCACCACAAAGTGGATCCACTTCTTCAAGGTGATCCACAGCGGACAACAGTCCCATTTCAAGAAAATGTCAGCAAACTTGTACCACCATGGAGGGCATGGCCTTTGAGCATCCTCTAGGTCTGTCAGTGTAAATGATAAAAGTCATAATGTCAGTACTGCCTTACTCATCATTTACAACCAACAGATAAGTACAATTCTATATATATTTAGATTTATATAAGAATAGCCTGTAATATCAGTGCAAAATCTGTCAGGTCTGTCAGCGTAAATGATAAAAGTCTTAATGTCAGTGCTGCCTTAGTCATCATTTACAACCAACAGATAATTGCAACTCTCTATATATTTAGATTTATATAAGAATAGCCTGTAATACCAGTGCAAAATCTGTCAGTGTCTGTCAGGTCTGTCAGTGTAAACGATAAAAGTCATAATGTCAGTGCTGCCTTAGTCATCATTTACAACCAACAGATAAGTGCTACTCTATATATATTTAGATTTTTCTAAGAATACCTTGTTATATCAGTGCAAAATTGAATATGTCCCTTGCCTCTGAACACATGAAAATGAATGAAACAATATTAACATATACAGCTTGTGTGAGTAAAAACTTTTTCAGACCAAATTTTTAATACTGTCTTTTTCACTTCACTTGAATATGAGAAGGTTCCTGTTACTCTCATTGACATTACATGTAATACAAATGCCACTTTAGGCAATAATGTGGGGATCTCACTCCTAGAGGTTCTGCTGTTTTTAATTTTTGCTCAGCTCTTAAATACTCTGAAAGAATCATTCTATGAATACCAGCTGTGAATCAGTTACTGATTTCAAGGTAACTCTAAAACCTAGAAGTCATCAAGCTTTACAGCATGATTTGATTTTATTTTTATACATAAAAGGAAAAACAGTGATCAATATGTTTGAGTAGTTGTTTGAGTGGTCAATTTCTTTCTGAAAGTGTACAATTTCTGTTTTATCTAAAAAATGTCAATGTGTCTGGTTTTGACAGCTGTCCCTTGACATGAATACTTCATTTGTCCCAACATCAAACAGCAGCTTCAAACACTGTACCATCACCCTTATCTTTACAAACGTGTGAAAATTATTACAGGAAAACTTACATTTGATTCAGATTAAAGAGACTTCAATAGACCTTTTTATATCATGAAATTCTTTCTATGAGTACCAAAAACTAACAATCAACATCCTAAATTTGTGAATGACTTTCAGGGTCCATGGATCTCAATGTATTTTTATGCCATAACACTAACCAACGGTCAGCCGAGGCAGACTATATAAAGACTCAGAAGGTTCTGAAATTATATGAATGTTTTCTGTTGTCAGGGAGGACTGGATGTGTTGGATAGTCGAAAAAAGTGTCTGTTTGTTGGGTACCCAGAATCTTCCACAGCCTGTACCCAGCCCCAGGAAGCCAGGCGTTAATATTTTCTGCAGCAGAGTATCTGAATGTGAAACATGTGTTTAAGATTTTGTGGCAAGCGAGCAAATGGGTTTTGGAAACAACAGCTACCGTGCAGAAATAACCTAGGCTTAGCACCATGAAGACATGTCATTGTATGTATGTTGCGGTCATTTTCCACACAATGTGATCTGGCTTACTGTGTTTGCCCCACTCCAGACAATGCACCACTAATTCTTCTCAAATCAGAGTGGCATGGTTAGCTTGACATACTAATCTTAGCAATTACACTTCGCATTAGAGCATAGCCTCCCCAGCTCCCAACTAAGCCCAATGTATTTTATAGCCCTCATGGGGGACTTCACACATCTCATAGATGTTTGTTTTTGAGAGACAGGCGAAAAAAATAAACCAGAGCACTACATGCATTAGTAACCTCACATTATGTCAGGGATACATGCGAGTGGTTTGAATACATCTGGATTAAACAGTCTAAATTAAAACATTGGAATGCTAATTTATGCTGTTGTGTTAATGGTTGTACTGCTAGCCCTTTCACCTTCTAAGGCTGTTGTGAAGACACTCATAGCACTGGCAGTTCTTTTCTTCAGGCCCGGCTCCTCCAGGAATACCATGCTGGCCTTCGATCCATGGGACTTCTCCTCAGTGCCTTCCGTCTCCTCATCAGCAGACTGCACAGGACCACAGAGACAAACCAGGAAAAGAGACCCTTTATTGTATGACAAGCAGAACGGTTCCCTTTGGAAGATGCTGCACATTCTCTGTCCTAAAGACTCTGAACTCTGCCATGAGGCATACTTGGATCTAACAAGAAGGACTGGAACAGCAGCCTCTGAGTAACCCCAAAGTGTTGGACCACCTCCTCCTTTGCAGTGTTGGCTCACCTCCTCCCCTGAAGAGGCCTTGTCGATGACGAGTCGGGGCACAATTCTCCCGTTGCAGTCCTTTATGACATCACCATCTTCTCCTAGGCTGTGCTCGTCATCAGATAACTCATGTTCTGATCCACCCACACCCTTTTTTACTTTTCTACTGGACAGTGATGACTTGCTGTCAGAACAGTGTATCTGTTAATAAATCAAACAATCAATTAATACTGAGAAAGAAAACCTAATATTTCCTTTCCACTCCTTGAGACCCCTAGGCCAAAATATATATATTGTGCTGATTAGATAAGTTGCTCATCTGAAGCTACACATGAAATTCTGATGAAAAATGATCAATTTGTCACTTTTAAAGTCATGTATGTGTATGTGTATTGGGACACTGACATCATAGCCACCATGTGGGCTAGCAAGCTGTTAGGCTTGCGAAAATCTCAACACAATATTTATCATGCAACCTCAGAGAGGTATTCTTGTATTTTCAAAGCACTCAAATTACTTCATTTCCCTCTCATTTCCCCATGATAGACCTTTCATTTTTCTATGAAATCTGTCTGGTGCTCAAGTAAACACGCGTGACAACCACATGAGGTTGGAATCAGAAAAGCTGAAGTCCACTCCCTATACATTTAAATTACATATAAATGCACTGTTTATGCTTTCTGGGACATGTATTTTCAAAATACAAAGTACTGTATTTTATTTTGATACTTTTTTCATACCAGTACTTTATAGTTTATTTTAATACATTTATCTTAGGGAATTTTTAAATTTTACATTATAATACTTTATGATGTATTTTTGCCCATCTCTGCCTCCAGAATATGGCCCTTACCTGATTGCAGAGGCTCCAGCCACTGCATTATACTGACTGAAGACAATCGCTACAGTTTTGGAGCTATGTCATTTCAGAAAAGCCTACAGTAAACACCTGTACCTTTTCATATATTTCTAACTGTACTACAAACTCTAATACTGCAACCCATATATTATTTCACTTTCTGTTGGAAGTGAGCTAGTAATAATCAGTGAAAGTACTCTCACCTACTCTCATCTCAGAGCTGTGCGAGTATGCCCTGGGATTCATAAATGTTGACTGTGTAGACATGGTGGAATTAATTTTGTCAGCAACAACTGTTCACGCCATCCCCATTAAGTAATGAAGAAGCACAACACCATGAAATGTGTATGTCATAGCTAGTGACCCAGCATGAATCTGCACAATTTGACCTATTCTCTTAGTTAACGCATAAGACGAAATGTCTCCCACACCCAAGCTTACCCAGACTTTACCACGTGCATTTTAAAAAGCTTTATTAACAGAACTAAGATCAAATCCTTAAAGCAACTCTCCACTAAAACCATATTCTGCAAATACAACGAACATATAGGTAATCTGACGTAACTGGGAAAAATGTAGAGCCGAAATATGCAACATACTAAAAAACCTATTACAGGAATGCAGTTTACTGCTTAGGTTTTCAGGCTGTGAAACAGACACTCTTAGAAGTGGCCAGCTTTTGTAGATGTATGAAACAAAGAAAATACAAACTGTCTTGATCAATACTGTGAAAATGTATCTAGCTGTAAAGAATAAAGTAATAACTTCACAAAAGCAATATGTTTGTGCATAAAAGTGGAAAAGCAGTCATGTGTAAAATGGGAACTGTACAGTGAAATAGGCTGGAAGGGTTTCCCTTATTGCAATCTCTTTTCTATTCCTGAATTACATCTATTCCTTCACTTTAAAAGGAAGTTGACAGTATTTAGGCAAATTATATAAATAGATGCTTACATTTTCCATTTCATTACTACCAATCATTGTGTAAACAACACTAATAGCCATGTTATTTAAATTTACATTAATATTTTAGTGCTTACATAAGAAGTAATCAGATTCTCAGGCCATCAGATGACAGAGATTTGAAACTATGTATTCTTAATTGTTCACATATTTAAAAACATTGAATGGCACTTGCAGTGATTATCTTCTCATGCTGTAATTATTATATATAATTTTGGGTGTGTTTGGGGTGTTCTCTCTAACTACAATAGATATTAATACACACACCCTACCATCCATTATGTGCAGATAGGAAACAATCTCGCCACCAACTTTACTAAGTAGCATAGAAAAAGGTAGAATTAGAGTGTCAAATCATATGCTCTGTATGTACAGACATGCATACACCAACACCTAACTAATTTAAACTAATGCTGATACAACTGCTGCTCATTAAATTAAACAGTTTGGAAGACACACTAAATAGATGTTATTCTCCTAGTTTGAAAGATGGAGAAAGTAACATTGCAAGTCAGAGTGATAACGAATTGTAATGTTAACAACTGTGCACTAAACTAGCTAGCTGTCTTTGTATGGGTCAGCAACACTATGGCTGTTGATTCCTCAGGTATAACAATTTTTTTTTTACATGTAGCACACAGTTTATTAAGATTTAAACACTTCCATTCTTTTTCAATGTACTATATATCTGATATAGTCAACCAACCTGCTGATCCTGTTGCTTCAGTTGCTCCAGGAGCCTTTGAAACTCCTCCTCCTTCTCCCTGGCCTCTGCTATTGTGGCTTCATTCTGCTCGTCATAGGCCATGGCCACCACAGCAAGAATAAGGTTGATGAGGTAGAAGGAACCCAAGAAGATCACCACCACAAAGAAGATCATGTAGGTCTTCCCTGCTGCTCGCAACGTCTGCATAAAGACATTCATGCAAAGATTAGGTTAGCATCCACAATGTGGATGATGTGTGCATTATCTTTGTTAACTTTGGAAATCAGAGGTAAGGCAAAAAACAAGTCAAAATAGATCTGAGAACTTCTACATCTCCTGAAAAAGTGAACCTTTTTAAAGAACATTTTTAAAATAAAAAGCAAAAAAGCAAAATTAAAGCAAATTTACTATATTAACAGTAACTACTAGTAACTATACTAACAGTAACTCTTTCAGGTTCAATATTTCATATCATTTTTTGATAGTTGCTAAGATAGGAAACAAATTTCACAAGCCTGAAAATAAACATACCATTTGCCTTACATAAGAGACCTGTAAAAACTTAAATTACACCATGATTTAAATTTATGTGAATAACACAATTATATTTTCTAAAAACAAAACAGGCCAAGCATTTACATGGAGGAGAAATATTCAAGACATTTGGCCAGCAGCTCCCACATCATCTGAAAATAAATCATTTTAAAATTACATTATTGTACTTAAAAGTACAACGTGAACTTGCCTCACTAAAGTTTCTTAATTTTTGCATATCAAATTGAGGGTAATTTTTGAAATAAGCTGGCACTATTTGAGTTCACATTTTACAAGTCACTCTATAACATCAACCAATGTTCAAGGCCAACTCTTAGATTCTGAAGTCTGTAGATTTAGCTTCTGCTCTCATTCATCAGTCTTGTTCTTACTTAGTGCACTGCTTAGCTCACTAGCTGGTATGTTTCTAAATGGTGACTTTTGTGCATTATGGAGATTGTCAGTCTCTGAAAGCCTGTAAAATTCTGTGCAAATCTGCACTCCATAGTAAAATCATATGCCACCATGAACAGTAACATAATGCTACATCACTTCACACTAATCCAACATTTATCTAAGTGATGATATCCTGAGGTAATTATCTTGTGACACATTGCGCCAATGGATATTGTACTGTGGAAAAGTACCAGCTGAAAGAGGTTTTCCCAGTAGTCCTGCGTCATGAGGCGGAAGAGGGCCAGGAACGCCCAGCCAAAGGAGTCATAGCTTGTGTAGCCATAGTTGGGGTTCCTCCCAGCCTTCATACAGGTATATCCTTCTGGGCACTTTCTATCAACAAGGTAAAAAATCAATTTGATAAGAAGTCCTCCCAGCTCATCTCCCCAGTCTCTGAAAGCACAGAACCACTGAAAAATGTGTCATTCCTGTAAATGCCAAGTCTGAGCTGAAAAACAACTGTGGTCAGTAAATTCTAAAATGGAAATAATTCTGATCTGGCACTGCTACTGTATTATGAATTAGATGTATTTAAGGTTTTACGAATATCAGGAAACATTATGCCAAAAGTATTGATTGTGAATTTGGATAATCTTATTGTGAAATTAGTGTCATAATTATCCTGCGTAATGAATGGACCTACCCAGCATCAGAGCTGTTTCCACAAAGAAGGGCGTCCAAACTGCCATCCAAGAAGTAGTAGTTTTCTATAAGATTATAAACAGACCAAAATCAGTACCTCAGAGCTAAAAATATCACCAATATATGACAACATGCTGACCTTAGCAATTAGCACTTAAAAAAGCTACCGTGTTTTTCCACTTTATCGCAGCAATAAAACGGTTATGGTGTAGAGGCACTGTATCTTCCAAAAATTTGTATAGAACCTGGAATCACCTTCATTGTTGATATATTCATTGAAGTCGAAGGTGCTAGTGCTGTTGGCCGTAGTGTTGAAGGCCATGGTGTCATTGAAGGCCATGGTGGAGTTGAAGTCATCCACCCAGCTGTCATTGGTGAAAATGGGCCAGCGAACACACTTATGCCTAAGGTTGCCCATGAAGAGCTGCAGCCCGATGAGGGCAAAGACAGCAAGGGCAAATACGGTCAGGATCATCACATCCACCATCTTCTTCACTGACTGGATCAGAGCTCCCACGATGGTTTTCAAACCTGTAAATCAAAGAGAGCACAGCCGAGTAAGAGGTCTCTCGACAGATCTCGTCATATTTTGACATTCAGTTATTCAGTTAGGGCGGCAGTGTAGCATAGTGGTTAAGGAGCAGGACTCGTAACCGAAAGGTTGCCGGTTCGATCCCCGCTGGGACACTGCTGTTGTACCCTTGGGCAAGGTACTTAACCCACAATTGCCTCAGTAAATATCCAGCTGTATAAATGGATAATGTTGTGAAGAATAGTAACCTATGTAAGACGCTTTGGATAAAAGCGTCTGCTAAATGAATAAATGTAATGATATTTTGAAAATTATAGTGGTGGAATGCAAACATTGTAGCTATAAAGTAGGCCTGCATTTTACCAATCGGTTTGTGCTCATGGTGCTATTGCTATAAACGGCTTGCTCCAGCATGCAACAAAACAGAAAGAGCCGGTGTGGCAGACCTCTCCTCACCACAGCGACTGATTTAGATGGCACATACCAGGAATTACAGTGATTGTCTTAAGAGCTCGGAGCACACGGAAAGTCCTGAGGGCTGACACGTTGCCAAGATCGACAAACTCAGTGATGTACCTGTGGACACAACCAAAACCAAGGCAGTGAGCCAAATCAATAGTTCAGTGAATGTCATTTTACTAGCTGTATCATGACTGATTACACAAAGGGTGGAATGAACTTTTTGCTACAGCAAATGATATCAGCTGAGTCTATTTTTAGATCAAGGCAACTGTCCATTTCTGAAGCCAAACAGCAATATTATCTGAAGACATTCAGTCCAGCCACCTAGTGGAAAACGGGTCTAAAATGAACAGCAGATTAGCTAGTCTGGATATTCTGTTGTTACTGAAGCAGCAGTCTCTGGCAACTGTACAACAGTGTAGAAAAAAGTCTCAGTGAAAACAATTACATTTTGTAATTGACTGAAAGTTTCATTCCTTTCCATTGAAGTTTGCACAAAGTTGCTGTAGTAAGTACATGATGTACATATACTATAATGACTTTTATAATAATGTAATAAGAGGTATTGTAAAACACTCATTCACAGCAATAACTAAAGTTCACTATATATGAATTTCCATACAATCAGAGTGTAAAGGTTGTGATTTAGTTGAGTATAGTAGTAGTTACATCTGGCTTGGAGTCTGACAAAGAAATCAAAACTGACCACAGGCCAAGGTTCTTAACCCCGGGTATCATGTACAGAAAAGAGTGATGTTATGGGTTGGACGAGGGATCAGCTCAGTGCAAATGAGAAAGTGTTAAGTGGAATTTTTTATAGTCCTGGACAGGATCAGTTTGTCTTGGTCTATTTAATTGCATTAAGATTTTTTGTACATTCTCCTCTCAAATTGTTGTTTTGAACTTCAGTTGTTTGTCCTATTGTAACCGCATTCTGATATGAGTTTTCAGTCCAGCTTTTATACACACGACTGCACTGCACAAGTGATTTGTTATATAAAAAATTGGTTTCTTGTCAATGACAATGAAAAACAAGATGGCCTCACTTATACATGAAAGCAAGTTCTGTTTCTTGTACACAATGGCAGAATCCTCATCATTTAAGCACACAATAGCACAGAGTACAGTTGTTGAGCAAAAACAGCAATGTGTGTTCTTGGTCTTCAGTGTGCCTTCCATATATCTTGCAGAGGTGGGGCGATATGAAATTATTAAAAGCAAAGTATTCTGGAAATGTGCTTTCAAATTATGGAGTTACTTTTCCATAAACTGAGTAAGTGTCTTGGCTTGTAGTTAGATCACAAGCCAAAATACTCTGACTGAATACACAGCCAGCCCATTCACATAAATGTAAAGATGAATACCAGCAAACGTTCACAAAATAAATTTGAACCCCCCACCATAATTCATGAAGCATGTTGTCTTGGCATTTTTCTGTGAAATGGTCAAAATTCATTAGATTTATTCGATATTCAACCAAAAGTCCAGTCTACACATTAGAAGTAACAGTACAGACATTCAGACATTTAGACTCATTAGTCCCCATGGCCCAGCTAGAGAAGGCCAAGAGAAGGCTAGAATATGTGACCCTAATTTGAATGGACAAACATTTTCATTCATCCAAGCAGCAGTTTTTGTAAAGGTTAAAAATACAATGGTTATAAAGGTGGCTTATGGTGGAAAGGGTGTGGGAGCTGGGGAGTGGGGTGGGGGCAAGGGGAGGAAATGGGGGTTGCAATGCCATAAACATTTTAAATACCATGACCTTTAACTGCTCTCAGCCATTTGTCGTCACGCCCTCTGTGTCTGCTTGACCATCTCAGTGTGCTGAGGACAGTGGCTCATCCATACAGTTACCTGCTGCCTCTGTAACAGTCATTCCGTCAGCTCCAAGACTTACGCCATGCTGATCACCATGAAATCCAGCCAGTTCCATGGATCTCGGAGGAATGTAAAAGGTCCAATACAGAAGCCTCTCGACAATACTTTGACCGTCGCCTCAAAGGTATAAATACCAGTAAAGACATACCTGCAATACAAAAGAGGGTCAAGGCACGTCTGTGTTTTTCATGAAAGTCACCATAACACTTACATATGACATAAGTATATAACATATGACAGTGCTTTTAGAGGTGTGGCCTCACCTCCAGGCACTTTTGCTATTCACTGGTTCCTGTACTACATCACCTATCTCTAGGGTAACTACCTTAAACTATAACAATAAAGTTTGTTATACAGTGCATGGCTGTACTATATATATCACAACTATCACACGCCTCAGCAATCATTTTGAAATAATTATCACAGTGTAATCTTACTATCCAGGGCGAATGGTTTAACAGCTTTTAAAATGTCTTTTGGAATTATGTAACTATTACAATACATCAAGAGATGAAGAAGCCAGTACACTAAGCATGGGTGGTGACACAACAACATTATTAATATTAGTGTAACATTTGCAAAACTGAAAGCTGTCAGAACACACACGGCACTAAAACTAAACTAAAATCAAAGAAAAAAAAAGAACACTTACTCAACAGTTTTACTCCAAGTGGGCGGGTTGCTCATTGTCATGAACACACAGTTTGATAGAATGGTGATCATGATGATCATACTAAAATATTTGATTTACAGTTAAGGAAAACATTCTGATGGTATGGTTGCACTATATAATGCTGACCAATAATTCTCAATAATTTTGTTGTAATGTAAAGTATACTTATTTCCAATATCTTCAGTAGAATGTAAAGGGTTCTTACAGCACATGTAAACCTGCATTTGTACACCACTTTGCTGAAATAGTAGTGCAGTAACATGACAAGTGGAGGGCTGATCGACTAATCAAGGCGTCTCCCTGTAAAAAGGGGTCCCTAAACTCCCGTATCAATGAGAACCTTCATCTGCTTCCTAAGACTGTTGACTGTTTGAATAATTGTTTAATTGTCATTTGTCTTTGTTTCTAAGGATCCTCAATCTTTCTCGCTTTGTGTGTGTAGATGTTCAGGTGAATGATGCCAGCCATCAGTTAATGAGCCACAGTTGTATGATTGGCCTGTGATCAAACACAGGTGTGCAACTGCAGACTCAGAGGCATCTTGTGTCAGTTGTCTGTAGCTGTCCTGGTTTGATTTGGTTTGTGGTTTTTAAAAATAATTTACTTGGTTTGCTCCTTCTTCTTGTTTTTGTGTGATGCATTGGTCAGCTTCATTACAGTACCACTCTGTTCACATTTATCTATCAGCAACACAGATTTCAATCTCCAAAAGGATATGAATGTATGAGAATTTTTATTGATCCTCTCCTAACAATGTTAAAGGGGCTCAGAATGTAGCATGCAGGTTCAGCGTTGAACCTGTAGATTGTATTCCCTTTGCTGATGACAATAAAAGTCTGAAAAAGAAGAGAGAGAGAGAAAACAGGGATGGATCAGGCATCATCAATGATAATCTCCAGATATTCTGTGTCCTGTGCAATGACTTTTATTTTTGAACCCTGTGGAGTACTTGCATCAGAACAATTGGCATTTACGACTCAGTTTGCAAGATGATGGCACAGGGGAACAAACTCACTAAAATATGGCCTCCCTTTTTCTCCATTAAATTAATTTGTCCTGTCATGCAAGTAGGTATGAATTTGCATATAAATCTACTTACAAAGCACACTGTTGCTTTTTATCTTCACTCCTGCTATTTCATTAATTTAATGTTGAAATTTGGACTACATAGAGTCTGCAATTCCTGTAACTTTGTAATTGCTGTAAGCACCGATAAGACATAAAACCTTGTAACAAAAAGGAGGGCCAGAAATTTAATTCATAAACTGGTAAATCCTCAAGTTACAGAAAAATGCTCAGTATTGGACCCATTGTGTTTTCTGTTCTCTTGGTTGCTTGTTTGTTAAACTAGTAAAACAAATGTGCCTATTAAGGCAGATGATTACCAGCTATATCTGGAGTCAATTAAACTTTCCTGAATATAAGTGAATTACTTTTGTGTCATGCTTTGTTTGCTTCATTAAATACAGAATAACATTTATTTCAGAATTATACTTCTTTAAGTTTCCAGTGCCTCTGGTTTTGTATTTAGCTCCATTTACTGGCATTTGTGCAAATTATCTGTGGAAACATAATTCTTACCAAATCACCGCAATGACAGTAATTGTGACTGGGAGTGAAATATGTCATGACTGGTCTTGATTTTTATCAGCTGTGTGAAAAAGATATGGAACATCTGTTTCCTGAGGACTGCGGTGCCGTGGGTTTCAAGACCCTATTTTTTCACTCATCACCAAAGGCCTCTCAGAACATGGCTCTACGGGAACAGACACAGCTGGTTACGAAGCAAGCCTCACGTGCACGTGCATGGACTGACTTTCTGCGCTTCGAAGAAGGGGTCCAGGTCCTCGAGAGGGTCGTTGAGCATCGCGGGCGGGGGGTCTCCATAGATCATGGGCAGAGACTTGCCGGCCTCCAGGTCACTGGTGGGCACACTGGGCTCATCTTCCTCTTCCTCTGTTCCCTTCTCCTTCTTCTCCTTGATGCGCCTTTCAATCTCCGCCAGCGATTCTGGGGTGAAGCGGCGGAACACATCGGTGCCTGTGGGAGGGAGCAGGCTTGCCATCTTCGCATCGCGAAGAAATCACCACCACACCGGGGTCTCTCAGTAGCAGGCTGCGGGATCGGAGGGCGGGGGGAGAGAGGGAGGGGATGGTGATTGCACGCATAGGCTCCACTCTTACAAAACCCCACTGGGTCAGGGTTCCTATGACATTCCAAACAAACAGAACCCGCATTAGCAGTGTATCACGTGCGGACTCCTCCTTTCTCAACTTTTGCCTCCGACCCATAAATCACTGCTTCCAGGCCTCGTGGTCTTTAAACCTATCCCTGAGCCCAACCTTCATCCCAATCTAGCAGCTATAAGGGTAGCTCAAGTCCTGTTGAGCCCATATCGCATGCCATTTACTTTATTTACATTATTCCCATCAAACAATCAGTAAATAAGCTTTCAATTAGTAGAGTGGGCTTCACAACAAAATTACCAATGAGCATTTTGCAGAGAACAACATAGATATGTCAATGTTCTATAAAGGTTTGAAAATAAGTATGTTAATCTGATAAATCCAAAGACGTACGTAGATGAGAATGATATAAACAGAATCACAACAAACAATAAGAGTAACAAAGAGTAACAAAATTATCAAACAAAAATCAAAATTATGGACAAATCATAACTACAGTATGAAACACTAGTTCTGTAGGCATACTTTTATGTCAATTGAAACAAATGCATGCTTTCATATAATAAACTAAATTATTGTTGTATATAAAAATGATTTATGACAACATTAGCTTACTTTCAACACATAACTGTATGAGTCATCCTCTGTTTTGGGCTTAATGCATTAGCATTAGTCAGGTTATTTACTGAGTCTGAAATATTTATAAAATTGCCAAAGTATGCTTTATTTGTTTAAAGCATGCTTATTTCATTTTGAGTGAAACATTATTAAACTATACACTGTATGTTTTTTTTTTTTTTTTTGCTTTTTGAATTCTGACTTCATATTATCTGGACACTATATCTCACTATGTGTTGCTAGTCAGTATTATCTGCATTCACATTTGTTTCTTTGGCAGATGCTCTTTTTCACAGTGACATAAAAAGAAATTTCAGAGGGGAGCCATACTCAGGCTGATGTCACAATGGCACTCACAGTCGAGATCACCTTACTGACTGACCCCATCTGAAACATGTGGTTCATTCTTAAACACTGTGCTTTAGGGGCATCTGACACCAGAATAGATATGAAATCATAGACACAGCTAAATATGCTGAATAGTTAACATGGTCAAGAAAACAACAGGTGAGTTGCTCTGTTGCAATTCAATCAGCAAATTACTACATGATGTTGAATGAAAGTTGGCACCACTGCAGATACTACAGTAAAGGCCAGATGTTAATTCACAAGCTTCATATTAAGAGGGACAATGTTAATCATGCATTTTCATGATACAATATTTGCATCATAACACACCAGAATATTTCATGCCTAAAATCAGTTGGACATCCTTTCCTGTCATCACCTCTGCAGGGCAATTTCTTATATTTTAATAATGTAAATCCTGAAAATAAATCTCTTCACCAGCACAACAGCATTTGGAAGGAGAGTTTATTTTATGAACTATGCCATATAAAATACATACAACTATTTCAGACCATGTGTTGAATTGACAGTTTCCATGTCTGTGTCAGAGAAGAAGTAATGAGATAATGCAAATGAATACTATGATTAATCAGTAAATACACCATACAAATAAAAAAGGGCCAAACCTAAATATTGATATGATAGCAAATATGTTTGTATGACCTAGAGTCTCTGTTTGTAATCTAATAACAAAATAAGTATGGTCATTGCTCTAGTATGATTGCACTAATATAAAATTGTAATCTCTGATGTGTAATACTCCAAAATCATTTTTAAAATCAATAATCTTATACTTATTGATATTTTGTCCCATTACAATGTAAACACATTACTGGAAATTACACCATTATTCTAATTTTTGTATTTACAGCAGTGAACAGAAATCATGTGTCAAGATGAACATGAGCTAATAACATCAAGTTTAAAACGAATAATGCTTAGATGATGGTAGAAGGGTCTGTACACTGGTATTAGGGTTTACAACACAGTCACACATATCACATTAATCACAAATGTAGGGTATAGTTTATATTTTTTCAACTCATGGGATCACTTAAACAGTTTGCAAAATGAATAAACCGTTTTCCTGTGAGTATGAGGTCTTAGATCATAACTTCAGCTGAGATGATATTCAGGTTCTGAAAGTGAGAAACAATACAAGACTCTGCAAGCCAACAAGTGAGCTGAAACTTAACGATAGGTGTAACATTGTAGACACATGGAACAGTTGTTGATCTGCTAGAAATAAATCTTGACTGTATTCATTGGGAGGGCAAACTGATAAACAGATTTGCATATTCTTGATGTTCATAGTTCATGAGAGGCATTTGACAGAATTTTGAACAATATTCTCTAGCATATTTGTCCATAAAGCTTCCATGTCACAAACTTGTCACTGTCTGGTTTATTAAATAATTACCAGTTGGTATCCACAGTTCCTATTTGTTGGACATCTTAAATTTGCTCTGGCAAAGTAAAGGTAAATGCAGACCACATGCTGCTATGTTTTGTGTGCATTGGCTTGGTAAATGCAGATGTGTGTGGCAGTGGGCTGTGTACCAAGCTTAGCTGGCTGCTCTCTCTCCCCCGACTGTTTCTACACTTAAGAGTAGACAGCTTGAGTCTGGAACGGGATGGTGACCCACATAAAAGTGTCAAGGTAATGCCAAAGTGACGGGTGGCGCTCAAGACGAGAGCAGGGGGGTTCAAGTTCAACGGGACACTTTCCCACAGCACCAAAGAAACTCTGGCATTACTCGTGTACATCATATTACTTATTAGCTTAGCAGACGTCCCTATCCAGGGCAACTTGCATTGCTAACATATGACATCTTACACATATTCGGTGACCTATTAAGACAACTGAGTCTGTACTGGAGCAATTCAGGTTAAGTACTTTCGACAGCATGTGTGCTTTAGGCAAGCTGTCATCTCTCTCACAACTGTTTATAATATAGAGAAAAGGAATGTTTTTGATGCTGCATGTTGCTGATTAGTCTACATACTGGTGGATATACATATTTCAATCTGTGTGCCTTTATATAATTCCAGGAAACACATTTTTTCATCTCACTCCAAAAGGTTCTGTGGTGCCATATTACTGGTGCCAAGGATCTGTTTCCTGTTGGGCAAGCCAACAGCACCTTCCTTCTGTAATTCCATGGAAAGGGTCAATTCCGGATGCCGCAGTTCAAAAACAGATGATCTCATCTGGATCAGTTGTGCTGCGATGGGGTGAATAAACTGCCAGTCCATGGAGTAGGGGAGGAGTCACCAGTCCATCTTCTTTGGATCTCTAGGTCCTTAAGAGCTTGACTTGTCTCTGAACCCAGTGCGGTTTTATGGTTCTTCACTGGATCTTTGGATGACATTCACTGAGACTGAATCAAGTGTTAATTGCCTACTGTGGGATTTGCAGTTTTATGTAATCTTCCAGTATCTTCCTGTTACATTTACACATATTTTTGTAAGTGCTCATAGACAAAGGGGGCTGTCACAAACATTTCTTGGTTGATTGATAGTTCTTGATTACATGTAAAAAGTATCAAACATAATGTTGCCCTCTCCCCAAAGCACTCTGTGCAGCCCCTAATTTTGGCCAGAAAGTAAGATAATAGTTAGCTAGTAAGATATTGGTAAAATGATAATGATTAAATTATGGCCACCATCCACTACAACATTTCTGTTAGTGGGCTGTGTTTGCCCCAGACACTATGAGCTCAGAAAGTTGAAGGTGCATGTAGCAGTCTGAGACTCCTGTGTGCTTGAGTGTCGATGCAATGGGACTTTGGGACTGAGGGTCAGATATATGACTGTGCGTATTCTGGGGTTTTTCAGGGGCCCACCGGTGAGGCTGAGCGGGTCTGGGAAAGCGGAGGGCAGGCGCGCACACACGCAGATACGATGGCCACACAGCTGCCGTGGGCAATCACACCATGGCGTCAGGTTACGGCAGCACGATGACTCCGCTCATTCCTGCTCCGTTGAGCCCCCCCCCCCCCAACTCTCCCTTCACATTGCACTGATAAACAGGCCCGTATGCCAACGTAGCTCACCAGCTACCTCTCCTCCACCCTCTATTTTACATGGCTGAAAAACCCTCCCTGCTTCCGCAGAAGCATAGCGACCCCCCCACATCGCCCCCGCCCCGGCTCCCCGCCTTTCCAGTCCCCCCTCCAACTGACATGTCGTCGTAAGTTAATCTTTCATTTTTCCTGCCAAAGATGGATGTCCACCGTTATTTTCCCACAACTATAAGGCTTCACTGTGCCATTCTGGTCGCCCATTAACCCGGCATTTCCCAGCTCTCAGGTGGTTTTCTCCTCTTATTTTAAGCAACTCCCACAGGGGCCCTCTTCCACCAGGGAGGACGGCTGAACATAAAATACATATCCTGGTGCACGCCTGTTTTTCTGTGTAATTTACGGAAGCTTTACCTGAAGGCATCCCGTCAAGGATTCTGAGCCATCCAAGTGAACAGCTAATCAGTCCTCCCCACCCTACATCTGACTAGACTGTGCTGTTTTTAATAACATTTGAGAAGACCTCACTGAATGGTCACAAAATAGTTCCATACCCCCTCTATGGCTTTTGATCAAGCTAAAGAGGGTTGGAAGCAGTGTCCTCATGTTAAGGTAAAGTAAATCATCTGCTGACTTGTTAGCATTTGTAACTGTCTTTGTGGTAACTGGACCATACTGTGTGATCTGCAACCCAGACCAAAAGTCTCAGAGAGACATGCAGAGCGAGGTATGAGATACAAGTCAAACAATACAGGCAAAACATCACACAGTTCAAAGGTCACAGCCTTGGCCCAGCAGTTTCTGAGTTTTCTGAGAGAGAAATCAAGATAAAAGGTCATTGGAATGGCACTCTTCATAAATCATGCAAGAACTCCCAGGTCTTCTTCTTGATAGTTCATGAATCTATCCCATCAATTTACAGAAAGTAGTTTAATTTAAAACCAAATCCAAACATATTGCTTTCATGTCTTATCTCCTTTCACCTCTACTCTAGCTAACAGTTATAATTTAGATAAAATTCTTAACTCTGACTATAGTCTACTGAATAGTAGCAAAAACTACACTACCATACTTACAATCTATTGTCACACACTACACTCACCTAGTAGTCCCATCCCAAAAAGGGCACTCATACATGTCTCGTTCACATCCATTCTCTACCCTTGCCCCCAAGTGGAGGAATGAGCTCCCCACAACTGTTAGAACAGCCTCATCACCAGCACGGACTCAAAACTCACATATTCAGACTATGCCTCAGTTCTCCAAACCGTGGCCCCTCCTCCTAAAACTGTAGTAAAAGCTAGTAGCTGTGAAATAGGTTGTAATTTAAGCATAGAAGACAAATCGACTGATGGCACTTCAAGCTTTTGCAGCAGCAAAGTAGAACACTTATGACAAAGGAAATCAGTTGGCAGATGCAAAGTAGCTTTAAAATGTGTTTGTGTGATGATGGGTCCTGTTCCACAGAGAGTATCACCATTTTGTAAAGCCATCTATGCAAAAGACCCATTTTGTTTGAGAGGATAAACATTAGGAATACAGCTGAGCATAAGAAAGCCTCAAATGATAAGATTATTCCAGCCTATGACAAACAAAAACCTGAAAATAGAAATAAAATAAATAAAAAATAAAAACAAAATGCATTCTGTAATCTGTGTAATATTCTGTTTCACAGATAACATAGATAACACAGATAAGAATAATGAATGCCTGGTTTTCAGCTCTGCAAAAGTTGTTGGTTTATGTAATGTGGTCACACACAAATCTATGCATAAGGGGGTACATAAAATAATGGACACACCAAAGAATATTTGATTGTTTATAAATAATAAGGAGTTGGGCTACCCTTTGCCTTCAGAGCAGCTTCAGTCCTTCTTGGAGTTACCAGTTTTGAACTGCTTCTACTAGGATACTGTGGGCCATTTGTCAAGAAGAAAAACCTCTAGTTCTTTGGTAGATGAAGGAGGTGGAAATTTACTCGACACTCTGCCTTCCAGAGCCTCCCTTAAAAGTTCAATAATGTTTGGATCTGAATGTCTGGGGAGACATAGAAGGTGTTTGATTTCATCCTGGTGTTCATTAAATCACTACTGAATTTGTTCAGCACTGTGTATGGGGGCTTTATTGCCTTGGAATACAGGAAAATCTTGAGGAAACAATGTCTGCACCATAGGGTGCACATGGTTGCCTACAGTGGGTTGGTATTCATACCACATCTGAGTGACGCCAAGATTTACAGGTCTTGGGACAGGCACAGTGCATTGAAGGATTCCTTTGGCTTTCTCTAAAGAAAATATACATAAACACATAAACCTGTGCAGATAAAGGAAGAAGTATAAAAAATGAATCATAAAAACATATTACTTTCTTCCACTGCTCGGAAGTCCAGGTTTTATGCTCATTACACTAGGTTATGCACTACTAGTTTTTGTTGAGACTGAGTCATGGAGGTGCAAATTCAGTTCTCTGGTAGTTTTTGAGAGTGTTGTTTTGAGGGTTTTAGCAACTATCCTGTTTAGAGTCTGTCTGTGCCTGTCAACTTGTGACCACTGTCCCTCTTTCCTTTTTTTCTTTGACATACGCTGTCATGTTTTTTGCCCTCTCTGTACCTGATTGACTTGTAGTCTCGGCACCGCTATTTGACCTCTTTCAATATCTCTTGGATCACATTGCTTTAGAGGCCCACCAATTAACGTGTTGATTTTAAAATGCCCTCTTTATCAGAAACATATTTGTAATTAGCACTGACATTAATATGAAACACATATTTTTAATTGATTTAGTCACCTCAAAATACAAGTACAGTCATGTGCTGCTTAACGTCCACGATACATTCTGTGAAATAGGACGTTATGTGATTTGGACGTTGCGTGAACACCATAATATACTTAGCAAACCTATATGGAGTAGGCTACTGTAGCCAAGATACTGTAAACATACAGTACCGTACTGTATTTCAACTAATGTATCTGGTAAAGTACACTGTAATATATGGGGTAAGTTGGTTAATACTGTACAATACTAAACATAATACACATTAATACACTGTACCATTATCAGAGGTGGACACCCCGGCTTCAGAAAGTAAAAGTCCTGCCACGTATTTGTTCCACCCATGCACTAAACAAGGTGATTTCACTAACTAGCTTCTCTACCTGGCTGAAGAGTTGTGCTAGTTAAATTCAGCTGGTGTAGTGTATGGGTGGAACAAATACGTGGCAGGAGTTTTACTTTCTGAAGCCGGGGTGTCCACCTCTGACCATTATACCCCTGGCAGTGCAATCGTTTTATTTCCATGAGGCATGAGATACACGTGTTACGTGCGGGAAGCGCTGCCTTCACTACGTCTGGTTACGTCTGCTACGTCTCGTTCTGTGATCAGGATTTTTAAACTTTATTATAACCTTATGGGACTACGGACGTATATGCGAATGGATGTTGTCCGAATGGACGTTAAGCGGCGCATGACTGTATACAAGTCAATGATTGGCCAGTATGTATACAAGTACAATTATTTTGTCTACCTCATATATATATGTGTGTGTAGTACCCATCAGAAATTTGAACACACTTAAATCTCACACTTAATCTTCCACTATTTAGAATAATAGTAAAGACATCAAAACTATGATATAACGCAAATAGAATTATGCAGTGACCAAAAAAGTGTTATAAACAAATCTTACATTTTTAGGTTTTTCAAAATACCCAAAAATATTTTTTAAAATTAAAAATTAGTTTGGAAAGAAATTCATACATTTCAGTTAAACATAATTAAGATCAAAATGTCTTCCCACAAATGGGGAAATCCATAAAATACTATAATAATCCACCGAGTTTGCTCCCAGTACACAAATAAAAATACATTTAATGTAATGTAATAATGCAATAAACAAGTGATCAATATTTATATTTTCATAGTAATTCAATATAGGTATATTTTAACAAAGTCTCTCAAAATGTAAACAAAGTTCCATTTTTAACAAATATGATCTATTTATTAATGATTAAAAATGTTGTATTTGATGTAATTCAAAATAGTGCAAATCCTCTGGCTTTTTAAAAGTTATGTGTTTACATGATCAAAAGTCACATTGATTATTTTTGTCAGTTTGCCTTTTAAATATGTATTTTTTAAATTAGTAGTGCCTGAAGCATAGATGAAATGCAAATCAAATTCAGTAAGTAGTAATGGGTAAATAGGGTTACATATGATACCTATGATATTGTCTCTTCGTCTTACCCTCTTTTCTAAAATCAAACATCAAAAAGACCTTATGTACCTGTATTGCAAATCAAGGCGTACTGTAAATGTGTGATATGTAAAATAAATGTAAGAGCGGACTATAAGCATTGGCACTGTGCTCCATAGACCGGGAACACACAGTGGAGTCTGAAATATTATATTTCTTACAGGTCCATGCTGGATACAATTTTAGCAGCTATTACATATTCGTACATGGATCAAAAGACAGAATTATTCAATCCTATAATATATACTTTAAGTGGTATTTGTGCCTTTATCAGCACCATATGAGTTTTTATGCACATTGTGTGCTGCACAGATCCATACATCATGTGTCAGGCCAGGCGACAAGACCATTCCGACATGGGAAATTCCGAGGGAGGATATAGGAGGGATAATATAGAGCCACAATGTCACACTAGCTTGTCATGGAATGTGAGCACCGGTATTCCTATCCGGAAACAAACTTGCGCAGCTTTAGGTTTTTGGCACAAGCAGAGAAGATGAGGAGAGATCGAAAGAGGCCACCATACACATAAAGACGTAAAACAGCAGACTGGAGTGCAACAAGGCGGACATTTTTGAGAAAAATGAGAGAGAAGTGAGAAGTGTAAAAATGCACTGAGATCAACTGAGAGGACACAGTGGATGTAAGGCAAATGGATATCTAAGATCCTGAGACATAACATAAATGCCAGCAAAACATTTTTTTTTCATCCACTGAAGTCAGTATGTAAACCAAAATGAAAATGACAGTAGTGTTTTAGTGTAGTCATTTGGATGTATAGTACAGTGAACTGATAAAACATGGTATCCCCACACTGCACAATACTATCATCAAGCCTCACACAACTGTAACAGTGATCAGCAGTTCATGTTTTGCAATATAGCAATAAAAGCACATCTTTTCCAACATGATTCTTTATCTCCTCAAACTACCAAATAAATTTTCATCACTCAATGAACTATATCATGAAAATTTTTTAAACTTTTGTAGGATATCAGATGGGATATACCTTTATGCTATCTGGGCTGTAACTGGTTCTATACAACCACTGACATAGAAGGGCTGACAAACCCTTCATATTATATTTTGACTGATGCACATGAAATTAACTAAACAAACCCAGCAAGCAATGTCAGAAGCATGTACCCACACATACTTCTTCTAATCCATTTATTTAAATTATATTTTAAGTATTGTGTAAAATCGCTATTAAGCTTTTAGGATATAGCGTACTGAGTTTACATATAATTTTGGCCCCATGCTCACTCCTCAAACAAGACCTGCACTGCACACAATGCACACATTGATTAGACATGTGAGCCAACATCAACTACCTAGGAGTGTCTCTTCTGGAAAGGATTTCCACATGCTGAAGGCCAAGCTGTGGAAACCAGAGCTTTCAACTGACTTGCCCATACTTCTCCCATACTCCATACTGAACTGACATACAGTATGTACCCATCATCACTTTATTGCATGGCCATTCCCTGTGCTCCAGAAAGATTACTAAAATAGGACATATAGATGATGTAGGTTACCCTACATCCTGACAAACATCCTACAAAGAAACTGCAACATACAAATGCAACCTAAATCGAACTGAATAAATTCCACTGAACACCTTTCACAAGACTGTCAGTTGCTAAACATTCAAAAAGTAAGAGTACATGCAATGTACCAGCACCCTTGTCCTATTCTACAACAAGCACTGTAACAGAAGGCAAATTAAAACATTCATTTCCTGCATATCTGATCCACTAAGTTACTGAACACTTTTTCAAATGTGATATTAATAAACGTGACAGTAAAATACAATATAAAGAGTCATGACAATTAAAAAAAACAAAGCCTATTGATAGCCATCTTTTTCTTGTTGGCTTAGATAGCTCCAAAGGCCCCTCACTGTCATTTCAAAGTGAAGTTTGTACAGAACTCATTTCATTAACAGTGACTGGCAGTATCCTCGGCAGCCATTTTATACCAGAGGATCCCATGCTGAAATTACAGAAGAAAGGCACTTTGAGAAGACGCTGTTCAGACCTCTTATCCATCCAATTACAGTGGTGACCTCACAGACAATCAACATGCACATATAATAGTAAAGCCATGCCTTGGTTCCTTTATATCTTTCCTAAGGACAGCCTATTTTTTCTTAACTGATTTTGCCAGACTGTTTTACACACAACATAATAATATTCATCCAATTCAATAATAACCTTTTAATAGAAACATAATGGATTTTGTGAAATGTTGCAACTATCATCATAATCTTCATTTTACCTTTTTACCGGCATAGGAAGTAACTAGAAAACAAAACAAACAACAACAAAAACAGCATTTCATTTTATTAACTCATTAATCAACATCTACAAGATGTCATCTGAGATTTTTCAGATCAACATCTGATTAATTAAGAAACACCAATATGCCATCAACCATGATTACAATCAGTGTGAAATCTGATTTAATTCAAAGTACAGCTATCCCTAACATCACAAATAATGAAAAACTCTTGTTTCCTTACAAGGTAAGACTCCTAAAGGCCAAGCTTTGCAAAATAGCTTTGAAAAAGCTTTGCAAAATAAGTACCACAAGTTATTGGTGAACACATAATTTAATAACATCATTACACAGAGTAAACTTTAACAGCCTGAACGTGTGACAACTTCAACAGTAAAACAGAGGTGAGGTTAACAGCTCAATTCCCTCTTAAAGCTCAGTTTTGAAAAATCAAATAATTCTTTGTTTCCAAGGTGTTCCTCAAGGACAGTTCAACGGTTTACTGTGCTCGGAATTATTTTCCACTGTGAATTCATGACTTTGCTTATTGGTTGCTTTGAAATAATTTAATTTATTGAAGTCAGCAAACATTGTAAATCTTTACCTGCAACGTACTTTTTTCATTAGGGATATGACTAGCGATCTACAGACAGTTGATGCACATAGCTGCCTCTGCACTGACAGGGCTTGTTGTATCCAACAGATCAGGTCACAGCCACACCTCTTTTCCACTGGGGTGTTCCCAGAGCAAACTCTGTACACTTAAAAACTGGATTGTATATTCACTGAAATTAAGGCTAAAATATTTTGTCTTTTATGAAAATATCTTAAAATATTTTCTTTCAAAGTGATATGTGTACATACACTGTGTTATAATGTTTGTTTTATTAGACTTGGAATACCAATAGACAGGTAATTGGTAGAGGGGAGACATAAAAAGCATAAGGACTCACCATGGAAAACTACAATTTTATTGTTGGGAGTTTGTGACTGCATACAAAACCATGGCAACAGAACTGACAGAAATAAAGAATCAGCATACTGACACTGAATGTACTACCTTTACAATTACCTTGGGTTCAACTTATTTCACCTTTTGCCCACTGAGTGAAGGGTAGGCAGAGCAATCACATGCCTTCCCTGAGTGAAAGAAACCCAAAACCAACACCTTCTGCGTCCAAGTGCATGTGATGCCCTGATACTCACAGACTGAACAGCCTTGCACACACACACACACACACCATAAACCGGCAACACCCAACACACCATGGCATGTAATCCCTACTGCATGTTGGGATTAGATATCTGTTCTTTCCAGCCACTACAGTACGTGGTGAAAGTGTGGCGTGAAACCCACTGCAAAGCAATTTGCACCCCCTTACACACCCTTTCACAGGCTTTGTAGACCACAGGTTAGAGATCAGTAAACAGCCATGTACCCTTCAGACTAATGTCCAACGGAGGACACGCCCATAACACAGCCTAATAATACAGCACAGGTGTGGTCTCACAAGATCCTATGTCTAACATGCTACAAAGTAAAAGGGATGAAAGCTTGCATGGAAAAATCCAGGAGCAGAGTCTTTCTGTATCTTTGAACTACATGACATTGTTACGGTGGTCACTTTTTAAAACCATTCTGTCAAGTCACTAATGGTGCAGAAATGGTCTTTTTGGAAGAAAACAGAAACAAAGTACAGATACATAGCAAAATGGCACTATCGGCATGTAGAAATGGGACCTATCTTGACTAGTACTTTGTATGAGGAGGAGGCCATAACCTGATCTTTGCGTCAAATGAGAGCCCAGGAGGCAGTGGGGCCTCGGGCGTCCCCATCACCCTGTAGCTCTGATTTGCTGGGATTAGTGGAGGGGGGGCAGCATACAACTAGACGCAGGCAGCATCCTTGGACACCGAAATGAAGCCATGAGCTATAAATAAGGCAGCCTCCAAGGAGGGTCAGGTGAAAAAGTGGCTGAGTGGGGGGAAGCAGGTGCAAGCGTCCACCCCTTGATGAGGCGTGAGCCTTCCGTGTCTTGCAAGTACACGGCAGACCACCTCTGTCTCGTTCACTGTCATACCCAGATAGTGCACATCTGGAGTCTCTCCCTCTCGCTCACAGACACCAACAAAAGGTCACACGCTCACGAACACAGCATCACGTGCACTTCCCATACTTTTCAGTATTATTATTAAGAACTCAAAGAGCAAAGCTAAAGGTTTTTGTCAGGACTTCATCAAGATGATAACAAGGAAAGATCTGAAATCCATCCTCTGCAGCACTGTGGAATGAAATTATAAGGCTGGTCATTCCATTCTAATCAACAAGTTTGTTGGCACACAACCCAACTTATCCAGATAGGGCAAGTGAGGAGAATATGATAGTAAGAACGACACTTAGAAAGAAACAACACTTGAAATTTTTGGCAGGATTAATAATATGTAAGTGAGATGCTTGCAGCAACAGCTTCACATGCTAAATTACACTTACATATAATACATTCAATAAATCAAAGGAGTTTTTAAGTTAAATATCCTTGATAATGTGTAATTTGTGTAATCATACTTCACAGTTGATACTCAAGAGTTTTAGTAGCATAGAATTGTTACCAATATAGAATATGATTGCCCAACATTATACCATATTTATTACAGCATGAACAGAGATATATTACAGGTAAAATGTATTTTACTGTTAGTTTATACGATAATGCCTGTGACATCTCTAACAAGAGATGTCACAAGTATTATCAGGCGCCCTGAGAGTAATGAGTCAAATAGTGACAAACTTCATGCAGTCCTGCTCTGTCTTATTTAACAGAACTGGTTCTGCTTACCAGCCCATTCATGTATGTGCTTTGTGGCATATTACTTGAACCAATAACTTCCAGTGATAACACTGCAAAGGTATGAAGATGAAAATAATCTATACACTATTCTATCAGTATGATACTACCATATTGTTTGCATACAGTATATGAGCGAATAATTTAATCTGACATTTGAATTACAGGTGTACTCAATCAAAAAGATTTTACTCAAACACTAACAGGTGTATCTGGGCCACAATTACGTTTGCACAGATGAATACGCACTAGAGTTGCAAGAAGACAACCACAGCAATCATCCTCGAAATAAACTGGATTATAAATAGTTTATGAACTTGTCATTTTTGCCGAAATTTATAAAGAATGCAACAGGATTAAATGAGTTCAAACCCCTCATGACCAAGAGACCTCTCTGACTTCCAAAGTTCATGCACACTTCACAGAAGACAACCTAAGCCAAACGACCACCGCACCGCAAAAAAAAAAGATTATAGAAAAGTGAATCTTTTACCTTTCACTGTAAAAATGTAAATGTATATTTCCACAGAATCCAAGAAATACCCCGTTAGATAAGTCTTCGTTCAAGCCTTTTGCCGAGACGTTTATTTTCCCCCTCTCCTTGCCAGTTCACGCTCCAAGACAGCTGTTGCTGACGCAAGGGTGTCTTGAATGAAACCTGAGCGTTGCTTCAGGTAGGATCATCACTTCTTCGAAACTTTTTGACACTTAGACTACGACTCGGTTATCGCTGTGAGGATGACTGTTTCTCTACATGAAAACTTTATCAGGCGTACATGTATGACAACAATTCGGTGATTTTTGGGTTTAATGACAAATGTAGCGTTTCGACAGCAATATAGAAAAGACGACGAAAATCAATTGTTACTTCTTTATGAAGACCTATAGACGTTATTCTTGACTTAATAGTCCGGAGGTGATGAACAAGTGTGAAAGATGGGGGGAGCGAGTGTGAAAGGTGGGGAAAGCGAATTATGTTTATATCCTAATTATGTTTTCCGAATATTATTGTTGTCCTTCCTTGCTGTCTAGATGCCGGTTTGTACACCCATTTATATTCATTGCTTTGTGTGTACAGTGTGTTGTGTCTGTATATGAAGGCATGATCAACTGAACGTGTGACGTACATCTTTTTTTCAGTCAAGCACGTTTTGTATTTTGGCGCTCTCCGAGCAGGCGTTGGTCTGGCAAGCTTTCTGCTTTTCTTTATAGGCGTCTGCTGCTTCAGCATTAATAGTAATCCATTGCAAGTGAGACAGAAGCTGTACATATTTTTACAGCGCCGCCCCCAGTCTGGGTAAGCGCTTAATCAGTAGTCCATGGGGGGCTGAGGGCACTTGAGCCTGCACGGAAGAAGGCTCCTTGACAGCTTGTTGCAACTACAAACAAGTATCTGTCGAGGCAGCGTTTGGGTCAGCATTTTTAGCTACAGAGCTTTCTCAATGACGTGTAAACGCGATTGACCGTGTACAGCACAGTGAAGGGGACAAAGGTATGCGTGGTATACAGGAAGAATCCCATCAATTGAAATGCGGTATTTGGTTTCTAGGGTGCGTGCTATTTTATGCGATCCAATGAAAATGACACCTGCTAATAGACTTTACAGATGAATGTGTTCAGGTGCTCCTGAAAAAAATGACGTACTTTCCATTTTTCTGTCCTACACTCAAAATGTCCATGTTGGAAATAGATGTTTGCAGTAAAAACTAGTGTCCATCTTAACAGTTCTCAAGTAATTTGAAAACTTTTGTACAGTTTAGTTAATATCACAACTTCAGAAGTCGACTTTTGGACACACAAATCAGTGAATATGTATGTAAACAGTGAACAATATTTACTTGCTCTGTCCCATATGACTAAAACCTTTCCTCACGGATGCTTGCAGTGAGGGGAGCCACTTCGGTGATATCTGGCTGAAGAAACTGCTGTCAAAAACCGCATGCTTAATGATTTTAGTTGGTCAGACCCATTGACGTATCAATATATTCTGGGCTATGGATACAAAACATTAATGACATGACAGGGTGAAAAAAGTAAATACAACCAATCTATACCAAAATAACTGATCCTGTGTATTTACAGACACTTCTTTTTGTTGCTTGAGAGGGACCTTAAGCACTTTAGGGCAGTGCTTAATTTGGCAGACCGAGGGTCTCTCTCTCTCTTTCTCTCTCTCCCTCTCCCTCTCTCTCTCTCTCTCTCTCTCTCTCTCTCTGGTCATAAACGGAGAGTGAGACTCTTGCGCACTCCTCTCAGCCCATGTTGATCTAGAGAAAGCAGCTGAGGAGAAATTTAATCCTGGGCCTGATCGCTCCCTCTGATAATGTTGCCATATTCTAACATAATGAGCTGCCTTTTCTTGGAAGAGATGAGCAGCTCTTGCTTGGTCACTTGCTGACTCCCCCTCTCTCTTACACAAAGCTGGCTCTTAGCAGCCGGCAGTGACACGTTAAATTAAGAAACAAGCCTGACAAGGAGCATAAAACATTACAGTGGGTGGCATACCTCCTTGCTCTGCCACAAACGACTGAACATAATTTGAATCCATCTGATTTTGTGTTTAGTGAATTTAAATGAATAACCCTTTGCCCTTCACCCTTGAGCAAGTGCTACTTCTTTGTTTCTTTGTTTATTCTAAAACCTTTTTCTTTCATTTTATCATCCACTAGGCTCATAATTTAGTATAAGAAAAAAAACTGATTGCTGAATTTTTTCAAAGTGCAACTAATGCAGGATACAGTAGAATTTGTTGCTTTTCCATTCGTTATGAGGACATTTGTTCAAAGTGCAAGTATCTAACTACCACCATCTGCTGGCAATATTCAGTAGTGATCAAGGTTTACTTCATTATGTTGGAGTAGACATTATACATTGTATAAATTTGGAAATGTTTAATTGGATGAACAGTGATGAGTAAAATCTCTGCAAGACAGCACTTTTACAGTAAGGTTTTCATTAATATGTGCATTATCATGCATTAAACTAAGTATATGTCAGTGCTACCTTTACTATGCCCCCAGGATTGAAAAAAATTGTGAATATTAAACATAACTGGACAATGGATAATTTCACACTAGTGTGTTCTTATGTGTCTTAGCCACCTAATAACTAATGTGATTTTACAAATGTGAATTAACACTCTCGGAACAAAACAGAAGTAGGTCAAAACACAGGCTGCAATGTGGGTTAAAAAATCATGCAAATTACTTTCACTGCTTTAACCTAATGCAAGTTAAATATTTTGATCCAGTAAAAATATGGTGCAGACTGAGCCCCCTTCACGCTGGGTTTAGGCTGTGTAATCCTGTGTCACCAGATCGAAAGCGTTGCCCTCCCTTGTATCTCCACTGTGTAAGTGGCATCTCCTCATTTGCTTTAGAACTTCGTTCTGCACCTGAAAAACAGATGACAAATTATGCAAGCTACTTAGATATATGGCAGATCACAAACTGACCAGTTTGGTGTACACAATCTGATTTAATGCATGTCTTACCTCTCCATTTAAGAAGCAGTATAGTAATGCCACAATAAACCCCTGCAATAAATACAGCATTTATTAACAATGCTTATCATATATTGATGTTGTTCAGAATTCATCTAATTAAACAGTCTACATGTTGCAAAGTACTGTGCAGCAAATCGCAGTGGACAGTGGTGCATAACTGAGAAGTTATTTTAACATCTGAATATTTGAACATCATAATGTCTTGCAAATATTGTATCAAGTGTCCATGCTTACAATGTTTTCCACATACAGTACAGTAGCTGCTGATGGTGGAACTATAGTGGCAGATGGAGTGATAGGAAGAACAGAACACATGCACAATGCACATGGATGATGAAAAGGCCTGAACATGTGTTAAAAATCATGACTGGCCAGACGGGTCGGCTTTTGAAGGCTATTATGATGAGCAAGCATGATGGTGCCAATGGTCTCAGGGCTCTGGCCCAGGAGTTGTCAGGGAGGTGTGGCAAAGGGCAGAAGGTGGCCAGGGTGTACTTCCACACCTGGAAGGATCCCAGGACCAGCTCAAAGCAGAGCCTTGGCTCCAACCCCACATGCTCTGGGAAGAGTGCAAACACCGTGTAATGCACCCCAAACAGGGGTATCAACAGCAGGGTGGATTTCGCAAGCCTGCTGCATGGAGGTCAGTCCAAACAAACAATTGGGAACACAAATGGGGACAGGTATTAGTTTCTGCAGGACACTTGTTTATAGACAGCCATGGTCCAACATAGCCTTTTATAGTGTATCTCAGGCCCTTGATGTCAAAATATCTACTATTAAAATCACCATTAAAATTGATCAGATAAATTAAATTGGATTCAGAAATTAATTTAAAATTTTCTTAACTAACCAATAAATAAGTAACAGAGCAAAATGTTTTTGGAGAACGTTCTGTGTCAAACTACTGTATATAGTGTTTTTAAATATTACACTATGGTTAAAATAAATTTTAAATTATGCATTTTAGGAGATGATCCAAGCCTTGTTTTACTTGTTTTTTTTTGTAACTGACTTTAATCTTGACATGCAGGTAGTCATAATACTGTCTTAGTTTCTCTAGTTTCATTCAAAAATAGCATTTGTACTCTAAGATGTGGACAGTTGCCTATTAATGTGCTATAAATGAGTGACACTCACCTGTAGTGTGGCCGTTCACTTCCCTCTACGTCTGGCATCTTCATTTTCTGAAAGATGATCCTGATGATGTTCACAAACACCAAAAAGTTCACCTGGACACCATATAACATCAGGTATTAGTGCTCTGTCTGTTGATGTAAGTCTGTAAAAAGATTTCTTTCATATTCGTGTGTATACTGAGAGATGGCTTCACATGCAAGTTCTGTCTTGATGCATGTTATACTGAAACTCCCTTTTCTCTCAAACAATGAATCCGCAGCACTGAATTCAACAGGGCTAGGTGAAGTAGGTCTGGTGGTAAGGATGGTAAATCAGTATGGCATAGTTTTATGGGGAGGTGCTGTGTAAGAAAGTGCTTTGTAAGTGCTGATCATACAAATACAGAAAACAGGATTGGTGTCTTGATGATCCACCAGAGGGCGCTGTCTAGGTCATCCCAGCACCTGCCAGGAATGAAGGGGCCACTGTGACAATTATTGTCATTCAGATTATGATTCAGGCCAAGAATATCTTTTTTCCCCCCTTTTTAAAAAAAAAAAAAAAATATTACCAGCAGCAAATGTCTTTATGCAAGGTGACATACAATATCACTCTATAATCATTTAAATCATTATGTGCATTCTACATTCTGTAACTTCTATAATCATATACATTATCGAACAAATAAGACAGTATCAATTCAAATAGGAAGTGCTTTTGAAACATCAATAAATATACCACCTGTAAAAATGGACATGTAATAAAGAAATGTAACACACTTCTCATACATTACAATACTTTTTGACTACAGTAACTATATAACTATACTTTTTATCTTTCTCTTTTTCTGTCTCCTGGAAGAAATACTCACCCTTTGTTGTCATACTGACTCTTAAACAGTGCCCATATGACAATGGTTAAAGTAGGAGACCCTAAAACACAGACATTTCACAAGGTAATATTTAATGTTATCTTGAAGGACTTATTGTGAAAATACAATAACTATGTTTACCCAAGAACACTTTCTTTTCAATCCCTTGTCCAAACAGCAGTTTGTCTCCAATAACGATTGCAGCTGTTAAACATATAACGATTCATTTGGTACACATTATCTCCACATATTGCCTGTCAGAGTCTCTGAGCAATCCAGCTGTGACGCAGCCCTTACCCCAGCCAATGAGGGTGTACCACCAGAAGATCCTCCTCTCTTGGGTGAAGGTAAAAACAAGCAGGGTGTGCAGGTACAGTCCTTCTACCAGCAGCCAGAAGAAGTTGGCCATGACGCAGTACTGGAAGAGGGCCACTGCCGCCTTGCAGCCAGCCTGGTGTGGGGGGGGGGGGGGGGTGTGGAGGGGTCACGCTGGGTTGGTTAGCATGATTCTCACTGGTCAGAGAAACTCAACCCAACCCTCTAAACTGATGAACTTCATTGATCCATTTTTACTGAGAGATATTTGAATGTGTAAGAGGGAATTCTAATTAGCATTTCTGGAATATGTTCCACCCACAAGTACAAATATTCTATATGGCTCTGTAAATGATAAATGTGTACCCACCTTTAGCATGTAATGGTACATTTATACAGCCTGAGTCTGCATAGCATGGAGGTAGTACAAACACTGTCCTACAGAGGAGCCTGTATTCTAGCATACATCCCCAGACATTTCCATGAGCAGCACCTACAGTGGACACGGTGCAGTGGTCTGTGCTCTCGTCTGCAAACAGCACAGCGTCCTTCACAAACACCGCCACTCCACGCAAGATGAAGGAGGAGAACAAGTTCAAATGGATGTAGGTCCGTGTGCAAAGCAGCTTCCTGAAGGAATAACACAAAAACCCTAAGTGATGCAGAAGGAGCAAAGACAACTCCAATTAATGCAGAGGAAATAGTTTCACAAAATGTTGCAACTTAGCTGCCTTGTCGCTCAGTTTTGTCATGTTAATTCAGACAAGATCGCAACACAACACACATTGCAATACAATCAACAGATAATACAATATGTGCAAAGATGCATACATTAGCAAAGAGAACGGTCCGCATAATTGAAATGACATTAATTTACCTGAAGGTGCAGAACACCACAATGGCAGAGATGAGGGAGGCTAATGACATTCCGTATCCAATGGTATAAATTAGCTTCACTGCAGCAAAGTATTTTTGCTTAAAACAGAAGAAGTAATTTCAAATTAATGTAGCCTGGGGAAAGTCACACAGGACAACAAATACTCCCTATAGCGGATCTTTATTCTGTAAAGGAATTTAGATTTCAGATATCAATGCCAGTAAAGATGAATCAAACAAGAATTAGCCTAGTGCCATTGCAGAGCAGATACAATGCTCATTGGACAGAGAAAAAGATACCAATCCTGCAATACAGTATAAAATACAGTAGAATACAATCATGTCAGTTCACATGCCTAAATATAATGGTAATGTAATGTGCTATGGCGGTGGGCCGTCCTGTGAAACACTGATCAGGTGCAGCTCACACTGAGCTCAGAGTTTTCTGTTAACAGGCCAGTAATCTATTTCTGGGCTAACTCCCAAGAACAGAATTTACAAACGGAACCACAGCCACCTGGCTACATTAAAACAGTCTATGATATTTTGTACAAAACATAGAATTATAAATCTGAGTCAATATTCAATGAAAGCTTTGAATTTGCATGATAAAATAATTATAAACTAAATATATACATAAATAAACAAAACCCAAACACTTCAAAGCAATAAACAGCAAGATATGTTCAATTATAATTCATCAATTTTCTACCTTGTCTCCAGTGTCTTCACCATTGTCCTCAATAAGACAAGCCTTGTAGTATGGCAAACTGGGTAGACTCCAGCCATGAATGGTACAGTTTCGGGTGATTGGAGCTGGAGAAGTAAACCATATTAGGCTGAACATTTCAACATCTATTGCATATAGGGTTCAAAACATTCAATAAAAGCTTACTTTTTAACATTAAACAGATGGGATAAACACTAGTTCAGCAATGTCCCAATTTATTGTACACAAAATGACCATTTATTTAGTGGGACAAAAGGAAAAACAGGTATTACCCCAGTATCCTGTTTTAAGGTAAATTTTTAATTCATTGTGAAACTTCTGTAAGGAATTGGCTCAAAAGAAAATCATTTTGATTACACTGGGACACTTAGTTAAAATATGGCTATTTGAAAGTCATTTCACAGTTTTAGGTTAAGTATATAGCAAACAGTTGTCATTTAAAATTTGGAGGAATGCAAATCTTGTTTACTATTATCATAAATATTCCTTATTTTCTGAAAGCAAACAAAAATCGTGGAAGTACCTCTGATGCAGTGCATACCTGGGAGAGCGGCATGATTTTTGAGTGGCTGGGGACAGGACACAGACACCTCTTCCCCGATAGTGGCTGCAGGCCAGCAGTTTACACCATCCCACTCAATGCTGCATCCTGGGAGACATAGTCATGCTGCTCAGGATTGCACTGTTTAATGTGTGAGCATCACTGAATGTACTGCAAGTCCCAATACAGGCCTCAGGGATTTACGCCTTAAAGCTATCATGCTGGAATGCTAGAGTGTTTAGGAGAGCACAGCATGTGCATAAGTGCACCGTGGAATGTGCAATCAAGTACTGGATTCACGATGAGGGACCAGTGTGCTCCCCTGTGTGAGAGACCTGGGCCTCCTGTGCAGTGAGCCAGTCCTGTCTCTTGTCTGAATGTTGTGCTGCATGGTTGTGAAGGTTATGGGTTTGACCTTGGCTCTGGCCACACTGTTAACACATGCACAGAGAAATAAGGTGGCAGGAAATGACTTGCTGTGAAGACGCAATGGAACCACACTGTGCAACAAACTAATATGTAATAATAACATCTAATCTCAAATATACTGCTCATATTGCAGATCAATCGACGATTTGTTTTCGCCAATAAAACCAAATATCTCGCAAGTGGCTTGGCAACAGCAAAGCACTTTGAGTCTGCAGTTAGAAAGGACCCACCGGCAGTGTTGTTGACCATAAGCAGAGATGGTCGTTGGATTAGTGACATTCTGTGAAGGCATTCGGCTTCCTTCTCTTGGAGGAGAAACACTATAGAGCATTCTGGATGGCTGGTTGTTACCTGTGAGACACACAAAGACCCATGAGCACAGACATGCACAAGCACACACACTCACACACATGCACACACACACGCAAGCAAGTCAAATGGTCACAAGTCTTTATGTGGATTGCACTGGAATCGTATCATATGTTTTGAAGACCTAAATTTGAAAATGGCAAAACACCATCTACATAATATACAAGAAAAAAAAAACATTAAGCATTTTTTACATTTAGACCTCTATTTACAATAAATATTCACTTGTTTAAATGTTTGAGCTGCAAAATACATATGTTACATATAAACAATCAATATAAGCATATTAATGGCTACCAAAGAAACACACAAAGGATCAGCATAATCGATAACACAAATGAGTCATGCAATTACAGTGAAATGTGTCAAAGAACTTACCACATTTAATGTGTTTATAAGTATCCAACAGACAATAATGTAACTGATTTCCAAACACTGCATCCTCATGTCAAATGAAAAATTACAGTTTAAGGGAGAGATACTCCACACAATGCAGCCCTTGCATTCTGGTTGTAATGTTCCTCTGCTCACAATCCAAAAGGTGCTTTCTCATTCCGTTAAACTGATGGCAACATCCCCAAAGGTATAGGCAATTTCTTCAGTGACACAGGCTGCTTCTCACCGAGAGCAGACGCTCAAACTCCCTCTTTAATGGCTTGACGATAACGATCAGCATGATAAAAAGGAGGGAGCTTGGAATACCTGGCATTTAAAGTTGTGATTTTTCGTATTTAGTCCATGTCACATACAATATTTTTTCATATCATTTCCCATATCACGCATGAAATAATGTGCACCAGAGGGGGCCTCCTATAGACAAAGGGGCTGATTTTGCATGCATTTAAAGCATGCAATGTGTGTGTTAAATAGAAACAAGATAAAAAAAAACAGGAATCAAATAATACAGAATGAAAAAGGGTGTTTCTGTTTGCCTGGATCAGACTCTGACAGATCTGACTAACTCCACCTGATATTTGTCATGCCTTATTTATGAAACATAAATTGACTCTTTGCTGAGACCAGAGAGATTTCTTTAACAGCTGCACACCATGTGTCCTGAGTACTTCTGAATATTTTACTGTGTTTTTGACTGTAAATAAATGGACACATGAGGGATCCTAAGCATTTGGAAGACACCATCATTCTTTCTCCAAGAGGACTTAAATACACCACCTACCAATGGCTATGTGTGTCCTTTCATTAAAATTACAGTCTACATGAAAATTGCATAACAACATTGCTTTTATAGAGAAAAAGAAACCCTGAGGATCCATCTGTCTCATCTACCTACACCCAGGGAGGTCCCAGTGATGCAAAAGTGGTGGAGCTGACTGCACAACAGCCCATAACAATCAGGCAAGTTTAAAGGTTGAGTGCACTTGCATTTGAGACATTAAAAGATGACATCACTTGGAAGATAGCATATGCAAATTACTGGCAGTGCAAAAAAAAAGTTGTGTCACCTCTAGGTTGCCCTTTTCAGCAGTTTCATCTTTTCCATAATCAGTCACACCAACAGACTAGGCCTGCTGTAAACTGGCATTGAGACTGCAGAAGCCCAGCAGAGGGTAAAGCAGACCCTCCATGAGAGAATCACTCTGTCCATGCTCATTGCACTTTCCTCCTTTAAATACTATGCTGGCCTTTCTGACCTAATAGTCAAATACCAGCATGACCAGTGTGCACACGTGCTTAGTGTGCAGCCTAGAACACGGTGTCTGCTGTAGGGGCCAGGGTTAACTATGATAGAATGCTCTAGGCTTTTCTGGATTCTTAAAGTATGACATCAGCAATGGAGTCAACCTGACTGTGTGGAAGAGAACTGACGATGAACATTGAGTGAGTGACACTTACTGCTGGCCACAGATGAACAACAGAACATGCCACAGTTGGTGCTCACCATCCTCAATACAGTTCTGCATGTTACAGTCATGTGCTCCGAGTGTACACCACCCGTCAAAAGTTTAGAACACCTCCATTCTTCCAGTTTATTGAAATTTAAGCAGTTCAAGTCTAGTGTTTGACCTGAAATGGAACAAAAGGAAGCGGTAAACTGCCAGAGGTTAAAAAAAGTTTAGGTTACCAAACACTGAAAAATAATGTACATTTCAGAGTTATAAAAAAATCCTTTTTCAGGGAACAAGTAATGGGTTAACAACTTACAGCTTTTCTGCAGCAATGGAAGTAAATTAAGCCTTGAAAGTTGATGCAAACAACTCCTACAGGTGTTCCAACTTTTGTTGATTACTTACAAACCCTCTGTCTGTATAAAAGCAGCGCGACAGAGTGCTGTCACTACAGTTGAGTATGTGCTGACTGCCATACCAATGAGCCTGGCTCTTTGGCGTTGCGGTCAAAAATGCAATTTAGTACCTTGTAGACCTGGGTTTGAGGCCGGGTGGGGTGACTGCTCTCACCCTTCGCTACAAATGGTGTCAGAGGGGTGAGAGCTTGCTGCGAGGCCATCGGAGGTGTGCCTAGTGTGTGAGCTGTATGAACCGCCAGGTTAGATTGACCCCGGTGTGAGGGACCCCAGAGATGGGTGAAGCATGGTGTGAAGGGACCCCAGAAATGGGTGAAGCACTGGTGAGTGGGGCACCCTGGGATGGGAGAAGCACAGCAGGGGAATGTGTGAGGGATGCCTCAGTGCGTGAAGTGCATGGGTGTACTTTCCAAAGGGGAGGGCAGTGTGACAGAGTGCTGCCACTACATTTACATTTACATTTATTTATTTAGCAGACGCTTTTATCCAAAGCGACATACAAAAGTGCATACAGCAAGTATAGTGACAGTACGAGGACAGGATGTGTACAGTTCCACAATGAGACAGTTCTCAGCTGAGAGCAAGGTCTGTTTGAGGACACAGTACTATCAGATTTGTACAATTACAGCCTATAGGGCACTACAGTTGAGTATGTACACTGACTGCCATATCAACAAGCCTGGCTCTTTGGTGTCGTGGTCAAAGCTGCAGTTTGGTACCCCATAGACCTGGGTTTGAGGCTGGGTGGGGTGACTGCTCTCGCCCTTTGCTACAAGCAGTGTTAGAACAGACTGTGTTACTAGACCCTCTGATGCATTATTTGGACAATATTGCACTGCAGGAAGTAGTATATTGCTTATCATAATGGTGACAAAAAAGGCAATTAACAAAGGAAGACAGACAGAACATTATGACCCTTAAAAGTGTAGGTCTTTCCTTTATAGAAATTGGGGGTGTTTAAAACTTTTGACCGGTAGTGTAAACTCTGACAAAGTTTGGATAAGGATGTCATTATGGGGAAGTGAGGGGTCCAATGTATTTAAAATCTGTATCAGTAACCTTTTCAACAGCTATGTGACTGGATATTTATAAAGATCACATTTTTCAGTGAGAGCTAGAGATGCATTTAAGGCATTTTTACCCCCTACCCCTCACTGCACCTCCAACATCTGATGAGGTTTTTTTTTCCTTGTTATATTGGAAAGTGGCAATTCAAAGCCACAACAATTGTAAGTGTACAACAGTTACCTTTCATATTTATGCATACAATTAAGCGAATGCCACAACAGATCTGCCAGCATTGCCGAAATGTTATCTGTACTTTATAATTTGCAGTTCTGATGTTGTTCAACACTCCAAACTCAGGCATGCAGAGATCAGACTGAAAACAGAACTTTAATGCATCTGATTTTCATACTTGCAGCCTGTGCAGGGGCGAAATCCAGCGTTGTTAACCAATAGGCTATGGTGCTCTGAAATATATTGAGGTGTACTGTTGTTGAAGTCAAATAAAATTTCATTTTGTGAAGGTAGATGCTTTCAATTGTTTATGTGACCATTGACCAGCACAAAGTTGGCCTCTTTCCAGCTGCCCAGAAGACCAGCCAGTGACAGTAAAGATAAATCAGTGTAATAAAAAAATCAGCGGAAAAGTATGGCAGAGAGGAGGATTCATCACTGGAGCTTAATAGGGAAGACTTTTGACAGAGCAGCCAGAAATATTATACACAAACTCTAAAGAAAGAAAACAATGTCCCTACTTAATTACTTACCTATGACGTCCCTGAGCAGACAGTAGTTTGGAGACAGAATGATTCCAAAGGGTGATAGCATGTCATTTAAGGTAGATTGTTTTCCTGGATAGCCTGAAATGTGCTGTGGGTTGAACAGAACATAATAATGTGTGAACATTATAACATAATAATAATGTCTATAAATCAATAACTAACATTAGTTAACAGTGTATTTACAAGTCAAGGATGCAAGTAAGAATATGCAAAGTGAATATATGAAATTAACTTTATGTTCATGACAAAGCCTACCTGATGGCTTTAAAATGAAGACTTGATTTTTTATATGTGAAGTAGTTCTTCACATATAAATGGAATGGAATGCAGTCACCTCCAACTCTTTAACTGTAACTGTTCAACTCTTTAAGTATTAGAGGCCAAGGTTCCCATGTAAACCAAGCATTAAAAGTTGGCAGTTGTTATTCACAGAAATCAATACTATGTACAGTTCATTAACATTTGCCTGAACTGTGATCACTGTGCTGCCTCCTCGATCAGGAGCAATATATTACACCACCTATAAAGAAGTGGACATTCACATGTACATTATAAGCTATATTTTGCAGCATGTAAACTAAGCCGTTCAACTGCTGTGTCTGACATGTGTTGTATGACAGCTGTATGTTGGGTCTTGGGGCAGAGGGGTGGGGGTTGTTAGCATGCTGCCACTGAGACACACAGGAACACACCCACACAGCCTCTCCCTCATCAGCTTGAAGACAGGAGGACTCTGTCTGTCATCTCCCTCTCCCTCTCTCTGGAGGTAACTCAGCCTGCAGGAGTCCAAACCTCCAGAGGAATCCAAGCTTCACAGGTACACACCCTGCATTTTACTGCTCTAGAGGAACACAGTACCCCACATTTCAAGGGAGCCACGGCATGGCCCAATAAAGAAATGGCACAAAGATTCTGTTTCTTAATAGGCATGTGTTCGGAGGTGTGGAGTTAAAGTTTCAGCGCATGGGCTTATAAAAAGACACAAACTACTGACCCCCCCACCACCACCACCTCTCCTCCTCATTCACATTCCCTTGTGCATTGTCTGGATTTCCCAAGCTCTACCTTTTTTGATGACACTGTTGCTTGAGTCACTGTTGCCACCTTATTTTAATATGACATTATTATGCTTTATGGCCTGATAGGAGACTCAAGGGGACACAGAAATGATAACAGGATGAGATGAACAGGGACTGATGACAATGGGGGAACTTGTGAAGTAGAGATTGGGGGTTCAGCTTTCTCTCCTTTTATAGTAAGTGGAGTTGACTCCTGTGGATTAGGCCACCCCCCTTCTCCTCTGAAGTGGGAGACAGGGCTGGGTATATAATGCCAGGAGAGTAGGTCAGTCTTTTGTCCCTCACAGCAGCCTCTGTCTTGACAGCTGCTCTTCGCAGACCCGCTAGAGACTTAGCCATGGCCCCCAAAAAGCCAGAGCCAAAGAAAGAAGAAACTCCAGCTGCAGCTAAATCTCCAACTCCTGCTAAATCTCCTACTCCCACACCTGCCAAATCTCCAACTCCTGCTAAATCTCCCACTCCCACTCCCGTGAAATCTCCTACACCCACTCCTGCTAAATCTCCTACTCCCCCTCCAACTCCAGCTAAATCTCCCACTCCTCCTCCCACTCCAGCAAAATCTCCCACTCCTGTTCCTGCTCCAGCTACAGCTCCAACTGCAACTCCAGCTGCAGCTCCAGCTCCGGCTCCAGCTCCAGCTCCTGCTCCAGCTCCTGCTCCAGCTCCCGCTCCCGCTCCAGCTCCTGCTACACCATCAACCCCAGCTCCTGCTCCAGCACCAGAACCCCCCAAGGAGCCTGAAATAAAGCCCAAGATCATCTCTGTAAGTGTCCCTGTGGTTGGTAGGGATCTGAATGTGGTCATTTTGTGTGTCTGCGTACCTGTGCCTTTTGATTTAATGAAAGACTCTCAGAATGGACTCATCTCTGATTAGTAGAGCTGCTTGGTACAGCTGATTGATGGACTTATGTTTTAGCAGATACTGCCTTTCTACAAAGTATTAAGGCTACAATGTAGTGAGCACTGCATTATCAGTGTACATGGGAAAAGAGATTTAAGGGGCTGGATTACTGTGGTTGCCTCTCTCAAGTTTTTCCAGCATCAGCTGAACAAACAGCCTCTTAATGCCAGCCTGTGTGTGGAGTTTACTTCAGATTAATCCTTGATAATCACTTGGGGATATTGTGTTGGCGCATTGTGTTGGGCTGGGAAATTTGACTCAGAGTTGTAATCCTAGTTACACTGTAGCTAGAGGAATGTTACATTGATGCTGTAATTCTACAGTCTTTAAAGTATTTGCTTTAGGTTCTGTGTTTTGTTTTTGTTGGGGTCATAGTCATGCTGTTTTAAGGGACAAGAATGGCATCTAATTCTACAAAGGCAACAAAAGCCTTTGCATAGTCATCCATCTAGTCTCCAGTGAATTTAATGTTAATGAAGGATTATTCTACAAGCAGGGTTCTGCAGCTTTTGGAATTCACTACTGGGGATGGGGTGGGGGTCATGGATGTGTTGGACCAAAGGTTATTATTCCATAGATAAGTTGTACCCTAGGATTAATGCTCTGTCCAGCCATCCCCCAGCTTTCTGTCTTATTAACAGTTCTCTTGGTGCAGCTTTTCTCTCCATTGTTCATAAATTAGCTTCTATTTTACCATCAGCACCAGTGGTGGGAGATACAGTTTCATGCTAATCCCTGTAAGCAGCGGGGTAATATTCTTAGAGCTAGAGTTAGGGATAGGGTGTGGTGGGACTGCTGTCAGACTCTGACCTTGACAGTCCATCAGTGTTCCATTTGCACTAAAAGTTCATGGAGTGGTAACCTGTGAGAGCCTGTTTCTTACTCTCGCTCAGCACTCAAAGCTAAAATGGGTTCCTGCAGCAACCTGTGAGCATTAGCACTATTAGGAGCTAGTATGAACAGTGACATCCCACATGTGACATCAAACTAAAATATAACCAATGCACAACTGAGAAAGTGATGGACTATCTCTGGTTTTTACACCAATGAGCTGACAAGCCTATACATCAGTGGAATATACTGAAGATGGTGATGAGGATGTAATGCTATCTACTATTTGACAGCTACAGTACTGCTTTGTGAGGTATGTTCTCTGGAATGTCAGAGTAAAAGCTTTTTTATGCTGTTTCAGTCTGTGACAGATGCTTACCTGCTTTAGTTATAACATTTCAATACACAACATTGAAATGTACTTGAAAAGGGCGTTAACCATCATCTGCATTATTTAGGTAACCACATTTTAATTTCAAATGGTCTATCACACAATACCAATGCTGACATAGTAAAAATGCATTATCCATCAACCATTATCATTCCAGCATCTGCATCGTATAATTCTGAAAACATTTGTAAATGGGTCTAGTCTTTCTCAGAGAATGCCCACTGAGCTGTACACTTAAATATAAGTCCTGCTGAAATATTTGACCCGGAAAATTGCTTGATTGACCAGATTGCATAATTTAGCCAACAGTTTATTCTGTGGATTTCTCTGAATTACTAGCTGTGATGAAGGTGTATGTGCTTTTTCAACACATAAAATATATGACATTATATATTTTGGATGACTTTGTCGTTAGTAAGAGTCACAGGGATTGTCTGTTAGTTGTTTAAAGTGGACAAAAGACATCCACACAGACCAGATCTTGTCTGAGTCTTTGACACAATGGAGAGCACAGAAAAAAACAATACTGGAGTGTTGCATAATAGGGTCTTGACACCACAGCAGAAATACCACCGCTCAGTGTGGGCACAGCTTGTGCCTTGGCATCTTCATTTCTAGTGCTGCTGGTCTTGCTCATCACTCATCAGAGCTATAGCTATGCACACACCCCCTCGAAAGCCTCTCAAACACTCCGATGTCTCTGTGTAGAGCTATGGTGTGTGTTCATGTCCCTCAGTACACATGGCCTGATTCAGCTGGTTTTCAATCAGACCTTTCTTATATTGACATTATAGCAAAGACCGACACTAATGCCTTCAGTGCTTTGTGGGCTGAATACAAAGGTTTCTGAGTCACCTTTAACAGCTTCCGTCTGTTGTTTGTTTATAATATGATAAGCTAATTAAAATAGAAAAACAATATGGTGCTCTACTGGTACATTCCTTTTCCAAAATCTGCCTCACCCACTGTCAGAAAAGTTGTGTAATTTTAAACTTTCACTTTAGTTTTTCTTGCAAATCCTTAACAGTATTAGGGGATGAAAAGAGCCACTGTCATGACCAGATTCTCTAATTCTGTTTCAGACTGAATACAACGCAGACCAGATTGATGGTAAGTACATTTATGAGAGACAATAAATAATATGTTACCCCATGATGCTGAAGTTACGTTTTAAGATTTGCATAGCATTCAAGAAAGGCAAGATATATAACTAGATTAGTATTTACATATTTTATTACCGGTTTGGAATGATAGTTTGATAGAAAACAATGCCAAAAATGCCATGAAACTATCACAGTTGATTTAGATATGTTCACTACGGTAGTGTTTGTAAGCATCTCTTACTTGTACGTATGTCTTGTCCACAGAGTTCAAGGAGGCCTTCTTGCTGTTCGACAGGACCCCCATGGGCGAGATGAAAATCACCTATGCCCAGTGCGGTGACGTCATGCGGGCCCTCGGGCAGAACCCCACCAATGCAGAGGTCCTGAGTGTTCTTGGGAAACCCAAACCTGAGGGTTAGTCCCCGGTTACTTGGGTACTTCCCAAGAAACACAAAATATGCATTTAATCCAGGGCCAGAGGAACCTTACATTGAGTTTACTAATGACCAGAATTAATTCTCTTGTATTACAAACCATGTATAAAAGGACTGAGGATTGCTTGACCAATGCAATGTTTTCAAATTTACGCTGTGCAGTTTCCATGTGTCAAATTTAGCACTATATGATTTGAACAACTACAGTTTCATACGTTCCAAAAAAGGCCACTCATGTTCAAAAGACTGATATTTACGCGCTGTTGTCTTGATGCTGATTTTTATGTGTGTTCTTATCTTCCCTGTGTTCCCTGTTCATACAGACATGAACTCCAAACTGATCGACTTTGAAACCTTCCTCCCCATGTTTCAACAAGTGTCCAAGTCCAAGGACCAGGGCACCTTGGAGGACTTTGTGGAGGGGCTGCGGGTCTTTGACAAGGAGGGAAATGGCACTGTCATGGGAGCTGAGCTGCGTCATGTTCTCGCCACACTAGGTGAGTCATTGCTCTTCCTGGCAGCTGTAGAAGACCAAGCGCTGCAACTAAGCATTTCTAAAAAATCAATAACACCAACTAATGCCAAATTAGAGTACATCAGAAGAGCTTATACAAGACAAACACCTGAGAAAATAAAAAGGAATAAAGTCTAGACCATTACCCGCACACTGGACAACTCAAAGATGGCCATTTATTGTGTCTACAGGTGAGAAAATGTCTGAGGGAGAAGTAGAACAGCTTCTGGCAGGTCAAGAGGACACCAACGGCTGCATCAACTATGAAGGTAAGTAACTGGAACATGCTTACATCCCTCTCATTCTGTTGAATAGTGTTCTCACCAGAAAACTCCCCAAGAGATGCCAACATCAATGCTGCTTTTTCTATTTCTTTTCTAGCTTTTGTAAAACACATCATGGCAGGTTGAACATACAAGTAAGTCTACCCACAAATGGACTACGGTCACCTTTATGTAAACGTATAGCACTATGCACCTAGTATTTGAAGTTAGGTTTTGATTTGACATGAGCTGAGTTACCCCTCTTTTCTTTGTAGGAGCCTGTTCTGCAGTGCTTCAGTCTGGCAGTTCATGGCACCCAGACACTGACAATTACAATGGAACCATTTTGGGCATCCCAAAGATCCAGGATCGTCTATGTTCCTTGTTTTCTACCATCACTGTTCCTTGGGCTCTACCTCTGTTTGGCCTGTGTTTTTTTAATTTATTGTTCTGTCATTTCATCAATAAAAATGAAATAAAATTTCAATGTTTAACTTCAGTTTTAAAGCAGTCACAAGTTCATGTTATTAAGCTCAATAAGTCCAATCACCATGGTTTATCAGGGCACTGTAGTTACATATCAAGAGAACATATCATCTACCATCTATCTTTTGCCTCTCTGGGTTTCTGAAGCTAAAGATCAAATAGACCCCAATACAACCATATTGTCAGGGTTGTCAGGGAAAGGACCCAGGCGCAGACAAAACAGGCAGTAAAAGAGATCCTTTAATAACAGGTCCAAGTGCACAGGCAAAGTAGTAATGAAAACCAGTCCAAAGTCAGTAACCAAAAAATCCACAGTGAAAACATGGTATCAAAAACAGAAGGCAAAAAGGGAGAATCAGGAACAGGCAGAGTCAAAAAGCCAAACAGATCAAAACCAACAAACAGCAAGAATAACAGAGGAATAAGGCTAAGACAATCAGGAAAAGAACAAAGGAAACAGCAGGGTATATATACATGGGCTGGTGATGAGAGAACAAGGAACAGGTACGCAGGGTGGGCTTCAGGTGGTGGGCGTGGCAGCAGGGCAGATAGGCAGGACAGGGGGTGGGGCGATGGCTGAAAACAAAACAAATGCACATACACGGGAAAAGCAAACAAAAGACACACCCACACTGACAGACAGGGAGAAACCAGCCGCTCAGGCTGGAGTACTGACACATATGACATCAGAAAAAATTTTAACTCTTAACGTTTTTCTCTAGTCAAGGTGATATTATAGACTTAATTTGGGATTTACTGGGACTGTGAGGTATCCATAATATCATAACAGATCAGACCTAATATGAATAATGGGACATTATACATCATGCCAGTGCACAGAAGGGCTTGCTGTACAATAAGTGCACTAATGCTTTATATTGAGATGGGCAGGAAATTATAAACATGAACAGGTTTTACTCTGAAGAAACTTGTAAAAACTCTCACTTTTCCAGATCACAAAGACATATGCATTCCCTGAAAGAACTTTTCAACAAATTAATGCCAAACAGGTAGACAAAACATCTGTATTGGTGAAAACCTTCAAACAGGCCAACAAAAATGCTTTGCCAACCATTACTGATGATTCTGAGATATGCAGCGACTCAGCAGTGCTGTCACTTACCAGGGAACAGTACTGGTCACCATTAATTTACAGTGAGCAATGAACAGTGAATAAATCCTGTTGACTGATAATTGACAATCAACAGGAAAGAATCTTGAGGTTTGATGATTTGAATCAGAATCAGACTTTATTGGCTAAGTATGCTTTTAAACATACACAGCCAACGTCTCTCGTAGTGAGCTTGTACAATGATTTTCAAGGTGACAGAGCCAAACAAAACTGTTATAGAGGTGGTAAGGACAGACTCGATGATTGCTGTGTAGAACTTGACCAGCAATTCCTATGGCAGCTTGAACTTCTTCAGCTGGTGCAGGAAGTATATCCTCTGCTGGGCCTTTTTGCAATGGAGATGGTGTTGGTCTCCCACTACAGGTCTTTGGAGATTGTAGTTCCCAGAAACCTGAATATCTCCACAGCTGAGACAGCGCTGCTTAGTATGGTGAGGGGGGTCAGGGGTGTGGAATTACTCCTCTGTCTGCCATCACCTCCACTGTCTTGAATGTGTTCAGCTGTAAGTTGTTGTGGCTGCACTAGAGGTGCCAGCTATTTAATCTCCTGTCTGTACGCAGACTCATCACTGTCTCGGAGGAGACCAATGACTGTTGTGTTGTCTGCAAAATTCAAGAGTTTTACCAAGGAGTCCCTGGCGGTGCAATCATTTGTGTAAAGGGAGAAAAGCAGTGGGGGTAGTATGCAACCTCTGTGGGGTGCTAGTGCTGATTATCCAGGTAGTGGATGTGAGTCTCCCCAGCCTCACTTGCTTCCTGGCTGTGAGGAAATTGGAAATTCAGTGACAGATGGGGGCAGGCACAGTAAGTTGGGAAAGTTTGGAGTGGAGTAGTTCTGGTTAGATGGTGTTGAATGCTGAGCTTAAGTCCACAAACAAGATCCTTGCATAGGTCCCTGGGTAGTCAGCATGTTGGACAATGTGGTGTAAATCCACTGTGCAAATTGTAGGTGGTCCAGCAGGGGGTCTGTGATCTCCCTAAAGTGGGCCAGCACCAGTCTCTCAAACAGGTCTGTAGTTGTTAAGTCCTGTGATACAAGGTTTTTTGGGGGCTGGTATAATTATGGAGTGTTTGAAGCAGGAGGAAACTTCACATAGCTCCATTGACCTGTTGAAGATCTTTGTGAACACAGGAGTCAGGAGATCAGCACAATATTCACTTTGATTTTGGATAGATACACCAGAATCAAAGTGAATGCGATTGATAGAAACACATAAGCAACAATCAGGGTCAGAGAACGGTTACCTTATGTAATTCACTTCCTAGCCCAGAGGAGGAATGCTGGGGCAGCTGCTGCTGGATAAAGCCCTGGGTCACACTCCACTGTTTGACTGAAACTGCGCTAAACTTGGAATGCAAGGACCTTTCAGTAGACCCTCATGCCAAGCCTCGTCTCTGTACATCTGACACATGATATATTGGGCAGTGACACAGCAAGCAAACACTTCTCACCGACGATAGTGCTTCCCAAAAGATATGTCACAGCTTAAACAGAACAACAGCGAATGTGAGCACTGGGCCAAAACTAAAGCTACTTGAAAACAAGCTGCTGTGTTGTAGAACCTGTAGCATTTCCATAGCTTTAGGATCTTGACAAGACTGTCTAAATCCCAGACTTCATAAATTGATGTGATTCATGTTATGTTGTTGTTTTTTAAGCACAGGGCTTTGCTGGTTGCACTTCATTCTCTGAAATGCCATAATATAATCTGGCTGTATGTTTTAAAAATGTAGCCATTTTTGGTTCTTGAAAAATATGTAAAGAAATGCATGTCAGCTGCTGTTTTGTCCCATGTCATTGACGCTTTCATGTTGAGTAGCTTTTGCCTGACATTCCATTGCCCCCCAGTTACTGTATAGCTATAGTAGGTAAAAAGGAATGTCACACATGTGTAGGGGGTGCAACTGTAAAAGTCAATGTGACACTTGATCCCACTCAATCCCCAGGACAATAGCCTTGGCTTTTTATAGATGGGCTCACAGTTGCCCACAGTGACTTCATGGACCAAAATAACCTCCTGCTTCTCTGTCATTGCCATTGCCATTGTCATAAAGTTTCAGTGCAAGTAAAGAGAAATTCCAAGCATGGCTAGTTGATTAACCCTATAATGGTTCTGCTCTCAGCACAGAAAGAAGCTCCTGATCTCCTCTCACACCCTTAATTCTGGGATCTAATCCTTGGATTCCAGCTAGGCCTCACTCCTTTACTGCAACTGCTCTTTCAGTCTTTTTTGCCCCTAGAAGTAGCCATTGGTAAAATTGATACCCAATCATTCTTTTACTAGAGCCAACATTAATTTGTGGCTTAACTCTGGGCATTGATGCAGAGCTGTGAACAACCACAAATGTGTGTTAGGAATCCAGAGGCCAAACAGAGTGTGATGCCAAGCACCCTGACTGTTTACCAGTCAAAAGTTTGGACACGACACTACTACTATTTTCATTTATTTACTAACATTAAAGACATCAAAACTGAAATGAAATAACACAAATTGAATTATATTATGTAGTAACCAAAAAACTGTTCAACAAATATTTATATTATCTTATATTTCAGTAGCCAAAATTTTTTTTTTTTTTTGGAAAGAAATTCATACATAGGCATTGGTTTCACTGTTTATATTTGTCTTAGAAACAAATTTCACGCATTTAAGCATTTTGTGATGGGCATGAACAGTTGTGCTTGCGTTAGTGGAAGATCACAAAAGAGTGAGATCCTTGCCAGCACAAACTGTTTAGTAACTGTAAATTAAGCAGCTTCCTGTTACATTAACATCTTTACAGACAAAGACTGGCCTGTCCTCTGAGCTGTGCTGAGAAGGGATTGGGGCTCTGATTTTGCAACCAGACCACTGTGTGTTCAAATTTGTACATTGCCTCACAGCAGGGGGAGGGAACAGTTTCCGCCTAAATTCATAGCGTTGGCAATGTGCTAATAGATGAATGACAATCTTCAGAATAAGCATGTGTAAAACCTGTATCTTGTTTGTACGTGTTGTACACTAGGGCCATTTGAATGATACCCCTAATTTACTAAAAGTAAATTACTGATAAAGATATAAATAATTATTAATTAATGATAAAGATATAACTAACAGAACAGTTAAGTTTTCATGGCAGTGTGTCACCACTAGTTATAGTTGTAGATATTATAAGCAGCTTTGAAGCTGGGGCATGGAAGCTAGGATGAACAGAAGTTGTTTTATTTATCCCAATTTGTCATTTGAACCATTTGAAAAAATCTTATACAAAACCTAGCATTCCTGTCTCCCTGAAGTCAGTGACAAATAAATGGACAGTAATGTGCTGTTTCAACATACTCTGTGCATCAAGGTTGCCATCCTGTGGCCACACTCCAAATGAACAGCATTGCATGAGCTGAGGAAATACTCAAAGACAGAGTTAATTGGGAATTTGTCAGTGTCAGCATGGCTTGACCGGCTGACCTGTTTCTGACCAGTGAATATACACTCAGTGGCCACCTTATTAGGTACACCTGTACACCTGCTTGTTGATGCAAACACCTAATCAGCTGGCAGCAACTCAATGCATAAAATCAGGAAGACATAGTCAAGAGGTTCAGTTGCTGTTCAGAACAAACATCAGATTGGGTAGGAAATCTGACGGTGGGATGATTGTTGGTGCCAGACAGGATGGTTTGAGTATCTCAGAAACTGCTGATCTGAGATTTTCACGCACAACAATCTCTAGAGTGTATAGAGAATGGTGCAAAAAACAAAAAACATCCAGTGAGCGGCAGTTCTGTGGGCGAAAACGCCTTGATAGAGGTCAGAGGAGAATGGCCAGACTGGTCCAAGTTGACAGGAAGGCGCCAGTAACCCAAATAACTACACTTTACAACAGTGTTATGCAGAAAAGCATTTCTGAACATACAACACATGGAACATTGAGGTGGATGGGCTACAGCAGCAGAAGACTCCTCCAGGTACCACTCCTGTCAGCTAAGAACAGGAAACTCACGCTACAGTGGGCACAGGCTCACCAAAACTGGACGATAGACGATTGGAAAAACATCGCCTGGTCTGATGAATCTTGATTGCTGCTGCGACATGCAGGTTATAGGGTCAGAATTTGGCGTAAACAACATGAATCCGTGGATCCATCCTGCCTTGTGGAAATGGCTCAGGCTGGAGGTGGTGGTGTAATGGTGTGGGGAACATTTTCTTGGCACACATTAGGCACCTTAATACCAATTGAGCATTGTTTACATGCCACAGCCTACCTGGGTATTGTTGCTGACCATGTGCATCCCTTTATGACCACGGTCTACCCATCTTCTAATGGCTACTTCCAGCAGGATAACGCGCCATGCCACAAAGCACAGGTCATCTCAAACTGGTTCCAGGAACATGACAATGAGTTCAGTGTACTCAAATGGCCACCACAGTCAACAGATCTCAACCCAATAGAGCACCTTTGGGATGTGGTGGAATGGGACATTCGCAGCATGAATGTGCAGCTGACAAATCTGCAGCAACTCAATCATGTCAGCATGGAGCAGAATTTCTAAGGAATATTCCCAGCACCTTGTTTAATCCATGCCACGAAGAATTCAGGCCATTCTGGGGGCAAAGGGGGGTCCTACTCAGTATTAGAGAGGGGTAACTAATAAAGTGGTAACTGAGTGTATATGCCATTAGTCAGTATGCTTTGATGTTGCAATTGACACATTGAATCAGTCTTGCTACCTTTAAATCAAGGTTTGTACTCTGCAAGAGAAGAATGGAGGATGAACACTCTCCCTGATAAATATTCTTGTTTTCTTACCAATGAAACAGAAATTGTTTTCCCTCTCCAATAGAAAAGCTAATTTCTCATAAATACAATTAATGAGACTAATATCAAGTAAAGTGGTACATGGACATTCAAGTTTGTGTATGGCTGACTTCATTCTGCTGTTGATTACTTGTGTTCATATTATGCTCTATGCCCAGTATGTATTTCTTTGCCTACAGAGTGTTTTCTGGGCAGTCATCACAGGAAGAAAAATCAGGCTAATCGGTGTCCTTTCAGGAACTGCATTTGACGCCTATGGATTAAACTGTACTATTAATGACAAGGGTGCTGATACAAACTGTCTGACACTGATATAAATGAGGTCAGATATGAACAAAGCTAGGAGTAGGTGGGGTTGGTATTTAAGACAAGAAAACAGGTGTTTAAAGGACAGTCCATCACACATGTTGTCTTTTGATGCAGCTCTCATTCACTTAATCAATCTGATAATGAGATTATCAGATTGATTGTGCTAGTTTTCTCACACTGAACTCCTATATCATGGAGTCGCCTTCCAGATTTTGTCCAGGAATCAGACACAGTAATAAATTTGAAGTCTAGATTAAACACCTACCTTTATAATAGGTAAAATACTGAAACTGGGTGCTAAGGAGGAGGGTGATTCTAGGCCTTAGAAGTTTTTGATGCTAAGAGCTGTCCTTACAGTGGTTTCATTTTTGGTGAAACTGTCCTGTGCTTTTAGTAGGATCCTGTTCTGAATGAAGTGATACAATCTCAAATTGCCTTGGGTCTTAATCTGTCTTCTTACCTCATTTTGTATGCTGCCATATCTCGTCTTTGCTCAGGAAATAGAGTGTCACTGCCCCATAACACACCAAGCCCAGTCATCCTGCTTAAGCCACTACCTTCTCTCCCACTCTCTCACTCTCTGTCCCTCATGCCATCTGAGCCACAAGCACTCCTGCAGCTCTGCCCCCTGCTGATCAGCACAGACTTTGCCTCAACAGGCAAGATGCCAGGATCATCTCTTCTTTGTAAAACTACACTGGCCAACGTTGGACGGAAGGTCCCCCTTAAGGCCCGCCTGAGTTCTCCCCTGCCAAACTGCCTCTAGACTTGAAGTGATGCAATGAACAGATGGATATTTCATGCCATTCCACTGTCAACATTCCACTGTTTTCCAGGAGTTGTTCAACTGCTTTTTCCGGGGGTAAGGGAATAATTTTCCCTTTTTTTTCCACCTGGTCCTGGGTTTTTTTTCTGTTCTGTCTGGAAAATATACTATGTTCAGCACTTTATGACCATTTCCATTGTAAGAATTAAATATGACAAATACAGTTTTATTTATTGTCTATGTCCCAACTCTTGAAACATGGAATTCAGGGCTATCATGTTCTAGGTTTGTCTAATGCTGCATATGTGAAAATTATTAACAGAATTATTGGGGTTGTAAAATCTCATTGTTCAGAGTGCACCAACTCTCTCAGCTGCTTAATGCGGTGGCCTAAGGATTTCAACTTTAGCAGAGCCTGCACCAGCGCCATGAAGTGGCAGACACTGAACTTCTGTGAGGGTCAAATCTAAATCATCCTCAGGGAGGAAGCTGAATGGCAGATGTTGTTCTGGGCAAATCTCCCAGAAAGCCCTAAGCATGTCGGGACAAAGCTGGTTCAACATCAGACTGTAAACAATTTGCCTGTGTTCCTCTGCTCCAAGTGTTAGGCAAGCAAATTCCAACCCCAATACTAGAAGCAGATGAAAATGTGAGGGAGATTTCAGGTTTTGTGTGATGAATGAAGATTCAAATCCAGTAAACTGAAATCCAGATATGCCAGTGTTCGTGCACCACTGCTGCCCTCTGTTGTCACAGACACAAATGCTTGTATTCAGGTCAGTGAGTGAGGAGTGGCTTGGGCATTATGACACGCAGTAGCTTATTCCAAAAACCCAGCCTGGCAGGTTCTGCTTTGAACTCATCATTATTAAAGTTGTAGGCCTTATGACACACACACACACACGCATGCACGCACGCACGCGCACGCACACACACACACACGCACACACACACACAGACACACACACACACACACACACACACACACATATGCATATTAGCATGGAGAAGACCAAAACCAGGACAAAACCATATTGTGTGAAGCTGCAAACAGTTTATTAGTTTAAAGAATCGCTACATTTCCCCCTTTCTTTCATCATTATTGTTTTTAACACAGTTAAGGATATTTACGTCAACTTTAAGTCATTTTTAAGTCATGTTTGATCACCGACATATCGTGAAATTGATAATTAATTAAATGATAATATCCACGTAATTTAAATACTGTATATTCAGGTGTAACCCCGTTCGCAGTTCTCTCTTCGTTTTCTAGCGCCCTCATTCCGCCTCCAAACGTACTGCACTCTTCGGCCGGGCGTTCAGTGAGCGACTGCAGCTGGAGAGACAATAACACTGTCTGCCACACAGGTAAATAATACCAATTTCTTTCTCATTAGCACTATCTAAATCCCGATTTACGTCATTTCACCTTTACCTAACATTCACAGCGCCCTATTGAGGTAGGTGTCACATTTTTAGCTTCAGTTATATTGCCGGAATTTAAAATCGGCTTTCGTGCTTGTAATGTCAGTATAATATTTCCCCATTTAGTGGGAGAGGTTGGGCCTGGCTGTGTGCATGACAGATAAACTAGCTGTAGCAAGAGCATGAAACGTCATCTCTTAAACGGTCAAAAATAAATGGCGATTTACCTTATCGGCGTATATATTTAATACAGCAGTACTACGTACTGCACGTTGGCAAATGCTAAGGCTAAGGTTAAAATAAAATATAGTATTTTGATTAATATTTCATGGCTAGTCTACCTTGAAAGATAGATAGCTAGCTTTCAGAGGTAATTTCAATCTTCTTTTCAACGTTTTTTGGTCGCACGGACCCTGTCCCCGTGGTTTGAGGCGTTTTTAAAGCATGCTTTTCCTGATTTACCACCTATGGATTAATTATGCAGATTTCGAAAAATCGCTATGCTGTGAATTTCAAAATTCATTGTAATGGCATGTTCAGTGTGATTTGAGGGAGCGAGCACATAGGCTTTGTTAAGGAACAGGATAGCAGTAACGGTAACGCATTTTCCAACATTCTGGACCATTCTCTGTTTTCGCTATAGGCTAATGAAACGCAGCTTTTGCGTCGGTTCAGTCGCCCGATATGTTTTATTGAGACATTTGAAAATCTCAGACGTTGTGCACAGCTATAAGACTGCTTTCTTCGATGTGTTGTAAAAACGTCAATTTCTTCAGTTTTGCTTTCCGCAAAGAATGGTGCTGATGTGGACTACAGCTCCTGCAGTTGTTGGCTACACCCAGGCGTGTTACTGTAGTGGTTCGATATGCTCAGTTTTTATCTTAAATGATTTCCTCATGTTTCTATACGCATGATATGTTTTGGTTAAACCGGATTAAGCGATATGGTTAATGCATCTGTGTTAGATAGGAATGTATTTTTTTTTCAATAGAATCAGGGTAACTCCTGTACATGTAATGTATGCCATAAATGTCACGGACCCCATTTCTTTTTGTGTACAATGTCGGAGACGGGGAGTCACTGCAGTGTTGTTGCTATGATACACTAATCATCCAATTCAGTATTGGCGACATTGTTAAAGCATTTTAACGATCTACTGCTGTGTGCAGCGAAACAAAATTAAGGCAGCAGATTTTCATTTTTAACATAACAAATGAAATGCATAACCTCATTAGTTAAAACGTAAAATGTCTTTTTCTGCATTGCCAAGATGCATGAATGTAAACGAAATTAAGTTTGCCATAGAATCGCATTGCTGTTAATTGCTGTTAACCCACTACGAACACAAAACTAAAATGCAATTTATTGATTTTGACTCCAGTTTATTGTAATTGATACTGTGCAGACCAACATGGATTGCTGTCTCGTCTATTTAGGATTACGGACACACCTCTTTTCCCTATCTGTGGCTTAGAGGGAGCAAGGATGTAGGAGAGACACGCCATAGGAAACACGGTCAATACTCGGCTTACTGCATGTTCGTAAATGCACGAGCGTTATTCGGGTTAGACGAGGTCGTCTGGGAAGTCTTCCTAAATACAATATTGTTGAGTGATCGAAATCATTTGTAAAATTAGCAGCTGTAGAGACAGAAACTAGCTATTGCTGGTTACCATATACTGGTAAAAATTTAGCAGCTGCCCCTCCCATCTCATCTGCACACTTTTTTTTGTAATGAATTTATCAGCACTAGTGTCTCTTCTTGCAGAGGAAGACTAGCCTTACTTGATTTATACAGTAGTTTTGTCATTTGGAGTCTATGAATATTTTGCTGCCAGCATCTGTGCAGGTGGCAAGACAAAGAACCATACCATTCAGTGCTCACCTGTTGTAAGGTAGGGACTGGTAGTGTTTTGGTGTTCTTTACTGAGTGTTTTGTTCACTTTCAATATTTAATTCTTAAAAACACATCTTTGGGAATTCAGGGATTAAAAATGAGTCATGCAGCCTAATATTTTCTGTAAATTCATGAAAGAATTGTTGCAATTTAAAATCTGAATAATTAAAAATATCCAAACACTGCCAATGCTGTAGAGGTAAATCATTTCAAAATTGATGTAATGTAGATGTAATGTTTTTTTAATTCAACACAATAAAGCAAACAAATAACAAATTTTAATAGTCTTTCCATTAGATTAATGAGCACATTTAAGAGGTCACACATTAAACATTCAGGTTATACATCAAGCATTTTAAAATATGTGGCAGAGAGAGAGAACGAAACAGTCAACTGAAGTTGAACCTACACTAGTGGAATATATAACTACATGAAAAAGAAGAGGAAGGAAAAAAAAAAACATTTTTGAAAATCATTTCTCTAAATCTGTGACCAAGAACATGTTGGATTCAGGTCATCCACATAACACATTCTTTTGTCTTAAATCGTGACACAAATGTTCTGCAGTGGCCTTGAAAAAGCTGCAACAAATTTGCAAAAACAAGCTGCTACACAGCCAAAGATCTCTGCCCTAATGTCCAATGAAGCTGGCAGCCTCAGCCCATGTAATGTAATCAGACATAATTTGATGTACACTAAGTTAATTAAACTGACCATTTAGGGGGCTTCCCAACACTGTTTCAAAATCTAATTGGATAAGCAAGCCTAACCCTTTACTGTACTCATGATAGCTGTGTATTAAAAACTATTAAAAACAACCTCTTTCTGGTTTGAATGAAACCAGTGGAAACAAGGTAACATTTCTAGAGTACATTATTGCTTTGCTATAAGGTAATTATGTATTCAGTCTGATTATGTAGCTGCATAACTGATGTGGGTTGTGGATGTGCAACAGATGTGCATTTTTTTGAACTGCAAGAGGATGTAGTGCTTTAATCATATTAGAGGCCTCATGTTCTATAATGGAGTGAAGCAAATTGCTTACTTTGTGAAGTGCTATCCACATGCAGTGAGCAGATCACCTTTTAAGACTGGTGCATGTCCTCAGCACATTGTATTCTACCACACAGCGAAAAAGGATGACATGGAAGCCATCTTTCTTTTTTATTGAGGCGTTTACCACTGTGATCAGCAGCTCCCTTGAAAAAAGGGCAATACAGATTTCATTCTTTTGTGTTTGTGTGGCTAATTATGTCCGGTATATGGCTAATTATGAGCGCTGATGGAGGCCTTCTGCTTATTACAATGGCAGTCATATATGGAGCTCATATTTTGTAGCTTGTAGTGGTGCAAACTAGATCACAGCTACATATGATGTCATTGAGGCATCCAGCTCCACCATTTCAGACCAATTCTGCTTCCATTCCAATGACAGAATTTCACATTTTGCACAAGGACACTGCAGACAGTTCACCACAAATATGATTATGCCTTTGAAAACCCTACACCGGGCTTGTGCTACTACCAAAAAAAAAAAAAAAAAACATGATAAAGATATATAATTTATAATATATAAATCTGATAATTGGGACTAATGACTTTAATCTCTGGAACCTTATTGTCATACAGTATGTGTTCAAAATTGAAGAATGCCACCCCTAGCCTGAACAAAGCTCACATCAAATTTCCATTGGTGTATGCTTGTCTTAAAAATGCACTCCTCCTGTACCAAGGTCAAATGTATGCTTGTACATCATGCAGTATCTCAAGTCTACTTTGACTCCTGTATGTCCTAATACTGTACTGCTGCCTCAGTGATGTCACTGTGTGCAACCAGGCAACTGTCACACTTTCTTCTGCAAATGTGAGGAGCTCTTAGGTTTCAGGCATAGATCAGATGGTGCCGCAGAGGTGATCTGAGGTGCAGTAAGGTCACACTATAGAAACACCTTTTAGTTCACTTCTTTGTTCCTTGACCTCCATTCAGACCCCAGGCTTTAACTGTTAATGCAAGAAATGCAGACCTTTTTTTGTTCTGTGCATTTGCCCATTGTTCCTTTCACAGATGAGCGGTCTTACGAGGGCATCATTTCGGACTGGTTCTCAGTTAGCTGATAAACACAGTTTATTGCCCAGTGGATGACATGTGAAGTGCAGTTGTCGGACACTGCTGCCAGATACTGTCATACGCTTGGCAGGATTGCTGAAGCTTAAGGCAGGTCTTACTGCAAAACACAACAGAAGAAAAAGAATGCATTTTCAAACCAGGGGTCAACTTTAGGCCTACGTTATATGAGGTTGCATGAAATGGGTTTCTTAGCTTTTTCTGTGGAAAAAACCTGGGAGATTAGCAAAAGCACATGCAAAATTTGTTCCTGACCATATATCCTAAGAGAGGCCTCAGCTGGCCAAAACAACCTCACAGTACATATCCGTTAATCCAGATGTTTTGCCTGCTTACTCAATTTTGTGCACATCCCAGAAGAAATCCCAGAAGAAATTGCACTTAGTGGCTGCACACTGTCTCATTCTCTGTCTGTAATAATACAACACTCGCCATCCATGTCCAGAGACTGAGGTAGAGAGTGCGCTGATGAAGTCATGTTGCATCACAGGATGGAGAAAACTAGGTCAGCCACAGTGGCAGTCGACCATGAAGAGAGCATCCAGGACTCTCAGCGCCATGCACGTGTAGCCCAGAGTCCTATCAGAGTGCCGCTTCCACCACAGGCCATAGTGCACCATGGACCTCTCTCACCTGCCTTCATTTCTCTGTTGTTACTGCAGGAATCATTATTCCTAACCCCCACACTTTGTTGTTCTTAGCCACAACATAGCATGTTTCAGCTGAGCCTCATTGTATTAACCTAACCTAAGGGGTGTGCGCATATTTATATATTTTTTTTGATGAAGCAGGCTTTGGCACTGTTTGAGACATGCTGCAGCTTGACATGTGCCCTTTAACACAAAGCGACAGCATTTTCTCTCCCTTACCTTTCACTGGCTTGGGTCACTGAGTGTCACCGGTTCCAGCCTGTCTAAAAGGTTTTGTTATTTTTGTGAGGGGCTGATGACCGCCTGGAAATAGCCAGCTGGGCTGGATACTATGAATGGGTGTTGCATAACCGGAGCCCTGGGTGAAATTATTTTTAAGATGGATGTTGGGTTTGTTCCGGGCCTATTCCAAGTGACAGGCTGCTTTTAAAGGGTGGAACTGAATGCTCCAAGGCCACGATTCACAGCAGTCCTCCTAAACAGAGGGTCACAATGAGTATGGCTGACCTCACACGGGAAAAAGCCACTGGTTAAGCTAATGCAATGATGAGTCATTCTAGTTCATGCTCAGATCATTTGAAGTCAGATGTGAAGCTGGAAATGCAGGGTACTGTTGATGTTTTAATTGAATTCGTTCTTGTCATATGGCAAGCTGTCAAGATGAGGTAATTGCAAGAAGTAATATCTGAGGCAATATTTCTGTGTATATGCTCATCATTTAGCAGAGCGACTTAAGAAGTAGGAATATAAGATGCATGTAGTGCATCTGCGCAAACGATAATACATATGATACATAACGGAACAAAACTAACCACGTACCATATAGTGCTGTGATAACCAACTCTAAATTGTAACTACACAGTTGCACTTCCATTCATAAAAATCACACATATACACATACTGAGGTCCACTACCTATATATATATATACGCACATACACATACTGTATATAGCCTATATGGCACATGTGAACCCTGATCAGAAAGTTATAGCCAGTAGCTCCTTTTTTACAAAGCAGTCAAGAGACAAGAATAAGGTGTCTAAACATGCTTTAGAATTTTTGCTTAATCAGTAGCAGCTTGTAACATACACTGCTTAATGTGGTATTACTAATTAGAAATGCCTTGGCTACTCCCTACTGAGATAAAATGGACTGAAATTATGCATTTGGGTGAGTCATTTTCAAGCCTAGAACTGTGGGGCTTTATTTATTCATGTGATGGCCAACAACAATGTCTGATCCCTAGTCCCAGGCTAGTTGATATTACAGCACATTTCCCATGAGGTGTTTTAGCAGTCGACAGACAAATGTGACCATCCTGCTGGCCTGTGATGAAAACACACTGCACCTCACAATCCATTCTTAATCCCTTGAGTACAATTTGATTGTGATTGCTAAGAGTTGATTTCAACAACAGAAACAGAAATGGGTCCAATATACAGTGGTGACCCACGGCACTGTGGAAATGGATTTGCATACATTTGGGGTAATGTCATCCCTATCGGTTTGGATGACTCAGTGTTCATGTTGCATTGTAATCACTGCTGTGAACAACAAGCGTTGGTGGTCAAAATAAAGACTGGTTTATGCTAGCTGTGTTGACTGCAGATGAAATACAGAGTTCAGTACTCTGTAAAAAAAATAAAGGCCCACCTAATTCATGAATTCTACTGATAATATTCAACTTCATTAGGCTGTTTGGTTGGTTTATTGGCAAAAATAGGATTTGCATTGTTAGAATGACTATTGTCAGAGTACAGTAGAGGTGCTAGTGCTAATGATGCATAGATGCATGAGTTTGGGTGTATGTTTGTGTTCTGGTCTTGGCAGAGCACAGGTGCAGGGGTCAGGTCTGCTTACTCTTACTGATTACTCCATGGATGCTCTGTGCTCTGCACCACCCTCTATAGCAGCAGAACAGTCCACATCTTCACCTTCTGGAATGCAGGGCACAGGGCGGATAATAATTATGCGAAACAATGCCTGGCCACATCCTCTAGGATGTCCCTGGTGCCATGTAAATACATTTGTCAGAGTTCCTTCTGAAGTGACCTCCCCACCCATCCCCTCGCCATTGGTGGGTTTTCTCATCAGCTAGCACTTCTTCTGCCAAGTCCGCATTCTCACGGACTACACCCGGGGACTAGAGTTGCTGACGTTTTCTTTGTGCCTTCTCCCCTCTCTGAAATTCCAGCAAAGGCCAAAGAATCACCACTCACAGCACCCTGTCTGCCAATAATCATCCCCAAGGGACACCACACAAAAGGGTACCATTCAGTACCCCTAAAGGAGGACTGGTCTCAGATGCTCAGAAATGAAATGTAACTTACATCAGGAAAAACATCCAAATATCATTTTAATCTTGCCCCTACATTTAATAATCAAAAGGCTGGTGCTGCCTTCCCTGTTAAATGAAGTTGGGCCTCTGTGGCACCATGCATAAATGTATCTTTGTTTGACATTGGAGTCAATGTGTCTGCGAGGACAGGGGATGCTGTGTTGGGGACGGGTGCAGGCTGTAAAAGGCAGCGTGCGTCAGATGAATGAAAACGAACAAACCCTTTACACTGTGAGACACCAGGGCGAGTCTGCTGCCATCAGTGGCAGTTGAATCTGAGAGTCTGAAAGTGACCTGTCTGAGGGGTAAGGTTGTGCTTCAGTTTGGCAGGGTGTTGTGCTGCTAGCTTGGATGTGGAATAGTTTGGGTAGGGCTTCCCGTTGTTCCATTTGGTCCTATGGAGTCTGATGTTCTTTGTTCTTGCTCTCTTCTTTCACTCAATCCCTCCCCAGTGGCTCGATCTGTGCATGCTAGCTGCTTAGTGGCAATAAATTTATAAAGGTGCCCCTGTCCAAGTAATCTGGGCCTTACCTCTTTGCTATTGGAGCAAACCCTTTGAATTCTGTTGATATGTCATTATTTTTCAATTTTATTTAAAATGGCTTATGGTCCTTTGTAACTGGAGGTGCATATTCTGGAGTCCCTTTAGTTTAACCATTAAACAGGTCAAAAAGGAATGTAGCTCAAATCCTGCTTTAGTCTTCATGCATTGGTAGAGGTACTAGCTTGCTGTACAGTGTATGTAAATGTTGAGAGACAAAACTACCACCATCACAAATGTGCTTGCCCAAGGACAGGCTTTATATTCAAACTATAACATCACCATTTTCTCAGAGTGTCCAGCAGCTCTAAATAAACACATTCCCATTGGTGTGAGAAAAAACAAAAAAAAAACAAAATTATGACCACTGGAAAAGAAACAATAGAAGATTGCGGTCTCTCCGGAGGGTCCCCCAGGCAGACAGCAGTGTCCCTCGGGCACAGTGGCAGACAGACACTGGTAGTCACTGGCATTTTCATGGAGGTAGGGGGCAGGCAGGGAGCCATTTTACCAGGGGTATCGGAGACCCTGATTTTACAGCAGGACAAATGAGATCAGGAGCAAAGACACAGGGGTCCAGATGGCTCTTTATCCAAATGGACAGAATCTGGAGGCTTGCCGGTTCACCTGGCGTAGGTCAAACACGGCCAGGCTAGACAGCTCCTCCCATTTCACTTCAGTGCCTTTGCTGCTGTCAAGCAGGAGAGCTCCACACAACCCCCACATTAAAATGCAGCCCCTTAATTCTGAATGCATTTGTGGCATACTGTCTACTCAGAGCCCTTGACATTTTTATATAGGCCTTGTCATGTCTGTTTAGCCTCTTATATATGTTTGTCTTGAGGATATTGTGTCTCTCCACTGAGAGGAAGGGAGTGCAAGCAGAATTAATTTGCAGTTGCAAACCAATGAGCTGATGGCGAAAAGCTGTCTGCTTCATTCCTCAGCCTTCAGATCTAGGCAGGGGGGCGGGAGTCAGGCTGAATCTGACACAGCTAAATAGGAAGACAGAAGATGGGTTCCTCTCTCTCGTTCCCTCTCCAATCTGCTGCATCATGCCACTCCTACAGCCATGGCTGCCTGTCTGAGTCTGCGCATGCACATGTTGCCCTCCAGAGATAGCTCTTTCTCTCTCTCTCTCTCTCTCTCTCTCTCTCTCTCTCTCTCTCTCTCTCTCTCTCTCTCTCTCTCACTCTCTCTCTCTCTCTCTCTCTGGGTCTTGTGCTCAGGAGGAGAGAGAGTGCCAGGCTCTCATTGATTTCTCAGAGTGGAGGCAGGCCCTGCCCAGCTCTCCAGGCTCCATATACTGCAAAAATTGCTAATGAATGTTAATGGAACAATGTGTGGTCTCAGGGGGCCCCAGCCAGTCAAAGTGGCATGGGCCAGGCGCTTTTCCATCCCCACTTCAGTCCACACTGTAGCTACAGCCACATTCATCAGGCCTCGAATCTGCCCTTGCCCTTAGTTTTAATCTCTGCTATACTAGTCCTCAAAAGGGGACGGAAGGACACAAGTCAGTGCTTTGTTTGTTTCTTCTGATTTTGGCAAAGTCCATACAGACAGCTGCAGTTGTGCTGATGTCTCCTCTTGTTTGGGTAAAAATAACGGGATGAATAGATCTGCCAGGAAAGAACACAGTGACTCCAAAGGGATCCAGTAGAAGCAGTAGTATGGGATGCTGCAGAGAAGAGGCCCATATTGTCCCTGAAGAAATGTACCGTGGTGTTTTAAAAAAAAAATCAGGAATAATTATCAAGAGACAGAAATGTCCAAAAAAAGAAAAAAAAAAGAAAAGAAAAGAAAAAATTTGAAGTATTGAATCTTTTGCTGTTGAGGAATAGTCCTGGTCCTGAAACCTCGATTCAATAGTGGCCTCAAAATATGATCCATATGATTTGTCCAAAGCCAACAGATTGGTAACCTCAAACTGCATTCATATTGAATTCTCCGTCGCTTGCCTCAACAGAGGTTAGACTCAGAATTCCTCAAACTTGCCGAGCCCACTCTGTAATTTGTGTGATTATGTGATGGCTGTCACCCAGGCTGGCAGAGGAAATGCATTCTCTTTGTGGGCGGATTGAATACAAGAAGGCCTGGCAGCCTTCATTGTGAAGCAGACACTGCGTCAGAATGAACAGCCCTGGCCACATGCTCAGAGGAGATTTCCTTCAGGCTTTACCTCGGGCCTCCACGTGCATTACCTGAGACAAAAGGGAGAGAGAGTGAGAGAGGCAGGGTGAAGGAGTAGGAAATAGAGAGGGGGAGAGAGGAAGGGAGCAGGGAAGGGGAATAGACAGAGACATAGGGAGAGAGCAATTTTGGGGCTGTTGTTGGTGGAACTGCAGACAGATGGCTGGGGTTAAATAAAGTATAAAATCAAGTTTATAATCCTCTTTGTATGAAGTTCACATGCATTCACCAGTGTTGCCCTCTGAGCTTATTCCAATGACACAGCATAACTCCTCACTCTTTACAAGTAAATCAAGGTCTTACATGACCACGTTACCAAACCTGGCAAATGATTCAATAATTACTGCGATCAGGAGCTCAAAATGAGCTCCTTACAGAATTAATGTCAGAGGTTTCCCTGCTCATTTAAAGAATAAACAAGCTGGCAGCCGCTAACCTGTGTAGGAATGAACTGAGCTGGCAAAACTTTTCAGCTGCACCGACGAGGTGAACTCTAGGTCCAAATCATGCATATTAAGTGTCCAAATCGTTGACTCGTCAAACCACCCTGGAGTTTCCATCTCATCTCGACATGCCATCCCTTCTTGTAATTCTAATCTGCTCAGATGAGCTGTTACAGCTGGCAGGTGATTTACACAGTATGGCTCTCTCTCTTCCCTCCTCCAATGACAGTGAGGACCAGGGTTCAGTCTAATCACGGTTCACTCTGTCTTTAACTGTAAGTAGCAAACTTGAGCAAGTGTTGTCATAGGTTCTTACATGGTCTCATGAACCTAAATGAAAACTCCAGAAACAAAAAAAAAAAACAACAAAAAAGTGCATTGCTTGATGTTATGGACAAAGCATGCAGTTTTTAAATTGAACCTGGGCTTGAGTGTAATCTGTCCATTGGTGTGCTTCTTCAGACAGTTGTGCTTTGGGAGGTGCTGCTTCTCTCCCCTAATTTGCTCCTGTAGTGACGTGTGTGAGGTTTGACAGGCATGGGTTTGGAAATACACATTATGCTTCACCTGCAGCTGGGAACTATGCAGCTTGATTCTGTCAGGCTCTGCTGTTTGAATGAGCATGTTTGGGTCACCAAGAGGGACCTTTGATTTTAAACATAGAAGACAAGATTGTTTTTAAAAAAGTTGAAAACCTACATTATCTTTCAGAAATGAAATTTCTTGCTCTGATATGGTCTTTCCATGACACACCCCTTGCATAAACAGTAAGTGCTGTGCTGGCATTACAGTAGATTCATGCTTTGCTTTGACAGGTCATATTTTGCCTTTTTCTCAGCCAGTTGCATTAGTTAGTCAGCTGTATTTGGCTAAATAGGAGCTTTATTCCTTTGTTGAGCTTGTAAAGGGTCTGAGTGTAGCCTATATGGTGTGTACTCACAAGAGCCAGACACCTGTGTCCATTAATGGATGTCTGTGTTTCAGTGGGACTCATTATCTTCAATAGTCCCCCTGGACTGTATGCTGTTTAACTGCTTTTGTGACTGTGTGCTATTGAATGCGGAAGTACACACAAACCACAAAATTATGCCACCCTGCTAGCTGATGCAGTAGCTTGAGGAACGAACTGTTACCACACACGCTGTCAGCAACTTGAAACTCAATCCTGTGAGTAGTTTTTTGAATCGATACGGCCGGATGAATCACTCTTCCGTAACAACAGGATGTGCACTAGAGAAGAAGCCCAATGCGGCATCTGCACAAGCTTAGAAATGCAAGCCAGATAGGGAAAGGGACACGTGCTCCTGCACCGACATGCAGACCCACAAATAAGCACTGACACAGTTGAGGCTCCACTTAGAATGGTTGTGTATAGGGCATTTGCAGTTAAAGAAGAAACACAGTATATGCCAGTCATGACAAACATCCGCATAGTGCATATATCTTCAGAGGAACCATTTCCAGAGAACAAAGGCATAGGAAGTCTCCTGTTGTTAATATGCTGCAACGTCACACAGTGCGTGCATGTGACCCCAGCCCCCATTAATGAAACAACCAGTTACAAAGGAGGCAAGATCCAATGAGCATGTTTAGCATGAAAACAACTCTTGGAGGTGCAGCATGCATGCTGGAACATTCTTTGCACACTTGACAATAAAAATAGCTTAAATGTACTTCAAAGTTATGGTTTAAATGAGAACACATGAGTAGACCTCTTGCTCTATGTGAAGTAGTACACACTGAGTGAGGATGGGAAACACATTTGCCTACTGTACTATTTTTGTCTGTAGGCCTGTAACCGTAACCTGGGCCTATATGTTTTAGTGTATAAATAACCAGGTTTTCACTAGGGCAGTATCTGTTACCTTCAGCTGGTGACTGCTTGGCTTGTGGAAGGAAGTAGAGTCACTGAAAACCCCTACACTAACCAACTGTTGCCACGATACTGACCCCTGACCAGGCATTGTGGCCTGGACAGTGAAAGGCAGACTACTTAAGAACAAAGAATGTAGATATTGATTACTCTCACTTTGCCTGGATAATTGAGATTCTTTAGCTGTGTGAGCTTTTGACCTACTACTGCGGTTTCCACTCTGGACTGCCAGTGTGTGTTTAAAACAAGTTGTGTGCCTTGTAGATTCACTAACATGGAGTACTTATCTTTTACAGCCTGAAATTGTCTCACGATGGATCAACACCAGGACCTCATGAACTCAACCCCCAACAGCTATTCTGGGGACACCATGGCTGCTGCTATGGCTGAAGTGAACATCAAGGACCTGCAACAGGGGGACCAGGTGCCCTTCCGACAGGAGGTCAGGCAGAATGGGGTGCCGTCTGCACATATAGTACCTGGAGACAGCTCTATGAAAGGTCAGTGATCACCCTGAAAAGTGACTCAGCCATTGGATTGCTGTAAAAACTGGCTGAATGATGGAACTTAAATGAGCTCTCAGGTTTTTCACAGAAGTCATGGATCCATGACATTAACAGATGGAATCTTTAAAACATGAGAATAAAATGCTTGTTTCATTTCAAATGAGCAACTGAAAAAACAGATTGGATAGGATATCAAGCTGAGACATATTTATGTTGATACAAAGCATTTTCCAAACAAAACATAGCTTGACTGTCAAAGGGACTGAGACAAATTCCAACTGATTTCATCAGTTTGATGACGGAAGTAATGATGATTTTTGGGTAACATTCAGTTGTTGTTTTTTGGAATATTCAGTTGGCCATAATTGTGTGTAACTAGCCTTGGTACAAATAACAGAGGAACTCCTTAAACTTTCAACCATCACTCCTGTGGTCTCCTTAGTGATGACCAGTCTCTGGCAGTCAACTCACAGTGCCCCAGTATTCATCCACATCAGTGTATTATGTTCAAGGCCAGCATTCATCTGTAGCCTTGTTGTGTTCTTAGTCACACATAATATTAGGTCTTTGGATGTCTTAAAAATAGGGTTACTAACAGCGTGGAAAGATGAATTGTAAAAGGCTTTTTATATTAGAAGCTTCAGGAGTTCTTGTTAATACAGGATCTGATTTTGTTAAGATCTTAGAAATCAGGAACAAGTGTTTTTAATGAATAAAACACTAATGAACAATTAACAAAAACGCTTGTACTACAAAAAGTACTTGACAACACTCAGATGAACTCAAAACATTGTGTTTATGGCCAGAGATATTCACAGTGGCCTCTCCTGGTATGAGAGAAATATAGAAACCTCACAGTTGTCATTTGACAGCACAGAATACTGTGTTCCAGCAACATGGCTCTCTGGGATGCTGACAGGGGCATATGCTGGATGACTGCTTGTGTCTTTTTGAGGTCAATGGACATGCAGAAGTCTTTTTCACAGAGCAAAAGGTTATAGATTACGTGAAATGCAGAGCTTTGTGAAATACTCCCAGGCTATTTGTGAATCATCTGTTGTAAAAGCTGCAATGAACAGTGGCAATGGCAGCAGCAATAGCATTTTATTGTTCTTTGTTTTAATCATTCTGTATGAAAAACAAGTCTTGTTTGAATGGCCATCAGTTCCTGACTGGAGCTGCACTCTCTGTAATCCAGGCATCTGGGTCACCCCCTCTGTCTGTAGATGACCACTCAGGCTTTCAACCTCCTTACATAATACCTATATCTGTAGCTCCCTCTCTCTCTCTCTCTCTCTTTGTCTGTCTCTCTGATTTTCAGTACCACACAGACAGAAGAGACTAAACCGCCAAGAACATGACATTTGTGTGCGAACCGAGAATGAACTGTCAACATTGTAACTAAGTGGTATAATAATAGTGAATGCTGTTCAGCAACTGATTCCATCGGGAGAAGGTTTGACTGGAATGATTCTTAAACAGATATATTAATAAACAAAGGTGTCACTTGCAGATGTCACATAAAGGGACAACACAGAAGCTTTCACCAAATATTTTGTGCTTAAAGTTCTGTGAAATGTTTGACATTTTTGCCCCCCCCCCCCAAGGTACAGGAATTAACTTTATTTTCTTCATGTTAACATGAGTAAATACACCATGAAATATAGCACTGAACAGAGGGATTAAAAATCAATTACATTTCAAAAAATGTTGAGTTGCCAGACTGACAGCAGTGTTATTCTCAAATCGGTTGCTCTAGATTGAAACAGTGATAATCCAGAAACTGAGGTGGCACAAACGTTCTCTTGTGTTCTGCAACTCTGGGATTTCGCCAAGCTGTAATAAAGGACATTAAACAGCATTGAAATCAAGCTAAATCCATTTATGCATGACTGGCAGCTTCTGTAAGGTTTTCACAACAGTTGTAATGTCACGAGAGAGCAAAAGGGTGCAGTGTGCAGCAGCCATGTATAGTGCCTGTTGGGATCGTGTTTGTCTGTAAAAGGGGACAGCGTTCATTGTATGCACTCATGTGCCTCTGTGAGCCTCCACTCAATGAGTACTGTTTAAGTTATATGTATGCCACAATAGTAACATTCTTTTCTCACCCCTGCCTCTTGTGATGATGCTGCCCTGAGCGTAGTGCGTAGCCTAGCGTTTCCCAGTTTACAGCCCTCTCTAGTGCGCTCCTTTTCCCCCTTCGCTCTCCCCATGATCCCCCACACAGGCACGAAGCACAAATCACTCCCCTCCACAGAATTCAACGGCAGGTGTATCGACTGGGCCACAGATAGTGAGTATATCCCACTCTTGGTTAGGCAGACACGTAGCCATCTTCAGTAGCTGCCCCCTAGTATAGAAAAGCTTCACTGTTTTGCCATTTTGTGTGAAAACTTGGAAAAACCACAGAAATGTGTCATGGACCCAACCATTCAAATTATTGGAAGGAATAATGTTTTGAAAATCAGTATATATTAATCGTCATTATGGGTCTACACCTTGATAAAGAGGTGATGGGGAAATGAGCAGGTATTTTTAATCGCGTGCTTGAGGCGGACGAGGTAGGCGTGTGAGTGAAGTGAGGTCAGGGGGAGGGCAGAGGGATGTTGTGCGGCAGCGTGTGCCGTGCGCATGAGCTTCAGGCTCTGCTCCAGCATCACTGGCGACAGCAGGAACTGCGCTGGTCAGCAGGTTCACGTTAAGCCGGGATTTAGAACACCACCACGCAGTTCTTGGCACGACGGTGTTAGCCAAGACAGGAAATAAGCTGCAAGATAATGAAAGACAACTTCGTTTTCCATTTACAATTTGCTCTGGCAGTCACCTTGCTTGTTAGTGCCGTGGAACCAGTGCATGTATTGTCTTGGAACGTCCTGTGAGCATTGTAGTTTTTTTTCTATATCACAGAAAAAGGCTGATGATGCAGTATATGGAAGAGAGCGCTGAGAGAGATGTCTAAAAATAATACCAATGCTGGATGCAAAAGTATGTGGATTTGTGATCTATCACTGTGTGTTTCCTTTCCTAACTTGTACTACAACTGTTGACCTCGGATACCACTAATCTGCGGCCAACACAAGGATTCCAGTGCAAGCTGTTAATCGCATCGCCTTCTACCTGAAAGATTGCTTTATATATTGTTTTATAGTAGACTCACAGGAACCTTCACCAAAGGAGACCACAGAGGAGCCGGTGCCTGAGGTTGCTGAGCTTGAGACTGCCCCCTCTGGTGAGGAGGTGCAAATGGGTACGCCTCCTTTTGACTAACTGGCTTTTGCTTCTCGGTTGAGGTTTTGCTTTGTGTTGATCTTGATACCAAAGAGAATTTAACTATTTTCTATTCTTCTATGTTGTATCTTTTTTTGCTGTTTATGTGAATTCTACCACCATTTGTTTATTTTACATTGACTGGTTTGAGTTTAATATTGCTGTAACTCTTCAAGCTGATCTGCGGCTGCTGCTTAATTGTCCAGATTGTCAAGTGCTTCCCACATCACAGACTAATGATTCTTCTGCCTTTTCAGTTTGCTTAATCATCGGTGCACACAGAGCTCTTTTTTTGCTGCTTGTTTGATTTTGCTTTGATTTATGGATTTCCTGGGGTTCTCCCCTTCACTCTCAGTGTCACTTTCTTGAAATAACAGACCAGGAACACAACATCAGAGCACTTCTGTCTTCGTAATCCTCAATTGCAGAGATGCAAACTTTTCCTGCCTCACAGTAAATTATATATTGAGATTGATCTTCCGACTGTGACAGTAGGAATTTTTAGTGCTATCATTTACTACAAGAAAAAAAAAGAAAAAAAATACAAGAGAAAGAAATCATAAAACCAGCTTTTCCTCAGAGTCAATTTAGCTATTCTAGTCACAACATGAAAAAGTGTTTGTTATATCCCAAAAGGCAGACAGGCATGAAAGGCCTTGATTCATTTGAGGATGAAGTGTTTGACAGCAGTGCTCTGAGCTCTGACTATTGATACTTCAGTAGAAGAGTCGTTGAAAGGTAGAAAAGCATTAACCTTTCTCTGGTCACAAATTGCTTGTTCCATGCAGAGTCCAGTGTGTGGGATATGGGATTTGGTCAATGTTATGTATCTCTCCGCTCCCCCTCTGTCCTTTCAGTGAGGTTTTTGAAATGTGAAAGGGGACAGAGCACAGTTCAAAGGTTCACATTATCCTTTTAACAGATGCCTCGGTCACGGTCGACATCCCTGTAACAGAGAACAGAGTTGAAACTCCTGAAGAAATACCAGGTTAGGAGGAGTGCTGGGCTCAGATGTAAAGTGTAGCGATAGCGCTGGTTGCATTTGACTCTGCTTGCAGTACTTGCATGCAGGGACTTCTGGTCTGATGCAATTATGCACTAACCGCTATTGGCACTGTGGTCATTTCAAACAGCATCATGGTACTCAGAGGGGCTTCAGATGGCTATGCTTAATGGTTGCTCTCACACACAACACTTAGAGGATAGCAGTTCCTGAATTATGAATAAGCTGCCTCACTTAACAATGCAAATTAGACTTTACTGAAAGGACATCTCCTATTCATAAAACCTTTCCTTTTCCAATTCTTCAAGCCTTTCCTTTAAATATGAATCATGCATTTTAAATTGATAAATATACTCTGTCCTTCACATTCCATTGCCTGTCACGTCATACGAATTTCAGAAGGCTTCAAAGATCTGAAGTATCTTCATACAGCAATAAATGAGTGAAGTGATACAAAAAAAAAACTTTTCAAAGCCTTTTGCCTTCAGCATCTGTGTTTTCTTCCTTCAACAGATAGTGATGTCATAAATCCGTTAAACCTCTATGAAGAGCATGCTCATATGTTTTCTCACTTCAGTTGGGTTGCTTGCAAGGAGCTTAAAGCTGCATCAATGGAGATTATTGATGTAAACCCGCTTGGAGAAATGCAGGTTGCCGTGTGTATATTGCTGTGTATCCCTGGCAAATAGCAGGTCTGATACCTTGGTGTTCCCTTTTCTCCCTCTGTGATGTCACCCTGTGGTTCTCGAGTAGTGGCTGGAGGTCCTGGAAGTGCTGCTGCCCCCTCTCCAACAGGAAAAGGTATGGCTGGGAAATTTATTGGGAATCTTAATCAGTCACACACAGATTTATCTGTTAAGCTTTTGGTAAATAAAACACATAGAATGTAAATTGTCATAAATAACCACATTTAACCACATTTTATGTCCCTTGAAATTCATTCTTTCAATCAAACCAGTGGAGCAAATTTGGTTGGATGTAAGATTGTATGAGTTTGATTGTATGAGATTGAAAATGTTATCACATTGTATAAATATATCATACACAAAATGTACACTTTAATCTGGCCATGATCTGTGGCAGAAGAGATTGCCTTACATTCATTGCCTCACATTTTGTTGAAATACTACCCAGTGCACCATGACTATATCATATACTGTGAGATGCAATTGTAGTTTAAAGGATTTAGTTTAGAGGATTTAAAGTGGGGTTTTGATGCACAGATCTGCATGACACAGAGCTGTGCTAAAGTTCTCCATAAAAGGTAATCTTTCTGCAATCAATGTGTCAAAACACACTGACACTGTTTTAAGTGAACAGGAGTGGGCCTTGGAGTAGACATTTTGTAGAATGATCAACGTTGAGCCCACCAAACACCAAAATGTGATCTCTCTGCCCAAAAGCATACTGTAAAACTGGACAATTCAGTTCATATAGCGCTGAGTCATTGCCATTACAATTCATTTTCATATACTTTTGAAGCCTTAATTAAATAAAATAGGACAACCATTTGTGAGTACTGTGTCAAGTAGGAATTGTATAGTTTTGTTCATGCTGTATTTATTTTATGTTTATCAAATTTCATTCTGATATATTTATTAGTTTCTTTATTTTGATGTGTTGTGTTTATGAACCAAATTTAAGATTGGCATACCCCTCTGGCTCATTGTGGAAGCAGTTTACTGATTTTGAGGCTACACAGGGAAGCTAATGACAAAGCTTCACGTGTGATGGAGATGTGAAATCAGTAGACAGTGCTTCCTATGAGCCTGCCCTGCCTGCGTGCACTGTACTGCAAATATACGAAAGACAAATATTGCTTTTTTTGGGTATTCTCAATGGAGGCCAGCAAATCATTTTGTTTTGTTCGTCCTTTGTGTTGTGCTCCGGCCCTGTATATGCCTGTTTTGTGTTCGGTTCCTTTCTTCTCTTCTTTGCTTTTGATGATCTGCGTTCAGTGTGAGAAAAGGGACATGAATGCTAGTAACCCACAGTCACACTGTGGATATCATGATTATTCTGCTTTTCAAAAACCAGAGGAGATTTCTGCGGGCATCTTCATTCCCACGGACACTGGGTCAGTGAGCCCGTGCGGGACGTCCATAAGCCCCAGTGCTCTGGACCTTGCTGGGGAGGATAAGCATGCACTTCTGTGTCCAGAAGCACCCGGGTCTAAGAAGTATGAGCGGGAACTGAGAGACTCTAGCAAGCTCTCTGCTGGTCACATTCTGAGCAGTTCAGAGGAAGAAGAAGAGGAAGAAGTGGAGTGTGCTCTGGGAAACAGGGGGACTCTGCTGTCAGCCCACAAAGAGGGGATGCCTGTTGCGGTAAGCCCCGATGGGGCTGCAAGACCTTACCAGCCGGCATCATCCCTGGTTCGCAGTGCCGTTGTGGAGGACCTGTCATCCGTGGGACAGAGGAGCTTGGAGGGGGAGGACGGAGCCTCCACCCACGATGTTCCTCTCTCTCCAGAGGAAGCCAGAAAGCGTGGACTCTCTTTTGATTACACAGAGCCTCATGCACAAGCTGGACAGGATTTCCTGACTGGGTGGGAAAACGGATCCGACAAGACACCCCCAGGTAGCAAGAGCCCTGATTCTGGCCGTGTTGAGTCGAGGTCTCCCTCAGCCCCTTGCACCCCACCTCATGAGATGCAAGATCTGTCACCGAGCGCTCAACGTCAGCTGGGGGTCCAGATGGAGGAGGAGACTGAGAGAGGACAGCTTTCACGTCAAAGTGAAGAGACCACTCCCACGCTGGACAATGAACCAAGTCAGCTAGAGGAACCCGTAGAGCCTGAGAATGGAGCACAAGGGAGTGTATACAGGTACATGGAGACCACGGATAAGGCAGCCATGAAGGACGCACAAACTGCAGGGGTCATCGGCGAAGCCGATGTTGGCGAGGCCCCTGACGGGACAGCTCCCACCTTGGCAATGGCTGCTTCCACCCCCAAGATGGCTGCTAAATTACAGAAAGCCCCCCAAAAAGACACTCCCCTGGGCAGAAAATCAAATGTTCCAGTCGCTCAGGTCAAAGGTCTGTTTTTGTTTCTGTCCGTCAATCCCCTGTCGACTCCCCCCTCTCTTGTTTCTTTCACAATTTCTTTTTTTCCCCCCAAAGCAACTTAGGTAAGCTGAGCAGCACCCTTTCTGAAAAGCGCGCACTGCAAGTGAACGTGTTCGGCTGAGGAAATGGACTGCTTTTAGCCACAGTTTTTGACTTTACTTTTCAACTTTGTTCCTGTCCCTTCTCTATCTCTTTGTGTCTGTTGTTTGTGTCTCTGCTTTTCTTTGTGTGTGATTTACACATGGCCAAAATGTTATTTTGCTGGCAGCATTTTACAGTCCCTATGTGCATGTCACTGTGCATGTGTGTGTGTGTGTGTTTCACATCACTTCCATTGTGCCAGTGTTGTATTGGGCCACTGACTTTTCTTCACTAACACAAACCCCCCATAGGATCCTCTACTGTACCACACAATCCTGAAAATCTGACTGCAAGCTGTGGCTGCCTGTTCTTAATTGAAGGAATCTATGGATAAATATGTCCACTGTATGTAGACACTACACAGTGCTAACCAAAATGATGCTTATGAAGCCATAGAATTTTACAAATGGTAGCTCTGCTAAATTATCGATTGACATTTTTTGTGAGATGAACAGACTTTTTAGTGTTTTTAAATTACCTGCCTGAATATGATATTCTCCCATATTAAAATGTGCAGAAGATTGTGTGTAAAATGTCCGAAATGTCACAGAAGGAGGAAACAAGTTAACAAGTCTTTGAATTTCAAGCTGTGTCAGAGGATGTCAAAGTCTGCTATATGCAAATAAGATACCCGCATCATAAAATAGCCTGTAATATTCTGTTGCAGTTTTTTCTTATCAGTAGTACACAGACAGTTTGTGGTAAGCACTTCTGCATCAAGCAAAATGTTAGTTCTTTTGAAGAGAAGAGGTATATGCCTGCTTTTGCGTTTTAAAATCAAGAAGGCTTTCAACAATTCCCATGTATATGAATTATTCAGAGTGTAACTGGATTAAAGGAGTAAAGCTAGTCCCAACAATATGGCTGTGTCACTCTGGCCTGCTCAGGCCCAGATGCATTAATAATAGGCGATTCTACAGCACTCTCGATTGACAAAAAAAATCAAGACCTGATCCCCTACTTCCAGAAGTGCTGCATGTTTGCTAGGAGCTTGTGCACCAACATGACTTAAGGGTATCATATAGTAAGAAATGTTGAGTTTTATGGCCTTTGGATTGGTTCAGTCAGCAAGGCAGCAGCCTATGGCCTGGGTGTCTGGAGAACAGTCATCTTCCTCCTGGTAAGGCACCAGTAATTTCAGGCATAATAAAAACATCTGTGTAAGGGCTCCTGAGTGGCTCAGTCAAGGAGCTCATCTGTGTAGGCTGAGTACTGTGAGTGTAGGGTGTGGAACCAGCCGTGTCATCTGCTGACAATGACCTGGAAGCCCACAGCAGCAGAACATTTCACGAGGGATAGGGCTGGGTAGATCGGCTAGGGTCTTCTTGTCTCATCACTCTCAGGCACCCTGCGATTCATCAGGCAGCTATGAGTTGTTCAGATTATGTGAGTGGAATAATACCTATCCTTTAATGAGCACCAACTTCACTCTGCTACACTGTGTGACTAGTCATGTGAAAAAAGCTGTTGGCTGTATGCAAGGGTAGGTTGGAGGATTGCATTCCTCTTGCTTCAGCATGCATCTGGTTGAGCAATTGATGATGGCAAAATAAATGACACTTTGGTTTCTCTCAGAAGTATAGCATTGATGCACTCCAAAGGGCACAGTTTACATAATCAAACCACGTTTGATCAATTCCTCATGCCCCAAGAGAAAAACTAAGGTTAATCACAGCACATGTCTGGAGATTTCTCCCAACAAAGGAAGTCTGATTCTAACAACTAAACAATTTAACGAAAAGTGTTAAATTGTTGTAGCCACAAATAATTTCAAATAAGGTTTTATAATGAAACTATTTTCAAGTTAGTTTTCACTGCAAAATTTCTTTTTGTACCTTTGCAATATGCACCATGTCAGGATAAATGGTTTCATAACTCTTTATACAACACAAATGGGTCATTCTCTGGATCAAAAACCCTCTTTACCCTGGATGCAACAGAACTGGCACCATCGTTAACTTCAAACACAGCTCCAATCAGTCCTCTACAAAAGCAAGAATAATTTGGAACTTGAATTCAGTCCTTTGTTTTTATCTTAAGAAGGATTGTTCTCCATACAGCAGAAAATACCTAAAGTAGGCAATACATGGTCTATGTCCGATAATGGTTTGGTTTGAAACAGGCACTTTTATTTTGAAATAAATATTTGACTTTTGAAAATTGTAACTGTTCTCCCTCTGCTTTTCTCTTGCAGCTAAAACCAAGGCTGGTGGTGAGAAAGAGGCTGATGCTGACAAGAAGGTAGGTGACTCTTCTTGGGACAAACGCTAGTGAAGTCTTTTTTGTTGGCTGTTTGTTACAGATGTGTTAGAGTTGGCTAGGTCTCCTCAGTTTTTAACTCAAGAACCAACCAAGTCAAGACTGCCCAGATCAACAACAAATTTGAAGTAAAGTCAGTTGAAAACACCCCATGCACCATTTATCATTGTTCAGTCTCAGGAAGTTAATAGAAACCGCCAAACAAGACTAAGCTGTGTGTCAGACAAATCACCTTGATCACTGACATTTGCCCTGCTTAACCATGCCCCCCCCTCCTGTAACACTTCCCCTTGCTAGACAGCAACAAGCAGAGAGTGCTTGGGTTGTAAAGTACGGAGGTACTATGTTTAGGGTCTTCTGTTGGCATTACTCAGATTTACAGCCATATTATTAGTTCCAAGCCCTATGTATGTGCTCTTCTTATAACCCTTAAACCTTCAGGAAGAACGCTGGGAGGAACAGCTGTGCATTTGCAATAGACACAGCTTTCGTCCAAAACTCTTATTCTTGCATACATTTTTAGAATTGCTTTGCACTATAATTTAGTTGCATTTATATGTTTTTTTCAATTATTTCTCTTGTTAGAAGTATGCTAGATTTGTTATCCTTCATGAAATTTGGTCTTTTTCAAGATATGCATTTGAAATTTATCCCAGTCAGCCCATCTTTATTTTTTACAATCTTCAACTGACTGTTTTGTTCCCCACAGTATTGGAAAGATTCTGTAGCAACTACTACCTTACCTTTCACAGTATCAATTCAGTCCCATCCTCATTACTGTTTTGAAACTGCCTTTGTTGCTTTGTTTTATGTTAAATTTTTTTTCCTTTGACGTAAAGACACCCAAAACAACATCTGCCAAAGCTAGACCCACTTCCACCCCAAAACGTCCCTCCTCAGTAACAGCAGCCCCCTCGAAAAAAACCCCGGCTTCCAACACACCTGGGTCCTCCACTAGCAGGCCCTCAGTGCCCACTAAACCCAGCACTGCAGGAGCTGGGGCCACCAGGCAAAGGGTAAGTCTGACACAGGCCTGACCTCCAGCGCTCTGGAAGACCTGTGCTCTAGTCAATCCAGGACTGCTCTCCCCTGCACCTTAAAGCTTTAATTGCCCTGCCCTCTGTATGCTTTGCACTGACTCTGTTCCTTTCTCTACTTTATACTTTTCACCTCCAGTGACATCAAAGGCTTGGGCTAGGCTTCATTAACAAAAGTAGACTGCTTACTGTGTAGCTTTTTCTTGTAGGTTTAAAGCTATGGATGTTAAAAAGAAACAACTCGATAGGAGTTGGTCAAAATTATACTGTTTGTCCAGACACTCTTTCTATTCCCTGCTGAGCTTTTTACAAAGTCATATTGGCATATGTCATATGTGTTAGTCTTTACTCTCTGTGTTCCTTCTTGTGAGAAGGAACGAAAGAATTGAAAGCCCCCGTTTTTCTATAAAGATTGTCCAATTCATACGTAATTAACACGGAAATGACCCCATCTCCAGTTCCCACACATTATTGCTACTGTTTTGTTGAGGAAAAGATAAGTGAAGAAAGTAAGACATGGTCATTGAATTACTCAGTGACTTGTATACCTTTCGTAATCATTTGGACCACCTCTGCACAGCCAGTATGGGTGGGATGCAAAAAGTAAAGATACCCCCATGTACAAACCTGCTTCGTTTTAGGTTCTACATATAGTGTCTACATATAGTGCCTAAACATGTATTAATGATGATAAACATGATTCCTGAATTTTACTTAAATCTAGAATTTCACTTGTAACTGAAATAAAAAGAGGAGGAATTCAATCTTGTGGTATTTGCCAAAGTGTCACCTGAAGTGTTTTGTTTGTATTTTCAGGCTGGTGATGGAAAGACTCCGAGTGGTGCTAGACCTCAGGCAGGTGGGACCAAAATCCCTGCCAAGGCTCCCACTCAAACAGGTACATTCAGAATACTTGAATATTACCAGCCAGCTTGTTCTTTTGTGCAGCTGACATACGCAGTGTAACTAGGGGTTGTATTTTTCAACTTAAACCAACAGAAGCAAAATGAAAAGCACATGTTGAGAGGCTAGGGAAATTTGGCAGGGTACAAGCCCTAAATGTGAACTACTATCTGTGTCTCATTTTTGGTACTTTTGTGTTATACAGCTGCCTCCAAGGAAAAGAAGCCTGGAGCTGCAAAAAATGGCAAAGGTAAAGAAGCCATTTCAAAAGAGGTGTAGATTGCCCTCCACCTTATGGGTGAGCCGTCAGTCAAACACCTTCCAGTGACAAAAATGGTATGGGCGCTGTGGGTTTGCATTAGCCGTGGTATTCCCTCTATGCAGATTCCCCCAAGACCCCGGAGCGCAGCGGGTACAGCAGCCCCAGCACGCCCAAATCCCCATCCAGCCGTACCCCGGGGCAGCCGCTGGCTGTGGCCAGCAAGGAGGTGAAGAAGGTGGCGGTGGTACGCACCCCACCAAAGTCCCCCGGTTCCCTGAAGAGCCGCACGCCCGCTCCGCTGGTCCCCATGCCAGACCTGAAGAACGTCAAGTCGAAGATTGGCTCCATCGACAACATCAAGCACCAGCCTGGAGGCGGCCGGGTAAGAGCATCTCTCGTTCTGGCCTCATCCTGTCTGCCGTGTTGACCGCCACCTCACGCTGGCGTCTTACGCTTTCAGCCCTACTGCGAAGGGCATCAGTCCGAAGCTCTAATCTGTGTCCAACTCTGAACTCTACACATGTGGCTGGTCTTAAATGTGGCTAGTCACGTCAGTGCGTTAAGACACAGTGTGCAATGTGCAGTGCTGTCCACGCATACAACATCTGTCAACATAAATTTAACAGGAGGGTTTCTCCCCATTTTCTCCCCTCCAGTTTTCATCTGGGGGTATGGAATAGAAGGAATTACTGTCATCGGATGGACGGCACTCTTGAATACTGTCACGTGTAATACCTCAGACGGTTTGCAGCACGTTGAAACTCTGTTGCCCTGAGAAGCAAGGTTCTGACTGCAGCATTGCTGCTTGGGGTTGCTTTGAAGGATAACACCGTCTCCTCCTGCCTCTGCCTCTTTCAGGTGCAAATACTTGAAAAGAAGATGGACTTTGGTAATGTTCAGTCTAGGTGTGGCTCCAAAGACAATATCAAGCATGTCCCTGGAGGTGGAAATGTGAGTAACTAGGGGATGAAATTTGTGGTTGTGAGTCTTCCAACAGTGTTGATCATCAACCCATTCCTGGATAGAGCTTTACACATTCTAAGCCATACGCTGCAGATTGAACACAATAAAATCACATACGGTGGAGCACTCAGGAGTATGCAACCTCAGATAAACTAGCAGCTGTTGTCAGAAAGCAAAGGCGATTTGATTTCTGTAGTACACTGCGTCTTCAATAAAGTAATTAAGATCTGAGGTGAAACAAAATGCTCAAATACAATATGCAGGTGTAATACCATACCTAATACCTAATCCTACAAGCCTTCTCCCAGAGAGTTCAGCTCTGACCATTGATTAAGTTTGATTCAAAGACCCTCCTACATTGTGGAACAACTGGACCATTGAATTTAATAGCATTAAATGGCCCATATGGCATCCAGACTAGAGAGCAACACAGTTCCAGTAGGACAGGGATTCCCCCACCCCTAGCAGCCCCAGTAACCTGGGTGCATTGGCTTGATTGAAGGATAACACTCTCTCGCCCTCCCTCTGCCTCTTGCAGGTGCAAATTCCTATTAAGAAGATCGACTTGTCTAATGTTCAGTCTAGGTGTGGCTCCAGAGACAATATCAAGCATGTCCCTGGAGGTGGAAATGTGAGTAATTAGGGGATGAACCCACTGTGTGGGTTTTAGTCTGCCAAAAATTAGGATTGATACAGCTCTTGTCAAAACTTTAAGGATATTCTGGCCCGTTACACACCAAGTGAAGTGTTATTGTCGATGTCAAAGGTCAGTGTGGATTTTTCGGGTTAGCAGTTAGATACTACTAAAGTACTACAACAGCATAGAATAGGCAGTTCCTCTCCATATTTTTCATATGACAGAGCTTTGAAATGAAAAAAGGAACCAAATAAATTCATTTAATATTAATATAAATTATATTAATTAATATAAAATGCACTCGTATAAAAACTGGTTAGAATAAAAGATCAAAATTAATAGCTATATGGTGCATAGATGACACATTCAAGGTGATAAGCATTCAAGATGATGTTCAACATGAAAAACATTCAATAACAGTGCCATGTTTGTAAGACAGATAAGGTGCATGAAAAATAATTTCCAATGAATCAGGAAGTAGTTATGACACTGCTAAAACATCCTTCAGCGAGTCTCCAAAAATGCTTTTACAGTTAATAAACAGTTAATAAACAAAGTAAACACCAATATCCAGTAAAATCTTTAAAAAAAGTAAATAATTATTATGGTGCAACAAGTTTGCTTTAACATGCTGATATTTTTAACTAAGTCATAAATGAGTTACGATAAACATGTAAATTCATATGGTAGTGCTGTCCTCAAGAGACATAATTAATGCTTCAATGAAGCATTATCATAAACTTTTATGAATGTTTTGATTTGCTTGCCCAATAAGTGTGATCGGCACAGGTCCCTAAATTATGTACATACATGTCTTGTTTTCTAGCCAAAAAAGTGTATATTGCTATAGCAGTTCTTACTATAAATGCAGGTCTTCAGTAAGGGTCAGTCTCTGACTGGCCCCAGAACCATTTTACACTTAAAGCAGGTCAATGCTGCAGTTTCTAATTGAAATTTTTCTGTAGACATATCAAAATCCTTATTCAGTTTTCTTCATTACATATTTCAGTTGTTCATTTCAATACCACAGTAATTCAAAATGCCAAAAAGAGTAAAACAGAATATGACTACATACCATGTAATATGAACAGAATCCATTCCTTGTAGCTGTTTTTTACGGTAAATATCTTTTGCTGCCAAGGATTAGGAGTAAATCACAAAGTCCAATTGCTTCTGAATAATTTGTGAAATATTAAGGCCCTAACTTTCAGATAAAGATAAACAAATATGGATCATAATTTCTTAAAATTGTCTCTTTGTTTGGGTAGAATATCCTTAAATCTTTGGCTATAGCTGTTCATCCAGTCCTCAAGTCTAACATCTTAAAGCATTCAATTCTCTGGCATTTGGCTCTGGCATTTTTAAATTTGGACATATCAATTTCACACATTGCTGGCTCTCGCAAATGTCTTGCTGGTTCTGCATTGTCAAATCCCAGATATGTTATGTCCTCCTCTCTGCTTCGAACCCTTTCACATCCTTTCTTGAGTGGAAGCTCAGAGAATACACACCTGCTGTTCCATCCAGCAGTAAGGGTAGTACATTCCCAATTCCCTGTCTCCACTTGGTGTTGTTTATGCCGTGCTGTATTGTAAACCAGTATCTATTAATGTGTGACACTGCCACATTGTTTGATTGTTTAGCAGCCCTCCACTTCAGTTAGTCTCCCCTCCCCACCCCTCAGTCAGCAACAGCACTGCCAAGGTAAAAATCCATCAGTTCAATCAGTCAATGTCCACTTCACCTGAGGGCTTTGGGTAATACTCAGTGAAATGCTGTCATCATTAAATTCAGGCTTTGAAGGAATCACGGCACACTGTACAAATGTGAGAGGGCATCAAAAGGCATATGACTGCATTATTTAATTTGCATTCTGAACCAACCCAGGCACTGCAAGCCCAGCACTTTCCACAGGTTAAACAGGGGATTTGCACTGTGAACCACAGACACAATAGTGGTTTGATCACTGGATGATTAAACATGTGCAAGAAGCCTTAAAGCATTAAAAACCCTGACTCCTGACCAAAAAATGAAATATTGATTTGAATGCTTTAATACCAAAATTCCAAAAGGCAGACATTTAAGAAGGTTTGAAATCAATTTGAAATTTGAAATTTCAAAATCAAATTCTTTTGTTTTGTTTTGGATGAAAACACAAGCGCATGAGCACCTTTCTTACAGAGAGAAGAGCATCCGTGTCTCTACTCTGTCTTTGTATGATGTGTTTGTTTCAATGCAAGCAGCCGTGTGACACCCACTCTCTTTAACACCCTAGTGTTCCCTGCGCCCTAAATTATACTCTCACTATCCGATCTGTGGATGTGATCTGGAACTAAACATTCAAGAGTGTCCATTGTGCCATGTCTTACCTTGCATGGTGTGACTAAATATGTTGAGTATAACTGAACCCCACTCATCATCAGTGTCTCCATTGGCCAGCAGCAGGGTCTCTGAATTGGGTATTGCCATATGTTTGCAGACCAGCCAGGCAGTCCCCACCTCTCTCCCCTAAACTTGACTTTTGATAAGCCAGCCAGCTGGTCTGCCGGATGTGGTATTTACCCCTCCATGGACCCTACCTGCTGCAAGTGTAACTGTCCTACTGGTCCCCTCCTACCCCCTCACTCAACCATTACCAGTAGACATTATGAGGTGACATGCGACAGCATCATGGAGAAACAGCACTAACATGCCGTTAAAACTAAGATGAATACCTCTTGATATTTGTTTTCCACTCTTAAGAGAGCCGATGATGCTTCTGTGGTGGTGTCCGTTGAGCAGAACACAATGTGCTTGTCTTATGCCTCATAGCTCTGCATTGTATGGGGCGGGCTATGAGTTATCGTGGTAGACTCTTGGATCTGAGCAGAGTGATGACCTCACTCTCTCTCTAGAGAAAGAGAGACTGAGAGCCCTTGTCTTGTGCCGTGAGGCACCAGTTGGACCCTAACAGCTTCACCCCAGCGGCTGTGGTGAGGTAATGCAACTGAAGTTGCGGTTAATGGAGCTTTGTTCGGCTGCACTGGCGTAAAGTTTTCACATCAATGCTGATGTGTAAACTTTGTGCGTGTACACTTGCATTCTCCCACTCTACAAAGCTATGGTGTTGCTTCTCAATCAGTGAGAATGGGAAAAATGGCTTCGAGATGACAGTGAATTTCAGCGTGAAGAGAACCTTTGTCTGGTATAGCAATAATGCATTGGTGTCACTGGAAGTAAAAGACTGCCTTTTATTAGAGGTCACTGACATTGGGGGCGGGGGGTTGGGCGGGTGCTGTGGTGTTCATTTAATGTATCCAATAATGAGGGATACAAAAAAAGAAAAAAAAAAGTGTTAGAAATCTTCAAACTAGGTGAAGAAATGTATGGCGACGGCATATTTCCAAGGGAACACAGCATGTTTTTGGGATTCTCTGGTAAGCTGTGTCTATATGCCTCTCTCACCTGTAACAGACAGCACATGTTCAGATATAAAATAAACATATAAAAATCATCCCCTGCAATAATCCATGTTTTGTGATATTGCTGTCACCGTATTACCGTACACCGTATGTATAACTCTGTTTACATTATTTGATATTAATCAAATTAAATTCAAACACAGTCAAATGTAAAGTTCTGAAAAGGAGGGAAAACATCCACTTCACTTATAGGTTGCATCTTAATAGTGAGTCTGACTATGTTAAACAGAACAGTAAGATGCTCATCAAAGTTTGAAGGCTTACTGGTCTGGAATGGCACCAGTAACGGTTAATGAATGTGCAGCACTCTCATATATCTGCTGTTCTGTTTTCTACTGCTCTCTTTGCATGGTCAATGCCGTGTCTGGCTGTAGATGCAGGCTTTTGTGCTGTGGAACCAAAAGAGGCGGGGCGGCTGTTCAGTTATGGCGCCAACAGTCACCAGCGGTTGTACACAATGTCTGGACGCTTGTTTTTGGCATGCTGATGAGTGTGTGTGTGGTGGTCTTGAAGTTTCTGAAACACCACACAAGGAACTATAATAAGGCTTACAGGTTTTAAGATGTTTTCATAAGTGTTTGTGAGGTTGGCAAAAATAACCATTTCCTTCCTATAAAGAAGACATTGTACATCTAACCTGTAGGCCCTGGGGTAATGCATAGTGATGATATATCTTAAATGTCCATTATTGACCAATATTAATATTGGTATCCATTCTAGTGAACTTAATGTGACCAGTTTCTGTTGTGTTTGAGTAAAATACAAATATTCTAACACAGTACAAGTTAGTAATGAAAGGTGCTGTTTTGGAATAATTGTTTCTTTGCTTGGCAAACAAAATCATGTTTTTGATGTCTTGAACTTTCATGAAACATCAAAGAACAATCCAAGAGATCGCCAAGAAACATTTGTCATTCACATTTTTGGTAGATACTTTTTGGCCTTTTTTACTTGCAGTTCTGATGACTGATAAGTTTAAAATCAAACAACAATGCTTCTTCATTTACTGTAGCTTGTCCATAAGCAGTCTCAGAAATGCAGTCAAAATCTCATGGTACAGAAGAAAACATTCTTCTGATTCATGTTGGACTACAAAACTTTTTTTTGTTCTTTTCAGTATTTATCAAGATCATGTTTAAGTTTTACTGACAAGAGGTATTTGATATTGTTGTTTTTTAAGTCACCTCGTGTTTTTACCTTCATTAATATCACATCACCTTGTTTCTTGCCACCACAATAGAAGGCACATCGTCTTCTTTGAGGACAATTCCTGAGGCAAATGCAGTGAAAAGAAAGTCTAATTTGACAGAAGCCACTTTCCCCACAAGCCCATAGGTGTGTTAAAGAATAACATGGGCATTCCTGTCAAGCTTTGCTGTAGCACTTTCAGCACTCACAGTTGTTGGTGCTCTTAATGTAACCCTGTTAAATGAAATATGCAATCAAAAACCTTTTGTTCTATTGTCAACCTTACTTACTTCCTATTTTTAGTTCAGCATTGTTTCATGTTTTTCGACAGCTATCTATACGTATGTGCTCCTATGGTCTGTCATTTTGAAACTTTCTTTTTGTTCTGAAGGAATTTGTCATGGTGGAGAGAAACTGAACCATGTCTACCTCCCACAACCAACAACAAAACTAATGGGCCCATGTAAAAAGCAAATCCTAGTATCCTTGCATGTGTCATGCCAGCTCATTCCAGATATATCGGGGTGTTCAGTCGCGCCCAGTCTGACAAATAACACATTGCTGACACATTTAAATTTTTCTTTTTTCCTGCTCAGGTTCAAATTGTTCACAAAAAGATTGATTTGAGCAATGTGCAGTCGAAATGTGGCTCTAAGGACAACATTCACCACAAACCAGGTAATGTGAAACCTGTACTGGTAACCAGTGCTTGATTTCAGTTTTTATTCCTAACAACAAGATGGAACTGTCTGATGGGTTACAAATTATACTGTATTTGCAATTGACTAAAGGTATTGTGTTTACACTGCATTCCACAGAAAACACTGGTAAGCCATTGCATCTAGCTACCAAGTTAGCTATAATAAATAAATAGAGAAGTAGTCTAACAGTGCTGTCTTATCATTGTTCATGCTTGCTTTTACAGTAGCCAACTAGCTAATGTTGCATAGCTAGACTACTCGTCAACTTATCAATGACATTTTATTTGGGCAATTGTTATGCAAAAATGTTGCTTAGCAATGAAAAAAAGAAATCTTCATTTTGTTGAAATTTACAAAAATATTTCATGTTCATTGCCATCAACAATTAGCAAGCTTAGTCAAATAGTCAGCAGTTATTGTATTGGGGCTGATTTGTTGCAAAAAGTAGAAGCATATTAGAAAAGTGAGTGCAAATTATTTGCATTGCTTTACAATATACATGCAAAAAATAATATAGAAATGAAAACAAATGAATCAGTCAAATAAACAAACCGACAAACAAATAAAACAAATGCCACATTGAAGAGCAGTGCCTTCTGGCTTTCCTGGTGCTTTCTTCTGCTCAACTGCTTAGTGTATTATTCTGTTTTTTTATGGCTTACCTTGTTTTTTTTACCTTGTTCTTACTTTTGCTTTTTGTTGTATTTAAATTGAATCTCTTTTACTTGCCGATATATCTGTCAATCACTCCTATTAGGCAGACATATCAATGGTGCTTGCTCAGCTTACAGCGGGGCATAACTGTTGCTAGCTAGCGAATCCTCCCATCATCCGTATGTTTGCAGTCTAAATTTGGCAAAAAATACACATTGTAATGCAATGCAAACAAGCACATTGTAAGGTAATGTCTCTTTGGAATTACTTTCTCTTTGCGATTTTACATTGGATTTTTCTTTTTGACACTAACCAGCCTTCCTAGTATGCCCCTGTGGTTTCAGGGTTAAGCTGACTCATAGTCTAGAAGTATGTATACATTTTTAGCTCGTATTTCTAGTAAGTTGTCATAATTTATTCTGTAAATTATGCAGACAGTTATCCTATTAAAACGGAGGAGGCAGCATAGCATCTTACATTTAGCATCTTAGATCTAAATGTATGCCTAAATCTAGCTAGCTCTGTTGTAATCTAATCTTTGTGAAGCAGTGACTAAATTTGTGCAAGGGAACCGGTATAATTAAAGTGCTGACAACTATACCATATCTTCAGGCACTGAAATTATGTTACATGGTTTCAACGTCTTTGTCTTTCCCTAGGCGGTGGCAATGTTGAGATCAAATCTGAGAAGTTGGAGTTCAAGGTCCAATCAAAGGTTGGCTCTCTTGACAACATTGGTCATGTGGCAGGAGGCGGGCAAAGGAAGGTAAAGAAAAAAGTTGTTGAGAAGTTAGATTAATCAAAAAAAAAGTCTCAAAGCAATGAAATACTTTTTACATGATGCATCATGCAGACCATTATTATCAACTTAAAATCTAAATGTAAATGTTTAATGGTATTTTATTTCTATGTAACACAAAAAAAAGCCTGCAATGATGGGTTTATGCTCAGAAAAGTCTAAAGTGGTGCCTTTAAAGGCTCTCTCTGGATGACTGGAGTGACTTTCCAACACTTGGGCATTGCTTTCCTGGCACAGCTCTTGTATCTTGCTTGGCAAACTGTAATTCTAGCTACTGCAAAATAGCTTGCAACATGCTTAAAGGCCTCCACAGGTTTACAGTTCTATTTGGTATTTATTAAGTTTATTACTTGACAGAGATATAGCCACAGATACAGCTACCAAACCACAAAACTAAGTGTATCTCCTTACTGAGTCTTCGGGAGGATGGTGATGTAACCAACAATATTCCTAGAAGACATTTCACACAACAGACAGTCTGTGTTTACACTCTTCACTATATGGGTATGTCCACATTTCAAACAGATTGCCCACTCTTAATCATTATACTGCATTCTCTGGTCAAAGGGTGGGAAAGGTAACCCCCACCTACAAGCCATACACCAAGCCAAACACAAAGCTGACAGGCAAGAGAGATTGCTGTGGTCTCCTAGGCGACAGTGGCTGCCTCAATCCCCACCTCCCTTCCTCCCCCCTTCTCTTTCTTCTCCACCCCCGTGTGTGTTTGGTGACGCTCTGCTGGCCTCCTGCTTTCTCTCGCACAAGCTAACTGAGCCACAATGAGGGAACCTGGGGCGAAGTGGGATTGCTGTGCATATTTGATGATGGAAGACAACAAACCATTTCCTTCATCCTTCCCCATGTTTACTGTAAATACTGAGAAAACATGGATGACGGGGATCATGAAATTAGCTAAATAAAGATGGGCACGTGAAAAGTCTGCCTTCTTTACCTCACGGGCATTATTGTTCCGGTCATATTTTGAACATTTTTTTCCCCTTTTCACGCCTGCATCAAAGTCTTGTCCTGAGGGCTGACTTGTGCCTCCAGTACGAGCTGTGCTGCATCCAGCTTCTGTTTCCTTCTCCCGCTCAAGTTTCATTCATTCATTCCTTGGCCTTCGGTTCATTTTTGTTGATGTTGACCGCTTTTTTGTTCTGTTTGATTTGTGTAATACCGACACATGTTTATCACCTGTGCGGGGGGGGTTCATCTATAGACAGAGAAGGGGAATGAGGCAGAGGGGGGCAGTGGAGACACCCCCCTAAACGGGGGCAGTCTCAGGTCCGTCCCCAATGACGGCTTACCACAGTCCTCTCAGACCTCCCCCTGTGAACCCATCGTACCAGAAGAGCTTCCACTTGTAGAGCATGAGGACACCAGTAAGTACACCCCCTCCATCCCAACCAGCCCCTCCTCTGCTCACACTCCCTACAGCTCATGTCCTAACTGGTTCATGTCTGCCATTTGTTTTCAAGGTATCAATGAAAGAATATCCTGATATTCAGTACAGTTATAGAAAGAGCCGTGTGTTGCCCCCTATGCTCCCCATGTTTAATATCACTTTTTGAATTGAGAACCGAGGTAGTTTGTACAATTATGTGTAGATTGACAGCCAAAAATATGCATTTTAATCCATTTTAGATGGTCTACAACATAGCAAAGTGTGCAGAAAATGAAGGGGTCTGAAATTTTTCCGAAGCCGCTATATGTGGTGTTCCCATTGTCCCGTAAGAATTTGTACATCTGTATTTTTCCATTCAGAGTTGGCTAGCTGATGTTTTTTAAATTAAATTACAGGCATGCATTTTCTTGTGAACATGCTTAAACTGCCAGCTTTCTTAAGGAGCATCATATGAGTTGTTATCTATGAAAAGATTGTGCTAAGGTTTCATAAGCTTTAAAAAGGCAAGATGTCAGCTCGATCAATTGGCTGCAATTCATTTTCCAGCTCCAGCAAGTCAGCTGTCCACCATCCTATCCCTTGGTGGCTTACCACTTTAAAACATCATTTACACACACCTCTTTTGACTCAACAATGGATAACAGACTGTAATTGGTGCTGTTGTGTGCTTGTTCACATGCATATATTAGATTAGTGTTATCCATCTGGAGCAGGAGTAGGACTTACTTATGTGGCAGGTCACACTGACAGTGGTAGTTCTGTGAAGTCCTAGTTGTGCCAACCTAGTTCCAATGTGTGCGAGTTTGTTTTTTTCACTCTTAACAACATCTGTTGTATTAATCAAAAAGAAGACCCAGTACGTATTTATATCATACAACAATCAGAAATGGCGCTCAAGGTATCTATATGTATGTATTGCTGATGAGCAACCAGCTGTGTCACCGTACAACCACAAATACTAGTAGTCACCACATCCTGACTACACGTAGTTAATGCTCATTTACATACTAAGGTACTGAACCTTGCTCTAGTTGCTTGCCTCCTGTGGAGTCCAATTATACTTTATGTTGACTTGACTATATTAAGAATAGAAAGGAGACAGGACAGTATATAAAAACTGATCAGCCAATGTTAATAAAAGTGGCTGCATTTCTGTTTAAATTATAACTATAAAGAACTTCAAGATTACACTGACTTGAAGTGTATAGAAATCCAGTTAATTTGTCTAATCAAGATAAGATGAGGGTAGCGCTATGGAAGTAAATTCAAATCTTGTTTGTACTTTAGCTGAACCCATACATTAACTTACTATAAGCAATAAGAACTTGGGAAGTGACCCCAATGGCACCTGTTTTAGGTGGTTCCAGTAACTTTTTTTTTAAACTATGTTCAGCAAAAGCTAGATGATGCACCTTACATGGAGAGATTAGCTCATGCGACATTCAGTGGGATATTTTGTCTTGGTCAAGTCTTATCTGACAGTGTCTTTTTGACAGTGTTTCCCCAACCACCTCCAATAGAACCTTCCATGCACTTCAATAATAGTATTATATGGCCAGTGTTTCATCATACTGTACCATGTCTATTGCAAGTTTTTCAATAGATCATAATAGTATAATAAAAGAATATATTTTGAGCATCTTTTTAACATACATATTTTATCTATAAATATTACATACCAATTTTACATCAAATATCATTTTCAATCAATGTGAAAATTGCTCTTGAACAAATGCTGTGTGTCCGTGGGCTCATGCGCACTAATTAAATATTTTTTTGCAGCCACAAGAGGGTGCCATCTTACTTTTGAATCTCAGCCCTGCACATTTTTTTCTGGAGTGTTAGCAATGGTCTGTTTAAGTTATATGTATTCAAGTCCTATCTGGATTAAGTTGGTTGTTCAGAGGTCTATTTGTGCTGGTAAAAATATTAACTGTTTTTGGACCCAGAAAAATGGTATAGCTTAACAGCTTAACTGAGATAGCTGCCCCAAAGTTGTGTATTGTATGTGCCAGGTGTTATGCTGCATAAATGCGGTGGATATTTAATTTTCCCAACTGAACAAAAAAAAAAAACTTAAAGCCCATGAACTATCACGAGTTTCAAATCCAGTGGCATTTCCAATTAACAGTCCAATGAAATGGCTAAACCAAACAGCGGGTTTGGGCCCCAGGTTCAGGGCTGGTCAACGCTGACATAGAGGGTTGTTGGTGCATTGTCACAAACCAGCTATAGCCCAGAATATTTTAAACCTTGCCCCGAATATTTTTGCCGTGAAAAAGGAGGTGTTTATAGCAAAACAACAGACAGACTGTGTAACAGAGCGGAACTTGACTTGCAGTGTCCGAAGGTGTGATAATATTTATTTATTATAAAGGTAGATATAACCTCCCTAACCTACCGATACTGATCTCCCCTCAGAAAAAAAGACAAGCCCCAGGCAAACTTGACTTAGCCCCTGATCTTTTCAATAGCTAGAAATGCCCCTGTCACAAACCCAGCCATTTTTAGCCACATGTGACGAACATTTTTCATCTTCTTCTACAGATTGAGACACACAAGCTGTCTTTCCGGGAACAGGCAAAAGCCCGCACTGACCACGGAGCGGAGATCGTCTACAAGTCCCCGACTGTCTCTATGGACGGCTCGCCCCGTCGCCTCAGCAACGTGTCCTCCTCTGGCAGCATCAACATGACGGATTCTCCGCAGCTCTCCACGCTAGCTGACCAGGTCTCCGCCTCCCTCGCCAAACAGGGTTTGTGATTCCCTGTTCCCCCTCACATGTTTCCCCCCCTGGGAACAACTGCAGTGATGATCAGAAAAAAAAGTAAAGTCACCTTGCCTTCCCACCTTACTTTAAACAAGTCTCTGGCAGGATATCCTGACTGGGTAAAAAACTCAGTCTGCCTTTCACCATTATTTTGCTGATTGGTTTTTGGGGCATGATAATTAGAGCAAAATCTAAAAATAATAAAACAAACAAAAAAAAAACAGGTAAATGAACAAAAGATATTCACTTCGATTCCCTTTGGAACTTTTAGGACGCACAGACCTTGTAGGTTGTTTACAATGTATTTAATTTATCTTAAAAACACACCATGAACAGAGTATTGCCTTGAAGATGAGATGAATACATACATCCTTATGTCTCTTTGTTGTCCTGTTGTGACTTTTTTTAACCATTACAGCTTGTTTTTGTAACAAATTTGAGATGTTTTGTTCTGTGCCAAGTGTGTAAGAACAACAGGCACGTGCAAGTAACCTAATATTCTGCAAAGTCAAAAATCAGTAGTCATTTTAGTGCTCTAAATTTCAAGTCACAAGACAGAGGATTGTCACAGGATTAAGATGAATTTCATTTAGGGCTAAAACTGCACAAGAGAAGTAGATGTTAACCGTGTTTTCTTAAAAAAAATGTATGTTGACAAAATGTACTAGCATTAAGTTTCTTATTAAAATACATACTTTGGTTCTCTAGTTCAGTTCCTTCAGGACAAAAGCTAGGGATGGTCTGTGGTATCATACCCGACTGTGTTGAAATTCAAAGTCAAATTCTGAAATCCCAGTATGATAAACAAACACAAAAAGTAAAATAACTACTAGGTACTAGATGTGATGCTAGAGTGATTGCAGTTAGCGGTGGCTGCAGAGGAAGGTGTATTCACATAGTTCTCTGAACATCTTACTAACAGGTTTCATTTGGCTTTAGGCATGAATGCCTGTAGCCACCTATTGCTCCCCACACCACTGTAAAGTGGCAAGGAATTCTTGGAATGTCTTTTTACGATACACAATTTCACTATCTAAGCCCTGGCTTATGTTGATTCTTGAGTCAACATGTACATACATAGCGCACAGGGCTTACAAAACAGACACTGCATGGACACGTATAAGCTGTATAAACTTAATTTATCTTATTATTATGCAGATATGTTTTTTTTCCAAATGGCAGAACAACATTAAATCCCTTAAAGAGTTAAAGTAAACTGCAGACCACATCGATGTATTGATATGAATATTTCTCATGTTGTTTTTGATGACTGACAAGAAAATTCATCTATGATTTGAGGTTTTTCTGTGCTATTCTACAGATTTCAAACTCACACACAGGGTACCAGAAGGCTGGAGAATTCACAGTGTAGTGCCAATCAGTCATTACTGTCTCCTCAATATACAAAGTTGTTAATGTTTTACAGTGCTTTTACTCCGTGAAAACACCATTTTCACATCTGAAAACACCATTTTCTGGGTTTATTATGTGATTGAAAAGTGTGGAATTGTTATTGTGAATGATGCATGTTCCAGTGTGAGTTGTTTCAGATTACGGAGGATACATTTCCAGAGATTGGGAAGGTGCTCATATACTTGCCATTTGAGTCATACTCTGAAAGAACAGTAAAAACCAAGCCCATTTGAGTGAATCAGGTACATGGACAAGGGGAAAATGATCTCAATTGTAGTCCTATTCCCTGTTTGTTTCCCTATTCTGGTTTACATTTTTTTTAATGCCTATTTGTCATTTCATGGGTCACTGTCTGTCCTTATTTTCACATGAATGATGAAATGGAAAACAGACAGGATGCTCTGACTTATGGGCTTATATTGTAAAACTGATGTCCTAAGGTTTTTTCCTTTCATAGTAAGCCCCATAATTTGTCTTTTATGAAGGTTTGAAAGGCGTGACCTTCTTCTGAGAAGTCCTACATGGCTTCACATTTGCTGGTAAACACCACCATTTGAGACTGTGCAGGGTGATAGCAGCCCAGCTGTACAGAGTATGAATCCACATCAGAGTTACAGGGTACCTGCTACAAAATAGCATGTGGAGGGAGCTGATGGATGCAGACTCTCATTTAGAAAGTAGGGAAAAAAAATGTTGCGAGGATGTGATGATGAATCCAGAGACAAACGATGGTAAGCATAGGCATATCTCACTTTTCATTACCTAGAGCCCTGCTTATTGACTTCCCATGACTTTCCCTGCATGAATAGAAAAGATAGACAAGCACAGTAAGTGGAACCCACCCCCTTCCCTACTTGCTTTCATTGCTGTGGGTATACACTGCATATAATGAAGATAAAAAAACAGATGCTTCACACATATCCAGCTTGTGTTGCACACCATTTTCTAATCGTGTATTTGTGGATGTGAACCGTACCTGCTATGGAAACCTGATTTAACTGTGCCTGCTGGCAGTCATAATTCTATTTCCTTTTGTCTCAGCTCTCTTCTGTAAATGCTTGTCCGTTACCTTTCGTTTTTAAGGTAACACATCTTTCTCACAATTTTCCATTGACTGACTTGTTTAGACATGAGAACCAACAACAGCAGCAAAAAGACTAGAACAATTAAAATAGCTTTCTCTTAATCAAAACCAAGTGTGCTAAATTGTAACATATGTGAAAATGAAGAACTGTGTGTTGCATATTGAACTGAAATAATCTTAACAAGAAAAAAAGTGTATGTATCAGTCCGTTAATGTTGTTTGATGATATGATGAATTCATGTGTAACTGCCAAACCTGAGTGCTCAATGTGATGTAAATATTGTCGGGGACAAAATATTCAGTCCAATCCTGTGAGAGACAAGAGCCCCGCAGTTTGAGCGACAGATCTGAACCCAAACTGTTTTGCCTGACTTTCTGCCAGGGGGAGGTTAAACACTTACAAAATGTTCTATTAATTCTTGCAGCACTCTCTTCTGCGCAAACGCCATCCTTTGAGGCTGGACACACTTGAGTATTACCCTCTCCCTCCGACTCTGTCACAAAGCACTGGGTTCAGGTCTGAAAGAAACACAGATACGAAACATCAAGAAACAGCATTCCATGCCATTTCGCACAACATCCCATAGTTTGGCGCAATGTTGCTCTTTTGAAAAGGTCCGAGGCAAAAAGGTTTCCAGAGGGAATCACTTCTCTTACAGCCAACTACTACACTTACTTCGGCATTGCTTAGTCTTTAGTAGCTATGCTCCTTGCATGCTCTTCAAATAGAGTTTACAGTACATGTTGCTACTTGTTTTTCCCTAGTACTTCCTTTGTATATCCCGTATGTGCTACTTTATTAGACTCTGTAAGTAGCAGTAGGAGGAAGTAAAACCCAAATGGCAACCCTTTTTCTTCTTGGTGGAGACACAAAGTGTAACGTTATAGGTGGCGTTAAAGAGTTATCCAAACTATATGTTATGTGTACATGTTTGGCTCCTTTAAAACTATTGCCAAGGGAGTATTACATCAATGTAGGAGAAGAAGCTTGGAAGACAAATTTCCAGCATGCAACAAACTCATCTGCATGTAACCTTGTTTCACTCACTGGTAGACACCAAGAGTTCTGAATGATATGGATGGTTGTTTCTGTACTGTCTGTGTAATGTGCATTACTGAAACAAGCAGCAGGAGTAGGCATGGTAGTTTTCTTTGTTGAGATTTGTTCAAGGACAGGGTAATTTTCCAGTTGAATGCTGTCATTTAAAAAAAAAAAAAAACTGGTCTGGAAAGAGTGGGTACTGTGAGGCTTTTCAGTGTTGTAAATGATTTTTTTTTTAGCTCTCGCCTCCTGATTGGAAGTCTTGGAAAGATATAGCAGTTCCAATCTCATTAAGGCCTTTGAATTCTTTTCAGTTTCTGCTCAATTCGCAGAATTATTTTTTCGCAGTTCTAACTCTGGCTTGGCAATTGTGATTGTCCATATTGTTATTGTGCGTTTTATTAATAAATGGTTTACACTGATATTTGTTGCTGTAAACGTGAATTTCGAAATAAAGTCTGTATTAAAGTTTCGCTTTTTTTTTTCCATCAGTCCAATAAACACCCTCAAATTATGTAATATGTGAGCCACGCAATACGACATGAACTTTTCACCGCAGACTAGGCAAGGCAACAGGTCATAATCTCACTTTAGATTCTGGTTCTAATGGAGAGAAAAAACGACTGATATAAAACATGAAGGGACTTTCAGTACCCCTACAACTTTTTTACTGACTCCGAATTGTGGTCCCATCAAAGTCCCACCACTCAAAAGAGAAGCCTGTAACACCACATGGACATCTTTTTAATGGCTCGGTGGAGCAGCTACAGGCACATCTATGAAGTGCCAAGAGTGTTTCTTTCATCTAGAGGATGAGAACTTGGGCCTCTACTCCTTTCCTTTTATCATGGTGAGCGGAGACAGACTACTCTGATTATAAGATAAACACACTGCAAATAAAAATTAGGCTTCTTTTTCATTTTCACTTACCATTTTATCATGAAATTAAATTTGAATTGATTAAAAAACTCACAGTACTCAGGCAGGTTTTAACATGAATGGTTTTAATAGTACTATATACAAAATAATTTCTCATTTGACTCTGTTAACTGCTGCAACAATTAAGCTGGTACATTGAAACCTGTATTGTGTAACTACAAAAACAGAATACAGTGATACAGAATTGAATGAAAAATCACAACAGAGGCATAAAATAAAACCTATGAATTTAAGTGTATATATATATATATATATATATATATATATATATATATATATATATATATAAACAAAATCCAGATTGCATAGCAATTTGCAACTCGATGGGGATAGTGCTTCAAATTGAATAAATCTACTAATCAATGACATGAACACAATGTAGGGTGAGCAAAAAAGCAATCAGACTGTATCGCAATAAATAGATTCCACCAGAGCAGCTGGAGCTGAGGAATACTCTTGAGCGACAGAAAGTTTCCCTTAAAACTCTGAAACCTGAGGTCTAGGTGTCCTTCAGTATATAGCTAGCCGCTACACATTTGCTTCCTTTTAAAGAGAACACCCCTTGTTTTGTTATGTCTAATGCCTCAAAAACCCATTTTGCCGAAATAAGGGAAGGAAAGAGGCGGAGAAGGTCAGAAGGTATATTTGCACATTCACGTGAGCACCCGGCATACCCGGTGAGATGTTTAATCCAGCACAGACATATGACTAGCCATACTACCAGATCCTTCTATCATCAGACTCCCCATTTCTACATCTGGGCATCGCCTAGCACCCCACCCCCCCCCCCCCACAGCCCGCTGACAGGTACATGATACAGAGACTACAGAGGGAAGGAGAGGTCAGGGGAGGGAAAAGCCAACTGCATTGCCTCTCCCCCTCCCAGTTCCTTTGGTTTGGCAACAATGATTCATTTCTGAAATCAAAGTATGAGTTTATCCTTTGTCCATGAGCATAGTGGTTCTGCAGCGACACGTTTCTGCCTGGAGCAGCATTCTCTGTGAGGCAAGTACTCTGCGGCAACCACAACACACGCACACCCCCCCCCCCCCCACTCTCTCTTTCACTGATGAAAACACAGGGCAGCCGTCTCTCGGCAGACTGCATTGGGGTCCAGTGAAATAGTAACTTTATTGACCTAAAGACTGCTGAACGAACAGACAGCTGAAGTCAACACTGCATAACATTTAGCAGAATACAGGTGATGCATCAGGAATCAGGACAATGTCGGTACAGAGATACTACTCCCCACTCTCACCCCCCACCATTTCCACAAACTGCTCTGCAATGCAAGTGCTCAGGGTAACCCTTAGAAGATGCAGCACAGTGACATGATATATACCATTTTAGGCATGTTCTCTTCAAAGGAAACAGCGTAGCGACATACTTGTGGGGATAAAAGAGGGGCTCACTTTTTCCATTTTGCTTAACGTCACTCCACTTAAAACTTACATGGGGTCACAGACATCAAATAATAAAATAAAAAAAAAAACACCCCATTGGACAATCCCCTTTCAGAAGTCTGCTACATAGTTCCCTACACGTGTACACCTAACATTAGAAAACAACACAGAGCCCCATGTTTGCCATTGTTTAGCCTTTCTTCTAGTTCTGTAATGGTTTGTAAAGTTTTTTTTTTTTTTAACATCTTTTTCCTGTGACAAAACAACTTAAAAACAGGTTTCTGTATTCTGTATGTTCACTAAAAACTGTGAAAAAATTTGACTGATGTTTGAATATCAAACAACAGGAATCCTTTTAATATATATATATTTTGTTGTAGCTTTTTTTTTTCCTTAATGCCAGTAGGTGTGTGGGGGGAAGTGTCCTTTTCGCATGGTTCATTGGTGGACAGCAGGAGGCTTCTGCTTGCTGCTGTCGTCAGGTGAGGGAGAGGCCGCCCCGCTCTCAGACTCGGACCTGGAGCAGCCCGTTTTGCTCCCGGAGATGCGCCGCATGGCCCGTCCCGGCTGCTCACCCTCTGGGCTGCTCTGGTCCTCCGGCTCCATGACTGGGTCCTCTGCCAGGGGGAAATTCCTGCGCTCCCACGGCTGCACTGTCTGGGGAACCCGTACGGAGAAAGAGGAGCGCAACGTAAGCACCTGTACTATGGCTACCGTCCACGCATCCCTCAATCCAATCTAGATATGTCTATACATGGGCACCTGCTCTGTGGCCAGCACACATCCACACGTGACACAGCCCAACCCAGGTCAATATGGCCCTGTTCTCAAGTCTAAATGAGCCTGATTCATTCTGGGTTCACAAAGGTAGATTCACCTGTGGAAACTCTCTTCTGAGGCCTGTGTGCCATCTTTAAGACACCACTTGCTATATTAAAAGAATGTACCGGTATAAGAGTCTGGCTGCACCATTTTGCTTGAATATCTGTGGGCTATATGAGGCTGCACCATCTATGAGCTGGTGTTTGAGCACCACCACGCTGTGTGTGTTTGTGTTTGTCAGTTAGAGCTTACCAGCTCCTCGAAGGTGAAGTCCGGGGTGGAGCAGCGGGTGTCCTCGCTGGAATGCAGGCGGTGGGAGTCGCGGGAGCCAGGTGTGTAGGGATTGGACAGCAGGTCCGGGCTGGCGGGGCTGCGGGGGGAGGCCACCGGGCCGTAGTCGTGCAGGGTGTGGAAGTGCGTCATGTCCGGGGACGCTGGCTGGGGCGTGGAGGGGTTTGTGCCGCCCAGCAAAGGCGTTGTCCGCCCGTCCAGAGACTTGTACGACCTGTAGGGCATAAGGGAGGGGAAGAGCAGGATGAGTGTCAATGGGGGAAAAATAATGACCACCATCACTGGCTTACTACCCAAAATGTCACGCGACAAAACTTTCCAACTTCAACGTCATTTAGTACCCTCTGACAGTCAGATCCCACCTGCCCTGTAAGAGTGTGCTGAAGGCTAACACCCACCTGCTGCCCCTCCTCTTGGCAGGAGCGCTGGCCATCCAGGTCCACCTCGAGCGCTCCTGCTCCTCACACGGCAAGTGCAGCTGGGCAAAGGCGGCATCCGTCAGATCCTCGATCTAAGCACAGATAGAGAGACAGACAGGTAGGACAGTAAGCACACAGCTGCCCAGCACTCAAGCTTGGGTGCACAGACCGAGGGTGAGAGAAGAAAACTGTTCTGCTCCCTCCTCCTGTGTCAATCCACCGGTGTCTCCTTTGACTGCAATACACTGACCTACAACTACACACGAGGAGCTACATTTAGAAATACACTATAAAGATGTGTAGTGGAATTATTCTCAGAACCAGAGTTATCAGAATGATTATTCCTGAGTGCTCTTTAAATCAAACTGCAAATCAAAGCAAATCAAATTTGCACAAAACCTCTACAACCTTATCTAACAGTAAAAAAGGGAGGGGAAAAAAATCTTTTAACTGCGGCCTAATGGAACCTCTCCTAGCAGGGAGCGAATTAGCATTCATACCTCGACACTTTCATCCTCCTCAGTGATTGGCTTTGCGAAAATATCCACTTCCCGCCAACTGAAAACACCACAAGGAAAACAGTCTTTCACTGGCACGTAAACTAGGAATATTTGATGGGCACACCATCGAGCAAGACTTAAAGAACAGAAACTCACCAGACTGCAAAAGTAAACAATGGAATTAAATTTGGAATGCATGTGAATGAATGGTGGTAAAGACTGCTGTTCGTGCTGTTATTATACAATCGCTTTTTGTAATTTTGGTGCACAGTGGACCAATCCCGGAGGTGTGCAGCCCAACTATTCTGAGTGTCTGTATGAGTCAGGAGTACTCTGACTGGTTTGTACAGCAGTGTGGATGCTGAGGCCTGTACCTCGGTGTCAGGATCTCTTTGTACTGCAGCTTCTCCACTCGAGTGGTGGCAGCCACCGACATGGGGATGACGATGTTGTTAATGTCAAAGGAGCTTTCTCCTCTTCGCCGCCGAATGGGCTGCTGAAAGGGGGCAAAGAGAACCAGCTGTCACCTACCTTCCCTCTCAGACACAACCAGCTCTCATTTCACCAGTAAAACACATAGTAAGATTTGGTCTGGGGGGGCTGTATTTACATGAAGCATGCACTGATTTAAACTCACTGTCCACAGCTGTTCTGAGGACATTTGTCAAACAACACAGGATGTGTACTGCGTGTCATTTACAGATGTTTAAAACTGTTACTGAACACTTGCTGTGGTTGTGTTCAAGTGTGTGACCGATGCACTATGACATTTACAGGTGAGGACACAGCTGCAGGGTCATGGAATAGTTTACCAATTTTTCCCAAAAGGGGTCAATTGGTTTTTTACCTGTTGTTTATTCCCCCTGGAAAATGCACATATAGTGCTGTGCGACAACCTGTTTGTAAATGGGGCTATACAAAAACAGACTGATTGGCTGAACGAAGGTCTTCCATAGCCAGCGTCTCTGCCTCAGCTCCACAGGGGAGACGATGCGGTCTGATGGCTGACTGAAGGCGGCTGCTTACCGGGGTACTGGTGGCGCTCTGGTTATTTTGGCCGAAGGGGACGGAGCTCTCCGAGGTGGAGGACAGCTGCCTCATCAGGGGGCTGTGGGTGGGGGTGTGCAGGTTGGCCAGTGATGAGCATGGACTGCCCGTGTCCATGAAGAGCCTGGGATTAGCTGAAAGCAGAAGGATGGGTCCTCAGTTATATCGACGGTTACAGACTAGATTACAGTGTGACAATCAGCACACCGTGGCTGTTACAGGAAAGCGTGCACCTGCTGGTTGGAGCCCTCATTTGCTAATTGCAATCGCTGTCACAGTCAGAGACACCCTGTGAGTGGATGCATGAGTAGTCGGGAGGGAGGTGCGACTCACCGTCCGTCCTCTCCAGGTAGTGCTCGCGGGCCCTCTTGCGGCTGTGGGTCTTGTCGTAGGCCCCGGCTGTGAGGCCCTGGCTGCGCTCTGCCTTGCAGAGCAGGCGCCCCTCCAGCTTGGAGGCACTCAGCAAGCTGTCCAGCTGCTGCCGGTGCAGCTTCTCTGGCCGGGCCTTGTGGTGCGAAAACCCTGTGGTGGTGTTTGGGGGGGGGGTGTAGACATGGCGATCATGCTCATGCAACTGGTTACCATGGCAATGCTGAACTGACAACTGAACAAAAAAGGATCACCTCGATTCACAAATAAAATGCCAGCTTCAAATAGCCAATTCATTTAATATTATGCAGCAGAGAATTGTATATGACAAAGCCTCCACTGTAATGAACTGCCACAAAACACACAAGTAGAAACAAGAAGTCTGGTTTAACGGTTTCAAATGGAATATGCTGAAAAGCAATGATTCATGGACGGATCGCTGCTGCCTGCCCCTTCCGGAGAAAAACAGGGAGAGGACCCTGGTGAATGCACGTGAACAAAACGTGGGAGAGTGAACGTGTGTGTGACTGCACGTGTGTACGTTTCTTGTGTGCACATGTGCACTGAGTTGCTGAGGCTGGGTACTCACTGACGGCATTGATGAGCGAGTTGGGGAGCTTGTGTTTGTCTTTGGAGGACGAGGAGCAGGGGTCCTGCACGCGGCTGAGGGAGATCTTGTGTTTGAGGGAAAGCTTCTTGTGGGGCTTGTTCTTCTCCAGGGGCTTGTTCTGCCAGTGAGACTTCAGAACCCGCTGGAGGTGAAGGCTCATCGACACGTCTGAGTTGGAGGGGCAGCGGGAGGGAGAGAGAAGTGTAAGACCAGAGCTCGCCACAGAGGCGCCCATGCTTTAATCAGAGGACGGGAGTTCAGCGGCCTTAAATCTGATCTGGCATTACGAGTCCCCAGAACCTTCGATGAAGCAGAAGTATAAATGTACAGGCTTCACACATCAAACTGAATTTCTCACTCAATCCACCAGGGGGTATCTTTTCACAAGATCAAACAGTCGGCACTGCTCCAACGATACGTTCTTTCTGCTTTGAGCTTCATAGCAGCTCCCTGATAAATTATGTTCAGATGATCCATGGTCTCCTTTGTGCCAAGGCCAGGAGACTATCAGCTCAATCTTCAACCAAGCTTCTGCGAATACACATTCTCTCTCGCATGTGTGTGTTTTGAGTGTTTGTAAACGTTCCCATGCAAAAATGAAAACTGCTGAAATTGAATCTGACTCAGACTGTCGAGAACACTGTTGGGCTCTGTGTTCAGGCAGTGACCACTCTGGCACGCTTACCGTCAGTGAAGGAGAGGATGGGGTGGACGCAGGGGTCGAACTGGGACAGTCGTTCAAGAGCGGGGCGTTCGTACTGGAAGTCTGTGCCAGGGGCAGCAGGGCCGCCGCAGGTGGCGCACATGGGGTTGACGGTACAGCTGCAGCGGGACCAGGAGCTCCTCTGTACCTGCAGGCAGAGTGACGTGGACGGTCACCTAGGATACACCCCCCCCCTCACTAACTGGCGCTGCTACGTTGGCTCATCCTTGTTCGCCTCTGGCAGGAGCGCTCCATTTGGGGGTGACTGGCTTGGTGTGTTTGAGTTTTACAAGTTGTTTTCACTACTCATGCCCCTATCCACCTCATCAATGAATTCCTATTTATGTAGCAGGAGCCTACAGCAATGCATATACTTCCCAATGTTTTCTGCACAAACTATAAAGTCTATCTGGTATTTTACCAAAATTAAAAATAGGGATGCCCCGATCCGATACTCAGTATCGTTATCGGTACGATACTGGCCAACATCACTCGATTGGATATTGGGGAAAAAAAATGTATAATCCGATACGACCCATTAGCCTAAACTACCACATAAATGCTTAAAAACCTTTCGCATGTACGGTCACACCGGTGTGATTAGCCGTTTAGCTCGTATGTTAAAACCAGTGCGATTAGAAAAGATAGACTGGAAAAATTCTATTCAGCAAATGCCAACTGAAAACTATATAATGAAAACATATCAAACCATGTAACGTACCGCGCGCTACACAGCATAAAAACAAGCTACGTGCGAAAGGGTTAGGCTGACTAAAAACTGAGCGACTTTGAGCGAATTATAATTCCTTTGTTATTCTAAATACTCACATTTAAACTTTTGCACAAAGTTACACTTTAAATTTCATTTTGAATGTTTGAATGGTGATGACCAATCAAAAATGCTGCTAAAAGTTTGGTGTGTGAAAAAGTTTAAATAAAAAGAAGCAGCAGTATTGCATAACTCTGTCTTAGGAGAACTTATGAGAATTTAGTTGTTTAAGACTGGGAAATAGACGGTATCAGATTGGTATCGGTATCGGCAGATACTCAAGGTTGCAGTATCGGTATCAGTAACGGACATGAAAAAGTGATGTCGAGCCATCCCTAATTAAAAAAGCTGTACACGCAAACAACATTTATTTGAGAAGGCACATAGTGAAATGCAATACGTAGGGCAAATGATAAGGAACAAAGATAATGAATGTGGTCACATCTGCTAAAGAAAAAAAAACAACGGCCACACCTACCCAAGAACCCAAGCAATGCGCTTGGACAAGTGTGCAACGACGACAACTGTCACTGCGCAGCAACATCTTGACACTTTCAGAGCTAGTTCAACAGCACGTCGTTAAGCGAAGAGGAAATCTACGTAACTTTATTTTCTGTATGCAGAACATCAGACATGGTATCATAAAAATGTTCTCCACCATCATGCAATCATCTTCCGGAGTGATATCGTGTGCCTGCTAGCGCATATGGGGATTACTTCAGCTTAGATTGCTCGTCCCACTCAGTCCAGGCCCAGATGTCAGCTTTGAAAACATGCACATGACCTCTTGACTCAGTGATGGCTTACACACTCAGTCCACTTTCCCTTCAGGACAGAAATCCTTCGGTACTATGCTGTGATACAGGCTGAAAGACATGACTACAGCGTGCAATCGGACGAACACATGCTCATGCAGACAGAGGCGTGCACGCACTCCCATGGTCAGAGGGTCCGGCTCACCTTGCGGCTGAGGTTGGCTACCGCGCTGGGCCGAACCAGCCTCCGCTTCTTGCAGCTGAGGATGGGGCGCGTGCGGGCAGCCACGCAGGTGCTGTCAGGGGGCGAGAGGACAGGGGTCAGCCGCTGCTTCTTGACGAACTGCTCCTCTGTGTCCGAGCTGTCTGCAGAGCCGCAGTGCAAGCTGAGGCAGAGAAACAATTCTGCTCACAACAGCCTCCTGTCTGACACACCCTTACTCATAACCACCAAAACCTCAACCTCTTATTTCAGCAAATTCAAAGAAATCTTACTCACTCAGAGTCTCCATGGCAGACACTGTTATTAGGATGCCAGGGTTAAATATGCAAAGAATGCCCTGTCTATTATAGTTTCCCCACTGTGAATCTGGTTGGTATCCCAGGTTGGCAGAGGTAGGATTTCAATGTTGTACAAACACATGGAGACACGTGCATCAAACATTAAAGAGTGAGTAGGGGCACCTGCTGATGACACCGTTGACCGGTCGGCCAGGGCCGCTCCCGTTCCAGTGGCCCGGTTCTGCGGCAGGGCTGTGGGGTGACACCATGCCCTCAGCCCCCTCGGAAGCGCCGTCCTGGAAATGACAACAGATTTTCAGTCTGGCCTCTCCCCAGTCATATTCTGCCTTAACATGCCGGAGGATCGTTCAAAAGGCAATGAGTGAACCCCCTCTGGTGCACTGAATGGATAAAAAGGTCAACCCCGCTTGGCATGACAAAACAAAGACCACCACTGTTTTGATTTCCTCTCCCCTCCCCTGTCCCACCCCCACCGAGAAGGGGGGGTATTGTCTGATCCTGTCCCAGCTTCTCTGGGACGGGCACTGTGCCAGGGGTTTATCTAGAGCTTTCCAAAACAAAGGGGAGAATGTCAGGGGAGGTCTGGGCCCCCACAGGAAGTCGACCCTTTTCAAACTTCTAGGGTGACCCCACAGTCTTATCTACTCAGACCCTGCTTTTGTCTACTTTATCATTTGGGCAATACAATTACACCACATCACCACAGTAATATGATCAAGTGTTTTTCTGGGGGGTGGAGGCGACAACATCTTGTACTTGCTAATCGCAACAGGGAGTCCAGGGAGTCTACAGCATGACATTCTTCCCAAATTCTGTTTTTTAGAGGGAGACTAGTAATTTCTCATAGGATAGGTTCTTTGTTAGGCATTTCCATGAGCCATTCTTCAAGGCTTGTTTCTCCCCTAAAGCTAAAGAGAAGATCAGTACGGTTGACCAGTTTCAATGCACTGACAAACACCAGACACATACACATCTAGCATGTTTTTTTTTTTTTTGCAGTATCGGGGAAAGAAGACTTGCTCTGGTTACAAATTTACAAGAATGTAGCTCAATTATCCGACTCTTCCTACTGAGCTGGTCAAGGCTGCTGACGTAGTCGGCAGGCCCTGTAGTTTGTTCAAAACCCGACCTCGCCGAACTGTTCTCACTCCAAGGGAAAACGCTGACACTCTGGGCTGACCATTAAATATCTTTGGGCCACTGGGGGACATTACAGTGTTGGCAGTCAAGCTATTACCTGGAAGCCAGCCGGTCCACTTACCTGCGTGATGTGGCAAGAGATGGCCTCCACCTTCACCTCCACCCCATCCTCCACAGGCACCTCGCAGGGGCCCGGGTCTCCTAGCTCTACGGAACCCTATGGTCAAGAACATGATATGGGGAAACAGTCAAATAGGGCTACTCTGCCACTCCAGTGTAAGGTGATGCCTTTGTATTAGGTGCCGCTAGGCTTGGCGAGTGTGCTGTCTATATAACACTACTTACTGGGAAACGTTTAAAATTATTCATGATTTCTTTCCACATGAACTGAATTCACCACTTATATGAAATGACTGAGGTGATCCTGGAGGGAGAGGAGCAAGATTTGAGGACTCAGGGGTAGAGGGAGGAGTTTGATGGGCTACTTAGGATGAGTGGCTGAACTTAAATGGCTGGATTGCTTTGCACTGCAGGGGTGTGTGGTAGCGAGGTGCGACCCCCCCCCCCCAGCCCTGCGGTGGCAGGGAGCTGACCTTGTTGGAGCGGATCTGCCGGTAGATGTCGGTCTGCTGACGGATGCGGTACTCCAGGTCAGAGATGTGGGCCTGTAGCCAGTTCCAGTGGCTGACGATGGAGGCCCTCTCCAAGGCGTAGCGGCCCTCCGCTCTCCTCCATCTGAGAGAGAGACACACAAACAGACACGGACATAAACAGCCGCTCGAACCGTGGGAAACGCTACAGTCTGCAGAGCGCGACAGTGTGCGCCTGCACGCGTGTGTACATGGGGGGGTATCAGGAGTGTGTGTGCATGCACATACATGCTTTTCTCCCTGGAGCTTGACAGCTCACTGCACATTAGATCTCTGCCACAGGTCTGTTTGCACTCTGACACTGACATTACAAGCTAATAGACACGGATGTCCTGCCACAACAGTGCATGCAAGCTCTGTCTGTAAATGACAATGGGACCAATGCTAACATAGAGCTATTACAAAGAAGCATGAGAGTTCATTTAGGAAAAGGATACTGGTTAGCCTCAAAATTTCAATTCTTCAACTTTGTTCAGTGTTCCACAGCATATTTACACCAGATGCGAAAATGCAAAAAATATGCAGCAAAAGACAAATAGCTAAACTGAAGCTGTGGCATGACAAGGCCGCTTACTGGGCATCATTAGCTGTGACTGATTTATGTGATTGTGTGTGTACACAATCAAATAAATACATAAAACCATTTATTACATTACATTACATATTACATTAGTTTAATTTGCCCTGGAACGACCCAGATTTATTAATAAAGTACCTTTCTGCTTAAAGCTCAGAAAGCAGCATTTCACCAGGGTTCTAAACCTAACCACTATGGCAGCGTGGGAAAATGACCGCCAACCAGATAACTACGGGGGTCAAATCCCATGTTTACATTCTCAGCTATAGAAATGATACATACACCAAATGTGAGCTTTAGGAGCTGCTCTGGGCAAGGGTTCCCACAGTAAATGTCTGACAGAAGTACCAGGTCCAATGTCCAGTGGAACCCCACCACAAATACTATAGTTATGGTGTGATCAAAAACTGGTAAATGACGACTTACTTGCCTAGTCATAAATTCACTGATTACATGGAGAGGACAAGGGTATTTTGAGCCTCATCAGTTGCTGAGTTCACTTCAAATTAAATGACACATAATTAAAAGTAGGCCCTTTTGTAGAACAGCTGTAGGGCCTCTAAATTAGAGACAAACCCTTTTATATTCACTATCCTAATACTCACCGGGCCACTGAGCACTGGAAAGGATTCTTTTCTGCTGGAAAGTCTTTGTACTGAATAAACTACTTAGTTCTTAAGGAGTAGTGAGGTTTTTGGCTGCTGTTTGCTCTAATGGAACCTTTGTGTTGTTAAAACACTCATCTTAATTTTTCATATATTGAGTGTTCAGTTGGCCAAAGAAATTGTGTGAGATAATGAAAAACAGATATATTGATGGGCAAACTCATGGTGCTGTCAAGATAAGAACATCTTACAAAACCCTACAAGCCATTTCCCTAATGTGAGCAATGTAGCTTTTACACATATTCTTACTCAATGCTGAGCTGATAGCACAAAAAAAAGCCACCAACTCTCAACCCCCAACCAAAAGTCTTCGTTCGTGTGACAAAGTGCAAGGTTTGAAACAGGAAAGAGAACGGCATGCCTTGTGGATTGAGCCAAGGTTGCAGAGAACAAGGCTGTTCTCCACTGACTCATGCTTTCCTTGAACTAGAGCAGTGGAATGAGACGTGTGGTCGTCCATCTAGTGAATGAGCCCCCCTTTCCCCTGTCACTTTACATAACACCAGCGGTTTACACTCTCATATGAATCTCGTTAGATGGCTGGAGAATTACTACAACATGCTAAACCTGGAATGGTGTGCTGGTGTACCAAGGTCAGATGGTGTTAGCCCTGATGCTTTCTCTCCATTAGAGTCAATGTGCTGGGATGGACTAGGGGAGGCTAATCTGTTGCTTTAGTGGGTCCCCACCAAGAAGGTGACGGCTGAAAGGCTGGGCCCAGACGCACCGGGCAGGGCCAGGAGTCGGTGCAGGCTGTGCTGTGTTAGACCCGTCCCAGGCCATCACTCCTGTGTCTTTGTGCAGCTGCACTCACGCACACACTGATGCAAAACACTCGCTCTGCGTCTCAGTATCAATATGCACACAGTGATCTTTTAGGGCCAGCGCTTAGTCCCCTTGTGTTATAAACGGTAAGGTGAAACCAGCCAAGGTGCCATTAAAGGGGCTTTTAACATGAACACGGTCCAACATTGTCTGCGAATGGCTGACTGGAAAGGAGGCTTGCTCCTGTTTCAGCTACAGGGACAGACAAGGAACTTTTTCATACAGGTAGAACTACACCTCTAGAGGGCACCCTCTCATCAAACACTAGAGCCACACAGTGGGGGGAACAATACGTATCCTGCCTCACTGTTGCCAGACACAGCCCAGGACCGATCTCCTCTGCTCTGGTCTCTTGCTTTACAAGCCTTGCCTTACTGGCTGCAACAAATCCTGTTTCTTTTCCTTCCCCCGTGTTTTTCCAATTAAAATTTTCCACCAGGACAGGAGCTAGTGGAAGAGAGAGAGAGAGAGAGAGAGAGAGAAAAAAAGGAGCTTTTTATTACAGAGGGAGGGAGGGGAGGGAGGACGGTCGAAGATGTTGCAATACCGCAGTCAACCACGCAAGCCGGGGGAGCAGAGTGTACTACAAAGAGATTTGTAGTCCTTAGTGCAAACACATGAATGCTGCTGAGCAGGGAGCAGCCCTCCTCTCTGAGGGAGCAGGATGTAAATAAGGAAGCATCCACAATCTGAGACACACACACACACACACACAGTCAGAGACGCATGTCTGCACCCACACAGATACCCAGGTAACGAAACTATTCCTTTCAAAATGAGCGCTTCCTGGAGTAAGTGAAATGTTCTTTTACAACATGATAGTCTCACGAAGGGAAACAAAGGCATCCAATAATAAAAAGGCCTTGCATTCCTCGGCTCTGACCTTGCAGGAAATTGAATGGCGTTCAGGGCAGAGAGCGCACCTAATCTGTCACACATCCTCTGCTTTGAAGCTCTGCAGACAGGGACGGGAGTGGGGAGAGGGGATGTTTTCGCACAGTCGAAGCTATCCTGTCACAATCGGGTGTTTTCCCAGCATCTCTACCCGCCTCCACTGACGGCTGACCGGGACTCCGGTGAGGGAGGGGCAGGGGGGCACTGTGGCCCGGCCTGTCCCCATGGTGTCTACAGGCGAGGCGGAGGCTTGTTCTCTGTGTAACCGGATTTGCTGTGTGCTAGCCTGTCACAAGCACCTACACCCTTTTAAACTCAAGCTAAAAGAGTCAATGCTCAAGGAATCCCTTGCATTAGTGCAATGTAAACCCAGACCCTGAGGGCTGACACACAACACGACGCCATCTGTGCTAAACCACAGACCTAACTTAACTGTAAGAGCTCGGCTGGGGAGAGGCACAGACTGGGGTGTGCTGGATATGCAGACATTCTCTGAAGGGTTTGGTGTGGGGGCTGCTCTTTTAGGGTGGGGTGGGGTGTGTTGTCAGCCCCTAAACTTGGCGCAGAGGTCCGGGTTCAGCTGGACGGGTGTGTACAGCCCTCCCACTTTGGGATGAGTCACTCAGACATCCCTGGCACTGCGCTGTCTGGGGGGGGGGGGGTGGAAGGCGGGACTGAGCGTGCTCAGTGACACAACCAGGTGGGCGGGAGCCCAAGGACTTTGCTGCTTTCAGCTGCACACAATGGGAGATTCTGCTCACTTGCCCCTGTGTGGAAAAAATGCATCTCAAAACAGAGCAGGTTCCCACTCTGCAACCAGAAGGAAAATGTGTGTGAAACATGGAGAGCTGCACAATCCATGGATGGAGACAAACAGAATACATTTTTCACCCTTTTGTCTCTCACAAACACATGATCTGACCTTGTACAGATCATAAGCCGTAATAAAGACAAACCTCGAATGAATTACTGGGTAGTGCTGAGACTGAAAACAGGGGAAAAACAAAATGACATCAGGCTATCACTAAACCAGCAGGTCCTGTAAATCTGAGGATGCCTTATTCACAGAACAGATTTTTAAATAAATGTCCGATAATCACAGCAGAGCAGGTGAAAAATATGAAGGGGGGAAAAAAAAAAAAAGGCAATCTCAATCTCTCTCTCCTCATTCAGCCTGCTGAGTTACTCAAAGGAGAGCTCTGGGCTAGTTCTGGAGAACAAAGAATTTAACGTAATGAAAACAAACAGCCCGCCCCTTCATCACATGACCCTCCTCTGCACAGAGCCCAGCTGGAGTGAGAGAGAGAGAGAGAGAGAGAGAGAGAGAGAGAGAGAGAGAGAGAGAGAGAGAGAGAGAGAGTGTGTGTGTGTGTGTGTGTGTGTGTGTGTGTGTGTGTGTGTGTGTGTGTGTGTGTGTGTGTGTGTGTGGGGGGGGGGGGGGGGTGAGAGAGAGAGGGGAAGAGAGGGAGAAGTGGAGCGAGGGACAGGGAGAGTGTAAGGGGGTGATTTTGTGTGTGTGTGTGTGTGTGTGTGTCTGTGTGAGAGAGAGAGAGAAACAGAAGTGGAGGGAAAATATGGGTAAGGTCAATTTTCAGATGGGAACAAAGGGTGTGCGAAAAATTATACAAACAACAACAACAAAAAAAACGTGGCTGACTAGCCAGCTCCTTGCGAAAGATCCACAGCACACCCCATGAGGGTGCCACAACTCACCAACGAGCTAGGGGGGAAACGGCCCCCCCATTTCATCGCAAAACACCCTACCCGCTCCCGTCCCCCATTCAAGCACTGAACTTGTCTGCACAAAAGGGACTTGCCGAGGAGGTGCTGCGAATGGAGCAGGAATGCCGATCCCCCGGCTGTGTGAAGTCCTGTGCCCACCCCCAGCCGCCTCCTTCCCCGCTCCAGCCTGGTCTCTCTCCCCTCCACCACTACTCCACGCAGTGCCCATCCTTCCCCTCCGTCTCTGCTCAGCCTGGCCTGGATGACGGGCCCCCTCGCTCTATCACAAAAGGCCTTAACTTCCCAATCACAAGTTTTGACAGATTTGCGCCGTGGACCGTAAATTAGACGCCGAGGGTCTGAAACATGAGGGAAGGTGCAGTCAGCTGAAATGGCTCTGGCCTGCACTGAGGGCTGGCCGACAGTGCCTTTTCCATCTATAGGCCTCTTCTAGCACTTAATCACTGTGAAGGGAAGTTTTGTTCAATGACAGGGTACTAGACAACTCCTCCTGGGGTGTATGAGGAGATGGGGTTCGACAGAAAGCGTGGACAAATCACCTTGATCACCAATTTGATATGCCCCGCGTGCCAGCATAACCATGCCTGTTGATGCCGTTAACAATATGTTGCCAATGGAGGCTGGGAGCTGGCTTTCCCTCACCCTCAGGTACATGCCAAGACAAGACCCTCATACCTGTTCATAGAGCCAGCAAATAACCATACTGAACCAGCAGCCCCTGCAAAATCAAGCTACCATACAGCAGAAAAATGCATACCTCTACAGATCACAAAGTCAACATGTTTAAAAGCTGTGGAAGCAGACAAATTCATGAACTGGTTTCCCTCTTCAGCAACTATCTATAGCTTCAGCCAAGCCGTAAGCTACAGATAGGAAGGTTTCCAGACAAAAACCAGTCCAAAAGCTAAAAAAATTCCTCTCTGGGTTTTTGATGTTAAAGAGCAGTGACTTTAGAGTAAGTTAAGCTAGACGAGCTCCCTCTGCTTCACATGGTGTGAGCAGAGCCCTGCAGGGGGGTCTGCAGGAGAGGGGCCAGAGCCGGTGGGAGCAGGCTGCCTCCCCTCTGTACACTAACAGGGGCCAAGCTCGGCTGGAATGCGGCAGCACGGCTATGCGCTGCTGCAGAAGGAGGTTATGTAACAAGTGCCGGGTGCACGGTTCAGCACGCTGCCCGATAAAGCGTCCACATGTGGCCGACCAGACAGGAAATTACGCACAAAATGCTTCCCGTGTTTTTGGAGGAGGCCCAGGGAGGGTCACGGCAGCAGACTCACGCCAGTCTGTAGCCATTCGCAGTTCTTGTGCAGGGTCCAGGAGCCCTCATTCCAAAGGCATTCCACCACTGGGCAGGTACAGAGGAGCGCTGGACAATAATCTGCGCCTGTAGTTTTGAGGCTCTAATCGTTTCTGGGAAGAAGTGTGGCAGTGGCAGGACAGTTCACAGCACTCCTGTGCTCCTCCTGGGCTGGAGGCTCAGCTAATCTGACATCCGGCCCTGGGGAATCCATCTTCTAGTCTTTAATAGGTCAGCTTTTTAGTTTGTGAGATCCAGCACCTTCCACGGCGTTTCAGAGGCTCCAGTTGCGTGGTGATGTCAGGATGAGCAGGTGAGCGCACCTCAGCGGGGCTGTAGGGTATGCAGACACTGGTGTGAGGACAGACAGCAAGGAGTGCAAATTTCTGAGGCTGTGGAGACACGCGGGCGACACCACTGACGCGACACGGTAGAACCACTGAGGCAATGAGCTCCGTCTACACCGAGGCGGCCCTGTTTGAATATTCAAAACAGAAACCATAGGCTACTCAAATGGGTAAGATAGTGCCATCAGCCCTGGCCCACATTCAGCGAATTAAATGGTCTCATTGAGCCAGCCGTATACTGATCATGACATATGCTATATATAAAAAAAAAAAAAAAAAAGATTGGTATGCTTCACATAAAGTGAGATTTCCCACTGTTTAATTGAACAGTGACCACCAAACAAAACATGAATTTTACCATTAATTCAGATCCCAATGCTTTAGCCCTCACCCTGCATATGCCAAGCATGTGTTGATGTCAGCTTGTCTCATCTCATCTAATGTAAGTAGGATACAATGCACTGGAACTCCACTTTTGCTTTGTCAGTCAGTCATACATGCTTAAACAATGCAAAACAGTTGTTTGCAGTTTAAACACCTGTAACAATAATGACATAATGCAATTATTGAAACACAAAATACAACTGAATCATAAAGGTCAAGAGTGTCTTCAGTTGCTCATGTACTCTGACGAAGCCTGACAGAAGTTCATAGAACAAAAGATCCATCGTTGTTGTTGGGGGTCACTGACTGCCTTAGCACATTTAGCCGGTGTCTAACCTCACTAAACCTTAATGAGCTGAGCCAGTCTTTCACTTGCCACAGCACATCCGAGTGAATGAACCGTGAGTCACTAATTTGTTTTAGTGTGTGTTGGGGGGGGGGGCGGGGGGTGAAGAAGGTTTAGAGGAGCAGACAACAGAACCTTCCTAACTGCCGAAGCTGAAGTTTTAGGTGGCAACTGCTCAAAACAACTCACTGTCAGAGTGTCCAGCCAGTGAGGTATCCACCCATAACCCACCTCGAGACAGTGGTGATGTCATCTGGTGGGTATGAGGTGCTCACTTCCTCACACCCATTCCCCATAACCACACACACAAGGCCGCACCAAAATTCAAATGAACATGCAGAAAATCAATGGCCCAGCAAAGTGAAAATATAAAAGGTACTGGAACATTAAACTGGGTCTGACTGGCTACTGCTCTCCAGGTTCACCTGAACCATACCAAGGCATACTGTGGCTCATTCTGAAAACGTGGGAGCCTGGTCGTCATTTAGACAATCCTCTTAAAAGACAGCAGATGCAGGTAAACTCACCAAGAATGTTAATTAAGAAAGACGCTGGTGACACGCACACAGCGCGAGGTGGGCAGCCCACGGCTCTACGTGTGGCAGCGAGCAATGAGGCCAATCCAGCAGAAATGATCAGAGCGCCGTCCCATCTCTCCTGCGGTCTGCACCATCTGACTCTCGCCTCTCAGCGCTCTCTCATGCATCATTCAGCAGGAGTGAGAGCGAGGCCCATGTCAGCCTACTTACGGCACCAGTGCGGCCTTTCAAACCGCGGGGCGCTCGGGCAGGGAATTCAAACAGGAAATGCAACCAGGGGACAAAGCCCCAGAGTCATCATTGTCTCAGGGCGGCTATTTTTCAGGCTTAGCCAAAAAACAACTCTGCTTGCATAGGCACAATGTGAACAAGAATTTCAGATATTATTCAGGAACCCATTTCCCTCCCCCCTACTACAAAAACAAACAGCGTTAACAATGATCTATTTATTATTTTTGCTATGTTTAACTTGGAGAGCTCTGCCTCCAAATAAGACCAAAACTGTTCACTGACAGTTTATGATCTTCAAGTGTTCAAGACAAGCCGTTCGCATCTCCAGCTGCACCAAAAGAGACGACCGTTTTGTTGGGAGTCATGTTACGAAGGCCCGGCTATATCACGTCCCCTGCAGGGCTGCCCCTCAGCTCCTTCACTGAGGTCTAGGGCACGGACATTTACACAGCATTGCATCAGACACCAAGAGGACAAAGGTGCCTCTGTCTGTCCAAGCCTGCAGTATCACCACATCTTACCACGCTGCCAGCAATGCCCTTTACAAATCCTTCTCCGGGCTGTACACTGATCACCTTCCCACCATTTCCTTTGCATGTGTGATCTCTAAACAGTGAGTGGTCTACATCCCCCATGCAAGCTATGATGACTATGCCTTTTAGCAGATGGCAGAAAATACAATATTATCTCCACAACAATGTTACCTCCCTTAAAATACACTGTCGGTTTAGAAAGGCTAGGGTCAACAGATTTAACATGGGACATCTCCTTTTAAAACACACTGGGTTTGCAATAATCAAGTACACTATAAAACAGCTCATAGGGCAGAACAACAAAAGTGGAATATCAGCATGGAAAACGTGTAATGACATTTGCAGGAGAACAAAGGTGTGCTGCTCTCCTTTGTGTACGCGTGGAGGCTGAGCACTGTTCTCTGCCACTTCACCCAGTCAGTGCCCTCGTGTGACATCACCAAAGCTCCTGCCAATCAATCAGGTTTCAGTGTGGAATCAGGGAGCAGCTGCTCAACCTGGCTGGGCAAAAGTGCTGCTGTGGCCACCACAAAAGCACACCCTAACTGAAAACCACAAAGAATCAACCTTAATCACATGATCTAGCTCTCTCCCTCTGATGGAAAGCATGTAAATGGTGTCTAGGCCTGACAGTTGAATCAACAATGATTACCTGATGTTTGTAACTACACATTTCAAGTGCGGGACAGGAGAAACACCTTTTTGTTATGGCCATTAGGGAGCTAGGGTATAGCAAGGTCACCAGATGAAAGCACCCACTTACAGTCCTTGTTTCCTTGGATGACTACACAACTTAACACAGGACCAGCAGAGTAGCATTAAAAAAGGCATTCAAGGAACAAGGCCAGGCTTACAACGACAGTCTTGTTAAGAAAATCTGGCATCTAGACATCCAATGTACTCCACTGTTTCTTACATATAACAAACTGATGAGGCCTTTGCCGTTTCTCCTTCCCCCTCCTCCTCCTCCTCTGCTGAGCATATAAGTATAACAGAATAGGTAGACACTGCAGGGGCTGCCAGGTACAGATGATGTTTTGAAAGGAACCGCGTGGGAGGCTCATCGCAGGGCCCATTTCAGAGCTCCTGAATGAGAAGTGTTTGGAGAAAGGATTCAGCTAGAGCCATGGGGCAACACATCAATGCATCAATGCAACAAACTGAAGAAAACTTTTCCTCGCAAAAATAACCACTGATTTTTTTCAACAGATGAGATTTAGAGAGGGAGTAATCAGTTTGAATATCCTGTAAAAAGCACCCACACACACACACACAGATTGAGATATATATATATATATATATATATATATCTCAGTCTTAATAGTCAAAGTAGTCATCTTTCAATTTATAACAATATCAAATAGCAATTTGTAAAGATTTCATGCAGTAATTAGCTAGCTTCCAATCAAGAAGAATATGATAAAAACAACCTCATAACCTGACAAACGCACCACTTTCTCAAAGCATGAAGATGTGACGGCCAGAAAATGGCAGTCACACACCTCTATTCAATACTATCCGCCACTATATGGTTACAAATACTCCACCCTGTCATTTAGAATGTAAAGACTGAAACTAAAATGCAAAATGTAAACACACAGCGCTGTCTGAAACCATCACCCAGTTGTGTAAATTTTGCGTTCTGAATGATTTTTCATGACAGAAGCTCGCGTGATATTGGCTTCAGCTAATGTTTACATTTGCTTCAAGTTCAGTACACCATCGCCTGCTTTGAAGCAAAGGCGGTATCTATCCGTTTCCCCTCTGACCTTTCATTTGACTGTTAGCTCCTCCTCTACACACTGAGGCTGAGCAGTGACTGATCACCCTCAGCTTCATGCTAGATATGTACATCTAGAGGACAAAAGCAAGAGATATGTGAACGGAACAAACACTGGGGGACTGGCGTACAAAGAGGATGCAGAAATGTAGGGCAGGAGACTAATAAAAAAGGCTGTGTGAAAGACATGCCATTGTTCAGCCTGCTCTCTGCCTAAAGCAGTGCTGCCAGTCCCCTCAGCCTGCTCTGCCTGGCAGCAACATGACGCAAAACTCACAACTACAGGAAGCAACCCCGCGCTACTACCACTACCACAACAACACACTGAACACGGCAGAGGCTGAGGACACACACACCTACACACACACACACACACACACCTACATACACACACACACCTACACACACACACACACCTACACACACGCACACACCTACATACACATACACACCTACACACACACACACCTACACACACACCTACACACGCACCTACACACACCTACACACACACACACACACCTACACACACACACACACACACACACACACACCTACATATACACACACCTACATATACACACACACACACACACCTACATACGCACCTACATACACACACACACACACACACACACACCTACATACGCACCTACATACACACACACACACACACCTACACACACACACACACGCACCTACATACACATATACACCTACATACACACACACACACACACACACACCTACATACGCACCTACATACACACACACACACACACACACACACACACACACACACACACACACACCTACATACACACACCTACATACACACACACCTACATACGCACCTACATACACACACACCTACATACGCACCTACATACACACACACACACACACACACACACACACACACACACACACACACACACAGCTGATCCCATCAGCAGCTCTGGTGAGGAGAGCGAGCTGTGCACAGTAGGGGATGCCCTTTTCCATCAGCCAATCTCTCGCTGGCTCTGCTCTCAGCAGATCAGCCAGCACCACGCACCTGCTTGGTCTGGTTATCCTCAAACACCCACGCAAAATAAAATGTGGAAGGCGTGTACCAGTGGGGAGACAGACATATTTTTGTTTTTTTTACAGCATACTTTGCTCACACAGTTTAGTTGCACAGTGTAACAGTGGTGCTACACTGTTATTCATTCCTTCACATGAGTGTCAATCAGAGCATTTTCACTCCAGCACAGTTAGATTCTGGAGACATGGTCACATGGTCAAGCGCTAACTGCTAATGCCGCAACTTCCTGCAATAACAGTATGAAAATCATTACAGCCAAACGACATCACCAAGAATGAAAACTGCCTTAAAATCGCAATGGCTGCTACGGCTAAGATGACTTCCAGATGCTGTTTTTTTTATCCAGTGTTCTGATTAAAAGAAAATGTCAAAATAACTAATTGCTGTAATTTTTAAAATGAGTCAGTGATCAGGACCTGACAAGTTGAAAGAAAAATAAAGAAATAAATATATACACTTGCCAGTGTTACTGGCAGTAGCTCATGGTTATCGTTCTCACTGAGTGTGGGCCTTTCACCTAGCGGATGCAACAGCTTTGACCTTTCCCCTTTTCACAGTACCTTGCAGACCTGGGCATGCAGGGAGTTGCACTCTACCCAGCAGAAGGCCAGGAACAGAACAGTGAGAGGTGTGGGCATACAAAAAACTGTCAGCAGGTCTCACGGCTGAGGTGCGGTTTCAAACCCACACATTTACTTTTACTGAAGGCAAGTGTCTTCCTGGTTCCAGTTTTGTGGCTGAAAGAACTGGACTGGTTGGCTGGTAAAAAAATATTTTGGTCTGCAACAAGTGCACATTTTGTAGGCGTCCTTCATATTATGCCCTTTGTTTACTTTTGGGGCTAAAATGATAAAAAAAATGAATACTAAGAAAGAAGAGAAGATTCACAAAATTATGTTTTGTATGAATTAAGTTTTTCCATCTTAATATTATATGTTACATGGGGATGGGGGGTCCCAGTTGGAAGGTAGGAGTTTAATCAGTTTACCTGGCCTGTGACATACCATCTCTGACTACTCATTACATATCAAAATCTATGTAAACACCAGCTGTTTATATTATACTAAAGCCACTTAGAGTGATTCCCATTATTCTTTACATTTCTTAGCGACTTGCATAGCATTTAACATGTTTACATGTTATCCACTTTTACAGCTGCATTTTTACTGCGGTAATTCAGGTAACACACCTTTTCCAAAGGTACAAGATCTGTGCTCCACCAGGGAAACAAATCTGCACGAGTTCCAAAGCCTGCTCCTTCTGCACTTTCCTTTGCCCCCGTCTCTGATGTCAAACTCAGTCAGCAGCTCCATCACATAAAGAGTTAATAAGAACCACTTCTCTTTCACCATTGCTCACTGAAACAAAAAAGTAGCAGGTGTGACCTCATGATGCTAAATTAAGGCTGAATTTTCCCTCTACTGGGAAAGTGCCAACACATGCATCTAAATTGCCTCTGCTCCCACCCACAGCCAAGCACAGAGGCACATAATGTAGGAGAGCAAAGTACAGAAATTAAACACAAACCAGTCGAGCCAGGGTTAGCGGCGCTCACTTTAGTCAGCGTACGGTTAAGCCCAGATGTTCGAATGCTAGCCTAGCAGTTTTCCATTTTTGGGTTACACACATAGTTCTACCACACTCGTGAGAAATTACCTGGTAGATCAAATCCATCTGCAAAACAATCGTTTTCAATATTCTGAAAAACAGCCAAAATTCAACACTTCAGGATTATGATTTCAATTCAACATTCAACAAGCACGCGATGGATTCCTGGCAGATCAGTGAAGGGTTTTCCATCAGGAACACTTGTCCTGGAGGGAAACATGTGGCTTGATACAGAGCTTTAGGAAGATCTGGATCGCCACATGAGATCCCTAAGCTTTCAAATACCCCCCCTTAATAACTCTTTTCCCTCCTTTGTCCCCAGCAATTAAAGTCCCTCCTAGTGGCAGGGGAAAAAAAAGAATGTTGTACTGGACTTCACTCCCAGAGATTCTGCTGGCATCTAGAGCTTTTGTGGGAGAGATGGCAACACCCCATTTCCACTTATGGAACCATGCCAACAAAGTCCTGCCAAAACCAGAATGTTTAAAAACCTTCTCTTTTTTCTGACAAATTAAAATAATTTAAATGTGTGCACAACATTAATTCAATGTGAAGAAAACTGAACCTGATTTTGAACACTTGTGTGAAGAAGCTGGCCAACACTTCTCACAAAACATAACAGAAGGAACAAACTTAAAATAAATTATTTGGGTTTTTTTTTTTTAAAGATACAAAGCAAAGAAAATCCAGCCTTGGACACAAGCACCACAAGCTGCTCACCAGAATGTCCTGATAGCACCCATACACCTGCATTTAATGTGCCTCTGATTAGGCAGGTTTGGTTCATTAACCAATGGCTGGCTTCACACACACAGGTAATTGCAACGACAAACAGTTACACAATTAACAGATTTTGATGCTATCGATGAAATATGATCTGCTATTGGTAGGTCTGAAGTGGATAGAAGAAAAAGGGCCCTTGAACATCTAACAATTAGCACAAACTTACAGTTAGGAAGCATTCAGTTTCCAGGGGAGGTGAGGGCTCCCTCCTTCACAATCTGTTCATGTTAATTTAGCTTACCTCATTAGCTTATTAAAATCTTATTCATGCACACGCTCAAAACAAAATATGGAAAAGTCACACTGACTTCAGAAATGCACTTTCATTAAAATCAGGACAGTTCAGAAACACCATTTCAAGCCACCACAACAATGGGCGGTAAAATGGCAAACGTAAACTGCTTAAATGAACAGACATTTTTTTTTTGTTAAACTGAGTATCAAAATAATCAAAAATCAAAATACCATTCATGCTAAAGGACAGACTTTTAGCTGATATCCTGGTCCAGACAGCCAGGCCTGACTAATAAGACTTGCTGGGTTGATCTTTACTAAATGGACCTGAGCAAAGCCCATCACCTCTCAGCATGCACACCACTCTGTTCTATTAGACACTACCCAACTGGTGATGTAACTGAAATCACTTAATTGATTTAAGCATTTACTTTTATTATATTACAAAGGGTCCAATTCATTGGTCCAAGTTCTAGGTTTTATTTAGGGCCACTAATAAAATGTTTGGATTTGTACTGCTTCCTTGCTGGTTAGCAAACCAAGGTTGCTGTTTCTGGACGAGTGGATATAAAAATTAGTGTATCAAGCATAATGTATCTTGTACATGTTTCTTTGATTAAGCCTTCAACTATTGCTCTCATGTTTGCCGGTCAGCCAGTTGCTTCACACTATCAACAAGATTTGACAGCAGCGGAGACATAATTACAAGGAGTTTCCTGGTTTCATTCACTCGGAGGCAAATTTACACGGAATACCGACTTCTCATTAATATCGGCACCGCATGAGCTTTCTGACTAATCTGAAAAGCATTGTGTAGGGAACCTCGTACATCATTGCTAATGTACATATACAGTTTCATTTAAAATCCTGGATCTCTGAAAACACTTCAGTTTCAGTCACAGCAGCTTCACACCTGCACTGCAGGAATCCATTCAGCTCCCTATCTTACATAAAAAAGTTGAGGTTTACCTCACTGCATTTTTGTATTAATCCACCTCAGAGTGGTGCAATTTTACATATGATGTTACAGCTAGCTACTGTAGTTTCTGTAATGCAGTACCTATCACTATTCACAACCGATGCACACACACGTGATGAGAGGAGAACCAATCTTTCATAAAAATAAAAAAAGGTTACAGGGTTATTTGGACATGTCATCTTTTGACTGCTAAACAGGAAGCTACACCTCAAACAATAAACCAAAGCTTCCTGTAACATTCCCCTCGTCCCATTTTGGAAGTGACTGTGATGATGTCATCACACTATTAGCAAACTGCAGTCCTTGCCTACTTGTAAGACACTGAGCACCACACAGATCATTTACAATTGTTTGGTTGGTCCTTAAGTGAAAAGTCTGACACTGCTGTGATAGGGCCAGTCATTGCCACATATTTGGAGGGGGGGTGGGGGGTGTCGTGCCATTGATGAAACGAAATGTATCACTACTTCATCCACTACTTCAGTGGCATCGGTGACGTTGCTCATGTGACGCCTGAGCACAGTGAATTCGTCCTTCACTCTGATGTGACATTAAGCTGAAGAGAAACATGCCTCGCACAGACTACACAAAGCCCCCATTATCTCTCAGTGAGCTGCTCTGAGGCTGAGGAGCCATTCTGGAAAGTTCCAAGTTCCCCACCATTTCAGGTGCTGTGGGGCTTTTCCTAATAAGAAAAACAGAGAAATCCAACAGAGTCATCGACCGCAGTGGGCAGGCACATAAAGAGAAACGGCATCAAGCTTCTGCTTCAGCTTATGAACAGAGAGGGGGAGGGGACGTGTGGCGTTTTAAATAGGCTGGGCCACGGCCAAAGACATTTAGCCTTCATCCAGACCGATTACTCAATTACAGTCAGGTCTGGTGCATGGCAGGGTCACTTACTCACATCTGCCTAGTTCATTTTCCTATTAGGGAAAGCATGTACATACGCCTGACGTTTGGTTTACACAATGAAAAAAATATGCAAAGTGTAGAATGACCACCAATACAAGCGTTTAAAATGAGGCACAAAGACACCTACTGTCAGGTACATCAGTACACTCCTTTTTTCCGTTTCACCATTCTGTTTCAATTTCTTTTGGGTAAAAGCCTTAGCTTTTTAAATTGTCTTTGTAAAAAATGTCTTCAGTTAGTAATGCATGCATTAACCAAAATTTCAAACAAGGCCGTGCTATAAGAAATTGGACTCCACCTACTAGATACGAAATTGTGCAAATTTTGGAATTTTGGCCTAGATGAAGCGCCATTCCCAGTATCATCATTCCTTCACATTTGAAAATTTGCCTTTTAGAAATAAAGTAAAAGCAAAACAAGAAAAGGTGCATAAAATGCAGACTTTCAACATTTCACCTTTTCACATGTCAACCAAACCTAACAAGTCATCAATGTACAACCGTCTTATTCCATCCACTTCACCCTATATTGGTTACGGCTTGAACTGTTGCCGTAATACTCTCTGTAAGGTACTGCCTGACAACTCCTTTGGTAAGAGTGTCACGATCAGTTACATTCGATTGACTGATTGGTTTAAGTTTAAGATAACCAAGGGGCCCGTTCCTGTGTGAGCCACACCACACACTGCACCAGACCGGCCCGTCGCCCTAGTGTAACACAAAGCCTGACGTGTATTCATCCAGCCAGCTGCCTGGCACTCGGTAGCAGGCGCAGCCGCTGCAGCCCAATTCTGAGAACATCTGTGCAGGACTCGCAGCTCTTTGCGCTTCCGTTTTTATTTCATCCTGTGGAGAACAAAGTGTCCGTGGCTGGCTTCCCACGAGACCCTGAAATATCTACAACAAAGTGCGGCTTCTCCGAGAAAGACCGAGAAGGGGGCTAAAGGGAGCGTTTAGCGGTTCTGTGGTTTCAGCGGCTGTTACTCCATTCAGTAACACAACTTCAGCGCCGTCACCTCTGCCAGTTCACCGCCAGCTCAAGCAACTCTCTGTGACAGGATTCTTTCATTGTATGCAGCTTGGGTGACAAAAAGTGTTATGCACGATCCATCTACGCTGCCACTTGAAAGAAATGAAAACGCTCCGGCAAACTGAAAACGATCTGCACAAGAGCTTTAACAACAGAACTCAAACGGGAGAGGGATTTTTAACACAAACACTTAAAAAGCACATTTCTTAATGTTCACCAGTACTGCTGCTTTAATTGCTGTGATGCTGGCAGCACAGAGAGAAGACAGAAGCTCTGTCCAAAAACGGAGTCCCTCAGATGGCAGGGCTGGGATGCGCTGGGGATGTGCACCTCAAAGTGCCGGCAAGCACGCCTCCGCGATACACAAAATACACTTCTAAAGGGGGAGCAGTGAGGCTACGATTTGGCTCAGGACGAGAGGACCCAGTGTAAACCGACAGGTCCGGGGAGGCCGATCTGAGGAGCAGGACTGGATATCTGAGGGGCAGCGGTGATGGGAGACAGAGATGGAGGTTGAGACAAACCGCTGCACACACACCAGTGGAGCTTCTTTCCAGGTCTGCTCAGCAGGAGAGGGCAAGTGTGCTGCCAGGCCGCCCCCACAGCTCAACTTCGATTTGCTGCCAAAGGCCTTCGAGCATTCCAGTTTATGGGTTATGTACATGAAAGCGGCAGTAGTTGAAGGGTGAGAAAGTATAAGCAGGCACACTTAGTTCTGGTGCATCCATTACACGCCTGTACAAGCAGGCAGTTATACAGTTAAGGAACACTCTTTATACTACTGTAAACTAATTCTGCACTGCATGTGGTAGGAATACTGCACAAAGCTGCCTGGTTTGCAGTGCAGTGTGCATCTCAAAAGCGGCATGTTCCCACCGGTCACAGATACCTACCCTCAGTGTTCTTCCACATGTAGTCTCCACCTCCACCTCCCACGCTTAATAAATTCGGTGCTCTATTTGTCATTAACAAAACAGCTGTCTCTTAGGTCATTCAGCGGCTAGAAGTCAATTTGCAATCTGCGATAGCACTGATTCCACATTATTTCTACACCTTTGGATTGCAAATAATCCTAAATAATCACAATCTCCCAAATAACACATTAAGCCACCTTCTTAGCTGTCAAGTGCTATTTGCTGTCTGCTAAATTTTAGAGAATTTCTTTCAGTTCAAGAAAATAACTGATAGGTCGTTCAATTACTGGTAATAATGGCAATGAATACAAGAAATGAAACAACCATTAGTTAATAGGAAATAACTGTTCAACAATTTTGATTGGATTCAATCAGATAATGTATAAAGATCTTTTTTCAGTGAAAAATGCTGACTTAAAGAAAACCGACAATTTTTGTTTACTTACCGTATCGGATGACACATGAATGTCCGCCCACAGGGGGACACATAATTGAGTCGGTCTACTTATACAATGCTAGGCGGCTTTAAGGCTAACTCCTTCTATTTTTATTTAAAAGTACACTTCATCAAGGCATTTCAAATCACTTTCAGCAAGATTCTTACATTTTCAGTAGTCGTGTGGAAATTTCCATGAATTACCAAGAATTATCAACAACTGCAATTATCAAGAACGTTCACAGGGCCAACAAGGAAACTACAGCAGTCAACATAATCAAGGTCTTAAGATAAATTCAAAATAAGCACTTTATTCTCCAAACCTCAAAAGTGCAGAGATTCCAGCAAAGCCTCAGTGCAGGCTGTTGAGCCAGACATTTTTAAAGTACAAAAGTGCACAGTATGTACCAATTTTAACAAAAGATACCATATAAAACGGCTTGCACCTAAACAGCTTTGTGAAGGAGACGCATTTAATATCCTTTAAACCCAGTTCAGGAAGCCAATTCAGAGTAACAGGAAATGAAATTTGGCACACTTGATGAACAAATATCACATGTAACCCCATCAAAACCAAATCCTTAGAGCAAACTATGTCAGAAAAACATACTAACAGCAAGGGACAATTGCCAATCCTTTTCAAATATGTACATGCATATCACCAGGCAATAATCTTGCGCATGTATGCATTTACAAACAGGCAAGTGCTTGTTTAAGCTTTGGGGAAAAAACCCTTCATAAAAGACAGAAAAATTACAATGGGGGGGGGGGGGGGCACTAACACACTGAGTGAGGAATGAGGATGATTAACCAATATACCAGGAGGAGCCCATTATCAAGACTGTGGAAATATCACATCACGTAAATAAGGCCTATGCCCATGACAGAGTGCTTAGATGCACGGGATGAGGGCTGCTGATCCTACAGCTGCAATGGGCATATCAGATGGAGCACAGACAGGGCTGCCTTTCATCTCACTAAAAACATAAAACGTCTCACAGAGATGGCTTCAGAACTTATCTACACGTGTGTGGCATCTCAACCCACTTAAGATTCAAAAAGAGTGTACCCAAGCCTGATTGCCCAGATGTCTGAAAACAGATACTGCTGTTTTGTGGAAGGTATTTTGCCATGGTACCTTAAATTAGGGCTACAGTTTGATATGCATCACAACAAATTCCTTTTAAATTGTATGTGCCCGGCACATGAACACATTTAAGTGTTTTTAGCGCTGACAAAGTTGTGAGTTTGCTTTCAATTAGTGAAACTTCAAAACAGTTCAAGTCACGTGTTGCCATAAATGTTGGTAATATATGACTGTATGAATGAGCTTGCACCACCCTACTAATGAGATCTTCTATGCATTTCCAAAGTGCACACAGTACCGCCAAATAAACATGTGAAACTTAGCCCAAGACGCATGCAGTTTGATACTGATAAACAGGTGCTGAAGGGGGAACCGAGGGGGCCATGTGTGCCCCGAGCAAACAGAGACCACTATCACCAATGCACCATGGAAACCCCCCCACCCCCGCAACCCTAAGTCTATCACCTACTACCACTACCTTTTCCTAGACCAAAAAAGCATGTGAAAAGGTGCACAACCATTCTCTTCACATATTCTGTATGCACAAGCAACTAAAATGCCACCGCCCTAAACGCGCTGACATTTCACATCGTGCAAATGGACATGATTAAGCATTCTGGGAAGTCCATTATAGCCTGCATCCCCCCAGCCAGTGCCTGTCCCAAAAAACCTGTGTGTTGCTGATGAATTCTTAGGTTGCTAACATGCTTGCTAAATGTCTTTGCTCCAGGATACGGAGTCATTTAGTAGGTTAAGGGAAAAGCAGCTTGATGAGAGGCCATAAAAATCACCATCCTTAACCACTCCGTTAATTATTATCCAACCTGTTCTCTGGTTATTGGGGTCAACCTGTAAAACACTTACAGCGCTACAAACCTCAGAATGGCCGTGTTCCCTCCACTGTGCGCATCCGTGAATCCCACCCACGCCTGAAACACTGTGGACACAGTGGCAGCACTGCATGATGGGAATGAGCTTGATGTATGTTACGCCTCATGGACCAAAAAGCACCTTTTGCTCAGCAGTGTAAAAGGCTTCCCAGCAGAAGACAAACAGGAAATTCATCTTCGGGCCTCTTTATTTTTGCATGTGACAGCGGAGGGTGTAAAGGGAAGGTCGGGGGGGGGGTAGAAGAGATGTCTGCGCACATAGACAGGAAGCTGCAAGTGCCCCCCCACCCTGCTGCAATTCGTTCTGCCTGTGCTGCTGCTCTTCCTTGTAGGGTGGGGCCTAACTGCAATCAGTACAGCTGGCTTCAGTATGCCTCCAGTGGTGTGAAATGGAGATGTTTCAGGTTTTAGCCATCTCAGAGCAAGCAATTCAGTCTGGAGGCACAGGTACAGCCTCTTTTAAGCCTGTCTCCTCTACCATCTACCTTGGAACTGATGACTCATCCTAAATGTTAGCCCATCCCTTAGGCTACAAAGAGGAGGTGTGCAAGTGAAGTTAGAACAAAGTGTGGAATCCCCCTGAAAAGTATGGCATAGGCAAAGCCTTCTGCTCAACATCCAGTGTCTCACTACACACAATTTTGGTCTGGGAGTAAGCCTAATACTTTCCTATTATTTCACCACGTGACTGGTGTCATGCTGAGAGCAGATTACCCTTCACTTCAAATGATGTGCAGCTGTTTTGACACAAACTCTTAACGGTCTCCTCGATTTTTATTTTCAACTACTTTCTTACTTAACTACTTTCTACTAATTACTAACTTATTTTCTGTTTTGATTTCTGTTTTCTGAGAAAAGTAATGATATAGCTACAGAGCTTAAAAAAACAGGGGGGGAGGGCATTGCTAAGAAAATTTGCATGTTAACGTCAATCCATTTCTAATTGTTTTGCTTGAAGCTTTTCCCCGGTAACCCTTGCCATATGGGGTTGTGCGCCTTACAAAAAACGAGGCTAAATCCAGAGAGAGAAGAGAGTACTATTTTAACTCACACTCGGCCTAAATATTAGCCCTTACAAGTCTGCTGCTCAAGTTCGGACTGTCCGCCAATAAATCACGTATCAGCTTTAACGGCTTTGGTTCTAGGCCTGAGTCAGGTACTTAAGAGCAATGGTAGACGCAAGCCTAGTCAAATTTCTGAAATTCAGGAAATTGCAAGAATTGCATTTATTCCCCCCCTTTACTAACAATGCCGATAAAGAAAACTGAAGAAACATGACCTTTAAAAAACAGGTTCCACCTTGTTGCATTCCTGAAGTAGCTGACAACTGCGTTTGACGAGGCGAGTCTACGGAAACTGGGGACTGATGCTCGAGTGGTGCCTCTAGGAGTCAAAATTCTTAACACACACAAAGCAGAGGTGCAGCATTCATCCGGAGGAGACTAACAGCTTGCAGTGGATGAGCCGAAATGGTTCTGCGCCTGCCGCTAGCGCACCTTACTCTTCCCTTAACCACTCCGCTCCCTGCTCCACACGCGGAGCCAAGCAAACAAATATACTGCAGTCTAAACAAAACAGGAGTAAAAACCAGTGACTTGGATCATTTAAAGTATAAATTAACTTAAATCTACCCTTCACGTTCCAGAAACGACTGCTGCACTGCCAAGAGCTCGTCGCTCAGTCTGCAATGAAGCGCAGTGATGCAGCCGATTCGCTGGCATGCATGTCTGTCATGACAGCCGTCTGCTTCCACTCACCGGTACATGGGAGAACATGACATGCAAGCATGCCAGCTCCGGAGAAATTAGCATTCGCATCTGAGCAACCATTACTCTTCAGTTATCTGGTTGTTTATGCATGACAGTACTACACAGCTATGCGACTTCATAATGCCCCTCAATGTAATTTAGTTAGCTTATTACAATTCATGAAAACTAATTACTCGAGTATATTATGATCAAAGCATATCACATGTTTCACTGCAACCTTTTAATGCCATAAGTAATCAAAGTGAGCCCAGACCCAGTAATAATTATTTCAGCTGAATGGAAATAAAAAGCCCAGTGTGGCTGTAACATTCTACAGCTAATGGATTTATTAGTTACTTATACAAACCTGATTCTCTCTTCAAGAGAATCTCTCATTCAAGATGAGTACATGCTAGCGCAGGGAAGAATCTAATCAAATTTAGATTTAAAGCAGGTCTTGAGATGAAGAGCTTGGAAAAAATGCAGTTTCCTTTTTACACATATTGACCATTTAAAAAAAAAGGTTTGATTACCTCCCAAAGGCCTCATATAGTTTGTTAGTTGGTCAACACGTACCACCTGGAACGTGATTTTGCTGTCTAAAAATACCAATTCCGGGTTAACAACGGAAAAACAACATCTATGAAAACATGGCACCAATGTAGGTCTGTCTCACTGTGAGGAGCCTGAATTCACTGCCGTATTCAGCGTGCAAGAGTGAGCACACACCATTTACCTTTAATGGCCGGATTATTCTAGGAAGTGTAAACAAACAAAATCAGGACACAACTGCTGGGCCATGCAAAATAAACATTTCTCTGACTCACCATCGACACCGACTACAGGACAGAGGTACCATTCTCCCTGCTGAGCCGCTGTCTGATGGAAAAGACCAATCATGAAGGGCAGAAGCTGGAAGAGCTAGAAAAGATACAATCTCCACACTCCACAAAATGGAGCATCCTTGTGTGTTGGGCCTGGGATGTGGGTGCTTAAACCCCAGAACAGGACCTCAGTTGCTCCACTTCCCCTCGAGGCTGCACCAGGCCAGACTGTGAGAATGCCCATGCTTCGACAGACTCTATCCTGCTGTGCCTCAATGCACTCACCCAGCCTGTGTTGTGGGCGCACACTGTAAACCATCTTCCTCCATTTACAACATGTTACAAAATCTGCTATCAGCTGTTCTAAAGCAAGTACATCAGCCCAATGCAGACTGCTGGCAGATCGATACAGTCCCCCCCACTGCAGCGCTGTCAAATTCCTGCCTTACTGCACCACCACTTTCATGATTAAGCAGGGAAGTACAGTCTCCCTCAGCCTCTTTTTACGTCCAGTCCATAGCCTGTCAGTCCACTCCGAGCAGCAGGCAATGAGAACTCACCCGTATTGCTGGTCTACATCCATTTCTCACTGTGAGGACGAGCGAATGAAGTACAACGGAAACCTCGTGCACACATGGAGGGAGTGACACAGAATATGACTTGAAGGAATATGAGCGAATAAAAGTGACCCAGCTAACCATCTAGTACACTGCCCTCTGTTTAAAACACAGCCTTAACACAGCAGTGTGCCTGCCGTGGCTCCCAGTTTGTAATGCAGCTGTGAGATGCAGCCCCCTCATTACAGACACCTGTAACAGAGGAGGTATTTTCCTTGGAAATGCCAGAACCGCGCGTCTCCAAGAGAAGCAAACAGCCAGCTAGCAAACTTACAGGGGATATTTACTTACCTTGAATTGCTTTACTGCCTAAGTGCCACTGCAGGCCTCGCTTTCTTCACCCCTACAGAGGACTTCCCCGAAACCCTTACTGTTTCAAGGTCATCTCATTCTTTGATAATTTCAGCCACAGTTCCTCTTCCACACTGACCTTATCTGAGACATCTGTCTCAGACAAATCTCAACACTCTTATCGCAAGCTCTTTACCCTTTGTCAATCACCAGGGGCCATTTTACCCATATCTGAACATTCTTGAGTGGGTTTACACCAGTAAAAAAAACTTGAATGTGTGAATATGATCTTCAAATGCCAGGTATTAGGTCACAGTAGAAGAACACTTGAGTAGATTTTGTGCTGTGGCCTTGTAACATTGTCCAGAAAAAAACCCAGGGTTGTGTACATGGACTTTGGGCAAAAAGGGTAATGTCAGGTCAGTAATGATGTGGTATTAACCCTGCACACCAAAAAAAAGTGTATACTCCCATCAGTGACCCATAAATGTAACCCACTGGGTCAAAGTGTAAGCCCTGCAGCTGAATTTTCATTATTTGTTTCCTACTTTCAATGTGGTTCAGTACTGTGGAATCACACTTACATTTATCAAAGTTATGCAATACAGCTAGTATTAGCAGACCAATGTAGGGCAGAGTGGACAGGGTTCATACATATGTAATTAAAAACCTGAAGCATTTCCATTTACAAATTTTAGCGAGTGCTAATGTTTCTGAATTGGATCCAAATATGTATTTTATACAAGTTCCTGGAAATAGTTATTCGCCAATAACTGCCTCCTTCATACCAGTTCTTAAGGACAGTTATTTACCACTTTGAAGAAAGCAGTGCTCCAAGAATAAGTATATCCCTAAAGACATGACTCACTTCCCTGTCAAGATAAAGGCCCGGGCAGACGCATTCTATTATCGCCACCTTTTTTCCATCATCCAGTACCACAAAATGGGCCCTCAACACAGCCAAACGAAAAGAGGGTTCACACCTCCACTACAGCACAATCAGGGAAAAGTCATTCTCTGCCGCACTGCCCTCCCCTCAAACCCTGGGAACGACTGGATGTACGTGTAGGGTGACTAACAGCTTCAACTTCACGGACCGCTTCAAGCAGAGAAGAAAAGAGGGCATGCCCTCAAACCCAGGTGTGGCGTGTACTCACAGCGAGACGTGGCGCTGCTCGATGTCCACTTTGGTCAGCTCCTCCTCCTCCACGTCCGTCTCGCCACCGGAGCTGCTCTCGGTGGCGTCCGAGTCGAAGGCGCTCTCGGCCGCGTGCAGGTTGGCCGTGCCGCTGAGGGAGAGCCGCTCCAGCTCGCCGGGCACCGAGCCGCCCCTCAGGAAGCGGCCCAGCCCGTCCTCGGTGCCGGGGTCGCTGGCCGCGCGCCACAGCGCGGCCTCTGCCTTGCGCGTGAGCACGGCCGGGCTGCGCTGGCGCAGTGCGTCCAGGCTGGGCAGCTTGCTGAAGGTGGTCTGCAGGAAGCCGCCCAGCTGCTGCTGCACGTGCCGCTCCACCTGCTTGGCCTGCACCACCTGCAGCCGCTTGCGCAGCCTCCGCAGCCGGCCCTCGATCTCGCCCTGCCGGCTCTGGCTCTGCAGGGTCCTGTCCCTTACTTCGGCGTCCGGGGTGCTGAGTGCCGGCTGTGGGTCGCACGCCGGAGAGGGGGTGACGCTGTCCTGCCCGCCGCAGCCCACTCCCTCCACGTTCGCTGTTCGCGACGGCCAGTCGGCTCGGTCGTCCATTTTCACTCCCGGGCACTCTGGTGTGGGGACCGGATGGCCCCCGGGTGACGCGAGGGTTGTGGCGGAGGTGGCAGATGCAGCGGGGGCCGGCTGATCCGAGTCGTTGGCCGCGGTGGGAAGAATCCCCGCCAGTGACGGCTGCTGCTCCGCTCCTCCTTTGAGCAGGATGCGGCTGGCAGAGTCCGTTCTGGAGATGCCGGAGTCGGCCTCCCGCAGCACCTGGGGCAGGGACTCCTGGTCCGTAGGAGGCCTGCCCCCGTTGACCGAGGCCACGTGGCCCCTCTCCACGCCCGGCCTGGCCAGCTTCTTGGCCAGGCCGTTGACCGGCGCCTGGGGTGGCGGGGGCGTCGCGGGCATCGCAGGCTGACCGCTGCCACTCATGAGGTTCTTCAGCTGCTCTCCGGAGAGCTCCAGAGTCTGGTGCTTCCTAGGCAGGAAGTCAGTGCTGGTGAAATAGGAGTTGGGCAAGATGCCGTGGGTCTTCAGGACCGACTGCTTGATGAGGACGCCTTGCAGCTTGAGGGACTCCTTAGTGGAGGGCACAGAGGTCACATCAGAGCACAGATAGGAGGCCACCAGCGGCTGCAGCTTGCCCAGGGGGGTGGGGGCCGCTTCGTCGTGCTGCTGCTCCTCCTTCTTGCCGCCAGGCCGGAAGTCGAGGGAGCGCTCTTCGCCGGAGGACACCAGGGCCTTGCGCTTGACAGCGCCGTTGCTGGAGATGATGATGTTGCTGGCGTTGCTGTTGTTTTCCACGCTGCCCGGGGAGAGGGTGGAGGACGGGGGAGCCAGTTTGAAGCGGATGTGGTGAGCTTCGGCTGGCGCGTCGGTAAGAGCGGGCGCCATCGCAGCCATGCAGTGCAGAGAGGCAGGCGCGGCGGCCTCTCCCAGTGCCGAGGCCAGAGGACAGCCTGTCGGGGGAGAGGGGGAGACACCGTCAGACGCTCAAGCAGCACAGCACCGCACGGGACAATGCAGGTACCATGCTGCACACCAACGCCGCAGCACAGCAAGACACAATGCAGGCACCATACAAACGGTTTATACTTCAGTACACTATGTTCTCAAACAGCATGTATCAAACACCTATTCTGATGGCTAATGAAAGTTAATGGCAAACGTATTAAGCCCACACGTACTCTGATTCCTAATTGCCAGCTACCTCCCTCGACACAGCATATGTGCATAACTAATTTCTTCACATAATTCTGTTGCTTTACATTGTTATGGAAACAGTGAGCTTACGACAAGCTGATGGATACGAACACTTGCAAAAGACAATATCCATTTTTATTCAAATGAGTAGCATGTGAATGCTGTGCTGAAAGGGTCCATGGCAACATGCCAGGATCGGCCTCATGATCAGCTCCAACTATGATCGCATTCCCTCAAAGCGTCTAGCTCTTTGAGGCGAGAACACACAGTACAGATGAGCTTGCAGGTGGTGGAACCATCTTTATCTACATGCAGACGAGAGGAGAAACCGCAGCTGACGGCTCCATCCAGGCACGGCGCTCGTTCATTCACACTTTCAAAATGGCAAATTACGCAAAGCATAGGGCCTGAGATACCGCATGGGTGACGAACAGAATCTTGAGCTAAGCACACACTTCTATTTATATCAGATCAACTGCGGCTTGTCACTTCTCCTTAGCTCCTTAAAACAGAACCACGCAATTTTATTATGGCGTATGGGCTGGATTAGGTCACTCTTCTTCAGAGCAGGTATCAGATACAGCTGTTAATACTATTTCTGCTATGCACACACAAATTTCAGGTGGAGTAAGGAGGCCTATCAGCCACGTGTCTGTGCTGCAACATACTTTGTGTTATCAGCAATCAATTTGCTCCCCGTCTCACGCAATCCTGTATTCACCACCAGTAGAGTCCACATGAGTTGTAAGGACAGTCAGTGTCATCCAGTGGGCGATCTGAGGGGGGATGAGAAGGGATGCTATCCCCCCTTGTTAGCAAAATGACCAAAATGTAACCCCCCTCTCCATCCCCTAGTTAGTAGCAGAGAGAGTGCTGCGTGTGCATCTGCCATCCCCCCTGTTAGAAATGAACAAATCACCTACTGGCGTCATCACAAATTAAACACTTCGATTCAAAACACTGCTGAACCTGCAGCATGTACACACATTATTTCAGTAACATTTATTTAAAAAAAATGTAATCGTCATACCGTTGTCAGTTCTAGCAATACCCACTAGGTGGTTGCCACTTGTAATCAAAAGAGCAAGACTCAATTTACATTACATTCATATGCAGTTCACTCATGCACACCTTAGCAGTGTGTAGACCACTTCCACACCATGACACACTTACAATCCTATGGGGGCCTTCAAGGAGTTCAGTGAAGGAGGGAACAAATGCAATCCCCAATACTTCATTTCATGTCAGTATATTCATTTCACCTTAACTGACCTTGCTAGCCATTACTTCATAGGACAAACACTCAACCTCTCCTCTTGATGGGCAACAGACATGAGACAAAACCATAGAATGCCAAGTGCCAAAATGCAAGCATCACCACAACGCAGTTAGAACAACAGAACAACACTGCACTTTAAACTGAGATGCCCATGCATGCTTGTGTGGGTTTCTTCTCCCTCGAGGATAAGCATTTCTCCTCAGAATCCACAGTAAATGTACTTGGCTGTTTAGCATCCAACAACTCAAACAATACACTGATAGCTACAACCTTGAAAAGATACATACTGGCATGCACCGTTCTGCTCCCAAACAGACTGCATTCATTTATAATTAAGGGAAAAAAAAATAAAATATGCATGCATGTGCTGACTGGACTGCAACCATTTAATTTTCCAGAAACATCTGCATTCAAAAAGGAGAGAAAGAGCTCCATTCCACATGTCATGCTGTCACAATGTAAGTATTTTAAGTCTACATAACATCAGGGGGGGTTCAGAAAATTATATTAACTCATGCAAAGACAGCTGGATAAAACTATGACCAATAAGAAATCCACATCCAACTCTGCAAGTCAGATTCCAACTCAATTCAGATTCTTAAATCAAAAGGTCACAGCATCTCCACTGTAATGACACAGCATGCAAACTGTAAACTAATGCTCTAGTTCCTGCTTCATTGTTGTGTCCTTACAAAAAAAAAAACCCAGGCAAGATTTCCTGCTTTTATTCTTTATTCAAGACAGACTATGGTAACATCTTTGCAATCTTTTAACAAAGCAATTTAGATATTGGGAAAAATCCTTCACTGAATATGATTCAGAAACGTGTGTTCAACAGTGCTGACAATCTGTGAATTTCCAATTCAAAAGGGATTAAGTGATTTGTGTGCAGGTATGTAATATGTAGGCATGACACCCTATAAGGATGATACATGTCAACTCAGACTGATTCATACAAGTATAATGCAGCTACACTGGATATAATTAATGGATTTCTAATTTTGTACCGTTTTATGTGATTATTTGCCTGAACTCACAACAATGCTGGCAAAATAAATGGCCCCTAACAGGACCAATCTACAATCCAAGTGACACAAATATGGTGTAAGAATATTATACAAAGTAGTAGCTCAAAGAATGGTAACAATTAAAAAGATAAGACCAGACATTTATGCAGGAGCTTGCAAAGCTGTTCTGTCAGTAGAGCCTGGTTCAACAGGGTCACTGATACAGGTAACATACTATGCATGCACTTTCCCTACAGTTTACTTTGATACAACATAAATAGTTAAAAAATTCAGGTACGGGTTATCTTAAACAGGCTTAGTCCAGCTGCTGCATGTCTCCAGAAACTGTGTAATTTGTAAATTGTATAACTTTATTTCGACTAAAGCATGTATCGGGTATAGTGACTTCTAACGCGCTACATAAACCTCTACAACTCGTTCCTACCCAGTAATGGTCAAAAAGTACACACAGTGAATTGACAGAAAAGGCAAGGTTGCATGAACAAGGTCGAGCAACAACAACAGTGGTGTCACCTATTTCTGTGTACTTTATACAATAATTCAAGTTCAAAAATGTGGCCAAAGGCATCTGCTTCATGAAACACCTATGCTTTCTTAGTGAAGCTTTCCTTTCTCTGTTAAAACTCAAAATGATATTGAGACTCTAGAGGCACTGTACTGAAACCCAGCTTCCTTAGTTTTTTCCACATCACAGCTCATCGAGAACATTATACTTCAACGGCAATCACACTAGCTCAGATTCAGCGGAACATCAGTTGCCCGGTGGTTTGTGTCACATTTACACAAGCCCTAGCTATACTTGAGACTAGGCAGCTCACTTTCACAAGCGGTACTGAATCTACGTACAGGGATGAACGGGAGTAGGCGTTTTTATTGTAGCACTGTGGAATGATGAATCAGGATGTTTTCATTTGCACATGCCCTCTATGAACAAAGTGCAGCAAAAACAGGCCTTTCCGTTTTATTTTATTAGTGTTACTGCAAAACATTATAAAATGAAGTCAAAAGTTGTTTCTTGCCTTGAGAAAACGGGGTTCTTACTGCTGCTAAAATAAGCAGTACAACAATCATTTTGTAATCATCTGAGTTTTAGTAAATTCCAAGCCATCTTTCACATGGAAAATTGCCATAAGGTTGCACACGATAAAAAACAACGCAAGAATTCATCTGCTGTGCTACATAAAAGCTGCCACAAAGGAACAGAGCGAGGCTTTACACGTATAAAATCAACTGACATTTTTATTACCTTGCCCCTAAAACTTTGGAATTGGCAATTGATCATGCACAGCTCACCACTACATCTCCTGCAAAAAGTACAAGAACAGCTGAGCAAAGTGCTCTTTAACAATACACCAGCAGGCAATGCTAACCACTATTACTTACACAGCGCGGGACGGGAGAACCCATCCCCCATCCCTCACGGATGACAACTGGTAGCTGTAGCCATGGACTGAACTCTCCACTTTGTGGTAGAATCATACAATTCATCACTAGCCTCAAAATGACCAATCATACACTGATAATGCAATAACTCAAAAAATACTTCGAGAGTTCTGTCAACGATGGATTTATTAGATGTAAAGAGCAGTGTGGAGCAGTGGTAACAAGCTGAGCTTGTAACCAAAAGGTTGCTGGTTCTATAGCCCACTGGTGCACTGCTGTTGTACCTTTGGGAAAGGTAGCTAAACCCCACAGCGTCTGCAAAATGACAGTAATGTAAGGTATAAAAAAACACAGTAAACATCTGCCTCCTGGTCACAGTCAGCAAAGACATAACATACACTGGAACTACAGGGCTCAACCCTGTAAGACAGGCAGAAATTAAATGAAAGCGCATGATATATCCTAGAGCTGGCATATTTTGCTCTGCCTAAGACCAAATGTAGCTAGCAAGAACCTGGCATAAGTAGCAGCTTTAGGCGAGGAATGAGGACATCAAAACATTTCATTAACTGGAAGAAGTGGGGATGGTGTAGGGTGTAATATTTCAGGAGGATGTTTATTCTCATGGGGGAGGTCTGGCTGAGCACATCGGTGAGGATGGGTACTGGTGGATAAGACAGCACCCTTCTCAGAGGTAATGTTCCAGACCACCCAGCAGTCAGCACTGCAACACCGCTCAGGCAGAATCACTGCTACACACGCTCAGGCATGGACTACCGAAAACAACATTCCCTGACAGAACACGGAGCTTCAGACCAACCACTGTGCGACAAGGGATGGAATTCACAGGAGGTAGCCAGTCAGGACACATGGCATCAGAAACGTAATCCTTTAAACTGGGCACAAGAAAAATGGTCATTTATTTTGACAATTCACGACAAATTCAAGTGGAATTAAACACAAAACTTGCCCCGGGTGCCAATTCATACTTTAGCGTGCATTCAAGTCCTGTTGTGAAAAACAAACCCACTTCCATACAAATCAAGAGTCCTCACCTTGCAGCGTTATGTATCCTTACTACTCGGCTCTCTGGCACCAAATCACATTTTCTGATCTCATTTGCAACAGTAGTCAAACCACAAGCTAGCAACACTGCACTTGGTAGACAAGTGGAGAACCAAGACAACCTACAAACAATGAAGCAAAGCAAGAGCTAGCTAATTTGCTTCTTAAGTGATTTTACGGTAGCTCAGACTGACACAAAATTTTATGCCACTCATTCCCAGATTTTCCTAGTTCACGCAGTTTAAAGTTTAAAGAATGCACTAACAGATATAACAACTGCACATATACAAGAACTGCATCATTTCAACTTGGTCGTTCCATTTTGAGATGAAAAAGCACTATGTGGGTAAGTGAAGTAGAAGTATTGAGTACTGGCCATGTGACCTATTTGTGGTTACAAACCTCATATGGGACTAACTGATACACTTGCCCTGAGTGACTGCTGAAAGACCTGCACACATAGCAAATATGTGAAGATGTAAGGGATAAGACTGGAGGACAGCGACTTGCAAAGCAGATGTATTACAATGCATACATATGTCAAAGGGTATTCACAGAGAAAATGCTTTTCACTTAAGACACCTTTCCAGCATATAACTACAGAAACCATTCTACACTGTTTTTTCCATCCCTGTCACTGCATTCCATTTAAAATCATCTCCTCTTCTCATACTGACCTTTGCTTCCCACAATTAAATATTACACAGCCATGCACTCACTGCAACAGGTAGCATGACAGGGCAGAACATGCAGCCCTATTGACCCTCAATTGGCCATGCTATTCTTCCAGGACAGTGTCACGCAATGCTAGCAATTTTTCAGACCTTTGAAATGCACCATACTGATGGAGTTCAACAAAGGCTGCTCAAAAAGCTTAATCAAAAGGCAGGGCATGATTGTGCTCAAATCTGAACCTTTTAAATGGAATAATGAATGCGCATGTTCACAAATTCATTCCCAAATCGGAGTAATAAGAGTGGACTTGCTGCGGTGAAATGTTGTCCGTTAACCCACTATCAGAGATCCATGCTGCGCAGCAAAGCGCTGCGTGTCTGCAGACAGCCGCAGACTTTCATTGGGGGAGAAGGAGAAACTGTAGCCCATGCCCTGAGCCAGGACTGTGAAGTGACTCCACAGGAATGCCAGGCTTTTACACGGCGAGACAGTAGGGAAGTCTAATGCAAAATCAGCCAAGTTACACTGTGTGTCCAAGCAGCGCGCAACGCTTACTCTGCAATGTGGTTGTCTGGCTGGACTACCAGTTATCAGATATAAACAGACAATATGGTTGTCATGCTTTATTTGCTGCATATTTGATCCATCTCCCCCAATTTGTTTCAGTTGGTGGATCAAATTAATTTATTGTTCTATTTTATTACAATATAAGCAAACTTTAGGTTCTTCTCTCTTGGCTAATAAGACTTTATAGGTATATAGGTATAAAACAATAGCCAGTCATCTGAAGACTGTTTCAGGGGAAGAAAATTTGAGGCTTGCAGATTTCTCTCCTCATATTCAATCCTCTTCTTTACAATACAAATCAAGGTCACAAGGTGGAAATTTCCTGAAAAATTAACAAGGGGACACTGTACATTTAGGTTCTTTCTGGACAATTAGCCTTCATGAGTATGGAAGTCACTCTGGACAAGCATGTCTGATAAATACATGTAATGTAATGTAATGAGTAGAGAAAATCATACCATGCCCGTGCTACTTTCCCTGTCAGAGATGTTATCTGACTGTAAACAACCTTTTGAATTTTTGCATGCGTTTCTGAAATATTAACAATGCCTGAGCCAATTGGCAATCTACCTGGCTAGAAATAAAACCCAAATAAAAGATAAGGTACCTATGGTACATACATTTTGATAAAACATACAAGAAAAAAAATACAATTTGTAGCTAGCAAGGACTTTGTCAGTTGACAAGGCTGAGGACAGAGTATTGCTGAGAAGAGCAGGTTGTCCCTGAAGAGAGAGAGTGTGTGTGTGTGTGTGTGTGTGTGTGTGTGTGTGTGAGTGTGTGTGTGTGTGTGTGTGTGTGTGTGTGTGTGTGTGTGAGTGTGTGAGTGTGTGAGTGTGTGAGTGTGTGAGTGAGAGAGAGAGAGAGTGCGCAGCATAGAGGCGGCGGATCTGAAATATGTACTCCAATTAGAGTGTCTGGGTATTGACTGGTAGTACTACTATCCAATTAAAGTGGAAATACAAACTCAATAAATTAAAGAAATGCACCGAGAGGGGAAAAGTTTACAGTTGTTTGTTTATTTCAGATTTTTGTTTCCAAGATAGGCAACACGAAATGGCCACTAAACGGTCTTTATCCATATCAACTGGTTGCCCCAGGCAACCGTTAATGTCAAGCCCTTGGTCCAAGGAAATGGATGTCACTGGAATTCTGGATGTGTGCACCCAAGAAGATGTCCACATTGACAGAGAAGCCAGAGGAAGATGAAATAGCAGTAGCCGAAGTGGCACACCACACTCTAATTACAGAGAACATTTCCCCATGAACAGAAGCGTAGATTAAAGGAGGCATCCTGCAGGTCTTCCAGGTCTCCTTTTTTCAATACTTTGCTGAAGTGGAAACTCTGATCTGAGAACCAAAGGCTGGCATTAGCTGTGCACAATAAAATTACTGCCGTCTGCTATTCATGAAATCCTGAATCCTCTCATTTTCAATCATGTAAAGCCAGTGATAAGACATCCAAAACCTGCCGGTAAGTGTGGTAGCACTCTGGTGAGAACCAAGACAAGGTTCACCAAAACTATGAAAGAATCTGAGATGCACACCTTTACCAACGCAACCACACGTTCATGCAACACCCACGGTATCATGTCAGACTCAGACTACAACAACATACGCTACACCTTGACGTCCACAAGTCTGACCAAAGACAATGTGCTGACTTAAAATGTCACTCCCTCTTCAGTTCCACAGAAAAGAGTGATCTAGGCCCATGTCTGTGACAGTGGAAGTCATGGAGCTTTAATGTTCCATCCACATTTGCTCAAGTTAAAATATCTGTTAAGAACCATTAAATGGCCTTTCAAATAGTAACAATGGCTTTTTTGAGAGAAAAAAAAAAGTGACTAAAATGTTTAACTAAAAATAGGAATTTATTCATTTATCTGGAGGGTTGACAAACCCACACATATAATGATCTGCCCAGTTCAACTGGAAATGGAATACCATGTTGACATGTCTGTAAGGCCATCCACTTGTGACCATGTGGCTGTATGGAGACTGCAACATTAAACTGAGACATTGGTGATAATCCATTGAAACTCACAGCTCAGAAAATGGCAGTGTGTCAGGACAAAGTTCCTTTCCAGCTGGCCAGCCAGGAAACGGCACAAGGTGGGATCCCCAAAAGCTGGCGCTCAAGCAACACCCAGTGCATTGCAAGTGGCCCCCACAGCAACTACTCGCAAAAAATCCAATGGCTGTCAAACAGCCGTTCTCATTGGTCAGCACCAACCCTGAGAACTCCCTGAATTGAATGTACTCTATGATGGACTCTATGAACTCCAAGACAAACAATCACCCTCATAAACACAAACTGATCACAACCACTTGATCACAGCCTCTTGTTCATACAAGCAAATATAAGTACGACTCTCTTTACAGAGAGATTTCATCCACTCAAGGCCTAACCAGCAGCAGGCTGATGCACAAGTCTGCACTTTTACAGTCTGTCACTTTGAACTAACTGCAGAGGTGTTCTGTAATTACATTCGTCTACAAATTTTCTTTGTGACATTTTTGTTTTACTCGTAGTAAGGACCTGTTTTCATTCAGTCTAAAATGGATGAAACCACTGGGTGCTTGGGACTTTTATTCTGTTTGGAACATGCAAGAAATTACGGCGCTCTCACTGCATCAAGTCCAAACAGAGGTGCACTGAAAGGTGCTTTATTTCTCTCATGACGGAAGAGTGCCCGACACAAAGGCCGTGCATCACTATGTCGGTCACTCTCCCACACAATCTGTACTTGCTCAAAAGAAGTGTCCTCAGATGATGTACTCTGCAAGGAACACTATCGGCTGACATTGTAATGTAATAAGGACATTAATTCTACATGACAGAGTTGATGCAACTGCCTTAACTGAATGGGGAGGAGGGGGAGACACCATACTATGAATTGGCCATTTGACCAGGACTCTGAACAGGAATTTTGATGGCAAGCTGTTGTTAACGTCAAGATATAAATCTTACCCAGCAAGACTGCTCTGGCAACTGGCTCTGTACACTTGATTGCCTTGGATGTCAAATTATATTTCTTGAACAAAACAGTCATTCTGATCTCCATAAAAATGAAAAGGAAAGCTCAACATTGTTCTTTCAAAGCTCATTTTGTCAAAACTCTCTCACAAGTGTCTTAGGTATTCCCGTCTGAGCCAATTCACTGTTCCACTGAAGGAAACAAACCAATTTCACAATCATGACTCAACCGAACACAATGTGCCAGGGTCTGAATATGATGCAAGGTAGGTCTGTGGGACTGGGGAGAAGTCTGAAAAACCAAATTCCAGCATTCACAAAGCCCTTTAGCTCTGAACACATTTATCAGTGATACGAAACTTACTTACTGATATATTTGAGCACTGTGACTTTCTTTTACGTTTAAACGGTTTAAATGATACCCGTATCAATATATTAAAATATACTGTGGGCACCCAAATTCATGAATATGATCAACTTTAATTCAATATTTGTATTTTTTTTTACTAAAGAACAAATTACAAAGAAATGAATGAATGACTTGCATACAATGCATGTTATGAACGCATACAATTCTTACAAAATGCTATTTGAATCAACTCTATGAAAATTGTATGAACATGGATTTCTGTGTTTGTTTTTGTACAATTAAGTGCAGCATTATCATGCCCTGTACCGTAGTGTGACATGTTCAGTACCAAAATACAAAATACACAGACACACAGCCTCCATTGACCGTGTGTAGAGGCCAACCTCTGATGACAACATAAACAGGTGTCAGTGCCTGCCACTCTCCTGACAGCTGCAGCCGGTCTAACCTCTGTGCTACTCCCATGTCTGAAGGACACCCAGCTACAGGGCAGGGGACCCCTCTGATGTTGCCCATGAACTTTCTAAACTCCCACTCTGCCAATTTAAGTCTAGGCGTCTGTGTGTTCATTTCTCAACCTCAGGCCACAGCTTTCCTTCCCTCCACACATTTCCACACTCCTGAGGAAAAAACACAAACCTATCCCACAGACACGCAAAATGTGTACCTCCCACCTCCACCTGAGTGGGACAGAACCATTCCTCCTACCTAAGCCCCACCCCCCCCCCCCCCATTTGAGAAAAAAGTATTCATCTTCAGATGCATGCAAATACTACAATGTCTAATATGGAGGTGTAGCATCACCCATTGGCTGAGATGCAAGGAGAGCGGGATGAGTGGGAGAATTTCACACAGAAGGAGCCCGCAATGCACAAGGAGAACACAGGTAATGACGCACAAGCAAGTCCTGAGTGTACACATCACTGCATCTGCAAATCTTAGACAAATTCATTCATCAAATTCAAAACATGTACGCGGAAACGAGATCACTGATATTTTACAACAGACATTTTACTTGCTCTGCATTAGAGCTAGTTCTCAGGGGAAGAAAATGCAATCAAGTTACTGGAAATTAGTATAACATTTTGATATAGAGCCAGACATCAAGCTGTCTTCATTACTACCAAATGAGTACACTCACAGGGTTTCCTAAATAATACTATAATATGATGCATCCCTATGAATTTTACACTCATGGCCCCATATAAACACATTGTCTATAAGGGAAAACATTGAAGTTTCTCCAAAAAAAAAAACTCATCTGATATCTTTTTTTGCTTTTGCAAAAAGCATTTAAAATTATAAATCTTAACACTGAGACTTCACTATCCACTACTTCATGCTGGCACTCAAAATTCCAATTTTGTCCTTTCAGGATGTCAGTAAATGAAGTGCCTCATAAGAAACTATCAACATAAAAATGCAAAAATGAGAAATCTTACATCTGAACCATTCCATTGTGTTTCTTTGCTTCCAAGATAAACAATACAATTCAGGTTAGACTTAACAGCCACAGACAATTTGTTGACATACTGATTGCCACTTACATTCCACTCCATTGTCTTTGACCACTGAAGAAAAGGGATAAAAAAACAAGCTCTGTAAATAGAAACTATGCTTTGCATCACCAGTGGTACAAGAAACTCATCACAGTCAAGAAAAATTTGCATCTACAACTGTGAAATTAAAAATGCAAACAACATATTTACAACCACCTAATTCATATGCCTACACTGAAGCCCAGTGAATTACTGTCACAACATTATGTTAAAATATTTTCCAACCACTGACCTTCTCCTTTTGCTCCAATGCATGGTCAAAGGGGTGGGATTAATGGAGCACATTCCCCAGACCTGGGAGTTAAGAGGCAGCGTTTCCACACAAAAGACCACAAGTCTGGGGATCAGAGGCCCAAACACTGCGGTGTTCACCCACAGGCCACCTAGATGGCCTCCCATCTTTGCTCACACACACACACACACACACACACACCAAAATATGGCTGAGATGTTGCAAGGGGGTGTGTGCAGCAGATCCAATGGTTCCTTAAAATCTGGGGGAGGCGTGTAAGAGAGTGATTTAGTACCTCTATTCATTAGTTTTACCATACTGCCCAATATGTGGACACGGAGAGGGGGTTAAGTGTCTGATATGTGCCCATGGGCTTATCCCTGTAGATAAAATACACTGCACATGCAGAGACCATTTTAAATGTAGCATATCTTGATGCTTTGTGAAATACAGTCAAAGGCACCCATGCAAGCACACCAAAATAATTTATTTCCAGTATAACCACAATTTGAGGTCATTATGTAAGTGTAAACATCCATTTATATATGAAGTGATCAGACTTTGTATTTATTTGGTGAGGGGGGTCAGAAAATACATGCCAAAACTGTAGAGAGTAGACCCAAACAAAAAAAAAAAAAAGTAAAAACAGCCGAATAATGCAAATCTAAGCAACTACCTCCAGTTAAACAAGCACGCTGTCCGTAACCTAGCACATACTAGCCTACATAGGTACCATAATCGGGTTAAAGTTCAATGTAGGCAGTTCATTTACAAAACCATTGATTTAGAAGATTATACTACCCACAACGAAGACCAAAAGCGTACAAGTCTTTACAGGATTTAGCTAAACATAAAATACTGGTCAATACGAGCCTTGCTGGTGTGTGCAGTGCCGAGTCAGAACTTAACAGGTATTATGTAATTCACCCAGTTATAGAAAACTCCCCCTTACTCTTAAACAAATCAGATTAGTTTTTGTTGTCCCTGGACGTCAGAAGTTGGACATATGAAATGCCCTGGGCGATGAACCAGTGTAACAGTGAACAAGTAGCAAGCTGGTTAGTTAAAGTAGCTTGCATTCGTTGTAAAAGCCACAGGCGAAACTAATTTCGAATCACCCTCGTTCCAACAAGGTAGATAGCTAGCTAGCTAGGCTACACGACAGCCCCAGGAACAGAGACTCGCTTAGCTCCTTGCTAGCTACTGATAAGATACTGTTTTAGCAAGCCAGTTAGCCAACGAATAGAGGGAAAAGTGGCGCCTGAAAACGAATGCGCCATGAACACTATTACACAATAGAAAACCAACGTACTTTGAAAGACACGACTAGCTGTCCAAGTTAATATCTATCTGTCTAGCAGCGGGATAGTTACAAGTTTATAGCGACCCGATCCCTTTACAATATTTACGTTAAATTAACACCACTAAGGGTTTACTACCCAAATGTCCACTGAGCACAAGACAAATCTCAATCAACTTTAAAACGTGAACAGTAAAGAACAATGTAAAATCAACTTGCTAACGATATTTGTTTAAAACCCTTTTTCGACAGCATTTAGCAAGTATTTAGCCAACTAGACAGCGTTGTTCCAGTATCTGGTTAGCTAACAGTATAAATATAAACTATCTAAGTTAGTTGGCTAACAGTAAGGTAACTGTCTACCACCTTAACTAACTAGGTACCCTTTGTCATTAATACAATGTGTAGTGAGCCAACATACTGAGCTCGCTGTTTCGCTACAAGTCATGATCGGTTTTTGAAAGCCTTGCTTGCTTGTTAACGTGCTAGCGTTTGCGTTTCAAAATGCGAGACAGTAAGTAGCTAGATATCTTGCCAGTATTCACATGTTTATCTTGTATTATCGTCCTGGTAATTTCACGTGGGTGGACAGTTTACCTATGGTAATCGGAAAATAAAAATGTTCGCAAGTAATTGTACAGTCGCTGGCTAGTTAGCTAGCGGGCTACGTTTCTATATCTGGTATAGGCAGCTAGCAAGAAAGCCACATTTAATATAGCACTCAAAACAGTTGCTATATAGCTAGCTAGTTATATCAACTAAGATAACACAAAATGGGTGTACAAACGCAAGTTATTTTGATTACATTTTAAAGTTAGCTTTTATGTTGTATTAAAGTAACCAGCAAGCTGGCACCCAGCCTAGCTAGCTAGCTAACAAAGAAAAAGGAGGAACCTACCACGTGATGAGGCAGAGTCCCGGGGAATTTCTGCAACAATTCCCCGCAGTTCGAAGGAAAATAAAAAGCAAGGAACTAAAATGCACCAAGAGTTAATCAAAAAGGGACAATCCCTTCCTTTCCAGTGGAACCCGTTTCTCAAACACTCCGTTGTCAGCAACCCCGTGTTGCTCTTGTCTCGTAATCACGAAATGGGCGAAACAACAACGAGTAAGAAACAGACTTCGCTAGCTAGCTAATGTTGTAGAACGAAAAAAGGAATCCTTTCCGGCCTGACTGTTTTCGGATGTCAATAGTTTCCCACTTTCCTTTATTCCAACCTCGTTCTCGATGACGTCTGGTTATATTTACTAGGTTTATCTTGGTTATTTTTTGTTGTTCTGGGAGAGCGACGCTCGGAAAATGGCGGCTCGCTCCTCTCCCTCGGATTTCAAGTCCGACAAACACAGAATCGGATAGTAGAGTCGCGGCGGGAGACATTCCTCATGTTCGCCGCTAGAGTGAAGGGGTGATACAGAAAGGACGTGTCCGCGCTAAAGCCGCTAGAGGGTGCTTCTCACCAGCGTGCGCAATAATATGTAGACTATGCAAGGAACTGAAACTGCTTTTCGAGAAACGCCATGGTGGCTCACCCTGAATGTCTGTTTTGAACACGTTAAGAGGACGCACCAACTGCAATATTTGGCTCTTTTCTAAAATCTAAGATCTAAGAAGCCTTACACTTTTAGCTAACAAAATAATAAATATTGTACATGTAAGGGCTTTTTATTAAAATCATTGAAACTGTATTTGAACAGTAACCGTTTCCAGGACAAGACTAAATCGACAAAGAAAATTTTGAAAGACCAACATCTGAACAATCAGTCGATTCAACAGAGGATTAGCATGCGGTCTGAGCCACCACGTTAATGTGCAGGTTTCTACATGCAATGTCAGTGAAATCTAAAAAAGCTCTAGCTACCGCTAGAGGGAACCCGGCAGTATTACCGCAGTGCCATTGCAAGAGCGTCGAGTTATCTAGATCTTGGGCGGGGTGCGTGTTTGAGAGAGATGGAAGGGAGGGGGAGGCGCTCCCTTCATCAGGATCATTTTGTCTCCGTAGGTTTTCAAATGGTGTAGCCCCTCAAAGATACGGCGGCCACGTAAATCGCATTGAATCACGCAATCAAACAGTGAACGATCTCGTGCAAGTATGAGATATTTATCGATGGAGCGTTTTAAATACAGCCTACAAATCCACTGCCTTTACAGGAATGCACGCAATTGTACAAAAATAACCCGTCTACATGTTAGCGTAGTACGCTCCACCCAGTTTATATTTTGCTGCGCTCAGTCTTGGACATCTCTTTCTCTCCATCTGCTGGTGAAAACGGTTATCACGCTGAAATTTGAATACTTTAATCGGAATTACGACTCAGTTACGTTACCTAGATGGCTAGCCACATTACAGAAAATCTATCGTTTTTGATTACAAGAAACTGCATCCTAACCAGAAGACATTAATCTTTAGACTCCGCCTTTGTAGTAGGTCCACTTCGTTATCTCAAATTTAATATTCATATAAAACTAACCAAGTAATTAACGAGAATGTACACATGTTTAACACTTACATGTGCAAATAATCGTACAGAGTTACGAATAATGCATATTATGTGTGGCTTTTAAATATGCCATACATTCTACCTAAATGCGTGTGCTGCAGGAAACTTCGCATCCCGTGTAGAATGTCACGTGAACACAGGAAAACAATTTATCGTAACTGTGACTCATAGCGCCTCCACGCGATGAAACGTCTGGTGCATATTTTAGATGCACATCAGGGTGTCAGAAATGGATGAATACAAATAACATTAAGTCAGTTTGTTACCTCCTAACTCGTCCCCTGCACTACTGGACTTACTAACGTAACTTCGGAGGCAAACCAACGGAGTGCAAAAATGAAAAAAACAAATCAATATCAGCAAATTAAGAATTAAGCCACCTACCTGTGATAAACAGAGTCCATCTTCTGCAGACCACCTACAAAATCCAAATTCGTTCTTCAAATATCCAGCTACTGGGAACCCAGTTTCCATACAATAGGGAATCCTTCCAAAATGAGCCTGAGGACAGTGAAGAAATAAAAGAATTTTTAAGACAGTTTACACGGTCGGCTAAAAGCATTTGTAACAATGGAAGTTACTGCGATATTGCTGTATTATAGATATGTTTACACTCCACGTTAATGTGTCGATCAGTTGAAAACAGGCCTGCACTGTCTGAAGTAATTAGCTAGCCAGCACAGAGAGAAAATTTGGAAATAAGAGGAACAGGCACAAAATCAACATTTCAGTTCTTATATCTTGGAATATAGTAACTTATTCCTTCCCCTTATGAGGGGACATAAAATATCTACCATTGCTTGTCAAGTGTATCTTGTATTTGTAGTTGTCTTTATTGTTCAGTCGTTTTTATTTGCATTAACATAATGAAAAATGAATAGAAATCATGAAACATATTTGATTAAGCAGACACTCGAAATAGCCATCTTTTACGTCTATCATCGCAGTTCCGAGGCTATCGAATTTGGTAGCCTTATTTTTGAACGTACCCATTTCGCTAGACCGCTAACGTTAGCAAGATACATTAACGTAGCTATCTTGAATCAGTTCTAGTAGTAGACCGTCTGCCATTGCACAGCTACGTTTCAAATGAATGGTATGCTATTAATGTACACATATACACTGTATTAAGAACTCTTTCGAGAACAACAATACCTAGCTACTGAACTAAAATGCGTTTGTGAACCAACTGGTTAGTAACACTTAATTTCAACCTGCTTTTCTCTACGAGAAGATAAACGTGGCTTTTATATCCCACAACTAGCAGGAGAAAGAAGTTGGCCTTGTGCCTTGTACCTCAACTTCAAAATATTACATCAATTAATATTCACGCACTTACACTGCTAAGAAAAAACACTGGATGCATCGCATAACGTAAAAGGAAACGAATTCAACACTGAGAAACTACACGTCCAACGTTACGTTAATTGTTGTATGGGTGCTGGTACAATATGCCAGGTAGCTAACGACAGCTAGCTCGCTAGATGTGTAGCTATTTGGCCTCTTCATTAGCTAGCGAGATGTCCTCACAATATTGTCCGATACTTATGTAGCTACAGCATTCACATTTTCCGTTGCTGTCGGAGAAGATATATAATGCAGTGCAATAATTATCCCTACAATTTCACACATTATAAAACTTTAGTTTCTTTGCAAGGATTCATTACCTGAACCAAGCTCTATTTTGTCCTAGACTAATGTAGAACGAACCACTATTTTGGCCTGTTGACCGCAACCACAGCAAAGTATCCACTTTGCAATGCTATGCACTATAATTAAAGCTATAGACGTATTCCCCTTACTTTCTTCAGTCGCTGTGTTAAGTAACACCACTTAGTTAACTATTTTACTTACAATAAAACCCAGTTTTTAAGATGTCAGAATGTGAATCCATATTCACTTACCTGCAGAGATCAACCAGCCTTGAATCAGAATAGCCCGCCTATCTTGCTTTGTGATTTGACAATTCTGTAATACAACGCTGTCAATTGGCTTATAGGGCTGTCACTTTTTTAGGCTGGGGCGTGGTATGTAAAGTCTATGGAAGTTTGCAGTACTTTTGTTTTTCAGAAATCAAACACAGTGTTGTTCAATAAAACGAGCCATGATTCTGTAGTATTACCGACATAGCATCCTGAAAGAGCAACAATCTTCGGTGCATTAACTTAGATGATAATTTTCGCTTTTTTGGTGTAAATAAATACACGACATTACTTGCAAGCGCAAATTGTTAACCGTAGATAGACGGTAGCCAAAACCTTTTGAAATAGGGACCTCATCGTTACTTCTCAAAAAACCTCGAGTGTTTGTAACGTTACACAGTCCCAGTGCCTTTATATATTATGTAGTTATGTAGCTCTCTCGTTGTCAATACAGTGAGTTAGGCTACCATGTGAACAATGTCTGATTCCCCCCACTATGAATATCATGTATCTTTGTAATCAATATCACTTACATTGATTTGTGAACCAGCAGTATGTATGGTATCGCAATACAGGAATTTTTCATGACATCTAGGCAACGAAACAACCTAATTTACTTTGATGAAAGAAATGTCCTCTTTCCCTACATTGTTTTAACAGATGTACAGCAGTAGCTTAACATGTACACATTAAAATGCTATGGCAAGCCGAATGACAATTTCATGGTTAAATGGTGTGCAGTGTTCCCAAGGTATCATTTTATCATTTCCAGGAATCCCATTAGAAACTGTTTTATAAAAGCCACACGGACAGTGTCTGCTTTCAAGTTACAATCAGTTGTCTTGATAGTCCATTGCCCCCACTCACATGTTGGAGCTGCCATTTGCCCATATGGTGTCAAGCTCTTGCCCGCTGTTTATTGTTGGGTGTAGCCCATTGCATACTTCTTTTGTAACATTAAAGTATTTAGTTGAAACAACTTGCACCAAATGCCTTAAGGAGGCATTTCTTTACATTGTGTACACACATTGTGGACCTTTCCAGACTTTTTTTTTTTTTTAATTCTTCCATTCCTACCAAAGTGAAAACCAAATGGCCCATCCACTGATTGTTCATTAACAAGACCTCACCAAGACAAATGGTATGAGCTGAATTCCCCCCAGCATCTCTCCAAAATTCCACAGCTTTTGTTTATAAACACTGAACATAATAAAACAGTATTTCACATAAATGACTTGAAAGGTTTGTTCAAAGTAGTTTATTATGTAATTTCTTCACATCCTTAAAATGAATTGCAAATATATATATATAAACATATACCTTTTCCCTAAGACTGTACAATTTCGAAACAAATTACACTTTCACAAGGAAAGAAAAAAAAAACATCACCACATTCATTCTGCAGACACTGTAAGCAGTTTAGACTTTTCCATCAGAGGCAGATTTCAGTTTTACCATGTTCAACTCAATCACACCTCTTCTCACTTTGAAACAAAGCATATTTTAAACACTGCAATGAATTTTACATTGATAGAGAAGTAGCACAACTTTGGCAAATTAACATCGCCCAGTGTAGTATTTGTCAACATTTTTATTGTGCAATACAAGGCCCTTTTTAATCCTTCTTACGAGGAGCTCCACAATGTTCTACTTTAACATCATTCCAAAAAGTGGATTGACACGATTTACTGCTACAAATGTATTGGGGAAAAAAGCTCTTGTCTTAAAAATTCTGAAATGACTTACAGATGAACTGATGAACAGTATGTCCTTGATTTGAGATGTCTTACTGCAGCTCCCTTAAACTTAGGTAAAATAAAAGATCCTGGGTTCCCAAACATTATTAACTGGAAGAAAAAACAAGCTGGTTCAGTATGGCATCTCCCCATAGATAAGGGACATCTCAGAAACCCCGTACAGTACTCTCCCATGAAGTGCCCACCATTGCCTATATCCCCAACATCAGAGTACATGTCACCTAAGTAAGGAATATAGCATACACTAAGACAGCTGTATGGCATGTTTTAATTAAATCATAATCATTACTGCCTAATGTATATTGTTTCCACATGCATGTAAACATGCAAATGCATCAATATACACTGAAATGAATTAGCTGCAGGGGTGGCTTTCTACTCTGATCAAGATTCTTCTAAGGTTCACTGCAAGTCTGAGCACAGCCAAGGGGTACGTTTCAAATACAGAAGGAGCTTGTATGAAAAACTCATTACAAGTAGTAATCATTTTGAAACAGAATGAAAAAGAGATGCTACTGCACAACCAATAGATTTTACAGACTAGAACACCGACAGCCTGTCAGTTTTTTTTTTTAAAGTTGACAACAAAGATTTTAGAGTATATAAAACGAAGCACCCTTTCATGATCGGACACCAATGGTGTTAAAATACGGTCACTTTAACCTTTTCGGTGGACCGCATAAACTCCACTCCTTAATAATAAGGACTGTTGACATTCCAGTTTCAAGAATGTGAATGTTTACAAACCACTTGTTAAATACTTACATATATATATTTTTTTAACAGAGCAGCCCTAGCTGGACTCAGGTGACATTCCAGTTCAGATTTCAAATCCTGCCTGTTAAACTCCTGACTGACAGATGCATAAACATGATCCCTCCACCAGTCAATACTATGCAAGTGGGTGAAGATGTGTTGATCAGACTGCACCATTCATGAGCATCCAGGAGAGAAACGATAGAGCTGGGTTCTGATAGTGATATTTAAACAATTATGACAAAAAAAAAAAAAAAAAACATTAAGACTTGGACTTTAATAAATGGCTTTCTCTTAATGAGCGCACCACTCCAAACACATGGATGCGAGAGCTGCCCCTTGAAATGATCCTCTACAAAAAGGCCCCTTCCAATGACCTTCCAATGGTCATGCATTGACCCATTACAGACTGTGCACATTACCACGTTGTGGCGAGAGATCTGACACTGTTTGTGCATGGAGTAAGATGAATGAAAACAATGGCGTTTTAGCTGTGTTGGGAGCCCACTGATCACTAAGGCATCGAGGAGACCAAAGGAAGGTAAAAAAAAAAAAAAAAACAGAAGACGGTAAAAAAAGAAGCCAGAGAGAGGTACTGTATTAGCAGCAATTTTTTCCTTCCTTTTGGAACAAAATTTGAGAAGCTGACTCCAGGTTGGTGTGGTCAGGGTTAGAAGACCTCATCGCTCTCAGCAGTGTGGAACTGCGTGTCGTCAGCGTCCGTCATGCTGCTTTCCTGCGACTCCTCTGCTTCCACTGTGCATGGACATGACACACATCACCATCTTGTACAGGCCCAGCATGTCAGGGCACAGAAGTAAGTCTCACTGCTCAACATTTTCCCCCCATCAAAAATACTTGCATGGCCATTTAGCAATACCGTACATGTGAAACAGCGGCTAAGGCAAAGTTTAACACAAGCAAAATCATTAAGCACTAATGTGATGAAAATCAAGGGGCCTCTTTAGCGAAGTGAATCCACGAAAACAATTCTGTGCTTGTAAACAAACTGTTCTGAGAAAGCAGGAAGTAGTGCAACAGTGTGAAATACCTGATTCATAAGGGTAGTCATCAGGAGTGACCGGTTCCTCATCATCAGGGAGGTATCGCTTATCTATGGCCTCTTTAATCTGATTGTTCGCCCCCTTGGGATCCAGATCCATTGCCCAGGAGAAATTCATCAGTGCTAAGTGTGTCTGGCCTAGTTTCTTATAAACCTGAAGCAGAATGAGCAGACAATTAGCTCAGGTCAACCAGACAATGACTTTGACTGCTGTATGTTCAAAAGAGTATTAAAGGAATTCATGCCCAAGACTTACCTTTCCGATTAAAAAGTAAACAAGAGACTCTTTGGGCACTATTTGTTTCAGCTCTTCGAGTTCTTGAAGAGCAGCCTGTACAGAAAAAAACTATTTTAGCACTGTGGAAAAATGTTTACCATAGAAAAGAGCTAGCTAGTTTTATTTGTTTTTCACTTTGTTTCTAAGATTGTTCTGCTGTACGTTTTGATAATACTATGCCAAATGTGCAATATTAAACCTAGCTACTATTTATGTTTGGTGATGGTGATTTAGAGTGATCTATCCAAAGGACCAACCTTGTACTTTTCATTTGCAAAGAGGATTGAGGCCCGGTGAAATTTGCATAGCGGATTCTTAGGGTCGATACTGATGGCTTTGTTCAAAGTTTCTAATGCATGGTCCGACTTCTTCAGTGCATGCTGCACCTGTGGAGCCAGACACAAGGTCAATTTAAAAACAACCAACTATCACCATGGTTTTTCACTATGCTGGTCTACCTGGACCAATGGGATAAATTCAGATGATGAGATTAATATCCTCATTTTCAGTTTCTCACCACTCCAATGTGGCAGAGGAGGACAGAGCTCTGTGGATTGATGCTGAGGGCTTTTTTGAAGTGGATTTCTGCCAGGTTGAACTTTTCCTGTTTGTAGTAGATCATTCCCAAACCATACCTGGGAATTCACAATGAGGGGAGAGATGGGTTCAGGGTCAGGTAATGGACACCCATAACCCATCACAGTCTCTGCTTTTGCGAGTCAAACAGTCAAACAGAAAGGTGTGTGGTCCAAATTCAGTGCAATGGGACAAACGCAGTGCTCTCACCATGCGTTGTAGTGTCGTGTGTTGACTCGGATGGCGTTCCGGAAGCAGGCTAAGGCCTTTTCCAACTCCTCTGTCAGCACAAACTCATGTCCCAGCAGCGTGTACGCATATGCGAAGCTGGGGTCCACCTGAATTGCCCTCTGGAAAAATTTGATGGCGATATCATGCTCTCGCTGCAGGCTGAAGCAGTTGCCAGCCACACACCAGGCCTGTTGACAGGTATTTGTAAGAGAGAAGAATCCGTGTCACCTAGTAACCAAATTTCCAAAAAGGACACGAAATTCACCTAACTAGGAAAGTTTAATTCTTCCAGTACAAGTTCCACTAGTAAAACAGCACTTCACTGTATATGATGCAAGCAGTAAGCACGTACAATATATGCAAGGCTACCTCTGGTTTGGGTACAATATTAACCTTGGAACTACACAGGTGATATTGGATGGTCATTCGAACAGCTAAAACTTTAACATTCTTGTGGCATAATGCTTAAACAAATACTAGCCAAATCAATGAGCAGCTAATCAATCACCTCTGGTGAATTCTTGTCCATGTCTGTGAGGTCTTTGGACAAGGCTGACAGGGCCACATCTTTCTGCAGGTGCCATAGCGTTGTGGAATAGATCTCCATGCCCTCTACTCGGTAGCTCTCAATGCGACGCACCTCAGAGAATACACGTTCTGCCTGTCAGGGCAACAGGAAATCAGTTTACTACAACAAGAGAACCCCATCTTTTCGATCACTTTATAGGTAAAGACTTATCTCCTGGATTTAACCGGTGCTTCATAGTGTGTGGTCTTGTATACAGTAAAAAGTTTGGAGACACCTGATTAAGATAATGTGAAACATGCGTTTAAAGATATTTTGACCTAAACACTTATGCTTAAAAGCTTGAAATTTGTTTCTTACACAAATATAAACAGTGAAATATATGCCGATGTATGAATTTCATTTCAATAAACGTTTTAATTTAAAAATTATTTTAAATTCTTCAAAGTAGCCAAAGAATTAAGATATAAGATAAGTCTTCATTTGTTTAACATTTTTTGGTCACTGCATTCCATTTGTTTTATTTCATAGTTTTGACAGCTACCATTATTCTAAAATGTGGAAAATGCTTTTACATTGGGAGAATGAAAAAGGAAGCTATAAAAACATGCCACTGAGCACAAGCGTGACATTTGCACAATGAATTTAAACAGCCGTCTAGAGGAGGGAACAGACTTAAACGTACATTGCACAGGGAAAATCTAACTTCCTTTCTCTCCTTACTCTTTAATACCTCCTTTACTGCTGAATTCAAACAGGCATGTGCTTTCTGAATTTAAGCAGAAAGCAAGCCCCTACTGCTCTCAATGACTGCAGCTGACTATCCCTGACAGACAGTCCACTCACTTCTGAGGTGCACAACACAATGCTTCCCACCTACCTGCATGTACTCTGCGAGCTCGAAGTGTGCTCTTCCAATCTGGCCCAGCACCCAACCTGTGTTATAGTGGTGAGAAGGCAACTGACTCAGGATGCTGATCGCTTCTTTGCAGTTGTAGGAACAAAGCGCTAAGTAACCCTTCCCCATGTCTCGCATCAGGCTCATCAGCCCATCTGTAAGAGAGTCACACACACACACCTCAGACATAGGTAGGCTGATGCTCAAATATTTGAACAAAGCATTTATATTGCTCCTACATCTCTAAAACTTCACATTAGAGTGTTGTGATGAAAGCAGACCCGTTGTCACATAGTATAGGTAGCTATGGTCCTATATATGACTTATTGGGAGCCCTTTCACATTCAGCAGCATATTTCTGGGCTGTTTCCTTATACTGTATCACATGGGGGTGTAAGAGATTTGTTTAGTTGAACATTCATTCCATATGAACTGATGTCAGCATCAGAGATACAGCATAGTTCCCTTACTGAGCTACATATTGAATCCCCCCACGCTTGCAGCATGCTCTGCTCCATGGCTCTGCACCAGCACAATACTGCTAGGTCATGTTACAAATGTGTTCAACCCATGCTACACATCAAGAACTGTAGCCTGGCTCATCACTGTGCATCTAAAAATGTCACTTTGATTAACTGTTGAATAGTGTTAAAATTATCTAGTATACTACATCAACGTCCACCAAACACCTATGTTTTCCTGACACAAAATGATACACTTTCACTTTGGAATGGATATAGCATAAAACAGAAATTAAGGAAAAAAAATGGAGAAAACTTGTGGAGGCAGAACTGCCCAAATGTGGTGCTCAAACAGCTATGTTTATGGATTTACAGGTTATTACATACTACTTTCTTCCCAGAAAGTGTTTGCTACAGAATATTTTTATAAACTCACCAATCCATCTAATGCCTCCAAAAACCCACACCTACTGTGGTTCTGGGAAAGCTCTCCAAATCTGTCAGATAGTATCTGTGAAATGCTTCCAAGATGCACAATCATTACCCCAAACACCTCAGATGGACAGGGTCACACCCACCTGCAGCAGCTTTCTGGAGAGAGAAGGCCTGCAACTGTGGTGTAACCATGCTGCCTTTCCCCTCAGACATGATGGAGGAGTCCAGCTTCAGAATCTCTATGCTATCATTCATATTGGATGGAGTCATTCCCCCTTTACTGGTTTTTGTCTTTGTTTTGCGATTTGGGATTTTCGTGGGGAACTTCATTTTCAGCTTCTTGCTGTTTTCCTGTCAAGGAAACCAAATGTTAGCTTGATAACAGACACTGGATGTTCATGTCAGTGTTTAATGGTCACTGTTTCGTTTCCATCCACATTGTGAAAGCTTCTTGCCTCTTCCACATTTTTGATTGAGGTTTCAAAAAGTTCAGCTAGCAATGCATTTCCTTGCATATAGATACTGTTAATTTTTACCTTTGCAGTACCATCAACAGAATTGCAAAACTGATCCTTTGAAATGCAATTAACATTTTTACACAAAATTTGGCATTTTAAAATAGAATCAAATGGCTTCCACCACTGATTGATGAAAAAAATATGGAAAAAAAAAATCAAAATGGACTTGGGCTACTTGCTCAACTTGCGAATGCAATTTACCCTTTTCTGAAATACAGAAGTAGTAGCCGTATTGTTAGATTTTTTTTACTCCTTACAAATACTTAATAAACACTAAAGTGCTTTCTCCAACACACCATGGCAATGTGCTAATGTTAGTGACAGTTTATAATAAAGTAGCTGCCCACATAAATACATTCGCAAACCTGCACTATTAATGTGTCACATTAAAAAAAAAAAAAAAAAATTCATGAGTATGACTGATTCCGTGTCTAACTGTAGCAGGTGAAAGGCAGGTACCTTGGCAGTAGAGCTGGCACTGGTAAATAGTCTGGAGCTCCTCCTCGGCTGCATGTTGGGGGGGGCAGCAATGGTCGGACTTAGCACTTGGGGTGATGTACTTGAGACAGAGCAGGAAAAACATCCAGTCATTAGCTGTAGCCATGTAGCCAAACTACAGGTGGTTCTCGTGGCAGAAACAGTAAGGTTTTATGTTTACGAAACCAGCGTGTAAACATAGTACACATAAAAGTTGCAAGTATGAAAAACTGCACTCTAGAGGTTTGTCTTTTTTAGTCCCTAAATCACACACTGTAGTTTTCAGGTTTTATTTTATTCACAAGATATTTCACACACTTTCAATTCAAATGAGCACAGCACAGCAAAACTGCTTTCATTAAATTCAGAAATGTTTACAAGAAAGCAATCATTTTCCCTCATTTATAATGTTTATTTTGGACAACAGAGTCATTTCATTTCACCAATTTCATTCACCATTTCTGGTGAGATTGTAACACCTGACCTTTCACAGCCCATATTCAAATGGGCATCTAATTCTTTGCATGTGTGTTTGTTCAAATTATTGCCTGAAATTTGTTAGCAAACTATGGGGGACGCAGATGGTGAGAGCAAGGGTTCCCCACCACTGCAGAATTTGGTGACTGATAGGTCCAGCAATGAGGCCCAGCCATACACACCTGGTTTGTGGGGCAGTGCTCTGTGTCTGGTTGAAAGGAATTGGGGTGACCTCTCTGCTATTCCCACTCTGTGCAAAAACGGACTTTGTTCCAGATTGGTTTATTCGAGCTACAGACTGCAATGAAGGAAACAAATTTATCAGACTGATTTCAAAGACCCAGTGTTAAAGACGGTGCACATTTAACTGCCTCTGAGGATCTAGAAATAGGGTAATCCACAAAATTTCTGCTAATTAGGTCACGAATCTATTATTCCTGTTAATTCAACATCTTGCTGTAATTATCATTCAATTTGACATTTTACTTCTGGCATGCTCATGACACCACTTCCCTACATAAGCGATATAATAAACTGACATAATGTCACAACAGATTCAACACAAGCAATCAAAAGACGTAACACAATTACTTTCTTTGTTGGGACTCCAGGAGGGGGTGGATCCATGACAGAACCTGTGTTGGTGAAATTCTGCAGGTACGAGGGATCTCCTGGACTGGGTTCCAGTGGCAAGATTCCAAAACTGAAAACAAAGAGAGTTGATCACTCTATGGGTGATCAAGAGAAGGTGGCTGAGACATTTGGCAACATTTGGCATCCAGTTGGCAACATTCTTGCCAACTGGATATCACTATATGTAAATGCCGGTAGGAATTACAAGTTATGAGCAATACCAACAGAAAAAAAATAAGCAATAACCACTTTGTCATTTTTAAAAAAGCAGACATCACATCAAGGTAACTGAAATAACACGTTGTTTCATTTTGTCTCATTTCCACTCCTCAAGGCAAAGCCCTTTCGTTCCAAGTCTACATCATGTATCGCTTTCCTTTCCAGCTGAGTTTGAAGTAAGGGTTTGGTCTCCAAACATGACAAATGGACAAGCAATTGCCTCCTTTGTTTCATGTATAGAATTATGATCTGTGAGCAACACAGAGGAGGGAGACACAGATCCTGGGCACGCTCTCCTAAGGTGCTTCCCACAAGTTCACAGACAAACACACACTTGCTGTACCCGCTCACTGAAAGGCTTCATTTGCTTACAAATCTGAAACCTCAACACATTCCCTTAGAGTGCGTCTGTAAATCAATGCCACAGATAAAGCATGGCATTTACATTCCTTTTTGTCATTCAGCAGACACTATTATCAAGACCGACTTACAAAGCAAGAGTGCAAAGTGCATCTTATGACAGGAGAACTAAACTGAAGAACTGCTTGCGGTACAGCAGCAACAGGAAAAACACACAATAACGACCACAGGCTGGATGCACAGAGACATCACACCGGTTGACAACAGCAAGCATCGACCGACATAACTGCATGTTTGACCGAAAGAAGAGAGATGTTGGGCTGAAGGCAAAAAGCAGCATACCTAGGAGTGAATGGGCTCAGGGTTGCTGGTCCTCCCAGTAAGCTACGCCCACTTTTTGGTTTGTTCGGTGCCTGTTTGGAAAGCAGAGAGCTTCCCGTCCCGAGCGACACAGAGTCAGGGGAAATTACCGAGGGGTCGATGTAGGACACAGACGAATCCGTATTCAAAGATGAAAACTTGGAATTTGAAGATTCTAGGTTGAGTCTATTTAATTCCTAAAGAAAACAGAAGATATTTAGCCAACAAATCAACAAGGAAGTTCTCTCTGCAGCTTCTCACAAATGAAGAAAATGTTTACACTAAAGAGACAACAGTCTGTCTCCCTAAACAAACAAAATAAGTCGTGGAAGAGTTTACAGATGCAATCAACTGCCAGACATAACAGAAATCAATTCTGAACTCCATCATTCGACATCTCTATATTGTTTTTAGATCAATATCAATGTGACAATACACCAACAAATAAGTGATGGACAACTGTTGGTCATGTCCACATGAGCAGACATGCTTTCACAGTTCTGGAAAAATCAAGCAAATCTCATCAGCATCCTTCTCCTGAACACCAGTTGTCAGTAGACTGTAAAAGCCCTTATCTGATGGGTCAAAAGGTGTTGGACTATCAGGCTAAATTGACCACACGAATATGACAGGCTGCTAGATTGGATTTGTTCAGCTCTTGACTATGGCCCTCTTCAGAGTGATGTTAAAGGCCTAGGAAACCTGCTGAAATGCAGAATCAGGTATGCACATCCATGAGGCTTAAAACCAGATAACGAAAGGACATTAAAACAAAATAAACTTGCCGTGGCAGACGTTACCAAATCACAAGGTGCATTACGAGACAAAGGTCACATCTTACGAAACAGATCCTGTACACAGGACCTGAGCTGAAGAATTGCGTCTGTGAACCCAAAGGCCAATTCAAACGGCACAGGGCCCTAGAGGGAGCTGAGGGGACGTACTAAAGTGTCTTGTGGGGTCTCCATCAGGACAGTGTCCATCTGTCTGTGGGGCACGCTGTGGCTTGAGGCGTGGGTGCCAACCCCACCTGTGGGCTGGCTGCTGTTGCTGAAGTTCTGTAGGGACGTCAGCTTGAACATCTGATCAGGGTCGGGCTTCTCACCTGGCGCAGACAGAGAAGCTGGGATCAGACCAACTAACAACAAACGCAACAGGCCCTAGGATTCATTTACCAGCCAATACCTTGAGAATAGACCGAGGACTTGAGGCAGTTACCTCAGGCAGCCATTTAGCAACTTCCTAATAATCACATTTCTGGTCTGACCAATCCATGAATTGAGATAAATGTAGCTGATGAAAAACAGTGAACACACATCCTTCTTCTTGCTGTCTCGTTTGTTTTTGGTTTTTTTGCATTTTTCATTTTGCCAAGTCAGCACCAATGTCGCAGCACTGCAATCCATACCCAATATATTCTTCCAGACAAAGTTTAATCTTTTAAATGCATATTACATTTGCCTCATGTGGAAAGTCAGTGGTAAAAATAAACAAAAAAATTAACACGTTCAACAGAGCCTCTTTGAGGATTTTCATTGCTTAGAGATTAAAACAGACAATACACATTCCAAATTGAACACTCACCTATTTGACACAGGGACTCAAATGGGGACCACAGGAAAGGATTTAAACTCAGGCTCTTTTGGTAACATTCTGAACCTTTAGATAACCGGTCTGTTTTGCTGTGCAAAGAGAGAGAAATACTTAAACATCGAGCCAAAAGATACTCTCACTTTAAAAAGTACATTATTATCACACTAAATAAATATTTTGGAGTACAGGACCCTGTTGTTGCAGCATTAGGCAGGCTCAAATACAACAGTGGAAAACATTCCAGTAACTACCAGAGTTATCCTGTGCTCTTATTGTCAGAAGATATTAAATTGCAGCCTGAGATGAATCAATGATGATCATTTCATCACTAGTGCCTTGATATTCTAAAACGCTGATGCTTCAGCTTGTTGTTCTATTGGCAGCTGACCATTAACTGTAGGACTGTACTTCACTCCTGCAATGAGGATGCCAAACACAGGCCACCCTTGCTGTGCCTCTCAAAGCAGATTCTATTTCAAGGAAGGAGCTAATGCGGCACTCATCAGCGGTCTGTCACCCATTCAGAAATATGCTGCCCCGAGAGTCCTTGGGTATGATACTGTATGTGTAAATTCATACCACAAATTACAATAGGCCAGGAGACATCTTCTGTCTGCTTTCTCCTAAACCCACCAATACTGCAGTACACTGTAATAGCTTAAAGTGCTCCACTGTAGTGTGACCTTCATTTTGCATCAAAGTCAAGAGTGAACACCTGCCCACTGGCCCCCTCCCCATCCTGCGTATTCACAAAAACAGAAATGCTGTAGTATGCCAGGCACTCCTCACCAGTAAATGTGGCCCAGCAGAGCCAGTGTGAAGCATGCAGAGTCCCCGAACTCAGAGACAATGTCATCCTGGCTCTTCTGTTTGTTCAGGACGCCGCCTGTTAAGATCTGCTCTCCCTCTGCAAGTCTGTGGAAAACAGGAGGGTGATAAGGAAGACGGGAGAGTGGGTGTGTGTAAGAGATTTTGTGAATTCCAACTTTCTTACATATACCCATGCAAAAAAGTGAGTACCAAAACAGTTACAGTTAAGCCACCCGAGACATTGCAAATCCAGTGAGAAAACAACTTATCTGACAACGCAAACAGATTCAAGGTGCTAATTATTGTCTGTGGCTTGCTTTAGTCTCTCTTCAGACTAATGAATGGAGGATGTCCCTAAGAAAAACATATGAAAAACTACAATCATACCTGCTGAGCTCCACACAGCACTTGGCAAGGAGATATTTGCACTGAGGTGTCGTGCAGCTGTGCCCTTTAAGAAGGCGATATGCTTTGTAAGCCTTTCCCGAGCGATAGTAGCATGTCGCCAGCAGAAAGAGTGCCTCTTCCGAATGCACTGTTAAAACAGGGAACATGTCAGTAGAAACAAGCCACCTCCAGCTACAGCTGAGACCAACCTATGCATGACTGTGTAAACCACCACTGGAATACATGGAAAACGAACAATCCATCCATTTACAAAACCCTGCATGGCATTTTCTGCATTCCCATGATGTTCAGAGAAAGATTATCTGCAGAGTAATGCTGGCACAACTAACATTTGGTTCACACCAGTTGACTTCCAACACATCTCAATTCAACCATAATTCAACTTATCCCACATCTCCAACCAAGGTTTGTGATTCAGGCAAAGCTGGTTAACATGAGGAAGGTTCCTACTGTGATGGTCAGCTCAGGCGCTTCTTTGCCTGTTCCTGCTGCACTCTTTACTTGATGACAGGGAGGCTATGAGGCTATGAGATGACAGCCCTGTAGAGAGATCCAGTTACTCCAAAGGACTTATTTAATTACCTTCAGCATACAGCCTTTCTGCCAGAAATACTGCATCCCGATAGGCATAATGGTTAAGTGCATGCCAAACTGCAGCCTGGGAACAGAGGGAGAAAACACTGTGAATGTATCACTTACTTTAGCCTTAGTTGCAGCATATTTAAACATAAATAATGTCTCTATAACAATTCCAATCAGGTACAAAGATTGCATCCTGTGCCACTGGAACAAGTGGAAGTGTGTGCGCTTCTTGCTTGCTAAGGTTGTTATCAAATCAAGGTAAGAAACAATAACAGAATCAAGACAAACTCCGGTTTTAATGGTCTTCCAGCACACAACGAAAAATAGTATATACTAACGTCCGCATGCAATCACCACCAGCACCTATTGATTCTATGGCGTTAAGACTGCGTAGCCCACTACACAGTTTAATTATACTCTCAAACTCAGTGAGTTTCGTATTAAGGCGGGAATGTAGCACAGTGGTAAGGAGCTGGACCTGTAACCAAAAGGTTACTAGTTTCATTCCCCGCTGGGGCACTGCTGTTGTACCCTTAGGCAAGGTACCCAGAGTTGCCTCAGTAAATATCCAGCTGTATAAACGGGTAACATGTAAAAACTGTAACCTATGCAGTAACAGCATCTGCTAAATGCCGATAATGTAATGCAATATAAAGCCCATGGCATCTACAAACCAGTTTGCTGGAATATAATTTTACATAACGTTAGATTACTTGCTAAAGACAACAATTTCAGATGCATCCTTTGATCACTAAATGAATAACAGTGTGTTGTATTTGGCATTTTTTCATAAACAGAAGTGCAGAGGTAGGCAGATGTGTTGTCCCAGAATGGCGACACTCGGTAGCTAGCTAGTTAGCTATGATACTAGTTAGACTGATAACTACACTGTAAAACAACCTAAATACAGCCAAACCTTTGCCAACTATCCGTGGAACCTAACGTCAGAAATGTCATAAAACAGCACGTTTTAAATTAGGCAGCAAACAGCTATCGTCTGCTAGTCACCCATGCATCATAGCAGAACAGCAAGCTATGAAGTAATTAGCCTTAGCTAAAAACAGTTAAGTAGTGACACATACCAGAGCTATACCTAATGATCCAACATACAAATAAAGTTAGGCAACGTTACTCATAAACCATCTACAAAGCTAGCTCGCTGGCTAACTAGCTAGGAAGCAAGACAGGAGCCTATTCATAACAATTCATGTTTCAGAATACCGATATGTTAACGTTATAGAGCTTTATCACAAAGTGATAACTGAGTGATAGCTAACTTGAACCGGGTCCATAACAAACGACAACACCGACAAGCGCTCCCTGACCTTTGCTAGTCTACCTGGTCTAATCTTACGTCAACTGACTGGTTAGCAACTTCGTTAGCGGACTAGCAAGACATCCTTGCAAGTGTTTACATTAACTTATGTATCCCGAAAACAGTTTTGTATCCAATATTAAATGAATAGTAAACTGATTTTATATGTCACCGTTTCACATTTACCCAGCTAGTTAGGCCTCTGATGTTTGTTTTCAGGCCCCGGTCTATGGGTAATGAGCCCTTCCGGCAGGGAAGTGCGAGTTTCTGTTTTGTGGGTTCATAATAAACGCTAAAGAATTGCTTATGGGAACACCCCGTTTGCTTAGCATTTCATATAAAAAAATCAGTTTACCTGCACCGGCTCTTGCAGCACCGTCATTCCGTAATCCAGCTCCTACCAGTTCTTGCTCGCTTAGTTCTTTCCTCAGCCTATCTCCGTTTTGTTTCACGGCCTGAAGGAGAGCTCCGAAGATTTAAACACAGCAACCGTTACCGACCAAGCCGAAATATTCCGGACACATCCGATGAACCCCTACTGAACACGGAATTAATCGGAGACTGTCGGAAATTACCGAAGAAAGTAAAAGAGGAATCGTACTGAATTTGTCATTAATTTTGTAATTGATGTTTTTCGGGTGGCAAATCACATTAACGCTGCAGACATTTTAAGATTTGCTGAAAACGAGAGAAGGTGAGCTAATTTACAGTGCCAATTCTGAAAGTGTTAGCGCCATATAAAAATACTGATATGTATGTATTCCTCTCTCTGGCCGAAAATGTGCTGCTTTACCTCCTCCCTTCAAGGTCCCATTTCTATGGAAGCACATGTCATTCACAGTAGCTATACTGGTGAGGCACTGAACAACTCAGGTTCACAGAGTACTTGGGGCCTAACATTTTCTTTCTTTTTTTAACCGATAAAAGAGTGTATGTTTAAATGGAAAATCTAATTAATATCATTTTCATTTAAACTGATTTTCTTTAAATGAGATAATTTAAGGCACATCTGGCCCTGTTTTTCACCTACATGTTTTCAAGCACCCATGTGTGCTTTTATGCAGTTGTTCTAGTTAATGTAGCCATTAAGTTAGCTACCAGTGCCATATACACTATATGAACAAAAGTACTTGGCCACACCTATTTTTCAGGGTTTGGGCTAGGCCCCGTATCTCCAGTGAAGGGCAATCTTAATGCTTCAGCATACCAAGACATTTTGGACAATGCTATGCTTCCAACTTTGTGGCAACAGTTTGGGGAAGGCCCTTTTCTATTCCAACATGACTGTGCTCCAGTGCACAAAGCAAGGACTATAAAGACATGGTTTGATGAGTATGGTGTGGAAGAACTTGACTGGCCCGCACAGAGCCCTGACCTCAACCCCATCGAGCACCTTTGGGATGAACTGGAAAGGAGATTGCGAGCCTTCTCGTCCAACATCAGTGCCTGACCTCATAAATGCTCTACAGAATGAATGGGCACAAATTCCCACACAAACACTCCAAAATCTTGTGGAAAGCCTTCCAAGAAGAGAGGAAGCTGTTATAGCTGCAAAAGGGGAACCAACTCCATATTAAAGTATATGTATTTGAATACAATGTCATTACAGTCCTTGTTGGTGTAATGGCCAGGCGTCCGCATACTTTTGTCCATGTAGTGTATTTCTAGATAGAGAGCAGTAGCTGAATTCTAGAACTCATTTTGAAGTAGAAAACCTTATTAGGACTGAGACCTAAAAATCTTTTCATATGCTTTTTGTAGTATTACCCTAATAGCCATTTGAATGTGGTTCTTTGTCACAGCTTGGCTTGTTTTATTTTATAAACAATATACTTCAGAGTTTATGGTGATGGGCTTTTTATACCTTGATTTTATCTGTTTTTGCGGTTAAATCATTTGCTATCTTCTGCTGTTGTTACACAATGCAGTCATCTGTGCTATACTGGATGATTGATGTAGAACACAACATCTTGAGTTGATGTGTTTGCCTTACACACTTTTATGTCAGTAAACTGTATGCACTTTTGTACGTCCCTTTGGATAAAAGCGTCTATTAAATAAATAAATGTAAAATGTAAGTGTAAATTGCACTGATGTGGTGGAGAAACAGAGCATTTTACACTTGAAGGTAGTGTGCAGGTTGATGCTATGCCACCATTACCCACTCCAAACAGTTGACCTTGGGCAAGGGTCCCAGCCCCACTGAAAAATCTGCATATAAAACTAATGGAAAAAATGGGCTTTTCCTTTTGTAAGAGGGCTGTTGTTTTCAAAAGGGCTCTTACTCTAAGGCTAAATCCTTGCTTTAAAGCATTCATTTTCATCATGCAACATGCATGACATGTGAGGAATATCATTGTTTCGTGACCTGTTAATTCAATACTTTATTTTATTTCCCACAAGAGTTTCTCCCCTCCTGGACAATTCTTTCTTATAGAGCTCTGCAATTAATATGAAAAGGATGCGACTTTGCCATTTACTTTGGCTGAGAATTGGATTATATTTTATTTCAGTTTTTTAACAGCATTAATTTACATCTCTTTCAACATTGATGAATACTAACAGTAGCTTTTTGCAACAGTTCAGTGCCTTGTCCAGAGGTTGTAGGATGAACGTTATGGATGTAAGGTCTACAAAGTGCAACATATATAAAACTAAAGATTTCATATGGATTTAGTTTTAGACATTGTGCAGTTTTCTTGTTCATATATATAAATTCCAGGTGTATTTGGATGTAAAGATTTTTATACACAAGAGGGCGCTAGATCCTTAAAATATTTGTTTAATTCACTTGGTTTTTGAGGTAGGTGGTAAAGGCTCATGAACCTATATACAGTTGTCAAATACTGCATCTGAGTCTGTGTCATGTCTTTAGCTTTAGCTATATCACTTCAATAATATTAGCTCTAGTTAGAAATGAAAAAAAAAAGTTTTTATTAGTATTTTTTGACTGCTAAGAGGAGGAAGCACTATCTAGTGTTTCTTCAAAAGCCTTACATTGGGTTTTGAACAACCACTACCACTAGATGGTGACACCACTCTATGTTCTGATGTTCACATAATTGCTTGTCTTTAACAAAAACAAATATGAAAAATTTCTGTACTAAGCAGATTATTGATTTTTTGAAGAGGTATTAAAATAAACTTAAAAAGCTTTACCAAACAGTAAAATGGTGGACAATTGAGCTGTAAAGAGATATATGCCTTACAGAAATGAAAACACACACACACACACACACACACACACACACACACACAAAGATTCAAATATAGGATATCTAGAATCTGAAATCCTGTGTTGACTTGTGTTTATCAGCAAATACATTTTATGTAGTTAAGTATGTATCATACTAGCCTGTGCTTTGGGGTGCTTATTGCAACATCTCTTACATTTGGTCAGACTTCTGATAATTGCTTAGACTGAGCAATATTTCACATTATATTTGGCTTTTCTCTTCAATCCAGAAATCCAGGTTTTGCTCACTAGAAGCCTGTGTACATGGTCTAAACAACCAAACAATAAAATCATTGGCACTTATAACCAATGGCAGCCATTTTGAAATAAATATTTCAGATGAACAACCAAACACATTTATATATACTTCCTTTTGGCTTCTATTCAATGTGGCTATATCAGGTGTGGTTGCAAGTGGCTCATGAAATGGATCAACTTTGTTGTTATCCCGACTAACCCATCTTAATTTAGTTATGCTTATGATTTACAATTTCTAGCATACACACATGTGTAATTGACACAGGTGACCAGTTCAGCAATATAATTAATTCTAGTAGTGTACAAGCCATAGTATGCATGATAACCATTAAATATGTGTTCAACACATTCCATAGGTATTCCAGAGGGATCCATTGAGTGATATGGCTGAAAGTTTGCAGGAGAAAAGTTTGCTGGAGCTGTAGAACACTCCAGTGTTGTAGCTGAAATCTTGACCTCAAGTCCAGAATCTACATCCTTAAACTTTTGGCCTGCAGCTATTGTAGTATTCCAGTATACTAACAAATTATTGGCCCTGCTGAGATATGCAGGTCAGAAACAACAGCAACAGAAATCAATGGTGCTGTTGAGTCACTCTGTACCCCATTAAAGATATACCATCCTGATTGCAGAAATATTTTAGTTTGACCAAACTCCAAATTCAGCAGCTTGACTGTCAGCTTTCAGAATCAGAATCAGAATCAGAATTAGAATCAGAATTTAGTTTAATGCCAAGTAATTTGCCCCTACAAGGAATTTGTTTTGGTATGATGGTGCTCCATACAAATTCAAAACTAAGGTACAAAGCAACAAGCACTGAAAAACAAAGATCAAGAAAAAAAAAACAGTGCAAAAGCTGTACAATGTACAGTAATACTACGAATATAATATAAAATATATTAAAAGAGGTAGAACAAATATACTGAGAATATCTGCTACTTATATAAGTACATACATGCACACATGCACACTATTCCTACCTACATAGCTTATATTCTTACTATGTTGACTAATTATTTGAGACTGGTTAAACCAACACCATTCACCATGGCATTAGATGCCATTCAAAGTGAAGTATTTCCTAGTTACATTCTGTGTTATTATGAACTATACCAGTGCAAAAAATATGTATTCATATGCATATGCTACCCCCATTACCATCATGTCTACATTGCATATCCTAAACCACTGTTCCACACTACAGCTGTGAGCCTAGCCTTACCCCAATGTATGTGTTGCTCCTCTGAACAACACAAATGTGAGGAGCACCAAAATCATAGAGAAACCATCTACAGCCTGAACAAATGAGTCAAGTCCTCTTCGGTGGCCCATTTCCCAACATCAGTGGTCCACAGTTGTTTGAAGCACAGACAAAATCAACAACACCAAGCAAACTGATCGCGGAGATCAAAATGCATTGAGCACTTCAAAGAAAAAAAAATAATGGTAAGAATCAAATGGATGTGTGGTTCACTCTGAGTGCCTTCAGCATTTCCTGAGGTTTCTGATAAGTGTGTTTTCCTTTTTTTCCATCCTCAGTGACAGGGGCTGATGTGCCTGAGCAGTGAACTTTCCTGTCTGGATTAGAACAACTATAAAACAACTATACAATGTAACAACTATATAATGCATGCCACAGAGGACCACCAAGGCCAGCAGCAGCAGCCTCCCATGGAGAGGATTAATACTCCACTAGTCACAGTGCTGGTAATCTGGCAAATGTTATGGGGGCCTGAAGTTCAAGGAAGAAATCAAGCATCCTGGATCAAGGTCTTGCTTTCCACACAGAAGGACCTCTGCAATACCATGGATTAGAGAACCTTACCACTTTGAAATCCATTTAAAATAACTCAGCAACCAAGCTTGACTGTTAAACAAGCAACTGTTAAAAACTGACTTTGCCACACTAGTGACTAGTGGTCTTTATTTACCTCACCATTTACCTTACCATTGTCCACCTGTTTGGTCAGCTTATGTTACCTTGATCCACTCCACTGGAAATACTCCTTCCTCTGGTCAGAACAAGTGATTTAAGGAGAGCTGGCAAAGCAAAGCATTACGTTGAAGCCTCCAAAACATATTTTAAGGTTCCATGATAAAGTGAATATGGCAAAGAAGCAATGGAACATAGGGACATTGAGTCTGAATTTCTGATTGGCATTGATTCTGCATTTAGCACTGCATAGCAGAACTATGACTATCTCTTAGTCACATCAACATTGATCATATGTTCAGCATTAGCTGAGAGGGCTGCAGAATGACAGATAGATTGATGAAAGGAAGTTATGCCTGTGTGACCTTAATGACATTGAGTGACCCTCTTTGCATACTTATATTTCTGGATGTCATCAGTTTTGCTGCAGATTGCCTCACAGGAATTCATACTACCTTCCGCCCACCTGAACACTGACATTGCCCTACAGTCAAGAGCGGCCATTCAGATCTCATTAACCCAGTTTATCATCCTCGTTTACCTGCAGGACAGTTTATTTTAGATAAAAAGATCATAGGATGAATTAATCCCTGAGTCATCCTGCCACTGCTGGATGTTTGTTTCCTGTGTACTTGTGCTGTAAAGAAAAGACGTAGCAAATGAGAAATCTTGGACAATTCAGAAGTTCAGTTTACAAAACTGAAACCAAGATGTTACACTCACTGTTCTATATCATATGAGAACAGCCATCATACTCAACAATGACTGTTTTTTTAGTTCCAAAGTTGTATGTTATAACCTTAATCATATATCCCACAGAAATTCATTCATTTCATTCAGATAATTATTTTCTCTCTTTCACACATTTGCTACTACACGTGCAGACAATATTGCCAACTTAAATCCACACTAGTGTAGTACTACCGAACACATGAAGGGATTCAGTAAGTGCAAGATACGTTTATGTGAAGCTGTCCTGAACTAAACATGCTCAATGTTATTGTGTTTTCATCTTCCACCTGCCCCTCACTCACCTCGTCTGATGTGTTTTCTTGCCATCAATTAGTTGGAAAAGAAAGGCTGCCAGGGCAGCATAGAGCAACCAAGCAGAGCAAAGCAAGTGTTTATACTTATCTCCCAAGCTCTGTGGGAACACTAAAAGAACTAGCAAAACAGACAAAGGGTAATGACTACACATTCATAGCTCCGTCAGTGGCAGCGGCAGTGGTAGAATTTTTAATGTGATGCACAGGAATATCTGGTCTACACAGAATGTCTTAAGCAGTATCTCCAGAATATGGAGGTGCAGGTCTCGCTGGAGCTCTGTGGTAACTCCCTAAAAGAATTAGTAAACAGGTAAAAATTAAAAACTACTCATTTCCTCATTAAGCTAAAAGGGCAACACTCTGGTCTTTTTGTGCACTTTTCCCACAGGTATCTGTGTTCTTGTTTCAGGCATTAACCAACAGCATTTGCTGCCAAGTAGAAGACTGTGAATTAATGATTCATTCAAACCCCATTCATTCAATATTTACTTTTTTATTTGCTGGCAGATGCCCTTATTCAGTATAATGCTTACATTCTGAATAGCATCCATTCATGTAGCTGGACATTTACAGGAGCTATTGCCCTTGGGTATGAGGGCAGAGCACCACCATGAGGTGGAACAACAGCATGCTGGTTACAAGCATAGTTCCTCAACCACGACCCCAAACACCCACACATAGTACCTTTCCTGAGATTTTACAGACATGGCATAACAGAACCCTGTCATCAGCCTTAATACAGGCAGTACTGTGAAGTACTCTGGGACTTTGAAAGCTTTCCTGAATTAGTGCTCAATACAACTCAGAGCGGGTGTTTTTTTAATGGGCTGCTCTTTTTCGTTAGCTAGCTTTAGCTATTTCAGGCTTAGCAATAAGAGACGGGCATGCTTTTTGCATTTTCAGCTGTTTCAAGGATATGGGCATATGGGGCACTCGAGACTCGGAAGTGTATCTTTTTTCTTATGCGTAAGCCCTTCCATAAGAAAACGCTTGCCAAAATGTAATTGTGTGAGAGTGGTTATGAAAAGTGCTGGGTCATATTTCTTTATACAGCAGTGAAGACAGGATGGAAATGTTCTTTTAGATTAGGTATAGCCCCCTACCCCCATCCCATATGCTACCCTACAATGAACTGATGAGTTGAGTAGAGGAGAGAAAAAGCCACAATTGCAAAAAAAAAAAAAAAAAAAAAACCAAGCAAGCACACACATCAGCAGAACCCTTTTCCCTTTTTTGCAGAGGGCATCCATCTGCTTCATCTCAGGGAAGCTGGACTCATAACTGAGCAAAGCTGCAGCACCGAGCTTTCTGCAAACTCCCCACAGCTGAGTCGCTGAGGGGTTTCAAACCACGGCTTCTGCTTTCAAACAAACAGTGCCATAGCAGGCAGGCACAACACAGGCAGACATTTCAGCCATGAAGAGGACCGTAAGCGCCTACACACAAAGATGCCTGTTACAATTTGTCCATAACTGTGTCTGAAAAAATATCACCAAAAAATGTTCACATCTTTCATCATAGTTGAAAGTGTACAGTGCAGGTGTTGGTGTCCTCATTAGGAGATGGATAGTTTCCCTCTATCTCTTACAACAAGATGGAAAAATATATGAAAAAATGAGAGCAAGTAAATTCACTCAAATAAAGACAAAATATGTATATGTGAAGTGATGTAATACAAGCATGTACGGACAAATGGAGGTTTGTTTATTCCAGCACAGCAAACATCACAGGCAGGTTCCAGGATGCAGGGGTTAGGTTAATTCCATACCACACTTTTTGTCCAGAAAACTACAAAACATCAGTAGCTATCATTCATGCATGCTTTAAACAAACATACACTTTTGAAGTAATTTAGGAAAAAATACAATGTACACCCTGCAGATAGGAAAGGGCTTATTACTGTGGCTGTTTGAGGGGGACAAAACAGACCTACATGACCCTTTGAGATCAGCAATCCTCCTCTGCAAACACAGGAAGCCAGCTTCCTGTGGCTTAATAAGTCTGGAGGTGGACTGAGAGATGCTGGATCGATTTTCTTGACTTAGAAACAGAGCCTAGAGCTCCAGATAGTTTTAGCACTTTATCTCCAAACCCCGGAGACATTTTAGCAGGAAAAGGACAAATATTTACAACATTGCTGAAGTTCTATTTCAGAGAGTGTTGTTTCATACATGTTGTTTCAACATTCTTTCAACATTCCTGGCTGGGGATATATAGATCTGCACACCGTATTATAATAGAATCAGCTTGGCTGAGGGGTCTTAAAAATAAATTCTTTAGAACCACTGTTCAGGGAATTTTTGTTCTCATTGAATTGAATGAAATTTGTTGTGTGTGCCAAATCATTCATGGGAGTGCTACCAAAATAGACGGAAGGATTACTCACCCAATAACGTACAGTAAAGACTAATATGAATCTCTAGCATTAAACTACTTGTTGTAATTGTTCCAGGTCATCTGCTTGTGTATTATACAATAAAAATAGCAACATATGGCAACTCTTACATTCAGTGTATGGGGATGTGAAAGGGAAAGAATACCAGTAAATGTAAAGACCATATATAATTTCAACACACACACACACACACACACACACATATATATATATAAATTAAAGGAAAAACCAACATTAAGTGTCTTAGTAAGGTGTTGGGCCACCATGACCCGCCAGAACAGCTTCAATGCGCCTTGGCATAGAAGTCACACGTTAGTCCAAACTCTCCCATAGGTGTTCAATTGGGTTGAGATTTGGTGACTCTGAAGGCCATAGCATATGATTCACATGATTTTCATATTCATCAAACCATTTAGTGACCCCTCATGCCCTATGGATGGAGGCATTGTCATCCTGGAAGAGACCACTCCCATCAGAATAGAAATGTTTCATCACAGTATAAGAGTGATCACAACTTTGTTTTGCAGTGACCCTTCCCTCTAAGGGGACAAGTGGACCCAAACCATGCCAGCAAAATGCCCCCACAGCATAACAGAGCCACCGGAACCCCTCACTGTAGGGGTCAAGGATTCAGGCCTGTACCATTCTCTTGGTGTACGCCACACATGTACTCACCCACTTGTCGAGAATATGGTGAAGGATGACTCATCTGACCATATCACTTTTTTTCCACATTTCTGTAGACCAGTGCCTATGGTTTTGGCACCACTGAACTCTCAAATGTGCATTCATCTTTGTAATGAGGGGTTTATGCACTGCAACCCTACTATAATATCCCTCTCTATGTAATTGTTGATGGACTGCTCTTGCTGACACAGTCTGATCACATCCTGCATTGACATTCTCAGTCACCTGAGGAAGAGTTGCTCCTCTGTTTTTCCTTACATATTGCACCAATGCACGAGCATCATGGTCATCGAATGTGCGCTGTCGACCACAATTTCCAACTGTATTTACTGATGTCTTTCCCATAGATCTAAATGAAGATGTCACTTTAGTCACTGTTCCTATTGAAACACTAGCCAGTTGAGCAGTCTTTGTGACTGAAGGCTCTGCCATCCCTGCCCCAACAATGAACCCTCTTTCAAAGTCACTTAGATCTTTTCCTCTTGCTATCTTGATCCAAAATCGAGGTCAACTGGGCATGCTCAGCATTTTTATACATGCCACAGAGCATGATTGGATGCTAATTGCTTAATTGTACCATGCAGTACACCTGTGTGGAAGCATCTGCATTTGTTATGTGTCTCTACTCATTTATTCAGGGTTTTCCTTTAATTAATCACCTGTCTGTATATATACATATATTTAACAGGTAAGTCTCATTGAGATAAAAATCTGTTTTCCAAAAGGAGCCCTGGCCAAAAAAGCAGCAGCACACAGAGTTACAGACAGGCAGTCAAGGCAGTGTGAATATGTGGTGGCATTGTGGCACAGTGGTAAGGAGTAGGACTTGTGACCAAATGGTTGCCAGTTTGATTCCCTGCTGGGGCACTGCTTGTACCCTTAGGCAAGCTACTTAACCCCAAATTGCCTCAGAAAATATTCAGCTGTATAAATGGGTAACATTATGTGATTAACTGATGTAAGTCGCTCTGGGTAAGAGTGTCTGCTAAATGCCAATAATGTAATGTAATGCTGTTGGAGAAGAATGTGGATTGTTGTTTGGACTGGACCTTCCTTTTGGATTCCTCCCGCTGGGACTTTGATGCTCGGCCTCTCACTGTGTTACAATAGCAACTAAAGCCTTCAAGAAACAGAGCACACAAAAGAGAGAGATAAGAGCACACGGATGGAAGGAGAGAGAGAAAGAAAGAAAACAGAGACAGGAACACATCCAGAGTAAGGGAGGGAGACAGAGGGATGGAGCAACATCTTATTCAAAGCATTAACAGTTTCCAATAGACTCACCTTCCATAGCCCTAACAACAGATTTAATTTCAGAGAGAGAAACCAGTGCAGGCTATTCCATGCAGAGGGTGCTGAGATAATAAAGTTTTTTTTGCCCATCTCTGTCTTGGCTATGGGAACAGTCAACAGAAAAGAATCTCGGAATCTCAGGTTATACTAACCATCCATGTCTTTAATGCAAAACATACTCAGATGACTGATCTCCACTTTACATACAAATTTTCCCTCAGATCGATCTAGTACCATTATATTAATGATGTCTCCTATGAAACTCCTTTTTTACCCTATACCTAATGGTTGCTATATGTGCAATGAAGCGATTTGTGTTTTTAGCCACTATGGCCTTTCCTAGTAGTGCCATTGGTACTCAAATGTGATTAAGTGCCCCTTTGAAAAGACATTGATAAAACAAGAACATTACCAAAATTAGTGAGCACAAAATGTCAATTGGAATGAATCACCAGCAGTTTATGAACATTTCAATCATTATAAATATAAATGACAATTTTTAGGATTCCCTGGTAAGAAAAATTCGGATGCCTTACAGGAATGGAAACACTGATGAAGGGAAGGAGAACAAGATTTGATACCTTTTACTTTAAAAACTATAACACCTAATGGTCTGAATGCTCTGAAATGTAATACTACAATGTGTAGGTACTTTTATTAGTTTTCCCCTTTCACCTCTCTGATGATAAGTCCCTTGCATGGCTAAAGGCCTACTGGCTAGTAGAGATGACAGTCAATCTGTTATCCTACACAAGTGAGGTGGGTAAGAAAAGTGTCACAACGATGGTTGGTAATTTTCAATGTTTATCAAATGGCAAAACATACAATTAACCAGTCAGGTCTGACAAATTTTCTTTTTAGCAAGAAGAAAAACAACATCCATCTCCAGCAGTCAGACAATGAAAAATCAGCACCATGTAGTGATGTTTAAGTATCAGTATGAATATCTAATCAGATAACCCCTCCGCAGTAGCGAACATAGATATGCATAGTTTAAAGTAAATCTTAATTTAACATACTTTGCTCAGTAACATGTAAGTATAGCTTAGGGCCTAGTCTTTTTCTATCAATTACCCTCTTCTGTCTTCATGTTCAGCCGACAGTTGGGAATTAAAAAGCCAGCATCAGCATCATAGGCACAGCTGAAAGAATCTCTAATATGACATTTTTATTTTGTATTTCATTTAGAATCAGCCTGTATTTTTGATCCAAAATGTAAAAGAACAAATCACCAAAAATAAACAAAAATGTAGTCAATTAAGAATACATTGAAAATGAAAATGAAATGAATGCATCATGAAGCCAAAATGATTGCTCTTTAAACAAAGAATAGTATTTACTGAAATGCAATGCCTGGGTGTGCTCTGTCCTGTTTTTTGACAGGCAGTTCAGCTTATGCTCCCACTATAACTCTGCACAATGAGGGGCAGCACATTATTCACAGTGTGCCATGGGTTCACGGCGTGTCATCATCCACCTGCATGGATGTGACTGATGTCTGAATTTAATAAATGCACCAGTACTCCAGAAGCCTTCCTGTTACACATCTGAATTAACCCCAGTCAACTATACTCACCCTTTGTGGTTAGTGGGGTGAGATTGCCTGTGAAAACCTATTATAATACCTCTCAGCTTTCTGAAAGTGACAAGAGGCCAGATTGACAGTGACAAATGACCCTGCCCACCCAATGAGCAGTTTCCATCTGAGATTTGGGGGACCTGACCTGAGAGGTAAAAACACATAGCCGATGTGGCATTTTTAATTAGAGACTGAGTCAAAGATGTTCTAGCTGAGGTCTTCTGTGACCTGTCTGAAAATTGATATCACTTGTTACTCATTGCATTTCCCTCTGAATAGCTGTACTATTATATCTGAAGAGAGCCACAGTTAGCCATTGTATACGTTGCACCTCACACTGATTTCTTTTCGATATTGGGAACCATATTTAGGCAACATGCCTAGGAAATATGTGAATGCATTATGTTACTAGTTATACAAAATATATAACAATTAAAATGGTTGGTTTTAGTTGTGGTTCTTTCCATTTGATCTATGACTGCCTATGTGTACAAAAGTGTAGGAATGGATACTGTAAACATTAGGATTTAAATCTTCAAGGACTATGTTTAATTGAACAAATAATTTAAGCACTCACTGAGGCAGATCTTAGCCAAATTTACTGTATCAATGGTCTTTTTGGTTAGCACTGCTCTTTCCATGTTCCAGAACTGAATGATGTGGCCAGTACTGAATGATGTGGTATTGCAATAATCAGACATCTTTTTTTGGGCTTCATTAACATGAAAACAATTGTTCATTTGTTTTTTTTTTCCTTGTGGCAATCTCAAAACCAGGACTTTGAATCCATTACTCAAAACCTTTGGGAGTCTTTTGTCGGCTCACGTTCCCAAACATGGCAGATGACCCCAGAAGTGTTTATGCCAGAACGAGCAAGACATTTGGGACATGAGCTGGGGACGTGATTTTGTAGAAATTAAAGCAATTTGCTAACTCACAAGCACTCACAGCTCCAATTTCAATGTGTTTGTAGCTGTGAGCTTGAATAAAAGGTGAAAAGAGGGCCAAATCAATTTTCAGATTTTGTTTTGGAGGCGGCAGTGTAGCATAGTGGTTAAGGAGCAGGACTCATAACTGAAAGGTTGCTGGTTTGATTCCCTGCTGGGGCACTGCTATTGTGCTCTTGGGCAAGATACTTAACCCAGAATTGCCTCAGAAAATATATGGCCATGCTTCTTCTTCTTATCAGAGAGCTGGAAGGCAAAAACTAATAAAAGTACCTACACATTACATTTCAGAGCATTCAGACCCTTAGGTGTATAAATGGACAACATGTAAAAATTGTAACCTATGTGAGATGCTCTCCTAAATGCCAATAATGTAATGTAATGCAATCCTATCTCAGCAGATGCATGGAGCAGAAAGGCTGACAGAAAGAAACAAAGATGAATCTTGCTTCCATGGCCAACATCACCCTACACATGAGGCTGTCCAATGTCCTCTGCATCACCATTCTTTCAAAGCTGCCCCAAGGCTTCTGGTCTCACTGGTCCATCTCCCATCCTTCTGACCTCTCATCCTATCTGGAAAATTTATCTTTGTTTCCTTCTGTCAGCCAGAGCTTCACGCATCTGCTTGACCCACCCCAAAAGATCACTCACAGAGGGCCACATGAAGACAGCTACATCACTGAAATGTGGGACAAACACATAGACAAACCATAGCAACAACTGCAGGGGGGGATAGAGTCATCGAAGAGGAGAAAGTAAGGGGCAGCAAGAGTGCATGATTGAAAAAGGAAGAGGGAAAAAGGTGGTGAGACAAATGCTGTGAAGAGAGAGAAGATGATTAAAATAAGAATGTATTATGTGGCCCCATGTGAAAGCACACACATGTAGACATGTGGACAATTAGAAGTACATTGGATATTACAGGGCTTGTCAGCACATCACTTCTGACAAAGCCAAGTTACTGACCCAGGAGCGATTTGTGAAAAGTTCCCATTTGTCTCATGCCCTTAGGGAGAGGCAAGTAATTCTGTGTTTGTTTACTAACGTCCTACAGACCCAAGGCATAACAGGTTCTGACACACAGATTATTAAATCTCTTGGTGAAACATTAATGGGTCAGTGCCATCGGGTAAAATTCTATTTAAACAGTGGGGAATGAACACATAATAAACTGCACAGCTAAGACAATAATAAAAGAATGAAAAGTGAACTGAACAAATAAGGAGATTTAACTTAAAAGCATGGACTCAACCAATGGCGTGATGCCTGTGTAAGGTTCGACTTTAAGAACCACTGGAACTGTGACACAAGAAGCCCTGGGGGTGGCTGACTGACCTGAAAATGTACTTTTTGTGGTTTAACCACAATGTGAGGTCAAGTGGACCATGATGATGAGATTGAATCAAAAGCAAAAAATGCCTAAAAATGCCTAAAACTCTAAACCACACAATCCTCACCATCTTTGCGTGCTTAATGACTGGAATTTCAATGTGACTTCTTCCATTTGCCAGCACATCCGATGTAATAATATATCTGTACGTCTGATATCTAACTAAATCCAGTCTATTACTCATGCAAAACGTTTGGGGCCTCATTCTGTATCTTGGGAGTGGGACAGAAAGCCTGAGAGAGAGAGTGAATGAGATTGGCACCATCATTTACAACTTTAAGAGAAGAGGTACACAAGAGAGAGAGACACAATGCTTTCACACCAACCAATTCTGACAAAAAAAGCTGCTGAAATGCTCATGATTTTGAACAATTTTTAATGGATCTACAAAGGTATGTGAAGGACCTTACTGTCATTTTTCATATTTTTAACTTTACATTTTTTTTCTGACATAATCTGGCAGGTCCAATGAGGCATAATGGCTATAATGGTTATTTGATTTGGATAAAAAATTGACTTTGCAAAAACATTTTTGACATTGAATTTTCCACAATTGTGAAAAATAGAATATTCCCCAAATCAACATTAATTTACACAAAACTTGACAACCTCACCTATGGACTCTCAGACATCACTGAAAATATACAAGAATCAAGTAAAGCCCTTATTCTTAAACCCCTTAAAAACACAAATGCAGGCATTTTCCTTGCTCTACTCATGCTTCACTGAAGTGATATACTAGCACAGTTGTATTCTAGGATCAATGCAGGAAAATTTCTCATTTCTCATCTCAGAGTGCCATCAGAAATGCAGCTATTGATTTTAAGACTCCATTCAGACCAAATTCAGTGGTGGAATGAAAACAGTGTTATTAAATAAGTTAATATGAGTATATAAGTCAATAAAGTTAATAAGGGCTTCCACAGTCCTCATGTTCATCAACTACAGGTTCAGTAAGATTTATTTTACACTTAAACTCATTGAAAACTCATTGAAAGTAAGACTACATCATTAACTATCTCTCATCACCTGTAGCAATGGATGAAGCTTCTACTAGTGCACTTTACTGGGAGGAAGCACACTTTTGCACACCAACATCTGATTCCTCATGAACAGTTTTCATACTAACAACAACATTAAACAATCATATTATTTTGAATATTCTCTGGCACAGCTAATAAAAATCATGATGAGTACAAATGCTACTGTTTCCATATTACTAATCACTTCATAGTAGAATCACTTTTCAAAGTGATTGATAGCTTACCTCTTTGGGGTGAAGAGGAGTATTTGCCAAGGCTGTATTAATAAGTTAGGGAGCTCACAGTAAACACTCTGAGACACCTCAGGATTTCCTTGTTTATAAGAAAGCTCAACTTATATGGCTAAACAATGAATAATTTATCTCTAAATAGTTCAGGGACACAGTAATTAACTCAGTCCTGACTTTGTGTATAAAAGCATCATTTTCCAAACAAACAAATGCAATGTCTGAACTCCAGCAACCGTTGTTCCCCAAGGATCCTACTGATATTGGTGCTTGCATGGTAGGGACTCAAATGGTATTCAGGGATCAAGACCGAGATCTTATAAGTTCCTCCAACAAATATTTTTATGAATGCTGTCAGTTTTCTGCCCAAGGTATTATATTCCTTTTGATAGGAATGGGCAAACACAGTTTAAATCCCTGAAATTTTACAATTGTTTCATGATTGTTCATGCAACTTCATCACAAAAGTGATTGTTTACTCTACATACAGTATACTCTACATTTTTAGATTTTGACATACTTTCATGTTCTACCAGGCAACCTGTATTTTTTGCATTTATAACAATGCACTTGAGATCCTTCATAATAAACTGGTTTTGAGGGTCACCTTAATCTCAATTAAGTGTAATGGAATGGAATGAAACCAGTTTTGGATTATCCTGTTAATTGAAACCAGATAACTACTCAAAGGGCATTATTTTTTTCAAGCAAGTTTTATTAAATACCCCTCTGGTGTTCCCCAGCTGTGGCTCCTTTGAATTGAATTGTTAGTTAGAGCAGCAAATTTCGTTCTTGAGTGACTGACTGCTTTAAGTTCAGTTCTGTGAGGAAATGTACATTTTGTTGTTTGATGTTTGATTTTAGTTTGGATCACTGCCTATGAAAATGTTTTCAGTGATGAGTTTTGCTACACACTGCTCATTTTTGGTAGGTATTTTGTTTGTATTTTCATTTAAAATATTGCACTGACAATTGTGATATTGCACCATCTTTTCACTCTGCTGTACCTCTTACCTTGTGCACATTCCTGCTTCCTCACTGGGCCATTTGCATCTGTCAGTGGCTGTGCACAACAGCATTTTGTGAATTATAACAATTATTAATCCTATAAAGCACCTAATACAGGTAGCTCACTGGCTCTGCAACAAATTAACGCGAGTGTTTTTAACTGCACTCATACACAAAACACTAAATTGTTGGCGGAAAAAATGATAGCTACAAACTCCATGTAAACAGCAAGATCCAATTAGCAATTGGACAGCTAGCTTCTAATAAATAGCAAGCTAATGTGTTCTTAGTTTGTATCAGACATTCTCTTAACAAAAATCACCTTTAGTCCACCATGCCCATCTATTTCCTTGTTCCCCAGGGGAGATTCACAAAAAATGGCAATATGCCTTATAATATCTTGCCAAATATAATATCTTACAAAATCACCATGCTGCTGAGGGGCACAGGACAAGGACTCCAAAAAAGCAAAGTTGTTGGAGTTAATGTCTGTGAAAGCTCAAAGCAGCAGAAGACAGTTCAACAGATTGGTCCCTTCTGGCACAGTTATCCATTTGCAGTGTTTTTGTGACAAATTTGATGAACGTGCCTGTGCATTCAAATGTTCCAGCCCCCAATGCAAGGGACCTCTTTAGAAGTGTGAGAGGAAAACAAGGCAGTGTTTCAAAGCGCTGAGAAGCATTTTACAACTTACCCTCTGGCCTAAGTTTTGCTTCCATGTCCCTCTGCTAATACACATTTTGGGTGGAAAATATTCTGGCCAAGACTAAGTACAGAAAGCACATAAAGAACAACCTTATCAAACAATAGGTGAATTTCTGTTGTGAAACTTTACCTGAAACGATTAGGAGCCATTACTGAGGCAACTTTGGGTATCTGTCTGTCACCCACATTTTTCAGAATGGAGGATGAGCAGAGAAGCTGATGTCTTGTGATCAACTCATATAATTGTGCTTGGCATTGGGTGCTGATTAATATTTCAGGAGCAAGAACAGTACGCCTGACTGCTGTAAAATTACACGCAGATACATCTTTTATTGCAGCCAGTGATTTCAGTCTGTCCTTTCCCAGTCTGATGTCCTTTGACATGTAATGACAGGGAATACGAAATGAAATGTGACTTCCATGAAATGAGGTCAAAGAGAAATGTACATAGGGAGTTGAGTGCATCTGTCATAGTATCTACGCCTTACATCCACGTAAATTGTTTACAGCAAAGCTAAGAAAATGTTGCTATCAATATAATTCTAAGTTTCTTTATTAATGTAGTTTTTCAATGACAAAATCATCTGTTGACTTGTTATTTATCACTCATTTCCAGTGGTACAACGTGCAGCAAAGGACAGTTACATTTAGCCAAAGGGCTTGAATAAAGAAAACCATCGGTAATAAAGCCAAAAACAATCAGTAAACACAGAGGCTGGAGGTTAAAGAGAAGCATGGCATCTGTCCTAATTTGCTTAGACTCAGAAATATAATGAGAATTTGCAGCTTTTTGGATGTGATTGTCTCTTTTCTATCCAGCATGCATAAAAAGTAATGAGGCAGCTAGACTTCCTGCTCTAGTGTGTGTCAGATTCTCAGGGACATTAAAAGAGGTGTTCTTTATTACATCTGCATTAGTAGTCTTCAGGGTCTTATGGCTGCATGTATAGTACACTGTGGACATTCACAGCTGAATGTGAATGTTCATAAATTTGTATTCTATGTTATATCACTTTCACAATTTCCCTTGAGGACATATAAGGTAGGTGTCTTATGTTGTAAGGTACCTATGGCACATTTGCACCTACCTATGCTTTATGACACCTGAAATGGAAGTGAATATAATTACCTTATTTCCAGGTGTTGGCACAAGCCTCATTATGGTGCAAAAACTGGACAGTTTGACAGCTCCGATGAGTCTGCTGGGGACCCCTCCTCGCTCTGGGAAGGGTGGGTGCGAAGATGGCTGGATCTCTTCGACATCCCCTATGTTGACGACCAGTGCCAGAACTGGATACTGCGTTTGTTTCCCCTGACTTGTGCACCGCACTGTCCAGGACAGAAACTTATTCTCCTACAATGGCTGGGGAACGGATCTCCCCGGTGTGTCTCTCTCTGTCTCCTTTAACAAGCCCAGACACCTCCAGTGGAAAACAGACTGTGCCCCACCAAGCAGGCCTACAACAATTGAGCTGCCATCCTCTCAGATCTAATGGACTTGTCCTCCTCAGTACCTCAGTAAGTATTGTTGTTTAATACTGGCGTCATCAATAGCCTAGCTGACTCAATCTTTTATGCGATGTGTTAAGATACATCTGTGATTTGTACTACAATCATTTCTTGCCTGTTGCAGTTATATTATGAGACTGATTAGTGTAACATACACACAGTTAAGCTTTTGTGAAAATAAGATAACTTGTACGGTTAGATACACATCTAATTAATGTTTTATCAGTGCATGTCAAACTACGGTTATCATTTCATGATCTCCTGTAGTTTGATTCACAGCTGCTGAAAGACCAATCCAACTCTCACTCAGTTTTTCCTCATTCATTCATTAATTCCTTTCTTGTTTGTTGTTGTCTGTTTTTTAGCTGTCCTAGTTTATTTTGTGTCAATAGTGTTTGTCTGCGTTGTGTTAAAAAACCTGTCACCTTGTCTGTATTTTGTATTGACAAACCTGGTAGTACTCATATTGACTACATATTGATACTTTTTGGATGGCTGCTGCACCCAGTTACAGCAAAAATAGTCATTATTTAGGAAGCATCAAAACATTGCTTACAGGCTGGATATTTAAAAGCAAGTTATCTCCATGTGGCAAGGGACAGAATGCACAACTTAAGACTTGAATGTTTTTTTTTCACCAGTGCCAAGCCATTGCTTAGATAGAACACATTGCTCTGAACATGTTACTGAAAAAGTTCAGATTATTACCTGAAGGTATACTCACAGATCTTTCTTGACTTGTGGATCAATATCGGTACAAATCTTCACTCGGAGGTCTCCTGTTCAAGAGACTGATCCTTTTCTCAGAGTTGAAACTTTTTCACTTTCACCACAGGCAGCTGAAAAGGAGGAGTTTCTTCATCATAGCAGCAATTCACACATGCACAGCACCATCCAGAATTGCTAATAACAGATCAGTGATTCAGATCAATTCAGTATAGCACTGGGGAGGATGGTTAAAAATGTTACACAACTAATGGTCCACACAGATCCATTCCTGCTTGATGGGTATTGTGTCATTGTAGGCTAAAACATGAATGGCATGTCGGAATGATATTGCAGTTCTTGAATTAACCTGTACCATGCAACAATGAACATTGGGCCTCTGTCGTATAAACACTGAATTCTATTCAGCTTGCAGTGCATTAGCAGTTTTGGTCAAAACCAAGCAAACTGGGAAATACAGTATAGGTGCTTTGTGAGAGATGGGAGAGAAACACAGCAGCGACATGAAAGCCAGAGGACAGCTCAGCCAAATGTTTATCAGTACCTCTAAAGCTGCTGGAGTATTCAGCAGTTCCTCAAGCACTGCTTTGTAACATTTAAAACCTGTGGGTATTTGGATTAATGAACCACCAGCACCAAACAAGCTGTTGCTCTAGACAGAATGAGGAGGATGTGAGGCACTCTCCCTCACTGTTACGAATTGCATCATGCACCAACTACTTTCTACCAAATCGTTTGTCTCATCTGCAGAAAATTTCCATATTAGTATGTTAAATTAAACTCCCCCTCCTTTCCACTTTCAAGATGGAATAATTAGGAAGTGCACTGAACAAGGTCCACCAGCCATGATTATTGATCTCATTCATAGAAAGCAAAACATAAATGTAGGACCCATAACTTTTTATTTTACCTTTTCCTTTTCATATTTTCCATATTTTCTTTCATACTTTTTTCATTTTGCCATCTTATTGACCATGTTGTCATATCTGTTTCCTTTATCGTTTCTGAGTTAGTGTTGTTTAATTTGAAGTTGGCAAACTTCCTGTGCTGATATAAGCAGCCATGAAAAGGAAACCATAATTAAGAAACCATAAGCAAACTGACTAGACGAGAAAGATAATATGGAATCTTATGGTAGCATAAGAACTTGGCAGTTGGAAAACATTAATTTGAAGTCAAGACAATGCGCCAAGTGAAGGATAATGAAAGTTTAAATAAATCGATGGCCTGATGTTAGGCTATTTTGAGGCAGGGCGACGTTTTAACAAGCAAACTGAGCAGGAGACATCACGCTGGCTTGACTACATGTGATGTCCCAATTTCTGTTTAGCTTCTCAGATTGCACAGCAGGGTCCAATGTCTTAAATGTTGTCTGCTGATACGGATGCTAATTAAAATGAGAGATATTTTGTAAAATGTCTGTTACTTGCTGGGTTATACAACCTGCTCCAAAACATCACACTGTCTCCACTCAGCCAGGGCCTCAGCTGTCACCAATGTCATCTTTCAAGTTGTGCCTCCATTCTGTTGATGCCAGTTTTTTAATTGGAGGGGACACCAGCCCCCTCCAGCTCTAATTTATTCTCTTTGACATCCCCACACTGGCAATGTTGCTGCAACGTCGGAGGCCGTCACAATGTGTCATGTTTGCCACATGCAGTTTCAGGAAAAGGTCTATTTAAAAAAGAAATGCACTGTACAAATCTACAACACAGCATGCGTGTGTCTGACGTTGTAATATGTTGCATAATCAAGCATTTTATTATGCATTTTATCAAGCATTTTATTATGCATTCATTAAAGATGTGGGAGATGACTGAATGGGTATTGAATATGCTGTTCTCTGTTCCACTTGCAGTTTATGGTTATTTGCTCTTAACTGTCAATAACCTTTTTGCAAATTTGAAGCAACTTCAATAAAAGGTTATCTTAGATCTGAGTTTTCACTGCTGTAAGTCTTTAATGTATATCTTAATGCTGTCTGAAAATCTACAACCTTGTGTAGACTGTGTACTCTAAAGGTCTGCATAAATATACAACAGTATACATGAATAAATACAACTTAGTGTACTGTACAATACATTAAGTGCACAGTAATATAAAGCATATATAGCAAATGCTTATTACTTTCAATTTAAGAAGAAACACAGTATTATAAAAAATAGCACAACTAAAAAGTGTACATATTTTATCACAGAGCCATTGAAAAATGCACTCATATGATGCTCGGGAATTATGTAAGAAGTTTGTTACCCCAAAACTGATTAACATGCATACCACATCACACCACATAGGTGAACTTTTAAATTGCAACAAGATTAAGAAAATAAAGAATACTAACCTTTTTTTCTGGATTTTTCCACCATGCAATCAAAATGTACCATCTTCACAAGGTTATTGTGATTAAAGAATTTCTTAGTAATGTTTCTGTTTCTAATGCTTCTTAGTAAGAAATTCTGGCCATGTCCATTGCTGCACTGTGAAACCAGGCTGCAAAACAGAGCAAGTTATGTTAAAAATTACTGTTTGAATGTGTTTGCCATGATTCATGCACTGAGAATAAGTGGTAAGGCCATCTTCTTCATACCTGATTTATAATATTTTGTGGATAGAATAGAAAGGCTTGCATCTTGGATTCATGCAGAAATACAAGGGGCTGTTCATGGACAATTAAACATAATAACACATAGTGACATCCATAGTCATGAAGAAGGAAGAAAATGAGATAATGTAAAGAGTGGCTGAAAAACACTGGTAATTGTTGACAGAAAATCTATAATGAAATGTTTTAATTGGAAGGATGTGCCATGAATAATACAATAAAGCTATGACTACAACCAAGCTATTATCAAAATTAAAGCCCATTATTAGCTTGCATGTTATAAAAGGTATCTCCGTCACTCTTGATGAGGTCCATTTTTCTAAAAGCCTTTGTTTGAATAAATTAGTCGTTGTCAGATTTTCTGGGGATTTTTCACGACATTAGCTGATATTCACTCTCTGGTAATGCAACATCACATCATGAGTGCCAATGTGATGCTATACTTCAAAATTCACATTTGTTCAAAAACACTCTTCATATTCTTAATTCATGCGTAATTCTGAAATGATAACTACCAATAAATGCTTGCACAGTACAGCTCTATATACCTACCAGCATTTCAGTTATTACCATAAATGCTTCTCCACAAGCAGCTTGGGTTGACAGTTGAAAAACATGTGATGCTACCCAAACTGCAAAGTATTCCTTTTATAAGATGGTCTGATGTAAGAATCAACTGCACCAAATCAGTGGGACAAAATCATTACTAGGCTAAGACTGTTTACATACTTTTATACTTGTTGACAGGAAGATCATCATAAAAAATAAAGAAGACAGAAAACAAAAATTGGTATTGGTAGTAAATTCAGTAAAATGAATTGGTAGTGATTGAGACAGTGCTTTATAGCCTACAGCAATTATCATCACATTAAAAGACATTAAAAAGAACATGAACAGCACCATGATATTGCAGCTGATACAGTGCCAGTGATTCATATGGTGAAATTTAAATAATTAAAGTGATTTTACTTGAAAAGAATTTTATAACATAGAAATGCATTTGGTTTCATTTTGTTGCATATTTTTTTCAAATTTAGCTAAGCAAACTTCTTAACTGAATTGGAGATAAACATTATGAAAGGCCATTTTCTGAGAGAAATACAACATTTACGCACTGAATATTCTGGAGTAGCACATGTCCTCTTCAGAAATAAACAATATTTGGCTTCACTAAGTAACTGTATCTGCCTCTCAAGCTTACTGTATGGACCACATGAGACACTACTGGATGGCATGGGAGAGACCTAATTGAACAGCACAAGATACCCAACTCTGGTTCATTAGGTTGTTCATCAATCTGGCCCTCCAGGTGCTGAAGATTGTCTTATCACATTCCACCAGTGCCAAAGTCATTTGGCAGTTACAAGAAAGAAATATTAATATGGAGATGTGGATGTGGAAGAGAGGACAAATATTGCAGTTGCATTCAGTCAATCCAACATTTAAGGCTTAAGCCCATCCTCAAAGATTTAGCTACAAAATGTTATGAACACCAGCTCAGCTAGGTCAACTACCATTAACCAACATTGACATTGTCTCTTCATCAAATACACAAAGAGAAGAAGTGCAAGTCACTTCTTACAGGAAAAAGTAACTGCAATGGAGATCTGTGCATCAGCACACTTTTTGTCTTTTTTCCCATTTATATGTGGTGCTACAATATAAAGGTTAAGGCATGCCTTTGATTCCTCTACTGAGGCAACACACAGATCGTACTCTTATTTCGTTTTACTGCCTTTCCCCTTCATGCTGGTCTGTTTTGCAATGGCCAATTATACTTATCTCACCTCAGCAACCTCTGCACTTTTGCAGGAGTGCTTGTTGGAATGCTGATTGCTGAATAGGCCCTATTCCACTGATATCATCTGAGGAATTCTCAGGCACCAGCCAAATTGCATGGAGAGTGTGAGATGACGAAGCCCCAGACAACCTACCCACCCCTATCCCTGGTAGAATGAAGCCAATTTGCTCCACTACTGTGGGATCCTGGTCATTGTTGACTAATGACATGACCAGTTTTGAACCAATCCTGTAGGGCTCAGACTACACTCAAAGAAAATACCTTGCTGACTGAGCCACTTGGGACCTCTAAGGCAAGGTAATTAACCTGAATTGCCTCAGAGAATATTCAGCTATGTAAATGGATAATTATGTAAATGTAAGTTGTCCATTGCAATTGGCCTTATGTCAGATTTGTAGACTTGTGAGATTTGTGATTTGTAGACTCCAACAGTGCTATATGGTGATGAGATGAAACATATCCTAAACTGATGTTAATCATCCTGCCTTGCAAACTGATCCCTACATGAAACATGAAGTCACACATGGGATAACAGACTGTATAATCACAGTGACCTTTCATGTCTACTCACTTTCAGATTCAGAGGACAGCTTTGTCCTGGTGGTACTTTGATCTTAAGAAGAAATACCACATGTCATAAATATGGCTCTTTATTCACCTTGGCATTGGTTCAGCCCTTTAGTCAAGACCACAATACACTGCTGAAATTGCAATGTGAAATAACCTCTTTCTTGGTTTCATTGTTCCAAAGGAAATCAGACCAGCATATCCTTTTTAAATGTAACAATTGTTGAATTGTTATTTCATATATGAACTGAGTTTGTGGCTTTTGTGGGTTTGATTTAAGACATGCAGACAAGGTATGAGGAGGGGCAGAGAGTGATTGCCAATCACAATCACTGAAACTGAGCAATGCAATGAAAAATCTCTGACTGTTGGGGGGAAGGGGGGGTTCTGCTTGAGGTTTTCTTCAACCTTCCAATAATGTCATACTTTATGTTGCAATCAGGTAAACATCATAGTTAATATTTTTATAGGTTTCTTTATGATTGCTATTTCATTCATGTGCAGTATTTCATATCATTGTTTTCTCAGTGGACATGGGCTAGTATTTACAAAAATATCTTCCACATGTGGAAAATTTCTGTGAATATGAATAAACCTTGCATTATGTGTAAGCTGTAATTATCAAAGCTTGTAAAATGGCAAAAAAAAGGTAGGGGTACTGACTCTTAAGAACTTAAGAGTACATTTACAGAGCAAAGACAATGTCTCCAGCAGATAATGAATGACTGCAACATCCTCACAATTTTCATTCATGATTCAATGTTTTTATAGTGTATGATGACAAGGAATTAATAAGAAGACATGGAATTGGTCAGGGAATTTCTTCATGACAGATAGAATTAGAATTCAATTCCACTGCCAATGCAATACAAATAGATCCACTATCAAATTAAAAGTGATGACAGCACTGAGAATTGAGAAACATGGCTATTCTATCAATTCATTTAATTTTATGTTCCATGAAATACTCGGAAATGTATTTTTTTAGCAAGGAGAGTAAATATGTGACTATACAATCAATTTTTACAGAACGCAAAAATAAAATAATGCTCATTTTGGCTAGGGCTGTTAACAGTCTATTTTCCTGTGCATAAAATGTGTGTGTGTGTGTGTGTGTGTGTGTGTGTGTGTGTGCATACACATGTTTTTCAACTGTCAACCCAAGCTGCTTGTGGAGAAGCATTTATGGTAATAACTGAAATGCTGGTAGGTATATAGAGCTGTACTGTGCAAGCATTGATTGGTAGTTATCATTTCAGAATTACGCATGAACTAAGAATATGAAGTGTGTTTTTGAACAAATGTGAATTTTGAAGTATATAACATTTTATAGTAGTATATAACATGTTGCTTACATTCCCTTTATGAATGCAATTCTTGGTGCATCCTTTAGGTGAGAATGAATTTTCAAGGCTAAAGCTGATAGTCAGAGGTTAAACAGAGTATGTGTGAATACAGACCTAGGGATGTTGCAGGACCCTGGACAGTACTAGCCCCACTTCAACATGGCAGTAGTTGCAGCCTATCACTGATGGTTTTACCTAAGATTTATTAAACATCCCTGAAACATGATGGCAAAGCTATATGACTCATTTATATACATGCTTTGCAACAGAAAACAGAAGTAATTTTTGACCAATGTCTAGTGTAAGCCTCTTCTGTATGTAGCCTCTTCTATGTTCTTCTATTAATTATACCACATTATGCCAATAAATGATTTTGATGAGATCTGCATAAGAAATTCTATGTCGATTAATCCCCCTGCCTTGCATTACTGAGTCCTGTGCTCTTAGTCATTAATAAGCCATTACTGAAATTAAAGTGCCTCATTTGAGTATTTTGTTTGACTGTTACTCCCCCACAATGACTTGACTTCAGGGGGAACATGGGCTCAGGAAGAGCATGGTATGCCTCACTGTCAGCAGTAAATGAAAGACGTCAGCAGAGAATGCCTTGCTCCTTTGCTGCAGCAGAAACAGCTGCACAGAATAGCCCACAGAGAACAGCGAGATGCTACATGGCTTGATGAACACCGCTACACTGTGCACGGTATTAAACTGCGTCTGCATCTGCTTCTCCAGAATGATTGCATTACTGTTTACATGTGGGACTATATATCTCTTTCCATCCAACTCTGCCATATTTCAGAATATATGCTTTTCTTTAAAAACCCTCCCCCAGGCCATGACTAAGAAGTTCTGCCCTTGGCCTTTTGGCTTTATTGCCACAATGTGTGCATGTGATATTCAGAGAGCAGTAAGTTTCCCCTGTCTCTGCAGATTCCCCCTCCATGGCACCCATGCTGGACCACTTTCACTTAGACAAGCAGCATAATTTTTCTTATAAACAATATAGAACTTACTGAATACAGGAACAAGGACAGTGTCATATTGTACAGCTGCTACAAGTGCAGCATAATTCTTCTTATAAACAATATAAAACTAACTGAATACAGGAACAAGGACAGTGTCATATTGTACAGCTGCTAAAAGTGCAACATAATTTTTCTTATAAACAATATAGAACTAACTGAATACAGGAACAAGGACAGTGTCATATTGTACAGCTGCTACAAGTGCAGCATAATTCTTCTTATAAACAATATAAAACTAACTGAATACAGGAACAAGGACAGTGTCATATTGTACAGCTGCTACAAGTGCAGCATAATTTTTCTTATAAAGAATATAAAACTAACTGAATACAGGAACAAGGACAGTGTCATATTGTACAGCTGCTACAAGTGTGAACTGTTGATGACAGAAGTGTAGTTGCTCAGAAAAAGGAGTAAGTACATAATCCACAAAAAATGGTGTAGCATTGTATAGTAATTGCCCTGTGTATGATTATGGAAATACATGCTTGATTTTGGTTACTTTTTACTCATCAGGTGATGACTGTTGATTGGTTGAAACCTAACCTTATCAAAGTGGTACCAGTGGGAGTCGGACAGACTGAATTAAAAGATAGCTCATTATGCCAAAGAAATTAGTCTGCTATATTATCAATTGCATTACATTGTTACCTGGCTAATTAAAATAAGCAAAAAAAAAAAAAAAAAATTACAATGCTACGTGTAAATGCTGATCCCAGACATGTGTTCTATTGTATTTGTCAATATGTCAACATTAGAGTACCAAAGTAGCTAGCTTGTTAGCTCACATTAACTAACTTGTGTACCATTTTTAAGGTCAGGTCAACACTAATACTAACACTAATGAGAAATGCATTGTTAATACATGCAGAATACTATACTGCACTCATGTCACTGAATCGCCATGGACAGATCAGATCAGACCACACCATTTTTATACAAATATATTTGCCCACTCACAATAAAGGTACATTCTTTTGAAGCATAAGTCCAGGTCATGGCATGTTGCTCCAGTGTTTTATGTTCTTGAAGGCCAGCTCCTGCAGCTGCTGTTAGCTAACGACACCAGACACTGTTACTTTGCATCTCACGGTGGTGCAAAGGTATTGATTGAAGGTCCAAAGGCGGAGCTGTCAGAACCATCCTTTGGCATTGCTGACAAGTCAATCAAAGCATTTTAATGCTGTACCTTTCCACTAATAAATAACTTTAAATTAATTTCGATTGTTTGCACAAAGTTACAGTATACTATCCTCGGGAACTACCAAAGCTTGCAAAGCAGCAGCTTGTTAGTGAATATTTCATGAGGACTCCTTCCTCTCTCTTGGCAGTGAAATCTGCCCCACTGCTGTGGATGAATGCAAAGAAATAAACACATTTGAAGCAATACAAATGAACGGGTGAGAAAATAGTCTTTACGTGCTTTTGTAACTCTGTGGGTTTGAATTGTGACACAGAAAATTGCCTCACAAGTTATGATTATGTCTGTGATCCCTATAATTTTGCAGCTGTGACCATTGTGGCTGAAATGCATAACAAGTATCCTTGCATCCTTGTAATTGGGGGCCTTTATTTGACTGATAGAACTGTAGGGACTACACTCCATTACACCAATAAAAGTAACTAAATGTGTAATGAATACTCACATTTGCGAGTCTGTCATAATTTTGCTTCTATAAATGTTAATGCAGGAGGATAGCACAATACCATAACTATGTTTTCTTTCACACAGTTTGCAGAGAGGTGGTGGGGATGAGTATCTCAGCTCAGGTAAAGTGGTCCAGGATATGGATCTGATAAAAGGGATGGACGTAAATTGTTTGCCAATGGAGAGAGCTGACAGTGTGGCCAAAATGGTGTTGTGTGAGAGAGCCCAGCAGGGAATGGGCTTTTAGTGAATCTGCTAACAACCTCTCTGCCAAGCTTTCTTCTACAGCAGCATCCCACAGGAGAGCTGACCAGCAAATGGCTGCCAGATATGTCAGTATGAAGCTCACGTCTTTGAAGTGATGCCAATTTACACTATGATCCATTTTGTAATGTACAGATACTTCCACAGAAGTTCCACAGTTTGTGGGTGGATCCATGGTGTCGAAGACTGAAAACAAAAGTATACAGCTTCTTCAGTGAGAAATGTCAGCCAGTATTGAGGGAACTGCCAGAAATCAGCCAGGCACCCTTCAGAAGGCATAGTCTGTAACATGTGGTGGCAGTGGAATGTTGACCAGAACATGCAGAAATTTTAAATATCAACTATCATCTGTCAGCCCTAAATGTCCCATTAGTAATTGTAAAATTTGCATATAGCAAATGCAAATGCAATGCAAATGAGCCTGACTTCTGTTCAAATAGTAATAGAAAAGAATTGTATTAACATCCCTTGAGCTGCTGGTATTCCATTTGACAATTCAATAGTAAATCATCTCAAGTACTGAGAGCAAAGACACCTGTTGAGTTGTCTGTTTGACCCACAGTCCTTTCTTGAGCCCATTGCTATTTACTGAGACTCATTTTTTCCACTGTCTGGACATCTAACCTACTAAAGAGCAATGATTGCAATGATAACTACAGTTGTGTAGCTACGTAGCTATCATAAATCAATGCAGCTGGACGGATTAGAAATGAGCAAAAGGTAAACAAACGGTTTAATTACATTTGTGATTATTATTGGTTTTCTGTTGGAAACATCCCCTATTGCTAACTACTTAAAAGTACAGTACAGCACCTACAGCAAAGAGCCAAACATATTTTATTCCTACCCTTTCTACTTCTATAACTATTCCTCAAGCATACCTATATATTCCTCTGCCAAACAAGCACACATGGCAATGCGATGCACACACACCTTTTCCTCTCTTACACCTGCTACTTTCACACTTCAGTGCAATCCAGTCAAGTTTACATACTATACACTATCCATATTACACTATCCAAATATATGTAAATCAGAATAAGTGAACATAACCTAGTGTCAGAAAATAGCCCTTACACCTACTTGCACTTCTAATAAAATACTTTCACTCCTGTGCTTACCATGTCCTGCTATGACTTATATAAATTGAATAGTAAGATGACATGTAAGATACCTTTCTAGTTTCCATGTTTGTTATTTCTACATTATGATTTCCCAGTGGAGTTGATTATGCAGTCAGATAATGATGTGAGACCTAGTTTCTCTCTTTAGATGGTTTATACAGTTTTCAGTTCCCATCACCAAAGATGGATTGAATTTGTTCAGGGAAACATAGCCGGTGATTCTGAATCTTTCATATACCAGCTGAGGTATACCTAATGATACCCATGACATATCCTGCTTATTTTAAAACTTGCATACTGTAAAAGGATATTTAGATCAGCTGCAGATCCATAGCAATAGTTAAAAAGGAAATCATTTCCAGGTTTAAAGCAGTCTTATGTTTTGTTAAAATAGGCAAACAAGCTACCATTCTTCCAAACATAAATAAAAGTCTGTTAAATAGATAAAATAAAAGGCTGCATAAGTTACACAAAAGTTATCCTCCCTTGAATTGGCTGCCTATTATCTTTCTTCAGTATTGTTACATCAAACATCTTATATCTAACCCAGTCATATCTTAATCATATCTGAACATATTATGTTGTGAAGCATTCTGTCTACAGTCACAAAATATCAGTTTTATCCTCCAGTCTGAGGAAGATAAAACTATGCACTTGTGGGTTCTATATTGCATAAAAATATCTGAATTACTGTCATGTTTTAATGTTGCTAAAGAATCAAATAAGGCCATACATATGCAACCTGTATGAACCTGCAAAATATTCTTCATTGATTAATACATTTAAGAGGCTTTACTGGGTTAGGATTTTATTTTTAGCAGGTAGAGAACCATTTAAAATGTGGTCATTTGTGTGGATGTGCTTTAAAAATGGCTGTGGATTACAAATTCCAAAAGTATGCGAATTTACGATATGTATGTGTAGTATGTGTGTTACAATAACTAAAAACAGACATGCCGTGTAAAAACAAACATTTTTTTTTTTAGGCCTCAAGATAGGAATCAGGACGTAGGACCCACTTCATATGGCGGCCTGTTAAGAGTGGCCTGGTGGATGGCTCATCCTTTTGTGCTCTCAAAAATCTGTTTTTGAGGCTTACTTAACACAGCACTTAATACAAAACGCTTGCCTTTCCTTTGCCCATTGGTGTTAAATCTTTCCCAAGGTTAGGGTGTTTCCAGAAAACCTAGAACAAAGGAGGGAGTCCCCTTTCAAGATGGAAATTGAAATGCAAAATCTGTTTGGTTAACACATGCAGTGGCAAAAAATAAACACATAGAGGTTTGAGGCACAGTTAATTTGTTTTTGTGATTCACAGAGCATGAGGTCCTCATGAACTGCAATCATCTAAATCCCTCCCACCCCTGCATGCTGAGCAGGCTACTCCAAGACTCAAGTTCCATCTAAATATTGACTTAGGAGTTCTGTGGTGCCTTCTGAAACTTAGGATATTTCATTTTATTTAGCATAGAGTAAATCATTGTACTTCATGAGCACAGCTGCAGAAGTGTCACTTCTCTGTCCCTGGTCACACTGGCCAAACTTGTTTGCAGACCATACCTCCAGCTCCTGTTTTACCTCTGTGGTTTGAAGCATCCTGAAGTGTAATTCTGAGGGCAAATAGGGAGATATCACACTGAATACATTAGAGAATATTGCGAGACAGTTGAGTTACCCTGGGCTTTAAGGAGGGGTCAAGATGTCATCCAAGTTATTTGTTTCATAAGGACAGGAGAAAACAATCCAAAGGGCTATATGACAGTGAATATCCTGTGGCCATATTGACAGTGAGTCTACCATGAAGGCCCTGCACTGTAGTGCCGTTATGGCCACAGCGTTGTTGTTCCTTATCAGTTGTTTATCCCCCAAGACTCACTTCTCATTGGCTTAAAATCAGACAGATTCCATCCATCAATTTTACCTTCTACTGCCATGCATCATTAAAAGCGGTTCATACATATTAGAGAAGTTGGTTGCAAATGCTTGTTTAAATTGGCTTCAAATGTATAACCAGAAAGTAACCTGCAAAATGTTTGATCTTGTAGTTCAACGGGGCTAGTTTGAAACCAAGAGCATTTTTAAGTGTTGTTGCAACATTGGAATGTATTAATCTGTCAAGGCAAAACACATGAATGAATGGTTTTGATGGTAGCCGCCTACTGTGTCTTTGTTTGATAAAAAAGGCCAAAGACACCCACACACTGTCTGTTAAGAGGGAGGTCAAAAACATTGCCTGAATATTGACAAAGCACTAGTTTCAATGGATTACAATGATGACAAATGCAATCACTGAAAATGAGGCTGCTACTTCTCACTGAATAGCTAAGACAAAAACACATCAGTTCAATCATAATTGTAGGATGAGTCACCAACAAATTATGGGATTCTCTGGCTTTTAGATAAGAGCGCTCCAGGAAACCAGATAATCATCTACAATACCATTCATGGACAGAGAAGTTAAGCAACCAGTAATTTCCCTTTACATTCAGATGTTTCAGCTGAATGCTTTACAAAGCCATTTCAGCACTACCCAATTGCATTTTTCTATTCGAAAACACTGGATGATTTTAGCAATACTAAATATGCATTTCCTAAATAGTGGTGTTAAAATTTCACATCTACTGTTTTTACAACTCATCCTTTGCACCATGCTATACTCTGTCAAAACATGAAGGAATGTGAAATGATTGTAACACCACATTTTCAGGCTGTAGGTTCAAACTGCAGATAGACCACACTGTTATTTTCCCAAGCCAGGTAGTTGACATACTGTTTCAGCTGTAGGCACATATGCCACATGCCTCCAAAGCCACTGTAAGATGCCTTAGGTAAAGGAAGATAAAGAGGTGGCATTTTCAAATGTAAGCTAATTCCAACAAAGTATCACTGTATGAAATATCACATCATCATACCCTTTCAACAACATCCCCTCTGCACTGGGCTTTGCTTCCAGTCAGTGCTTCCACAAAGCACAGGTCACCAACAGATCAGATAAGATCAGTACAGCCAAAGTACTGGTCTGAAATCTGAAAACCTGCACTTTGGAAATATAAATTGCTCAGCTGCAATGGAAGATATGCTATTGCCTCTTTGTGAATTTTCCTAAAGTGTGAGAGTGTTAAAAATAAATGTATGTGTTTTTGCAGAGTAATTTTCACAAGTAGCATTGCTTTGTTTTGAAGTCTGAAAGAAGATTGTGTGTCAATATGAGGTAATACTCATCTCATTTACTGCGTGATGCATCCAATCGCTTTTTCATTATAATATTTTGAATATTCACATGAGTAAACAATGACTATTCCCTGCTTCATTGTATATAATACATTGTATATAATGTTGACCTACATTGTGCTTGTCTGACATGCCTGAAGAAATCCACTCTTTATGAGTTAGAATGCTGCACCGAAGGCATCAGACAGCGCATGCGGCAAAGTGAGACAGGTTACAGTGTATACATAAAAAAGAGCTTCAGATGTGATCAATGAATGTTCAAAGCCCTTGTGCTGTAAACGTGCAGTGAAATTATAGAAGCTGTCATTTCCATCAGTTGTGATGTACAGAGTACTTTGCCAAAAAACATGTTACTTTCTGCTTTTGTTCATTATTCATTTGCATACAATGACATCCCACAGTCTAGCACTGCTGCAATAATAAAAGATATTCACAACTGACAGTGGAGAATGAGTCAGCTATATCACTCACCAGCCCCTTTGCTGCTAGTGTGTACACTAATGGAGCTAGATCCATGTCATTGGACAGGTGAATCTGAATTGAATGACAATTGACAATTAAATCTGAATTGTATTTCTCAAATAAATTATTGAATATGAATTTCAGTGTCTTCAGTAGAGCAATTTATAATGATTGAAATTTAATGCCATGTTTGAAATTCACAACTTTACACTGGGTTTTACTGGACTGTATACAGTCGCTTCCATACATTTAAATCCAAAATGTGAAAATTCAGACTCAAAACAGGCAACTGATATATGGTGTATCCAGGAAAGGTAGCAGAACACAAATAATTGGAATTTCTTCCAAGTAATGATAAGATGTGCTAATTTAAGATAGCTAGTTTAACTAACTTGAATCTGAATTTTCACATTTTTGAATTTACGGAAGTGTATGTATTGAGAGGTTGAATTCAGTCGAGAAGTTAAATATAGCTACCATTAATTGAATTTCAAACATAAAATCCATTTATTTAAGCAATACAAATTCAAACCAATTAAATTTAAGTTAAATTCACTTATGAAATGGATCTAACTCATATAGATGTCTCTGGTTAAGCTGTGCCCCACCAATCACAACTGAGGACAGAGGCATGCAAAGGTATATCTTTTTATTGCAGGTAAGTTTCTCATGAGTATATCTCCAATATCAGTCTATAACATTAGTGTGTGTAATCCATTGTCAGTGAAAACAGGAACAAGCCTCACCACAAGACATGTTCAAGTGTGAAGGATTCTACATTGGATGTTTTATGTCTCCAGGCAATTGATTTGTTGGGCTTGCCCAAGTAATTCTGTAAAGGATGGAGAAAATTTCAAGGTAAGCAAAACCCAAGCAGATTGCCTCTTAAACATTATTGAAATGATTGCCCCAGGTCCCATCTAGATGTTTCCAGTTCAAGGAATTTCCAGATCTCCTACTCAGACCCAAAGCTTATCAATGATCAGATAACTGGAGGGCTTTTGGGGCCATGTGCCTTATTATATTCTGAGGCATGAAACTGTTGTATTCCAATGGCTGGGAAAGCAAAGCACATTTTTCCATCTTCCTGACAACTGCACAGACAGTTGGTCATATGAAATTATGCAGATGTATTCATGCAATCCAGTAAGTGTGTACAAAGATGATGGCTTGATGTGGTTAGCATTTTAATCTATGCAGCAGTAGTCAAACATCTATGACACATAAAAGAGTCCCAAAGAGTCCTATCATTTTTTAAAGGTGGCTACCTATTACCCAGGTTGGTAAAGGAACCAATTTGTTACTTTAAGTTCTGCACACTTGAATTGTTGAGATTATCTGCAGACATCCATAGTGGCAAAAGGTCTGGAAATGTTCTCTTCCTCATGACAAGGAAAAACCCTTGAAAGTTTAACTTGCTCAGTTGATATATGAATCATATTCTACCTTTGTAACAGGATTATTCCAGAATGTTAAACACTGCTGCTAACACTTCTAAACTTCAGTTTGTTATCCTCAGAGCTGCTACTGTGTACAGTGTAGGGAACACTTCCCTCACAGTAATTGCCCAGAAGCTCCTGCCTGCTCTGATGCAAATGCAAACAAACTAATTTTATGCAAAGCAATGTCCTGTAATTATGTTTTTTGTACTAATAAAATTGATTATGAAATGAGACCATAAATAATATTAAACTGGCAAACACATTTTTCCTAGCACTAAGTTCATCATTGTTACACAGTTACTTGTTCATGTGTCTTGTGTAAATGAGTGCCATTGTCCTGCATATTTGGACCTAATATTCATCCAGCTTGCCATGCCCACTGGCAGCTCACTGCCCGGTTAGTGGCTTACACAATGTGATAAATGATGTGGATATGCAGATGGCAGTTCTCTTATTTGGACAGAGATTTTACTCGAGGAGGTGTATTGAGCTACAAAAATAGATGTCCCTGATAAATATTCATAAATAGATGCCCTCTCTGTGGTAACTGTAAGATAGAAGATGTGCAAGATGTGCAAGGTTTGTTCAGCATTTTCCCCAACATTCTTATACATAACATATAGACATTTTTTCTTTTAATGTTCAATTGTTCATTTCTGAAATAATGATATGTACTATGCTTATGCTTATGGACAGACAATAGTGCAGAAAAAACATATGTCTTTTTAAGCCATTCAGTTCCACCTAGCCTCATTTTACATATGCACTTCTGGATAGGTCTGCATGAAAAACAATAGAAATCCTAATGTCCCTCTGCCCCCTATCAACAGCAAAATATTATATATTAGAAATAGATCCAGGACCCCACCATGCCTTGCCCTGTATCTCAATGGAGTATACCCATCATGGCTAAGCACAACCTGAATGTGTGTGGAGAGGTGGTCAAAGGTCGAAGCTCCTCAGGGGGTCCACGTGAAGTGTCTGAAAGGATTAAGGCAAAGTGGAAATGGGGTACTCTGTGGACTGTAGGTGACAGTGGACACTGGCTGCAGGCCCCAACTCCTTGTTAAGAGCCCATGAAGTTCAGAGATACCAGAGAGGATTTATATTCATCCTGACTGTTGCTCACTCTTTGTTATTAGGCTGTACAATGCCTGGGTATTGGACAGACAAAAACCACAAACAATTTGCACGGTGCTGGGGAGCTGGACCCTGGGCAAAATTGATTTTCTGGTTCAAGGAAGGGATAAATCATTGTGTATCATTGTGCTATTTGGTCAAAGCACAGGAGTTAATTACTCAGCTAAATGGTCCCTAAATGCTTTTGGCAGGGCAATGATGTCAACAAGAAGGGGTTATGAATTTCTGAAATTGGATCTCCAGTTGTATACCTTTTCAGGTGGCTCTAATAAAATTCCACTGAACAGCAGAAGAGGTAAGGGAGGACAAAGTTTCTACACATGCTGTCTTTGTGTAGTAACACAGTGCTCTGTACAATAATGTCATACATCTTAAGAGGACTTGTGTCTCCCATGACTGTGACACTAAATAAATTCTAGATGCAAGAAACAATTCAATAGGAAGTAGCAAAACTTGTTCACAGTGATGCAGTTTTGAAATGGAAGCACCTTGAAATCTTTCTTAGCAAGATTTTACCTTGAGAGCTTAAGGTACTTTACATTTCAAGGTATAGGTTGATTTGGCTTAGAAATAGCTTCATCACTCTCAGTGCAACACAGTCACAAACAGCAATTTACATTACATCATATATTTTTCATAGCAAAAACCACTATGTGTAGTCAATTAAATAGCTTTTTACATGATTAACTTTTGACAGCCATTTATTTCCTGGAGAAATTCAAGCAAGCATTATAGCGCTTGACCATTTTGGAACTGAACCTGTAGTCTCTGGGTTTCAAACACAACTCCTTAACCACAGTGTCACACTCCTTCCCTTAGTTACTCAAATGCTAGCTGAAGTGCCCTCTGCCGTGTGGATGGCCCATAAGTGACATCAGCTAATATTATCTTACATAACACTGCAGATGAATTAAATTACATTGTTCATCATTGTTCACTGTCATTGCACTGATATATGGGAGGAGACTGCTTTAATTTTTTGTGGACCAACAGGAGTCAAGTTTCTAATTTCTGAGCTGGAGAGGACTTTGAAAATGAGGTCAAGTTGAGGTCAAGTCCTGGTAAATATGGGACAATATTTGGGAGCCATGGGTGTGTCTCTTGTCAGGCATTGGAACTGAACAATGGTTTCTTGTAACTGGCTTTGTGTGCCATGTTCCCTTTCACACTCGTGGCAAGATCTCATAATATTCGGAATCTCTAGGTGCTTTCCCACACTCCAGAACAATAGGTGCATACAGATGAGCTTGCACCCATGGGATGCTCATTTAAATTTATCAGTTCAGACAACCTCATACATTAGAGATCGGGATCTGGCAGGCCTAAAATTAATATTGCCATCTTTGTGATGTGCTATTTTCCCCCAGTAAATAAAATCAGTTTCACCCCCTGGCATTCCACAGTGGAACACCGTTAAAGGAAGGTTCTGGAAACTGTTTCTAAATATGATGCGGAAGTTATCTAACACTCTGTGAAATCAATGCTTTCTCACTGCTTTCCCTCCCTTGTTTCTTTATGCCATTCTTCAAAGTAATTGTATCCAGAGATGTTTCCCCTTTATGTTGCAGAATAAACAAAGGCATATGTTTGTAAGCGATAGTCCATCATACCTCCATTAAGAACAGTGTAATATTGATTAAATCTTAAAATTAAGATGATTTTACATGCTGGGTAAACTTTCTGAAAAAAAAAAAGGCTGAGACCCATAAACAAACCTCCACGGAATCTCAACTCACAGATTTGTGATGCATTTCACTTTATGGACAATTTATGCCAAAAGCCCATTGTTTAAAATGGTTATTTATTCACTAAATACAGTCTATAATAACTATTTACTGACAGCAGCCAGGACAGTGGAGGACAGAAATGCACCAGGGAGGCTGTGAGATGCAGTGGTGGTGTCAATACTACCAAGTGAGCTCAGGAAATAGGTGGTGTCCCCAGGCTGCTGTGACCCCTGATATGATAAACAAACAGGCAGGTATTAGGATTCCCTGAAGGGACAGGAGTTTGTCACTACATAAACCTTAGTTGTGCTTGGTCAACAAGGATGATCTCATTTATGACACCTGAACATCACAACTAAATTGGATTCCTTGCAGAAAACATAGATCTAGCTCTTCATAAGAAAGTGGTATTATCCAGCATGGAAGTGCTGAAATTACTTATCTCTGTAGACATTTTTCACAGAACAGCCATGCCCCCCCATTACCTCATGCTGCAAGGGGTGACATGAAAAAATGCCCTTTGATGCATCTACATAATTTTGTACACATACACATTTCCCTCATGTAATCAGTGTATCAGTGTACTTATTATTTGAATAATTTAGAGAAAGACCTTAAATTTGACAGTCTTATTTCATTTTTTGATTTTAAACACAAAATTCGTGATAAGTGGAGTCTGCACCTGTTTTAATCCTGACTACCCTTTGTATTATCTCACTAACCTCTGAGTGTATCATGTCAGTTGTCTTTTGCAACCATGTGTAAGTTTGCCTTCCTCAAGGGGTTTTGCTGGTTAAATAAAAACAATGAATAAATAAATACACTGTGTACTGGCATTTAACAAGAGGCTTTAGTTCAAAGTGCAAAGCATGAGATGTACTGAGCATTTCATCACAAAAAAATGTAATATCCTCTGGATACCCTGCAGGAGCAATTTAGCGATATCCGGAAAATGAAAATTCTATCCTGGAGAAACCTTCCCCTTAATATTTTAACATTGAGAGTGATTGTAATCACCAGAACTCTTTCCTTCTTGTCCCCTTTGGCACTGATGTTGATGCATCATCTCTGTTTCTGCTCAAGGTAACGACTGCGGCATAATTTAATACAATAGAACCCAATGCCAAAAAGGATGTTCATGTCACTCTAATTACAACAGTGGAATTGAATGAGTAATTATAGTAGCAGATGCTTCACAGAAGTTGGCTTAATTATTATTATTTTTAGGGGACAAAGGCACATTGCCTAAATGCAAGGTTGAATCAGTCTTTCTGACTTGGTGGTTTGAACAAAAGACTAATGACAGTGTTGCCAGCCTGTTTTACAGCTGACACTGTTTATTTGTGGTATCATTTTGGTCACAGAGGGGTTTGGACTGTGGACAAGGGAAACATATTTGCTCACAATCCCTCAAAAGTTTGGTAACATGATTTATGTTCTGAAGAGTGTCAGATTGCTAGTTAAGAAATGACTTCCTGTGCCAGGACCCTGTTATCCTATCCCTCTATGCTGAAGGACATTGCAGAAAATGGCCAGTACATTTGTTTGTAGAAGATAAGCAAGGACATTCATACACAGCTGCACATTTTCTGTAGAGTGTGACGCTGTGTATTAATCACACCTGCAGTCTGAGTCCGCTGGCAGTCAGGGCACTATTCTACACCACCACACTCCAAACTAAGAGTACAATTCTGTATTGATTTTATTGATATTAAGCTGCTTTTCAGAATAGTATTTCTAGGTGTGTGGCACCAACTGATTGAAAATTGGAGATTGATTGTGTTTATCTACAGCAATGGCCATTTTGGATATTTTTACCAACCAAATCTTTTCGTTCAGTTCAGTGAAAAGATCCAGTTTACTGATTCACTGATACATTCAGTTCCTGCAGTTCAGTGGTATATAAATGTTTTCAGTTGAATGAATCTGAATATTGGAATACTATTTACATATTAGATTTTCCTATGATTTGGCATTTTTGTATGCGCCAAATGGCACAGAATCACCAGAGTCCCCATGTGATCAAAGAAAGAAGCACAGGTGCTGAATGAGCTAAACAAGGGTTGCATGCTTTATTCCTCATTACACTTCTCCCCTTTATGCATTCCTGTTTTGGATTTGGTAGTTGTGCGTTAGGCTTGTCTCACTGCAACAGTGTCTGCATATATGCAGGAGTGCTGAAGTGGGGTGAATGCAATGATCCTTTGATATACTCACACGTAGCCAACAGGTATTTTCATACTTTGTGTTGCACAGTGCACCACAGTGAAGTGTGTGCTCATAGGATGATAGGTGCTGCTCTAATGACATCACTTGAGCAAATAGAATTAACTCATGAATTGTAGGGTGCCTGAGAGTGAGGAGATGAGGAAACCCTGGCCAACCTATCCATCCCTATCCCTGGGAGAGCAAAGACAATTTTTTGGCTACTGTGGGCTCCTTGTCATTGATGGAATAAGACATGGTCAGCTTTGTACCCAGTCTTCAAGGCTTAGTATACATTCAAGATAAGCTCCTTGCTGACTGATCCACTTGGGACCGCAATTCTATAGTTCTAATATGCTGTCTGGATTGCTACCCACCCCAGTGTAACTGATATTGTCTGACTGATTCAAATAAACAAATCTACGAGAGTGGTAAATTACTGGAAACAGGACGCTGAAAAGATTTGTTCAAAAATATTTGTTTGTGCATGCCACAATTTACTCTATGAAAAAGTACCTCTTTTACCATCCAATCTACAGTGATTGGGAACAGGTCAGAATTGATCAGCTTTGGATATTACCTTTAAGTAATGCAATGCTTTTGTCACAACTCAGGCAGGGACTCAAGCGCAGACAGCGGGATGGGGTGCACCAAGCGAAGTATAATAAGCCGATACGGGGAATCCAGAAAACGAAGTCAAAAACAGGCAAAGTCGGAAAACCAGAAAGACACGGCAAACAGTACCAAACAGATCCAAAAACACGGTCGAGGGAAAACAGGCAAGATCAGGAAAACAGGCTGGCAGGCAGAACAGGAAAAATAGCTTGTAGCGAAACAGATAACTGAGACGAACTAGCAACGAGACAAGAAACAAACGGGGAATATATAGGGCAAGGCAGATGACTAGATGGGATGCAGGTGTGCAGGCAGGCAGGTAGAGACAATCAGGTGGGCGGAGAACGGGGCAGGGCTAGAACACAAGGAAAAACAAAAGCACATGGACAGGGAAAAGAAAACAACCGGCTAAGACGCCGCAGTCATGACAGCTTTACACAAATCTGGAACAGAAAGGAAAAAAAGAAATCTATAGGAAGAGGGAAACCAAGGTTTGAATTCCCAATTGCTGTGAATTGACCAAATACAAGGTATGCATTTGAGTCAGAACCAAATACAATAGAGTAGCCATAGTCAAGATTTTATTCTGACCTCCATCCAAATTGAATCAGGTGGCAATTACAATTAACACCTCTGTGTTTGAGTCACACAGACCACCTGGCTGTGCTTCTGGCCAAGCCCAATATATGAAAAATGCAGGATTTTTTTCTCATTTTAGAAACCACTGCTCTAGCACAACTGAAGCAGTCAACAAATGAGTCAGGTTTTCTTTTGACTTGCATCAGTATTTATAACTATATACCACCATTCAATGCTAAATGAATAAAATAAATAAATAAAACACAACAGACTCTAATTTTAATAATCATTTTGCATTTGCTTTGCAGGTGCAGAGTTACAATTCTCAAATTACAGCTACACATACATTTTGACCCATTTATGCGTGTTGTGTTTCTCTGACAAGTTCAAATAAACTAGCTTGCTCAAGGGTACAGCAGTGGCTGTCTGCAATTCATCACTGCTCCCCCTGCAGGTATTTTAACATGCAAAAAGCAATCCAACAGAGCTCAGGAACAGTCAACATGCCATTTATAATACATGAATCTTTGAGTTATATATTAAGATCAGGTCTGTAAATAAGAAATACTGTCAAAAACACCCTGTGCAAACTAGAAGGCATCTTGCAAACCTCTGGTGGTCTCTGGTGGATAATTCTTGTGATCTTGTGATGATATAGTCTGTGTCGATTCACCATCCTCCCAGGCTGCATCTCCCCATATGCATACAGCATGGCATCAGTGGTTGTGATCCTCATGTTTTCTAGAGGCAAATTCATGCTATTAAGATTAACTCTGATCAAACACAGAATAATTGTGTAAACAGTAATTTTATGATTTGACAAAAAATTGATTTTCCCTTTTTCCTTTAAATCTGCAACTTTAAAAGCTCTATGCAATGGATACCCATTCATCACGCATTCCTCTTTTATCAGATATCATCAGAGCAGATTCATACCATAGAGGTGATCTCAGTGTCCAGTCTTACTCTCTCTCCCCATTTAAGTGTGAAGAAGGAGCAGTGTTACCTAAGAAGTAAATGGCATGCCTCATCTGTAATACCGGAGAATCATGTTCTCCTGTTAACAGAAAAAATACTACATTTACTGCTAATAATGCGACATGTGTTCAGTGTTTTTTTTAAACAATGACTAGCACTTTTATGTCACTGGACACAGTCTGCATTTTGGTTTGACAATGCAGTGATGGGAGGCATTGGAGAAACAGAAACTGATGGGTCAGAGTGTTTGAAGAAACATACACACGCATACACACACACACAACAGACCAGATGGAGGTGGTTGGGAAGCTGGCCTCTACAGATTTGAAAAGGTCTTTGCATCTATCGGACAGCGCTCATGGCGGGTTTGTTGAATGGGCATCAAGCACAATAGGAATTCACATGTATGAACCAACCATATGTGTGGTCTGTGGTGAATAGCTTGACACAGGGTTAAAAGCTAGATGTGTGGAGAATGCATTGCTGAAGGAACCCATACAGAGCAGCATGGCCTCTAACCGTGTCATCATTTCCATCACATCCCTTAGATTCAAGGTCAAAACAAGCACAAATGCAAAAGCGAGGAAGGGGTTGCTATTAATAAAACTGCTTCAGTCAGTACTGTGATAAGGGATTGAATGAGGGAGACAGGGAGCTGCAGTAGGTCACCTGTCCTCTTGCTGCCACTGAGGTCACTTGTCCTGTCTGCGGCACTTGGATAGTCTGCATGAACATGTCAGCTGGAGATGAATTGTGGATGGGTGCGGTGTCGGGGGAGTGGATTACAAATTACAAATGGTTTGGTTTGGCAGCGTCTACCTTCTGTGGAGATGTATACCCTGCCTCCACAAGGGGACTGTTTACTTTAGCTGGGACTATCCTTAATCAATTTGGCACTGACAAGTAGCAATTCACCCCCCCCCCCCCTATCCCCCCAACCCCACCCCCTCATCATGAAAACACAGCTCTAAACCTATGACACAGCTGCTCTCAAGGTCAGGTCGATCTGATGGGGCCAGCCACCAGGAGAGGATACCAAATGACTTTCTCTCTGACTGTCCAGGAAAGAGTTGCTTCAAGTGATGACAAGCAATGTCATTGTCATTTTGTGCAAAGTGCTGCTGCAGTTGACTCAGGAGGCTATAAATTGCACAGCAGTATTCAGGTGAGGTGATACATTCACATGTGCATTGTCAACTCAGTGGCTTATCTGGAAGCTCTACCAACCACAGTTTTAACCTTGATTTAGCTCACACAAGGTTTTGTAGTAGAAATTGAATTGTTACATGAAAAAAATGTGCAGTTACATGCAGAACTGGACTAATTGGGTGGCAGTGTAGCATAGTGGGTAAGGCGCAGGATTCATAACCCAAAAGTTGCCAGTTCAATTCCCTGCTGGGGCACTGCTGCTACCCCTAGACAAGGCACTTAACCCTGACTTTCCTCATTAAATACCTAGCTGTATAAATGGGTAAAATATATAAAAAAAAGTGCAACCTTTGGCAGTTGCTCTGGATAAGATTGTCTGCTAATAATATAATTTATTTAGTGGGTCTTTATATTTTGAGGGCCTGTCCATCATCTACAGCAACATTTTAGGTCAAAGGGCATTCAATGAATGAGAGTAACCAAAGACAGAAAGCACTGAAAGCACCATGCAGTGTGACACAATTTACAGCACTTTCACAAATTCTCATTACATTGCAATCTCTAGTTCAGCTGCCTCAAAGACAGCCTCATCCTCAAATTGAAATATTAATTACACTTAACAGGCTATTTTAATTTCCAAAATTAAAGGAACAAAAATACCCTCAGGGAAGAGTATTTCTGCCTGTGAAAAAAAAAGTGGTGCAGTCCCAAAAGAGAGGGGCTTTTGAAGAACAGTATAAAGGCAAACAGCTGGTGTGGTGCTATGAGTGTCTGGCTGCGAAACGCTTGGGTTCTGTCTGTGGTCTGAACGGAGAGTTGGAATCCATGGTCTGATCAGCTTGGGAGAGATGTGTCCATCAATAAGCGCAATAATGTTTCATTATCAATGATATGGCAGGATTGAAGTAAGAGCCGGCATTTCATTGTCCCAGTAAATTTTGAGATGCATACATTTGCAAAGGATGTAGAAATGGGGACAGGAAATCATATTTATTTTTCATGCTGTTGTACAATGTGTTTATTTATAGATTTGCCTCTAGATCTTGGCTGTCTATTTTTCACTATGTTGGCACAGTTTGAAAGAACCTCAGCAAAGTTGCAATGGAATATCATTGGGAATGGGAACAGACAGAGCAGAACACAAAGAAATGTGGGGTGTAAAATATGTGTGAATATTGTATGTAAATACAGATTGCTTTAGTTTTTGCACCGTATGAGCAGCCTGTTTAGTGTGGAGTTCTCTTTGTCTTTTAGCTTACATTGATTCTCCCTTTCAGAACTAAGATCTTCTGTTTAATTATTTTCCACTGTGCATGAAGGATTTGGTTTTATGGCTCATGAATGTTGTACATAATTTTGGTTACTTTATCTTGTTGCCTAACAGTCATGAAATATAATCCCTGTCGTGAATATGACTTCACAGGGACAAAGCATACTGTTTCTCAGATAGGCTTTGTTCAAAGCCCTTTGCTTTTCAAACACTCTTTCGTATCCACTCATCTAACTATAATTGAATTAGTATGTCAATCTGTAAGCATAATCTGTTATACTGCTTTGATCATTTCCAACATAAGCACTGATTTGCCTAAGATTCCCCTTGTGGGCTATGGTTGTGAATCTCAGAATGATGGCACTTTAAACTAATTTCAGCCAATTATGTCAAAATGATAGTCTTACATTTGAATTAGGTTGCGACAGCCACTCTGTTGCCGCCATTAAACAAGCTGCAATCGAGAACAATTCACAGTAAAATGAATCGACTGTTTCAATGTCAGTCAGAAGTGCAAAAGAAGGATCCAGAAGGTGCAGCCTGCCCTCTTTACAAAATCTCCAAGGCTAGAAATGTATGTTGCCTGGTAAATGGAGGCGAAATAATTCTATGGTTTTTTAAGTTTGAAAGAGTTTTAATTGATTTCTGGAATAATAATAAAAAAGAATAACCCCATATACGCTGAATTAACCTTGACATTTACATCTTCCCTTCTGCATTTCACTCTCAATTCCTTCATTATCATATACTTTTATATCTTTTAATCCTTATAGTCGTCTTTTTGCTGTCAGCATAATAAATGTCTTTGCCAGTTTTCCAAGATCATAGCCTCTCTGACATGAGAACTGTAAGATATCATGGCCTTAACTGGCTGAGCAGACTTATGAAGAAACCCTTGAGTTTGTTTTTTTTTTTCTTATATAGAAAGGATTTATTGTAACATGTTTGTTCATCACATTTGCTGTATCATTTGAATGTGTTTTTGCATTTTAGTAAAATCCATTAGGTTTCCACAATTCATCATACGATGGCGTGACGAGATTGAGAACACGCGCACTGTGTCATCATAGTAATAGTCTATATAAACTATTACCCTTTACACATATACTACACTTGGACTTTACCAGCTGCCACCCAAAATGTTGTTGGGAGAGAACCAGCAAATTTAAGGAGTGGTGCTCCCAGGGGTCAAAGTTTTTGGAGACTCAGTTAAAGACCATTTCAAACATTGTTCTATATCAATATTTTCACACTCAACAGGACCCTAACATGTCCAAAATTTTAAATTCTACCACATTTAAAAAAGTATTTTGCATATATCCTCCTTGTAGCAGATGCTACTCATTTTGGCACCAGATCAAAGCAGGCTCTGTGTAGATCTATTCATATTCTGGATGGGCTCATAGTAGCCACAGGTAATTACATTAATGCATCCATACTATATCAGAATTAGTGGATACCTATGAACAAGAAGCCAGATTTTACATTTATGCTATGACTTGATACACATCAATTAGCTAAATTTCAGGAGTTATAACAAGAGACATTAACAGTGTCTATGTGACATTTACAAAATGAATTTTCTATTTTTTTTAACTAACATGTATTTTCAGTGTTAACAGAGTGCATAATAACAGCTCCTACTGTATATCCTCTCCATTCTTGTTAAGCAGACCTTCAGTTAATGACAATCTCTATTTATTTGTCTTTCAATTCAATCCTTAAATTGTTTTATGTTGTTATAGATAATTGAAATTAATTTTGACAGATGGCCCCTGCTCCAATTTTCTTGACAGGCAAGGATTTCTTGGGTTAATTTATTCAGTAACATGATTCCTCCATTGCCACCAAAGACATACCAGGCAAACTGCACTGCTTGATTAAAAGCAAGGTTTGAAAAGCAAAGCTTTCCTGTACTATAGCTCGCCCAGATTTTATATCTGATCTTCCATCTTTGCCATCTACTGATTTCATGGCATGCAATCAAAACAATTTTTGCCAGCCCTCATCAAAAATATATTTTATTTAATGGCTTGTTTATGAAACAAATGTTTTAAATAATTTGGTCCATTTGTAGCTATCTCATTTGCATGTTGTTCTCTTTTCCTTTCTTACTGGCTGTCAACTCTTTCTATATATCCTACTTGGGGAGACAAAGGGACATAGATTTTTGGACACTTAAGTGTCAACAGGGCACTCAACTTTCAGCAGTTAAGATTTCCTTTTTAACTGGCCTAGCCTCCACTTTATGTAACTTAGACTATGATCTATATTATGCACACAAGAAGTACCATGAAACAAAGTCCCTGGTACACATCCACAAGTGCGTTCAACAAGGGAATTCCATGGGATGTCATCCTGTACAGATTACCTCTTATTCCCATCCCAGTCTAAGGATTCTGTGACCATCACACTCTAGACATGTATTATATATACTGTGCACATTCTTATATATATACACCCTAGTTTGTTATCTTTTGGGGTGAAATTCATGTTTTTCCTTTCGTGGTCAAATTTTAGAGAGGCAGGTTGCTCTGTACATTTTTTCTTTTCTTTCCCCTAAATTTTGTGAAATATTTATATAAAACAAAAGCAAAACAATGTACTATTTAAAGGAAACATGAAATATTATGGCTGCTGTATGTTAATGTCACCATGACTGAAGCGATAATATACAAACCTTTAGGATTTGTCCCTTGGTGTCAGTTCGTCACATGGCATGGCCACAATATTGGATTTTTTTTGTAATTTCTTCAAATGTTAACCAGTGTTAACTAGTCTTTTCCTTAAGTCATTATTTATAATATAATATATATTTTAAAATACCTACATTATTACTGTCAGACCCGCCTCCAGCCAACTCCCTGTTCAGCCACGCCCACGCTCTGAGTCACCTGAGTTTTGACCACACCTGCAGCTTATTCTGTTAATCACCACTGGGATTTAAGGACTGCAATTCAGGCACCTCTTTGTGAGGTATTGTACTTGTATGCTGAGCTGGTGTCTTGGTGGTTGTGCTTTGTGCTTTTCCAGTTTAGACCTGTTTGCCTGTATGTTGACTCTGCTTATTGTCTGGCGGCTTGGATTTGTGGACTCTATTAAAAGTACTGGAGCTCTGCACTTGGGTCTTCTGACTCTTTCTTTACAATTATATACATTGTATATTCTAGATTATAGAATATTATATACAATTAAGTATGTGCTATGCTGAATTAAAACTTTGCTTTTAAAATGACCTATTTCAAATGCACTGAAGGCATTAACACATATTACAAAAAGCTCCTTACTGTAATCCTCCTCTCTTGTAACCATGCCCTCTCAGACTTGACAAGAGCTATGGCAGCAGTTATGTAATGTGGGAGTCAAAATCATTCAGCATGTGCATCTTCCTGATTGCGTGTCGCCACAACAGGCTTTGCTTAATTCGTAAGTGTGAGAGGTTGCACCATCCAGTAAAGTTATAGAGTATGGAGAGTCTGCATTATTCAAATATATTTGGAATTATTGCCCTATAGGCAAGCATCAATGTCCCTATGTGCCTCTCAATGGGAATGACTGTTGTGGTGATTAAGTAATCCAAGTAATTAGTGTGCAACATTCATCTTTCACAAGCTAGCTAATTTTTGGAGCGAATAAATACTTTGTGTAAATGTAGATGGAGACCACACAAACTGGATAGCTGCATATCGTGCTGTTAGTTAGGGGTTGGTGGCAAACTGATATTCCTTCATTGTGATCAAATGATTTCTAAAGGCCAATTTATTGCACAGGACAAATAAAACTCAAATCTTCCCCACAGAATAATCCAGTGCATACAGCTGGCTGAGCAGGTTTTACTACTGCCTGGCTTGGCTGTGTACAATTCCGCCTAATCTATTCAAGAAAGCTTAATTTTTCATAATAAGCTACTCTTTCATAACAATTCATTTAAAATGGCAAAATGTCAATGGGTTTATCTGTTTATAATTCAGTGTATCTGAACAAGATGCTTTTAAGATGCTTTTAGGAACCACTTGTTTTAATATTTTAACATCAGTTTCTAGGAGGTAATGCATGTGATAATGTGTCTGAAACCCTGTATACTTCTGACTTGACCTTTGCATTTCCAGTTTAATGTTACAGGAAATCAATATTTCTTTGCATATTACCTCACTGAGCATAGATACAGTTCTCCTGTAAGTATGAGTTTCACTTCCTTGATATGCACCTACAATTACACTGTAGTTTTTATTTATTTATTTCTCCCTTTAAGAGCGAGACAGATGATACTGTATGTCTCTGTCAAACTAAAGGACATCAAGGGAAGCCTCAGGCTAAATGTCTGATCTGAGGAAAAAAACAGGATGGCATTGAAGGCATCCCCTTGAGCAAACAGTGCATCTTTCCAAACCATGTTCAACAGAGATGTGTCAATAATAAAGAAATCTCTCTCTCAGCTCTCACTGCCATTCTCTTTCCCTTGACCTTTTCTTTTTTCTCACAAAACCTCTTCTTCCCTGTGGGAGGAAGATATTATGGAGCTTTGTTTGCTCTAGGGCCTGGAACCTTACTATGTTTAGACACAAGATGATCACAAAATTACCTGCTAATGATGTCAGCCGTCTTGTTCAACATTGCCATTGTCTGGGTAATGACCAAAACCAAAGGACCCAAAAGATAGATCAGAGGAATCCCTTTCAACACCCTTGAAGACATCAACTATGCTGATGACTTTATCTATGGCATTAGTCAGATATGTGGACCATCACCAAAATGATAAAAACTACGGCCCTGAATAGCCAAAACCTTGACTCGATCTGACTCGATCAAAAACAGCTTGAAATCAAGGACGCCATCACATACCTGGAAAGTACAGTCTACACAGATGGGCGTGTTAACAAAGACATCAGTAGTCACCACACCAGAGCCAAGGAGACCTTTTTCAGCTTCACGCCAGTTTGCAGATCAAACATCTACTCCAGACATATCAAACTGAGGCTTTAAAAGGGCTGTATGCAGTCAATGCTGCTGTATGGTTCTGAGTGCTACTGCATGACAGTAGCTTGAGGAAACTGTCAACATTCCACACAAAATTCCTCAGATGCATTATTTTCCTAGTACAATTTATTTTTGTACTTGCTGATTGCGTTAGCTTTGACTGACACTTCTCAATAATATACTGCATACTTCAAATATTATGTAATTTGATTATGAAAGTTATATAAATTAAAAAGCTTTTTAATTATTATAATTATAAAAACTTTTAATGAATTAAAAAAGACTGGTAGCTAGGCAAAACTGTTGGTCACAAATAGTTTCATTATATGGTTGATGTTTCTCATTAAAAGATTAATGTAGTGAGATGGCAAATGCACATTACCGGGGACACTGAGTGTGCTTGTGCGGTCAGTGGTAATCAACAGAACTGCCACTTCCTGAAATATGTGAACTGCACTGCAGATGTACAGTCCTTTACAGTCCATTTTACAGCCCTTTAGTAGCCTAGATTGTATTTGTCCATTTTTTATACACAAAACAACAACAACAATAACAATAATAATAATAATAATAATAATAATAAACCATTTGAAGTGAAACTAGTGTGGTTAGAAGAGGGATTTGTCCATTGGTTTGCAGATATTGCACAAAAAACCCATTCCCCTTGCATGGAGACTCCTCCAGCTTTACTTTAGGCAGTGATGTCATTTTTCATCCTGGTCTCCTTCGCACATGGAACTCCACTAAACTAGTTATAAATGCACCTTGGCTTGTCAGCTGTGAGAAAAACATCCTCTCCTCAAACCAAAAATATGCACATATGACAAAGATTGAAATACTTGGAATTTGACAGAAAATATTACATAAACAAAGCACCCACTGTTTACCATGTTCTATATGCCTTCGAGAATCTGTCACAATATTTTTATGCCTTGGACTCAGCTGAACATTTTTAGAATCCTTTGCTATCCCTTGGATATTCAGTTGTAACATTGTTAGAATGATTTTCCATCCCTTGCATATTGCAAATGATAGAATGTTTTTTTATCCACTGGATGTTCACTTTAATGTTCCATGTCATCTGTTGTACGTAAGTGCTTACATGGTGATTCGGCATCATTTTCACAGCTCTCTGCATTTCTGAACTAGCAGGGGATGCACTTTTTGGCATTTCACTCTCTTCAGATATTCAGTCCCTTTGAAGTACTGGATTAAAACAGAATTTTGTTCCCTGTCTGAATTTATAAATGACAAGTCCCAGCAAAACCCAGCACTGTGCTCAGCATGGCCTCCCCTCTTCAACCACTACACTGTGCCACCCACTACACTGTGCCACCCACTACACTCTGCACACCCACTACACTGTGCCACCCACTACACTGTGCCACCCACTACACTCTGCACACCCACTACACTGTGCCACTCACACCACACACCACCCACTACACTGTGCCACCCACTACACTGTGCACACCCACTACACTGTGCCACCCACTACACTGTGCCACCCACTACACTGTGCCACCCACTACACTCTGCACACCCACTACACTGTGCACACCCTTTCACCTTTCAGACAAACGGTGGCTACATGCCATTAACTGCTAGTGAAACAGCTCAGCGGGGAAAACGCCATCACCCACACCACACACCACCACATTCCTCTGCAATCATTCATTTTGATAAGAAATAAACCACCCCTTTCAAAAAGGATCTGTCATCAATAACACACCCATCCAGACATTTGCATTCAAGTTAGGTCTCGCTCTGCTAACCCAAGGGTAAAATGAATAAATGTACCATGCTGACGAGTCAAACATTATTTGGTTTGACGTATGCCCAGCATGACAGCTGACATGATCCTCACAAACCACTCTCAAAATCAGAAAACTCACCCAGAACCCACACTGATTTATCTTTCCTACTCCCTGCCAGACCCAGAGGATCCTGAAACACAAGAAATTCCATTATACTCTTTGTTTACCAATGGATGTGAAACCTCACAGGGATCATTTGCACCTTCATATTTCTAGATGTATTAGAACATTGGGTGTGAAAAGATATTTAACCCTTTTGTACGTGACTTATTTTATGCTATATAGCATGCATGTTATGTTTTCATTAGCGTTAAGGTTCTCATAGTTTTCACTGCCGCATTTGCTATACTTTGTAACGTTAAATCACTGTTTCCTCAAAGCTAACGTTATTTTTTAATCTCGTTTTTCCAATATAGTGTTCTAATCACACTGGTTTGACCGTATGCGCAAAACGGCTAATCACACCAGTGAGACCGTATGCGCAAAAGGGTTAAGAACAAAAATTGATTAAAAAAGGCAATACTTTTCAAAGCACTCAGATGTCTGTTTGACCCAGCAACTTGAAGCTTCTCGTGTTGAAACATTATTTGTGCACACAGCATTTGCATAATCCTTTATTGTAACTAATAAAAAGATCCATAGGCCAAGAAACATGACAAAATGATGAAAAAGTTTATTGTGGAACAAAACAACACGAAAAGGGAAGTGTAAAGATAATGCAGTATGAGTGTCGAATTGGGCTTTCAGCAGCTATGAGTCACAGTTTGATGTGTGCTGACAAAACATTAATTAGACATGTGTCTGACTATGTAAGTTATCTTATTTTGGCTTAAGTGTCTTTAATAAGTGAATTCTCCAAGTGAAATTTGTCCATTGGTCTGGAAAAGGCTCTTCAAGTGTTACCAATTTCTGAGCATTTTCAGCCCCTGGCCCTGCGATCTGGGGTCTCCAACCTCCATTATCTGATGACCAGTGACAGGAGCCAAACAAGAAAATTACACACAGACAAACCATGTAGAGGAATTTTCCACAGCTTTTTAGAGTTACTCATTCCAGATCTCGGCTTTTCTCTTTCTTTCTTTTGCTTCAGTGCTTCCTAATACCCTGAGGATTTGTTTCATGATCACAATGTATTCATTTCATGGAGGTATGAGTTTATTACTTTGATTACATGGCATCTAAAGTAACATGTTTTCTGTGTTTGTGTATATATGGTTGACTGTTTGATTGATGAAATGTCTGACCTGCAAGATCAAAATTTTCCATACCAAACTGAAATTTTGTTTACTGTAGCTGCTCTGCTCCATCCAGCTGATGCACAGGGGAGAATTAATTGCAAAAGCAGGGAGAAGACTTGTGCTGGCCTTTCACTGATAGCAGTGATTATAAAAAATGCAAGTGGCATTGAAGCAAATTGGTGGTTAGATTACAATTCATGGCAAGAATCCTCCAAGGACCAACCTGACACAAATTTTCTGCTAACAGATTAGTAGGCTGACATTTTCAGTTGGAAGTATTTCTCAAATGTTCTAGTAATTTAATTTTTTAAAACAGCTACCACCATCTTATTCAAATTTGTACCCTCTCTAATGCCAGTTTAAACCTGACACTTTCCATTTGTTCTTACAGTTTTTCTGGATACCTAAACCTGATGCTGAAAAACAAAACAGGTACTAATGGCTAAAAATACGCAGGTTATGATTTTCCATTCAGTGGATTCCTTTACTGTTTACATTACATCTAATGTGTGTCTGGAACAGTGAGTAAGCACATGCGACATCTGCACCAGGCTCATGTGATGCTAGTGGAAGTGATTGATTCGCCTTGACAGCACAGTTTGTGAAATGCTGCCTAGGGCTGTCACAGCACAGGAATTAGCCCTATATAATACCTGAAACTTAATTTTAGATAATAACAGCATACAATGTGGAGTTTCTAAAGCAGGATTTGGCAGCTGTGGTAGTTTTTATGGTAATCCAAATCTGTCACAGATCTTGCCATAGAATAACTTCTTTGCACTGCACTGTAGTATGCTAAAAATATGCTACAGTCCTGTTTCACAGGGGAATGCTGAAGACATATATTTGTTAAAGGTCTGTGTACATTGAGACAATAGTATAATGTAACAACAAAAAAATCTGTTTCCTCCTTTTTCGATTTCGACACTACTATGCTTTATGCATTCACTCTCAAAAACAAATAAACATGCATTAAAACTTGCTCATATACAAGGACTTTGGCTAATTTTTCTATAACTGAAGTTGGTTGTGCCACCACTCCCTAGTCACCTGCCACTCCCTACACTCACTTACCATGATAAGCTGTATAACCTCTTTCCCTCTACTCTTTCTTTCCTGTCCTCTCTGTCATGCTCCCTTGACTGTCTCTGTCTTCTGTCTTTCCCCCCAGTCTGTGTGTCATGCACTGTGCACCAACAGAGCCACTATAGGAAACTATAGAAAACTAAAAAAAAAAAAAAAAACCTGAAGCCAGCGACCCTGCTGACCCTACTCTTTCTGCCTTTTCATCTGCTCCCTCATCTGCTAAGGTATCTATTTAACCAAACAAAATTCAGGTGTCTGGGGTCTGGATCAACAGGCGTCAGAATGATATGTTTTAATTGCTATCTGTGTACCTATTGAAAATAATCTAGCTAGTACCTCAGTTAGTATGTCAGCAAGACTGCTGTCAAACAGCTAGTGTCTAAAACATTCAATTTCTTGCCAGCTAATTTAATTTACCTCTCTGTGGTAATAATACTTATACCTTACTGGTGTTTTTGAACTTTGATGACATTATCTCATTACCTTATAATGATAACCAGCATCAATGCTAGCCAACTGGCTACCTGGATAGCTAGTTAAATATGGAAATGTAACATCCATGTATAACTCGAGATCATTGCGTACAAAATTTCTTATTTTCAAAAGGCCAATGGTTGTTGCCAGACAATGGCAACTGACGCAGAGAACATTCATTGTAAAGAAAGTTATACTGCATATTGTATATTGTTGAACTAAAGAAATAAATTACAACAATCAGTACAGTGGTGATGAAGTGATAGGCAATTGAAAAATCATTGAAAATGAACTAAGTCATTTGCATATTTGTGAAATGGGCAGGTTTTTTTTGGTCAGAGCAAATTGGTGGAAAATGTTCTATATAAATTGACATGTGTAAACATGCTTATGTAAACAATTGTGCCTCAAAATCACCAATATCCAATCCTCTTGTAGAAGGCAGTCTGTGTAATTACTGTTGCTTTCAGGATAAAATTTTTCATTTGAAGCCTCAACCAAAAAAGAGAAAAAGAAAGAAAGAAGCTTTCTGTTATTGCATATGCATTCTTTGATTCTTAGACATCATATAACTATTAAAATGATTATTTTGATTGCATAGTGTCTTTAAATACAAATGTATTTATACTGCTTAGATTATAAAAAATACTAACTTATGGCAGGGAGTCTGAAATCAAGCATCAATTCACTGATTTGCTGGAGAGGGGGCAACTTTCTGATATCAGAGCTAAACATCAGGGAAATGATAAGGAGTGTTCTCTGTCCCTGAGAAGATTTTTTCATTTAGATATCTGCTAAATTGAATTGCTTTATCATCTGATTTGTAAAGAAGTGCCAACATATGATTTTTAAAATAGTTTCTTTCAAGTTTTCTCTTACTCACACCTGACACCTACCTAAAAAAGGTATCCAAGGATACCAGCTGCAACTTCATGCTAATATTTATATAGTAAGTATACTGTATATTTACATCATACTTTAATGTAATGGGGAATATGTTCCTTTACACCATCATTTTTTCACCAAAAAGGGTACATAAATATAGAATTAAGTCAAATATTCATGGTAGTGGATAAATACCTGTAATTCCTACCCATGCATTAAATACAACATTATAAATATTCAGAGTTGTGAAATACAAAGCATGATGTTTGGGAATGACAGGACAGTGAGAACAGCAAGATGCCAATCAAGGTCTTCAGGGGTGAATGCAGCAAATAAAGGAAAGATTAAATAAACAAATCTTTGTTCTTTAAACAACAAGCGAAAATGACAACATGACAAAGTCAAACAAAGACCACCAACCTTTTTTAAACTTTTCTGTAAGCTCTTTTTCTACCTCTCAGTCTCCCTACACAGCCTTTATTTCATGATAAATCAGCATTTTCTCTCTTAAAGCAATTTTATGACATTATTGCAAGTTATCTAATTATTGTGAAATGTGGACTGCTGTGTTGTTATAAATGGTTGTCTCAGAAGAAGTTAGTGTAATGGACTTGGCAGGGCTTTTCAACTTTTTTGTGAGCATGAATCTTCATATAGCAGACAGTAAGAGACAGGAATGTGGACCCTTGCTGAAAAAGAATCAGTTGTGTTAAATCTCACTAAAATTAATAGATATTAATACTCCATGACCTGTATGCTGTTGCATTACAGGTAGACACTATCACACATCATGCCCTGAGAGACTTCCTCTAACATTCCTCTAACAGATGAAATAGGCTGGATTTAAATCTATATTTTATCATTTAATTTGATTATAAATAATATAAATTACATAAATGAGTCATTAAGGTTATTAAATTCATTAAATGTTGTCCATTATGGAAGCCATTTTGGAATGCTCTTACACATGACTTACACATCAGCTTAAATACAGAACAATTAAAAGTCATGACTAGGGCCCTCATTTTTTCTTTATTGTGTCCCCTGTGTAGGATTTAAACCTATATTTCAATCATTATCCTCCAGGCATTGCTGTAAGCATTAAAATATCAGCAGTGATTGAGAAATCTGAACAGTCACCTGACTAATTATAAAATTAGTGGCTAATTGTGAGGGGAGGAGGAAAAAGAAAGGAGCCATGTATGGAACGTTTAGAATGTCCACAACAAATAGTATATCTCTGAGCTAAAGAGTGTGACAGTATTTGCAGTACAACATTCCTACTTGCAAATATTCCACATGGTTATTGTCAACTGACAATTAATCATTTAACAAATTTTATAAGATTTGGTAGAAAGTGGCTTTTTCAGCTTACAACAACCTTGCACGATTCTTCATCAAAGAGCCTAAGATATATTCACTACTTTAAATATTGTATGGTGGGGAACATTTCTTAAGGTTATGGCTATAATGCACAACAGCACAAGTGGTGTTTTTTCATAGATTTGCCAAATTAGTGTTTCTTTTTAATGCCATGTTAATAGTCTGTTAGTAGAACTGTTGATGTTCAAAACGAATGCTTTCAGTGAAAAGGCTAGAATTAACAGTTTTGAATTCATTTATTGCCGTTGAATTATTGTTGTAAGCATTTCAGAGCTGGACTGTGGTGCATGCTATTGTCCATCATTTTTTCTGGTGATAATTGCTTTCCTTATGAAAATGGTGATGGACAAAATTTCATAATGGTGGAAATTTTCAATCCTCTTTGTTACTGTGGCAAAATTAAAATTCATCCAGGTGGAAACTTTGAACCACCATATACTAAATGGCGGGGCATTCCATGAACTAACCAGCTTCATGACAGTCATCTTCTGTGGACATCCTACTTGCATAAAACAAATTAAAAGAACTTTGAAGCAATGAAAAAATCAGACAGTTTGTCTTAGTCACTGATGAATTAACAGATGGGAAAGACCATAACCTATTTGTTTCGCAAGGACAATCACCCAAAATCTGATAGACATCCTTGCTGACACAGTGTACCTTACTGTCCTGAATTACTCCTCGGCTGTGGATGGCATCAAGAAGAACACAAAAGATTTTGAGTTCAATTTTAATTATGTGACATTGTGTGTCTGATAATATGACCTACATGGTAATGGTATATGCCATCCTCTGAGGCTTGTTGCCAACGCACCCCTGTACAACACTTCACACACGTCTGCATTGTCTGTGGTTCTAAATAGTCCAACTGAATTTCTCAGGTGTTGGATCTGAATGTTTCTTTCATGTGTGCTTAATGGTTGATGATTACTTTATTTAGATGGTTGGGGATGTGCAATTGGATAATTGTTTAACAACTGGCTAGAAAATAGGCTGTATCGACCTCCATGTGCAGGACTGAAGTATATTCAAGAAAACAAGACAAAAAATTGAAGATTTCAGTCATCACTAAAACAGTACTGCTATAAATTCTTTTATAAATGATTTTACACATTACTGTAAGAGGTCAATCAGACTGCCTCTATAGTTCATAATTCACAGCAACATTTTATTGAATTCACTGTCTTATATTTCACATAAATGTTGATACAGACATGTATCAACTTGTGGGCAGTATTCCTTTGATGGGCTCCCAGAGTACACATGACACTTGCCACAGTGCAGTAATGATCTTTGGGACAAGACTGGTGTGAAGATGTGGGTGCATATAAATGAATTATATAAACTGTGTACTGACTTAATGTGCACTATTTCATACAGGATCTTGAAGCATTTCCATATTTTCCATCTTTGCTCATTTTTATTCTTTTGTGTAATTAGTACACAAATTATGTACAATTTTGTAATTTTCAGCTTTCCAACAGGTAGAATTCAGAACAAGGAAACAAAACAGAGACTAAAAGATAACAAAACACTATGTTTTAATAAATATATCGTTTTTGAAACACTGTAAAAGAAAAAAAAAACATTGCAAGTTTGTCCCACAAATTGCAAAAACAAAGCAAAAAAACAAAACAAAACAAAGCAAAAAATATCGCACATCTTTCTTTATCACTTTACAAGTCTTCTTCAGAAGAAACACATACATATTCTGAATATAGTACATATCTATATGATGATTTTCGTATTTATACATTTGTATGATACACAAAAGTAACTCTGTGTCAGGAAAACTGTGCTGTTTAGAGTGTGATAAATATGAAATTCTATGTGTAACAAAAAATTTCATAAATACAAACATTTAATTTCACATATACACAACAGAGACAGATATGGGAATACCTGAAAATGAACAATAATTGACATATTCTTATGGCAAAATGACAGCACTGTGAAAAAAAAATGACAGTTTTGAATCAGTATACTGTTGAATCACCATAGAAAAACAAATGGACAAAAAAAAAACCTACAATGGTGCTATTTCTCACTGATCAGGTGGCATTGGTATAAGGTAGCCATAATTAACTGCACTTTTCTTTGTGGTGTTGTCATGACAGCTATCGCAACAAAACATTTGTAAAGAACAGTAAATGAACACTGAAACTGGTTCACTGTAATGAACACTGTTCTCATTGAATATATCCTTGTCCACTTTGCTGTAACTGATTAATGTTATGAAAAAGGAGTGAAACGGTGCCCTCACAAATGATGGGATTTCAAACTGGCACATATCTTGTACATATGATGTGCCTGTGGAAAGAACAGATTAAGCTTGCAGAGTAAGCTTGATGCAGGTTGCGAAGACACGTTGCCTCTAAGGTATACCATGACCGGTGTGGAAAAGCAGCACTAGTTATTTCCTACAGTATGCAAGGTTGTTCTATGTACCTACTCTACTGTCAGAATTTATTATTATATATTTTTCTTGCTGTTAGAATATACAGCATTCCACTTTCAACACTGCCATAAGTAACAATATCTGCACTTAAGTTGGTCTTCATGGAATTACAACAGGAGCAAATGTACTTTTAAATTTTCACCCAGGATTTCTTCCACAGGCAATCAAATTTCAGATAATGTGAAGAATTGATATTATTTGGTACATCATCTTTCTGGTGGTCAAATTAAACTGAACTAGTTTCAATTTACCATTTTAGGAAGCCTAAAATAAAACATGACAAGACCATTTACAGTGCTCTCATTTTATTTTCAAATGTAATTAATGACTCAAAGTTTTGTTTTGATCTTGTCCATGACATGAAAAGGAGACTTTAATTAGCATAACAAACATTATTTAAAGGGGTCACTTGATACACAATTTTTCTTATCTGTTAACAGCTTTCATCATTCCTCTCATGTTTTGAATCAGTCACAGCACTGCACAAATATTAGGTGGTTTCTGAATCCACCTAAATGTTTCTCTCCTCAGTGCACACTGAAAGGAAGCATACTGAGAACGGGCAGCTACCGTACATTTAATCATTTTACTCAGGAACAAATCTGGAGCTTTCTATTACGCATCACAATGGATAAGACTGTGTGACCAGATGCCTTTACCACTCTTTGACTAGCCTCATGAAGTTTCACTTAATAAGGTCCAATCCAACATATGAGAGAAAGGTTGCTATGTCTTGTAAAGATGGCAAGAAACAATACTGAATGATACATTTTTGGAAGAGAGCTCATTGAACACTCTACTACTTCAAATTCAACAATTTGAAAGAGCAAACAACAGAGCCCAGGTAGAGCTGACCTCTGTAACACCGCGCACTCTGTATGTACAACCTCGTACCAGGACTGGCTGTCTAACGGGATGAGTTTGTCCAGTGTCATTGTGCTGATGTTCATGATCTCTTTAAATATCAAATTACAGTATTGGCATTCATGATTATAGACTTTGCAGCAACAAAATTAACCACTATACCACCAGGCCACTCTAGATGCTACATTTGATATTACTGTTCTGTTATTATTGTATCAACACGATCTAATAATACACACAATTGTCTAAGGTAGTATTGTGTAACAGTATTATATAATTCAATAATATTATTTTATTCTTAAGGACCCAGGTCATTTGTATGTTTTCAATGTCAGTCAGCAGTGAGTAACCAAAGAACAACAGTCTTTTTTACTAGCACAGATTCAGAGTAAGTGTGCAAGAAGTAGCTATTAAGTTCAACTCCATTAACAACAACTGAAAAACACTGACAGTGACTGTAAGAAGTATTTTTTCAGCATTTGACTAATTTTTTTTTCTATTTTCCAAGGAATGTATTTTATCATATCTTTACTATGGGGTACTCTTTTTTCTTAAGGAATAATTATGGTACAGAATATAGTTCTCTAAGTTAGTCCTCTGTCTGACAAAAATAAAGCAACACTGCATCATTTTGCTTCTCTTAATATGGGGAATTTGTATGAGGTGTTCCATAGTACTTCACATTTATGTTATTGTACAAGATATCTTAGATTTGCTACATTACTGATACAGTTTGTACCTGTCTACCTAACTAGCTACAGACGTGCACACTTCTTCCAATACTGTAATTCAACATACAGGTTAGCTATTGATACAAGGATCCTTTCTTTACACTATTCCAGCAACAACTATTAACAGTTTATCATATTAATGGTTACCATTAGCCTATGTTGCCTGTTTCCCATCTACTATAAAACTCCCATGATAATCCCTAAAACTTTCTTTGTCCTATTTTTTTCCATGTCTGGGTGACGCATATCTAAGCTATGTTTGTCTTTTTTGACCAGGTTTTAGCTCACTCTGGCTTGAAATTTAAACAGCGATATTTAGATTATGTCCAGGGAATGGTGAGAGTGGGTTCACATTCTTATGCCCCATAGCAACACCCATGCACTTAATATTACAAATATCACTTAATATCACAACATGAAATGAAGCAGAATTGCACCTGGTACCATGATGGAACAAAATGTGTTTATCAGACGCAGTCATCACTGTTTGGCATTGGTTGATATGTTTGGCACCCCCAAGTAAACCCCCTCCTAAAAAAAAAACAACCAAAAACAGATGCAGCTGTTGTTGAGAGGTATATCATTTAGGTAGGGCCATTTTTCATATTCTGGTCCCTGCACCCTTCTTTTTATCAAGGGTATGAATACATATTATTTATTTAATTTCACTGCACAAAATCTACATTTTTAAGTAAAAACAAATATTCATGTTTTTTTACATAACAATGTAACCTGAAAGTACACAGCTGTAAAAATATCACTCTCATATAGATGCATCTGCATAAGAAAACATTCATTTTAATGTGCACAAAATCTCCCCTAAATCAAAACACGAAAGAAGACAACCCCAATTTTAGTGTAGTCAAAGCCAACATGACCACAGAAACTAAATTCTGCCATAGTTGCTGTGGCAAGGGGTTACAGTGGTTAGGGCTGTTGCCTCAAAGCTCCTATGGTGTGTTTTCAAAACTTGCACTTATTTTATAAAATGGCAGGTGGACAAATGTGTCCTGTTAGCCAACCAGTTGCAGTAGAAGAAAAACACACACACATATCTTAAACCAGTACACTGATGGTCAGTGATTTGCTGCTGCCTTTGATGCAAATGTATTTTCAGTTACACCCTTTGCAGTAGTTGTTAAAGTCATTTCATTGTGGATGAATATAAGCAGGTGGCTCTTATCTACAATTTGTATTGTGATGCTAAAGTAACAGAAGATAGTTGCATAAAAATGCATATTTCACAGAATATTGTATGGCACAGTTCATGGTGAAATTGACATTTGTGTCCTCTATTTTTCATCTAACAACTCCACCAGGAGCTATTTCTTTAAAGCCACCGCTGTCCTGCCAAATAACAAATTAATGAGGGATCTCAGGCATGAGTTTTTCATGGCTAGTAAAGAAAAGAGGCGCTAGGAACACAATCAAGGCAGCATCGGCTGTTAATATCAAGACGTTTCCTTGCCACGGGTCTTTCATAATTGTGTCATCGTTAATTGTTTAGGGAGGTAATAGCAGCAGATCTATTAATTAAATCAAGTGAGCATAATGCCTCTGACCTTTGTGTTCAATTGATGCAATTATCCTTATTTTTCAGATAGGGCATGCATACTAGGCATGACAACAGCTATCGCAAAAGAGCAATCACAGAGGACAAAGCATGCCATGTGCCATTTGTTATTCTAATTAAATATTAGTGCACTGATTTTTGCTTTGAAAACACCTCTGTGTAGTAACAGATACACTACTGATGCATCTGTCATAACACCCTCATTGTGCAACACATTTCTGTTCATATGGATATGGTCAGTTAATTGCACTGGCATTTGTTTCGCTAATTTGTGAAATAAATGGGCCTTCCAGTTATTTTCAGAAGAAAATTCTGTTTCAGGATAACCTAAAATCAAAATGGGCCCGTGAGCATCATTGACTCTTCCTACATTAGCTGCTCAATGGTACAGAACTGATTCAGAATTCTTCAAAGGATTTTTAGAGTAAAATGCATGGTTTAATTGTGTACTTTGTTTAGGACAGTGATTTGGACAAATATTGCAGTGCCTCAGCACTCATGTATGTCACTGAATTCCATATTTCATCAACCCAAGACAGCTAGCAAAGGCTGCCTTTGCATGTTTTGATGCAGTCTCATTGATTCAAGCAATTACTGTATTTCTGCAGTGCAAGTACAAAATGTTACTTAACTTGTTCTTAGATGGGTACAACATGTAATTATTTGGGATGGGAACTGGGTTGGGGTTTAGGGTTGAAATTAGAAGCAGGGGTAACACTGGGATTAGGTGTACAGTTGTAATTATTTATGTAACATGAAGAAAATTGCAAAGTGATGCTTCAAATTAGTCTCTTTCTAGCAGGACAAATCCATTGCCATTGCACATTTTTACACAGTAGTTCTACTACAATTATATGAGTAAATGTAAATGTACATGTAAATTCCCATCATGGTACAGCATTTATACTAACACATGATACCGTGCCTCTTGTTTTTAGATGCTACTTGTCAACAACTCATATATCCATCAGAATTACAGATACACAAAGCGCTCATCACTTACCCCAAAGGTGATTATCATAATTCTATTTATGCCACTGAGTGTCTAGTAATCCTCATTTGTTTCAGCACAACACCACTCCATGTGACGGGAATGTGCTTGCCAAGACATTTTGCAGCATTGAAATGCTGTAGAAAACATAGCTAATGATTTAAAAAAAAGGCCCCACTGAAAAGATGTTGAAAAAATGTTACACGGATGATTGTTAATCTAAAAAATAAAACAAAGGAAATTATAGCAATTCTCGTGAGGTTGCAGGATTCCGTTTTTTTCTTTCTCCTTTCCTTAAAATATGCTCAAATGCTGTTTCCACAATTAAGCCAAAGCAGAATTTTTTCCCTCATAATCGGATCAAATTAATGATGTAGCCTGATACAGTCCAGTTTTGAGCTTTTTCTCCAAAGAGTTCCATCATTAAAGATATGCTTTGAGTCATACACCTTTACCCATGTGTTGTATAGTGTTCACAAGCCTGCTGCTTGGAAAAACACCATCCTAGTTGTATTACTGGAGACGGTTGCACACTTTTATTATGTTCAGGCCCTGGGCTATGTTCACTATGTTGTGTAACAGATTGTTGTCATTATGCTTTGTGTCCATTAAGGTGTGAATTTAACCGAGCTTTACCACACCTAATCTGGCAAAATAATACATAGATGGAAAGAGGTCCACGCTGATTACTATATTTCACACAGCCATTATTTCTCAGGAAAAAGAACATAGAGAAATTTAACAGGATGCAAAAGTGCCCATGTAAATTTCAGATATGAGAATACCTCCCTAACCAGACTGCAGACTAGACTATGGGTAGGAAACCTTGTTCCCTCAGTCCCACAATCCATTTTTTTCTGAGTCCCCTGTTACCCTGTTATTTTACTCCTCTATGATCTGTCAATATATTATGGTGTAATATTCACAATACTCGCATGCAAGTACTCTATAGTTAAAGGAGAAAATCTCATATGTGAAAATAAATGTGGGTTTGGTACTTGGACCAGGATCAAATGCTGGTCCTGGTAATTTGGTGGCAATGTATATGTCAAAAGTGTATATAGCTAAATTGAAACAGTCTGGATGTAGGAGCTTACAAAACTCAGGTTTGAAAATCATGAGCTGTTTTTTTTCTCACCCTACACGTTTAGGGGCTGACCTTGTGGAATTCCTGTCTATTGTTCTTTGTGTGGCCATTAGTAAGTAATAAGTAGGAATGTGGCTATGAAATACATTCATTTAGCTATTTAGCTGCAATTGAGAGGATTAACATGCTGTAAAGTCATGTTTACAACTCCTAAATATCAACTGAATTTGTCTTCAACTACATGCTTTTACAAGTGCAACTCCTAAACCAAAAATAACAAGCATGAAATTTAACATTGATGTTAAGCCAGATTCATTCTTCTTTTCTTCTTTCCCTGTAGTCTGAACATCTCTAAATGAACATAATGTTTGAGTTCCAGGGACCAGTGAGACCAAATGAAACAGGACCGACCTACTCAGAGATAAAATGCATTAAAAGCCTTTCTTCCCATAAATGGGACTATAAGTGTTTTGCACCACTCCTGCAGACCTCCAAAATTTAAAACAGCTCATAAAGCTTTCACTCTTCATTTGCAGTTCTGCTAAATGCTGGACTATCTCTACTGTTCCTTGCACCCATTGATTGGAGTTTCCCAAAAACCGGTTGGTTCCTAACCATATATAGACTCCCTATTAAACTCATTCTCCCTATATGTCCAGGGCAATTTAATTTGAACTTCAAACATTTATGTTGTACTTAGCCTCAAAATGTATTTAAATTATACCAAATACATACATTTCAGTATTACATAATATGTAACCTTAACACCCCACAAATAAATTGTGGGGAAAGCGCGTAAAGTACTTCACCTGACAAATGATGGTCTCACACATGAATAGGCTATGAGGAAGCTTCTTCATCCAATCAAAGTGAACTGGAGATTTGATAATCATCTGTGGTCCTGTTGACCTGCATTTCCCTAATGCAATTGTGATTTAATATGGTATGCTTAAAAGTGCTCCCAGTAAAAACACATAAAAACAAAACAATAACAAAAATCTAAAACAGACATAGAGGACACATTCTGCAAATCATACAGAGGTATTCTGTTGAAGTTGAGACATACCTGTCAATTATGCCCCTTGACTCCTCACATAGTTCAGGTGTATTTTCTTACATTTATAACACTGTCCTTTGAAGTAAGTTGTTGCCCCAGTCAATTAGTCTTTACAATCAGGTTGTTTGGGGGGAATGGTTTGGACAAACACTGATCCTTTGTAAAGGAATGCGGTAAAAATCAAAAAGAAAATGGAACAAATTGAAAAGGCCATGAAACAACAGGCAAAGAGAACCATCCTTTAGTAAAGCTATGGAAATCCAAGCCTTTTGGAACTGGTCTGTTTTCCTGACAACTTAATTGGTTTACTTTGTGGCTCTGGTCCAGAGACATCTATAGTTCCTTCAATATAGAGGGGGCTGAGGCATCTGGGTTCTTTATTTTTCTCAACAGAATAGGACAGCAAATATTTCCACTCTTGTGTTGGTGTCTCCACGTTACGGTGCTGTGTACCCTGTTTTCACCACAGCTGTGTTCCCTGGCTAGCTGGAGGAGGAGGGCAGAGGGACAAGGAGGACAGGGGGCAGGGATCCGAAAGGGCTGCTCCATTCTCACACAGCAGTGGACTGTTTGATGCTGTGAAAGCTGACCCGGGTGGGCGAGGTGGGGATGGACATGGCACGGGCCACCCTGGCCCGGATGGAATGCTTGTCCTGCCAGCGGTGCCAGCGCTTTCTGACTGCGTACCGCACCTGGGAGGCAGAGGAAGACAAGAGGTTACACGGTTACATGGTCCTCCAGCACCCAGCCATACCACAGACGAAGGGCTGGGTCTTTCTCCTTTGTGTGCCTGTAACAGGTTGCTGGACAAAAATAAAAACTACCAAACTGCTGTATTTCGGTTGGAAAAAAATATTATTATTACTATGGCCATAAAAGAGTTAATGTTTCTTCCAAGAACCATCTTCCAGGCAGTCAGTTATTTGCCTCATTGTCTTTGCCAAGGGTTTATGTAAGTATCTCAAACAAGGGTTCTAGCATTGCCATTTTGAGAGGACAGCCCCTTCGCTGTGTTTCTCATTAAAGTTAGAGGAAATGCAAGAATAAGGATAAGTACCAGTTGAGATAAGTCTGAATTCTTAAGTTTTAATTCTCATGCACTAAGCAAATGTTTTATTCTGGGCTAGCCAAGACTGGCATCTTTTCAGGATTGACATTATAGTTTAGTTAAAAATTAAATCAATGTTTGTAATATCTCAAGAATTTGCATACCTTCTTAACCTTGAGAAGTTGTCAAACTGGGATAACTCCTGATGTGAAAATGGAAAATGTGTTCTCAAAATGAGGACATCCCCCTGACTTTTTGATTGTTACGAACTCAACATGAGGGTGACGTACTGCTGTGCTCATGGGGTAAATAAGAAACTGCAACTTTATCCTTGTGACACTTGACCCTCCTATGACTAGCTATCTCTGTGACTTTATACACAAAAGAAACCTAATGCAGAAACTACATTTTCATTCTAAGATACTTACAAGGTATGAATATGCAATTATTTGCAAACGGTTGTTTATGTATGCAGGTTTGAATTTATTTTTTTACAATATCTAAATGCTGTGCACTTGCATTTCTTCATTTCTTTCTTCATATATAAATACATTTTCTCTGCACATGTGTAATACTGTGAAACTAACACTCATTAATATCCTCAGATATGTAAACTGAAAGCATAGGTGTAGGAGAGTTTGATGAAAATTAATAGAAAAAAATCCTGAACCTCTGAAACATCCTTCATGCTTATTTCTGAAATGTGTGTAAAGAGCTGTGAAAACTCAGGTTTAGACATTTGATGGCTAAAGGTATGTCATACAGGAGCTGTTTGGTGTGAGGCTGGGGTTTTGCCACAAACTACGGAGGACCAGAGACTGGAATGTAGAATCCCTCTGAAAAAGCCTTTTTCAGAAAATGGTCTTTCAACAAATACCTGTGAAGAATTATTAAGGATAAGGCTTGTGTGCTTTTGAAACATGTCCAAAGGGCAACATAGAAAATAATAGGTCTGCACAACCCACAATAGCCATGTGAAGGTTCACCGAAAGGAGGGAAGATGATGATGTTACTGCTGCTAAAAGGTGTTGCTAGCTCTGCCTTGCAATAATCGAGTGGAACTGTAACTAACAGAAATCGCAAGGCTTGGAAACGCTATTGCTCCTTTTTCATTACCCTAATTTGACAAACAGTAGCAGTTAAACTGCATCACCCTGGGGGAAGGGGGAAAGCATTGTGCTTCACAAAACAAGACGGTGTAGTCCACGGTTGAGATTAATCCCTGGTTTTGTTGTCATGTGGTTTCCCAGTGTGCCTAGTAACCACATTGTTTTCCAAGAGAACATGCACTCTGGCATTTAATTCACCATGCTCATGGCAGGTTGTAAGGACAAAAGCTGCCCAATCACTTTGGCTGCTGGAAACGAGAATGAGCCCAGCAGGTCAGCGGATATTGTTACAGGCATATAGAGGCCCTGCTGAAATATTCACCCCCCCACCCCCCACATTACCATATGCTCAGATGCATTGGGACAGCCCAATGGCCAGAGAACGGATGAGCATACAGATGTCAGCACAGCTGCTGAGAGGATTTAGTGCGCCTGTTTTCCCTCCTTGCTTGGGTTCTGCACTAAACTGGCAGCCTGATTTACAGCCAAACTGCTGAGCGGCCACCTCCCACCATTACAGAGATCATTACTTTCAATGAAGGTGATAAAAGCTCAAAATTAGTGTGGGCTATCTGCTTAGTTCGCAAAAGGATTTCTAATCATTTTGGTGGGACTGAAACAGGATCTTTAAAGAGACACATATCATGCTTAATTGCATGTAGGTGGAGACTGTCAGAATTCAGTACGAAGGTTTTGCAAATTGCAAATGCTTTTCACTCCGTGCATATCTTAACATACAAGTGGGCAAAGATACATCAAAATGTATCTTGTTACAAAATACAAAATACCGCTCAAAAAAATGTTTCAAAATAAAATACAAAATGCTGGTGCCAGAAAATGTATCAAGATAAAATACATGTATTTTGTTTCTCAAAATACAGGAAAATACATTTGTAACATTGGGCATTCTGAATTTGTACAACATGGCAGGACATTCAGATTTTTATAATGTACACAAGGCTCTGGTGAGAGTTTGAACCCTACAGGAAGGACAGTAAGTAGAATGCTACTGTATCTTAGGGTGACCGTACGTCAATGCATTTATTTCACAGCAGTGGTGAAGCCAGTATTAAACCTGAGTGTCTTCACACATTAGGGAATCGGAGCACTCGGAACGTAGGTCTACTACACGCAAAATATTAGAATTTATGAACAATTCTAACCACTGAGAGATGGCTGCTAAAATCAAGCAAAATAATAGCCAACAGCGTCAGGGTCATTAAGTAAAAAAAAAAAAAGACGATCAGATCGTTTTGTCTGTCTTTCTGCTCATGCCATGCAGCTCTCTCTCTCTCTCTCTCTCTCTCTCTCTCGTTGACCAAAACTTCACTTCCGTGTTGTTTCCAACGAGTACTCCAATGTTTTTTCCAATATTTTTGTTGTTTTTGCTATTTTTCGATAGGGTACATAAAACAAACTGGGGGGCACAAAATACAACTGACGGGGCAAAGCCCCCTCTTGCCCCTCGTGGCGAAGGGTGTGGACACACTGGTCCTGTGTGCGCTTATTCGTTTTTTGGCCTCTTTTAAAATCCGACCACTTCTTCTTCACCTCCTCCACCGTACGCACCTCTGGTGAAACTACATTTATAGCAGTCACCACTTTGAGCCACTCTGCATTTTTCCGTCGATTTGAAATGCCGCTAGTCTGGCCTCCAAAAAGGACATTTTTTCTCCTCTCCACCTCATCCACCATCACCTCTACCTCCGTGTCCGAATAATTTCTTTTCTTACCATTAATCCTCAACATCAATCTCTGCATTTCACTCAGATTAACCTGGGATTTTCATATGCTAATTTGACTAATTAAAGGCTTGTCTCGGTCCATATATGAACAATTGTGGGAGTGGACATTAAGCACGTTCACGTGCGCATAATCTGACGCTGATTTGATTTATGCTTAGATTTATGAAGACAATCAGGCGTACGTGGTGTTTGATAACTTTGACGAAAAACCTCCGTACACAAATCATAGGATTCTGCATAAGCATGTTTCTACGGCAAGTTGTACACAAAGATTGATACATATGGCCCTGTGAGTAGTGTGGGCTTACAAAATCACTGTGTTGAAGTGTATTGTTCTTCATTTTGAGATGTATTTACATGATTTTTTTATGTTTTATGAATCATGGAGAAAGTATTTTGAGTATTTTTAAAAAAACAAAATTAATCCACTCTGAAGTATCTTGTTACAAGTTACATTTGAATTTTTTCAGCCCTGTCAAATACAAATTACAAAATACTCAAAAGTAATTGAAATACGTATTTCACATACAAGTAACAGAAATACTGCCAACCTCTGCAAGTAATGATGTAATGTAATTACATATGCTGGAGGAGCACTTAAAACTGTTGCTTTAAAAAACTAAACACCATGAAATATGTTTTCCTTTAGGGCTGCAAAGAAGATTCACAGTTACTTAGGCGGAACAACATTTTGCTGTTCATCGCTGTTGAGGCACATTTGCAAAGCTGTTCAAACAAAGAGCTGAACATAACATTAACTCAAGTTAATGCTGAGAACTTGTGTGTGGTATAAACTATGATATAGTAAGTCATCGGTTGCCATTTATAATTCTTTTCCTGAACTAAATGATTTTCTCGTTGGATCAAGGCAAGGGTTGCTTTAATTTCCATTGAAGTTTCTTTATGGATGAAAGGTTTGCTATGATGAGGCTCTGGATTACAGGGAGAAAAAAATCTCAAATGAAATGGGTTATTATAATATATGAAGCTGAGCAAAGCAATTACAATATATCCAAAGTAATCCACAAAAGAAACAGAGTTGTGTAGTTAAACTGCTTAGTTGAGAAGAGAAAAAACACAGTTTCTCTGGGGTTGTTAGTGGACACAAGCAGCAAAGAATTAGTCCTCTCTAGCTTCTTTCCCCTCAGCATCAATTGACATGGTTACACATGTATCACTACTGAACTTTTTAAATAGCCTTAGCTAAGATATCAGACTGACAGCTCTGTCAACTTTATGCTTAGTAACACATTCACTGTCTCACAGTACAAGTCTTTAGTAGACATGTGTTGCTGTAACTGCACATCTTCTGGTATGTTGTTCTCCCGTAAACAGATGGTTTCTCTCCTGTGGCCCTTTGCCTGTTCCCCGCTGACTGTCCTAATTGACAGCTCTTTTCCTTAGTGAGGAAAATGGTATTGAGCAAAGCAATTACTCATTTGCATTGATTGTTTTTTCTTTTCTGGCTCAAAAAAACAACAACAAAAAACAAACTTGGATAGATTTGTGTAGCAGAACGATTTCTCTTCTTGTCACTTGGGGGAAAATGTTACAGTCAGGTGATGGGTCGATCCAAAAATCTTTGGACGCTTTTGTATCAACATCAGGGTGCTTTCCCAGAATCAAAAAAGTGTTTGCTTGAAAAAGCCCAGCAACGCCTGCCAGATTTAGCCCCGTACCATGAATATTTTATGATAATCTGCTTTTTACTGATATTAACTCTGAAAATGGAGTGAGGAAGGGTAGCTCAATGTGATCTCATCGATTTTTCCCATCTTCCCATCTATTTTTCCCCCCTAAGTGCACGTCAGCATCCTGAAAAGACTGTCCAGCCAGCTTTGCGCAGAGACGGGAGAGGCAGACAGCATGCGTCTAATTTTCTGCTGCAGATGGCAGTAGTGAGAGGGGCCCAGGGTGCTGTGTCAAAAAGTCTCAGCTTTCAATTGCAAGGCGGTGAATCAATAGAGGATATGAATCTGCTTACCTCACTGTTCAGGAAGCAGTAAAACACAGATACAAAGAAACCCTGGGAGCAAGGTCAGGTGGGAGGGAGAGAGAAAAGAAAACAATATTACAGAAGAGAATTACAGGGTAACTTAAAAAAAATACCATGAAAAAAGTACTTTTGGTCATCACATTTTTTTATTCATCAAAATATCCATGATTTAATCTTCTACTGTACAAAAAGAGGAGTGCTTTTGTGATCTTTTTTAAATTGATCTTCATCTTCTAAAACTCCAAACCCAGATCTCACTCAGAGATTCATTGCTCCTTGTCACACAAGAAACATGCCTGATGGCTGTTAAACCACTTTCAGGGACTCTGAAAAAACATCAAATGAAAATGGAGTTATAATTTTAAAATCTTTTCTTTAGCTGTTTTATATAGAGTTGTCGAAGTCAAACTGCACTAATGGATTTATATTTGTCGGCGACAGACAGACTGTGATCTAATGCTCCCGCATAACATTGACATTATGTAACTCACCTGAAATGACTCCAAAAAAGAGTTGAAATATATGAATACAATCTGTGAAATTTCGTCCTCTCCAGGGTTGACAAAGAATAACATGTAAGTGATTCCAAGAAGCGGAAGCAGGACTAGAGTTGCTTTCACAGCTTTCCTGAAGAGAAGAATGTAGAAGTAACGAGGGTGGTGTGTGAGAGTCACAGCCCATCAGAGTGGTTCTCACACACCATTTAGCATACTGAGACCAGACTTCACTCTTTTTGACCTTTATTGATGTGAATAACAACTCTGACAACTGAACATCTAAATGAAATGATTAAACTAGTGTTGCTGGACTTTTAAAGGATAGCATAATGGTGAGATTCTAAGGTTTACATATGAATATAATTTAATATCGGATTCAACAGCAACAGAATTTGAGTTGTTTATCACTTACAATCTACCAAGTGGACATACTTTGGGCTAAACAACAGTAAAACAAAATTTGTTTAACATGTGCATCTCTCTCAGCTATCCTTATCCTATTCACAGTCTTCTTCACACCTATGTACATGTGTTTCACACATGCACTGAAACCACTGGAGCTTTGTATCATTTGCTAAAAATACCTGGCAGATAAGACTGCTGTCTTGGCTTTGACAACACTGTGTGGTAAATGACTTCCTATTAATGCCTGGTCACACTTGGAAAGATAATGATGACATTTAAAATCATTCAGGCTCTACTGAATGAAAGTGCTTACATGGCAACAAGAATTATAAAAGCGCTCAACAGTATTATTAGATAGCACTAAAATCATTTTCATAAGGCTCTAGGTGCTCATTCAATGGTAAAAGCCAATGTACACTGTGTAAAATAATGGAATCAATACAGTTCACTGGAGCAGAAATGCTTCTAAAAAGCCAGCATCTTCAAAAAGACATTGTCAAAACCCAGATTCATAGTAAAAAATATATAATCACCTACATGAGACATCAGCTACCTAAAATATATGATGAATTGGAAACAAAAGGGAATGTCTTCACTACGAGCTAGCTATCTTCTTGCAGGGAATGTGGTGAGTACAAATAATTACTTGCTTGAAGGCTAAATTTGGTGATTGGAGCTGAATTTCACATAACAGTTGCATTTCTAAAAAAATATGACCAACTGCAGTGCCTGTTGCCTACGCATTTTTACTTTTCTAAAGGAACAGATAACTGCCTTGCATAATACATTTTAGAGGATCCTCTGCTTAAGTAACAATTCAATGGTTCCAAAAGTTTGTGGATATCATAATCATAAATATCCATATAACCGTGGCCAGTTTGCTTCTCCTTTTTTGGTAACCAGAGATGTTTAATTCAACTCACCTGTACTGTATAGTTTCGGATGTGGTGGATGCTCTGAGCTTTGTCATGAGAATCCTGACAATGTTGAAGAGGAAAATGAAATTTATCTGCAGGAAAAAGAAAAATATTATAATAATGTTCATATTATTATGAATTTTGCTGGGTTTTTTCAACATTCCAGTATCCACTTATATATACTTATACACCTGGGTGAATAAGCTTATAACATTGTAGACAGTCATGCTTAGAATTTGAGATCAATTCTTGCCTTTGGCATCACTTCATGCAACATCATGTTGTGTACATTTTCACTGCATCCATTTTTGCCTTTGTTCACTGAACATAAATTAATCTGATTCCATGAATACCATGATAAAACAGTTTTTAAAAGCCTTGGGAAATCAATATTTCAGGTAATGAAAATTTACAGCCTCTATAAACATACAACCAATGGATTGATTGTTTCTTCAGGCTTAATTAAAACATCATTGCAAGGGTCCATATCACTGACTTCCTTATTCCTGAAGAGATTTTGACATGAGCTGTGCATGTGGTGAACACATTAAGCTTTCGGACTTCACTCAGACATGTCAGGAATGGTAATATTAATAGGTATGTTAAGAGCCCAAATAATAAATGATTAGATGAAGGATAAAAGAAAGAAATCATATGAACATATGAGTCCCATTCTTACCAGTAGGACCAGAATCATTGGGCCCTGGTAGATGTAGTCTGTGTACACCCCTGCCCGCTTCCCAAACCAGCACCTGGGATTTTAGACAAACGTGGTCATTTACCTTCATTTGTGGCAGACAATAGACATCTGCAGTGCTTTTCTTCCAAAAAAGTTCAGCTTCATTGAACAAATGAGTTTCTACAAGCAGGTTTTTGTCATGTCATGTATTATTTTGTTTGGTATTTTTTTTTTTTTGAACCAGAGAAAGGAACGCCAACTAAATGTTTAGGCATTTCAGGCAGTTTGTCTAGCTGGCTGTTTGTTTACCCAAAAAATGTCAAGCTCCCAGATGAATTTCACACTTATGCCTATACCTCAGAACGAAAACTGTTTCTTGCCAAGTCAAGCAATGCATAGCACAAGCACACCATCAGTAGAATATGTGACTTGGTCCTTGCTTGCTGTAACCAACCTGACCTGGGGATGCCCTGTTACATTATCACAATTGCATTTGCTTACCTTTATTGCAATCATTTTGGTTTTACATCATAGATATTCTGCAACTCCACTTTAGCAGTCAGTGTTTTTCAAAAGCGGTTCAGATACAATAAATTATTGTGGTTACAACAGCTGTGTCCCACGCAAACACATGACCTGAAGGTTACTAATGCAGAGCCTGTGCTGCCCTGTGGATTGACTGTGCAGCAATAGGCTGAACCCACTTACAGTAAGACGTAATATCGCTACAATGGTGCCCCTGAAGCAACACAATATTTTAGGATTTAGAATATTTCTAAAATACTTAAGACATATTTAAAACAGGATTTTAAATTTTAGTAAAGTAACCTCTGATTGGCATGTTGTGGGGCAGAGGCAAGTGCATTACAACATCCTTCATACCTGGCTGATAAAATCCACTGAATGATATTGAAAATGCATGGGTGGCAATAAATGCTTATTAGGAAACTGAATGCAGACAGAAATTGCAAGGTTGAGAAGATGCTCCTCAGCTAGTGTTTCCCAGCCTCATCACGTTTTATTCAATCACTGAAAGGATTGAAATATTTGTCATTGTTTTGCCTTGATTATCACACATTATGTGTACCCACATAACCTCATTTCCTCATTTGAATAATGCCATGGATGCTGGATTGACAACTAGTGATAATTTAAATTGCCCTTTTGACACTGAGATATTGAGCATAGTGGATGGGTCACGCAGTAGTCCCTAAAAACACCCATTACACTGTAAAATGCCTTGGGCCAATTTAAAATGGATTGTTTAATGATCTAGCAGAGAATGCAATTATGTAAATAATTGGAACTAATGAACAGTATCCATCTCTTTAATTCACAGTTATGACTGTCCATCACTACGTGGCCTGTTGTGGGAAACACCAGAAACAGTGAAATCATAATAAACAGTCTTATAGATAAACTTCAAAAACAAACTTACTTTTCGTTATCATAATACAACTTGCCGATTGCCCACGCAACGATGATTGGAAAAGGGATGCCTGTCATAACAAATCACATTTTAAATGAATGAAACATTTTTAATGAAAAAAAAAAATCTCACCACTGTGCATACTTTTGTAAGAATCCCTTTATGAATCCCTTATTTACATCAATCAAGTAATAATATTCTTTAAAAACACTGGAGAACTGTGCAGAAAAAGTAATTAATGCTGATTCTAGCTGTCAAAATTTGTTCAACACATCCTTTGTGTTATGAACAAGGCTGTCTTAGAGGCAGACAAAAGCAAACTTGAATATTCAGGCTGATTTTGGACCTGGATCCTGAATATCTTGAACATTATTGATAATGTTCATTTTGCAGACACAATTAATGCTATTTTTTTAGCACTCACAATCCTCAGACATTCTGTGAATATAATAAACTATTGCCATATTTCTGTAACAGTGTGATACTGCTTTTGGGGAGTTTGGCATTGCTCTTGAGCCCTGTGATATGTCTTCCTCTTCTGTCATATCTGAATAACACAAGGAAGATGAGAAGCAATTCTTAATGCCCTTTAAATACCATTCTCCTTCCATAAGGCATTTTCAGCCATTAACACATCCTTGACAGACATGACTAGGGAGAGCTGGTTTACTCACACCATCCGATGCAGATGAACATCCACTTGCGTAGCTTGTCTGTGGAGTAAGTGAGGACAATGGCCGTGTGGAGGTAGCAGCCCTCGCCAAACATCCAGAAGAAGTTTGTCACATGGAAATAATTGTATGCGGCCGTGACCAGTCGACACCAGATCTTAGGGAGAAAGGGAAAAAAAGATGGTATACACAACAATGATGGTAAGTTTAATGTGATAAAGGTCCCTATCCCCAAGCGACTGAAAAACACAACAGAAACCTGACAGGATCAGCCAGTCTCTTGTTTTAAACGGCCTCTTCCTGAATATGTAACTAGGAATTTTTGGCAGACATGAAGGACTGATTTCTGTAATCAAAATAGTAAAGAGAAATGACCACGACATTCCACTGGTCAAAGTGGAAACTGAGTGGTGCCTAAAGACAAGCAAAAAACCCTACTCTACAGTAGTTTCTCTGCATTTTCAAACCTTTATCATCCCCTCCACCTTGAGAAATGCACTGGGTTAGGAGGAATTCATTCCCTTACTGTGATTTTTCATTTGCACAGTAAATGCAATACACACATACATCAATTCACCATCTTATGTAAAGGTCCCATATTGTTTATGCAACTGTTTACGCAACCTAAAATTTATGTAGGTCAGGAGTGACCCTTTCTTAGTCATCACATCAAAGTGCACAAAAGCATTACATCATAAAGACATATAACGTAAAGACATTGTACTTGATAAAAAAGGAGTAACTACCAGCATTCTAAGAATCATTTGGGTGCTTGCCTGACATGACTGCAATGCATAAATTCACACTTTTCAGAGAAAACAGCACAGAACAGCATGTCAAGGATGCTACAAGTGTCTGAGAACAAAGCAGAATGAACGCAAACTGGATGCTGGTGGTGACCGCATTGTGATCATTACGTGCTATTCATCCATCAAAGACGTCACCACACTACTTGCTCTTTATGTATCTAATGTAAATTTTTTGTAAACAGATTTACGGGATGTTTTATGAGTGGCTTACAATGTTGCAATGTGATTTAAACACATGTACAGTGCAGCTGCAATGTAACTGTACACATATACAATATAGTTGCGATGGAATTTTTACACATATACTTTATAATGGCAATGCAATTTTTACAAATATACTGTATAGTTGCAATGTGGTTGTACACATATACTGTATAGAGGCAATGTGATTTTACACATATACTGTATAGGTCCAATGTAGTTTTTACATATATACTGTATAGTTGCAATGTGACTTTTACACATGTACAGCTTATCAATGTTTTATACAATTTTACACAATGTGAACAAATAACCAACACATAGCCTTTTATTACGCAAGTATCTCCTGACAGTGTAGTTGGTTTTCCTTCACCATACTAAGTTTATTCATATTTTCAGGCCATTGATAACTAAAAGTGCACCATTTTGTTAACTGGCAACAAAAGCTGCCAGTTATTTCTCTATATCCTTCACCTATATACCTAGAGCTAGCTACCTCCTTTTCATGTCCCCAAAATAAATTACCCCAGCTAGCTGCGTATTATTAGTCTTGAACATTCTCTCACTAGATAGCTAGCTAAAACTTTCATATAATGTTCATATAGCCAGAGTGAATTACAGTTTCAAAGTCACACATAACTGATGAACCACTTCGATTTTACACTGATACTCTGTAATTATTTCAACAGGCAGCCATTGATAACACCTATTTACCTTCCAAACCAGTAGCGAGTATCATTTAAATAATGACTGATCTGTAAAATCCATTTCTACACAGAAAAAAACACACTGTTTACTCAGATAAGCAGTCCACACTGAGGATTTTAAGAAGCCCCCCCCCCCCACTTCTTAAAACAATGTGCAAAGAAATAAAAAAATACAACGGGTACTTCATTAGGCTGCATTCTGTTGCTGACTGCATGTACTCTCGTTGCAGAAATGTGAGAGCACTACATCATCAGATACCATCTTACTACAACTCCAGGGGACAAAGTCTGTAAAAAAGCCTCTACCGGACCCAGAGTGTCTGGAGTCCAATTGCCACGTGGAGCGCTAATTAGTAGAAGTACAAGAAGTGATCCTGCCAGGGGCTCTGTTGCTCTGTTTTGGTTATATATCAACTGGCCTGTTGATGCTTCAATCTGTTTCCAAAATAAAACCTGCTCTCATCACTTCACTTTTGCCACTCTGGAGCTCCGGCTGAGTCTGAGCTGAGAGAAGTACGCCAGCATGGCTCAGTTTAACACAAACAACCCTCATTTTGAGGTGACAATATTAAGGAAGCTGTAAATGTCATTCCTAATTCTAACTTGCACCCTTCTCTTCTTCAGCCAAAAGGGCGCTGAACTTTTTCACTTCCATTTCCACCGTCTCATCCTAAAAATAGGTCATTTCACTCTCACCGTTTTGGAGGAAAGCTGGAGTCAGGTGCGGTCAAGGTTTCTGAGGATAATTCATTGGTTCAAAGATGTGATGGGAGATTGGAGAAAATGATACGACTGTTTGGTTCAGCTTGGATGGAGAACAAACCCTCTTGCCAGGGAAATACGTGCTGCTGAATAGAATATGAGATAACACCCTGTTGTTGTCGTATCATTTTTCATCTTGTTAGAATAACAGGAGCAATGTGTTTTAGTGGGTGACTGTAAATCAGTTAAAACAGCAGCCATCTTCAAACACGCTTGTTCATATCTCCAACAGAGCTGTGGTTGCCACAGAAGTACAGATGCTCCTGAAGGTACATGATGTAAATCCAGCCATCTAGCAGCCACCTATTCATTTGAAAAATGGATTTAGATCAATGACAATCAAAAGAGGAAAATGGAGTGGCTCAACCCCCATCAGTACAGAAAGATGTTCCTCTTGGATGTTAGCACATTGAGTCCTTTCTTTTCTCCAAGAAAATTTAAATGAGCAGACATTTGTACTGCACTGAAAATTTTATTTTTCATAGTGGCAAAAACTACTTTACTCTGTTCCTATGCATTGAACAATGATGTGAGCAAAGAAAAAGCCTGACAGGGTATCAAGAGAAACAAACTGTTTAAACAACTATATGCTACAGCTTTCCTCTTGAACCATTGCAATCACAATCAAAATGTTTTGCGTACTGTCGGTGCATAGTTCTGGCTAACATACATAGCCTGCTTTGACAAAAGAACAGTTACGAAAATTTTCTTTGTATTTTTAGAATAAAATAGACATAAATAAGGGAGGAAAGACCTTCAATGGCTCTCCCACAGTACCAGCATTATTGTTTAGAAAGTACCCATGAAAAGTTTGACCCAGATTAATTTGGATGCAAAAATTAGTTGACAGCTGAAGCTGTTGTCAGACCAATTAATCAACAAAGCACAACAGCCCTAATGTAATATGTTATTTTAAGCACTATATCCAAAAGGAAGAATATAAATATATTATTTGATACAAGAAATTGTACATAAAAACACATTTCCTTGCTTTAATAAATTCTCTATTTATAGTTTCACATACTTGACCAAAGGGCAGAAAGGAGAGCAGAACTAGAGCAAAGAGCAGACTATATAATTGCCCAGAATAAAATATTGTGTAACTGTGAATTTGCAAACACATTGTGTAACTGTGAATTTGAACAGCCAAAATCAGATGGCAGATGCTCGCCTTGTCAGAGGTGTTCACGAGGATGAAGCCACGGTTCAATTCACAACTTCATTGCAGCCTTTCTTTTGCTCTAATCAAACTGTTCAGGGTGAGAGACGGATTGTCAGAGGGGTGAGGGGGTTGCGGGCGCAGGACTGTTGTAGAGGTGACACGCTCAGATGTTATCAGATCTACTTGCTGACAAGTGATAAAAAAATCTGTCCCCCAATGCCACTTGGCTGATATATTAAAAAAGTTTCACGTTAATGTGACAGATACATGAAATGTGTTAAATATAGAACTCAAGCTCATATTGATGGCTCCACCTAATTTCAAAGATGCAGCTGAATAATATTTCCTTGTTGCAATGGATTGTAGCAAATAATTCTGAAACATGGCAATGGGTCAAATATAAAAACAAAAGAATAAACTACAGAAAAATACATTCCTATATGTGTTAGGGTTGTCAAAATACCAGAATTTTGAACTTTGATATTATATCAGTTCAGTTTGTTGATACTAAAAAGTGAGTTCTGTGTATGCTGTCCCTGCTGTCCCTCCGTGTTATCAAACGGAAGCTTTTATGTACAAGAAGAGGGCTTCCATATTTATGAAGCTTGGGACAGTTGCTGCATCAGGAAAAGAAACAGTGGTCACATGTCAAAGCTCATTGACAGGGATAGATTGCCATTTAGCAGGACAGTTGTTCAAAATCACAAAACAACAGCCTATAAAATTACCACAGAACTGTATCTACACCTCCATGACCCAGTCTCAACAAAAACTGTGTGTCCTGAGCATCAGAAAGCTGATATGTATGGTAGGCTGCCATTTGGAAACCACTTGTAACCAAGGCCCATGTTCAATAATAACCTGGAATAATGAGCACAAAATGTGGAATTGCCTGTTCCCAGCTGTTCAACATGGTGGTGGATCTGTTATAGTATGAGCAGCCATCTCATGGGAGCCACTGAGTCTGATTATTACTCTACATAGTAGAATTACAGCCAAGGAATACAAAGCTGTTTTAGGCAGCCAGGTGCATCCTATAGTACAACCATTGACTTTCTCTTTAAGACATACACATTGTAGTACAAAGAACCACAATTACTGCAATGATTTTTACAGCAATTAAGAGCTTAATTACATAAAAAACATAACTTCTACCTAGCTCAAAGTATTTTCTTAATAACATTAAAATCACATAATTAATGTGCATGTAAACGTAGCCTTTGTTCCTCAAGATGTTCCCATATTCCAAGAGGATAATGCCTCCAGACATACTGCAAAATTGATTCAAGACTGGTTTCATGAACACCACGATGAACTCAGACACCTGCCATGGACTCCCCAGTCACCAGATCTAAACATTATTGAACCTTTATGGGAAGTTCTGTGGACTGTGTAGTTCTGTGGACTTCGACCTCCTTCGTCTCTCAAAGAACTGGAGGGTTTCCTTCTTCAAGAATGGTCTACTGGAAATATTGCACTGGAAACAGTTCAAAATCTGTATAATAGCATTCCAATTATTCCATTGCATTATTTGGTCTTTTCTTTATTTTGTCTACCTCCTTATTAAAAAAAAAAAAACTCAATAAGCTCATAAAAAGAAATAATAGCAATTTTTTTTTGAGCAGCCAGCAAGACCAGAACCATTTATCATCAGTCTTGAATCCAAATACTTTATCTCAGCTACAATGTGAAAAATGACAATGCATTGCCAGGACTCTATCTAATTAAATTTGAGACCAAATACTACTGTCAGAGAAACCAAGTGCAACTCAGAACCACTCCAGAGATTTCAAAGCTTAGCAATAAACTGTAAAAAAATTAATTAACCTCTGCATTTTCCTTGAAAATGGGCTCTAGCTTTCCTTGGTCCTTAAAATTCCACGGTATCAACTTTGACAAGTGTACTCTTGTGAATTGAGTGCCTATCCCCACACCTATCTACAGATAGAGAGTGCACATTCTCTCTGGCCTTTTCATACTGGTTCAGTTTCAAACAGGCTTACTTCAGCTTGTTTTGTTTTAAACAACGTATTGTTTTTCTCAGGGTCCACTGCAGTGAGAAGATATGCCAATCTCTTGTGTTGTGCTGCTTTAGAAGCTCATTTCAGTGCTTTCACTGAATTAGGTTCACTTGTGAAATCAAAGCTGCCAAATGCCATTTTTCATTCTTTCAAGACATTATTCTGGATGTTGTGAATGTGATGTGCCACGTACAGCATGATTGTTTGATATTGTTAAAACTCTTTCTTCCATTCCAAAAAGTTGCTAAAACCAAGTTCATACATTGCACATCACATAGAAATGGCCATGGCCTCTGGTGTGCTTACATTATTTGAGGTGATCTATATACACATGTGGTAAAACATATGACCAATGAGCACATATTATGATAGCTGAATTAATTGATCATACTGGTGAGTACCCAAGGTGAGTTATTTTTTATATGTTCAGCAATCCATGGGGTGTACCTCATTGATACATTTTACTGGCCATCTGTGCGCACACATTTCAGACCTCAGAAAGAATATAATATCATGTTTCAATAAAGAAAATGTTCAACATATTAATAAATGTGTGAGACTATCAAATGTAAGAAAATACAGTGTGTATCAAATAGAAATGCAGTTTTCTATAGGTTTTAACCTTAAGTACCCTGTCTATTTTGATGTTACACATGTTACACATACAGTACATATTACACAAACATTTCATTCCACCTTTTCCTGATCACAAGGGTTATGGGCAGAAAATTGAGTTAGGTACCAGAATATGCATATGTTGGCAATAAGTGATACACACACTCATTCTGGGCAAACTCTGCCTCAAACACACATCTCCTACACAGGCCATTTAAAGCTCCCAGGTCAGAATCATACAGTGGTCACAGACTCGTGGACTTCTCCCAGGAAGCACTGGTGGCTTATGCACATTTATTTCAAGTGTGAATCAGACTGTTAATGTACACTTGAATGCAGAATAAAATCCTGTTGTCCAATTAAATTGTTTACAGAAGCTAGAAACTGATTACAGCTCATGGCCTGTCATGGTTGGAATATGTGAAAATGTACTAATTATTCCTTAGTGAACCTAGACATGAGTATTTCACCACTAATTGTTTCTAAGTCCATTTGGGTGTTATCCATTTGTAAACATCTCCAAATGACTATTGTTTCCCAGACCTCCCTCAACTGTTTTCAATTAAAGCCTTGGATGATTTAATTGGCACATCTTAGAAGCAGCAGTAGCTGTCTTGAAGGCATTGGAAGAATTAATCAACAGTACTGTCATTTTTACTCTCATGAGGACTTAATGAGCACTCACTGAAGTAGGATTGTAAGTCTATCCAAGGGGGAGGAACTGTCACATCAGGGCAAGACTTCACTGGTTCTATTGTCAGAGGCCCAGTTCTTGTAGGATATCTGAAGAGTAGAAAACTGACTGCTAAAAACAGACTGAGAGCTGAAAAAATAGGCTTTAGGTTGGATCTGCAATCAGTCAAGGAACTCAACTGTGTGATTAGTGTAGAGAAACAACTGTGGATCTAGCAAGAGCTGATTAATCCAGTGGCCAGTTTGCAACTAACTTGAACTGCGGCCCAACTCACCACATTGCTTTCATGAACTTCGGGGTTCATGGTCAACTGGACAACAAACCATGTGGCATTTCGCAGGATGAAGGCAGTGATCAGATTCCAGTGAATGATGTTCCTCAGGCATCGGATGCTCCTGTCAACATGCGGAAAAAAAACAACAACAACAAAAAAAAAAACGACAGGATGAGCTTCGATCCGGTCGCAGCAGCAACCAATCCCTGTGTACAAAACACATTTGATTGAAGAGGCCCTGTGTACGCAGACAAGAGATCAATGTCACTTTTTGAAGGACACTAATTGATTTCCTGCTAGTATAAGGATTTGTGCTTGGCCTCTGAATTTTCTCTTGTATTTCAAGACAGGCAAAATTACTGTGCCAAGTCCTTCTGAAAGAATGCTTTCACTGCCCATTCAAATGGCAGCCTCACCTTATAAAATTTGATCTTTAAAATGAAATATTGAACTTTACAGGTAATTACCTAATTACAGAATTTTATCAATAATCCTTTTTCATGACAAAATGAGAAACACTTTACATTCTTTGGAATATTCTTGGTATGTACTACAACATTTTCTTCAAGGTCTTACAAAGTTTGAGACTCCCAAAATGGTCCTGCCAATTGGCAAGAATGTATTTTCCTTTTATGCCTCAGATGAGTGAAACAGAATGCTCACAGTGCCTAGACACTCTCTGCCAGGGTTCATTACCAACATTGCATATCACCTTTTTGAAAAGGCACCATTTTATGCTATTTTAAGCTTGGCACATTATCAATATTTGATCATTCACCATATTCTCTTTCATTTTTTATTTTATTGATAAAAAACGAGAAAAATGCACCCCTTCAGAGACTAGTTTTCCCCTAATAAATGTTTTGAGAAAAAGACTAGAGATTTCAAACATTCTATTCTTTATCTCTCTTTATATCTAACCCATCTGCAAGTGGGCACACCAGCCAGAGCAGGCATGCCCTCTCTTCTCACCACCCTCTCTCTATTTCCATCTTTCTTTGACAGGATTTTTAAATTAGCAGGGGGCTATCTCTGTCTGATCCTCCAAATTCCTCCTTCCCCAGGTATCATGGGACACATCTATTTGTCCATATGGAGAAAAAAGGACCATATAACAAAATACTGCAGGCTCTACTCAGTAAAACCTTTTGTGTGTCTTGAATTCATTTTCCCATCAAGATGAAGCCTGCTATAAAACCAACAAACATACATACAAAGAAACAAAAAATGGACAGAGTAGTTCAACATAGGGAAAAAAATAGTAGCACATCTAGACAGCCAGGAATCATCAAGATTAATCCTGCGATTAACCTCCTTTTCACATAAGGCATTGGGGGTTGCTTTGTGTGTAATGAAGGTTTTCAAGCTTCCCCAGAGAGGGGGGTGATGCTCTGCTGCAGTGGTCCACCTGTTCTCCTGGAACTGACTTCTCCTGAATACTATTACCAGCAGTGTCCCCCTTGGGTAGTTTTGGTGTGGGTGCAAGTACGGAGCATTTCTTTGGGGTCATTTACTACTGAAAATGAAACAGGTCCCGTTGTCGAAATGTGTGAGTGGCATATAGCTTTGAAGAACAAGCTGTAGCATTTTTTCTTATTGAAGTTCTCTTCAGCCCCTCTACAGTATAATCAAAATCTGATCAGGTTCTTCTCTAATTCATGGATCCATATATCAGCAGGGATGACCCGTTGTCCTAATGGAGACATGCTGAGATGTGGGATGAGTGGTTGCATGGTGGTGATGATGCTAACTCCACATAATTTTAAAATAATAAACCAAATCTGTTACTTTTGAAGACACAAATGTGTGTTCACACATGGAGCACAGTGACTGCTTGAATTTGAAATAAAAAAGAATGGCACTCAAGTTCTGACCTATTGAAAAATGACAGGGGCTGAGACCATGTTCTCTGTGATCTTAAACTGTGATCTGTCCTCCAGACAGGTTTGTCATCATGCTTCATGAGGATTAGCCACAGCAGGTTTCATGCATCATTTTTTTTATTATTATTTTTTAACACATTACTGTTTATGGACTGTAACTGCTCCAGTAATAAACTTGCAGGGGACAGCAAACAGTCTAGTTTTCTGGGTACAAGAGGAAAGCTGATTTTCAGCAGGTGGAGGTTTGGGTCAGGGGTGAAACTGTGTAAGGGTATCCTGTCACTGATGGTGGAACCAATGTGGATTTGCTTCTTTGAGTCAGAGGCCAGACTAGCCAAAGTTTCGTGGCAAAAGCATTCCCTGCTCCACTCTACACTTCAGTGTGCTGCTCACTCTTCTGGGGCAAAAGATCAGTCATGTAAAGAGAAATTCTACATTACAGTCAGCAGCACTGGGGAATTTTTCTATGCATTATACATGATCCTACTTAAATGATTTACCTCAAATATCAAATCTTCTCCACTTTTGCAAAGGTCATTCCTTTTGTTCTCTGTAAGACCTCATTCACACTGTTGATGCTGTTTCCTCATTGCCGACTACTATTCTCATTCCTTGTGGGACTTGACCAATTCTCAAACTCAATGACATTTACTGACGTAAGTAGCATTCACACATAACATAACACAGTCAATACTGCTTTAGTGAGAGCCAAGAGGGCAAGGTTTGGGGGACATCATGTTGGTGTTATACCTTATATGGTTTTCCTCTCACAGGATTTGAATATGGCACATTTCAGATCTTACTGAGCAAAAGGACTGCTCAGGCCAGTCAGCTGATGACCAACCAGAGGGACAAAAGGGATGTCTAAAATTACATATAAATGGTGAGTTAAGATAGAAGCCTTTGTCCTTGGCTTAATATCTTTTCTTCAAAGCACCAAAAAATGAGCCAAGGAAAGACTCTCATTAGTTGATGTGCAGCTATCATGATCCTGAATATTCTATACTGATGCCAGAGGCATATCAGCCAGTACTGTATGTTTTATTAATGTAAAAGTATACGTTGGCATTAATTTAATTTAATGATGTGCTTTCTGGCAACAAATGGACGAAGGCACTGACAGACAACAGTTTTCAGTAGAGACTTCAAATGCATTCACGGCATGCTATATAACTCCTAAATGTGAAGCATGTGCCTTTCTTTTTTCAACGAAATAAAACCTTTGCTTAAACTCTTTCCTGTAGGATGTGACCTTCTCTTTTTGTTTTGTACATCACATTTGCTTTGCTGTTTGTATTAAAGAAGGAATGGTGCATGTAGTATAAGGGCACTATGTTCTATGTGAGAAGCTCCCTGTTTCCTGGCTGGGCTCCAGTGTTTCGAACGACCTTTTGTTGAGGCACAGTAATAGAGGAGCCATGCACAGGGAATGGGACATTGCTGTGGTGAAACACGTGAAGTGATTTCCCATTGCTGAAATGAGTTACCTATTGGGTGCTGTCGGGAAAGGCAAAATCAAAGGCTTTGGATTAGGGCACAGACAGGCTGTACCAATATTACTAAAAGTACTCTGCAAGGTAATAATGAAAACTTGATGGCACGGAGTGGCACCTCATTGATCCTACACCCCCCAAATCAAGTTTGGTTTTACCTTTCTCCTGCTCCAATACTCTTGTGGCCATTTTGATTAAATAGCTCTCCTTAAAGGTAGATTGTTCTCTTGTTGTGGGAAGAGTTGATTTTTTTACACACTAACCACAACTTTGAAGGCATTAAAATCCTTACTGCTTAAATCCACCTCCATAAAGGATTATAAATGTAACAGGCAGTAGTGCAATACTGGTATGCAGAAAAATGTGCAAAGTTATATTGCTGTTTTCCTTCACAATGTTGCAAACTCCTAGTGAAGAAATTTTAAAAAGTAAGAAATACTTTTCCTATACCTTTAAGCCTCAAATGAATTATTGTGAGCGGAAACAGCAGAGCACAGCATTTTTATAAATGTCCCTGTAATGCCAACACTAATCTGATATGGCACAGAATGGCAGGCGAGGATGGAGAATAGTGGCACAGATTTAATTCTACATCAGGGGACTGGTTAGCAGAGGACTGCATTTGATTGCTGCCTTACAGGATCTGTGGCGGTCTGACAGTGAATGAGCTCAGCAGGCTTTTAATCAGTGTGATCCTTGTTTTTAACATCATGGTCCCCCCCCACCCCACCCACCCACCCCCCTTCATGGAAAGATGAATGGCCTCCCCTATTAATCCCCCCCTGATAAACCGCTTTTGAGGAGGCCTTGTTTTCTGTGTCTGATTCTCATCTGTGCTTCTCGGAAGTGGAGGTGGGAGGGGGCACTACGTACACTTCTATTTGTGGAAGAGGGGTAGTAAATTGATCCAATGGGCCAGAGAACTGTGGTGCAGAGGGGTATGATGATGAGCCCACGAAGATAAAAGGTTTTCTCCTCTGACTGTACAATTACACACATTCCCTCTGCGCTCGCCTGGCGGTGCGGATGACGCCGCCTGCAGCTCGCTTGCCAGCGCACGCTGTGGACACCCATCAGCTTCCCTGAGGGGCCTAATGGACAGTTAAGTAAAAGGAAACAACTGCGCTTGACTTCGATCCTCTAACCATTACAATGACAAATATTGACAATCACCAGACTCATAATAAAGCTCACAGATCTGCATCATTTCACCTACCTAACCTGTAACATTTGTAATATTTCCAGTACTGATGTGAAAAATATCTGTAGAACAACAGGAATTGCTGAGAAAAGAGAAGCAATTGAAATAAAGATAGCGTAGTTTGAAGAAATGTGTGCTTTTCAATTCTGCCGTAGAACACAACACAAACTGAATGACTTGAGGCCATTTGCAGCATCTCCCCCAGATAAGTGACTACACCTTTTTGGGGGTAGTAACCAGCATCACCATTATTCATTTTCAAGGGCCTAGTGCATGCCTTGCTATCCCTGTGACCCAACTATCTTCTGTGATAGCTCTACGGAGACTTAAAATGCAGCAAAAGTAGACATTAATCTGAGTAATGGCTCTGGCCCCATGTGAGAAAAATTCAGGCAGGTCAATAAGAGGAGGAGGGATGGACAGAGAAAGCAGGTTGTCCACTGCAGTGTTGGTGACCCTTCCAACTGCCAGTGTGCTTGTGGGCTGCATTCCTGCATCCAGCTACTGCGCCGGCCCACCTCCACCCCCAGGAAAGGCAAGCACCTCTCAAACACTTTCTGTGTGTTTATCCATTTTATGGCCCATAGCACTCGCTGATTGCTTGATTATTGCAATGACAGAATAAGAAAGCTGTCAATCTCTAATATGATTCCTTTTCACATAAAGTGGGGCCCTGGTGGTGGGGTGGGGAGTAGGGCTGGGTGATATAGCCATCGAGATAAAGAATAGCTATTTTTAGCGCAATATCACCTATCCCCGGTATGTGGCGCTAGGTTTCTTCCCATATTTTTTCCCAGGGCAGAAAAATATCACTTGTATCTATATGTTGGTTAATTTACCTATTAGCTTTGAAAAACACATAGCATATGTTTTCATTCTTTATCTTTGTAGCCATGTGTTTCTACCTACCACATGGAAGCAGCATAGTGCTGTTGCTGTGATATCAACATTGAATAGATACGAGTGGCGTTTTTCTGCCCCGGAAGTATTTCACATGGCCTCGGAAAACTGGAGGTGTGCTTCCGCATCAGGTATGACTAAAGGGAAAAAAATACGGGAAGAAACCTCGCGCCACATACCGTGGATAGCTGTTATTGCGCTAAAAATAGCTATTATATACTGTATACTGCGACGGCTATATCGCCCAGCCCTAGTGGGGAGGGGCTGTACCTTAAAAACTCAACATTAAATCTGTATAGGTTCCTTTTGGGTTGCAACATATACTCTTCCTGAGCCTCCACAGGTATTTTGTGCAAATGGTGCTTACTTCAGAAGGAATTGTAATTCTCTTATGCACACAGCTGCCTTGGTAAATCTTCATTCCATTCCCTGCTGCGCCCTCCATTGTCCGTCGGTTTTCGACTGAGTTATTATCAGACAAGCTAAATTTGGGTGTTGGTGGAAAAATTTTTTGCTATCGTGTCAATGCTTGATGCTCCCCACCGTGCATGAGGCTGGAGGGTAAGAGAGCCGCATCACACAGCTGAATTGCTAACGAGAAAAAAAGGCGAAAGACTCTTGGTGACACTCGAGTCCCTCCCTTTTGGGGTCAGCATGAATGAACGGACTCAGCCACCCAGCACATCCTTAGATGGCTAGCTCTGTCACCAGCAGGATGCATCAAATCCTTTAGAATTTTGAGCTGTTTCACTTGTGGGCTGCAGCATAGACTGTTGGATGTAAGCACCCGCTGTCACATGCAGGCTGACGTGAGGGTATTGGTTTTCCTACAGACTGTTCGGTGGCATTGGACACTGCCCACCCCCTACGGCCTCCTACTGAGAACCATGTGCTGCAGGGTCTGCTACCTTTTCATCTTGCTGCAGTGTCAAGGGGGAATCAAAATAGAAACAGACATTCTCCTGGTTCTGTGCATATCACATACTGCATCCTGATTACCACTTTCATGGCCCCTGTGATCGCATCTAACCAAAGTATTGATGGATAATGAATGAATGAATGAATGAATGGATGACTCACTGCCATGGGAGTGTTGACGGACTGCGGTCACTGTGGCAATGGTACATTGACAAAGAATCCTCAACCTGATTGTGTACGACCTTTTCTGCCATGATTAAAAAAACAAGTACCTTTCTCAAGTATACAACTGCTGCAAGCGACCATCTGCTGTCCAGAATTACTGACTAGTTTCTCTCCTTCCCTTTCCAGACATTCAAAGTATGTGGGGAAAAAATGATATCACTCTCCTCCTTCAGGTATCTATACAACACATGTAAGTGTTTGCTGAACTCTCGATACTGACCAAGAGGAGCCAGATGAAGCAATAACGGGACTTGAAACAGATACGTGACCTTTCTTTCATCCTGTGTGTTAAGGAGGTTTGCTTTACGCTGTGATTAATCTAGGGCCAGGGATAAGCAACTTGATATAGTGCTCCAAAAGCAAATTGAGAAAAGCAGAGAAATGACCCTACACAAACACATTTTGTGGGACGAGAGGGATAAATGTTAGTGTTAAATATTGACGCGTTAATACAGACATCTGCTGCTGACAGTAATTTCAGTAGCTTTTCACACAGGAAGAACAACACCTGTTTGTTAAGTACTTCCATTTAATCATAGCTGTTCCTTCCTGCACCAAAATCCCCCATAATGCTCAACAGGGAGGGTGGCAGATTAAAGCAAACGAGAGGGCCATGATGCTGGGGGGGGGCTGGGAGGGTTGCAACTACTGCAAACAAGCTAAAAGCCAATGGTCTGGCTTGAATATATATCATTCAAATACCCTACCTAGAAAATTTCTTGTAGCAGATTAATCCTTGGATAATCTGCTCCTGACAATCCCTTGTACCATACATTTAAATTGTATTTTGCCTTAAAAATCATTTCCAACAACAAACAGTGTTGTTTGTGGGCATTTACAAGCTGTACCTAATGAAATCCAACCAACACAGAGGGAGGGACAAAGCATCACTAAAGTGGAGCTTTTTCACATGCAATAACTGTCCTGGTCTGTGTGAGACAAATCCTGCAAAAGTCAAATGCATGACATGCCACCATCCAGAATCCTTTATGGAAGTGTCTCTCCACTTATGATACCATCGAGCTATTCTCTCACCCTCTTCACAATATACGTTCAGTACCCTGCTCTATCATAAGTACTCCTGATCAAAGCTTTGTCACAAACATCCAATGCTGACAGCTGTCATCTTCATGAGTGAGTCTCCTGTAATGCTCAGTGCAGTCAACAGAATGTCCTTGGGATGCCGATCACACAGGGCATCGAATAAAGCAAAACCTTAGAGATTAGTCAAAAGTTCATAACCTGCTGTATATTTGATTAGCCACTGAATACATGGTGCTTGTCAGCAGTTGGGAAATCAATTTCTGTGCTAATAGGCAGTGAAACATTGAGTCATTTATGTGTGTCCAGGGAAGGATCATGCCTAATAGAATTAGTTACCAGTAATGTACAGGCAAGCAAATTTCTTTGTGGCCACATTTCTGCAGTCCCTGCATGCTTGTTACAACACCTGACACTTCAGGTGGATATACTGTTCAGATCAGTTTTTTAATGGTGAATCAATGATTTAGTTCACAAACTGACCCAGGAAGAAAGCCATGGTTTTTTGGACTATGCTTTGAAACCTTGGATACTACAATGGACACCTGTTTTTATTGTGTCTATACTGTGCCTGAGGTGCTACACACATGTAGTGAGGACTACTATTAAATTAAAATAACAAATAAAAGAAAGGCTGAAAATAGAAATATCCGTAATTCTGTGTCAAAAGCTAAACAGGATTGCTTTCACAAAGGCAATTTTGATCTAACCACTCCGGAGTGGGTCAGGAGTTTCCTGTTTCAACAAAAAGCTTTTTTAATGGCAAATGCTGAACACAGATTTACCTGCATCTCAAAATAATGCAGGACCATAACTGGGTAGATGTGCAGAGAGAAACAGGATCAACTGAGAACATACAGCCATGTGAAATCCAGCCTTACCTCAAGCGCATGAAGAGGATGAAGGCAACCAGGAGGGCTCCCAAAGAGATGCAGTGACCCAGGTAGTTTATGATCACTGCTATGTGGTAGTGCAGCTTGCTCTTTTTCTGCAAGATATCACACACACATGACATTGGACACATGAGACAAAATATAACAAAAACTGCCTTCCTTCAAACTCCAGCATATGTGAGGTCCCAAACATCTCACAAGAAAACTGCATTTAGAATCAGAATATAGAAAATGTCTTTCAACCACTCCACATTTTAGAATGCACGCAACACCAAATGGAATTATCTTTCCCGTTAGCTCCTTTGCAAGTTATACATGTTTCAGCTTTGTGCTCATCTTGAATGTATTATCTCTCAATTTAATTTTCTAAATCCTTCCAATAGACTTTTACAAAACAAGTTCCTTTGGATAGAGCCAAAAAAGACTGTGGCCTGAGGCCTCAGAGATTCTACATAATGTGATTTAGATGGAATAAGAGAGCCAGCTTCTGGCAAACTATATGACATGAGGTTTTACCAACCAGGGATTCCATTTCAAATGAAAATTCCAAAGTATATTGTATGATATAGAATACAGTCAAAAACATGAATGAGCATGTTTTCCTCTGAATATCCAAGCACTGTCCTCAGAATGCACTGTTTTCAAATGGAGAGCTGGTTCTTCTTTTGCAGCAGGGGTTAGTGCTTCTGGATGATTTTATGTAAAACTGACAAAAAAATCCCTTGTAGCTAATTATTTACAGAGGGGTATGCCATTTTCAAAACAAAAGTAAACTTGTGTCAAACAGGAGTGAAGAGACATTGACACAACATACATTTTACCTTATTTTCCTTTCCTAAAGTGTTAACAAGCTGCACACACACCTCATCTCCACTGTATATGTGCTCATTAGTGCATACTGAGACCCACGTTATGTGTGTGAAGTAGGGAGCAATGCAGTAGATATGCGCATCAAGGGACATAGAGAAGCCTGTCAGAGGATGAGTTCACTCTGATTGGATTGCCCCACTCTCCCCAGTGTGATTCTATCACTTTCTTTGGATTAATGCGAGGTTGTGGCTGCACTCAGATTAAAGCATATGCTCATCCTAACTCCAAAAAACCCTGGACATCTGTCTCATCAGAAGCTCACATTACATAGGCCTTCTGACGCTGATGCTAATATAATGTTTGCACACACAGCCACTTCCCAGACAGATAAATGTTTTGACTAGGTTACTGCAGGAAGATGCCCCAATCAGAGGCTATTTTGAGTGCTATTCTGTCTGGCCTTGTCCTGATGTTTTTATTAAGTGCTTGGATGTTGGAACGGATGCAGGGAGATCAGATGCACGGCTAGCCTGGACCAACTTGATTTTCATCTGCACATGAGCTCATCTGCGTCATCTGTGCTAATTCCAAATACGTGTGAGGTGCATTAGTTGAAACTGATGCGGTACACTTCTAAGTCACTTGCAGCAACTCTGTGTGATGACCTAATGCTGATTGCCCTCTGTTGGATGAATCTTCTGTTTGTTTCATTGCACCACGCTGGGACAACTGTGGACAGCATTGGATTCCTTTGGATCAGAGAGGACTGACTGATGGTGCCCCTCCGGGTGAGACCATGTGACGCTCTGTCCCACTGTCAAAATGTGTCACCAACTCCCTCCTCGACCCATAAAGGACACCAGTGAAGCTGCCTGCAGGACCAATAAAGCAGTGGCAGGCCTAAGTGGAGACAGCAAGCATTCTTACTAATGAAATAGAAAGGAAAACAGGGTGAGCAAACAGAGCTGCTCTTACAAATAGCACAGGGACTACTAGGCCCCACTACTATAGCTGCTCAAGCACTTCATGGTTGTGCTAGGCATAATGTTTCAGCAAGCTCTCTGCTGTGGTTTATCAGGAGTGACAAGATGAAAAAAGGCAAAATGAGTATTATGTAGGATTGCCATTGGTATGCAACTACCGGAAATAGGTACTTTAACCATCATCCACTGTGAAAACAAATGGATTTTTTTTCAAACCAAGTCTCACTTCTTACTAACAATGCATTCAAATTTGCCTTAAAATCTTTGGTAAAATGAACCCTCAATTTATTTAAAGTGCATTTCAGTGCAGCATGTATTACATCCTGCCAGCATGATGGCTCCAAAAGCCCCTCATAATGCCAGGAGTAGCCTTTCATTACAGTTCACACTTGACAATACTGTCACCATTTAAGGTTTAAGAAGGACTGTTTAAGAATGACTTGGAATGGTGATTGTGTTACACATCCATTATGGTGCTTGTGCCCAGCGTAGGCTGCACAATGTGTAATTAACCAATACTCTACTTTGCCTGTGTAGTGCCCAATACACAGACCAGAAAAGCAGGACTAATACCAATATTCACAGGCAGAAAAAGAGGAGAGCAGGTTGGAAGAGAAAAATCTAAGACAGAGAGAGTAAGTGTGAGAAAGCCAGCTCATGACAGGGTGGTCATTAACCCCCCTTGTTAATGTACAGCCTTGTCCCTAAAAACAAACACCCCAGCTGGGCCTCTGGATACCCCTTGCACTGATGGGAGGGCTCTTCGCTGGAGATGGCAGGAAGACGTTCACTCCCTGCCCCACCCTTGTGCCAGCGCTGACATGGACGGCCTCTGACAGCTATGCCAGGCTCCTGTGTGATTCCCCTCATGGGGCATCATCTTCCACCGTACTGAGGCGCTAAGACAAGCAGGCAGACAGCCAGGAATTAATCTCCCACAGGAAGAGAGGGAGACCTGAATGCGTCTGATCCCATAATGCAGTTCTTTTTTGGAAGGACCTCTGCTCACTGCCTCTTCACAGAGTGGGCCACACACACCTCCTACATTCCACTGTCTCATAAAATATTAATACAGGCTTGGGGTTCTGTGCTTCCTAAGGAGCCACCATGACATTAGAGGCAGTACCATCTATCTTCTCTAGGGCTTGATGGCATCTTTTTTTTATTCTATCACCCTATTTTTTCTACTCCATTTCCATCTCTCACCGTTTTCTTCAAAAGATGAGTCTTGTCATCCAAAACAAAAAATATTCTGGAGTTGTGATGTTTCTCATGAGTACATTGTTTCATTTTGATTCTCCTTTCCATCAGAATGGCTGGACTGGTTGAAGCCACATCCCCAAAGGCATCTATTCCTCAGGGCAAATAATACTTCTCCATGTGGAATCGATCACCTGGGCTTGCTGTTCCATTTTTGTGCTCTTCATATAAGGTTGAGCAGTTTACAATCCTTTTTTACGCCTGTTTTTGCCACTGACTTACCCTCTCAAACACCCATTTACCCTGACTTACCCTCACAAACACCCATCCATTGCATTTGTTCTTCGGGGGTTGCTTCTCTTCAATTTGCAGTATATGGTAATGTAGCTGTGTATACTGTGCATGATACAGATGTAAAAGACATGCTGTTGTGGAACTGCATCAGTGTCGGGGTTTGCCAATCTGTTTCTGTTCTGCTCTGGTCTCCGGAGTGCAAGGCAATTGCTCGGTGCAGTAGCGTGCATCAGTTGCTGATACACAGCTGCCTTCTCCTCAGGTGACGTCAGAAGCTCCAGCTCGCCATTCTTTCGAGAAGTGCTTTTCCGTGTTTGTGAGGGTAGATACCGTAGAGCACAAGGCAAACTGTGTGCTCAGGCTTTGTTCCAGTGCAGCTGAGCAAAGAGGAATGAGACTCCCTTGGGGTGGGTGGTAGTCAGAGATTGAGGTTCTCTCATAAAGACTGTGGGACATGCAGAGCTCTCTAAGAAGTCTGATAAGTTTGACTTTGCTCAAAAGCAAGCACAGAGACAGTCCCTGACTGAGCAACTGTGTGTCAAGAGGTGCAGGGCTTGAAGGGTGGATTTAGTGGGCCTTTGCAATATTGTGTGTCAGATCAATGCTGATTCTATCAGTGCAGTAGATCAAATCCTTGTACACTGTAAAGTAGTCTGCAATGACACTGAGTTCTGCAGTATTCAGAAGCAGTCATGAGAAGCCTGACTGGATGACATGAAGCTTTGGTACTGGAGCTCTCCATGATTTGAGTTTAACGAGCCCTCATCTGGCCCTCTTGTCAGTTTGAAGTTAGAATCCAAATTTTATTGTAATGGACTGCGGTGGGAAAAATGTCACAGAAGGATAACCAAAATCGCTACTCCAATATGAATAAAGGGTAAAAAGAAAATGAATTTCCCGTGTCATAACTTAGGCCTTGATTTATTTATTTAGTGTAGTTACAATGCATTGACCTCTGCTTCTGCTGAAACTGATTTTATTCATGTTAATGTCAACCTCAAAGCCTTCCATATCTGCCTGGGGAGGAAGTGATAGCATGAAATTCAACTTGCTCTTTTAACATCAAATGGTGTTACTGCATCTCTGCTTTTTTATCACTGGAGTAAACTGAAGGAACCTTATTAAAGTTGCCTTCATTTGATTAAATGGATATAATATACAGTGCCCTGAGAAGTACAAGAAATACAAGAGACATACAAGGAACATGAATGCCTCCATACTTTAAGAATGTAAATTTCCTATACCATTAGAATACAGACAGTACAGGTTACGATTCACAAAACACTATTTGTGCATTGTGTTGAAAAGGTATGAAACAATTGAAAAAAAAAACTTTAACTACAGAGTTTATCTACAGAGTTAAAACACAGGTTTGTACAAGTGAGATGTACAAGGTGCCATATGAGAGACTAGTTTTTCATGATGTTCATGAGGTTTGTCTAAAGTTTATGAAAATTTTGTTTATAGACTGTTTCTACGGATGAGCTGTCTCCTGCTATCATTAAACTACTGAGATCATACCTGTGATGGATGTGATGGGAGTTTTATAGACACAATGAAGAAATGATAAAATTTTATTGAATGGGATGGTTTATTTTTTTGAAGCCAAATCAATCAGAGAGTTATGGAATACCCACAATAATACGAGAGAACACAACAATGTAATGCCTTGCCTCTGTTTGGACAACCTTGAAGGCTTCACGGGGGAAGGGGAGTGGGGGTGTCATGCATCGTTCCCACATTATGAGCCAGGTAGCACCCTCTTAGTTCAAACCCAGCCAATGCTGCAGGTGGTTTATGAACCACATTGTAAAATGAACTGCTAAAATCTAACAAGAGAAGTTTTCTGCTGTGTCAACACCATGTCAGTGTAATTATTATTGCTACATCTGCCTAATCGGCTGAATGGCCTCAGTGACGAATAGAATCTGAAGGACATCTGTAAGACACTTCCCTTACTACTACACCTTTCACCCCAGGTCCATGTATGATGCCTGTCACCCTTGGGTACAGACTGTCCTCTGTCCTTACCTTATTCAAGCTCTATTGTCTCCAGCACCTTCCCCCTGCATCGTGTTTCTATGCACTCGGGCCTTGCAGGAGGTAAGTTATGAGCTTGATGAGATCAAGTCTCACCAAAATCAAAATGTCACTCTCTTCATAATCTACTCCAGCAGGTGATGTAACATTACAAGAAGCTGTCTGCTTTGTTATCATCACATAATGCAGTACAGTTCACCAGACAACAGAGCCATGCCAGAGTCACATCTTCACCTCCTTCCATTAATCTCTTCAGTATAAACAATGTTTCCCATGCCCATACCATAAATAGCTTATGCTATATAGACATCAGTTAAACGAACCCCCAGACAGAAGTTAAACCAGTGGCTATGTATAGGAATTTATTGATTTGGCAGTGCTTCAAGAAGAGTGCTTCATACCATGCTTAAAAGACACAGTGATATGGGCACTCACTGCCTGCACAACACTCCCTCCTACCCAGACCTACAGACCTCAGCAGCATGGTCCACGCAGGAGTTAACACAACTACGGCAGTTTCATTTCTACCTATCTCAAATTCTTGTAGGCACAATGGATTCTGCCGAAAAAGACAGGACTAAACGACCTTTTATGCTTCGTGTACTTTTGCTGAGCCTCAACCAGGCACTGGTCCAGGAGCTCTCCCATGCAGACTTCAAGAACGCTTCTGCCCTAATGCATCACACACACAGACACACACAGACACACACACAGACACACACAGACACACACAGACACACACAGACACACACGCACACACACACACACACACACACACACACACACACACACACACACACAATTGGAGATGCTGCTTTTAATCTAACATGACGTGACGTTCAAGAAAAGACAGCAAAAGTAAAAGCAGCTGAGAACAGTAACATCATCTGAGGGCCGGGGGGGGGGGGGGGGGGGGGGATGGGCATCATGCAGCGCATTTTATGAAATATTCCCAATGCTCCAGAAACACGCAACGTTTCTTTTAGAGTTTGGTTCTCATTAAAGTACATTTCCTCATTAATTTATTAAGAGATGGGGACTGAATAGGAGAGCTCCTTCCCAGCTCATGACAGAGCTCATGAGCTGTCCCTCTCTGCTGGGGAGAGAGCCCCATGTTCTCCTGCTGTCTGCATTAACTGTTGTTTGCAGTTTGTTCATGGTTGCAAGCAACCACCCAGCTCTGGGTTGGAACAACATAAGTGCCCATGCATTATTGAAGTTCAGCACTTTGCCTAAACGTTGCATGGCGAGTGATAAATCTTTAGGCTACAGCACAACATCTCTCACCCTTCTGTGGCAGGTGTATCTGTTTGCCTGTCAGAGATAAGGTGTTGTCCATCATTTTTCCAGGTCGTCAGCAGTGACAAGCTTTATTAATGAGCTGAGAGGAAGGGAGTGGAGGGCACACAAACCCAGGAGCCCTAAGATTAAATGCTATTACTGGCTTAGCTTGTGATCCGATTAGTGAGCATGCCACAAAAATTTAACTTCACTAGCTTGTATCAGAGGCCCCAGGGGAAAAAAAACTTCCACTTTTTTCAGTGACTGAACAGTGGAATGAACAGTAAGACAGAAAACAAATATAAAACAAATGCACCATTCACCTTGCAAGTGAAAGTGAAGTAACCCTTGTAAGACAGCTCTGTGAAGACAAAGGTTTTTGACTGTTGTTATATGTCATTTTGATTCAGAGTTTTAAGCTTTTCATCTCCTCTTAACAGCATGGACAACACCAAAAGATTAGCTGTAGAGAAGCATTACAAAAACAAACAGGAAAGCTACAGACTGTTTAAGATGGTTTTAAACAGTCACATGTACACACATTGTTGACCTTACCTCTTCATTCAGTATGGCCTGGCACTGCGAGTAGTTGCCCTTCATTGCCCAGGTCCCATTTGAGAGGCATTCCCTGTACACATTGTCTGTAAAGAGAAAAGAGGGTCTATGGAGAATATGCTGCCCAGAGCAAAAGTGGCAAACCACTGCCACCACATCAGTGTATCACTGATGGAGACATGTCATGTAAACTCCTTGACTCTGCCCTGTGGCAGGAGTTGTCTGAACAGGCCTCTCACATTCTCACACCAGAACTTCCTTGCAAGGTTCTGTGCAACCTCTGTCCACCTGATGGCCAGGCCACTGATGTGTGTTTGTGCACTAGATTAACCAGTAGGAGCTCTTTCACTTTTGGACTGGAGAATAAAGCCTGCGCACACCCTCAAGAGGAAGCGGCACACCAGCATTCCACAAACAATGCTGATGCCTCCTTTCAGCTGACTTGGCCAGTTGGCCCCTACCTCGAGGGTTTTAAAGAGGAGTCTCAATTTTCAAGCAATGCAGAAACAACACATGTCTGAACCAGCCATTTAACCACAGACCTGTGAGAGAAAAACACTCTAAGAAGAACCAAATGAGATCTAAGGTGTGCATAGGTAGAAACACATGACACTGTATGAAAACAAAACAGAAAACAAAACAAAACAACACAAAAGGAACATGCACACAAAGCACATCCACATTCTCTTTCCCAAGTCTGTTGACCAAAGCAAGGGTGTTTTTTTTTTTAAATCTATAGGGTTCTGGCTAAAATACAATGAAGATAAATATCATATTCATTCAATCAGGCTTCACTAGCTTGCTCTGAGGTGAAAGGAAGGGCTGCAGTTCCTCAGCGTGTGTGACTTTTCATTCAATAGAAGCAATGTGTGTTTCCACAACACAGAAATTCTGGAATGAATTTGGTCCTGCCTGCCAAATCACAAGTATTAACATGAATAATACTCTTTTAATTGAATACTTTTAAATGAAGTCTCAGTGGTGTTTGTTTTGGATAAAAGGTTATTTTCCCACTAATTTAAAAATAAAAAATTCTAATGTTTTGTAATGCTTTTGGTACATAAAAATTCATAATTATACATATATTATTACATACCAAGACTATTATAATAGTCTTGGTATGCAATAATACTATTATTACATACCAAGTACCTAGAGTACCTTACATACCTAGTGTTGCCATTTCTTTTTTTTCCAGAGGAGTTGGCACATAGTTAATGACTCATTTCCACTCTCCAGACAATGATAGTTCCATAGCAAAATCACCAATGCCCTTCTAAAGGATCACAACCCATAAAATCTTCATCATATTGTCTTGGGCACCTTTCACTCCCCAAGTCAGGGCTGGCCTTACTAGCTCAATTTTTGTTTAAGACCTACAGCCTTATGAAACATACATGGGAGTAACAGATTTCCATAGAGTTATGAGAATCTTGATTCCTATTTCAATGAACGCATATCCAAAGTGACATCATGCAATACATGTCTCTGAGCCCTGGATGGAGTTTTCACACAGAAACTGTATCCATCCAATTGGATGCTACCATGAGTGGTCGAGTGGACATTCACAGTGTAGGACCATCAGTCAGAGCTGACACCATGCCATGTTTATTGTTGGTAAGATGCACAATATCATGTGACTGGCTGTACTGTGGATTACCACATTATGCCTACCTTTTCTGCTTGCTAAATCCATCTGTATTAATAGACAACTGGTGTGGCAACAGCAGCTGCTGCTCCTCTTGATCAATACCGATCAGGAGTCATAACTATAATTAGACTGTTATTTAGGGCAACAATAATGTTTTGGCAATGTTTTGTCAATGATCCAGACAAAGAGCAGAAATACTCCTCCTCACAGCGGTATAAACCAGTGAGCAATCTTGTCCGTTGTGACATTTCTTGAGAATGTTCCATACAGGTAGGGAAACCCTGTCTGCAGTATTGTGTAGCAGGGCAGTGTGGAGCAGCCACTGGGATGGACTAGGGATGAAGGGGCCTGTTGTCAACATGTGTAGGAGCAATGCTCAGTGTTTCACATGACCTTGAACACAATCTCACCACCTCTGTGGACAGGCCCATATTGATTTGTGACTCATTACTATGATAAACAATTTCTGCTGTGGATCAGGCAGGGTTGACACCGACAAACCAGTTCCAGATACGAAAGCAAAGACACCCTAGTGGAACAGGCTCTGAAGCTGATCTACCCCAGCTTTGTGCTTTCCACAACAAATGAATGCTGAGCAGAGCAGACTGTAATAATTGGAAAGCAGTTGAATAAAGAAGACACCTTTCACAGTGGTGTCTCCTCCTAATCACTTTGACTTTGGTTCAAAGTCAATTTTCAAAAACTCCAAAGGCAACTGTTTTCAGTGAAGCTCTTCTGACTTCATCTTCTCTTAGCAGGGGAATTAGACTTGATTCAGAGGCCAGGAGATCAATTTGACACTTTGCCTCTTGCACGTTGTTAAAATTGACAAGGCCCTGAACCTCCTGGAGTGTGCATGTTAAGAAAGTTATTGCTTTGATCAACGCTGTTGTGCTGATTTACCCCTTTACTCCGCAGTTTAATTGGCTAATGTTAATGCATAGTGAAGTTGTTCTCAAGTGTCAGTTGGATTTGGTGTCCTGGTCTTCCACTGTCCGTGAGACCCTTTGGGCCTGCTCTTCCTGTCAGCCTTCATGAATATTGGCAGATGGCGTGAGGCTGTAATTAATTCAGACCTGCTGAGCTCCAGATCTGACCGCATTGTCCCCTCCTTGGGAGAAAGCACACCAGGCCATTCCTTTCCACGTTACTGTCAGCAGTGTGAGTGGCAGGTATTAGTGGAGCATTTCAGTGTAACTACTCACTCAGCCACTGAGGCATGGGTGGGCTGGAGCACGCCTCCCTTTTGACAGAGTCAGAGTGTGGTTTGCTTTTAACTGTGGTGGGAGTGATCCTCATTAGGGAATTAACAAGAAACGTGAATTGGGGGGGGGATATTTAATGTTGAGGCCTGAAAGGCAGCCCACACCCAGGTCACATGGGGCCTTTTTTCAGATCACTCTAAAACTCCTCAGAGAGAGATGCATGTGTGATTAATATACAGCTCCCTTTTAAGTGGCTTGGCAGAAGACACACTTCCCCCTGTGAGTATATCAAATATGGGTTTGGTTCATACGCGGGAAGGCAAAGATGGGAGGCATCTGCTGAGAGCTTGGACTGTGAAAGTGAGTCAGTGGGTGACAGCCTTATTTGTATACTAAACTGATCTGAGACATGATGAGATATATAGAGAAACACAGACATAAAGAGAACTTACAATATTTAACCAACCTTTTTAAGGCTTGAAAGAGGAAGCTACAGCTGTACCGCCTCCTGTTTCTCCATTAACTATTATTTAAGCCTAATCAGATGGAAGTCTCCCGGTTTGCTAAACACATTCAGTTGGTAAATTTGAATTTGCCTGGATTTAGCTTCTGTAAATGATGTCCATCCTCACAGAGCTCCAGCCTCTCAGAGTAACGAGGGGGGAAGAGAGAGGGGAGACGGAAGACACCTAATCCATGCACTCTAGTGTTTCAGAGCTGTGTGCAGTGGATGTTATTTTTGAAATTTTTTGGAATGTAAAAAAGGGAACAGCATTGTGACTGTTGCTAAATCACACTGGCGGAAACATGGAATTTGGCACGGCTGTTACTGGTAGATCCACGTGGGGCTGGTGAGGAGGAGAGCTGGCTGGTGTCCAGGACACGGACCATCCCTTCCTCTCCCTTGCAATCTCTTCCTTTTCATTCATGAACTGATTTATGGCAATATTGATTGCGCACTCAAAACCCCAGGGGTTACCCGAGGGGCCAGGGTAATTGTTCCCCTGAAAATAAGGCCTGACGTGCAAGTGCACTGATGTGATAGTTCCATGCGAACTTCTCCTCCACTCTCGTTCATGGGAAACTTTTTCCCAATGCATTCAGCACGACACGGAGCTCCAGCAGGGCAGATTGAGGCTAAGGCAGACAAATGCACTGCAGATGTGCTGGATTCCTGAAGATGTGTCAAGGTCATGTTTAGAGAAAGAAAAGGCTTCATTGGAAGCATGTTAATACACCATAGTTACAGAACCCCTGCTAAATAATTCAAGAACCTTGTCCTTGGGATCTCTTGAGTATGCTTATGATTTTAATTCATGTATTTTCAAAATAGGTCACTCTGTCACAATAGGTTTTTGTTTAAATGCATTCTTAGTTGTAAAAATTTATTGTCATGTATTTATGCATTGATTAATGTACTATCAATGTCCAGAGTATCCCTCATAGTCCAATATACAACAGTTACTTGCACAGTACAGCTTCTTGTCATTTGGAATATTATACAGGTTTGTGTATTACACCAGGTTGTTATTGTCTTCAGTGCCTCCCTTTAACAAAGAGGGATTGTTACGGCAAGTGGGATTTTTTTAGTCCTTGGACAGGACCGGTTTGTTTATGTTTGGTTTACTGCATAAGCATTGTCTGTAAATTCTTCTCCCGAATCTTCATTCAGAACTTCAATTAAATTAAATACTGCAAAAGAAAAACAAAACAAAAAAATATATCTGTGTTGAATCAATCATTTGAGAAAATGGTGGGTGTTGGCTCAATGTTTCTGTGCGATGCACTGGCTCATTTCAAAGGCTGCACTGCATTTGAAATGACCTCACATGCTTTGATCCGTCCCACTGTAACTTTGGTCTTGCTAATTCCAGTATATAAATAGACCAGCTACAGGCTTAAAGTGTTTAAAGGAAATTTTTACAGGCTTGCCTGGATTATCATCAATATTTCAGTTGGTGTGTCTGTAATTACACCCACTGTAATTTGCATTCACTGGCACAATTTTTAAATGTTCAGCGAAAAGGCTCACAACTTATTGCTTATGGCTATTCTGGGTGATTGGCAATGCACATTTCAAAGGTTCTGGGAAACCACAAAAGAAAAAAAGACAATTTGTTCATTGCAACAGTCCATACTACAAAAACCGAGTAACTCAAAGTTCTCAAACATAAATGAAAGAATAATTTAGCCACATGCAATTGCTTTTGATCAAATTACATGGTATGCCTACTCAGCCTAACATTTTCTAATGGGTTTTATTGCATAGTTCAACACACATCACAATCCTCTCAGGTAGGGGATGAACAAAATGATGAAAGGGACTGATTTTCAAATGCGTTCATAAACCACAGAAGGATACCTAACACTGCCAAGATATATAAAAAGCACATTTCACATGTTATAATAGTCAAAATTACAACCATCACAATCACAGTATTATATTGCAGTATGTCTAATACTCTGCCTATCCGACTAGATTTTTCAGCCCATGCAAATATCCCCCACAGCAGTCTCTGCTCGTAAGCCTTTGTTTCAAAAGTTAATGCCTGAAATTCCCTGCAGTGGGAGCAATGTGTAATAATCACTGTTTGCCAAGCTTATTCATGCCGGTTAGAAAAACAAATATTAGGTTTTGCTGCTGTAATTTTCATTCATCACATAAGCTTTTAATTAAGCCATTAAGTTATAAAATTACAAACCCTTTTTTGTCATCAATTAATCTGATGTTTAAAAAAAGCTGCTCTAGTTACAACTGGCTGTTTCTGGGAGCTAGGTGGTGACATACATAGCCCTGACAAGACTAAATAAAGGCGTGGAGGATATTTTTATACTGCTCGTTCGTACACGGTGAGATGAAGGCAATGTTCTGAATGTAAGCCCATCAGTCAAAATAAACTTGGAGCCGCTCCCGCTGACACTGGCATAACACAAGGGCAACATTACCTTTGGGTGGTTTGCAGTTGACTTTCCTTTTTACCATCTAAAAGATCTCCTCTGTCAAGGGCTCAGCTGGACTGTGGCCAAATTAACCCCCTCCCTAAGCAGTAGGGTAACTCACCACTTGCAAGTTGCTCTGGATAAGAGTGTCTGCTAAATAATGATAATGTAATGTAAATGTAATCTGATGTGACAAAATGAACCTTGATGACTCCCTGATCTCCACAAACAGTGATCTTCCTTCTTGTTTCCTGTACCTTTCCACAGAAACATTGGGGTCATTACATATCACTTCCTCTTTGTTTCCAAAATTTTTCAAGAATTACAGTTCATCACTTTACAGTACTCTACCATCATGGTACCTGCATGCATATAATATACAATATATAATATATAGTACATAATATATAGTATGTAATACATAAAATGCAGGCTGAGAAGCAAACCTCTCAAAAACATAAAACTGAGGCACAGCATTATCTTATCTTGCTTACCATCAATCAAGCCATGTGACACTTCCAGTATATATGGCATGTTGACTTGTTATCTCGTTTCTCATTCCATATGCGCCACTCAAACAGCTCCCTTCATCATGATCTAGTTCTCACCTTGCTAAACCTGCCAGCTTGCACCAGTACATTTCTCAGGATGCAGATATGTAAAGCCTTCAGAGAAAAGAAAAAAAAAAACCTACAACAAAACTAAAACAATCAATATGAATTATATGTGGAATCTTTTATAATCCATGTAAAACAGATCTTTATTCTTCAAATGACTGTCCATATTAGAGGAGGAGCTTTCACTACAAAAAATAATAATAACAAATACACAGATACAGAAGCTACCAGAGCGTAGTGGAGATGTTTACAAGATCCGTCACTGGGACTACAGAGTGTTTCCTAGCGCTACAATGAACTCTTTGTTTGGAAAGAGCAGGTGTTAAACAAATTTATTGCAGCCAAAGGAGATGTGTCACACTGCCACAAGTCCTGTATCGTCAGGTTCACAGATGATGATAATGCTGAGCTCCCCGACAGCAAATTTTATGCCTAGCCACTGTGGCTACACAAGCCCGTGGAGGGTAACCAGCCCCATCAGCTCACAGCTCCTGACTGCATGCCTGCTTCTCCAACCTCTTCACTGGACACTCTCCTAAATACATTTCCAGGGATTTTTTGACAATATTGTAGGGTTTTTAATACTCATTATGCATTATCCTCTTCCCAAAACAGCCCCCACTCCCCCCACCCCCTGACAAAAAAATCACTTCTAGTTGCCTTTCAGAGCCTGCATTTTCATACTAGGGCAGTAAAAAAGGAACTGAATGCACAGACTGTGAACAGGATAGTGTTTCCTTCAAAAGACTTCTTAATTATTAGAAAGAGCTATTATATTGCTGAATTTTTTGTATCATGTCATCTAAGACATTTGCAATGTTTTTATTAGGTAAAGGGTCAGGAGGGAAAAAAATAAAGATATTTCTGATACTGTAGGGGAATGGCAATTAAATATATTGTCTCCACATGGAAACATGACCAAAGGGGTCTTGCAGTTTATCATTCCAGCCTTAAAAACTACAATTTTGGACAGATTTATACATTTTTTCAAGAGTGGTAAGGCTTGACATATGGGCCAAATAACAATAACACATACCATGCATACAGTGCTCTATATAAATATATAAATATATGTTCTTGTCATTCTTGCCTTATTTGGGAGAAGCAGACCCAATAAGCACATATTGCTTATTTGCTAAGCGGATGCCTTTTTCTAATGAGATGTACGTTGCTCAGATGTACGTTGCTTCACGTAGTATCCATATATGCAGCTAGATCTTTAGTAGAAGCAGAACAGAAGCAAGTTCATCCAGAGCATCTTGCTCAAGGGTATAACAGCAGGCTTGGTTATGAGCCCAGTTCTACAAGCACTGCACCACACTGCCAATGACAGTGCTCGGAAATGATACAGAAACTAGTAAGTAAATAATCAATTTTATGAAGGTGACAAACCTCAGTGAAATGGAGAAACTCTTCCTCCATGTTTTTAGTTTAATTATAGTATGACGCCGTAAAGTTGAGTCTCATAAAATATGCAACAGCCTGACTTTCTTCACTGATTTCACCATTGCAGGCATGTACATGAAAACATATTGGGCATTGGATCACAGATGAGAAGAAAAAATATTCCACAAATAATGTAATTTCCCAAAGCCTTCTCAGAGGATGGACAGTTGCCGACTGTCTCTAGCAACATCATTTAGACACTGATAACTTCATTACTGGTGTGTACAAATATTGAAAATTTGATTGAAGCCACCAAATAATCACTGCAGGAAACTAATGTGAAGCCCCACTTTTTGCACAAGGCCTTTTCAACCTTCAGCTAAGCCACTGCAAACTGGTATATTTTGCTCTGCTGATTTATCAAGAAATTCAAAAATTAAATATATTTGCAAAGAGTGACTTTCATTTCAGCACCTTAACTGGAAAGATTTCAAATTCAAATTCCCCAGGTGAAGTGTGCTTTGGACTGGCTGCAATGTTCCTTCACAAACACATGCAGAATGCCCCTGCTCATGCACACGCACACAACACACACACACACACACACACACACAGGCACACATGCAACTGTGCATACAGAAGCACACATGTACAGCCAGACACACACAGCTCTAATCTCTAATTACAGCTGATACAGCAGGGGCACCATTATAGATTTATTGTGAGGGAAAGACGTTGTGCTCTGCTGCACTGGGGTGACCGTGAGCTGTTTCTTCTAACTGGCCTCCCAGATCAATTTGCTACACAGATGCCACCATAAATCGATTGGTGGTGCTCCTCTGGGGAAGGGGCTCGCTTTGCTTATCAGGGAGACTGGGGAACATGGTGGGTTGTGCTAATCTACACCAGCAGTAATGGATCAGCATGGAATGGTAAGCAGATTCTACCACAGGGACCTGTCAGGGCAGTGAGCTTGTGTGTACTTGCAGGGTGGGGATTTCACTGCTGAACGTGATCCACTGTACTGAATCCTGTATGATGGTGTATTGATGTGGAGGCCCACAAAATTACTTTAGGAAAATGGAAGGACTGCAGGATGGGGTCACTAATTCAGCTCTGATTGGTTAAACACAGAGGCTTCACCAGTATGAGTGCAAGGCATCCTTTGGTCCAGCCAAGGCATACAGAATTTTAGCATTTACATTGTGCCACGCAGTAGTGGAGACAGAAGGGTCCAGCTTTCAGGACAATTTCAAAACACTTTATTGTCAATTTAGGTTAAAATGGAAAGTTTTTGGGTTCAGTATATTCAGGTTCCACCACAGACAGACAAAACCAGTACAACACAGAGACAAAAACAGGCCAACAGCATTACCATAAAACCACAATAAACCACAATTTGATCTAGAGATTTTGAGCCATTGTGTAGCTGAGTTGCATGACCCTTTCATATCTTACATCCTATACTTCACAGGTTGGTTGTCTCACTTACTTGTGGTGTTGTATCTGACTCCGTAGAAGAACTCTGGGCAAGGCCGTGAGACCATCTCTCCAGCGCTGCTCCTTGGCCAACAGGTGCCTATCCCATCTATTGATGTATTGCAGAATAGCCCTGTGTGAGGGGGAGAGCAGGGTGAACAGGTGGTTTGTGACAACGCGATTCAAAAATGGCCATGTCAGAACTGGCTGAAAGTAGAACAAGCGATCCAGAGCTCTCTGACAACAGGAACACTGAAACACAACACAAGCACAAGCAGAAGTCCTTTGGAATAAATATTATACAAACTGTACAGTAACAGAACACATGTTGGTATTTTTATCTTAAATACTCTTGTTTGGTTTAATGTAACCAAAAACAGAGTGCCCGCTTCTGCCCACTGACTATTTTACTGACCACACCAAGGTGTGCATTACGTTATTAGGTAGCATAAAGAGGTAATACTTGCTTAATTAAATTCAAAAGAAAAAAGTGCACAGGTTAGATTGAACGTAAGCCTCAGCATGGTTTGGGGTAACGCAATCTATATTCAAGTAAACAAAAGGTAATGGAGAAATAAAGGAGTTAACAAATTGCAGATTCTTCCTTTTTTGCTCAAATGCAGCTTCAATCTGAGTGATATATTATGTTTACAGCTCTGATCCCTAAGCTGTAATGTCCTCTTTTTCAATTACAGCTGGATCAATCAGGTTTAAGCAAACTAAACGAGCATGTGTTGAAGGTATTCAGCGAGGGATGATTTCAGGTAATTGGGAGAATCAAGGATTTACATTTTCCACTAGACATTGCACCTGGACACCAACAAAAATATGGCTTGGAATACTGAATGGATCTGTATATATTTGATATATATTCCGTTTGCTAAACAAGTATGAAAGTCAGTTGAACAGACAAAGCCTCATTCTGTCTCCTTTCATGGCCAGCTCAAACCAACATACGGTTGTAATAGCATGCTAATCCTCCTGCATAGGACGGATAGATTGTATTACCTTTTCTAAAAAAGCTTTTTCACAGACTATTAATCAAAGGGCGCTTACGTCATGAGACAATTACAAAAGTTCAGACTTATTTGTTTGTTGGTGAAGCAGAGCCATTTTTAAAGTCCTTAAAATGTATCAAACCATCTTTAAATGAAAGTAATTAAATGCCCAAACAGCATTTTTCACTCACATTTGGCCTACTATTCCTAACACATCACCAGCAGAACCACGAACATCCTTAACAACAACAAAAGCAGAGGGAGCAGGTATAACCTTTTCTGATAGCTGTTAAACAGGCATGAAGCAGCTGGGACCATCAGTTACCCAGGAAAGAGAGGGAAGGGAGAGGCACAAAGGGATAGAGAGATGAGACAGAGAATGCTAGTGAGAGAGGGAGGAGAGAGAAGTGAGAGTCAGGAGAGAAAGAAAGGCAAGAGGGATGTTTTGTCTATTTTCTGTTAACTCCCATTTTGTGGTTTCAATGTACACACTCAAGCAAAAGGATGGCTGCACAAAGAGAGCAATGTCTTTTTCTTTTCTCCTCATTGAGGCTTTTGAGAAATTTGTGATTTATTTATATTTGCATCAGTGTAAGCGTACAATTTCACTTTTTCATTTGAGCAATCTACCAGGTGGAATAGCAGGCAAATCATAAAGAATAGCTTGACCGGTTTTCAATCTTTTCTCACAAGAGGGAGTCAGCAAAGTGAGTGCAAACCTTTGAAAGAAATGTCCTGCTGTACACCATAATCACCAAATAGCAGCAGCTCAAACAGATAAATAAACAGGCAATCATTCTGTCCAAGACTAGAGGGCAGGCAGAATATCTGTAAGTCAAATATGGACACCAAAGAAAATACGTACGTATTAAATATTCAGTTGGAATATGAAAAATGTTTTGAACAATGATTCTATATGTTGTGGCAGTGTACTGTCATTTTTGTCTGACAACACATTTGCCATGGGAATATAATAATTACTTGAAAATGCAATGAAAATCATGCTGTAAATTCCATGAGACATTGCTTGGTTGGTGAGAGGATGTCTATTTATATGGCCAGTACAGAATAGGATATAGGACTATCAAACATATAAATACTAGTCAGTAATGAGAAATCATAAACAATTCAAAACTATCATTAAGACTACCATTTGGGATATTACAACTGTTTCAAGATTAGAGAAGCAGATCTGCCAGAAATACTTAAGGTCATAAACACCTCTATCTACATCACATCACATCTACCTACAACACACTCAAAAGATATATACAACCTAGACACTGCATTTTAAAGAAATACAGCACTAAGCTAGTCACGCCAATCTATCATTTGTAAAATGTCTCAATTAAAACTGGGCAAATTCCTCAGGGATGGAAACATGCCTTAGTTGCATCTATTTTTAAATCAGGAGGTGCAGAGCTGACAAGTAATTACACACCTATCAGTATCCTCCCAGTCCTTCCAGTATTGGAAGTTGCTGCAGAACAACTCATTACTTATCTAGAAGAAAAACATTTTCTACATCCAATTAGATTTCAGATTTCAGAACTCTCATGAAAGAGCAAAATGTTTCCTGCTTGGAAATATTTATAAAAACAACTAGATAGAGGTAATATCGGAGGGGCTGTGTTTGTTAGTTTTAAAAAGGACAGAAAATCACAAAAAGCAACTATTTTCAAATTTCTGGGCAAAGCTTTAACATGGTTACAGTCATACTGAAAATGTATGTAATGATCAAAAGCAGAAAGCATTTCAAAATATCAAAATTTGAATTCCACAGGGATCTGTGCTAGGTCCAGGTCTTTTCACTTTAGATCAATGACCTACCAGAAAACTGTCCAAGTGCTGGTCTCCAAATATTCACTGATGACATTGTCATTCAGACAAAACTTACGTTAGATATGTTAGATAATGGTAAAATGGTAATATGGTAGAAAATCAATTGTAGGACAGCTTGAAAGTACTTGCTGTCTGGCAGTTTCAGTTTTTTTTTTTTTTTTTTTTTACCAGAAATCTTTCAGTTCAAAATCAAGGGACAACCAACACTAGAAATGACAGAATACGCCAAAAATGAGCAGAACTGTGAAAGCAAATCTTAAACTGTTTTAAACCAGTAAGAACTTATTTGCCCTTTGACAGCACTTTATTAGTTTGCATTCTCATGTCTGTCTTACTGTATAACATCATGGTCACAGCCTGGTCAAACAGTGAACAAATCTATAGAAGCATGCTGAGCTTTGAAAATTTCACCAAATGTGCCTTTGCAAAACTAATTTTTAAACACCAAAATGATCTTGCACCACATTCTTTTGGCAAATACAAGGAAAAACTGCTAAACGGAGATACTGCATTCACACTCAACTTGTCAACTGACGAAGTCCATCATGCAGAACATCTTTATATTTATTAGCTTTATCTGTCAAAGGTGCACATTTCTGGAACTCACTGCTGGACTTAAAACTGTCAAAAGACTTTCATGACATTAAAAGAACTTGAGTTAAGTTTGTAATCTTATATGCTTTTTATATCTATCTGATGACACAAACATTCATGTCTTTATTTTCATCTACTGTTTAGTCTATATTTCAGCACCTGACTTGCAATCTTGTCCGATATCTAACATCATGTCTAATGTGTGTATTTTCCTCTGTAATTTCTAATACTGTATATACAAATAACTAAATTTCACTTCCAGTCAGTAATCATGTTTGATTTCTAATATGACTGTGCTTTATAGATATCTAGATCTCATGCATTTAACTTTATTTTTTAAATTTTCTTTCTTTAAGTTTCTATTTTTATTATTTATTATTTAATTGTAAACCGATTGTACAGATATATAGTAACTACACCAGTACATGAATGTGCATTTGCCCCTATGGAATAAACCATAGTAAATAAAAGTAAATAAATAACAGGATCCACTGTGACCCTCACCTTTGACTCCAGAGATTAAATACCCCTTTCCACTCTGTCTGCAAGTCACCTAAATGCCTAGACTTATTACATTTAAAATGAAGATAAAAATTCAGAGCTACTGTATCCTTTTTCCACCCTGTTTTCACCCAGTAGTGAAACTGATGGCTGTTGTTCTTCTCGTTCTTTGGATGATAGGACGGTGAACCTACCACCTTCTTAACATGTATAGTATATGCTATTTAAATCAGTCCTAACGAACATGCACTACTACTACCAGGAACAGAACAAGGCACATATTAGACATTCAAGGCTGGAGTTTCATCTCATCAAATGTAACTTAAGGAATCTGTCTTGATCATATTGTTTGCTAATAAGCATGTATACACAATTTTGGTTGTGGATTTTCACTGCACAATAAAGCAATAATACTTTACTCACCTGTGGTATTGCTGGATGTCTGATTCCATGATAGCAATGATTGTACTGGAAGTGAAAAAAAAAGTAATTAACATTTCAATTTTTTTTTAACATCTTTTTTTTTTAACATCTTTAACATCTTATATTGTCTCAATGTACATTTTATATATATATAATCTTAGTGTGTATAATAATCATAAAGTGTAATCTTTTAAAAAGAAGATGGATGCAGCAAGTAGGATAGCTATGTGACATGGTGACTAAGGAACTGATCTTGTGATTAGAGGCTTGCAGGCCTGAATCCCAGATGGAGCACATTTGTGATAAACGTTGGCCAAAGAGCTGCGACTGAAAACTAGCACATTGTTTCACAGTGCCTTAGTACAGCTGTAACCCACTGATTGGCTAATTATAATTTGTGGTACCACAGTAATGTAATGTATCAATCTGGTGATTTCCACAAAACTAACAAACACTTCTACAGTGATGTTGTCAGTGTTAAAAGTCATTTATATTAAACAATGTATTTCTGACACCAACCAAGTAAATGAAATAAAAGGCCATTTACACAGAAATGGGTGAAATCTTATTTCCGAGTTACTACAACTCCCATTTTAGAGGAAATGTTCCTTCATCTCAGCCAGGAGCTGAGAGGAAAGTAAGGCATGTTGTTCTCCCCTCAAGATTTACATTTTTGGTGCTTACAGGACATTCCATTTTATTACTCAGTGCTGTATGTATATTTAAGATTTACTGCAAATAGAAACTCATAATTGTGCGTTGCACCGCCGTTTTCCCCAGCTTAAGTTGGACAACCATTAATCTCGTTTTCATTCACACATTAAACAATGTGGGGAAAGTGCTCTGAAAAGTTATGTCTTTTTCCAGATCCTTACAGACATTCTGCAAACCATTTGGTCTCACTTTTTTTGGAGAAACACCACACAATGGAAAGGGGCAATGATCATGTTGGATGATACCTGTGCAATGTTACACTGTAATGTCATTACCCCTAACTTTTCACATTGATTAGTGACTCTGAAGTGACACCCAGCATACCTGTCCATTTATTAACAACTGATTAAATGCATGAAGGTACAAGAGAATGAATGGTATTGCCGATGAACCTATAATTACTTTTTTGTACCCAGAAATAGCTTGATTTTGGCATTTTTAACCACTGCCACCTGTTATGTACTATGTTACCAGTTAGGAATTCTGCCATTTTATTCAATTGAAACAGTTATTGGTTAAACGGTATGTTAAGGTACTTTTATTTAAACATTGATTAATCCGTTATTAAAAAAAATATTATAACACTTATCATAAAATTGAAATCACCCACCCCTTACAAGTAACAGTCACTGCAAAAACAACTGAATTATTGCTTTACAGCATTAATTTGATATTTGATGAGCATTTACAAGTCAATTACGAGGGCTGAGAAACATTATCAAGTAAATATATTAGATTCTTGTGTAAACATATATTATTACTATCCAGTTACTAAGTCAGTATGTTAGTGAATACTGTGTAAAATGTACGCAATGACAGTGTCAGCCATGCAAACAAAAAAAAAAAATAAAAGGAAAACATAAAAAGTATCCACATTCAGCACATCATGATTAAAGAAAACTACAAATGTCTCAGTCATTTTGTGCATCTCATTGTGTCATATGAGGACTGCCATTCCATCTGGACAATTACTCATAGTGACACACTAGCAAGGGATTTTGGGAGAGGAAACATTTGCACCTGCCCACATCAAGGTGACATCTTAAATTCTTCTGTGCCTGTGCTGCATGCTGGGAGATCTGATACAGTCGTTAATGTTTGTCGTTGTCTCAGCAGAAGCATGTCTCTGACAGCTAAAGGGCTGGAGCGAGTCTGTTACTATGTGGGGGCTGAGGGAGCCTCACTGTGCCACAGAGGGCAGCTGAACACACTTACAGCAGCAGATCACACCAGGCCTGCAGTAGACAGGACCAAGTCTCCCATAAACACATTGCTGTTGCCCTGCTATCTTGACAAGATGCTTTGGGAGTGTGGCGGCTCAGGTAAACAGATGACTGCTATTCTGGGAGGATGCTATGCAAGCTGTTGAGTGCTAAACTGTGTGGCTCAAACTGCCAACTCAAGCGATGGAAGTAGAGCATAGCTACTCATTTTTGACTGCACCAGAAATTTGCCTCAAACACACATCCAAAGCTCTTGCGAGGGACATTTCCTTAGTATGTTCATGCTTGAGCCAGCTCCCCATTGGCAGGGTTAATGACAACTCGTTACGCGAAGATAAACAGGCGTCACACGGAACAGGAGCCCGTTGTGTGAGAGTTCAGCAGGAGGTCGACCATGTAAATGCTCATTTTATCTCTGTGTATAATACAACCTGGCCATTGTTCACACTTCTGTTTGCTTAGATTTCTCTGTAATTAATTAACCAAGTGTGGTCTTGTCAAAGGGATACCTTGGAAGACGTTCTCCTGAGTCGTTCTTTGAGATGCATAAAATCTAGTCAATGGCTGAGAGGACTAGAAGCTTTTAGACAAGCGGTGAACTGCGTCAGCGGTTGGACCTTATGACCTACATGTGGAGTCTTCCCCCTTTGGGGGAACGTCTGCAAAACTGCTGCAAAGATCCCTTGCTGTAAAAAAACTCATCTCACCCTCTCCGACAACAGGGGCGATTACACACGTACTGTATATCAAAAACTGTAAGGAAATCAAATTCACCAGCATCATACTTAGAAAAACTGGAAAGAGCAAAATCAGTGAAATGTACACACAATTAAAAACAAAACAACAAAATTACCACATACATATTTTTTGTAAAAGCAGAGGGCCTCATTGCCTTAATTTTCTCTCTGCTGGAAGCAAGAATGTGAGCAACCAGCAATATATGTCTTTAGTGTTACAGTAAGAATAAAAGCTCGTTGTAAAACCGATTAGCTTTTAGAGTACTCCTAACTTGTACTATTACTAATTGGTGTTTAAGTCCTCATCCAACCTTCATTGTTAAAGACTTCTGACTAAATACCAGCTGTGCATTATCACAATTCATGTTTTTAAGTAAATCACAGTGAACCTGCCTCTCCATTTCTTGGTGTCAATGATTAAAGATTAAAAAAGATAAAAGATTAAAAGTACATATTCCATATCCTTTCCATAATACTTTACATTTTGATAAAAAAACAGCCATTAGTGTTTGACTTTACTCTATACAATATTTATTGGAAATATTGAGCATTAAAGTGAATTTGATTTTAAAATATGGGCTTAGCAGCATCTATTCAAACATATCTCTCTTCCTCTTCTGCTACATTAAGTGTTTCAGGTGAAAGTCATGTGCTATGTGGAGTTAGTTATGTGGAGAACTATGATTATAAGGAAATATAAACTGTTCTACATTCGTACTTTTAACCATTTATACAAATCATGTTTGGTGAGTAGTTTAATTTGTTAGTTGTGCTGCTAGCAAATCACAGCTTGATCTCTGCACCACCTAATCCAGGTATTAATGGGTATACTTCTTAGAAGGCCCTGAGGCAACTATGAGTGAAACCAAAAAATAAACCTTGTCTTGTGTTGACCTTGCATTCAGAATGCATGAATGAGATATGTAGACATATTTGTCAAGCTTAAAAATTAAGTTTTGAGTCAACAAGACTGACAGCGAATACCACAGCATAACACTGAATGTCAAGGTTTTCTAATAAAAATGGCTTAACATTTTGTGTTGGTATGTGTGATTACCTCAATAGGAGAAACAGGCATGGAATTCAACAATTTTTTTTCTTGGAAAATTGTGCTTTCAAACCAGGATCATCTTTTCTGTCTAAAAATACTGCTCTGGTGCATTATAATAACAAGAACAGAACAATGACAAAGTCTCAGTCATGAGATGAGCCATTCAAGGGTGTGTGTCATTTGACAACTTCAGACAAAGAACTGTGAAATATCACAACTGTACAGGTGAAGTATATGTCTTCAAGGCTGACTCGGATTCGGAGCAAAAAGAAATTACTCTGATGAAAAAGGTACAACTGAATAAGTTGAATAGGCTGATGTTTTTCCGAATGTTGTGAAAAATATTTTTCTAGGACACAAAATGGCATTTTTGTTTCATTGATTTGTAATGCTTTGAGGTCAGATGAGGCAGAAAGGACCAGTGTGGTGTGGTGCTGAGCTGGTGGAGCTTGTGGTGTTGTATCATAGTTGAATGTGGGGTTCAGCTTTGTCCATACATACATGTCTGTGTCAGGCCTCTGACTTGTAGCTGGGAGGGACTAAAAAGCATAATAGGGGCCAGAATTTTACTTTCTCACATCGGCATGGGGGACAGAATGGGTGACCTGATGTGAGGAAGACTGCTGATGGTGTGAATAGGGTTTGGTGAGCTCACTGAAGTCTTCTCCTCATGTGGAGGGAGGTTTGTGAGATTGAAATAAGGGAGGTTTAGAGGTTACAAGCACATTACTTCACACATGCAATGCAACTTAATTTCTGTTTATAATAAGCCATACGCTCTGGGAGGAAATTCAGGTGATTGGTATTGTTATTACTATTCATCCTGTGCTGTGAAGTGCAGTCAAATATGTACCCAAATTATTCTGAATCTATTCATGTTTTGCCTGATTAACATTATGCCAAGTTAAATAAAGATCAGCAACAGGCTGTTCCTTTATGCTTGTCTGAGGTCTATAATGTGGTGACCTAATGTCCACACTAACCGCCAAGGTTACCTCTGTGCAGCGTCACAGATTGTTTAACTACCAAGTCACATAAAAGCATTTATCTCTCACTGGGGATGATCTCTCTGATTAAAGGGTTAAAGTTAAAGGGTTAAAGTTAAAAAGCAAATAAATTGTAATTAGCACAGGCTATGAGGCAAGAGTCAAAATTAAATATTTTCTTTAAAAGGCAATATCTCATTGATCTGTTGATCTGCTCTATCTTATATTATTTTGCTTTTCTTTGAATCAAGGCATTTCACATGCATTGCATATGTTTGTAATAAATAATTGAAGACTTGCATGACTCTATCGAGTAGGCCTCCACTTTTCAACCAAGCTACAGACAATCAATCAATAAATCGAGAGCTGAAAAACAATTAAAAATCTGTTTGTGAGCATTTTGTTTCAAAGTGTTTTCATTTTAATGCCTTTGTTAAGGGTACTATCATGATTTATTATGAATATAAACAGAACAAAGCGCCATTTGCCTGAGCAAAAACATTACACAATGTTCTGCCACATGCTCAAAACACTCTGCTTTACCTCTCACAAAAGCCCATTATCATTAGGACAATTACTTTCAAGCAAATATCCTTGAGAACACTTCTTTAAAGGAATGGAAACAGTACGGTTAAACAAATCAAAACTCAGTCATACTGCAAGGTCTTAGCCCCTTTAACGTTCTGAGCGATGTACAGCATTTGTGTATTTTAAGCTCCCCACATGTCCATCATCATGGCATTTTTTCTCATTTCTTTCTGGCTTGTGGAGATCATTAATGAGGAAAAGGATATTAATATTTCTTACTTATACTATGCTACTTAACTGAAGCTGAGTGATACCTATTGTTCACCCTTAATCTGCTGCCCTTTTTAAAATCACAAGACTAATTGAATTGCAGTGTTATGGAACTATTAGCAGACAAATCCACAACAAAGAGAGATAATATCACGTGAATTTATTCCATTTTTCTATTCGATTTGCGTAAAGTATTTGTATGCAATGCTATGAATCCAATTCTGCATCACTGTTCTGATACTTTTTTCCAACCCAAAAGAAAAACAATAAAATTCTGAAAAACAATAACTCAAACTAGGCCCAATCTGCCCCTGAATATTGATTAAAAGGATCAACCAAATCTGCATCAGAGAAATAGCAAAGATGCTGTTTGTTAATTTAATTAAGATTTTTAGTTACTGCTATACCACAAGTCTGTATGCATGACATCACATACACATATGCATGAATGATATTTTAAACCAGGTTCAACATGGAACTTATTGGCTAACTGAGTTATATATTGAGTTATATTGAGTTTTATATATATAGCATTCTTACATCAGCATACTCCCTACATCAACCAAATCATCCACAATCCACACTGCTATGTGTCCCACTACCAGCTCATCTGCCTTAGCATTAGCATTCCCCACTATTTCTAATTCTAATTCTAATCTCCTACTACTCCTACTGGCTAACAGGTTGACCACCTGTGTACTGGATAGAGGCTGACATTTTTTCGGGAATCCTGTGGGTCACGGGATTCCTGTGGGATTTCCAATGAGATGGGAGTCAATTTCACTATTCATCACGTGACTGGGACGGGACAAGAAAAAAAGTCAACGGAAGCAGGCAGGACGGGAATCATAATAACAATAGGTCAGTTTTTATATATAAATATGCAGTTCTAATATGAATAAACACTATTTTCTTTATTTTGAACTAGGGCTGTCAAGCAGTTGAAAAATAATCTAATTTATTACATGCTTTGTGATTAATTAATCTAAATTAATCGCATCAATATTTGCCTATATTGCATATATATCAATATTAAAAGTGGCTTGCTTGCCTACCGTATAGCTAGCCTTTACCTGTATGATAAAAAGTAACTGGCGAGCCTGCTGTTGGGTATTAAAGAAATTACCTAAGTAGCGTTTTCATGTATGATAAAAAGCAGGAAGCTAGCTAGCAGTCAAGAAACTGTTCAGGTGTTGCTTGACAACACGTGTAAATGTAATCCTGAAGGAACTATTTTTGTCGGCGGAGCTGAATAAATGACAAAAAACATAATTTATTGTCTCAAATTATCATTACTGGATAAACACTCTTGTTTGTAGAACTGTTGTATAAAAGCACACACTCGAGGTTGTGTTGTTATACTGAATATCAGCAAGGTTGTGATTATCTTCGGCACTTGGCTTGCGGTCTCGTACCTACGACCGAATCACAGCCATGCTGATATTCAGTATAACAGCACTCACCTCTCATTTTTTTTCAGCAATTATTTGTTTGTTTGTTTTTTTTAGCACTCCCTCTCATGTGATATTGCTTAAATGCACAGTGACGTATGGGGTCAAGGGGCATCATAGAGTGTGATTAATCTGCGTCAATTTTTTGATGCATTATTTTTTCTATAATTAATTAGTCAAAATTAACGCGTTATTTTGGCAATCCTATTGTGAACATAATGCTTGTCATTCTGTTGTCTTTTTTATTCTCTCCTGTCTGCTCTAGTGGCTGGTTGCTAGTTGGTTGCAGGCAGCCACCTGACTAGTGCATGACATGTGTGGATTGATGGTGGTGGACGTTGGTGAATTGATGGTGGTGCAGTCACCAAAAAATTCCATTGCCAACAATGGAGTCGGAGTCAGATTGGGGGACGACAGCGTTGCAACGCAGAGGACAATGACCCGTGTATCACACTGACAGACCTTTATGTTTTTGTTCCCTTTAGAGAAGTCATTTTTGGGTTTTGGATTAAGCCAATGTATCCCTAATGCCATATTACCACAGGAGAACCAGTGTTCTTGGCACTGCCAACGTTCTGGCCAAATGGTGTGAATTAAAAACTGTGCAGTATAACACAAAGTAATTTAAGAAAAGGATGGCGAGAACATCAAATCAAAATCATTGCACTGCCTAAAGACTACCCCCCCACCCCCAGTATTTTTGTGGGAGTGGGATGGGACAGGAGTGAAAATCCACTCCCGTGTCACCCTCTAGTACTGGACCCCATCTCCTCTCCTCTAGTACAGGCTTCTGCACCAACTGTCTGCCCGAATATCTCATCAGTGGTTAATTTCTCTCTGACATCTGGCTGCATTCCTACAGCCTTCAAACAGGCACTTGTAAAACCACTGATCAAGTAACCCTCCTTAAACCCCCACAACTACACACTTGTGCCCCTTGTCCTTTCCCACTTCTCTCAAAAATTCTTATCTCTATCTAAACTCAAAAAGTTGTACCAAACCAGCTATCTCATTTCCTGACTGACTACAACCTAATCGACACAAGCAGTCTGGTTTCAAAGTGGGTCATCAGCTGAACTTGCTCTGCTGTTTGTTACCAAGACTCTTAACCTTGCCAGAGTTACTTCCTTGTCCTCTATCTTAATCCTCCTTGATCTCTGCTGCTTTTGATACAGTCAAACATCCAACCCTCCTAGCGACCCTGGTGGTTTTCTAACCCTTCGTAACAGGTTACATGGCACAATTCTATCGCTACGCCTCACTTCCTCACCAATGGAATCCTGCAGGGATCAGTTCTCAGCCCTCTCCTCTTCTCACTCTACACTAAATCTTTTGATCAGTCATGTCCTCTCATGGCTTCTCCTCCTTGTAATAATCAGGCATTTAAAAGTTAACATGTTGGCTAGCTAATTAGCCATTATGTTAGCTAGCTACTTAACTTTCAGACAATAGAAAAAGCTAGAAAACAAGCTCACTGAATAGACAACATGTTAGCTGTCACAAGCATTATTTGCTAGCTTTAAATAGTACATACCAACTGCCTATTTTAGGATCATTTTTTTGTGCAGAGATGATAGCTTTCAGTTGGCCACAAATAGAAAATCTATAACAGGGATTTTATGGCCTATATTACACTCTAACTTTGTTACCTGATGACATTTAAAGTATAATGTAATGATGTTTTCCTTGGTTTAATGCAGAAGGTGCAGTAAGACCCTGCTCTTTCAGTTCAAAAGTCAAAGGTGCCTTTTCCTGCCAGGTCAACCATTACTAAGCCATTTTTAAAACTGAGTCACTGCCCTCTAGAAATCCCATCTCTAGATAGTATGGACATAAATGTCTGTAAGGTCCCAGGGTCACTGTGGTCATTTTTGTTGAGCCCAAAAAAAGCACCTATGGTGTATGCCCCACTATCTGTAACCTGGAGATGCCTGCTAACCCAATCTGGAAATGTTATGCTGCAATATCTTTGTTTTTCACTAATAAGATCTGAGGTCTTCAGTTTTGAGCCACTGTAGCCACTGCATAAATACACATTACATAGATCAGAACAACCAATCTGTCATCCCCATTTCCCAAGACTAGACTTCTCCACTATCTATTAAAGTCCCCATAATTTGGGACCTGCAGTGGCTCCTGTGACCAGCAAGTCTAAAGATGGGAAGTGTTTGTGTGTGGCATCTGTGGGGTAGTTATGATACCGAGTTGGCTGCACAGCAGTGAAGGCAGCCATGCTCACCAGTGGGGGTGGCTAGCCATGTGTCAGTGTTGCTTTGCAGTACTAGTGGAACATAAGGAAATGTAGGACAGGACAACAGCTAAAAAGCTCATTCAGATCTGCTCCACTCCTTCTTTCGCTCCAACTGAGATATCACTGTGCTAACTCTGTGCACCCTGCAGTGTACAGATCCAATGCATGGCATCCAGTGCATGGCACCCTACAGTTGCTGATGTTTAAGACAAAAAATAGCACCACTAAAAGTAGTAACTAGCATTTGAAGCTACTTTAAATACCTGCTACTCTTCATTACTAAGTCTATCTAAACACTGTATTTGGTTTCCACTGCAATATCTATACACTGTGTATTTGGTTTCGACCGCAATGCCATGAAAAGAAAATCTTAAATACATTTTCCTTGTGTAAGATTCCACATTAAAATATAGGATTAGTGTAAATAATACTATCAAACACAGAGCTTTCCAACAATGGATCTTTTCAGGTAAATGTGATCAAACACCCAAAAATCACTTCACAACATCTCTTGACTTGCACGTCCTGTATGTTTTTGCAAGCGCTTGCAGGTCTAAGCTTTCATGTCCACAGAAAGAGGTAATCCATTTGTTACAAGTCACTGCCAGATTTGTGTCTGCATTTAGGAAGAACACAGCAAGGGGGAATCTCTGACGATATCAGACAATGGCTGCTTGATATCTGTGTTCCATGTTATGTTCCGTTTTTAAAGATAGATCACTCAGATCCCATCAACAATGCAGGATACACCCCAGTGCTCTCATAAGTCTTATGACACATTTCCATGAAGGGCCTACACCTGTACAGCTTGCTCCCAGCAAGGACACCTTGAAAATAATCACCCATTAGATCAAAGTCAGTTCTGTTCTAGTTCATGTATTTACACAATAGGGCTCATTGCTGTGTTGCTTTAACTTTAGATACAGTTTCCAAATGATAGCAACTGAGTGGCCAGGCTGGTATATTGGGGTGCTCTTGTCCAAGTGCATGCTACCTCCTTTACAGCCACAAGATGCAGCACAAGATGGGCAGTCCATTATATCAAAAGCTCTCTAGGTGAGTGATGGAAATTACTTTTGAGCAAGGGCCAACCACTGCTTGACTTGATATATCATACCAAAGTAAGGTTAAGTGATCCATTTTGAAATGATGGAAGGTCTCCCAGTCTCAAACGTACAGCTTCAGCTCACTGCAGATGGAATCACAGCACTTCTTTTGGGTCTTGTAGCATGACATTCAGTGAACTGACTAACCATGAGCTGTTTAGGTGGAGTTTGTGACAAGCTTACCTGTGATGTTTCCCGAAAGCAAGAGCAATGCATCACAGGTCAGGTCTGCTGTAGCCCTGGAGAAGCAGGTTATCCAAAGAGTATACACCTAGAAAAAAGCAGGGAGGGAACAGTTTTGGACCTGGATAATGAAAATCAAGTTTCAGTTCATAAGCCATCTATTTTCACAGCAGCCATGTTCGCCCACATTTAAAGGTCAGCCATTATTCTGAATATTACTGACAAATGCAAAACCATCATTTTTATGGTGTGATGTACAAAGCTCTCCAACTGGCAGCCGACATGCACCAGCAGGGTGCAAACGTATTTATGAAGGAAAATTAAATTTATACTGTGGCACACTCCCACACATCAAACCAGTCTACAGTACTTTTCTGCCAAGCTCGCCTCCCTTGATGCTCTTTCTTGATTTTTTTTTTTTCTTGATAGATTTCTGACCTATATTGTTTCTTGAAAATAAGAGGTAACTTGTAAAAAATGTTTATAGCTGCATTATTCTTAAAATGCTGATCTATATACAGTATTGTGATGATGCATGGTAAGTTCCCTCTGCATTGGCCACAGTAACCTCTTAGTACGAATGTCGGTGAAGGTGAAATCATGAAGCTGCAGAACCTGTAAAACAAACTATAAGGAAGCCTAGGCTTGTCACAATCTATGAACAGTTTTTCTGCAGCAGAAGCAAACTAAATGGTATATGCTAAGAAATTAATCAAAACAAATTTTTTCTGCTGTTTAACAGTATAAATAATGGTGATACATTTATGAATAATTATTGATGACAGTATAAACAAGGAAACAAGTTGTTTTGCATAATGTTTATACACAAGCCAATTGCCATTTTTATTTAATCAATGAGTATTTGACATTAATTGCTGTTATAAATAGAAATCTGCACTGATTACATAACAGTAATGACAATCATGGTGATTGTAGTGCTGTGCTCTGTGCCTGTGTTTTACAGGACTTACAGTTATTACTGTTCATCAGCCAACACTTAAACAGCAGGCTGTTAAATACTGATTCTAAAACAGATGACATATTTCCCAGCAGTCAGTGAAAAAAGTAAAAAGAACACATTTATTGTAATAATTTCTTGCACACTACAAGGCGGTGGTATGATCATTGCTAGAGATATTTGGATATGTGTGGGTACTTAACCATGCAGATATATATATATAAACATCTTGAAAATATAACATGCCACTCCAGTGGAAAGTGTTTGTTGGTATTTTCCCCATTTTACATTTTATTGCCTACAAGCTGACATTGATCAGTGTTGGTGGTGATGACTCTAGCTTCAGCAATGTGCTGAGGGAGATGGACATTTTCTTATTTATGGCGAAAGGGATCATGTTCCACTTGTTGTAGTCCCCAGCCAAGTGTGAAACAAATCTCCCTAATGGTTTCACCAGATTGTCACAGGGGTACCTTCGGGGGCCTACAAATGATTAATCACCTGTAAACAGTTTGTCCCTCAGCAGTAGAAAAGCAGGCACATTAAAGCAGATTTTCTGTTTCTCAACGTGTGTATGAGGTGCTAATCTTTTGAAGGCCAGAAATCAAATGTACCTTTCCCTCAGAAGACCTCATGTTTAGAACTACAAAGCAGTCCACTTGTGAGAAACACTGATATCAATAAAATAGTGACCTCCTGTCCCACCTATCTGCCCTGCTGCCACGCCCACCACCTGAAGCCCATCCTGCGTTTTCTCATCACCAGTCTGTGTATATACACCTCTCTATCTTCTGTTTTTCTGTCAAAGTGTATTACTCTGTTTTGGTCTAGCCTGTTTGTCTTTTGCTCACTCTGGTTTCTTTTGACTTTCTGTCTGTTTTTTTGTATTTTGAAACTTGACTTGTGTTTTGGATTTTCTGCCTGTGGATTCTCTCGTTTTGACTTGGACTGTTTGTTACCACTGATTTTTGGAATGTCCTCAAATAAACTCCTGTTTGTCATCCTGTATGTCATCCCTAAAGAAGACAAACATAAATTGGAAAGGCACTTTTGAAGCCAACACAGTGCCAACAATCACGGAGATGCTCAAAAATGAATGTAACTCAAATTATCGTTTTAGTTTAAGTATGGACTGCACTGCAACATTGTAGACCAAACGGCACCAGCAACTCACAAAGTGACATTGAAATATTGAATGTGAATGGGTGGCATTGTAGCAAGGGGCAGGACTTATAACCAAAAGGTTGCTGGTTCATTTCCCCACAGGGGCACTGCAGCTGTACCATTTGGCAAGGTACTTAACACAGAATTACCACTGTAAAAATCCAGCTGTATAGATGAGTAACATGTAAAAAATTTGACCCATGTAAGTGACTTTGGATAAGAGCATCTGCTAAATGCCAGTAATGTAATGAATTGTTTTTATTCAATTTAATAACAAATTGCATGAAGAAACACTTCATTATCAAATAGGTTTTGCTCCATGTTTGAATAATTCAGCAAACGGCATTACTCAGTTAAAAAAAGGGGTTCAAATATAAAGTCGAAATTCATTGACTCATTTGGAATATAAAATACTGCTCACAACAGCCACATTGTTCTGGAAAGATGTGATTCTTACAAGCTAAATGCTCTGTATTTCCTTATTTTGAAGTGGCTTTATGTATAGTACAGCTTTTCTTGAATGTGTGGAAAATTAGAGGGAAGCTTGTATGTGGAGTTTTATAATATCTAAATCCTCTCATCTGACCTGCAGCAAAATCACATGCCATGTTGTACACTCACACAGTGGTCTCTGAGGTAGGCATAGTCTAGTACTGGGATAACAATGAACAAGGGATAACATTTCACCATCAGCTGTAACTATTTAAAATCTTGTACATTGACCCTCAAATGTTAAGTGCAAAAATATGTTATGATAAGCCATACTGTAACTGATGATGTAAGAAAGGACTATGTATAATCTTTCAACAAGCACAATCCTGCTCTCTACAATCTAATAACCACATCGCACTGTAGTATTGACATAGGCGCTCTGCAGTATCAGCAAACATTGGGCACTACCTAGGTATGAAGGTTGATATGTTCATCCAAAAAAAAAACAAACAGAAAATGGATATGGAGTGTGGATTGCACACTAGCACAGGGGCTGTAATTACTCTCTCAGCATATATAACTAGAAAAAAAGGGGACTTGGGCTCAGTCTCTGTCACTATTCCAAGATCATGTCCTGCAGAGGGGTCCCTGGTAAATCCCAGGAAATCAGACTGGATGACCTCCCCTTTGGTCTAGTCCCTAGTCACTGACTTGTACAGATCATGGCTCTTTCCCCTTGTGATCTTCTTTAACAAAGTAGAGCACAGTTCATTTTAAGGTCACAAATGTTAAAGGGATACTTCACCAAAAATTCACCTCATTTAAAATTTTCTTACACAGAATGTGGATTTTTCTGAGACGCTTGCTTTTCTCTGCAAAGATATCCAACATTTTGTGGGGTTTTTTGGTTTAAAATTGTTGGTTCTTGGATTTAAATTTTTCATTAGAGTATCATGTTAAAGCCAGTTTCTGATTACTGGCCATCTTCAGGATTTTTGGTGTTGTTTGTTACAGTTTCTGATACCAGAACAGAATTGGGAGCATCATATTGCTACAGCTGATTCAAATGACCAACTCGTTATGAACTCCTGAAGCTGCTGAATAACAAACTGATCATTTGAATCAGCTGTGTTGGAGCAGGGAGAGATCTAAAACATGCAGGACAAGTGGCCCTCCAGGAGAGGTCTGGACACCCCTGGTGTAAGAGATAATACTGGCAAATAGTCAGTTTCCTTAATATACTCCATGTCCTTAACATTAACACTTCTCTGGTAATTGCTGAAACCCTAAGTTAGTATAGTTTATAATATTGGAATTTGAGCTCTATTTGTCAGGGTGGTGGTGAGTTGACAGAAAGACTTGATGACATGAAAAAATGACACTCATTACTGACAAAAACCTATTTTATAGGGTAGTCTGAGGACTATTTGCTTGGCAACAGTGATCCCACAGGGAAGCCATTAAGTAAACACTGGAATTTGGCTGAAAAACAGGGTACTTTTAGTTGCACATTTAACAATAGCTTATTATTGAGCTAAATTAGGAGACAAATCTTTAAATCTAGGCCCCAAGCCTGTGCCTCATTATAGACTGCTACTGCTGTGCAGGCCATGTGTATCTTGAAAAAGAAACTGCAGTGTGGAGATACAGTTCCTCCCTTTGTATTTGTCACATTTTACTTAATATTCTATTTTCAATGGAAGAAGCAGGCTGAGTAGGATTAACATCCCACAGTTATTTTGTGATGACTGAATTCTTCCGAGAAACTGTACAGCTTTGATATCAGTGTTGATTGCTGGCATTCATACGCATTCCAACAGGGTGTGTGGATTTAACAAATATGGAATCACATGCAAACTGTGAATTCTGAGCACAACCAACATGTGGGTATGCAGTAAGCGCGATCATGAGGATTCTTCTTATGTCTCGCTAGACCTCTTAGCCAGATAGCCAGCCAGTATGAACATGGAAATCATAAACTGGAAGACAGTATTGCATCACACTTGCATTGTCATTTCTGCAAAGGCTTCAAGAGATAATATTTATTTTCAATATTTATTTTCATTTATTTTTTAAGGTCAGAGGTCATGGTGTCCCCATGTGTGGGCTTTTAAAGAAAGGCAGTCACATTGTCAGCAGGAGCAATTAGTGCCTTCTTACAAAATAATCATCTTCTAAACTTTTCACACTTGAAACCAACATAGGTTCAAGACCCCCATACACCTCCTTCACACATTTATCTTTTTGATTTCACAAGGGCCTTGTGAGAAAGATGAATGCGTGAAACTGCAGAGTGACAGCAAAGTTGACCAGTGACAGCTATGACAGCTATAACTATAATCCAATCAGAACAATAACCATCACTGCAGTGTGTAATATGTATGCACATGAACAAATCACAGCATGCTCCAGAATTTCTCTTCAGTTTCATTTTAGAATGAAAAAATCTGTTCACATTTTCCTAAACAGATAACCAATGCAGCAAGTACCCCTACGAGCAGATGATAACTTGGGAACAGAGTATGCATATTAAAACAACATTCATCTGGGTAATAATGACCAAAGCATATATTAAATTCCTCCCTTCCCAACCAAAAATATTCTGTTGATCCCTGCAGAGAACCAGAATTAAATGCCTGGGCTACGGTGCCTATTTGCTGTTTTTTCAAATGACCTATTCATTGATTTTAGGTTAATCACTGCCCACATGTAAATTAAAACACTTCCTCCCCCTGATCTGACTTGAGACTAAGGTATAGGCAATCTACAGTGCAGGCAAATCTCGTTGTGACCTCCTACTGCTGCATGTAATACCTTCATCCCTGGTAATTGGTGTTGAGAAATCGTTGAAACAGTACATGTTGAATTATGTGTATGTGGTAAGATTTCTGTTTTGTTAGGTTTAAACTAATCATACCAAACAGGCAGACTCCTTCTGCTGAGAAATGTTTAGATATTTAAAAAGCTTGTCATGAACAAACGAGGGTATATCCATGGAGGCAGGTAGGTACTTAATTTTTTTAGAATGAATGTATTTGTTAGTGCTGCTCCCTGATGACTCAAGAGGTTACCTCTATTTGGCAGTACACCCCCCTACCCCCCAACCATGTTCAAAAGCACCAGCATAACAGTACATGCAATAAGAGTACATACAATTACATCACAACCTTGAAAAACATGAAGAAAGATTAGTACGATAAAATGCACTGCAAATGCTGAAAGCTAAAACTTCTTTTCAAGTCTTATCTTTGATTTTGTCTTGATGATGGCACTGCATATTTAAAGAGCCCATAAAAATATTAACACATGAAAAAATGTTAAAAAGGTAGCTTCTTGGCTTTCAGTGATTTCAAGGCTGACATTGACTGCTGCAACCTGTGTCAGTTCTAGATTGAATTTCTCTAATCTGTTGTGATCTTCTTTTCATCTCAGGTCTCATATGCATAATGCGTAATCCATGATAACAGATTCACATGAAGGTGATAATTTTGTTCAATGTTTTTTTTTATATAAAACAAATATCAATGAGTCACTGTCTGTGTAATATTTTAGTTTATAAATACTAAAATGTTTTGGTTTCATGGGCCTCATTAATGAATTACAAATTCTTGACAGTCTTTATTGATTCCAGCAAATAATGGGCTGGAACTTCACATTGAGCCTCCAGACTTAATCACTGGCTTAACATCAAATGTTTCAACGTGGCCAAACATAATCCTTTATCCATTCCTTTGTTGTATGATTCAATGACCTTGTTTAGTTCTATACAACCAATGCTTTCAATCTTAACTAGTAGTCAGTTTTAGTTGATTTCTGTTGACTCTGTTGAATTACACTGATGTTTGACAATAAAAGTAGACTGCGTAATTGAATGGAAAACAGCTGCAGTTTGGCCCTTTTTACATGTGATGTGGATAGGTCATCTTTTCTTTTTACCTAAGTGTGCAGTGGAAGCAGCAAAATTAGTCCAGTAACAAAAGGTAAATGGAAGGCTGTTTTTCTATTTTGGTATTTAATGGCCTGTATTATCACAGTAATGATTTTGAATGTAAATGGAAGGTTGAGAGCCAAGCTGTGTGTGGCACCTCACCTAAATTGGAACCTAAGCCAACAAGCTGTGCAGACCTTGACCTGAATAGAAACAGGGCATTGTAACAGCTCTATATTCTATTCACCTAAATATAACTGAGGGAGATGCACATAAACCAAATGCTATGTGTGATTTATTTATAGAAATGAAAAAACAAAACAAATAAATGGCATGGAGATCCTAAAATGAACTGAGAAATGGCAATAAAATGGCAATAAAATCCAGAGAATTTATTGAGAAAAAATGGCAGGTTTGTGGAGGACAATGGAATTACTCCACACAACTAATTTGGTATCGATTTATGGTAACTGATATGATATCAGCCTCAGGACAATAATACAACAGATGGTTTTGTTTCAGTTTCAACATTTGACATATTGAAATGTAACTTTCACTTATTTTTGTTGGCAGCTCCTCTTTGGCAGTTACCTAAATATTCCCCCTATGTACAAGGTGGCAAATGCATTCTGAAAAAGTGAAGGTTAAAATCTCAGAAGTTAAAAAGGTATATTGAGGAAATTCAGGATAAAAGATATTGAGGGAATGCAGGATAAAAGATATTACTGATGTCACAATTTATTAATGTATGTAATAGCTTCAACACGGGAAATAATACATGTTCATGCTTCATTTTGCACACAACAGCCATAAGCCAATCAATTCAGAGGAATGATTCACCTGTTCTCACGAGTGCCCTGAGCTGATTTCATCATAAAGTTATCGTTTTTTCCCTCTCTGTCTGTCAGGTATGCTCATATTAAGTCCTTTAGCTCCATCATCATTAGTTTAATCTCTGAGTAATACTGAGCAGCAGGTTTAGAACAGCTATACTCATCTCCCCAGACATGGGTTTCAGCAGACATCATACTGTCCCTGAGGAGTCAACAAACTGCATACTTCGGTGTGTCAGCAACAGTGCTGTCATCTCCTCACTAGTGTTTACTTTGTATTGGCCATTTTTTTTCTTGTTCAAAGCAAATGTGTTCTTCTTTCAAAACAGTGCATTTTCAATACTTGAAACTTCATGTGCATACTTTCCTTTCTAACAGCAATAACTCCCATCTTCATGACATAAGGATAAGTCACATGATTTGGCAGCTGTCTTGAATTAGCTATCATACACTTAAACATCAGCTCATCATCTGTTTAGCCAGCGGGTTTGAATTTTACTACAGTTAATTGTTAGACCATTAGGAGATCAAAATATATGGCCACAATAAGCAAATGAATTAATGAATCTGAGAATATTTTGTAACAAGCAGACTATTTGTGTAATGCATAACCTTCTTGCTACAGAAATGTGAGGATAGCAGACAGTGGATATCTTATGGCCTTTTGTAGACCCTTGACTTAGATGACATCAGCAGTCATAATGCTGGCCCTGCAGGTAGTCCTTGCTGCTATAGACATGGAACACAGCTATGATATTTAACATGAAATGTGAAAGTTCAGGTTGGCAGCAAATTTAATGTGTACATAATGTGTACTGTTAATAAAGGTGTGGGTGTAGGTGTTTTTGTTTTGTTGGTTTAAGTGGAGTGCCAAAACCAACACATTTTATTTAAACCAGAATAAAGGAATTGTGTCTCCAATTAGGATAGACTATAGTAATGCAGTTCAGCTAGTTTTTGACACCACATCCATGGCATGCCTGGACAGGGATGCCTTTGCAAGATGTAGTAAAACCTTTTGGGACCCTCGGATGCCAATACTGAATGGACTGAATAGCCCAAAGTCTTGTGAAAATGGTTATTCTGTACTGCATCCAGTTTTTATTATAACCTGATACGCAATGCAGTTGCCATCAATCTTTCTGGCTTTTCTCAGTATGTCGTAATCAGCAAAGAACAAAAAATACTTTGCAGATACCACATAGGAACTGAACTTCTGCTAAATGTAGATTTATGTTTGCAGGCCTCTCAACTGTCAACAGGGCTTCTGAGCAAAAGAGGGGAAAAATGGCATCCTCCGAGTAAACATGCTCCAGGGCCAAATAATGTTGTTCAGCATGAAAGAATCAGAGGCTCAAGGGAAAGCAGACTTACACCTCAGTGCTTTGACTCTCACATTGTGCTCACAAATATTTATGTGTGCTTCATGGTGCAGTGTTATTTATATATCATATCAAGCCTTCAGAACTTATTTGTGTGTTGATAAAGCTGAGCTTTGACGAGAATGGAAGGATAGTCTTTGGAATTATTTGGACCAGAGTTCTGGGAAGTGCCTTTGTTTACAGTAGCTCAAATGTTCCCATGTTTGTGTCAAGTGGGGTTTTTTGACCATGTGTTTTTTATGTGAAACCAGAGCTGTGTTGCTGCCTAGTGACTTTGGCTCTGCACCAAGTTAAGCTGTTTTAGTTGTAGTATGTCAGTTTCATGGTACAGAAGAACCTGGTTTCAAATGTCCTCCCTTTATATCCCAAAACCTTTTAGTGTCATATTTTTAAACACTTTGTTATGGCCCGTAGGTTCAAATGTTACATAAAACCATATTATCATTACTCAGAGACATTCTAAAATGCACCATGGGGAAATCTTTAACAAAACACTTAATGAGACTTAATGTAGTGAAACAGATACAGACAAGAAACCTTCCACAACTATAGTTCACTTGATGCAAACTAGCATCAAGTGAACAAGAGCAGAAGAACAAGAGCAAATCTGACAAATACACATTTAGTGATTTAGTTCTTCTAGATTAACCACATTTGTAGTTTGTGACATGACTTTATTTACCTTTGCTTAACACTGAAAATCATATATGCTATCTGGTTATAAAACCTCCTACTGCTACTAACACTCCTAATGCTTTCTAGGTAAAAGAAATGCAACCTTTTTGATGAAATGAAGAATTCATTCATGAATGTCTTACCCAAAACAGTCACATTTCATATAGTCCATTGAAAAATGGATTTGCTGGCTGCTGTTACTAGCTAGCTTGAAGTAGTAAAGCTAAATGCAATTAGCTTTCCTGAAATTGATGACTGTGAAATAAAAGTAGAAACTAGCAGCTTTTATTTATATGCACATACATTTGTGTTGAGTGCCCTCATTTCTTAAGGTGTGCAAAAGTAAGTTAACAAATGACTGACAGGTCTAACTTGTTGCTCAGGTGTTTCCTTTTGCATGGATTGTTCACACATAAAAGGGAAGCGGGTGTCTAGCCTGATGATATTTTCATCTGTGGATATTGCATTTGGAGCAAGAAGGCATACATCAGCATGAAAACCAGAGAACTGACTATGGCAGAAAAACTAATCTGTAACTAAACTAAACTAACAGCTAATCTGTAAGAAGAGAGAACAAAAAGTGTCATTAAGAACCATAGCACAGGAGATGGCTATATCAAGTACAGCAGTTTGGAAAGTTCTGAAAAAACCACTAGTGGACTTCAAAATAAACACAGAGCAGGTCGCCCATGGAGAACAACTGCAGCTGATGACAGAAAAATCCTAAGAGCTGTGAATAAAAACTATAAAACAATGGACAGTGACATCACCTCCAGTCTACAGAGGGCAGGTGTGAAAGCATCACAATCCACTGTTTGCAGAAGACTTTGACAGCAGATTTATAGAGGGTATACTGCTTCTGGAACCGGCTCACTCATCTTTATTGATGTAACAGATAATGGCAGCAGCAGGATGAATTCAGAAGTGTTCAGACGGATTTTTTCTGGCTATGTACAAAGCAATTCCTCCAGTCTCATTGGCCGGTGCTTCATCCTGCAACAAGACAATGACCCCAAACACTGCCTGAGCAACCAAAGCTTCTATCAATGACAAAAAGTGGAAGGTTTTAGACTGGCCAAGTCAATCACCAGACCTAAATCCAATTGAGCATGCATTTTACTTGCTGAAGAGGAAATTGAAGACAAAGAGCCCCCGTAACAAACATCAACCAAAAGCAGCTACAGTGAAGGCCTGGAAAAGCATTTCCAAAGAAGATACCACACGTTTGGTAATGTCAATGGGTCGTAGACTTGATGCAGTCATTGCATCACAGGGCTATGAAACCAAATATTAGACCTTATCACTTTGATTTGTTTTGAAATTCATCTGTTAACCTACATTTGCACATATGAAAAAAGGGGATTAAACATTAAAATGGCTCTTTCTATAAAATGATAAAAATGTATGTACATGTAAATAGCATGAAATAAAAGCTAGTCTCTACTTTGGTCTCATAATCATTTTTTGATCTCACATGCCTACATTACAAAAAATATCAAATTCCACTCTACCGTTAATATACTTTTGGAGGGCACTGTAGCGAGTTTTAGGTAATACAAAATGCTTTACTATTTCATAATAAGATAAAATGGCGACGTATAATCAGAGCAAAATATAGAAGAATATTAGCACATGGGCTATTAGTGTTGGTTTAGTTCTAAGTATTCACAAATAAGACCATGGAAATGGATCTATATGTTTAGATTGTTTGTATGATACCATGGGAAAACAATACAACCTGTTCACAAATGTGGCTGCATGACAGAGAGAATATGTAGAGACTGGAAGGCTGAAGACTCCGACAACTACGTGTAAAATCAAGTAGAAAGAACTTTACATAGTTCTTTACTTCCTTATTAGATGCCCTTATCCAGGGTAATTTACACAGTTTAGCTCTTACATATAACATGACATTCAGTTCAGAAATTATGCTATTGGATGTCGCAAAGCAACATAACAGGACTGACAAGACAACACCACACTGCTGCTCTTGCATATTTACATGTAATGATTTTATCCGTAGTCATAGTGAACAGGTGAAAATCATCACATACCATTACAACTAAATGTTGCAAAGTTCTACCTTCATATAGTTGAAGTCCTCTTTGAAATTACATGCATCTGATGTAAAGTGCTCATTCAAATTTGAAATGCAATTGGGCTTTCAGGTTTGTGTTTTTAAGTGGTTTGAAGGAAGGAAAAATGGAAGAGAGGCATTACATGTGAAGTGGAATGAAACAGATGCAAAAAAGCAGCAAATTGGTTAAATGCATGTGGAAGATCCTTTGCCATATGTTTCCCTGATGGCAACAGCTAGAGGCATTTTCTTTTCCTTCCACTTCACTTAAGGTCAAGTGGCAAATCCTCCTGCTCAGAGCTTCACATTAGAGGTGGATGCGGTTGTCTTGGTATCAGTGTTGGTTTAGCCTGTGGATTTCAGGGGTCTATAGCCCTCTTCAGTCCAGGAACAGTGTGCTGTAGGTCAAATCCCAGTCATTGCTTCACTAATGCGGTGAGGATTTGAACTCCTGAGCACAGGCGCTGAGAGGGTTTTCTTCAGCATTCAAAGATACCCGTAGGCCCAGTTCATCCACACACATCTCTTTTGGCTTGATATCCACTGGAACAAACTGCACTCATTGCTGTCATACCCACACATATACCTGAAGTGAGTATGCTATTCTTGTGCACAAAAAACTCTAAAATGAAGCTACGTTAAAGCATGAGCCATGTCTTCTAACTTGTTTTTCACTGACAACAAATGGACTAATTAAAGCCTAAACTACACTACCTCACAAGACAATCCAAAACAGTGCCCTTATTCCTGTATGTGTTCCAAATATGCAGCAATACCTTGACCTCTTTGAAATGTCAAACTCGACTGTGTTAAGAGCACAAAGAGGGACAACCATGTTAAAGTGCAATGAAGCCTTCACACAGTGAAGAACACAATCCCTATAATCTGCAACACACCCTGAAGGTGCAGGCCTTACCCATTATCATTGAGACGGAGTTCTTGCACCCTGGAGACAGTAACTATCAACCATTATCAATGAAAGAGACCATTCAACAACTGTTCACAGCTCTAAAATAAATTACCATAGTGAAGCAGCACATTGCACAGATTTCACAAATATACAGCTACCTAGGAGCACTCTGAAAAATGAGGAATGTGACCTCTTGCTGGATCCAGGCCAATGTGTCAGGGAGCAATGTATGCCATTGACCTTCCAGGGAGACTTTAAAAGAGTAAGAAAGTTGGCCACGTCACCAGCTTTGATGATGAGTTGCCATTATGTTTTAATGAGCTGCGATATTTAAAGATGGGTAATAAAAGTATCATTAACCTTTGCCAAAAGTGATGGAAAAGGAGAAGTCAAAGGGCTGGAGACAACTTCAATTACAAGACAGACGTGTTGAACAAAGGCCTAAATCAAAGCACACTCTCTCCACATTCTCAGAGAGAAACAGATTTTAGCCTTTTATATTTATCATATTTTTTGGGAAAAACAAATGGAAAAAACAGCATATATGCCAGTGTCCACAGTCCTCAGTGCTTTGCGTTGCTGAATGAAGGTTAGGGTCTCAGGGTTAAGGGAGCAAGAAACCATTCATAAACTGTGTGTCTACATTACAATCACTAACAACCTCTACAGGCAAGGCAGCCTGTGCAAACCTGTACAGGTGTTCAAAAACAAACCCAGGGGTTTTAGGCCACACTACATCCTTTGGTGCCTTGTGTCTTCTGTCTACATGTTCCTTTCAGGCCAGTGATGTCCAGTTATAACTCAGATAACCAGGTATAAATCTACTGGGGAGGGGGAGAGGGTACACACACCTATAGGTGAACACTAGAGAGCTGATAGAGAGCTGATATCTCACAATGTAACACTGTCCTGGGCTCATAAAGCAGAGATGAGGAAGTGCCAGAACAAGTTCAATAGACCTAAGAGGCCCACCACCAGTATGTGTTACTAATTTGTTGAGAATGACATACAAGAAGTGGTTGAATGTCATGAAAACAAAGGAGAAATATGCCACAGGAATAAATAATAGTAGACCTAGTCATGGGCTTAATTGATTGGAAGGAGCTGCTTGTCTCCTCATTTTTTTCCCAGTGTTTTTAAGACCCTGTGACACTCTGACCCTGACCCATCAGAGCTACGTTACCTTACCGGTGGTATCTGTGCCTGTCAAGATGAACTCAGCTTAATCTTCAGCCAGCCAGTGCTGTCAGATTGGTTTACTGTTTGTGTGCATTCTCATGTGGTGTGTGCACATAAGAGTATGTTGCAGCCTGTGTGGTATGTGCATGTGCATCCATTCAAAAGGAGCACAGCTGAAGGTGATGGATAGAGAGCTGTGATACTTGATGTGTCTCATGCAAGACTGGGTCAGCTTCAGCAGCAGCATACAGCACTTAGCTTGCTTTGGTGCTCAGTGACTCCAGCTGAAACTGTATGCACAAGAACAAATGAGATATGGGCAAAAGGACCCCAAGAATAGGAGATGATCACAGATGTCACCATGCTGGCAGCATTCAGACTTGGATGTGGTCAGGAATCCAAGCAAAAAAAATTAGACAGATGTGGACTCATGGCCACTCAACAGAGTATACAATTGTACATGGCCACAATAGTGGAGAGTTTGCATTGCTCTTTGAAACATACTAGAGAAGGCATGGCTAGAAGACATGACAAAAGTACAGATCAAGTTTAGGCATAGAAGGAAGGTGCAAGCTTCCAAACACTGTACCTGGTCTCGGTTTTGAGATGCATCATTCCCTCTTAGTGCTGTTACAAATCTGAGGACAGGCAATACCGTAATTGATTGGGAAGCAAGGATACGGTAATGATTATGTATTAGACTGCTGTTTAGTATTTATGACATCCTCATGGGTTACAGCTGAAAAGCTAGGGTTTATGGATCTATCATGTAAGTACAAAGAACTCAGTTTTGGAAGACCAAAATGGATCAGCACAGGACAAGGCCAGAAAATATGATTGAAAGTAACTGGTGCTTGGCAGCACCTTAAACTTTGTTTTCTTTTCTGTTTTTCATCTGTTCATAAAGTGCACCAATGACTTTGTCTGGCCTTCATCTACTGCGCCTCTGTATTGCTGAACGGTCTTAACTATGATAAACAAAAAGGTCACAGGCTCTGAGCTAGAGCAAACGTCAGTATTCTTTGCACCCACTACTGCAGAGAACTCCTGCCTTTACAATTAACTGAAGATGCTTAAGCTTGTTATGATGAAACAGCAGTAAAGTACGAAGTGCGTATTAGATCCTGACTTTTTACTCAGTAATTGTGTTGCAAACCTCATGCATTCCTATTCACATGGTAATTTTTAGAGAACTTCAAAGATTTCATCTCATACAAACAGACTTATGAAATTGGGTTCTGGGATGTTCGAGCAGGTATAGTTTCCCTTATGAGGATATTAATGAATGAAAGGTATAGTGGATTAACTGAACTTCTTTTCTCCTTTGCCTGATGGTATAAGAGGATGAAATGTTGCTTAACCTGTATGTAACTGCAAATGCAACAAACACAGATATACTTTCACTTATTTGGTTGCTAGACTTAATATTAAACTCAGCAAATACTTCCATGAGGAACAGTTTATTAAGTGTCCCTGTTTCAAGACACACTGAGCCATGGACATATATTTATTCTGTTCTCACAAACATTCTGCAAATTTGCATAATGGATAGTGTTTTACAGATATTACTAGTTTAGCAAACAGTTTGTAGTTACTAGTTGTAGTTACTAGTTTAGTTTGCTGTTACAGTGTTACAGCATAGAGACTTGAAGGATAACCAGCATGTATCATAAATCCCCATAAACAGTTGGAGTTTTTCAATTTAAAGGGTGGTTGTTCAGGTATGTAGATTGGGGTGTCTATGTAGTTACACCAACACATCCAAGAAGAAGAGAACAACAGAGACTTTAAACAGAAGGTAGCTTACAGTCCGCCGTGTGTGCAAATCAAAACTTTGACGACAATGAAACATTTGAAACAAACATTCTAGCATGCTTTTGTTCCTGTTGTGGGAAGAGTTAGAATGGCACAGCTGAGATAGCTGTACTCCTGCATAATACAGAAAATAAATAAATAACATAGGGATGAATCTCAGAATTTCAGTCCCTCTTGCAAAAATACCCAGTAAAAAAGTACTATGTATGCATGCTGTAATACAGTGGCTCATCTTTCAGTTTATACAGTAAACTTCCAGTCTCTCTTCCAATGCTTCATCAATGAGCAACTGCACCAAGCCTAGTAAGTATGTCTATGGCAACAAGTCTACAACAGTACCAGGAGTAGGCTTTAAAAGACCATTTTAGCTGATAGTTTCCATTTTTCTTTGTTAGATTATATTTTTTGTTCACAATGGATACACCATTTGATGAATAGTTAGTTAGCTACACTATAAGCTAATCTATAGAAAGATATACAATAGCTAAAATATTTTCTTCATAATTGTGTGGTAATTATGTTCTCTTAATTACAACAATTCACAAGGTGACTCTACAGCATAACTGGCCAATTGAAATATAAGTTCTTTATCTGAAATTGAAAATGGGCAATTTCATGTATAAATAATAAATAAATAACACGTAGCACTCCATGACTATTATGTTTTTTTTTTTTTTGCTCTAGTGGATAAAAAGATCATTTATCATAATATTTGATAGATTATTTCCTTAACCACGAGTAAGATGGGCTTTGATTTTTTCACTTCAGAAGACATCACTCTGTGCTGTTACGTAACTTATTTAACAAGTACACACAAAAAAACAACAACAGAAAGCTGAACGTGCATGTGAAGGGTGTCTGTGTAAAGTATGCCCTAAGTTATTCCCAAACATTTCAGGAATTTTAGATCAGATATTCAGAGGTAGACCCAGCAATGCCCTATAATGGATAACTGATATCCAGAAATCATTAACCATGCAGTTGCATTTAATGTATTTCTGCACCAACAGGATTAATATTCATTGTTAATTAGAGAATGAACAAAATGCTTTGATGCAGCACCTTCTACAGTAATTTGAAAACAAACACAGAAGCAACTGTGCTGAATACTTTTATAATTATGCAGAGTTCACCTCTAACCAAAAGAACAGATTTCTTTTAATGTTTGCATTTGTTTTAATGGGGGTGCAACTCCAAGCCAGACAAAACAAGTTGTGACTAGCACAAATCAAGTGCAATTAACCAACGTCTCATACCCATTGTCCTAGCACAGGTGTCTGGTACTGTACTACCCATATTATTATCAAATTACGATAAGTGAGCCCTTCAGTTAATTAAGTCATGAACATGACAATGTGACCAGATCAAACGTCTGCAAAGGAACAGAGTGCTAGCCTTTATCCCTTCTTGCTCCACATCACTAGTGTATTCACATGATTGTGATCAGTGTGGCATGTCCAGGCTTGCCAACTTTCTGCATTTAGTTACACCAGCCACGCTTGCCTTTTAGAGAGGGAAAGCACACTGTAAATGAGTGTGCTCTTCATCTTGATTCAAATTACCATTTCACGGGAGAGTTATGTAACTGAGACCCCTTTCTCACAGTGAAACAATCTTTACATGCTGACAGATTTGCTTAAAAGACAAAGAAATCCTTTCCATTCACAAATCACAGGTAATGTTTTGTAGACTTAAATGGGACCTATTCACCCAGGCTTAACCACTGAAGCGGTGAAACTGAATCTGGGCCTTAAGCTTGACACAGCAGTACACATTGTGACATTGTGAATTGTTTACAACCTCTGCTTCATGTGAAGTCTGTTGAAAGGAACTCTCATGTCCCATTACTCGGAGAAGTCTGACTCTGGCAAGTCTTTCTACAAACACTCTAGTCATCCAATATGCTACAGACATTCAAGCATAAGTAAGTTCAACAAACTAGTACATCTGTCCAGCAACTGCATACAGTACAGAGAATCACAGATCACCTCCTCATGATGAGGAAGGAATTCACTTTACAAAACCCAACTCAATCTAATTGTACAATAACTTACGTATTCTAATGCAGTAGATTAATACAAGATATAGATTTAACTCCACATTGATAGAGGTAAGTCAGGAGATCTTTCATTCTCAAGAAACACAAAAAGGCAGTCTGAGACAAGCACAAGTATCTTTTGCATCAATGAGGACCCTCAGTCCTCTCAAGAGTCTAACAGTGAGGACCTGAAAGCTGAGAAGTTTTTCATTTTCGACTACAACGTTGTGATTTTGAAACTCTCAGCATGCATGGCATAGCATGTGCTGAGTTTGAGAAAAACGATCTCACAAGATTCACAATGTAATGTTTTAACAGGACTGCCAGCATGAGCGCTGACCTGGTGTTTGACCAGCCCACATTCTGCTGCAGTACAAGTAAGGATTATACATGCAATGTGCAGGTTCTATGAGGGGAAACAAGCACTGCTTCCTCAGGGCCAGTGACATCTTCAAAATCAATTCCTACTTTAATAATAATAATAATAATAATAATAATAGTATACTTTATTGATCCCCCATGGGGAAATTTGTCCTCTGCATTTGACCCATCCTACACACACAGTGAGCAGTGAGCACACACACACCAGGAGCTAGGAGCAGTGGGCAGCCGCAGTGCAGCGCCCAGGGACCAACTCCAGTTCTTTTGCCAGTGCCTTGGTGAAGGGCACTGACAGGGGTATTAACTCTAAACATGCATCCCTTTTGATGGTGGGAGGAAACCGGAGCGCCCACCAGACACCCACACAAACATGGGGAGAACATGCAAACTCCACACAGAAAGGACCTGGGACAGGACAGGATTCGGACCCAGGACCTTCTTGCTGTGAGGCAACAGTGCTAACCACTGATCCACTGTGCTGCCTAATCAAATTTGCTGTTTGATTAATCTTTCTAATGATTGATATGATTTATTCAAATTTTATTTTTGGATTTATTTTTGGATTTCACAGAAACGACCTCTTCTAATTTTAGTTGTGATTAATTCATAGTATGTTAATTGTGCTGTTGTAAGTATGTGACATTGTATTCCTGAATTCAAATGGGTGTCTATATATCCAAACAATTCTAGATTTTGTTGAGTAGACTATCTCATGAATAATAATAATAATAATAATAATAATAATAATAATAATCTACACCATTGCCAGGAAACAGGAGCACTATACTGACAACTGCTTAAAAGTCAAATGGCTTCTAAATGATCCTAAAATGAAGTCACTGGTTATCAAGACTCAGCTGTAAGCATTTGCAATTGGTATTCTCAATGAATGTGTTATAGGAGGTCTTCTTCCACCTCATTGCCTTGTGGCAAGAGGGTGTATTATGGCAAATGATGACGCCTGTGCACAGACAGCAACCCTGCTTTTGTTTTAATTGTTGAGCAACACATGATACTTTTATAAATAATCCATCATATGCTGCCACACATAGAGAGCATATTTAAAATGTGAACAAATGTGACAAAGATGTTTTTGCTGGATTTAAACCAGAATTAGCCAGGGTAAAGCAATGTTTAAGTACAGTTGCTCATTAGGATGAAGGATTTAACTACAAATAATCTAACTCTTTTATATATATATTTCTTGTTAGTAATTTATTTTCACTTAAGTTGGTTTTATTTAGCCTTGTACCACTGATTTAACCAGAGTACTATCTCCTCAATACATAATAAAATGACTGATGACAAAAAAAAAACATGGAAACTGTGTAACAATAATATTTTTAAAAGGAGAAAAATGAAGCAATGAAAAAAAATGAAACAACAAAAACAGGCTTCATGCCTTTCTGTGTGCAATTCTCTTTAAACTTACTTTTATGCATTTGATTCCCTGTTGTATGTTCCTTTGCTTTAGCAATTGTGTGTTTCAATTGAAGGTGCAATGTATCGGTTTTTTTTTTTCTCTAAGAACCAGGTACTGGTGATACAGGTTCGAAAGTGGACATTGCATGCCCCTGACTAACGCTTATGTATCCAAATAAAATACATGGAAGCAAAACGTTTATGATTAACCACCATAGCGCCGCTCCACCAACCAATAATTTGTAAAAGAAAAAGTATAGTGCTGTTTGATGACGGTTACTCGCAGATAATCTTTGAACGATAAGATACAATCACTGTGTGTCAGACTGTGACGCTCGTGTTAGCCTAATATCCACTAGACACAAACCATACTTTTCGACATAACTGAATACTTTTTTTTTCAAATCTCGGTTTGAGTAAAAAAAAAAAATAAATAAATAAAAAAAACCGCACGCTCAGGGTAAACTCGACCAAAGATAAAGCGTTGAAGTCCTGTCTGTAAAATCATGTCGGAGAGTCGGAGATCACAGGCAATGTTGTGGTAAACAACAAAAATCCCGAAAAATTAAAACTGTAGAAACTCCACACTAGCCAGGTGGTTTTAGTTCAATCTGGCAAACATATAAGGACCAGAAATCTAAGACAAATGATGACATGGATTAATAATATGATTAACAAAAAAATCATGTGCAACAGCACTAACTACCAGTAACAGGAACGTTACAATTACCAAGACTGGTCGAAATTCAAACACATTTCAATTTTCTCAGAAGATGGAATAACAACAACGACCGTCGCAATAACAAAAACAAAATATGCTACCTCTGGGAACAGTTCATGCTGAACCTGAAAGTTTGGAAGTAGACGCCCCTTTCCACGCACGGACTCACCTGCAGGAGAAGGACACAAGACATTTTCCGATTTCTTTCTGGGTGTCGTTTAAATTTCACACCCACGTCGTAGAAGTTGTCGCCACACTGAGAGACGTCTTGTCAAAAACAGCTACTTTGCACATCGACGAGAGACAATTTATTATCTGTCTTTAGGAATTAATGTTTCATTGACTCCAAAAATATTAATTTATGAGCCATCATTAGTTTGCCAGTCCAGCATTTTTGCCGGATTGCAAATTCGCCAGAACACTTTACACGCAAGATATAGCTAAATGTGTTTTGCGAAAAAGTTACTTAATCATCGGAAAGACTCGTGTAAATCCAATATTTTTGAAAAGCTTAGCTTGGGTTGCATTAGGCTCTTTTTAGGAGTAAGAGAATGCGCCGCTTCTTAAGGACAGTGTCTCATATAGTTAAGAGAAAACTGGATATATTTTTCTTTCTTGTCTCAGGATCTCAAGATCTGCAAGATCAGTTATTGACCCCCATCACGCTTTGAGTCTGCACCGGAAAACACGATCAGCGAGCAGCCGTCTAAAAAATACTTCATCTGGACGGCTGACTGCGACTTTGATGTCCTTTTAAAATTAAATGTAAATCCTCTACAACTTCTACTCTTCTTCTTCTTTTTCTTCCTCTGAGTGTTAGTAAAAATATAGTCGAACTCCAATGTGTCAGCCCAGCCTTTGTGCTTCAGGTGTAGTTTTGTTATTTCCTTTCGTCAGTCATTCAAACGTTTATCAGTATTTATCCGGCGGCTTAGGTAGGTTAGCCTATACATATCCATTGAAACAAGAAAAATATCCAAGTAGATCAGGGATTACGTTTCGTGGCGTCGTTTTCTTAAATATACCTTAGAATTTTATTATCGCTGCCGAGTACTATAGCCTACATAATGTTTCTTCACCGTGAGCGAAGACGTGTCTTCTGTCCAACTATGAACGTATATTTCCGTCTGTCACCTGTTCTGGACCAACTGCCTGACTTTCCACTCACATAGCTTCCGGACGATCTCACGGAACTCTGCAGTCCATAAACAGTGTTGTCAGACTGAGGTCTTTTCGCATCAGGAACGCTCCTGCGCATCGCTTAGGTATAAGCGCGCATTACCCTCCCGGTGCTTACTTTGATATCCAATGGTCTGGGCGAGTGTCACAGCGACTTGCGGTCATTTATTTCTCTGTGCCATACGAGACGCATGTGCAGAAAAAGCACAACACCGTGTGTCGAATTTAAGGTTCGTTTTGTGGTGATTGTAACACTTATTGTTTTGTGAAAATGACGAATCTGTGCTCGGAAGCTGTGTTTCTGTTTTCATTATTTGAAGTTTGTAAGGAACCACTTGGTTTGTGTTCTCCATTTCTTTACTGGTTTATAAATTATCCCTTTCTTGCTGGCTATCGCCACCCTTGTTTTCGGTGAGTCCCACATCCTAGTTATGTTTGTCTGGCAGATTAATCTAGACTACAATTAATGAAAGCTGTGGCAGATGCATGGTGCTCTATGACTGGGATACTATATACCCTGGGATTGTCTCATTAAAAATAAGATGCTGTGTTGAATACGATTATAAAACGTATTGTTTGCTAGCGACCAATTCAGACGAGATAAACGTTAATAAGAGGCGTGGAATTTAAAGTTGAATATCATTTAGGTTAGTCACGTTTGTAAATTTATCCATGAAAAAAATCTCTTTTATGATGCTATGAACAAACTCTGACTGATCAAAATGATTTAATACTCCAGATTCCTAGTCCACACCAACGGACGTAATTCCACAGCCAAGCAGCAGCATCATTTGATGTGTGCTCAACACATAGTGCCACCAGTTGATTCTCTGTCACTCTCACGATATCACTTTGTAAATAAATGGTACAACTACAGCTTAAATGGTTTAATTACACATTAATGAGCACATTTATGATGTTATTTAAGTTTTTTTCCTGACGTTACTGCTTTAAATAAGTTGTCTGTTTTGAGTAAGAGCAGATTCCATGCAATTAGTAATAATAAAGAACATTATTTTAGAATATGCATTAAGGGAAGGGGTGTACCTCTGCCGGACAGAGGTAATAGCCTTCAATATCTAAATTGGTAGAGTGATGTAACAACTTTGTTTTTAGTAAAAATGGGGTTGTGGGAATGGGGAAAGAATGTCACTGGAGGGGACCCTTGTCCTGTTTTGCAGCAGCAGAGTAATTTACTGCCAGTTCACAGTTCACCATCTCCAGGCAAACACACTTCCTGCTGTCCTCCAGATATGGGTGATGGGACAGTTGTCTGCCATGCTGCCTTGGAGATGTCATGTTACAGAGGGATGGTTGCAGACAGAAGCTTGCAGCCACAGAGAGAATTCTGGAAAACACACATTGTCAGGACCACAGACAGCACTTCCCACAGCATTGTAGCTAAAGCATTTCGGCCTGTTTCAACTCATGGCTCAACCGACATATGTCAGGCCACTCCACTGGGTCCTCAGTGTGCACCAAGAGCTATACCTCTTAGCATACTCACTGGCTCCATTAGAGGTTGTGTTTGAGTCAGTTTGATCCTTTAAAGTGTCTTACATGCAGGAACATATCATCCATGTAAATAAAGCTCCATCAGCCTCACTGAGGTTTCCAGCTCATTTTACAGCCCAAGAAAGCTCTGTACACAGTCATACAAAGGACAACTGAGAACGTTATTTTACACCACTGGGTTTAGATTAACAACAGGGTTTAATGTCCCTTTACAAGTTCACACTGATTTTATCAATGTGTATGCTGTAGATTTTGTCAATACAAACTACCTGAATGAAGGTCACCTGTGTAAAATATGTCTTGTTTATGTGTTTGTCTTTTGTATACTTACTGAAGGCTTTTGCTCTGAGAAATCAACTTGTTATTGTTTATAATTGTAATTAATGCACTTCACTGATGATGACTGAGTCTATCATTTAATATCTTGATGCCCAGGTTCTTCCCTGTGTTGACTTGTTAAAAACATTCTTGTGACTAGTGATGCTAGCCAGAAAAGCCACTTAACAACAAATGAGGCAGAAGCACTGCCTATTCTGTTTCACCACAAACAGCCCTACTCCCAGCTATGTTGTGGTTTTATGTTCCTCCCTTCTTTTTTAATTTGGCTTCAGTTCAGGCATTCCCCTCTTCTGTTGCTGCTGAACCTGTTTATTCTTTGTCCCTCCCACCCAGTTTGATCACAAATTTATCCATATTTGCTTCCCTTCCTCAGTCTATATGCGGTTAAGACAGCTAGAAAACTGTCTCATGATTTGTCAGTGTTTAATGGACACTAGGATTTCATCAAGCTCACAAGCAACTGTTAAACAACTCTCACAAACACCAACTATCTGAATCTTAAAAACCAATAGGAAACACAAGGAATGTGCCAAATTTGACAAAATCTCAGATATGAGAGTTATTTAATAGTGAATTTTCCTCTGTGGCTCCCGTACAATCTAACAGCCCCTATTCAGTCTTCTTCAATTGGTTTATTAAACCTTATGCATGAATTGAGACCAATCTGGGGGCTCTTCATGTTGGATGTTTTATGAATGGGAATGTTTTTGCATCTACTTCTTTCAACTGCCCCAGATTATGTGTTCTGCAGCAGTAGGTCCTTCAGGCAGTTTGTGAACACTAATTGCTAAATGTTGTTCTTGTGCAGCTTTAAAAAATGAATTTATAAACAGTTCCCTTTATCAGCTACCATTTGATGCTTGAAAATACTTAAGTGCTAAAACATTTGGCGTGGCATATGGAATAAGCATGTGGAGCAACTGGGACTTTTCTGTGTACAATTCAGATACATTTGAAATAGGTGAACCGGCTTGCGTTCACTAAATGTACACAATCTAGTACAAAAATGTCAAATTTACTGCAAAGGAGAGAAAACCATGATAGTAATGTGTTTAAAAAATGCTTTCTTCTTTGACAACTAGTAATACTTGACCTTCAATGAATTTGATTTTCTTAAGAGGATCTGAAGTGTATTCATCTAGTCATGGATGCACAAACAATTCAGGCATGATTCGAAAGCAGGCATGGCCTTATTGATGTGAAGAAAATGGCATAAGCACAAACCAGAGAAATCATGAAAGCATGCTTCTTACGTGAATGAATGTGTGAGATTGGTTGGCTGCTAACCTGAAGTGCAGAGCCCTTAAAGGATGCAAGAAACCATCTTAAGAACAGAAAATTGTATCTGTCTGCCAGTGTGCCTGTCCTGTCCTCCCCTTCACCTTCACTGCTATGCCAAAAAAAAAAAACCTTTAACGGCCCTGCCAAGTGTCAGAATTTTCAATCTATTACTGTCCCCTATTTTCACAACAGCTTCCTGTATGGATTATTTAATCAATGGTATTAAAACTATATTAAATAATAAAAAGATGTCTGCCAGTGAACTATGCAGTGCCTCCAAGAGAAGATGCAGTAGAGATGCTGTAAACAGGCTGGTTGTTGCTGTTGATGTTGTTTTTGCCAATGTATGTGAGTCACTGGTCTACTGTAGTTAAGCAAGCCTTAGTTACACACCATATTCTACAAAAAAAGAGAAAAATGTCTATTCTTCTCAAATAATCATGTAACTCTCTTTAGTGGCAGGATTTAAATGTCGGCAACAGTCATTCATGGTGCCACTTTCATGTGATTCAGGGAGCTCATTGGTCCAGCTCAGGGCATTAGAGCTTCCCGCTCCCCTACTGTGCTCTAATGAGGGAAATAAAACATTTTCCCTCAACGATTGTTAAAGATTTAACATGAAACTTCTCTGAGGTGCACAGTGAAAGGCTGTATTAGCAGAACTGCTTTCGTCATTCCACAAGGGTAGTCAGCTATGTTACAGCCTTTTCCATGACAGTAGAGTATAGCAGCTCTCATTTCACATGCATTATGGTTAATGGGGTTAAAAGACCTTTGCTCTGTTGAAGTCATGAGAAAGTACAGCAAGACAGAAAGTTATGACTGCAGTGGGTAGCAATATTGGTGGACCTTTATATGCAATTAATACACTATATGTACATACTTCATTCAATTGCACCAATAAGTGTAGACATAATCTCCTGAGGCAGTGAAACTGTCATGAGACATGTTGCTCTTATTTTCAGACGTTACCTTACAGCTTGTTCTCTCTATGGGTGGTTGAAGCACTGTATTTCATTAAAAATTCTTTATTAAAAGGAAAGAAAGAAAAGAGTACTCTGTTATCTACTCCATGACAGCCATGAGGAGCATCTGCAATGATGCTCTTGGATTTTACAGTTAGGTTAGTCCAGGGTAAGGACAGAGGAAATGACAGAAAATGTGTTTAGCTGTACATTAATCTTGAATGATGCAGCATGCTGTGCATGATCCAGTGAGTAGTCAGGAGCCTTGTGAATAGTCCACGTAAGGAGTAATGACCTTCTGAAATCACAGGGCTGGCACTGGTTTTGGGAGAGTATCATTTTAAATACTCAAGAGCAGTCACTAGATGCAATCACATCTGAGCTGTGTCCTGAAATGCAAGGCATTCTTATGATAAGAACCAAACTCAAAATGCACAGAAGTGAAATGAATATGTAGCTTGTATGATGAGTTTTTGTTGAATAGACTGTTAAATAATAATCCTTCATTTTCTCTAACAATGACAGCAACAACAACAACAATAGTAATAGTGCTTCTGATAATTATTGTTTTATTTTCTTTGATATTGTTTGCAGGTAGAAGTTGAATGTATATTAGTCATAGGCTGCATGACTGCAAGGTTAAAGTTTTTCTCAAGTGTATTTTTTGATGAGCTCTTATTTCTTCTTTAATAGAACTACATTTTCCACTGTATTTGGATTCCTAAGCAGCAGATTTTTCTCAGCTGACCATTGTAAGCACAAAAAAAAAAAAATCCCTGAGGGTTTTCATCACTTTAGGTGATTGATATTATCATTTATTTACTAGCTGAATGTACTGTACTGTGTGTATACTGTATATATGAATGAATGGTGAATGCTAAAAAAATCTGGGAATTAAAAAATAGTCACCACTTATTGGCAGCAGCTCATTCCATTGTTAAACACAGAGAAATGCATGATGGCAGCAGTTAAATTAAAGAATAAGCAAATTGTTTATGCCTTGTGATTTTATCATTTCAAACCATGCTACCCTCTGTGACAGTGCACAATGAACAGTTGCAGGCACGTGTGAAGAAACACCTAGTCACACACATCTACATATAAACACATGGTTCTTGCAGTGATTATATATACATATATAATCACTGCAAGAACCCTGATTAGCTCAACAGGAAGGTGCATTCATATGTCAGACATCACCTATTTCGTTCAGATAGCCTAAGTATGTTTTAGATTAAGTATGTTTTATATATATATATATATATATATATATATATATATATATATGAGAGAGAGAGAGAGGAGAGAGAGAGAGAGATGAATTGCAGCAGGGCCATTTATTCAATGGCAACAGAGCTTTCAGCCTGTAACAGATGACTTTCCTCATAGGTGTACACAGCTGTTCATCCTCCCCAGACACATATCCCATAAGCACATGCATCTTTTGTGTCTGCCATGGACATTCAATTCCAGGCCCCATTCCAGCTCTCTTGTTGTGTAAGAATTCTTTCCCAGTAGAAATAAGACAACAATCTACATACCATACCTTTGTATACCACTTAACAAAGGCTTTGTGCATGACATAATACTGCCTGACCGTGCTTTTATGACAGGAGCCGGCAATATATCAACCTATGTCTTCTTTTTTTAGTCACATCCCACGGGTGCTTGCGTCTGGTGCATGTACCTCAGAGATGACCATCCCTGTGGCACTCCAGCTGGTGACTGTTGTGTGACTTCAGGAGTGATTATCCACTCTCTGTCACAAATGTAATGGCAGAGGAGGAGAAAGACATATTTATTCATCCCCTTTCACAACCTCATGTTAATAGGGTGCCAACAGGACATTGACTTGGGAAGTTAGAAAGGAAGGGGGTTAGAAAGCAAGGCCAAGTTTCACCCCCTTCTAATCGTGGTTGATTACAGTTACATTTACAGCATTATGCTGTGAATGCAGTGGTTGTTTCAGTTGTAGGTGGAGATGTACCAAGAAGTTACCTGTGGTGTTAGTTGCTGTTTGTTACATCAATATCCATTGTTCAGCCTTTTGTGAGTTTCGACCAATTTTGACTCGAATCCGACTAGATAACTAATTCAGCAATGCTCTGACTTGAATGGGTCAAGCTGCGTGTTCACTGAAACATTCTCTGCTCCGTTCTCTATGCCTTGGGCGCCTTCCACTGTGGGCAACAATAGCTACAGTGTTATCAATGGTAGCCATCTGTGCTCCCCGCTCTGAAGGAGTCATGTTTGTATAAATTGTCCTGTGAATAAAGCCTCACACTGACTGACTCTGGTCATTCATGCATCAGCTTCCCCTCCATTACAGCTCTCCTTCCTCGTATCTATGCAGACTGTGTGGATACTAAAAAGGCCAGTGAGGTAGAAACCAACACTGTCTAAAAACATTCACTCATAACACCCCCTTAAATATGTGGGTGCATTATCATGTGACAAAGGCTTCAGCGTTTGAAAAATGAACATTTGTCAAATTACCTGAATTATTTAAGCATAATGGCAGAGACTCCTGTATAGAGCATCGGTAAATCACAACAATGTATAATAAAATAATTAATTGTTTTAATATTCCCTTTGCAGAGCATATCATGAAAAAATATTGTAATTCAAGCCTCTTCCTTCCTTCCTTCCTGAAGTCAGCGTTTTGAATTTTACTTTAATTAAATAGGATACCTTAACATAATTATAGCAAAAACAAAAACAAAACAAAAACACATTAAAACAAGACTGGAAGGCAAACAGTGACTATGGTTTGGTTTTGGCACAGTTTTTGTTCAGGGCTTTATGAGGTAGCAAACTTGCCAGATTTTGTCATGTTAATGCTAATTTTACATCTTAGATTGCATAGCCTTATGTAGATTCCTGTTTTCATGATAGCAGAATCACAGATGGAATTGTGGGATTCACAAAGGGCGGGGGGGGGGGGGGGGGGGGGTGGGTCATCATTCATACATATTAATTGACACTTATCTCCGATGAGCAGAAAGCATGAATTAATTATCTGCATTTGAGCTTGACTGTGCTTGTTAAAATGAACCCTTTCCTCAGCTCCCACAACTTCCAAATCATAGTTTTCTGCAACAATTACCTTATGATGGCCACAGCTTCCACATTGTGTGCTAATAGCAGGACTGCATATTAAAGCCATTTTATTAGGTATGTTTGTGGATTTGTTTTTGAGGACACAAATGGGCAGAAGTAAACAACGTGACACAAACCAAATAAGGCGGCTGATGGCGCGGTGTCAAGCCTATGGAGTGCTGTGGAAATTTTTTTTTTTTTTCTTATGCTATCTAATGCAGTTGTTGCTTGGTGCATCTTCAGTTTCCAGATATTTAATAACTACATCACACAGTGAAGAATGGTTCATATTGCGGCTAAGCCATGGTGAGAGGAGGCCTGGCAAACAATAGGAATGACCAAGCAGAGAGTGATGATTTGTTAATGACTTTTTAATACTAGGCTGACAGTTATTTTAATAAAAATAATGGGTTTGAATTTCTTGTTTAATTTTAGCATTGGTTACACAAGATTGTATCTGTGGATGTTTAGTTATCTTATTTAAATATGTTCTAATGATGATGGATGGGAGAAAGTGTTTTAAAACAGCATTTCAGGAATATTGTTTAAAAAGGGGAAATGCGTTGAAACAGGTGAGAAAACAGAAAAGTGGTCACCCTACTATTGTGAGCCATGAATTTTCTTTTTTTTTGTCTAAGCTGCTTTGTTTTCTGAATTATTGTCAATAGCATGGTGCTCTAGTTATTCTGCCAAGGCTTGTAGCCCACCTCTGGCCTGAATGCCTTTATTAAACTCTATCAAGCATGCCGGTAACATATTAGCACATTTTGTCCCTTGTTTGCCCGGGTAGATTCAGGGTCAGTTCATTCTTTCAATTATTTTACAAGTGCTGGAATTTATAGCAGCCATGCATGCGTTATTCTATGTGCTGAAACAAGCTCTGATTGTGATGTCACTAATTGTATCCATTTTCCCAGTGTCACACAAGGTTCACTTGTGTAGACAGTGGAAAATAGTCTTCCCCAGTGAAGCACTGAAATGATGCCAAACTAAATGAGCTAAATGGTCTTTTTTCATATTTGTAAAATTGTGCTGATAGTTTTCTTATTTTTGTCAGGAAGTGTGTTAAGTATTTTAAAGGGTAATGTGTACTTTAAAACACTATTACTTGAATATCTGTCCATTGGTAGGGTAACAATTTCATTGTTTCAAAATTGTGCAAAAAGGCACTGAACTAAACCTGACAAAAACAAAGGAGAGATCATGGTCACAAACCACAATGGATGACTTGCTGTAGGTTTCACTCAAAAAAAAAAAAAAAAAATCACCACCATACAAAAATTAAACATTTCTAAGCTCACAAGGAAGTTGTGAACTCCTAGTGAATTTTTGGTGTTGGTCTTTTTCCATTTCCTAACAAAATGCTCTGGCTAGTGGTAAGAGTAGCCTGCAGACCATAATGGTGCTTGCATATCATTTCATTTTTTTTTAATTTTGAGCTCACCGTTAATTTGTTTGCATTGTGAATAAATGGGCTTTATGCATAACTAAATATGACAGGCAATGTGTTTAGGACCTAAAGGTTACCTCCCTCCTTACCTGATAATACCTGAGGTTTTGTGAATGGATGTTAATTTGAACACATTCCCTTGGTCCTGACAATTGAAAGAGAAAACTTTGAAATCAAACAAGAGAAGAGGAAGAGGAAGAGTTGCTGGTTCAGCCAGAATGCATTAAATTTTAATCCTTAAAAGACTTTTTTTCATAACTTCAAGTGAAGAAATCATCTCTGCTGTTCATTCCAAGCCTGTGCCTGCATAACTAACAATCTCCCACCCTCATCCTGTGAAGAATAAGAAGTGATGCACAATCTGTGAAAGGGATTATCTTCTATATGGGGAGCAAATATCACAGAGCAGTGGCCCCTTTCCTACAAAGGAATTTCACTGAAAGGGGATTTATTACTAAAGTTGAATGAGACTGCAACCCAAAATTTACGTAGTGCATTCAAGTGCCTGGTAAAATAATCCTGACATGGTACCAACCAACTTCCAAAGCCTTCCCACTTAAAAAGCATAAAAGTTTTGCACTGAAAAACCATTGGTACTTGCATCTTTATCATTTACTCCAGGTACAGTATCTAATTTGATGTTAACTTTCAGCTCTCAAACACGGGGAAGGTGTTAGTTAGACACACTAAGAGGTTGTTGTATGTGCTTACTGCTTGGTACATCAAACCAAGTATTTTCACGTGGTTTATGTTTTTCCAAAAAGGTCAAACTTTATCCTATATGCCTGTTTGTACTAGCAGAATTTAGTGCATAAGTTAATAATAATGCACAGGTCTATGACATTTTGAGCAGCAGAACGGATAGATGATAGGTTTTCTATAAATATGTAATAAGATTTCCATTTTGGTTGTTGGTGCACCTCTTTTGCTAAGAAATGACTAAACTTTATATTACTGTATGTAAATATCAATCCTATAATTTGATATTAATTCAACAATTCATCAATAACAAATATGAACATACAAGAGTGTCCGTTATAAATCACTTAATAATAATAATAATAATAATAATAATGACAAAATAATTTTCACACTTTACACCCTGAAGTTCTTTGCCCAGAAATAGATTGTTTGCTAACTATACTTGTTCGCTAACCACTTCACAAGTGACTCACACTTAAATAAAAACAATATATTATTCATCTGTTACCTTATCACCATAAATAGGCCCTTGTGATCTAAGTACCCTCCACTGTCATAATTATTGCAAAGTTCATTTGCTTTGTTAATATTTGCATGTGTGTAAAATTTGAGAAAAACCAAGGGAAGCACTTGAAATGGATGGTCGTTTGTGACTTCTGGTGCTCTGCACGGTGTATTGTCTTTGTCTCTGCCCCAGTGCCAGCACATCATTTACTGCCATGCTCGTATATCATGCATAAGCTTGGCTGCTGTCTTCTGTCACACAAATGTGTGGCTGGTGGGGGCTTCTGTCATGGCCCACCACCCCAAGGTGACCGGGCAACCCCTCTCCCACCTGGCTTTGGTGAAAGGCAAGGGGGAGGAAGTCTGAGGATAAATTTGGTTGGGTCATGCAACAGATAGAATTTCAATCAACTTCATGTCAAAAGCATTGCTCACCTAATCCCTGCTGTGATGTCTACAACAGCAGGTGGTGTGGGCCAGTGAGCACTAGCTGTTGTTATCAACCTACTCCTTCTGTTACACACCTAATCCCTACCTTGTAGCTGGCCCTACACAGCAATTCAGCTACCCTGAATTTTGGTATCAGAGCAAAGTTATTGAGTGGTCCTTCTCTTTTTGTATGTGTGTCTCTCTATCTCCACAAAGAACAGTTTCAGGGCACAGAAATACTGTCTCTGTCAGTAGAAATGCTTGACTTTTATATTTATATCTGTCATTAAATGAAGTTACACTGAACAATTTTGGCCTCTTAACCTCACACAAAGTTCCAAAGGAAACCTACCCAATGTTTACTATTTTTTGCATGAAACTTGGTCCTGTGTGCAGTTTGAGTAGCCATTTGCAAAACCAAGCAGACTACCTACTTACCTAGCTAACTGGTGCAAGTTCCTGAAAATAAAATCTGGCACCTGACAAGGCAGCAGTTTAGGAAATATCAAATGAGTTATATAGTGAGTCCACTGGTTGAAAACAGAGTTAGCTTGCTAACTAGCTGGCTAGGAGTCCATTTTAAATTGGTATATGACAATAGGTCACAGATGGCTGTGAACAGCAAGAATAGATTGGAGATATTAATAGCTACCCTTTACCCTTGATACCTGTCCTGAGTTGACATAAAACATGATGTTCAATCACACATGATAGGGAAAATGTTATAAAATATTTTGCAGCTCAAATAAGTTATACTGCTATATTAGTATTATTATTAATCTTTGGTTAGGAGTTTGTTGAGCTAGCTAACTAACTGTCATGAACAACCAAGATGGCATTTTTTGCCAAGGGCAGAAAGTGTCTTGCAATTGGTTACAATGCACAGCTGATACATAAACTGGGGTACTAGAACATTTTGATGATATATCAAAACATACACACATACAGTTGAGGACAGAATCTTGCTGGATCTGTTTAAAACTGCACTGGGAAAACACAATTGCAGGATTAAAGACAGTACCAAGAGTTCTCTGAAATGTCTGGATTTGGAACAAGTTGATTGTTCAAAGATTTCAAAAAATCTTTACAGACCTGATCTGAGTTGTCCCTGAATTTCCACAAGTGTTCTAGAGACGTTCACCGTAGTGTCACTTAACAAAACAGCCCTCTAGCAGGTGCCATCATAAAGAGATAAGAGAGGAAGAGATATCTAAAGAGAGGAGGAGATATCTTATTTTGTTGGGTAAATCATGCAACATTTACTGAACGAGCTTATTGCATTTATAACACATAGGCATTTGAAGAAACCTTGTTTATTTTCTAATGATTATGTCAGTCAGATTACGCACAACGTACGAAGCGGAAATCCACCTCCTTCACAACCAAGTCTGGTTGTGCTTACTGATTATGCACTTGGAAAACTGATCCACTTTGCACCTCAGTGTTTTGGAATATATTCTTAAAACACATTATATTTTCTTCAGTAGTAGTGGATGGTGTTCATCAGATCTCTCTACTGAAAACCTTGGAGCATACACTCTGCTGAATGAAAACAAACGGGTCACTTGTGACAGCATAGCTCCTTGTCGCACCACCTGACTCATGGCGACTCTGAAGAGTGAACCACAGCTCTGTTTACAAGGTCTTAGCAGCAGTAAATTTAACCCAGACCCACACTCCCTCCCCCTCAGTTTTTTTTTTTTTTTTGTTTTATGGCAGCCGTCCGTTAGCTGCCCTGATATATGTCATTCTCCTTTGGACCTTCTGTCTTGGAATGACAGCTGAGTGTCGTAAACCTGATGTCCAATGGGTTGTAAAAAGAATTATTTACTATGCATTTTTATCCTGTTTTTTTTTCACAGCCACTCATGTTTGAGTTGTTTCCAAAAGGACTGGTGGCATTTTTGAAAAGGAGGAAAGAAGTCTTGCAAGAAGGAGATGGTTCAATTTCTCAGTTCCAGCATCAGCAATAAAAAAACAAGCATGTCAAACTACTGTGCACACAATGCAGAGCACATGAATGAGGGTCAAATAGATGTCCTTGAACTGCCGAAAAATCATTGACTAACTGCTAAACCCCACTGACATGAGGAATGTGTTGGTCTTCTAAGGGTTAAATTAGACCCACACACAGCATCAGCAGACAAAGATAATTCCAACAAATGACCTTGAGGTGTGTTTGAAAAAGAAATTATTGTGTATTACAAGCATTATGTGCTTTATGTTTGAACAGATACTATGTGATTTATTCTCAAATTGCTGCTGCTTTTTGGCAGACTGAGTTAATGTTTTATATTCACTTCAAGGGGGCTTTTGATAAAAGTACATAAATGAGAAGAGCAAAGAATAGGATAATGCTATTAAATGTTCTTTTTTTCAATATTTGCTCATTTCACTTTACCTTTAATTTCAAATAAATAGCTGTGGGGTAGTATGGAAACCAAAGCTGATGCATTGTCTTAAATGGCTGAAAGATAACCACATCACAGCTGGAGTAAGGAGCCATGGATCAGCGGTTCTCAAACATGCATTACAATTAAGAAGTGGGTATTATTCCAGAATCTTCACAAAAGCTGATGTATAGCTCTGAGTAGATATATTGTTTGGCTAAGTAAGCATCTACAAATTATTACATTACATTTTGCAATGTAAAATAGGCTACTTTTGCTAACAGAGATCACATTTTAGTGTGCAGCTTACTGACATGTCATCTACTTGTCAGTCAGATTTTCAACCATGTCAATTCCAGCAATCATTGTGCATCACATCAATACTAGGAATCCAGCATCTTCACATCAGTGGTAGCTTTAGAATGGTTGAATTGTGCTTACTAATAATCTGTTCAGATAATTAAACCATTGACACATGTCACATGCACCTCTGCATTTATGACTACCCAAGATCTACAAAATTGTGTAGGAAGATACTGTATCAAGTTATCTGTGTGTTAAACATAAGGAGGAAGTCACTTTAAACAATCTCTGATGGAAAAGAATGCCATAGAATAGAGTAGAATAGAATGCCATACCACAGAATGTTGAAAAAACTTCAAAAATCACCTATCAAATTAATTTCCTTTTTTGTATTTCTTTTATTATGATTTCTGAGTTATATGATTTAATGAGCCATATAACCACCTATTAAACACCTGAGTTTAAGGTCATTCAACTGTGTTTTTACAGTATCATTTTGATATTATGTGCATAAACATTGTAAAACTGACACTCCAACTGTGAAACCCAGTTACCATATAGCAGAGAGACAGGATACTGAATCCCAAAGTGTTTGCATGTTCTGACTGGGTGGCTATGTGATTGTTAAAGCCCCTTTCTTTGTGTGTATAGGGAAAAAAAAAAACAACAGGAAGAACCTTTATTTTCCAGTTACACTGTTTCAAAGTAGTTCCATGGGCTACAGTACCAGCCAAAAGTTTGCACACACCTACTCATAGAAGGGTTTTTCTTTATTTTTACACATTTTTGAATAATAGTAAAGACATCGACACTATGAAATAACACAAATGAAATGATGCAGTGGCCAAAAAGTGTTAAACAAATCAAAACTATCTTTTAGTTTAGATTCTTCAGAGTAGCCTGAAAGGTATTTTTAATTATTTTTTGTATAATTCAGGAGGAGCATACATCCCTAACATGAGAACACTTTTACTACAGGAAATAATGTATTGCTTACATGAATAAAGCCTACTGACTTCGGAGATTCAACTTCACCCAAACAGCACTGACAAAAGGCTTGTATTCTGGCAATGGCCCCATGTGAATTGTACCGGATCCTATGCTTGCAGTCATGTTTTTATTTGATTGGCACCACGGCAGGATCAACGGCAGGAAAATCACCAAGGCTTCACTGAAATCATGTTTCTAGAAAAGTGTATTCGTGGAAGACAAGTTATCATGCCTTCATTGTACAAAGTAGTTGGCTCTGTGGAAATTACATTATAGTACACGTCTCTCCATTTTCACCAGCTTCCTCAATGAGCAATCATGGTTGCTGTTTTTTTAAAACAAGCTTTACGTAGATCTTTGACAAAGGCAACCATTTTAATCTGCCTGAGTGACATACAGTAACCCTTTTAAACAGAAGTAACACATTTTTTTAGTTCCCCATTGCTGAGCACATCTTGTCAAATTAAAAAAGAAAAATCTGCGTAGTTGATATGCAATAGCATTTTATTCACACTGGCATACCCACAGGGAGATGAGGACCTCTGGAGCTCTACATGTGATGTAATTTGATCGGTGTCATATGAATACAGGGAGAATTTATATAAAATGAATTATTTAAAGGTTTTGAAATTCATACAGTGTCAGTTAAAATGGGGCACTAAATGAGTCTAAACATGTGGAGATTGTTATCAGGCTCTGCTTTACAATCTGTTTCTGTTTACAGAACTTTGCTTGGTTCGATAACCTTGCTACAGTAGGTTATATTTTCAGACAACAAAAAGGCTGAATTTGTTGAACAGTCAATTCTCATATTTAATAAATGTTACAGAAAGTATCTCAATATAAAATATATATTGAAATGCAGTGTTGGGGCTGCGGATATTTAGAAAATGATTGAAAATGCTTCAAAAACAACATATGAAAAGTAAAAATTGATAAATACCTTTTACAGAAGAATATGCTGTTACATACCGAAGAGATTACATTTACATTATTGTCATTTTAGCAGACACTCTTACCCAGAGAGGCTTATATAGGTTACAATTATAAATGGTATCCATTTATATAGCTGGGTATTTACTGAGGTGATTGTGTAGTACCTTGCCCAAGAGTACAGTGGCAGTTTCCCAGCGGGAAATGAAACCAGCAGCCTTGTGACCATAAGCCCTGCTCCTTACCACTGTGCTACACTGCTAACTTTGCCTTTTCTGCTTAATCGTAGCAGTTCAACTGACCATCCTTGTGGACATGCAGTTGGCAATAATGACACTTTGTTTCAAATAAGAATTTTGTTTCAAGTAACCTGACAAAACTCAATCAATACAATTTGTCACTGAGGTGAAAGTTTAGAAGGGGAGTGTGACAGAGTGCCATCACTACGGTTGAATATGCGCTCTGACTCAACAACGAGCCTGGCTCTTTGGTGTCGTGGTCAAAGTTGCATGGTTAGCGCCCCGTAGACCTGGGTTTGAGGCCGAGTGGGGTGAGTGCTCTTGCCCTTCACTACAGGGAGATGCATGAGTTTGTGAGAAAATTTTTATAGCTAAACTATCACAGTACTGAAAATGTAATGGGCAATAGCCTGCCTAAAAAAGCTACATAACCGCTATGTACCATCTAGCCCTATATATATTTTCTACTGTATGCTGTGCATTCATCAGATCACTCTATGTGCACTTTGAGGGCCCTCTACGGGTCAAATCAATGAACAGTCATTTTGCAAATTATTTAGATTTCCTGGGATGATAATAAAATACTGGTGTATGATTTAATAAAACTAAATTCCTGATAACATCTGTGAAACAATATATTGGTTAGGCTTTATTAAGAATCATATGGCTACTTGCAGTATTATTAAGAATTAATAACTGCTTATTGTGCTTACATAGGCCCCCTAAATGTAACATGTTTCTTTAGATTTATAAAGGTGGCATTCACAGACATTAATCTTAGCTAATAGTAATCATTCTTTTTTCTGATTTAACAGAAAGGAGACAAACCAGAATTATTTCAGTGATTATGACAGTCGCTATCCCCGCTGGCCACAGTCACTGCTGCCTGTTTATTTTTTCAGTAACACTATACACAGGTGTAGTGGGAGACAATCCATGTAATTTGAGCCTTAGGGAGATATGGTTTGAAAGACAAATACTGGAACACAGAACAAAACAAAAACCTGAAAGCAGACACCAGATACAAGATAGTAATCCAGATACTGTACTGTATGTATTTGATGTTGGCAAAACCTGATTTGCTTGTGCTGTGCAAGATGTTGAATAAGGTGATTTATTTGTATTATCAGTACTGCAGAGAAAAATACCAAACCATTTCATCTGGTACGTCAAACTTTAAGTAATCCTTTGAAATCCCATGGACTCATGCTATTCTGGAACCCCCTTCAAACTTTTATCTCTGTAATTATTAACATTATATTATCAATTATTCTCTATTTTAAGTACACATTTTGTATATGCAATTGCACTGTAACTACTGAGTAACTGATGTGTAACTACATTGCATGCACTTCCTGTAGATTCATGGCTGTGGGGCTGGGGCAGGACAGAATCCATTTTAATGTTTTGGAGGAATGTGGCCATTCTCCTCAGTGACACAATTTTGTATATCTCTAGTCCATTTCATCCTTAGGCTCATTTTATTTTAAGGGCCTATTTATACTGTTAACCACTTTATAAACAGAAAACAGATTATAAACAGATTCCTGTCTATGAGTGACTTGATTTAAAATAGTTACCCATCCAATGCTGAGCAGATCCTAAATGAGTAATAATAGTCTAATTTTAAAGAGTGATATTATAAGTAAAAATATAGTTTGAGAATTGTTTTAAATGATGAACTTTCAGGTTCTGAATTTCTGGTTTTAACATTAACATTAATAGAGAAATAAATATCAACCACTAAAATGTACAGTAAATCTTAAAAGTCTTAAAAATCTTTTTAAAATGACCTCCTGTGACAATCAAGTTTCAGTATGAGCCATACTTGATACCTAGAAGCATTCATTGAGAACCTGGTTTAGTTTTGAGATGTGCACATAAACCTCTCTTAAAGGCCTCTGCAGATAGTTGCATGCCTCTGTTACTACTAAACACATTCTAACATGGACTGCTTAGGTTCTTATGTGGGAGATGTTTATATATTTAGATTTAGGGCAAAAGAGTAAAAAAAGAGTTTGCGCAAAATAAGGGCATGCTGCTGGAGAGTATGTCTCATTATTTTCCAAGATACATGTATTCTGACTTGACACTGAAGTCTGTTTTTTCTCTGCAACCTGTCAGTGGCCATTGTGTGTAACAACAAAATTTTTGATAACTAAACAGGCAAGGTCCAGTGAAAATAACCATGGAAAACTGGGTTTCTACTTGACATATAATTAATTTTACATTTGAATAAATTCAACGCATTTGATAACCATGGACAATTAGTCAATCATTTAAATGCTGAACGTTTACTTTACGTAATTTATGCTTTATGTATAATATACTTGCTGTCATCTGAAATATGGAGGTACAGATTGCAAGACACATTCATTAATGAATGTACGACTCAACCAGCGTGATAGATTAATTTGGCTACCCTAACATGCTCATTAGTCCTACGTGCATACAGAAGAGACTAGAAAGGAACCAACAAAGTACAGAGGGTTTGTGCATTTTACCCCTCAGGCAATTAACATATGAAGCTAATATGTTCCTGCTATTTTAGTTAATGATACATAACTATATCAGGTTATTTTAAGGAGTAGCGTGCTTGCTTGCATCACAATTGACAGTTTTACTAAAATCACTTAAGTAAGTGAGGCTTTGATTTTTTTTTTTTAAATGAGCGGTGAAGCAATTTCAATTTTATTACCTCATCATGTGTTTAATATCCTTAAAATAAATGCTTGCTATCTACAGCATCAGCACCACAGCAACCTGGAAATACTCAATGAAAAAGTATTAACAGGGTAACTGTAGATGTGTGTGCAGTCTTTGGGAAATGGTAGCCCCTGTATATACATACATACATACATACATACATACAGGATTGGCACAACATACCATACCAGCAACAACACACAAAGGCCAATATGCCATACACATAACGCAAATAGTTTAGTGCAGTGCTTCTCAACCCTCTCCTGGAGTACCCCTTGTCCTGCATGTTTTAGATCTCTCCCTGCTCCAACACAGCTGATTTAAATGATCAGTTTGTTATTAAGCAGCTTCAGGAGTTCATAACGAGTTGATCATTTGAATCAGCTGTGTTGGAGCAGGGAGAGATCTAAAACATGCAGGGCAGGGGGTACTCCAGGAGAGGGTTGAGAAACACTGGTCTAGTGCAACGCTAGTGTGCTCAAAGTGTCAACAATATTAAAGTATGCATGATGCAATATGCAGGCATTTTGCGGATCCATATACAAATAACGCATCAACCGTCTGCGCTCCGATGATGCTGCTAACATTTGATTGACACGTTCCCCAGCAATTCATATAATTTTTGAATAGTTGGCCCCTGGTTGGCCCCCATTTTGCCGCCCTTGCCAAAGTGCCTCCCTAGGCAATTGCCTAGTTCGCATATAGACGTGCTGGCATTGCATACATGTATACATACTGAAGAAGTCTAGAAGTAAGGCTTCTTACGTTTTTTATTCAACCTATATAAATGGAGACTTTTCAACTTTAACAGCTTTATTGCAGGATATGCTGAATTGCACCTATGTACAGCACCTGTGTCTTTCCTCTCCAACCCCTAATATTTACAGTGCAACTAGTGGTGAAGAAAAATTAACAATGCAGCCCTTGTATCTGACAGTGCTCCATTCATGCACCTATTTTGGGTACGTGAAAATGATACGCATTTGGCTGAAGCGCTTGTTTTGGCTGATTACATTGTTTCCTGTGTCTGCTTTTGGCATATGGCATTTTTTATTTTTGTTTAGGAAATTATTTTTGAATGCCACATCCCCTGGGAATCTCCCTCTGATGAGTTCAAAGGGATGCACATGAGCAGTGGAGTTGAGACATGTTTCTCTTAGCCTTTGAGAAATCGTCTGTTACCTGTTAACATGTCTCAGCACAGAGCTCAAAAGTTTTTGGAACCTTCAGGGCATAGAAGTTTGATAAGCCTCAAATATGCTGAAAGCGGTTAGGGATAACTGTCTCACTTAACATCTTAATAAACTAGTTTTCAACGTCTGGAGTTACATTCCTGTTTTTTTTCCAGCACTTAATATCGAAACAAGACTTGCTTGTTTGAGAGTCACCTTCACCAGTAAATGAAAAAAGCTCCAGAAAATAAAGCAAAAAGCATATAAATAATAATAAACCAGACAGCTTTTAATTGTTGTTTTTTCTCAATGGAAAGCTGGTAAGCACTATGGGGCACACTTTATCAAGTTTCATAATTTGTGCTATAAAGAAATGAATGTCAGATTCAAATGACACTGTGACACCTCTCTTTCTGGCAATGTCATATGAGTTACATAACAGTGTGGGTTTGGATATGAGGCTTATGTATGCTGTATGTAGCTGTACTTACTGTACAATGTATTTAGAGTATGCATGAATAAAGACCCCAGAAATGACGGCAACAGTATTCATGCAGGATCTCATGATGTGCCTTGCTGACACTGTGTTTAAGCCACCACAGAACAGAATAACAGTCAACATTGTATAAATCTTTCCATGTGGTGCTGGGGCCTCCCACTTCACCCCCTGGCCTTTACTTTTTCAGTGCCAGCCGTGGGGAACTATTTGCAGATTCCAGGCACTTTTGTAATTGGTTTAATTACCTATGACAGCAGAATCCCTTGCACTTCAACTTTGCTTTCATGTCAAAGCAACCAGGGTTCCCAAACCTACTGCAATACCAGAACATTCAGAAATAACTCCGCTGGTCTTCTTAATGTTAACTCCTTTCTGGCTGCATTGCTATAATTGCTTTGTCAGAAATTACAGTTGCATAGAATACATTTATATCTTCTAGCACTCCTGTTGTGATACACCAAACCTATGGTAGTGCTTGGACTTACAAATAATTTACCACCCATCCTTTAGAGATCACATAATTTGTGTGTGGTTGATAAATCCACACAATTACTTGCCAATTTCACCATAAAAAATTAAGTGAGTAGAAGTTATGTAGATTAATGCTGTTGCATAAATGTGTTCATATTAAAATCTGAACCTTCCATGGATTATTCAGTCAAGCATTTTAATGTCACATCAAAATGTTATGTTAAATTACAATTTCTTACTTTGCCCAACAGTCAACATATCCAAGTACTCCACAGTTACCAAAATTCAGTTCAAAATTAAGACCACCGAGTTCTTTTAAAAAATCTATTTTCAGCCTAAGAATGGAACACATACTGGAAGGCATGTATCTGTAGAGGAATTCCTGAGTGGGCTGCTTAAGTTCACATTCATTTTACCTCTAGCCATGAGTATAGGAAAATTCACCATGAAGTATGCATAGAGTTGTGAGCATTGGACAATTGGTTATTCAGCCACACACTATAACATTCATTTTAACTGTCACTTGATGAGTAACAATTTGTATTATGATGCAATCAGACACTCACTGTACTTACAGTATATGTATCCATGTGTCTCCTGCAGAAGTGGTTTTTGTCCCTAAGGCCTGAGCCACTTAATTTTTAGTTTGATAAATAGTATCATTACATGTGGGTGTTATACTTTGTAGGAACACAAATTAAAACGAACATTTGTAAAGCTATGAAAGACAAATGTGTTTTGGTATTATCAGGCAGTGAAATGGGTAGGCCAGGGAGTGAGTGCACAGTGAGGTGTGAATGATTATTAGCCACTTATTGAATGATCCAGCTCACCTGTTTCTGTGAGTACACTCTTAGGTGTATTTAGCAAAATCCATATCCAGTTAATGAGGCAGATGCATTCAATAAGGTAATTTTTATAAAATATTTTGTTGCCAAAGACATATAAATAACAAGGTGTACAGGGATGCATTCCAGAATTTAAAAAAACAAACATAATTACTAAAAGTTGTTAACTATCAAACAACATCAGACATGCCTTTAACATGAAATGAGCATTTGTTTAATGTATGTACTGGAACATGTATTATTGAAGATTCATTAATGTTGAGAATTGCACTGGAAGTTATAATTGCTACTGCATTCGCTCCCATTGGCCTCCACACCAAATTCTTCACCTTCTCTGCATGATTTAAATGTTTAAATGCAACTATGAATGAATGTGCCACTTCACGTTTAATTTCTGCTGATTTTACCCTCCTCATAATCTGCATTTTAGTATCTACATAATTCTATTTACATTTGAACCCAGCATGGCCACTTGCAGTTGCATTAGATGGCTGTTTAGATGCCATATTGTCATCTAAAAAAGTAAGACAAGGACCATTTATTTAAAATTGTTAAAATCAAACCTGTAAACCTCTTCTTGTTTTAAATAATGCAAACAAATATTCATTTACTTTTAAAACGTAAGGGCCTGTGCACTATTTTGAAATCATGATTTCTAGAGCATTTTTCATACAAATTATTTTGAGGTATTAAAAAAATTGTTATCGAGGTGGTTTGGTTTCAGAGGTGTCGTTAACCAAGGTTTACCTGTATGATATTAAGTAAACACATTTTTATACATTGGTCATTACATTACTATGTCACATTAAATATGTTTTTGTTGCAGGTCTTGCTGCTCTCAGGCACGCTCTGAATCATTAGGCATCAGCTGGATGACATCAGCGAAGCCACAACCATCCTCCAGTTGGTGCTTAGCTCGGCAATGTGCAGTATGCAAAATAGTCTTGGTTGTTGAGTCTGTGTATCCTAGGATTACATTACTTGTGCCACAGCACTCCTGCACAAATACGGCAGTTGTTGTGGTCAGACAAGCTTAACACATCCAACTGGCAATTCCAAAATAAGGCTGCATAAAGGGAAAAAGTATGACAAAGCAGAGAGGAAAGCAGCAATTTAATTTTATCATACAACGGTGCCAGGTGTATGGTGTGCACTTGCACATAAAATAGAGTAATTCTTAGTTTTTTATTCAGATAAAAGTGGTAATAAAATTACACAACCTAAAACCATTCATATTATGATATTAGGGAATATTTGAACTCTTAACATGTCCCATGTGGATTTCAATGTTAATAAAAGCTGTCTGTGTTGAATAATCAGCTCAGCCAGAAGCTCGTGTTGGCTGTCCTTGTGACATTAATCTCATATTACACTTCTGGGACTGTTTAAAAAGCTGGCAGAGACTACAATGCAATGTGAAAAATCTAGAGCTTGTTGCTAATGAGAGCAAGTTGGATAGGATGGAGTGGAATCACACTTCTTCCATAAATCCATGGCTCAATGAAAAAATGAATATACCAAATACAAAATTTATTTTACGGTTATTTGTCCAGCAGATCCAAACAACTGTAAAAACCATACCCGATACTGGATAGGATTTTTTAACATTCTCTACAGCAGTGATATTTAAACATGTAAATAAGATAATCCAAGTACAAAGATGCATAAAACCTACTGTAGGTCTCTTCATATCTTCATAATTGTACACATTCCAGAAAGCATGGACCTTTGCCTGTGGTGGCCAGAACAGAAGTATGTCTTGTATGTTTATTGTTGTTGGTGCATCTTTTGTGTTTATAATTAGGAACCTGTGTTTAAGCATGATGTACCATGTATTCTCAGCTGAGTGCAGTAAATGTGAAACCATAGCCTTCCAATTCTGCATTTTAGAGAGGTCGTTGTGAACAGTGAAGCATTAACATTAACATTCATTAATGCACAATTCTCATGTGAAACTAAATCAAAAAACAGCTGTGGTACTTCAAAGTAATGAATCTACTGGTATTGCTGTAAAACAGAATCAACCAATCCTTCTTTATAATTTTACTGATGTTTTGGTCTGCTGTTTGTTTTTGTTTGAAAATGAATCAAAGATGTACAAAAATGCATCTTGTATCATACCTTTGTTCATTTTATATTGTAATAATGACCCCGGCAAGGTGAGGACAGGATATCTGATGACATGAACACATAATAATGATATAGAAGTGAAAATGGGGAGCACAATGCAGTGGTATTTAATCATGAACTTACATGAAATATGAAACAATTTATTATTGAAACGCAAACATGTACATACTGTACCATACTGACATTCCTTTTAATGACCTTTTAAATACATACCTTTAAATACATGCGATAAGTTTTTCAGTTAGCTGTCATTTGTTTGCTTAGTGGAAATTCACCATTCATTCTTACATCACCACGAGCACACAAACGAAATGCCAAAAGGGGCATTAGAAAATTAAATGCAGCTTTACTGGTAAGGTTCATTTTAGGACAGTTCAGGTGGGTTTTGGTGCTGAGAGATATAAGGATGAGTAATGCTTTAATGGTGATTGTCAATAAAATCTTTAAGCCATTTCCTTTGGCTTGAACAAATATCCATTCCACCAATATATTACTATTGATCTCTCTACCAAATAATGAGTGCACTGGTGGAAAATTCACTCTGGCTTAGGATGAGCCTGACTCAGACCCTCCTTCCCCTTCTCAGACACACTGATGAGTGTCTCTGCGGTAGTGTCAACCTGTTGTTAAGAATGTGCTGCCGGACACTATCATTACTCCACTTTATAGATTGACCAAGGCTGCCCTAGATCCTCAAGCCCCATTATTTGTTAATGCCACCGCCAAATAACTCCTTTGATTTGTTCTCACACCTGGCTTGAAGGAAAACTTGGGAGAGAGGGAGGCAGTAGACCTTCATCCTGATCACATAGTTTAAATGTGCAGTAATGGATCCATTAATGGATCGATGTATCACTCTTTACTATTTAAGCAGTGGCTCAGTAAATGTATTGTATACTGTCTGTACTATTGACTTACAGTTTTATTAAGCAGCTATTTTAGAGTGACTCGTTGACTTTAATTAAGAGTACAAATCTTTCCATTTCATTTTTCATGGAAAGAAATTATCTTTAATGAAACTGGGATATCAGTACTTCTATTCATTGTGAAGGTGTGGGAGTAAATTAATTACCAGGAGTACAATTATTTAGTTCAGTAAACACAACACTTTCAAGACATGCTTTGAATGGTTCTTCAGAGTGATCAACCTTTGAAAAATCTTCATATAACCCACCACTCTAATAGATTGACTAACAGGGTCCACAGATGGCAGGATCCTTTGTCCTGTGTTGCTGGCCTTCTATTCATCAACCTCCTTCTCCAAATTAAATACCATGTTTTAGGCTGAAAGCATCAAGGTCCCAGTTATTAGAAGCAAGATTGACAAGTTTCCAAGAGCTTCACCGAAGATTAACCAACAGTTTCAGTGCTCAGTTAAGTCAAACCACTTCTGAGACCTTTATTATTGTTTAAAGATTCATTTCAGTATTGTTTTGTCTTGTAATGCTTTAGCATAGGTCTAAACAAGATGATGCTACTATTTACTTTGATTTATACTGGCACAAATCAAAAACAGCTTTTACAAAATCTGCCAACTGATTTCATTTCAAGGTAGAGTTAGAAGCATCTGAAAACCATGGACCTCTAACACCACTTTTGAAGCAGGGCTTCTTAAAGACCAAAAAAATCAATATGCAAATTACCTAATTAGTTTGAACATCCCTGGATATTTCTATCAGCAGAAGACATGAAAGTGTACAAAACTGTAAAATTCAAGCACCAGCTGTATCAGTCCATCTGCTGTGTGTTCCCTTCCTGAGTTCTTGACATTCTTTAAAGATGCAGGACTGTGAAAGGTGAAAACTTCACAATCCCTACCGTCGCATGTGATCAAGATATGATACAGATAGTTGTATCAAATACAGATTTTAATAAGTACTTTTACACTAATAGTATTGTACTGCTATACAGTTTAGCCTAGTTTAAAGGCTCATTTGTTAGGTTTATTTTTTGAGGAAGTATTAACAGAACAATAGTTAAATGGGCTTGACTGTCTGTAAATGCTGCCACGAGAACGCTGCCAGATGTGTCTTTGACTGATTTACTGATTTACAATTTTACTTTTTTTTTTTTTACTTTTGGGACACTTTGCTATCAAATGTGCTATCAAATGTTTCTGGCTCATCTCCAAGTGAATGCTTTAATGTATGATTCTAGATTACCAGTACACAAATTATGGTAGACACTTACTCAGAAAATAATGTAGTCAATTTACAAACAGAAAGCATGAATACCTGTCACCATATGGGATGACGTTTCTGTTTTTAATTGAACTTGCACATACATTGTGGGAAATATTGTTAACTGGTGTGTTTCAATGATTTGTATTTTACTGTCACTAAGAACTGGATCTGAATGATGAAAAAATGACATGGTATCAATGAATGAGATCCAGTAGTGGGACTAAATCTTCAGAAGTAAATGTAGATCTAAATTCAGAACACCCACAGAATCATATCCAACAGAGCAGACTGTAAACCATCTGAAGTGTAATAATTTGATGCTATTAATTCTTCATTGCCCCTTACAGAATGTTATCGTTCTGTTCTGCAATTATTTGTTATAAAAACAAAAAAAAAAACAAGGTGACAACCTCCTCCTCTGGCAGTAATGCAGAATACAAATTTCATAAAGCCATGTTACTATGCTGTATGCCTGTTGCCTTTGGCCTTTGTATATTGCCTTTCCATGTTCTTCGGAACATTCACCGCTGGGACTTTCTACCAGCTGCAGCCAAATACTTGGAAGTTACTGACCATTTTTGTCTTCATAAAAGTCCTGATAAGAAAAAGGAAAGGACAGTTGTTTATGCTTAGACAGCAGTGTCGCATGTCCTGGTGGAAAAACAAATGAATCAAGGAGTAAGGCAAGTGTTGAAGACTATGCCTCAGTTATAGCATCTCACCAGAGATTTATTGGCCTGGCCTTCCTGGCTTGTTTTCCTTCCTTGGGAGATATTTTTTTCTTCAGAAGTCTGTAAACTTATGAGCTGTATGAAAACTTTCCCCAGCCACTGCATAAATAAAACAGCACAAATCTGTTATTCTTCTGGCACGGAGGGAGCGCCATGAGTGTTGAAGTGTTTCTTTAGGAATTGTGCAGGAGAATGCTTTGTAATGGAAAAAATCTCTTGTTTAAACATGGATGTTAGATTAGGCTAAATCCTCAAAGGATAAACAAGATTGGTGAGCTCTTCAAATGCGTAAGGGCAGTTATGTGGCTATTTTTACGATCTTGGGAATTACTACAACTCTAGCCTGAGGAATTTAATTTCTTGAAAAGAAAATCCTCTACCTCTTCAACTGAGGAGAGGTCCTAAAATAGGCCTTCCTGTAGGAAAGGTCACCCTTTATCCCGACAGTGACATGTCAGTCACTTTTATCTGCACCTCCCACACTGTTAATTAACGTACAAATTTCATTAACCTTGCATTTACTGAATTCGATGTAACTCAGGGTATATCTATGAATTTCCTGGCAACACACACCATTTCTGCCCTTCCTACCTGCTGGTATATGTGCCGTACTTGAGCTCTTGCTGTCATTACTACTGACATTTTCATCCGTCATCTCGGGTTTGTTTTCCTTCTAAGAAATGCGCTCCTCAGAGGTCTTCCTACAGCAGAGTAAGGATGAACACTCAGAAGGTGAATTAATGGTGCCCCTACAATAACCGATAAAGCCATTTATTTTAAGCTTCTTGCCATTCTGTCATAAATATCAATTTGTTTGCTTTTTTAGTCAGAAACGAGACAGCAGGAATTCAATGGAAAGGGAACATAAACACTTGCCATCAGTTTATTACAAAAAATTTATTACAAAAAATTGTAAGAACAAACCTAAAATAAGGGTGCAAATCAAAGCCCCTTGGAGTTACTCAGGGTGTCAGGGGTGAATACAGTGATGAAGTAATCATGATTAATAAACCGTATTTGCATAGAAACAATACAAGACACTATAAATGATGTCATGATGATATCATACTTTGCCAGCAGAGAAGAATTTACTTACATTACAGTGATAGTATTAGCAGTAATGAGGTTTAACATGCTGGTGTATGGATATATCATAATGGACCACCTTATTGTTAAGGTATCTTATGTAAGACTTTCTCTTAAGAGCAAAAACAAACAAAAAGCCTACAGAGGGAAATAATCCCCTAACAGCCACCACTGTAAATGAGATATTTCTACAAGTGGAGCTCAATGTATCCATTACTGGCGAGCTTTCATCTGGAAACATCTTGAACAGTTTGAACTTCTGTTTTATGCATTATCCTGGGAAATCCATCACTGAATATATAGTTGCTCCCTGCACTTTTTCAGTACATGTAACACATATTTTTGGAGTGTTGTATGGCTTGAATCATCTGTGTGTTGTTATTACCAAGGGGTAAATTACCATTCACAATGACCAGGCAATAATGGAAAAAGAGAGGAATTGTCCATCTAAAGTACAATTGGAAACCACAGATTTGTTGTATAGACATTAAAAAAAAGTCTTGAAAGTCATGCGAGGTTGAAAACACAGCATAAGCTCTCCAATAAATTATCATGCTGTATATTGTCTGTGGTGTATTTTAAGCAAAAATTACATTTATAAATCAAGAGTAAATTCATGTTCACAAAATATTTTGCTCCCTGTGCTGGCCTTTCCTGCTTGGACCTGTTGAGTCTTTTGGGACTGATATGGAGGCGAGTTTCAAAACTAAGTTGGCAGAATGCGATGAATGTTGATGCAACATTTATGAGTTCATCAGTAGTTACTGCATTATTTTCCAACTCACAGCTTGATGTTAAACTGTTTTCTGCAGACTGTTTTACATGTATTTGTTTAGCAGCCATTTATATCCAAAGTAACTTACAGGGCTATTATGGCAAGCAATATCAAGTATAGATAAGAGGTATCTATACTACTTGCTGTATGCACTTTTGTAAGTCGCTTTGGATAAAAGCGTCTGCTAAATAAATAAATGTAAATGTAAATGTAAATGTATCCGTAGGTAACAAGATGGAATAGAAAGTAACACAACAGAGGTTCAGTGCTAATATAATACTCAGATGCATACAATGTAGTAAACTTAAACATAGCTTGTGTGGATGTTGAAACTGGAGAGAAGAATCAGTGGAGTGCTACCCTCTGGAAATCCACAAACCTTTATATAATGGAAAAACATAGCACAGCTCTCACATGCTAAAACATGATAACATGAAAACAAAATACCTCAGATGTACAGACAACATCTAAACACAGTAATTAACACATGTACAAAATGATGTCAAGTGAACACATCACAAAAATTGCAATACTTACCTGATCCCTGAGTCTGAAGTGATTCCACTGCTGCTACAAGTATTTTTGACCTCACTCACGTATAAGAGATGGAAGAGTTATGATGGGGGGAGTAATGATGCCAGTTATGGATAATTTGACCGTCATCTTATAATCTGTAACAGTAATTGTATGCGTTGTTCCTCGTCTGGTAAAGTAAGAATCTGCATGAGCCGTGATTAATGAAGCAGGCATCCAATAACTGGTGTGTGTTAGATGAAAAGAAAGATGGTTTCAGGAAAAAAAAGCCACAATACTATACACAATGTTATTATATTACATTTGCTATGTTGTTGTATCACAAACACAAGATCAACCAGAGACTGAAAAACTGACACCTTCATGGTGAGTAAGAAAAGCGATATTCCCCCCCTGAAGTATACTATTTATTGGTTTGATTTTTTTATCTAATTCTTGAAATTATTTTACTTGAAAAGGGGAATCATCTTATATTCATGTCAATATGGTAAATGTAAATTTTGTTTCTTGAAACTGTTACTTAGCTGTGCTGTTGCATTGCTCATTTGCTAGCGGGCTAGTGACTCTTGTAGGACTTGTTGCATGAAGGCTAGCTTTATCATGGAAACACGACTGTGCACATGTATATCTGTGCACTGTATGTGTTTATAATGATAAATATGGACAAACTAAAGGCACATTTTGTGAACTCGTTAAATATGTCAGCAGCCAGTAGTCCACTCATAATAGCATACCACCACCAAGATTTTCTGTCATGAAATGGCAATGCTATCTGGAAAGATTTGCATTTATAATTCACCTCAGATCAGAGGTGCATTAGAAATCAATTTTATCATAAATCTGACTACCTGGACATAGCCATCTGGTTTGGTCGCTATTGTACCAGCAGATACAGCAGAGGTATTCTTGGGGACAGCTAGCAATCAGTTTAGCAACTTGCTACAGCTAGTCGTGCAAGGACACAAATTACCTTTGTATGACAATTTATGTTGTAGGCTAGCTAAAACAGTGAGCTAGCTGACTACCTACCAAACTACAAACAGCATTGTGATATTTAAACTTAATCCCAGAATGGGATATCAGCCATTTCCAAATGTTAATACTCATGAAAAAAGTTGCCAAGGGCAAAAAATAGTGTAGCACGTCCAAAAGAAGGAAGAGACAACCCCCCAAAGAGGAAGTTGACCATACCGCCCCTTGGTTTATCTGGAATAAAGGGAAGCTCCACTTCAGTGTAGCAGACACTAAAACTAATAAAAATAATAATGAGAACAAATTCAGTTTGAAGGTCCTTATTTTTATACATCTGTTTAAAAGGTAGGTTGGAGATTAAAAAAAAAAAAAATTATTACAAGCAGTGGGGTAATGCCGGTGGATAGTTAGCACCTCCTACAGCAGTCCTTGCACCGACCGAACCATAGGAGGCAACTGGGATAAGCAAACATGAACTCCAAACAAGACAGGGACAAATCTAGGTACAGAACAAATCACTGATAAAATGCAGCAAAATAACATACAAAACATGTGATCACAGCACACAGTATAGAAACAAAAAAGACCCTCCCATAAGCCAAGATCTGTGCTCAGTCTGCTGCAGTATCACACCTGCCAATTTAAAGAAACTAACTCTAATTAAAAGATAAGTTACAATTCAAAAAGATTAGCTTCCGATTCTTTGATGCAAATGAACAAACCTTTGAAATGAGAAACATCATGTTACTCATTTCTTCTTCCCTCCATGGCAAATTCACACATAAGTGCAAACAAAGTGTAAAAACTAAAAGGATAAAACAACAAATGAAAGGAGAGCACTTTACCACCTGCTTGGTAGCGTAAACTTGTTTTACAAACTGTTTTCTCATACCTACCCCAAAGCTGCTGTATATATAGAAACAAGAAAGGTGTGGAGAACATCAGGTAATTATGAGTGACACACCTTGGTCCCAGGGCTACAGTACCTCTGAATGTCTTCATAACTTGTTATAACAGAACAGTGCTTACTCAATGTAAAAGAAATACAGGGGGTGGGAGTAACTAAATCACAATTCAACAGGACTCTACCTATTGTGCTGCATATGTTTCCTCCAGAAAGAGGAACAGACACTTGACAGGACACTTGACAGTTGTAAAAAATCACAAAACTACAGCTTCAAAAATTACCACAGAACTGAATCTACATCTCCGTGACCCAGTGTCAACAAAAATTGGATGTTGTGAGCTACATAAGCTGATATTGATCGTAGGGCTATCATTCAGAAACCGGTAATAACCAAGGCTAATGCACAACAACATCAACATTGCACCTGGTGCAATGAGCGCAAAACCTGGACTTCTAAGCAGTGGAAGAAAGTAATATGATCTGATGAGTCATCTTTTACTCTTTTCCCTACATCTGCATGGGTTTAAGTTTGTATAAAGCCAAAACAAGCCTTCAAACCACATTGTCTGTTCCTAACCATTAAACTCAAGACATTCCCACGCTCCAAGATGATATCACATATTTATAAAGGGATTCAAGAGTGATATAATGAATATCAGAATGAAGTAACACACCTTCCTTCATCAGATCTAAACATAATTTGAAATGTTTTGGATTGCAGAGTGCTGAGTAGATTTACACCTCCTTCATCTCTCAAAGACGTGGAGGCTTTCCTTGTTGTAGAATGGTGCAGAATCCCACTAGAAACAGTTAATAACAGCTAAAAATAGCATTCCAAGAAGGACTGAAACTGTTCTGAAGGCAAAGAGCAACACAAATCCTTATTTGTTATAAACACTGATTTATTGTGTGGAGGTACTTTCATTTTGTCCACCTCCTGTATGTGTATAAGAATCAACTGCATATAGTGATACTCCACCCTGGCCCTAAGATGCCGTCTACAGGTAAGTGTGGTTAGAATTACAATTGACACCAAACCTCACACTGAGTCAAGTTTTGTATTTTTTGTTTGAATGTAGTGAAGAAGATTGACAACACCAATGGCCCATACAGTGCCAGCAATTTAGATGGTCACAATTAAAGAATGTGAGTTGTATTATTTTAATTACAATAAAGGATAGCATAAAAATTACTGTACATCCAAATATGTCCGTTCCTTGTTTGAATAATTTTGCTGTGTTGCTTTTGACATGAATGCCAATTCCATCCATTCATTAGGAATTTCACTTTTAGAAATCAACTGCTTATAAGAATCAAATTGTCCTGGATGGATGTGATTCATGTAGGAGGTGTGCATTATACATTTATTTCCTTGACTGCAAACCTTTCTGACACTGAACCAAGGTGAGGTTAGCTCACTCCAACAAATATAGGACCAAAGGGCGGAGAGGAGGTCACTGACTGGGCCATGGCTGTAGCGGATGAATATATAGATTTTTTCACTCTTGTCTAAGAGTCACACATGAGTATCCAAAATGCCATAAAAATCAATTAAAAATGCATGTCCATCTGCAAGAAGACCATAACACACCACAAATTCCAGCAATGGAAATTAATGCGAAACGTAAGGTCGCTGGATACCAAGCACATCTGTCACCGATGGAGCGCAATGCAGCACTACCAGGGAGACCATGAGGAGAGGACTTATCTTTCAATCTGCTTCGGAATATCAGTCAGATCTGACTGTTCCAGGCATTCCCAGACCGTATGCTCTGTTGTCTGGAAAACAGAGATGCTGTGGCTAATTAGATGCCTCAGGTCCTTGTCAGGTCAATTCTCCAGCAGAGACAATAAGCAAAACTTGTTTGTTAGAAAGGAACATTGGGGGACATCAGTTAAGTTTATCCTTGGTTTAGGCCTCTAAGATGTAACATGCCAACACTTATACTATTATGAACTGCTAACACACACACACACACACACACACACACACAGTGAGCACGTTTTTCTAAACAGCAATGGAAAACACAAAATAACCAAATGCTACTATATATTCATTGCTAAGGCAATTAACAAACCCCATCTCATGACACAATGCATGATGCCCAGGGCACTGCTACAATTGCACTGGATCTGAGCTACAAACAGGTGCTGGTGGCCAGGGCTGGCAGTAATGACACCCATGGAACACTTGGCAATGTCTGACAGGCAGCAGACACCACTCATGCACTCCAGTAAATCCTGACCGCAGGTTCATGCTGAGTGTCTTCTTTTCAGCTGCTTGTTTATAATGAAGAAAAGTGTCAGATTTATGAGGCAAGTGTGAAAACATTCCAATCAACAACAAAGTAGTGATAATGTGTCCTAAAGGGACCTTGAAAAATCTTATAAATTATTTTTACTGTTTATGGAGTGGGAAAAAAAAATACTTGATAAGTTATGACTTCATGTTAGTGTGGATGTGCGTTAATTATGTGGGCAGAGAACCGAGAGAGAGAGGAAGAGAAACAGAGCAGCTAACTTATAATAGAGTTTGTACAGAAATCCCTTAGCGGTCACAACCAGGGGAATGAATAGTGAACAGTGAATAAATGCACAGCCTCACAGAATGAAATGCTTGGGAATTGGGACTGGGATTTATGTCCACTGCAGTGCAGATGTTGTGGACCATTTCACCTTCATTTTTGCTACACATAAAACCTGAGACATACAGAGCATAACAAGCCATAATCATGAGTGGATTAAAGGCAAGGAATCATTCATTGCTGAGCACTGATGGAAATTTTTCTGAAATTTCAAGGTGAGCAATTCATTATCGCTCACCCCTAGGGTTCTCTTATCATGCATAGAGGGTTAAGCACCTGTGTAAGGTTCTTTCTAACAATGTTAGAACGTCTGATAACCAACAGTTTCTTATATAGCAATGGACCTACTCCAAGCTTATGTCTGTCAGATGGAGTATAATTCCAGCTGCCTGGGCTTTGCTACACATTCCCCCATGCTGAAGCTTATTGAACATCTTGAAACCACTCTCTATGGCTCAAAGAGTGTATCTGACAGTCAACTGAATCCATTCTTTCACACAGCCAATCAATCTATCAAATATGTTTATCTTAAGAGAGATGACAAACAAATGTCTTTGTATATTACAGATGTGATTTTAAGACTTCAGTCTTTGGTTCTTGGCAAGGCCATAATCAGGCAGTGAACTAGAATCTCAGATCAGATTAGATCTCAGTCAGTGACATGACTTAAGAGTACCATAGTGTTAACAAAGTTGGTCAACACCTTAATACAGAATGGACCAGGGGTTCCCAAACATTGTGTAGAATGACCCTAATGATGTTTCTTGTTTGACAGAGGCAGAAGTACAACATTTTTCTCCCATTTAACTTTATTTTAATGGATTTTAATGGATATCACTGTTAAAGAAATATTCATTTTCATATCAAAGTTAGGTCATTCTAGGGGCCTTCTTTAAGTTACATTTTAATGAGCAGATACACTTTAAAATGCTAACCGTGCAGATTAACATGGACAAAGGTTTCAGTTGTTGTAGTTCCCTCATGGCACACGTTTATCATTAAGAGCATACTTTATCCATGAAACAATGGAACAAAACAACTCAAACAAACCATTTTATCAAAGTATTATCATTAGCCTTCTGGTGAATAAGAAAAGAAAGCTTAAAAAGGAAATTGAGTAAATATTTGACATTTGTTCCATTTTTAGGTAATGGCAAGATTGAATGCCAACTAGTTATTTAGATGATTGTTTGTAGTGCAAGTCTTTTGTAGCAGACATAGAAGATTAAAACTGAAAACAGACCAATGAGGACATGCAGCTAAAAGAGGGTGAACTTTAATTTGATTCATATGCTACAGTGTTCATTGGTTTTCACATTCTTGTCAGAAATTTATTCAAAAATCATTATAAAATCATAAAATATCTTTCAAAGGCTCTTTAAAGTAAGCAGTGTCTAGTTGTGTACTTTTTAGTTTTGGATTTCTACCAAATCTCAACATATATTCTCCTTTAAGAAGCATATTAACGACATGCCTAAAAAAGGCATTGACAGCATCACCAACTGTGCAGAAAACTGAACACCAGATCAAGTATTTGTAGAATTGATGTATCTTTGGAGAGTTACTGGACAGATGTACGAGTCATTCATAGAACCCTGCCCTGATTTACTGGCAATAATACACGGGCATTAATAGGCCAGCCAGAAAGACAAAGGTATTCACATAGCCTCGATGGCTTTTTTACTTCTGTCTGCTCCTGTATGATGACCCTTGGTTATTGGAAAGGTGCTACCATCTGCATTTTTAATTTGTGTGTGTGTGTGTGTGTGTGTGTGTGTGTGTGGTGTGTTTGTGTAACTATCTTTGGGAACTTTAAAAGATGATGTTCTTTTGTTGACAATTTGCTGACTAGGAACAATTGATTTGCTGGCTAGCTAGCATAACATCACTCATCCTGCAATAATCCTTGCAACTGTCAAACCAGTTCAAATCTTTAGGCCTAGGGTGGCTTTCTCTGACACAGGCCAAAGTAACAAATACATTTTAACAAGCCAGATGCCTCCAGTCTAATCCTCTGTATGCAGCATATTACTCCCACAGGAGAGAGATCTCTTTTGGTCTATTGAGCTTGTGATTAAGACAGGGAGAATGAGAATGAAAGCCAGACTTTGAATACATAACATCAATGACAGAGGAGACAGATATAGATGCAAACCATCCTTGCATCACCAATGCACATTTCACCTAGTTGCATAACTCAGGTGTTATCTCTGCTTGGAAACACAGGAAACCCTGGACTGGAGCTGTAACACAATATCAGCACAGATTAACAATTGAACTGAGGGCACAATTCTTATCTGAATTAACCAAAATAAGAATTATCTAATTAGTAACTAAACAAATTCTAAGATTTAATTCGAAGATTTAAAACTGTGAGGTCCAGACTCAACATGGTGATCATCACAGTGCAGACATATGCAGGATCAAAACGGGTGCAGTCAACTTGATATATTCCATTGTGATAGCTGGCATACTAGCAGTCAAAAGATACACTAAGATACAACATAAATGGCAGTTTAGGTTACCTATTCAGCTAAGATCACTGCAGTTCCAGTGGATGCTGGCTAGTCATCAGGAATGAAAAATGTATGCTTTAAACTATATGATGGGAAACAATGGCAGAAAATACAGAGCTGAACTGTGGCTTCAGCAAGAAGTGTCTGCACACCTACAAGAAAAGCAATATTTTGGATTTTGGGTTTTTCGAGGTCAGATTGAAAGCAGAGAAAAAAGCTTCAACTGCCTTACTGCAAGAAAACCGAACTGGGAAGCTAGACTTAGTGGGTTTCAAAGAAGTACTCCATTAACATGAGAAACAGAGTTCATCTTTTTGAGTACCACTTCTTCATGCACCATGTAAATGCACTAAATGCACAGTGTACAAAGAACCTTACAAAATACATGTGCAAAGGAATGTGACCTTATTATTGAAGAGTTTTTGAGAATTTTTAAATTTTGATTAGAATGTGAGGGAAAAAAAGTGAAGAAGTGAAATCCCAGCTCACTGACAAGTTAAAAAGAGAAATGATAAGATGGCACAGCTCAAAGAAATATTAGCAAGACTCAGAGCAATGATAGAGCATTGCTTTGACTAGAGATGCCTTAACATCCCTTGCCATGGAAGGAAAAAGCTATCACTTCAACATGTGGCAGGCTTAAAGTTGCACCAATATACTTTAATTTACAAGCAAACTGCCTTTTTGGAAGATTGGAAGTGAACATTGCATGGCTTAAAAAATGAATGATTGTTCATTGTGTGCAATGCAAGTGGTAACAACATATACAGAACTGACGTGCATCTTAGCAACAAGTTGCAGTGGTCTGTCACTGCGAAAAAAAAGCCTATAAATCATTTCAAAATAGCAATCGAAGAACTGTTCACAGACAAACAAGCAACCTCATCATCAACTTCTTTGCAGCATATTTTTCTCTCTGTCATATCTACAGGCCTGTACCAAATGACACAGACTTGTGCCAATGTCTGTCATAAAATAGATTAAAAGTAAAATTCAAAAACTGTTTGAATAGATGTTTTGCTATCAAACAAAAAGTCATACTTTGATCCACACTTTTAGCACCTGGTCTACATGACAATATTAAGTAAAGAAGAAACAACACTGTGTTCGTGTGCAGCTGCTTTGAGGGAAAAAAATCATGTCATAAGGAAACAGGAAATAGTTGGAAAACAGCACTAATTGCACTGGCTGATCTGTTTGACAACATACAGTAGGAGACAGGCTGTCACCAGAGCAGAGCATGTGATCATATTTAACACCACTGTCAGCAGACAGCAGATGAAAAGGTCTATTGTAACCAGTTGTGGCTTGTACCTAATGAATCTGTCTCAAACCTCTTTTCTGTTAGCGCTTGGAAGTGACATCTGTCAGTTTCAAGTATACCTTCTCAACTACAGGAACTATAGGGAATAAGAAGTGAATTTCACCAGATAATGAAGATTTTGAACACTCATATTGCACAAAATCTATGCACCCATGAATATAGCATAAAGCTAATAATAGCTGAGAAAATCAACATACACAGTATGGTGACTACTGGTTCCTGCTTTCAGGTGCACTGATACTGCCTGATGAAGGCTGAGGTTGAGGCATAATATGTCCACTCTCTGTTATTCCACTCTTTGTGACATTTCTCCACTACCCTGTACATGCTGAGGGTATTTTCAAGTCTGCCATGGAAAGTACTTATATTTCCAAAAAAAAAAAAAAAATCAGTCTGATCATGTAAATTTACAGCACCTCACATCAAATGCAAATGACATGATAGTCCACATGTCAGTACGTGCATGTTTGTAGAAAAGACAGTTAATAACTATTCCAGGTAAATGCTGCTAAATGTGTTTTCTATTTGTTTAACATGGCTGACTCCCGGTGTTCCCTGTAAACTGACAGCAACCTATATCAGTGACCCCATGTGACCCCTCCCATCCTGTGTGTTTTGAAGTCTGACGCATGACACAAGCATGGGGCATGGAGATTTTTTTTTTTTTACTGTCCTGAATTCCTGCTCCACTTTGACTCCCCATGGCAATCTGCTGACATTCTGCAGTAGCTAATTAACAATTGCTGGTGCTCTGCTCATTACCGGGCCCCAAGGCCGGAGGTCAGGGAGCAGAACATGCCTAGAGATGGATGATGTAGTGCCTGCATCCACCCCTTCCTCTGTCAAGGCAATTTGTTATCTGAATTTCTCTCCAAAAGCAAATCTTAATGATGGACACTATCATAACGGGTTAACCCCATACCAGTTTTGTTCTTGTAAAGAAAATGAAAAGAATCCCTACTAGCACATAATGCTGTTTCACCGTGACATTAAATTAGGATAATATAAACGTGTCAATGCGTTTTGCTTGGAGGAAATAATGCAAGGGCAATTTAGAATGCATTCATGAATAATCTTTTTTATGTGAACTGACCTCAGGTCATTTGTTAGGAAAAAAGCTTTAAACAATAATAATAAAAAAACTTAATTCACATAGTAGGAACAGATCTCTCTTAGAAAAATGTCACAGCTCCAGTTAAGCAGTCCAGTTCAGCAAATGTGTTGATGTATTTTTCACACTGAAACTGACATGTCTCCTGTACATGGCAAAATAAACAGTAAGTTTCTACATGGAAACATGACAAAATTATTAAACAATGAAAATGAGGTAAGTTCATCAGGCCACACTTCGTGGCTTGGAGGTTAATGAATCTGGCCTTGTTTCTGATATGCCACATTTGAATAGGAGCTATAAACTATAACAAAACTATATATGTTTCACAAAGTACTGTAGAATATCACATAAATTATCATATAAAGTATCATACACGCCAATGGAAATTAATGTTTTGCTCTTAGGTGATCTTTTGTACACAGTAGAAGTGTTACTTCTACTCTCTCATATTAATCAGTTTGTGAAAATATGGGCAATTATCAGAAATGCACATAAATCACATTGAGAGTGCAGCCCTTCAAAATACAAGTAAATGAAATTAGAGCATTCAACATATTTTGTGAAAGCAACATGAAATTAAACTGCATTCACTGTATGTTTAAAGATCCATTTCATGACAATATCTCTATCAATGGTAATATCACTCTATTAGTGCAAAACTTTACTTCTCTAAAAGTGAATATGAGCTTGGAAGATGTCCAACTGATGTGATGTTAATTAATGAAATGTGTTTTTATTGATTAAAATTGAAAACATTTTTTAGCTGATTTTTCACAGTTAGTGTACAACATACAGTTAGTGTACAACATACAGTATATAGTACGTTGGAAGTTAACTGAAACTTGAAATGTATAGAAACTCATCTAATCATAATTCTGACCATGTTCTGTAAAGCATTAATTCTTCTGAAGCTGTTGGAGAAATGCAACACATGAGAGGAGCAGAGAGACTGGAAGACCTGCAGGACTGACTGTGCAGTAAAACCATTGAACCTCTGAAATATAAACTGTCAGCAGCTAGTATAATTTTCAGTTCATTTAGATTGCACTGGGTTTATGACATACAGTACTTGCATAAATTACAGACCTCTTTGTCCTGTATGGTATATTAAATATTCATTCATGCAGTAGAGTATATTCTTGTACCAAGTGCCAGGCTAATTTCCATGAAATTTACCTATTGGATTGTTGCAGTTCTAATTGCATACAACACTAGCTTCTTTCACTCAGTGATTCACATAGAAGTAGATTAATGAGGATTTTATGTTTATTTTGCCATATTTTCCTCATCCTTCTTCAGGCAGTATCAACTCCCTCAGTGATTCATTGGAGAGTCTTCCGGAAACTCTACAGACAAAAGACTCTACAGAAAAAGGATGAAATTACCTGTGTCTCCTCCTTTTTTTTTCCCACTTTTTATGGATCAGCACTTCAGATGGCAATGCTATAATTGAATAATTTTTGTATACATTGTCCATGCATATAAATGACCCCATGAATGTGGCTAGTACTGCTGTGCTGAAAGATCAAAAGCCCTTATGCTGTTGTAATGAAGGCATCAGCTGCCTAGGGAACAAATGCAGAAGAGCTGCCTTTTTTGTAAATGATTCATACAGCGAGAAGAAGCGTAATACCTCTCATCTGAGGAAGAAAGGGTTCATTGCCAAATTCAGATTAGGCCTTGATGGATTATTAATTGCTTACAAGCGGCAGGAACTGAAGTAAAGCAATGAAAGGAAAACAATGAATGCAGCACACCAATAAAAAGCTGAGAAAAAAGCTAAGGCAGTTCATTGTTTTTAATTCAATAACATTTACAATATTTGAGAGGGGATATTCTTAGATTACTAAAAACCAGTGGTGCTTAATATTGATCTTGAAAATTTAATACTTACCAAAAAACTTTATGAGCAAAATACTTTTGGTTCATAAAGTCTCATAGGTTAGCACATTTTCATCATGGACAGAGTAAGCACAGTGCCCTGTCTATACAGTAGAACCAGTTTGCCATCCTGAGATGGATTAGTCAATATGCCTCTGATACTGGGGCTCTGAGGCAAGCGTAAATTTGACCAAACATGAAATGCTGCAAAACTGGCAAATGAATCTTCCCTCAGCCACTGACTATACCTGTCGAGGGGCTACTTTTAGATTATGAGTGAATTTATGTTGCTGTCATGCTGAGGCTGACAGTCTGAAATGAGGAGCCTCTAACACTGTCTTCACGATTTGTAGCTTGTCTCGATCATTCCTGCCACTGGCCCCTTGTTGTTTTTTTGTGTGTGTGTGTGTGTGTGTTTTTTTTTTTGCCGTGCTGGTTGCATGTAGCTCACCAATGCAGCACGTTATTTACTCATCGGAATGGGAGGGAAAAACACGGATAAGGCGGGACGGCACTTCATCTCCCGTCCGCCTGTCAGACGGACAGATTAAATGGCTTTTCCGGGGCGCACGGCTGTGACGGGGGCAGCACTGGTGAAACATGTCCGTAGCCAGTAATGAATGATGGCTGCGGCACGGCTCTTGGACATTTGTGGTAAGTCACCTCATTGCGCTTTGCAGCTCACACATACCTGGATGCTGTGGCAACGGGAGCCTGAACGGCCCTGATTAACATGCTTGCTGGGGAGGGTTCGGGCCGCTGGTTCTTGCCGCTCGCGGAAATTAAAATTGGAACATGTGGCAGCTTTACGACGTGGTCTGCCAGTGGTGTCAACCTGAATAATCTCACAGCCTTGATCGACTGTCGGAGTGGGGTGTGGCACAGGATGCTGTAGAAGGCCGAGGTGACTTGCAGGAGGGGGGCCGCGGTTCGGATGTATGAGCCAGCAAGTCAGATGGGGTATGCCGCTGCGACAGTCTGGCTTCCGACATCTTGTTGGAGACCCAGCCACCCCACAGAACCTACATTCCTTATGCTCAAACAGTCTCGCAAAAAAAAGAAAGACAAAAATGACAAAAAGAATATCTTCAAAATTCTCAGCCACCTTTTTATACTTTTAAGAATATCATGCCTGGGTAACCTTTGTTTTTGAGTAAACAGCTGACAAACACACAAAAAATAAAAAAACATCAGCACAATTCAAGTACGTATGGGCAATTGCAATTAAACATTGGAAAAACCATTCCATATTCAAACCATCTTAATTTGCACAATAAATTAACATAAATTCTAAACAAAAAGAGATGAGACAACAGCAGAAACAACAGCAGTGTGTCTTTTGTGGCCAGGAATGGATTGCACAACACATCAGTAAAGAGCAGAGGGGAACATGCACATACTTAAAAAAATATTAGCATTATGTAGTATATTGGTATTATAAATATTAGTATTAGTATTATGTATGTAGAGCAGACAACAGGTATGCAGTGTAATTTAGCAATATAATCCAAAACAAAGTCTTTTTTTATTGAAATAATTTTATAGCTTTTTAGCTATTTTGTAGCTTTTTATCTACATGAACTATCAACACCAATTTTGTCCTCTCAGACTCCTCCAATGAAAGCTAATGCTCCACCTTTTGTACACCTGTAAATGTGCCTGTAAATAAAGTAGTGATTCCATATACTGTCAATATTTCTTTTTATTTGTGTGTCCTTTCATTCATAAGATCAGAATGAATTAGAAGAGAACAAACATTGGACTGAGTATAATTTGTTTAGGCTCAATATGTTGCATATTACATAAAGGAAGTAAGCAGACACATTATAATGGAATGTAAATGACATGGATAGCTAATCTTGTGAAATGGTATGACTTTAAACAGTGAAGTGATTGCGATACCTCTCAGCTGGGCTTGAGTGGAAAAAATCAATCTTCATATTTAACAAATAGTTTCTAAAATGTTTTGTAATTTAAGAGCTTTTCTGCTCTATAGAAAATACCTGACTCCATAGATACGGATGCTTTCTGTGACTATGTAATTGCTGGCTCTTTGATAAAGGCAACCTTTAATATTGCTAGGTGTTATTTATCATTAATCTACAAACTTGTTTGGCAATCTGGCATCCGTCATACTGGTCCATTCATCGTTCTTTCATAGACACTAACTATTCTGCTGAGATCTGTAGTGGCACAGGTTTAATTTAGCAATTACAGACAAACATATTAACAAATCCCTGATGTCTGATGACAAATGTATCGAGGTAAGTTTGTTTCTCATGTTCTTTAAGGCTAAATCCTTCAGTGGTCCAGTTTCATTAATGAGTTCAGGGTCCAGGTTAACCATATGAGTCCCAGATCATTCCCAATGGTGAGAATTGAAATCTTGTCTGGGGTTTTTAGCACCTAGACTTATGGGGGTATTTCCATGCTTTATTTCACCTCTTCCTCACCTCGACAGTTTGCTTTCTTGAAGGGAAATGCAGATTTATTTTTGTGTTGTGTGACAACCTGGAACAGCATGTTGGTGTTCATTACTTCCATGGCAGTTGCCCAGATACTTGGGAGGTGCTTTTTCTCTCTAGATGCCTCAGCTATCCATCAAGCTGCTTCTTGCATTTGGAAAAGAAAGTAAAATCAACGCACACAACGTTTATGAGAAACATAAAGTGGATTTTGCCTAGGGATTTCATCCTGCTATGTTTTTCAATGTAAGACAAGAAGTTCAAGCTCTGTACATTCAGTTTAATTAGTTTGTTGTTTTAAAGTGGGTCCACGGGGAATGTGTAGTTTCTCTAAGCCTCACACAGATGAGGAAGTGGTGGCTTGCAGACCGTGTAGTGCAGGAGGGACAGAAACATCCCAGAAGAATTCTACTGCGGAGATGGGTTTATGAGAGCTGACAGTAATAAGCACCACATGCTCTTGGAAATATGAAAAGTAACTGTAGTCATGACAAATAGTCATGATTATAAAATTCAGCATCATACAATTGCTACTAATGTAAAATCACTAAGCATAATACATAAGCATTTAACATCAATAAAGATTATTTATACACTACAATGAAAGTGGAGAAAAATGCCACGGGGTGATGGTGGTGGGGGGGTGGTTCTTCATTGGTTATTTGCAGTTAGATGTTGTATTTTACCAAGTCATTCAAGCCACACAACTGATGTCAGACAGAGTGCAGTACTTACATTCCAGAGCTGTCCTGAGAACAGAAAACTACTCTCTGGGTAGAGCACAACATTTCAATAGGTACAGTTAAACTTGAATTATTATGAACCAAGATCAGTCTTGGAAAGCTATTCTTCATTCTTTCAAAACTTGTGTACTATTACTAGATGAAAGCCAGGTATAGGAATTATGGATTTTATTTTTTATCCCTGCTTCACTATTTAATACTGCATCTAGTGAGCTGAGTTACGAGTACCAGGGTGCTTGAAACTCCGGTTTTCTATGAGGAAACTTTTTGTAGAAGTTGCTGAAGGCTGCGGATGCCCAGAGATGAAAGTTAAATATGCCCCATGTCATTAGATAATTATCTGATACACACAGTTCTTGTACAAACAGTTCTAGAAACATGTCTTTCTTCTCAGGACCAACATGAAATATTCTCTTTGCAGTGCACTTGCCTTCATCTTAACCATTTCCAGTCTCTGAAAATTGGAACCTGTGGTTCTTCAATACTGCATGACCCCACAGTGTGTGAGCTGTTGTCTAAATGTGGGATGGCAGCTTGTGCTGTCCAGACAAAAGAGCTTTGTGAGTTTTCGGATTCCTCTGCCAAGGTTTAACTTTGAAAGTGTACAGAGTCCACTGGCAAAGTGCTTTCAGAAAGGGCCATGAGAGATCGCTTTGTCCAGCCATGAGATCTCCAGATGAGTTTAGGTCATGTGAGGCCATTCATCATTATTAAAGCCAAGTAATTTACTAACATATGGAAAAAGCAACAAATGCAAAAAATAAAAGGTATCGTTCTTGTCTGTCTTCAGCTCATGTACCAGAAATTCATGCATTAGTTGTTTCTGTGACAGGACTAAATCAGATAGTCTGTTCCCTGAGTGTCAACATCATGAGCTGTGGGCCGTCTCCTCTCCCCCTCACACAGGATGTTCCACCCCAGCCCACCATGCAGTCACTGATAAGGTGTAATTTATTGACAATTCATAATATATTACACAATCATGCAAGACTAGAATGTTTCACTTCTCTCCCCAACAGGTAGGGCTGTTAAAATACCTCCTGGATCCCTCCAGGCAAAAGATTGCCCTCTACAGATAAGTGTGCATCAAATTCCCACCACAGATGCATATTACTAAACTACTCATGTTCACCCCCTTCTAGCTAAGGTATACACACTTTGCATTTCAAATGTAGCTTCCTGCTGAACACAGCATGGCAGTCAAATACACATCCACAAACTCACGCAAACTCACCCCGACTGCACAAAGATCCCATCCAAAAGCTCTCTATCCAAAAGCTAAGAAGCTTTTGGGAGCAGCTTCAATCACATGTGCCCCCATGCACTCACGCATGGAGGACAATACATAAAGAGGATGGTGGCATCTTGTCCTTCGCAGCTCTGCCAACTCAAGATCAATATTCAAGAAATAAAAACCAGGAAGGCCCACATTCTGCCAATGGCCCCTCTGACCCTTTTTTCTTTCAGGTTTCCAATGGTGCTATGTTGCTTGGCCCTCAGCCATTACCACCACTGGCAAGTAACTCCTTCACAATTCACATTTCTATCCGCTAGTCTCATACACACACTGCCACTTCAGAAATAGATGATTCCTTCTTTTGGTGAAGCGCGCATATGCTTACACAGAGCAGTCAAAGCGGACATCATCATTAAAATACAGAGTAATGTTCTCGTAAAAATATTTGTTGTCACATTCTTTTGCCTTAGCTTCTGTCTTGGCTTGGAAATCTAAAGAGTACAAAGGAAACAATTATTTTATTTGAAAGAAGCAAGCAGTGTCTGGCTTCCCTCCGTCTGCCTCTCTCATGTCACATTCGATGTTGATGCTCTGAGCCAGAGACTTGTGCTTGTGCCATTAAAGTTGAGGCCATGATGTTCAAAAGTTTCAAAGCAATCGCACTCAAATTGGTAATTCAAATTTAAAGCCAAAGTGCATTGCCGTTAGATTTAATCTGGACAGTGCCACACATCTGTAGCAATAACTAATGTCAGGATGTGCTGGATTGTATTTGACTGAATGTAGCATTATTGCAATAAATAAATAAATAAATAAATAACAAAACACCCATACATGTAGTAGTATGCTTTGGGAATCTCTCCACTAAGAATTGTGCATCATTTGCCATCAGTCTGAGAAAATGAACATATCTGACAATGACATTCACACATTTCCCATCAGAGTAATTTATTCCATACAATTTCATGTACTACAGCAGTGAGTACAACCTATGTTATCCTGCATACACAAATAATTGATTGTGTACAAGAATTAGAACTGTGATATTCTGAAACATCTAAATGAAATGTTCATTTTTTGGACTGGATAAAATTTTTAGAAATTACCCAAGTTTACTGTGTTGCTTATTCACTCTGCACTTGGAAGTGCACTTTTTCCATGTTACACTGTCATTGTGCCAATCACTCAGCTCAGCAGAGTGAAATATAATGCCTACAAAGGAACAATGCAATCAAAATTGTACCACAACTATTACCAATGGCATGTCACAGAAAAATGAGAAGTTGGCTGAACTTCTCATACACTATGCGTCAGGAAGCTGAATATTACATAATAATGTAATTGTTATGGGTCAGAGATTTAGAATGCAGGGCAAATGTAACAAACAAAAATGCAAGATAAATGTAAGAATTGTAGAATGTAGAACAAATGCAATAAACAAAAAATTATTAAATAAACACAGGATTCATGTTAGGTCATGCAGTTAGCCCCACATACTTTACAAGGTTGCACTCCTGTCAGTTACAAATACATTCTGTGCAATTTTACAAAATAGCACATGCACCTTTGATCCAACCCAGACTTTGGGATTATGGTATTTTACCTCAGATCCAGAGAATGGCTGATTAAATTCTCAGAGGGGTAGGAACGGGTGGCTCCAAAAGTCAGATGTTGGCTTTCAGTTGTTGTACTGATTTTAGTTAAAAAAGCTGTAATAGTGATGATAGCTATTCAATGCCTGTTTACTGCACTCAAAAGAAAAAACAATAAAAAAGCAGATTTAAAGAAGAAGAATTAAATGCAGATTAAAGCCTATAATTTGAGAAGACAAAAAAATGACCATTATTTTCTTATTCCCTAAGCAAGCAACGGATTGTAGTGCAAGCAACTATAATAATATTGAAGAATGTATTGAAAGAGGTTTGAATGACTTTAATACATTGTCTCTTTTCAAAGATTTAGAGTTGTCTTGACTCTTGGGCGTAGGCTGCAGACAGACCAAGAATACATTTGCCCTCATTGATACTGACATTTTTTAATACAGCTGCTAGATAACTGATAATACCTCTAGCTAGTGTCCCTCCAAGATAATAAGACAAGTTATCTTGAAACTGGCCCCTGAAAATCATTACAGGTAAGAAGCAAAATGCCCACATCAACATTTGTGGACAAGTATATTAATTTTATTTATTTACATTGACAGATCCTGCCGAGTCACAATAAGTATTGGTTGGGACGTGCTAATTATCAAAACTTAGAAATGCTGAAATTGCAAAAATGTTCATGTTTCCTACCCACAGACTAACCGAATACCTATTTTTAATAAGGTGTATGCATTTTTAATAAGATGTAAGTTGTAAGTAAATTTGTAACTCTGCAAATCAAATGAAACAAACCAGAACCTTTTGTTGTTGTGTTCCATAAAATATGTGTTAAACATGGTCCCAAAAATTCTGTGTCTTAGAGTATTGGGGTTATGAAAATTAACTAAACATAATAAACATAAAAACCCTACTATTCACAAATATGTAGCATGATCAAAGCAATGGTTATATAAATCCAAATTACTATTGAGAAAACTTCCACAAAACTGGAAATCATAAAAACCTTTTGCCATTAGACGGTTTCTGGCTTTGCTATTTAAAGATTATGAAACATTCTCATTTTCATTACTTTTACAAGTGTTTTCCCAAGGGATTTCTCATTAACACATGTCCTTCTCTTTGTTTATAAACAAGACTCATTAGAGGCACTGTGCTGTGTTGTACAGAAAACTCCAGGGAAATCAGACAAGCATTTAATTTTCTGAAACTATGTAAGGGCAGAATGTCAGCTTTGAATCTCCATCCAGTCCTCAAAACAATAGGAAAACAAAAACATTCAGACAACCTTTTATGAATTCAGATTGAGTCCTTTGGGTGACAGGAATGAGAGTGGGGAAACTGTTAAATAAACTGAGTACATATTCTCTGCACATCTGACCAGTGCATGAATGTAGCCACAGTTTAGTGTTCATGATAACACTGTTGAATCATTCATTCAATCGCTTATTCAATCACTGTATAATTGTGGTCCTAAGGATAGCTTATGTTTTCACCACAGTTTTTAAACTCCCTTGTCTGGGCTTCTGTGTGTGTGTGTGTGTGTGTGTGTGTGTGTGTGTGTGTGTGTGTGTGTGTGTGTGTGTACATATACATATACATACATATATATTCTCTTGAATGAAACTAATCAGGGCTTCTCTGTTGTTAGATGTTACATTAAATGTAATGAAACAAATTTTGTTATTGGACATCTGGATATCTTTGGCATTCCAAAGATGCATGGTTCAATTTAGATTTTGTTGCAAGAATGTTGCCAGTATATCTACCACATATAACCATATATCCATATGTCCAAGACTATAAGCCATTAGCTCTTTATCAAAAAAAAAAAAAACAACAACTCAGTCTGCTTGGTTTATAGTCACTAATGGCATGCAGTTGATTCATCTGAGATCATTCCCTTGCCACCAATCCATTAAATCTGTGCATATACGCCATCTTATCAAGTGTGTTCAGTGTGGTATATTGGATGGGCCATCCCACCTTTGTCCTCCACTTGCCTCTCAGTCTGTCTCAACAGGAGACAGGTAAACACTCAGCCCCATTCCAGCTACCAACATTATCATTTGTCAAATTTGTCCCAGATGCACATCTGTTCTCAGGTTGAAACAGCTCTGGGTGTGATTCCGTCACAAAATCCAGGTGATGACGATAGATGATAGGTGATAGATGTACCAAGCTTTCATGAATTGCCCTGTAAAACCCACTTGGTAAAGTGCTGTATACATCCAGTGAAATGTATTCCCAACAGTTAAATTTCAAATAATACTGCCTTTTTTCCAGGATTGCATTTTATGATCCAGTGGATATAAATAATAAATTATCATTTTTGTACAGTTTTTTCAGCTACTGACCTAGGTGCCTTGTGTTTTTTTTTTATGATCAGTGTTTCAATGAGGCTTTGTAACTGAATTTCACCAAATATGGATGGAGAGGCTTTGTTGAACAAGAAGGAATGGCCACACAGCATGTGACGGAAAAGATCAGAGCCACATCTATGTTAGCAGAGCCTTGACCCAGTTCAAAGCTGGGCCACCTCCTTTTGTTTTCCTGGCACTCCATGCCTTAATGCACAGCCAGCAATAAGAGCAATGTTTCCAAAAATATAACCTTCTGACAGATATTGTTTATTTAGCCATAAAATGCAACGGCCCTCATCCATAAATACTACATTAAAAATAGCGGAAACTGCTCACTGTAACCTTTGTTGCCTTATTCTGTGTTATGTCATGTCTGGGATATAATATATTAGGCTTCTCTACCACTATCAGTCACTTTAGGGCTCCATGTCGCATTTGGAATTGCTCCCACTGCTATGGTGGTCTACAAAGGAAGCAGAAGGGGCTTGTTTCTTATCAAGTAGGCATGGAGGCAATACATGTAGTTCAGTATCATAAACACCAAGCTCCATAAAAATGGTAACGCATGATGGCACGGCATTTCAAATTTCGACTGCTTCAAACTGATGTCACATGCGCCACTGATGGCACATTTCTGTGTAATTTATTTAAGCAGATATTATGCTGCCATACAAGAACAAAAGGCAGATGACAGAGATGTGAAAAACACAATGCATCGAGGAGAGAGCCTGTACATTGTGCTTCAGTCCTGTTTAAAGCAAAATGTTTCTCATTTAGGCGAAAGCGTCTCTTGTAAGATGTAGGTAAGTGGCAATTTTGACCTTGTTTGAAGTCTGGAGTTGGTGGCACCCAGATGTCTTGATTTACCATCTCGTGGGGCAGGTCACAGCAGCATGTCAGATAATAAGGAGAGAGGTGACATCATTTGTTTCTGCTGTGGCATGTGTAAGAAGTGCCCTCTCACTACCTGTGCACTTGAGTCACACTCTCTGCCCGACAAAAATGTGCTGCATGAATTCACCCGGCTCTCTTGTTGTCCCAACAGCAGTGAATATATCGTTGGACTTCCCTATCACGACGGAACTGCTTTGCTCTAATGCACCAGTAATCCAAGTCGGTGTGAAAGGCCATGCATTGAACTGATCATAATTTGTAACTTAACACTTTTAGTTAGGCTACATGCCTGCTCCCAAAAGGCTTGTTGAATCAACCTTAGCAACATTCACTACTTTTCATAAATGGATTTGGTATACACACTAAGATTATTACATGCAGTTTATGTGTATGGAACCCAAAACTCGTTTCACCCAGGTACTCATCTAGCACATACAGTGAGGTCGCAGTTTTTGTATAAGAACAATAAGTATGTTATATCATTGGAATATTGTTTCTTATACAAGAATAATGGTTGCCTCATGATTGTCTCAGCTCAGGGTCACACATTAACTGGGGCAGATGCAAGCTTATTACATTCAACAACCACCAAGAGGCAGCTAGAGGATACAAAGGCTAATCAAAAAGGAATGTCCTGGCATGTCATGTCATTTCTTTTGCCAGTTGTCAGGTGCCCAAAAGAGGTTATAGGCATAGCAACAGTGTGCTCACTCGGTAGAAAAATAGAGCTTAGACCAAAAATTCACATCATTCACCTTGTTTCTGCATTTTATACAAATATACATGTATGTATATTTGTATGCGCACAATTCATAAGACATATGGCTGATGAAATGATGCAGGCAATCATATTGTAACTTAATAATTACTTGCAAAAATGAGTAAGGAACAAGTGCTGTTGGCTGTTTGTGATAATGTTGAAACGTCTAAGTATGCCATTTAGATAATTGGCTACATGATGTTTTTTTTTGGTAGACTAGTCTGTGTTATCATGAACTATAATGTGTGAAAACAGAAAAAGAAAAAGTAAATCATCAATTATAGGATGAGAAAAAAATGGCCCATCATCTGTGTAAGTGTACGAATACAACTGTGATGAAGAGTGGGAACATCAGAATTGTGACACTGTGACAGTGCTGGCTGATGCACCACACACAAAACAGAAGGAAGGGGGATTTTTTTCTCACTGAAAACAAATGATTTATTTTAAGCATCCACAAGCAGAGCCCATCCTGGACCAAGACACAAACAAACCCACAGCTCATCCCAGCTCCCGTGCTGTAGCCACATCCCTGATTTTAAACATTGCAATTAGGCAGGTGTGGATCATTGCTCACTTGCTGGCCTCATAGACATGTATACACTCTAAACACAGACACAGTATTAAACAAAATTCCCTGAAAGAGTATTACACTTGTTAACTTTGCAAAGTGGAAGCAGTGGATCTTCATTTAAACAGGCATACATTGACACAGGCATTAAACAAAAAAGTAAAATAAATGTTACCAACTATAGCTGTAACTATGAAAGTTTTGCTTGTTTGAACAGATTCCAAGGCAACACAACCTATAGTGAGCTTAAACATAATGGAATATTGTACTGATAGATCGCTAATAGCCTCTATGTCCACACTGGAAAGGTTAAACTGATATATTGGCTGGTCAGTGCTAAAATTTTAAGATGATAATAAGATATGCTATAAGCTAGATATGACAGCAGTAATGGGTTGATAATGCTTCTCCTCTGACTCATGCTGCATGTTGATGTAATGCTTCCCCTGGCACTAACTGTGCTGCTTTGATCATCTCTAATCAAACAGTTTGATTATATTAAGAGTCTTGTGGATTTATCTGAAGGTGGCTGAAAGGTGACTGAAAAACTTCTAAAAGATTACACATTTGAGTTTTCCTATGAAATACTATAACATTTGTAAACAATTATCAAGTAAATACATATATGTACATTCTATCATGGAACCACAATGGATTGTTCCACCACATCAGGGTCCAGGACAGACAGAGGAAACGACCAGGATATGAGGCTATGAAGGGGAGGTCAAGCGATCAGGATTGCAAAAGAGTAATCTGGCTGGTGTGCAAGCTCTGATGATCAATTGCAGACATGGAGGAACTGTTCCCCTTGATGCCTGGGAGGCTAACACCAGTGTTTTGAAACAGATGTGAGCCATTACTGGTAGGGAATGGAGAAAGATTTGTATGGGTAAGACGTGAGGGAATTCAGGGAAATTAGACTTGCTGGGCAGCAACATTCTGCATGAGCTGCAGAGGTCTATATGCAATTAGACCAGCAAGGAGGGGGTTGAAGTTGTCCGGGCTGGACCATAAATTTTGAGAAAGCTTCTTAGGCTGTTGTAAGGGAAGCATCTGCCGGCCTTACCAACACCATGAAAGTCACTCCAGAGCTGAGAATCACACTGAGGCTGTTGCCAGTCAGGAGACTAACACTGTAGTGTTTTCCAGGGTGAAGGACATAGTTGGAATGTGGGCAATGCAAGATCATTCAAGCTCAGCTAAGCTGAATCTCAGGTTAACTTTTAATGCACTCCCTCCTTTACAGCAAAAGCATGTCAACAGCTGGGCTTTTCTGTGCATGTGGACTTCTTGCTGGATACTACATTAAGTCCTAAGTAATTTTAACAAAAATGTCATCTCTCTTTTGTAAGGATAAGAACTTGATTGGCCTGGGTTAAATGTGCAAATTCCTTTTTTAAAAGACTCTTGACATCCATCAGGCATGTGTCTTGAACATGCTAATTCTTACAGTCAGGCTGTGATTTCCATCCCTACATTGCCAATGCTTGGCACAACTTCTGACAGTCAGAATTAGCATGCTGGCAGTAGAGAGGAAACACATTTTGTGGAATCATTGAATTGAGTTCTTGACAATGGGGGATTATTTCACAGATGCAAAACAGAGTATGTTGTCATGAGGTTATTAAAGTGAGCAGGTCATTTGAGCTGTGTTTTTTTCCCCAACAGTATTTCTATGCCTAGTTCTTACCTCAACAAAATCTCTCTCATATTTATGAGAAGAGTTTCTATCTGATTTATTTCTATCTAAGGGTAGGTAATAAGTAAGATGACAAACAAGCGAAATTAGCACAGAAGTCAAAAATGATTACATTAATGTGTGATTGGAAGTGAAATATTATAGTAGCTTAACATTAATCTTTAAATTGTGGGGACTTTTTTATTTTTATATTGCATACAGTCTTGTGTGGGTTTTCATTCAACATTTTACTATGCAGCCCTCTAAAATAGCAGTCTTTGGCTATGGGATTTCTTCCAGCCCACCGCAAATCTTTTAACTCTAAATCTTTTAATTATACTAGCCCACATCATACACATGCAAGAACACAGTATTCTTAGCTTGGATCAGCACCACCTTTAAAATTGTTAAGTGAAGGTGATTTCTGATCTTTAAACAATTCCCTGATCACCAGATCATAGATTATATTTACTCATGAACAAGTTCCATGAACAAATGTGACCTGAGTTCTGAAATTTTGGAGGAGCATCAATGTGAAGATCATACTTGGGAAAACAAATGTCTCCAACTATCTAGGCTACCTGCAACTGCTATTCAACTCAGGGACATGTGTGGTACTTTTTTAACGTGACAGGAATGTGCACATCATAGAGAATGGATAGTCAGTGTACAGTTTGATGTTCATAATTGCTAACCAATGAAAGTTCACTATGACAATACAAGGCATATTGTTGTTAAACCTATTTCTATATTTATATGCACTGCTTTAATGATGTCACATGAAGAAACCTACATGTTCTTATAGTTACATACACTAGTTGCATATGACATCAATACACACAACTTTACTGTTACACAAAGCAATTCAGAAGCAATTTAATTTTTGATGAATATAAATCAATAAATAATAAATAAATCACATTTTGTCACTACAATCACTGCTATGAAGACTCATTATGTGATATTAGTTTTTAAAATTATAAATTGCATTATCACAACTACAGGCAACTACAAATTTTGCCAATAAAATTGAAGTAAAAAAGTCATATTCAGCTTGCAAACTAGCTACTGATCACTTCAAACCCTGAATGTTTTACCTAACTTACTAAAAACTTGGTCAGATGCAACAAAACAGTTGGTTCTTCACAACTAACTTTAGCTAATAGAATTTGACATGGATGATTCATGTTGACATTTTATTTACCACTTGACTACTTGTACAGAACTTCATAGCTCAGTGTGTACAACCTCTTTCTCCTGAGTGCACACAGTGTATTTTCCCCTCCATCTGTTAACAGTTCTATGTGCATCAGTTCTGAAAACTAAGCTCTGAACAAAAGACCCAGCTAATTTGTTCATTAAAAATGAGTCATTAGTGAAATTCATTGTTTGGCCAGGCAAAAGTGAGTGAACAATATCTGCATGTTCATTGGCTGTTGCATGAAATGAGATGCATGAAGCTGAGTTTGTTGAATTGCTGTCAACTTTGTGTAGCTTGGTTGCTGCTGAGTTGCTCATTAGTTGCAAGGGGTGCTACCTGATGCAATCAAGAAATTGAATTTGAATGAAGGGAAACTGAGTTTAATTAAATGAAATTCAATGAAATTACAACTTCATTTCATTCATCTCAATAAATAATGATATCGGTGGCATACTGTTTCAAGAACGTTGTATAAAACATGATTGAAACATTTTATTTTTAAACACACACCCTTAAAACTGGATTTTTAAAATAAGTACTGTAGTATACTCTTACTAAAATTTTACAAATCATGAGGAATCTTTTCTTACCTATTAGTTGCTTCCTTACCTCCAAATGTTTTCATCTTTGTCCAGGAAATTTCCTGTACTGCAAGTGCTGTGCCATATGTGCAATTCCCCCAGGTTTGGCCAACTGGCAAATACATTTTCTCTCAGTTGTTACAAAAGTGATAACGTTGATATAATATTTTTCTTTCTGAATCATGTATCCTCTGTATTTCTAGACAGTGCATGATGTAAATGGCTGTCATTACATTGTTTAAAAATAGACATGATTCAAATTACTTTGCTCAGAAATATAACTCAGTGTTGGGTTTCTTTGAACACCACAAAGCCATTCTTTTTATGTCTAGTTCTTTTGTTGCTTGAACACTTTTTCAGATTAGACATTACAATCCAATTTTTACAACAGCATTTTATGAGTGATCATTGGTGTAATGGTCAGAGTTCAGAACACCATCTTGTGTATTTACAATGGAAGGGAAATGTCATTTTAAACACTTATTCTTAGTTATGTAAATTCAAGATTTATGATTCAAGATTCTTTATTGCCATGTGTAACAAGTACAATGGAATTCTTACTCCCCACTCACTCCCGCAATAACACTCTTAATATACATTTTGAACTTCTAAACATAAATTGTAACATAATTTCTAAATTCTAAAATGTGGTAAAGTGACCAAGTAATAACAGCATAATAAATATTAACAATAGGGTGGTAATGGCATAATAAATATTAACAAAAAAAGGTGGTAATGAAAAGGTATATGATAATGATAATGATGATAGAGTGACCAGTGCAGTACAGTGCAGTATAATGATACATGATAATGATAAGTGGCCAGAGCCGTACAGGACAGTGAGAGTGCCTGCATGCTGTGTAGCCGAGTTCCCAGTGTAATTATGAGTCCAGAATTGAGTGATTAACAGTTCAGTAGGTGCACTGCCTGTGGGTAGAAACTGTTCTTGAACTTACTTGCCCTGGCACGAATGCTGCGGTACCGGCGACCGGACCGCAGGGGGGAGAACAGTTGGTGACCAGGGTGATTGTGGTCCTGTGTGATGGAGCCAGCCTTGTTCCAACGCTTGGTCCGAAAGATCTCCTCAATGGATGGAAGTGCACACCCAATTTTCCACCGTCCTCACGACCCTCTGGATGGCTTTCCTGTCCTGTACAGTGGTATTACCATACCACACAGTGATGCCACCCGTCAGAACACTCTCTATGGTGCCACGGTAAAAGTTCACAAGCCATCGTGTGCTTATGTCACATTTCCTGAGGCACTGTAGGGGGTAGAGGTGTTGGTGTGCCTTCTTGAGCATGACCTCCATGTTGTGGGTCCACGCAGGAAACGGAAACAACTGACGATTTCTACCAGTGTCCTGTCGAGGCTGATGGGGGAGTGGGTCCTTCGGTGGTTCCTGAAGTCCATGATGAGCTCCTTAGTCTTGCTGACATTCAGTGCAAGGCTGTTGTCCTTGCACCACCGTGTCAGCTGGGCTACATCCTCTCTGTATTCCGTCTCGTCATCGTTGCTTGTAAAAAATGTAAAAAAGGAAACTAATTCAATACATATTAATAGGGACTGAGTTTCCTCTTTGTGCACTCCATCATAGCTTACTATGGGCTGTATTTTACAACTTGAAAGGATATTGTAATTGCCTTAAAACTTTGACCATAGTGCTAATTGCATTTTTAAGACATCAACTAGACAGCCAGCATAAGTACCAGCAATTCAATTTTTCGTTGACTGGCCAGGCTGATTTCGATTTAGTCCTCAAAATATTAAACTTATTGAAACAAAAGAAATCCTTTGGTCTTTGGTAATCTCTTGAAAAGAGCTCCACATTTGTATGCTACCATTAAACGGGGTCATGCATGGTGATTAGTGTGGGATGTTGACTGCACTGCGCTACAGTGAACATATCAAGCGGGAGGTCACTGAGCAAGGAATTGTAAGTATGTATTTTGTGTGCTGCTGGCTGGTTTGATTGAATAACACCATTCTTTGGTTGCTCTGAGCTCTGGTGATAGGACACATATACTACCTGATGTACATGTGGTGATGTACAGGTGCTAGGCTTCCAACTACACCACTTTGGGAGTTTCACCCAAAGAAATAATTAACACCCTTTTAATAAGATGTTTTGTCCTATACACAGGTCCCTCCAACTAAATGAAGCAACTAAGATGTGAATTAAAACAGCAGGTTTATTAGGGCAGGCAATAAAAGTTAAAAGGTATACAAATCACAAGCATAAAAAAGGAAGTAAAAAATCACAAAAAAACCCCCGACCATTTTCTTCTCGGCCAGTAGGGGCGCTACTGCGGTGCGTGCGGGTAAGAGCACTGCGGGGAGAGAGAGGGCATCTTACCGGAAGAGGAACAGGAAATACTGGTGATGGTGGCATACACACACTGCAAAAGGGGTGAAGTACAAGCGAGTGAGTACTTGTGATTTGGAGTCTACACACATTCGTGTACACACACACAGCAAGTAGTGAGGAAAGATCCACCTTCTGAAGCACGCTATCGCCCCCTCCTACCCCAGCAAGGAGTCCCAAACCCACAGCACAGTAAAAAAAAAGGGAGAGCAACAATAAAACAATAGATGCTTCAAGCCCCAACCCGATACACAGTTGGTTTGTCAACTGGGAAGTATAGACAATACCATAGTAAACACGTCCGTTATCAAAGTACGGTACAATAAAATGGCACAACAAAATTTGTCGATGCTAGTGGGAGGTCACTTCACCAATGAAAGTGCTAGCTACCGGCAAAGCTATGTGGACATGACACTACTACAGCAAGTCCATATTCTCTTCGTGGTCAGTGTTAAAGGAATAGGTGTGGTTATGTAGTCATAAACAGGTAAAACAACAGCCGGTACTATCCTCAGAGCTCGGATTGACAGAAGTTTCAAGCTCCACCAAAAACCTTTACACGACAGGAACTCAGAATGCTCAGAGGAGAACCAGAACCACAGTACATAAGGTGTTTTTTTTCTTTACCTGGCTACTGCCGCCTATTTATAGGTAACCGTGATAATCACGTTTCTTGTCAGCCAACCGGTTAGCGGACTGACTGGAGATCCACAAACCAGGTGTCCAACCGGCTAGCTCCCTCACATACAGTAAAAACCACAATACATTTTGTAACTAATTAAACTTGCAGGTTTTCCTTTTTTATTTTTCAGTGATCATGTTATATGAATCTCTTCTAAGCTTTGCAGACAACCCTTGTTGTCAGGAAGGCCTGAGAAGTGAGTTTCTGGTAGAGTGAGGCAGATAATGTCAACAAGTTTTTCCTGTTGCTGTTTTATGTCATGCTTTATTGAGCTTTGGTATTGTGCTGTGTAGACTGTCATTCTTTAAGGCAAGAGACGAAGGACCTATTTGCAGTGTGGTTTGAGTGGGCATGATCCATGAACTTCTGCAGTCATCCATCTGGTCTGACACATAATCAATGAAGAGGCTAAACACTAGCCAAGGGGAAATCTGTGAGTGTGTGTGTATGTACAGAGTAAATGTGCAGTATTGGTAGCCAGTGAGCAGGAAACAGGGAGAACAATAACTTATCTCGCTGTTATTCTTATAACTGTACCCACTCCCACACTACACTCACATTAAATACATCATCTCAGCAAGCACAACCCAAACTGACACTGATACAAAACCTGTCCTTTATTATGTTTTCCTCTCTCCATCCCTCTACATTACATTATAATCATTTAGCAGCAACTCTCTTCCACAGTGAGTAATAAAGTGCATCTAATAAAGGGGCATGAAAAGTTTCACAAACAGGAATGAGGGGGAGGATCTCATGGGGTATAAAGAGGGGTCATGATTTCTAGGCTATTGTTATTCAATCTGCCTTGCAATACCCAGTGCCTACCCTGTGATCTATACTACTTTTGCTGTGGAATTAAACCTTGTTTTGCCAGAACTACCTTTTCGTCTTGCAAGTTGGATTTATTACACAAGTGTCTGCCCATAACAACATATAAGTGCAATGCAATATACACAACTGATGGACTATACCATTTCAAATACAATTCTACCACATACCATGGAGTACCCTCCCACATAAATAATTACACTTAATGCTGAAGTACACCTCCATGTATATATTTAGACATAAGCAGAACAAAAGATCACTCTTGGGTAGCGCTAATTGCTGCTAATTATTTTTTTTTTTCTAGTACATCATGAGTGAAAACTATTTACATTCTGAATGATGGGTGGGTACCAGCATCTCGGATCTCTGTCAGGCGAACACAAGCATGGAGGCAGCTGTGGCTTCTCATGAAGGACATTATATTTAGCTGTGAAGTGAGCAAGATGCAGGCAATTTCCACTCAATACAATGTGTCATATAACTTCACTTCACATTAGCTGTAATTCAGCAAAGGGAATGTAGTTTGTTCTCAAGATTCACCATCCACAGAATGCCATCAGTGGCCGTTTAGCTTTGTTGTGTCATGCCCAATCCAGCAATGACACAAGAAGAACAAAACCCTTTTTGCACTTGTCAATTCTCTTCATAGTTGTAGTCTTGCTCTGCCAATGGAGTAGTGCAGTGACCATTGATTTATGCTCTTAATATTGGAAGTGAAAGCAGCTCAGTATAATCCCTGTCCTTTCAATTTGTACAGGCAAAGAGAGTTTATTGACATTCCAACACCACCGTCTCCCAGATGAGGAGAACATCTCACACTGGCAGATATTATGCAAAAATGTGCCTCGCACAGCCAGATGTTACGCAAAGCAATTGAAGACTGATGCCAATCAGACTGGACTTAAGCACTGTAGGAAGTTTGTGCAGTGCATTGATGTAGCACTGATGATACTGTAATTATACACAGGCCTGAATCAGGGGCAAAGATGATTGTGTCAGCAAAGATTAGACATGAAATGGTTTTGGCGAAAAAAAAAAAATGTTGAATGCTAGGATAAACAGTGATGCTGTGATTGCTGCAGGAAGACTGGAAAGGGAGACAGTGTCTTTTCCCATGGAATTCTTCTTTGCTCTGTAGGAGCTGTGGGGTTGATGGATCTGAAAACAAAGCTATTGTTGTACACATGTGCATTTAGGTGGTTTGTTAGATTGATGTGGACTGCATTGTAACTGTCAATTTATATTATTTCCTTGTTCATTGTATGTACAGTATATATGCATGTATGTGTGTATGTATGTATGTATGTATTTTTACATAACTAGCCCTTGATACAGGATGACGATGATACCCTTTTCTTTTGCAAAAAGTATACAAGGAAATAAATCATTCAACCGAGAACTGAGGGATGACAGGGAGTAGGGCTCTTTCATAACTGCAGTTAGCTCAAAATGCTGCAAGTATACTCTTAACAAGAGAGCTCATCACACCCTTATCTATTTTACAAAATCACTGGCTTTAAACACTTTAAATTTGTATAGTGCAGATACTCTTTGAATTCTCTTTATAAATGCAGATTTGTGCTGTGTAGATGTTCTTTGACTTCTCAGTCTCTCAGTCTCACTCTTCTCAGACTTGAATGTACAGATGTTCTTCTGGCTATATCTCATTTCATGTTTCCTTTTCTCCATGCCTAAATGATTTATTTCAGTATAAATATATGTTTAATATATGCAAATTTATGAGTATGAGTATGAGTTTTATATGTTTAATATATGCAAATTTTACACCATCACTGTATAATGAATGCAATGTGCAGAGTATCACTAATTGAGGTAGACTTTATCTTTACAGTAATAGAAAAAAGAGTAAAGACTAATTTTCTTTTTAAATGTGGCCCAGTGTTCAATGTGTGCATGAGCCAGACAGTGACGTAACCCCCATGAGTAAAAATACAGAGTTTGAGTAGTCCCCATATGAGGGACGTTGGTCTTTGGTTTTAGTGCAGCTCAGTGAGCTAATCTTTCCGACTGCTGGGAATCATGTCACATGGCAGCAAAGTCTGTGGCTTTGATTCTCATTCAAAACACTTTGACTGCATCAGAGTGAGCTTTGGTTTTTTTGTCTTTTTCACGTATTCATAACATATATTGTGAACATTTATTTCCTTATGTTTTTTGCATTGTATTTTTCCTTTGCACATATACTGCAATACTGTTTATTATGTTGTTTCTAAATAAAATCTGTTTGAATCATTGTATATTCATTGTACTTTATTTTAATGTGTTAGTATCTTTGTTGTGATTTTCCCCTTTTTCACCCTTTTGGAATTGTGTACCGGGAAGCTCACCTCTCTGATACAATTGTATACAGCCAATGGCTGTTTTTAATGAGTCCCACAGTGTACCACAGTGGAGTGGAGCACAGCAGTACCTCTGCTGATGTCACCTGTGTGATTCACAGGTTCCTCATCAGCTACTAGAGGGTGCCAAAGCAGTGAGGGGAGGGACCCCTGGTTGATGAAACCATACCCTGGCGAAATTAAGCCTATTGTGTTCCACCACTACAGACAGCAGATGATTGTCGACGAATTGCACAGCTCAGAGTCAACTCTGGGTCTTTCCTGTAGGGCTCAGCCTACACTCAGAACAAACGCCTCAGGTGACTGAGCCACCTGGGAGCCCATGCATGTTGTATTCTTGATGTAATTGGGACTACTAAAAATAGTAATTCATCATAATATGTTAAATATGATAATAATCTATAATTAGCAATAGTTATAATATGTTAGCATATCAATCCCTATAGATTTATGGAAAAATATGTGAAGAGAAGACAGCAAAATGGAGCCAGTATATGCATTTCTCATTAAATAAGCTCAGTGAAGGACTATTATGTGTTTATGTTTTTCTTACTTTGAAATGATCTCAAGTCTCACCGTTGCACTCAGTTGAATGACCGTGGCCATTTTAACCAAGATTGTTTTCATTTTTGCCACATGCTGTAGATGTTCATAATTACTGCTTCAGCACAAGGTTGTCTCTGTGTCTCTCTGCGTAATGAGCTGCATGTATTCCTAAGATTTATGGCAGGATTGCAGGCATTCACCAGCTGCATGTGCTGCTATGCATTTCTGCAAACATGCTGGGGCGCTGGCCTCTGAGGACCAGTGCAGCCATGATTGACGAGAGCAGGAGGAGGAAGACAAGGCGGCCTGAATGGAATTTTGGGAAAGAGTCACCTGGAGGCATGCAGGTGCGTCGCGCTGAATGTGTGAAATGCTGGAGGGCCCCCAGAGAGCTGCTGCTAAGGGGTAGTAACAGACACAGCACTGTCTGACACCTCTCATCTATCATCCCAGCTAAATCCTGTCTGCGAAGGGAACGGGGTGGTTTGGATGGGGGGCAGTCACCTGACTCTTCACATAGCTGTTTGTATCCCTGTGGCTGTCAGGCATGTGCTGTTTGTTGGATAATATCATCTTCTAATTAATGTGAAACTACTACATGTCTATAAGAGCAATACGTGTCATTGTCACACAACAGGGTCTAACCACACTATTGAAATGTGATGAGCTCAGGATGAATCGGCAAGCCCTGATCTTGTAATGACTGCTTTGTGAGAAGCTATGTGTAATATGCTACCATGCACAATTTGTGAGTAATGAGTCAGTGAAGCCATAAAGGTTGTCATTTGAACAGATAGCATACTGTGGATGATGTATTTACTCAAAACCAGCCAAAAAATGGCTATACCTTTTCAGCTGATCTGGAGTGGGAAAGCTGATCAGTGAAAGGATAATAATTAAACAGAAAATAAACCAAAAGCATACCCTTATAATTATTCAAATGGCATTTATGATTTATAGCGGTTGCACTGTTATTGTCTTAGAGGTGCAGCTGTTCTGTGGGGTCAGTTCTTATTTCTCATTCTTTCAAGTGTGAAGTGAATTGAAGCTCCAACAGGCTGTGATTTGTCCTCTCATATAAGGTGAGATGACTTCTCTTCAAACTGGGGATATATTGTCATAGCCCTGGGATTAAGACAGCGCAATCACACACAAGGGTCTTGATGCCTTCCTCTGTTAAAGATTTGTGTACAGAGACGCTTTGAACCTTCTCTCACAAAGCCCTTTTCTTAATCACTCGACCTGCTTTTGCCACTTGCTTTTAGAGAAACTGGAAAGCTGAATTTCAAGGTGGAGAGTCTTCAGTGAACGATTTCCATTTGCTCTGAGTGGTGCCTCACTGCTTTCTTCGTTACTTGCCTTTGAAGAAATTGCCCTCTTCTTTCTTTTCATTTCACAATAACACAGAGTCAGCCTCCTTCTCACCACCAGTTTTGGTTCCTCAAAACTAAAATGAGCACTTACTCTATAAATTCCACTGGGAAACTCTCATTCTTCACTGGAACAAAAGGTTCTCCATCAGCTAGGCAGACAGTCAGTTGGCTGAGTGAATTGATGCCAGGAGTGATTTTGCTGTGAAGGCTGCACAAATGATTAACAGTGCTGTAGAGCATGTTGTGGTGGAAGGTGGAGAGGTGCACAGATAAAGTCAGCACAGCTCCCCTGATCATTTACCCAGCATGCAAAGCACGGCAGGGAAATGTGAGCCCCACCTGCGCAGAGGTGCTACATCAGTGTTGAATGCAGACAGAGAGAGCAGTCCTTGGGGCTTGAACACAGCAGATGGAGGGAGGTACAAGGAGAGAGAGAGGCACTGGAGCAGGGTGGTCCATATAATGGGGTTTGGAGAAAGTGAGGTGCTTCAACATACAGAGGTATGACCTCATTATTCCAGTTCCCACCAAGTTCCCTCGTTAGTGAGTCTCTGACATAAAAGATTTCTCCTTTGTTTATATGTAATGACACAGAACAGGGGGGAAAATCAGATACAAATTTAAAGCCATACAATATAAATTCTCTGTAGAACTAGTAGGAGCCAGGTGCTAAAAAAGCATCTTGTTTCAACAAATATGTAGAGTCAAAATGCAAATTTTCCTAAACACATTCATGTCTCAGGAGAGCCACACAATTGGTTATCAAAGGTTATCAAAACCTCTTAGGGCAACCATGATGCTTTTACAGTTTCATAAGCTCTTTCTTCAAAGTAGTGGCATAGTATGTTCCAAATAATTAATCAACTGAAATTTTTGCACCCCAAATTTGCCCAAATTAAGGTTTTTTCTTTGCTAAATGCCTCTCGGATTTGAAGCTAAATTGAACCATTTTGATGGCAGTGAATCCTCTGTAGGATGTATGGGACTTCATTTTCAGGTAAAAGGATTATTGAGAGACTATGGGGAGCATTTATGTATGAGTGGACTTATGAGAGGACTACTAGTATAATTCTGAATCAGCACATTGGCATGGTTTACACAGTTAAATAGTTCATGGCATGCCATGACAGGAAAGCAAATAAAGGCTGAGATTGTTAGGTTGTTCAAGAAGAAAACTAAACCTGGAGGCACGCAAGCCTCATATCCATACAACAGTGTACAACTGCTTCATTCACAAGATCATGTATGCATTTTGAAGAATAAGATTTGCTGCACCTGGAAATGTGCGCTTGATTAGCAGATTCATGTCATTGGAGACGTAATATGACAACCGCCCCCGATGAAGTTAGAATCAAAGGCTTCTGGAAGCTGGTGGAGGGCAATTTAGTCTTTTATTTAAATATCCATCTCTCCAGACCAAAACAGACATCTGAGATATTATCATCAGCTTTGAGCACAAATCAGTGCTGCATAGCTGAACAGCACTATTTACAGATTTTCCATGTTTTATTACATTTACATTTACATTTGTTCATTTGGCAGAAACTTTTATCCAAAGCGACTTATAAGTGAGGCAGAGTACACACAATGGTACAACACAATGATTTATGGTTTTGAAAACACATTTATTGTCATGTCTACACTCTCTCATTGGTGAAGTAATTGCCAATAGCCTTCTAGGCTCTGAGATGTAACATTGATGGGCTGAATGTATTATCACTGCTATTGCAAAAGAATAAGCTTTGCTCTGGTATATCTTCCTCTCTCTCAGTTTTTCCAAGTTATATTTGGATATCGATATAGAATTAGGGAAAAGAGGGAAATTACTTCATTTTTTAGTGGAGAGCTAGTTAAGCATTTATTATTGCATTCATTATTGCAATTACACATGTATTGAAATCCTGTCAGAACTGTAGATGAGAATGTAGAATGTATGAGTCATTCAGTTGTTACGCAAAATTATTTTGGATATGTATATTTAACATGACTTGCTTTTTTTCCCAGTGCATGGAATGGCATTCTTTGTTACTTATATATAATAACTAAATACTAATGGTATGATTGTGAAAACTCTTTTAGGTGCTCTTTAAATATACTGAGCTGTGAATCTCATGTGACAAGTTCAATTCTCACCAATTACCTGGAAATTTAACACTTTTTCAATTGGCCAAAGATCAAAGCTTTATCATGTGGCAATAGATTGACAAAGTCCCCAAGGCTTTTTTTTCAAGTGCTTCAAAAGAAACTGAATGTCAACCTTGGTGGAAAAGAAAAAAAAGAAGAATGAAATAGAAGAATGAAGAACGGTATGGAAGCAGATGTGCAGAAGTAAATTATCTTGTGAGACAAACTTAAACTGAAATGTAGAGGGTTAAACCATTCTGCCATTCTGATAGTGCCTATCTTACCACTATGTACTAAAATGGTAAAAATTATCATTGCTCAACCTACAAAAAATGCCAAGACTGTAGGAAATATCAGTTGCTCCATGCTCTGTGTAGACCAAAAAGTTGTAAGAATGTTTTTTTTTTTTTTATTCAGTCAGTAGTCACAGTAGTAAGTAGTGGAAGAGAAAATGCTGCAGATGAAAAGGAAGAAAGAAGCTTATAGGGTCTGATAGATATACACTTCTCTTTGAAGCTAGCTGTGGTCTGTGGACACCTTCAAGAGTGAAGAGTGTTAATGGGTCAGCTATGCTACTATCTGGGTCCCTGAGGCTGTGAATATAGTAGAGCTTCTATCAAACTGTCCTTCGTCTCTCCAGAGGATTTCATCATTCATCATTCATGGGAATGAATGTACACTGATATTCTAACTATCCCATCTGAATAAAATAGTAGTAATTCCCATTGCATAGGTGTGAACCTGCAATCGCGCTGTTAAAATGTGTGATCCCCTAGGTACATCCCCGGATTTAAATACCAGAAGAATTTTTGATTATAATCTATATTAAATAAACAATGCACAAATGTACCAGTGGCATGCTGGTGTAACCGGCTCAATTTGTACTCTGCGATGTATTTTCCTCCTTAAAGACGGAGACCCACGACGATGTAGCTGCATCCACATTTATTGCCAGTCTGCATAAGAGTGCATATAACAGAACATAAGAGGATCCACGATGTGGAATTGAACGTTTCCACCTCGATCATTAGAGCGTACAGTAAAAGGGGAGAAATATGGATGCGCAAGGGACTTAACCCTTTGTTAGCCACACCCCTTTTCAAGTGACCTCCCATGAATCACTACAATCCCAAAATGCCTCAACACAGGAAGAACACCGAAACAATTAAACAAAATAAAAGCAGATAGGCGACCACAAAGAAATGAATAACTAAAAAAAAAAAAAGCTAATCCCAGCAACATGGATATGAAATACTAGTGAAATAATAATGTCAACATTAATCCTGCTACACTCACCCCCACTGATTTCACTAGATTTCATAACATATCAATATTCATTACAAAGGAAGTTACCAGATAAGGAATGAAATGGCAGATAGGCTTTCCGGATGCAGATTTCACACAAGAGAAGAGTAACAACAGAACATTACAGTAGTTTTTGTAGTCCCAAAATAAAAAAAAAACAGCAAAAGGGACATACCTCATTGCAAATATAAAGTAACCAGGTACATTCCATAAACTCAAGACTCAGAAAGTCGACCAGCTTGAGAGCTATCCAATAAAGGACTAAGAAGGTTGAGGGGTAGCTAATCCCTCAGCCAACTAGAGAAAAACATGCCATATACACATTATACACAAGGACTGTACTCAAAGTTACTACATTTTGTCTATTTCAACAGGCCAGGCAATATATATTCACCCTAACACATTAGTCCTCTTAGGGGACTCACATGGAAAAAGAAAAAAAAAAAACAAAAGGAAACTTCAACCCATCAGAACATTCTAGGACCTTTGAAAAGTTTCCCCACCAACTGCGAAGACATGACTTGAATGAGCCTGTCGACTGGCTTGATAAGTCTACCCCGCCTAGTGCGAACACCAACTGGACTTGTGCTAGGCAAGCTAGGTAAGGAGATCAAGCTACCCACAGAGGGCTTAACCGCTGGTGAGTGATCGCTATGCTCAACACTGCCTTGAGATAGAGGGCCACAATCCTGGTTCTCTCCAACAAAGTCTGAATCCCCATGCTCCTCCTCATCCACAGTGGCAAGGGTCCGCTCACCTCCACAGCCAGCATCTTCCCTCACTTCATCTTGGTCTGGCTTCTTTGCACCCACTTCACAAGGAGGCCTCCCAACAGGTAATTCTCCCACACTCATATCAGAGTGGTCCAAATATTCATTCCCCGTGGGAAGAGTTAGACTTCCTCTACCGACTTCAGCACACACTTTACCTTGGGTCAGCTCCCCAGCACCATCTTCCCAGGGTACAGGCTTACCATCTGGTATGTCCTCTCCACTGACCACAGAGCAATCCAAATGCTCATCCTCACACATTGATGGCCCTGCTGGTTCCCCCGGAAGGCCAGCAACCCATCGGGCCGTCCTATCATCAGTCTCTTCTTCCAGACTGGGAGTCACCGGCGTATCCCCACTCATGCTTTCTTCTGAGAGCGTTATATGCCCCTCTGTTTCCTCTGGGTCAGGTAGCGGCAGAAAATTGACTGGCATTAACAGATTCCTGTGCACTGTCTTAACAGCGCCTGTGGGACTCTTGATCTGGTAAGTATTCAGTGTAGAGTTCTTAGTCACTACAACATACACTGTGCTTTCCCAGCGATCTGCTAATTTCCTTTTTCCCCGCTCCCCTTTGTTAGCAAGTAAAACTCTGTCACCCACGTTAACAGAATGACCCTTGACTTTTCTATTATAAACATCAGCCTGTTTGAGTTTCTGCTTGTCCGCATGAGCCTGCGCTAAAGTCATTGCCTCCCTCAGATCTCTCCCCATAGACTGAACGTACTTGTCCATATCAACAGTCTCCCCATCTAAGAGAACACTTTCAAACATTAGATCAACAGGCAACTGAGGTGTGCGGCCATACATTAAGAAGAAGGGGGCAAAACCAGTCGTTTCATGGACGGTGCAGTTGTAAATGAACGTCAGAGTGTTCAACATCTGAGGCCATTTGACTTTTGATCTGTGGGGCAAAGCACGGATCATGTTACCTAGGGTCCGGTTCATTCGCTCGACTTGACCATTTCCCATAGGATGATATGGTGTGGTTCTCGATTTGTCAACCCCTGCCAACTGGAGTAATTCAGCGATCAATGCGCTTTCAAAACATCCACCCAAATCTGAATGAATGCATCCAGCAAAGCCATAAACACAAAAGAAATTGTTCCATAGAACACGGGCCACTGTTTTTGCAGACTGATTTGGGCAAGGGTATGCACATGCTAGCTTTGTAAAGTGATCTGTGACAACTAGCACATCAATAGATTTCCCGTTCGAATCTTCGGCTGACCAGAAATCTAAACAGACCAGTTCCAAAGGAGCAGTGGTGACAATGGAAACGAGAGGGGCCCTGGCTTCAGGTTCAGGTGCTTTGCTGACTATACACCTCTTGCAGTTGTGAACGTATTCCTTCACATCCCTTTCCAGGGTGTTCCAATAGAATCTCTGCCTGGCCAGCCATAATGTGCGCTGCTGTCCCTGATGCCCAGCTTCGTCATGCACTCCTTTTAGCGCAGCGCTCCTCAGTGCTTCCGGAACAACATATTGAAAAAACTTTTGTTTAGTTATTGGATGTCTAGACACCCGATACACTATGCCTAAACGTGTGGTGAGCTTTCCCCACTGCCTCAGCGTTCGCAGCGTTTCCCGGGTTTCATGGGCTCTCTCTCTCCTAGATGGGCGACGACCCCTATCCACAAAGAACTTCACTCTACTAACAGTGGGATCTTGGTTCTGTTTTTCGTATAACTCATCATGGGTAAACACAGGAAGAGGGTTCTGCCCTGTCATCGCAAAAGACTTCAGCTGCTGCACATGAGAGATGGCCCTCAACTTTACTCCATCATCCCAGCAGCGATGGGCATGCAGCACAGCAGACACTTCTTCCCTGGACACTCTCCCACACACTCGCTCCTCCATCATATGAATGGCATTGACCGGGAGTGCACCTCGCACAGAGACATCCCCCATCTCCCTCGCCTCGGACAGCTCAGTGGACAGGCGGAACATGTCTTGAACAGAATTCACCTGCAGATTCTCCGCCTCCTCCAGCAGGGCCGCATAAGGGCTTCTCGTCAGCCAGTGCAGAATCCTAGACTTCACAAAAGGCTCTCTACTGAGCGCATCCGCAACTACATTCTTGGGCCCAGGAATGTACTGAATGTCAAAATCAAAGGGCGCTAACTTTGCCACCCAGCGTTGCTCACATGCATCAAGCTTTGGCTTAGTCAGAATATACTTCAGTGGGTTATTATCTGTCCACACCGTAAATCTATGGCCCCGTAACCAGTGGCTGAATTTGTCGCAAATGGCCCACTTCATTGCAAAAAATTCAAGTCTGTGAGCAGGATACTTGGACTGAGCATGATTGAGCGATTTACTGGCAAAAGCTATGGGTCTTGCCTTGTCGTCACTTGGGTGCACTTGAGATAAAACAGCGCCAAGACCGCTAGTGGATGCATCAACAGAGAGAAGAAACGGCATGCTAAAATCAGGATGGGCTAGGAGAACTTTGCTGGCCAAAGCAGCTTTCAGGCCCTCAAACGCCAGCTTGCATTCAGGGGACCAATCATCAGGACCAAGCTTGCGAGTGGGAACCAACCTTTTTCTGTTTTTGGACCTCCTGGGCTTTTTTTGACCAGAAGTGAGTGCGAACAGTGGCTTGGCAAGTACAGAACAGTTTTCAATGAAATGCTGGTAGTACACCACCATACCAAGGAAAGAACGGATCTTACTAGCAGAAGGAGTTACACCGTCAGGCTCCATCAAATCTCTCTCAGACACCTTCACAATAGCCTCTACTTTGTCTGAATCACTTGAGACACCATCTTGAGAAATGCTGTGGCCCAGAAACTTCACAGACCTCCTTAGAAAATGACACTTCGCAGGGGACAACTTTAAATTGTGCTCCTCCAGTCGCTGAAACACCATTTCAAGCCGCTGCAGACTCTCCTCTTCAGATTTAGCAAAGACTAAGACATCATCCAAATAACAGAGAAGACTGAGGAAGTTCTGATCGCCAAAGATGGTAAGCATCATTCTCATAAATGTGGCTGGACTATTACACAGGCCCTGAGGGAGACGGTTGTATTCATGTAACCCCAGAGGTGATGAAAATGCTGTGTATTTCCTGTCCTCTTCGTGTAATGGAATGTTGTAATATCCAGACGTTAGGTCCATGGTACTGAAGAACTGGTTTCCACCTAAAGCAGCAAGGTAACCTAAATGGGCGCTCATCTGTTAACCTAATGCGATGGCAGAACTCACGTGCTTCACCACAGTCCAGATGGTGTCTAGAGAAAACACACTCATATTTCTCAACAAGATTCACTAGTTGATCCTTCCAGTAAGAGGACACTTGACAATCTTCAACAGAAATGTCCCCTAGCCCTAGACTGTGAAGCTTGTTAACTGTGTTTCCAGCACTTCCGCCAACACTGCCCTTAGCTGTCAGACTCCCATGAGAAGTAGTACCCCTTGCCCTCCCCACATTCTGGTAAATATTCTGGTTCATATTGGTGTCATCATCAAAGTCCTCCAATGCTATGCATGGGTACACGTCTGCTACCTTGGCATTCCTGCATAGAGTAATTTTAGCAGAGGTAGGGTTGATGATCTTGATTGGAAGCCATCCATCTCCCCACAGAGGAGTTACAACCCGCCCCACTAGTATGTTTCTGCTCACGCAACGGGATGTGCTTGGTTCCACTAGAACTGTGCTGCCAGTAGAAATGTTACATTTAGGAGGCAAGCGGCCCCACACAAGGTGCTCAGTCATGGGTAGGAGCATTATGAAACTCTTCAGCTTCAACGTGCCCACCTTATCTGGGATGGAATTTCCTCTCCATCTCTCAAGGTTGGACAAGAGACGAACAAATTGGCTTCTGTCTTCCTGGCATGCCACATCAGGTTGCCCCACCACTCGCCAATAGGCATCACTAGACTTGAAATGCTTGATGAGGGGTTTCAACACATTAGTTCCTATAATCAGCTGATCGTCCTGTCCCTCCACAATTAACACAGGAACCTCAAACTTCCATCCATACAGTTCAAGCTTCAGATCACACTGACCCAGGGGACTTGTTTGTTTACCTCCACAACCCACCAGAATAACATCAGCGGGGACCAGGAATTCACCTGCCACCACACCCGCTTTCCTCAGACGAGGAATGACATCCGCACTCAGGGTCGTAGCCATAGATCCTGTATCCAGCATGCCTTTTAACTCGACTTTGTCCTGCACTAGTACGGTTGAATAAAAGAGGCTATCACTTTGCGCAATTCGCATTGTATTCTGAATGACAACTTTGCTGCTCTTGGGTAGAGTTTCACATAAATACGAATACACAGACTCAATATCATCACTTTCAACGGAGGAAAAACTAAGATGCCTCTCATTGCCCTCCTCCAAATGGAGGTTTTCTAGTTTCCCTGAGGTTTAATCTGCGCATTCAACCCTGTAGAACAGGCTAGAGGTTGTGTGTCTATTTGACACTGCATGCGCGTGTGGCCAGGAGCATAACATTGGAAGCATAGCTTGTGTAGTTTGCAGTGTACGACAGTGCTATGGTCCATGCTCTGACAAACTTTGCAACCCAGAGAATGTTTCTCATTTTGCTTTCTATAGCCCCTGCGTGCAGACTGAGTATTGCACACCAGTGCTTTCTCTAGCATACCCAGTATCCTGTCTAATGTGTTCCCTTCAGATGACACATGTTCTGGTTCACAGCCCCCCACAGGGGACTTGACTGAGGAACTGGCAGAAGCATTATCCTCCACACTGGGTCCAACAGCAGCAGCCATGTTCTGAACAAACTGACCTCCACCCATTTTCCGTTCCCTCAAAAACTCATCCAAGCGCTCCTGCACTTCACTGGCAGTCCACTCACGCTGGGGTTTGCTCATGAACAGCAGGGAGAGCTCTTTGTTGGGGCAGTTCCGAATGAACATGACAGCTAGCTCCATGCTCTGATTGGACATTGTCCTACCCTCACTTTTAAGACACTGCTCAGCCACCTCAGCGGCTTTGTTTAGCCGTATCCAGTAATCCAGGGGGCTCTCATTTGCACGCGGCTTTGTAGCATAAAAGTCAGCCAATGGCATCCCAGAAGAGACAGAATCACCAAAGTGTTGTCTCAAGATGCGAAAAACAGCATCCACATCCCCTCTATCAGAAACACCACAGTTATTGCGTAGCCAGACCTTAGCTATGTCTCTGGCGCGACCTATAAGTTTATTAATCACCTCCCCGACAAGCTCATGTCCTACGCACCCTTTCTTGGTAAGATACACCCTCATTAACTCCTCCCATTCAAAAATGGAGCATTTGTCTGAGCTATCACCACGGAAATAGGGTGGATCTCTCACTTCTGATTTCAACACCAGATTTAACTTAGATGCATCAATGGTAGTGACACCGCATTGAGTAGAATGAGGGTGCTGCATCAAAGAAGCATCACGAATTAAGTTTTCTCTGATAGAATTGCTGATATCTTCACTAATCTGCTTGATCTGATCCCTCGTCAATGTTACAGGGGAATCTGGTACATCAATATCAAGGGGCGGCATGTCATGTGTGTATGGGGTTGAAAACCTAGCCCTCACTGGAGTAACACCAGGGCTGCATGGTGAGTCACATGCCAAAAAACCTCTACCCCTCCCCATAGAGATATAGCCCACCCCACTAGGCTCCATTGTAGCTGACAATAAACTTTAAAAATACTACAATTCACAGTAATAATTAAAACACACTAAGTATATGGCAAAAAAACGTAATATACAACAATTGCAACGTTGAATAAAACACACAAGTCATCAAAATTCAATCAAACACTGTAAAAGATACACTCCCGGCTTCGTTGTAACACACGATGCACGCGTAGCTCCGATGCAGAATGACGTCCACAGACCGGCAGCAGCTTCGGAGTTCGGCTTCAGCTGAACAGTCGACAGGTCACGGCACCAGTGTAACCGGCTCAATTTGTACTCTGCGATGTATTTTCCTCCTTAAAGACGGAGACCCACGACGACGTAGCTGCATCCACATTTATTGCCAGTCTGCATAAGAGTGCATATAACAGAACATAAGAGGATCCACGATGTGGAATTGAACGTTTCCACCTCGATCATTAGAGCGTACAGTAAAAGGGGAGAAATATGGATGCGCAAGGGACTTAACCCTTTGTTAGCCACACCCCTTTTCAAGTGACCTCCCATGAATCACTACAATCCCAAAATGCCTCAACACAGGAAGAACACCGAAACAATTAAACAAAATAAAAGCAGATAGGCGACCACAAAGAAATGAATAACTAAAAAAAAAAATAGCTAATCCCAGCAACATGGATATGAAATACTAGTGAAATAATAATGTCAACATTAATCCTGCTACACTGGCATTAAACAAGTGTGTAAACAATTTTAATTACTGTTGTTAACTAATTTGGAATTCTGGTATTCCAAATATAATATTTAATGCTTCACATTCAATGACTCATGAAAAAAAGTAACGATTACATCATATTTTTACACAATTTTTAACCTCAACGGTTTACTGCATCATTAAAATATAAAAGAAAATATTGTTTTCATTTTGACTCAAACCTTCTTGTGTGAATTTTACAGTAAACATATTCAATATCAACAATCTTTACAATAATGTGAAGAATATGCATTCATCAACATCATGTGTTTTATATAAATAAAGTAGATGAATACATGAACCATTGTATGAGTTTACAGTTTTTATATGTATTGCAGTCTTTCCCCTCAGTTGTGAGTAAGTCATTGTCAGAAGCGGCATCTGTGATGTACATTGAACAGTGGCTTTGTTTAGATACTGATATGTACCTGTTGACAGGGACCATGGCAAGCCCCAGTTAACTGCAAAAAAGGTAAGCATATTGTGGTAGTGTACATATGGTAACTATAGTGAACTATCAACAATGCTATTTCAACAGCATGGTATACAGCACAAGTTAATAGCCACTTCTCATAAAAGTTGTTAGCAGAAAGACAGCAAGCCAGAAATAAAAGGACCTCAAAGGTCCACAAAACATGCAACCAAAGAACCAGGTGCAGCTTTGTAAGCAAACAAACATTTGTGGGAGATAGAGAGCACTCACCTAGTTCAAATAAAGCAATATACCTGAAAAAAGAAACATCAAAGAAAGTGAAATTGCTTTTTTCATAAATTGTAGTTTTTTCTGAAAAAAAAAAGAAAAGTCATAAATCAGGACAGTGCAAATTTGTAGTTTTATGTCGATTGCTGTTCATAGAATCATCAGACAAGCAAAACAACATTTATACTTACAACCTTTCCTTATATACGTATTTTCATGCATGGAACTTTTTTGTCTTTTCTGAGTGCAGCCTTTTTCTTTATGCTCACCTGTGGCAAAGGTCAGGAGTTACACTGATGGTTACTGAGGTTTCTTGCGGCCAGTTTTATGCTGTCTCACCAGCATCAGATGTATTTTTGTCCCCATATCTGGTTGGTTTACAATGGAAAATATAAGTGGAGTTTGACAGCAGGTTTAAGAGCTCATATTTGAATCCTCAAGAAATCGACATTATCTGGTTTACATCAGCTTAAATCCAGTCACATGGATTTTTGTCTTCAATTCATAGATACATAAAAACTCAATATACATTTTCTTTTATTGTCACCGTTGAACAACTGAGCCATGCTTGAAGTGCACTCACTCAATGGAACCTAATTTAAACACGTTTCTTTTCAGAGGCATTTTCAGGTATTTTCAGTCCCTGTAAAAAGTATAGCATTTTATATCCATACATCACTTAATTCTTTACCTTAGACACAATTAAAAAAGGCAGTTCACACCAAAGGAATTCTCCATCACATGAAATACTTTTAAATTGACACAACCTCACATCTGGCTCCTTTTAATGCCATTAGTTAAAATAATTAGTCATTGTTTATATTGAACATAGGTGTCTTGTCTTCCTGTCTTGTCAAATTATGTGACTGTTTCTTCAAGGATGTAAGACCTTTTAGCTTATTTGCAAGTTAAACATGAGAGCCCTTTTCCTGACAATTGCATTAGCAGAAATGAATTAAAATTGTTGGAATATTTCTAAAATGTGCTTGATTCTCATAAAATATCTCAATACTGAGGTGTGCTGCATGTTTGTACATCTTCAGTGCAAAAAGTTTTCATTAGAAAAATTCTGGGACAAAGTGGAGAACGACCATGCCTGGCTCAGCTTTAATTTTAGGTTAACTGATTGACATGGCTATAATAATAGCTAATAACAGAAATTATAATTTGCGAAACAAAAGCAATGGCCAAGCCTGGGTGGCTTATAGAGTCCAAGTTTAAATTAATGTATGTGGTGCAAAGAGGTTTAATGTACAAGTGCACCCCCTGTAAAGGACAGCAGTGTGTTGCAGGGTATTGCAACCTGTCTCTTTCAGTGCTGATTTCCAAGCAAACAGGCAGTTACTTCCAAGACCTTGGTATGACTTGGCCTGAGATAATACATAGACTTTGGGGGTCAGAGCCAGAGTTGTTTGACAACACAATTACAATCACAATCATGATTTTTTTGCTCTCTCATAATTCTCATTATTGACCATGCTTTCATGTCAACATATTTTATATAAGATTTTTTTTTCCTTACTGATGGAAAATATGTTAAATTTTAAATTGTAAAATAAGCCAATACTGATTTTAAATTTGAGTAAAATAAGCAAAAGAGCAATTGTTATGGCTTATATATTTTCCAACAATGCAAACAACAATAAAACTAAACCATGACTAAAGAAAGAATGTGGATATTGCTAAATCCATAATGTCTGGATTTGCCTTCATTTTGTATGAATGTCTATAGGGTATTTCATCCTATTCTAATGTCTTTTGGGTCCAAATACAGAGGGGCAGGAACATACACCTGAAAACCAGATTGGTCCAGGCCCTGTTTCCAAGTAGAGGAGATGTTAGGGTTAAATTACTGGACAGAGAGGGGGCTGGGAGGGATTGCGCAAGTTTCAGACCTTTAGCCTTGATGATCCCTGAGACCGGTTAATTTTTGGCACATGAGAGGTTAATGAAAAAAACACAGTTAAATGAAGGAGCATAAAGGTGGTGGAAGGACAAAGTGACTTTCCTATTATCCCTACTACCATGCCATCCAGAACATATCTCTGTCATGCTAAGCATTCACTTAATTCACTTTAACCTGAATACCAGTCAAACCATTTTTATGGTATTACAATGAAAGGGCTCAGATAGCATGTGCAAATATGGTTTCAAAAACCTGAAGAGAGCTCTTGGGTTTTTCCTTCATAACTGCAGCTAGTTATGTGTCTGGAATGTAACGTAGAACTCATCAGATCTAATGTATGGTTATGAAAAGACATGTGCAAACATCTTTTTTGACTGCGTTCCTTTTATATATTCCAGGATGTTCTTTTATTCCCACATATCCTGTCAAAAGAATTATCTGGACAGAGGCCCTCAGGTCTCTGACTAGCTTCCTGGTGGTCAGCTCACAGACAAGACATGGATGGCCAGGTTGAGCATTAAATATCACTTTGCTCTGTGTTTCCCAGTGGAGCCCCAGTGCTGGACTAATGCAGCCTCATACTCCACAGCAGTCACACGCCTATGTTATCTCCTAATGAAGCCGTCAACTGTGAAGGCATGGAACAATCTGAAGAGCAAAGGTGAGTGGGGAATGGACACATGAAAAGACTTTCCAGAGCATGAGCCTACATTATTTGCCACCTATTAGAAGCATATTCTGCCAGAGGTGAGCCATGGATGCAATGTTAAGACATGGTTGCTCTATGTGACCATTTCACTTTAAATTCAAAACAAAGAGAGAAACAAACGGTAGCCCAATCTGTGAACCCATTCATGAGCCCAGTAAAGAAAGAAAAAAAACAACAACAATGTAACCTTTAGATGGATTGTCAGCTTACAATACTTGTAATACTACGCGCTAAAGTATTGCAATTATTAAAAAGTGTATACAGTACAAATTAGGATTCAGGGGCTCCCTATTCAATACAATCCCAATATGCACACAGAAGGAGGTCACATATTTACCGTAAAGTAGAATTTCATTACAGGAACACATGATTAACTCTATTTTCCATCTCTCTCCTGTCCATGCACATCACACTGTACTGAACAGAAGCAGTGCTGGATTTGCTCTGTGGGGCATGATTAAAATTTCAGTTTCCAGCATTTTTAACCTTTTCTATATTAATGACCTGAAGGCATTCTTTCTTTTTGTGAAATTTCATTTTAATTTCCTACCCACGGGGGTTGCACCCTTGGTAATGTAACTGGTTATTTTTGGAAAAGACATGAGTTTGGAGTTGACAGTATAGACAAGAACTGAACTTCTGTGAAAACCTAGCAACCCTGAGTGTAAAGTACAATTTTGAATCAGCATTCTGGTGGATAGATGGATACCATGATGATGTGCTTAGGTTCTACCATTAAAAAGCGAAACCAACTGGAACTCTTTCCATCATAAAAAAATGTGTACTAAACAATTCACTTGTCTTTCTTTTGGTAGTCAGCTATCTCCAAGCAGCAATGTTTCATCCTTCTTCATATGTTATACTGTATGTCCTTCTTCGCAATCATGTTGAGTGTGACCAGGCCAAAATCACAAACCTTATTAGATTCAAATTCATCGCAGTGCTGGTTGAAAGACCCAGTTAATACCTGCCCAGACAGAGGTGTAGCAGCCATGATTTTTGTCAAATTAACATCCAACCCCATTACACCTTGGCCCGGATGAGAACCTGTCTCTTTCCGTTTGCTTTCTGGTATGACACTCAGTGTCACCAAAAGCAGACTAAGAACAAGAATTTGTGTTTGTTGTGCTGCTGTGGAATGTGGAATCAGGATGTCTCCCTTTGGATACACCTCCCTATTACATTCTCTCCACCTGAGAATGTAAAGTATCACACCAGCTGCATTTAGGATGAGTGGGATTTTCTCTTTAAGCAGCTTTTCTGTACAAGTGCTCGCTGAGTGGGGCAATACAATGCAGGCTGAATGCATACATGTCAAAAGAATGTTTGGTTGCTATAATGTCCTGGTTACCTAAGAATAAACCTTTTATTTCCATAACATTTCCACTGATTTAACAAGAATCCAAGCATACCTAGTAGAAGTTATCAACCCCTGTTACAAGTGTGCTAAAAATAATGTAAATGAGCAGTAACATGACTAACCATTTCACCTCCTTCAGATTCCATAACTTTACAATTTTTGCACATGGACAAAAAGTGTGACACTGGCATTTAGAGGTGAAGTTAGAGGTAGCTGGCCTCTGACACTGCTAAAAGGAATCCATGGTCAGGTATACTAGTAAAATTCAAGAAAACAAACAACTGATTTAAACAGCTCCAAGCTGACATGGTGTGGAAGAGATGCTTTAATGTGGGCAGTAGGAACACAGTATAAAGCCCATCAAAGACCTATCAAATGTGTGGAGGTTGATCGCAGAAGAGAAGATACAACAGGGGATGTAAAACCTTGGCCTTATATGCTGGAACTTGATGTGACTATGAAGATTTTAGCCTTGCGCTCTGTCTTTTTCTAGAGAATACAGTGTATTAACATTTTGTTACTGAGCTTCCATTGTTTTAAATAATGGGCTGACATCAGTCATCAAATGTCTGAGAGAAAAGAATATATGTTCTTGTATTAGCTTTAAAGGATAATGAGCACAACAAGGGGTTGACATCTAGTGTTGTGCAGTTGTGGATGAGATAAGGCTTGATGGTAGCTTTCATCTGAAAGAGTAGGAACACACAGCAAGGTGCAACCAGTTTTCTGATGTTGATCCTGAGCGCACACACACTCTCCCGTCTCCTGACTCCCAGTCCTTCATGAGTTTGACCTCAGATGTCACAGGAAGATGTACAGCTGCCATAGACTTGTTCTGCTGTCATCAGCACAATGCTCAATTACAACCTGGCTAAATGATCCTTGTACCTTTTTTCCCACCACGCTAGCAACTCTATGCAACAGTGCTTCCCTCTCAGCCCATCCTCTGCTTTTAATGCTTTTAATCTCCCCTCCTCTCAACTTACATAATATTTATTGGTCCTGCTGCAGTGAAATCTCCATTGAAACACCTTTCCTCCATTTGACAGATACACTATAGCTGCGTGCCTGGGGTTCTCAGCCTTGTGGTGGAACACTGTGGCCACCCTCTCTCTCAGTGGGCTCTCATTTCTTTCAATGGGCTATGGAATGAGTGAGTGCTGGAGATGGCATCATTTGATTTCCTTGCCATTTCTATATATGCTATGTGTTTATGAATGCTAAACAGTTATTTTCTCAAGTTACACTGCAGTAGTTTATTGTTCCTTGCTTCAGTGATTGTGACTTCCTGACAATGTCTTTGACATTGAGGAAAGACATTGGTCTTTGACAAAATCCATCATGTTTAAGAGGGTTCAGAACCTGCACTCTTCAAGAAAACTACAGTGTAAGCCGTAAGCAGTGTATGAGACTGCATTAAGATCCACTCTCAGTGACTCAGGAGGCTTTTAGCTTTAATTCTCTACCAGGAGGTTCTCATTCAAAAGCAATTTTCAAAAAGCAAGGAAAAATAATCCATAAGGCCCCATGGTAACTATTCTTTGGGAACCTGTACTTTTTGAAAAACAGAACTGTCTTGCAGGCCTAATGCTACAGAAGAATCTTGAAAGCTTGAGGGTTGTTCTCATAAGGCATAGCCTGTTTTTCAGTGTCTATAGGAAATGGGGTTCAGCTGAGGTTCTATTGAATTTTTCAACTCTGCACCAAATGTGATAATCATGGAAGATGAATAAAATGACACCATACACATTGCTGTAGATGATATATAGTATAATTAAAGTGCTTATGAAAAATACAGACCTTCTGTGGAGGGGAGACATTTTATCTCCTGTTCGATGACTGCACCTTTGATCTGGCAACTTACAAAACTACAGAATTTGTGTATGAGTGTGTCCACACATGCACAGCTGAATAGACTTTAGTGCTTCATTGCTGTGGGTGAGAGCTAGTACAGTATGTGTGTGGCAGTGTTCAGGACAGTTGACCTCGAGCATTGAGGCACAAGAAATGAGCCTGTAGTTAATACCTGTAGACACTTCTATACCAGTTTACCCTCTGATTCATTTGAAGCTATTAATAGAAGAACCTGAAAAATAATCCTTTGAAAAGGGCAAAAGCTGTCCTCATTATTTTGATTTATGTAAGTGGCAATCAAGCGCTTTGCCTTTCTGTCCACCTCAGATCACACCTCAGAGACTACATGCTGTCTCTGCTAAATGCCTGCTGGGAGAATAGGTACAAGTCTTCTGGCAGTGCCAGTCGCTGACTGACAAATCCAAGACACAAGGATTATCACCCCTTTGGCCCATGGTGGTCTACATCCCTTTCATGTCAGCCAGTTAGCTAATCACAACTTTGCCTCTAACACACCCTTCCATTATCAGTTGCCAAGGTATAGATGTGAATCATACATAACATCCCTTAGACACCTATTTCCTTGTCTTGGAGTGGCAGAAGAGAGAGCCAGAGGTCATTTCTGGCCAGAATAAAGGCACTAATTCTTTCAATGGTAGTAGTTTATGCAATGAAAAGCAATGCTTCAGCATTGTCACATACAGCTACTATAAAAAGCTCACTTGGGTTGACCTGATCCTGAGATAATCAGTCTGCTGAGCACTGATGGACCAATGTTGACTTCAGCTGCAGCTATTCTTCACTCATAAGATAACCACCTGTTTCTTGTTGCACTAACTGTTCATATTGGTCACAGATTGGGCTAGGCTCAAATTATTAATAAATTGACAAAATGGAAGCTGACAAAATTAAAAGAAAGCATTCATTGTATTGTGGCAGTCAATACCTTGAGATAAAATGTACCTTCAATTTAGTGGTTACCAGTAATAATAAATGTCACTGCAGATTTGTAAGCTGCAGGGTAAAATGTGCAAAATACCTATGAATTAGAAGTAGAAAGACTAGAAATTCTTATCTTCAAGGACATACTAACTGTAGATGCCAGCTTGCATGGCTGATAGTTTGAATTTAATAGTTTAAAATTGATGGTCATTAAGGTGGGAGCAGCATTCAGTATGCGTGACCCTTTTCAACCAAGAGGTGCTAGGTTGCAGCTGACCCAGAATAGCAAATTCAGATGTTTTGGCAGCCTGCTGAGGTTATATTACTATATTATCATAGGAGAATAAGGAGAGTAATTAGACAGCTCGCTAGCTTTCATGCACAGCTAAAATGGTGGGCATCATTTTTCTCCCAAGGGCAGAAAATCACTTACCATTAGTTACAAAGAATAGATGTTACTAAAGACAATGGAAGATACAGCAAATCCACAGGAAAGATGAGTTTATGAGAAACAAGTGAAGCCCTTGAAAGAAAAAAAGGCAAAGCTATTCAAAAAGGGCAGCTGATTAACAAGCATCCCACATAGCTGACATTCAGTTATGAGAACTTAAAAAAATTTCAACTTCACATCAGACTATCTATCTGGTTGAACTCATAACCATATAATAACCACAGATGCTGCAGCGTTATGCTCATGTTCACACTGACATTTGAAGGCCTGTTATCTGTGTTATGTGTGACCCTGTCAGGAGTGGAGGTCATACATAAATACTATCACACATTTTTAGGGCTTGAGTTTCAGCACAGGTCTAAGAGAATTACAAATGGTAAATCATGCAATGTAAGACCATGTGTCTGTAATAAGGTCACACAGAAATTAACCTGCGGTGAGCTTGCAGATTACATTTTGTTCCATTGTGTTTTTAAATGTACTCCTACACAAATATAGAATTACAATCATAGTTACACATATTACACCAACTACTCATTGTCCTCTGCACTGTAGAAAGAATGTACACCCACAGCTGACACCTACACTGACCCTCAGTTACAGTATTTGCCACCATCTATTTTCATGCAAGTGCTCTTTCCAGTTGAATAACTAAAAACTTCTACAATGTGTAAATTATTATTGACACATATTTTTGTGTAAACATATTCTAATTATTCTAAATAATTCCATATGTAGCCGGGTAGTGTCATCTTCCCTGTTTCGGACCTGTTTTTGTTCAGTTGCCGGTAACCAATTAGCATATTTGACAAGCTCTCTGTGTATAAAAGACTCGGTAAATGCTACCTGAATGTCTGCTTCCGGGATATCCACCCCTTCCGCTACCTGCTCCTCCATTGTTAGAAAGGTAGGTGTCAACTAGTGGTGCTCAAAACGATTCTTTTTAGATTCAGTTCCTTTCGTTCAGTATAATAAAATGATTTGAATCTTTGTCTCATTGATTCATTCATTTCCATATCCGGTCGGGCGGCATACACAAATCTGTAAATAGTTTTATTGCATTTTAAAAATTACTCTGCATTGTTCCAAACATGTCCACTATTAGCCTGCTCTGCAGTAAAACAGCACATGTGAAACCAAATGTCAATGAAATTAATAATTAAATTGTAATATTCATTACGTGAAACGGCACCATGCTATTCAAACAATCATGCAGCCGCAGAGTATATTTCGTCTTTAGGAAGGTAATAGAACCCCACATTTTAATGCTTATAATAACCTAAGTACATGTCATTTGCTAAATTAAAAAAAAATGCACTGAGGAAAAAAGAGCCACGCTTATATCCGAAGCGAAAAATTTCATTTTACATGTTTTGAACTAACCGAGCCCAAACATTTTAATATACTTGTAGGCCTAGTCAGTGATGTCGTATTTTTATTTGTTGTTAATGTAGACATAGTACGCTACAAATGTGATGCATAGGCTTATGTATCACATGTCTGTTTTGTTTTGTAGCCTACTGTGTTGATTTGTCAGTATTTGTTAATAAGGACTTTATTCACGTTAAAAGGAAATGTGATGTCAACATTAAATAAATCGTAGCCTATGTAAAATTGCAGTTGTGATAAACAAGAACTGCGACACATTGCAAGCACCTAAAATATGTTACTGTTAAAAATGTAAATATAAAATAATATTCCAGGTAGATGAGCAAAATAATATTTGATATTTTTAATTCCTATAATAATATCAGGGAAGCACTTTGATTCCTTTTGTGTCGTCATAGTGAATGGAGGATGTAGGTCAAGCCTGCTATACTGAGAACTTGTGATTCTGGCAACACGTAGTCACCAGATCTTCATAGTCAGTGACTCTTGAGGGGAACGGAACCGGTGTACTGGGAACTTGTCAGCATAGTCAGTGAATCTTTGGAGGCTGAAGGAACTGTTGTATTGAGAATTTGTCAACAGTACACTTGGTCAGTAGGGGGAGTTTAGAGTCTCCGTAGTCCCCGGATCTTTTGAGTCTGAAGGAACCATTGTACTGAGAACCTGTCAACAGTACTTCAGGTCAGTAGGGGGAGTTTAAAGTCTTTGTAGTCAGTGAATCTTTTGCATTGTCCCACATCGTCAGCATAGTCAGAGAATATTTCAAGTCTGAAGGAACCGTTGTACTGAGAACTTGTCAACAGTACATCAGGTCTTTCAGTACACAGTGGGGGCGTTTCGAGTCTTCCAGAGTCAGTCACATGCTGTAGTCACCATGGTCAGCATAGTCACTGAGCCACTCTCCCGAGATGACCAGTGGGAGGTGCTTTGAGTGTTTTAGTATTTCAGCCATTGGCTAGTTGTTGTCATGAACGTATTGCTGATACAGTTTTGTGATAGGCTGCTTCATGGACAGACCACATAGCTAATATCCACTGGAGGGAGAGTTATACCAGCTAATCAGTACGCATGTTTGCAAAGAGGAAGGAATGAATCTTTTAGACTAGCGATTCAGTACACTCAGTTCACCTCAGAGATTCCTTCAAAAGGTTTTGTTCATTCACGAACTGCAGAACACTAGCATCGACTTGCTGTGTACTGCTTTGCTTGGGTTTATGCACCCGTCAATTTGTCCGTTTTGTTAGGTAGGCACATTCTCAGTCCTAGTGCTATATTTTCCCTGCTCTGTTTTGCGTGGTAGTAGTGCAATTGTTTTTTGTTTTTTTTTTTTGTTTTTTTGCTTGTAGCTCATCTGCCAAGCCATAGCACTTCCTGGTGTTCATCTTTGATGTGTGTTTGCCACACTGTGGGTAATTATGTGAAGGGTACGGCATTATTTTTAAACATACGGTTTATTCCTTTTTTTGGTAACTTCATTTTGTCCCGACAGGTAGCACTAGGCCTGCAAACTGTCCCAGGGGAATTGGTATCGGTGCGCCGCATTCCGATCAAGCTGCTGTTTTGTCTCTGCTATTGTTTCACCCGTGTTTTCTTCTTAGTCTTAGGTCGTACTCAGTACTGCTCAGTGCGCAGCGTCTGCGCGGGCTGTGTGCTGTATGTAGCGCAGGGTCAGGTTGTGCATAACCTTTGGTGACCTTGTTTAGTTAACTGTCCGTTCATTCTCTACTTTGTCTTTTGTATGGGTTTGTGGATAGGCTATGTTCCGAATCATTCATACCATCGGAAAAAAAAACCCTCTCCAATTTTGAGTAATTGTGCAAAGTAAATTTGATTCCATTTTAGTATAGCTAGCTATTTTTCCTTATAATATTCAATGGTGCTACCATACAGATGTACACTTTACAGGATCCATTTTTTGGGCTCTGGAGCTTCGGTAGTAGGCCTAATCAACAGTGAACATTCGAAGCTTTGGCCGGGGGGTTATTTCATTTTAATTAAAGGCATTAATTTTTAAGCATCCAGCCCTACTTGCAAGGGTTATTAAAATAAGATTTTTAAAATAAAATGTATCTATGCCAATGTCTCAGGTTTGTTTAAAGACCCTGCACGGTAACTCAGCTGTCCACTCATTTTTAAAACCTGAATTCCTCCCTTTGTTTACCTTCACTGTGACATTGAGAAAGACCTCTGAAGTAGCATACATGCTAACACTTTGACAGGTTTCAACCACAGAGACACTAATAGAAATAGTCTACAAAAGCAGGCATCCTTGCACCGTTGCTAGTCTTTAATCTAACTAGAGGCTGCACTTTGAATTAGCATTTAAATCACCTGTATGGATTTTTGTTCTGTTGAAAGAAATCCACATTCATAAAGTGGATTCACAGACATCAAGTCTGAGTAGCCAGTCTGCAATCTATACTTTTCATCAACAAACTGCCTATTTTAAATGCAGTAAGTACCGTGATCTGGGTGTAGACTAAAAAGTTTTTTTTTTTTTTTTTTTTTATTGCAGTTTTGTCACTCAGCTTGAGTGATAAGTCTTTCTTACCTTGCTGTATGTCTGTACTCATAAGTACTTGGACTTTAATAAAATTTATTTTCTGTTCAGGTGAACTCCAATGCTTACTGATACAAGGAGACACATTACAATCATTTAATGAAATTATCAACAAGGCTAAAGTAATTGTTTATAACCTGTCTAACCTGTAACTTAAAGGAATTTTGTCAAGGCCTACATATGCTGCAAGCAGAACATGTGTTTTATGCAGCTCCCTAAATATGTAAAATCATTTTATAATGTTAAATAAAACATGTAATTAGCATGGACAATAATTGTGTATTTCATTAAATTAGACAGAAGCTAAATATTTTCAGTAATAAAAATCAACAAAAAAATTACCATGTGTCTATATACAGGAATATTTTGTCCAGCAAAATATTCCCATGGAGAAAAAAAGAAATGCTGCAAATGCACAAATACAAAAGTGAAGAGGCACAAGTGCAAATTATTCATAAAACAAAGATTATCATTTCTGCACAGGTATTAACTGAACTTAGATTGAGGCACAATTTTGTACTCCTTTGCTTGGATTCAAATATAAAAATAACCTCACTACTGTTTGACCATATGACCTTAACAAGGAATTTGATGTGAAACTATTCCTCTAACTTATCTTTGGCAAATATGCTCACTGTGTATCCTCTCGTTGTAGTGTAGTTATGAAGTTAAATTCCATATTTTCATTTATTTTTATGATAAAAACTGAGATGTTGTCATATGATGCTGCAAGTAAGATCTATAGGCTTCACATTGTTACAATTTACAATTATTGTTACAAAAACTAAACATTCTTGCAATGTGAACAATTGATGCACTTCACATTGTTATGATTTGCCTGTACATAGTTTCTTTCTTGACCCAGTGTAATGTTATGTGATATCACACACTTGCACGTTGCTGGGAAAAGCCAGGACAACTGCATCTTTCACAGTGAAAAAGAAACTTTATAACTTTTTACTTTAACTTTTTATAACTTTATAAAAAGAAACATTTTAAAGGTGTATACCATCAAATTGATGGTCTTGGTAGTTCTAGCATTCTATGACCATGTGGCAGCCCTCACCTACCCACAGAGTAAGTGGGCAATGGCCCTGCTCTACGACTCAGTCATGCTGCCAGTCATGCACAAGTGTCTGGGTTGATAATGAGGGAACGATTCTCTGTGCAAGGGCAGGCTTTTTTTTCATGCAGTGCAGTGAACACTGTCACCATGACTCCCCCTCTAGGCGGTTTATCCGATCAGCCACAATGTGCACAGAAAAGATAGAGGCTTTCTCGCTGGTGATGATCAAAGGCTAACATATCTCCGGCGAGAGCCTCATCCGCTTCTGTTCTGCCCTTAATGATGATTCACTTTGTCAGGTATAATCTTGGGAATATCTGCCCTCATCCCAGTGTGAAGTGGGAAAGCACTTATGGACCAAGCAAACCTTATCATAACCCCAACAGCTTTTTTTCATTTTTCCCCTATTCATTCCTGCTTGCCTGTTGCTCAATTCCTGGTTAGATGCCTTGCGGTGCGCTGGTTTCTGATCTCCTGGGACCCCTTACATCCGCCCAAAAAAGCTAGTGTAGGCAAAACCCATGTTTCCCACAGATTTATATCCTTCTAAGAAATCACAAGGCTGGTGAAGCCAAAGAGGTGATAGTTAAGTCTCTGAGCGTCTGGAAATCTGCACCTCTCCACAGTTCTCCTTTGGCTTGGTCATGCTATTATGTTCATCCGCTTGGCCAAGATTAAGCAATCTTACACATGACTGTCATTTCCTCTCACATAGCTCATGGGTGGCAGTATAGCTTAGCGGGTAAGGAACAGAACTTGTAACTGAAAGGTTGCTGGTTCAATTCCACACTAGGACACTGCTGTTAAGGTTCTTAACATTGAATTGTCTCAGTAAACATCCAGCTGTATAAATGGGTAACGTAAAATATTGTAACCTATGTAAGTCACTCTGGATATGAGTGTCTGCTAAATGAATGTAGAGGTAATGTATCATGTGCCCTGAAACATAGTGGTCACCTAAACATAGTGTTCACCTATGCAGACTTTACCTTACACATGCAACATCCTTCAGAGTACAATATGAGGGATCATTTGTTTCCTGTATAACTGAAGTGTTTCTGCTCTGACAGCAGCATTGCTGCACTGTGATTGCATACAGATCACTCAATGAAATAAAACTGTGAGCACCAGTTTGATCATTGTGAGTCAAACCCCTAATTCCTGGGGGAGGACATAAAGCATCCAGAATGAGTGGCTCAGTGAGGTAGGTGGAGGGGTCATGCATGTGCTGAAGCACAAAATGACAACTGAACTTTACATACTGTGTGCCATTTGTATGTGTGACAGCCACAGTAAGACCCTACGCTTTTGCCTGTAGCATGGCTGTATGACCCCATAAAGAGACAGCTTTCCTCAGACAGGTAGGCTGTCTATGGAACACAAACACAAATAATGTAGCTCATTCTATGCAACTGACAGGTAGTTCCTGTTCTCACTGAAAGCAAGATGGTCATAAGCCCCGTGGATGAATCCATTAGCATGACAAGACCAGTAATTATCCAGATTTGATGTAATGATTACATTTTTCCTAGCAACAATCACACTGAAATATGTGACATAAAACTTTTTGAATTGAATTACTTGCATAGTCCTGGTGGTGAGATGTAACTGTAACTGCAACATTTATAGATCATATTTCCCTAAATTGCTCAGCTGTGTGTTTTACAGCTTGTTAGCATTGACTGAGTTTGTTGCAGCATATTCTGTTAGAATTTTAGAAGACCGGTGTGATATGTCACAAATCAAAAAGCACATATATGTATGTATGCCACATTTTTGGAAAATTCTTAAAAACAGAAACTGTTAGAGAAAGAAGAAGACAGAAAAAAGAAGAACCACTAGAGAAACGTGGACTGACAGTACTGCTAACTTATAAAGAACATGCTCAGAGATATTGAGAAAGCCGCATGGTTTGTCCATCATTTTATGCTGCAAAGACACACATTCTTTACAGAACATGCATGAGCATGAAAAAGTAAAAAGGTTGACACAAGAGGCATTATTACACTTCTGGAGCAGTGGCTTAAATCATAGCACTCAAATGCCGAGTGCAGTTGCCCTTGGCTCAATGAGAGTTATACCACAGATTATGTCTGTCACTTTACAAGACCTATAGGGATTTGAATGTGAAGGAGTGCATTACAACGGCTACTATAAACCTTATTCACAGCCAGCAGCAAGGCTTTGATAACTCTGCTCCAGAACAAGGTGCACTGAGTGATGTTACTACTCATCAAGAACGGATTAACAACAGGAATGCTCACTAAGGAGCTGGAGGTATACTTTTGGTACAACTGTCCCATGGCCAATCAGGACACAACCACATTACCTTTAAAACCGTATTGTGTATATAATGCTGTGTCACAATGGCATTCTTCAATATCAGCAGTAACAAGATCAATGGAACAGAGAGAGTATATGAAAAAGAATGAGCCAACAAGTGTTTTGTCTTGTGGTAATAAATTGAATGAAAGGAAGATTTCAAGTTATTGTTTTAACCTTGTTAAATGACCCTGAATTGATATATGCACATATAGGTGTATGTATATTGTTTCACTTTGTGTGTAGCATTATTGGTATAGCCTGGGCTACACCCACAGTTCTCTCACTCAGACCCGGTTGCATTACACCCCGCATTAAAGAACTGCACTTTGATTGCAAAGGGTACTTCAGTGAAATAAGTAAATGCCACTGCCCACTACTCTGCTGCAGTATGCAAAGCACAATTGAAAAGAGGATGACTAAGGCAGCGCTATTGGGAAAAAATGACATAAAATTGCTAAAAACAACAGTACCAAGTGCATTTGCAAGTCCACCCTACAGTACGCTGCTTTCTGCACTGCCAGATCAACCCACTGATATTCCCAACTCTGTGATAATTATGAAGCTCACCTTAACTAGATGATGATTTATACAAATGGAAGGAGTGCCTTGGTTGGTGCTATTGGCCACATAAAAAATTCACTATAATAACACTTACAATCTAATGATACAGACATGATAACATTTATGATCTTATGACACAGACAAGACAGATCACAGAGTATTTACCCACAGCAGTGTGTTCCACTGTTACTGTTTTACTTTTTTATCACTGTACAAAAAGTTCAGGAGAAACATATGCATTTATATTGGTTAAATTCAGATGTTTACATTATACAACATCCTTTTCCTAGCAAATGTTCCAGATAGATACCACTTGAAGAATGATACCACTTGAAGTTTGAAGAATTGTGAGGGCTTTTGCTGATCTCATTGATTTCATTGTCAGTTAGGTGAACATGTCACACTTTTGCACTTCACCTCACTTTTGATCTGAAGCACTGATGTGATTGGTCATTTCTTCCACTTCATGCCTCATAATGAGAGGTGTTCCCCTACTGCTAATTAAGAAGTGTGATGTTAACGTGTGCCTTTCAACAATTAGGCCCGCAGTGGCCAATTAAGGACATTCTTACAGATACGCAGCAAAGTCAGACCTTATTACACCTGTAAGGCTTAGGATCCCAAGAGGAGGCCTTTTTTCTTTTTTTTTCACACATTGTTTTTCTGACTGGTGAGATGTCTTGGCAGCTTAACAACTCAGCCAAAAAAAAAAAAAAAACACTCCATAAACCCAATCTTTCAGCAACACTGTTAAAAGGCAAAATGGAAAAGTGTGATGGCTGGAAGTATAAACTAGCCAGGAATCTACAGGGCAGATTTACACAGATAAAGTCTGCCTGTATGACTAAGACCTTTAGTTTTTCTCCATTGCTTTTCATGTTCAGTTCACGGGTTCCAAGGAATCTGTCACATCTACTTTACTGCACTGGAGTCAAATGTGAAGTCTGTCTAAAAGTTAAGGAATCTGGAACATCATGCCTGTCAATTAAGGCCAGTTGGCTGTAGAATATAGACATATTCTATATGATATTTTGTTATTGCTAAATTGACACCATCTACCATGCCTCACAAGTACACAATATATTTATAACTTTGTCATATTTGTCCAATAAGAAACTGAAGACAACAAAACAAACCCTGCTATAAGCTAATCAAGCTGTAGCTGGACAGGTTGTTACTTAATGCTGGTGTGTGGCCATGGAAAATAACAGTAGACATATACACATTGGAAACTAGCATCTGTGAATCTGTCAGTATAAATTAAAATCACAGGGGCAGATTTTATTAGTGGCATACACTAACAGTAGAAGTAGTACAGAGGAGAAACATAAAACAACAACAAAAACTGGTAAAATTACAATGTACTCCCCTAAGAAATGTACTCTGGATTTTCATCTAATGAGGAATGGTTAAGTGCTCGTAATCTTTGTGGTGGTCCATGTAAATTGGTAGTCTATGAGATAACTGTTAACTGTGAGGCATTGCATCATAGCACCCAGAATTAAATCCCCACTCACATATGGATCAAACTGCAAAGATATAAAGCCTCAGCTGATGTCATTAAGAATATGTGCAAACACAGCCTGCATGCAACTACATACCTTTAAACATCTTGCCTAGTTCCAGCTTTGCATGTTTGACATCAAAGACAAATATTCTGCCCTGGAATTGCTCTTGATGAAATATATTTCTTAAGGTGTCTCCCTTTTATAAAAAGTATGAAAAATATGCTGAAAGTTGTCTTCATCTTTAAAACGATTCACATGTATCACTTGATCCTGTAACTTTGGAGATCATTCCACTGTAATACAGTGAAAAATAACATTTCTTACAGATTTTGAGGTGAAGGACCTCACCTGACAGGGTTCTGCTTTCACATGAATAATTTGAATATCGCTTCCCTGCAGACTGTATGCGCTTGAGCTTTCTGCCTAAATCGCACAGTGACATGCTTCTGATTTCTTTAGAAATTTGAAGAGAATAGAAATCTAGCTTTTTTTTTCCAAAAAAAGAAACCGCAAAGCTTCATCAAATCTTTAATATTCTGGCAGGCAATTCCTTTTTCCACAATTCTCCAGCCTTCCTCAGTTTCTTTGTACCAGCAGTCACTTACCTTTGCACAAAATTGTATGAGTTAAAACATAAAATCCAGACAATGAGGTGCAGATTTAACATATGTCAAAATAGGCTGTGGATGGAACCATTTGGACTGATCCAAATTGTTCAAGATGACTGATACCAATAGCTTAAGAAAGCATTAAACAGTAATGGCAAGCTTCAGTGTCCTAATTATTATTTTAATTAAGAATATAGACAGAATAAAAATATTTACATGCACTGGATGCACTGGACCCAACCATGTCTCCAAATCAGCAATAAACTGTGATATCACCCCCTGAAGTTAAGCCATGAGTGCGACAAGACCTTGTGCAATGGATCTTGGGTAATGAATGGTCTATTGCATGTAGTTGTGCTAGGTAATTGTGAAATGTGTCTTTTCCATTGCTCCAGAGATGACAGCAGATAAAGAGGTTCCACTTAACAGGCAATGAGAATGGTTGAGTTAGATATGTATGTTAGAAAGTATGTTTCACTCTGTAGCATCACTATAGGCAATTTCATTGTACCACTGCAGTTTAAGAATGCCTAATAAAGTGTGAATGCCATATTCATGAACCTGTTATGTCATATTATGCTTCATGACATTATAGATAATTGAAAGGATGACCAAAATACTGTAGATTTAAATGCAGTTTATAATAATAATAATAATAATAACTGATCAGGCTTGTCTGAAACAATTACAGGTGTGATTTAAACCTGCTGGCCTTTACTGCTTGCCTTTACTGTTTCAACACAACAAGAACAGTATTTGCATATGTGTACAGAGGCTGCAGCTTGTTTCAGAAAAGCCTGATCAGTTGTCAGACTCCTAAACTGAATTCACACGAATATCTTTCCATAACTTGACTTGTTACTTAAAACTCAATGTAATCAATGAGTTTTGGCATAAGTACCAAAGCTCTTGTGAACTTCTATCACTGTACCACAGAGAGTGTACTGACAGGCTGTATCACAGTGTGGTTTGGCAACCTGACTTCTCAGGACTGCAGACCACTACAAAGGACTGTAAAGACAGCAAAAATCATTGGCACAGAACTGCCACAACTCCATAACAACTACACCACTCGGTGCAAAAGGAAAACCTAAAACATCATTAAGGACACCAGCCACCCCGCTCATGTTCTGTTCTCACTCCTTCCATCTAAAAACATGCTACCGGAGCATCAAATCACACACCACCCGTCTCAGTAACAGTTTCTTCCCACAGGCAATCAGGTTGCTGAACAGCTGACACAACCATATCCACTGCGCATTGTCGTACAATATGTAATGTTATTGTGTACTGTATTCTGTGTATATAATGTATATCTACTTGTGCAAGGTGTACATAGTCTATGTAGGTCTGTAGTGTCTTTCTTTGTTGGTTCTGTGATGGTGTGCCCTGCATGTTAAGGCAGAGAGAGTCGGAGCACAAATATTTCATTGTATTTTTAATACACATGACAATAAAGTTGAACTAGATAGGGATGATCATCTTCAGCATAACTATGTGACATTTGCTCTCTACAGTAAGTATTGCAAGCACAAGTATGGTGGGGTTCAATTTAAGCATTACCACATGATTCTGGGGAAGGGAGAGTGAGCTGTACTATATATGCCTGGAAAAAATGACCGTAGACTCCTGTATGCTTGCCATAAGCCAATAATCCTTTGTTCAGGCAGGGTCAGTTACATATCGATGTGATGCTTTCACAAGCTCAGAACTCATTCTTCTCTTTCTTATTCTGTGCTCTGCCTCATTAGTCTGTTCCTCCCAGTCATTGTTATAGTGGAACATGTGGTGTAGCCTGTCACTGCTAACAGCCAGTCACCAAGGAGAAAAGATGTGGACAATATGATCATAATCCTCAAGCTAGTCATTAAGATTTGACAGTGTGAAACCTGCTATGCTTTGCAATGAGTCTGGAGGCACTGAGAGTTTTCACAGTGAATTGTTTAGTATATGTTTACTTCAGCAATAAGTAGTCAATGTGGAAATGTGTGACAAGGACAGCAAATCAGCAATTCAGTCCACTGCTGGGATCCTTTTAACACCTGAGCTGGTGTTCTCAACACAAATGGCTATCCTGAAGGCAGCTTTTCACCTTATCAGAGGTGCCTCTGTTGTTGTCCCAAGGGAGAGTATTATCAACACTTTGTCTCAGTTCAACCCCCCCAAGAGTTACAGTACTTGCCCATCAACACTGCATCAGTAATTTTCCATTAACATATAGGCTAACATGAATGCTTTTTATTCAATGTGTAATAAGATGCATGAGAGTGTTGGCAGGAAGGTTAATTAAATACTTTGCATAATGCAACTACTGGCATGTTTAAATTGGCAAAAAAGAAGGAAAGAAAAACATTTAATTTTGATTTTGATTACAAGACCATTTAGAGTTTGATACTAAATCGAAGTGAGAATCATTACTGGCGTTCCAGATGCAGATTCTGGGGGAGCATATTTAGGCAGTCCTTATGCAGTTGACAAATCAGCCTGTTCAAAAGTTTAAAAAACCAACTTACTACTTTCTTTTCAAATCAGCTATTTAAGGCATCCATCCCCCACCCCATGCCCACCTTTTTCCTGCTCATGTCCAAATTGGAATGGAAACACATGTTTACTGAATCTAACAAAACAGTTGGAAGGAACAAATGTTGTGCAAATAGGGAATAACATTCACATATATATTAAATTATATTATTGTTGTATTGTGTATATTGTCATTTTTGTATGCATGACAAAAGTTTCCTGTCAATTGAAAGGGAGGAAGAAAATGAAGCAATTCACAAAAAAGTGACTTGTCTTTCTTCGGTCATGAGTCACTTCTGATCAGCTGTGGATCACAGCTGTCTTGACATCCTGGGGGCTGAAACACCCAATGATCTCCTGATTCACAGTGGGGAACCCGCTGGGTCAGATCCGGATCTCTGAGCACAGGCATGACTCACATCCAGGAGTTGACCCAGTTACTCGGAGGCCAGAGCCTCTCCCGTGGCCCCCTCAACTCCCACACATATCACGCAATCAGCCCCCCTGTGCAGTGGGAGTTACCTACTGGTGTGGGTAAATGAGATGTGTTCACAGCTGTTTTACCTGTTGAATGGATGTCCTGTGTATACTGGGAGTGCAGGTACCACTGCAACACATGGTACTTAAATGCTTTTTTACTATGTCATTTATGCACTGAGGCTTGGGGTACATGGGGGCATACAGTTTTGCGCCAATGTCTACACAGCATTACTTGTTGAAATGTCCTTAGCTATGAAATGTCCTCTGTAATTAATTATGAAAAGGTGCATTGCTCTTGGACGTCATTTCATTTCACTGACGAGTGGCATGTTTGGAAAGTGTGTCACATAGTGCTATTTTCCTTTAAACACTTTTCAGTAAAATAGAGGGGGAAGTCAATGCATGCAGCGGCAGAAAAGGGCAATTGGCATCATTTGTTATATTCACTTGTTTTAAAAGAGGCAAATTCTTTGAAATTAAGATGTTAGATGGATGTGTCTGACATTTATTTTTGGTTTTCTGGAAACCACACACACAACAAGTCAACAACACTCTCATTGCTTAGTGGGTCCCCTGCCTTTATTTTGTGACACGCTCCAGGTGCTCTGTGAATTGCCAATGTCCTAGCAAATAGCTGTGTTTGAACTTGCTGCCTGGCAACATTGACGTGTGTTTTAAGATGGCCGTATCTTTGTGGAAGTTTGATTCCAGCCGTATCTAACACAGCTAAGTAACCAAAATTAGCATAGGATGATTCACGTACTGTAGCCCCAACTGTAACATTACGTGGCCATACCAGCATCGGATAACCCAAGTGATTTGGGTGATTTGCACAGAGTGATTTTGGGTGATTTGCACAGAGAGCAGACCACACAGTGGTTTGTCCTCTGTGCATTGAATGAGTGCCTACCCTAAAATGGCAGCGATTAAGAAATAACTTCAGAGAAATTAAACCCAACTCCCATAGCAAGGAGCAAGCATCATGATGACAGTGGAGTGGTGTGACACACATAATTGATTATGATGGAATGTAATTATTTCTAACCCAGTCATTGGTTTGAAGCTGATTCCATCAAAACAAAGAGTTGCTTTAAGCAGTGCAATTTAAATGTGTGATTCTGACTCATGTCACACATTTCTATCTGTCGCTACTGATCCATCAGAAATAATTCCAGTGTAACTACACATTAATATGTTCCTATTAATCTCACTCTATTCCTGCACTTGTTTTGATGTTCTGTTAATATTGCTTTGTTCTAAACTCATAATATAGAATAATTATAACAGTAAAGACTAGCTAGTCATTTGCATACATTTGTCCTCTCGTCCTATTAGTTCACCTCCCAGTTCCACCGGTAACAGACACACTTCTCCTTTCTCCTGCACCCAAGAACATCATAAAACATCATAAAATATCAGAACCCCTCCGAAAATTGGAAATTGACTGTGGCCTATCAACAGCAGTCTGTAGGCATTTATTAAAGCATTCTGATTTTGAAAGTGCTTGGCTCAGCAGTACTGGAGGCAGGTATGAAGGTCACCAGCAGATGCTTGCTTTAATTAAAGGCTGACTGTGCTGAAATGAAACCCTCCAAAGTCTCTTTGTGCTGCCTGCTAAAAATAAAAATGTGCACTGTAGAAAGGAAAAACAGAGGAAGAGGAGATTGATCTCTCTTTAAAAAAGCCATTAAAAGCCCACGTGCACGGCTAACCACCCAGCTGCTCCTTTGCTCTCATTTACCAATCTGTCAGAAGTGCACGTTCTTCTTCAGGGTCAGTTTCATTCATACTGTACATCCCACAGACATACTGTATTATGGTGTGCCTTCATGTCTTCTCAGAAAAAGATGGAATAATTCTGACGGATGCTTCTACCTCTGTTTATTTTCTGTCATTTATAATAATCGTGTGCCAATTTCAGATAGCAGCTGTTTTAAGAATCTTGTCAGAATGGGGTCTAACAGGCAGGTGGCATTTTTAGATGCATTAATTAGAGAGGAGAAATAGTTAAATTCAATGGGTGGGAAAGAGCCTAAGCATGTGGCTAGCCTAGTAGATGCATCTATGTTATGTGAGACTGGACAGGCCAGGCTGGAGGCAGAAGTAGAGGAAAGTATAGAGGAGAGTAAAGAGGAAATATATCTTGTATCTTTATGATTTTGCTGTCAAAAAAGTTCATGAAGTCATTGCTAGTATGAATTGCTGGAATGCAGGGATTGGCTGATGCAGGGGTCTTAGTAAGTCTGGCGACATAGCTGAACAAATACCTGGGATTGTCCTTATATTGGGTAGAAAAATACGCAGATCTGGTAGCTGCGAGGACATGCTTGTAGCTTAGAAGACTTTCTTTCCAAGCCAGGAGAAAGATTTGTAATTTGATGGAAAACCGTTTTCTTTCAAGTTTCCACACAGCTTGTTTGATAGCACAGGTCTGGTTGTTGTACCAAGGTGCAAGCTTTTTGTCTGAGATTTTCTTCTTTTTAAGGGGTGCAATGACATCTAGAGTATTATGGAGTGTTCTTCTGCAGTCGGGGACCAGTATTGTCCACTGTCCGCCTCTTGCACACTTATCTACAGCCGCCTGAGCAATGGTCTTCTGCAGTTAGTTCCGAGATGCCGATGTGCCTAAGTCGGGGTAATACTGGTCCCTGACTTCGGAACATTCTTAAATACTGAACCTAATTTGCATATTATACCGCAGACGTTGGCCTTTATTTTAGCTGAACTAGGGTTCGAGCATAGGTCTTCATTGTGCAGACTGTAGGATGCAGGATGCTCATCAATAAAGGTGTTAGTGGTAGCAGACGAGATGGTGCGCCTAAGAGAAAATATGGACTCTGAGTTCATATAACAAGCTAACGGAAAGTTCAAAGTCACAAGATAATGGCCCGACAGTACAGGATTGTGTGGCATAGTTACTACATGGCTAATTGCAGTCCCATAAGTGAAGGCCAGATCCAGTATATGGTTGCAGCAATGTGTGGGTTTATCCACAAATTGAGAGAATCCAGTAGAGTCAATAATGGACTAAAATGCTGTTCTGAATGGAGCATGTTCATTGCACATATGAATGCTGAAATCGCCCACCACAACCTTTGCTGTGTTGACAACCAGGTTGGATGGAAAATCTGCAAATTCGGATGAGAAAACAGTATAAGGGTCAGGTGACCTGTAAACTATTACAAGGGTAAACAGCTGAGATGCAGTCTTGTCAGGATGTGCAAAGCTAAGTACTAGCAATTCAAATGAATTAAAGTTACAGCCAGATTTAAGAGTGGCACACAGTTTGGAGCTATGTACAGCAGCAACACCACCACCTCTACCAGTTGATCGAGGGACCTGGTAGTTACTGTAACTGGGAGGTGTTGATTCATTCAATTTAAGCCAAAGAGCAATGCTCCATCGTGTTGTGCAAAGTTAATACAGACCAATCCAAAAAGACTCATGGCTATAATAGCTGCGAAAGGTGGGCCAACCAAGTAGCAATTACTTGGTTATTGATTATTGATTGTTGACATTTGAGTTCTTGATTTCTTTACTATTTAATGGTTTATAATTTTATTTCTTTTTTGGGTGGCAGTTGAGTATTTTACAAATAAAAATCTCAGTGTAATTAGTCAAAATCTCAGGTTGTGGAAATCATTTGGGATATATATATATATATATATATATATATATATATATATATATATATATATATATTCATGGACAGAGCAACTGAGATTATACATAAAGATATTCATTATAGGATTTATGAGTAATGCATTTTTGATGTGTGCGTATTAAACAAGAATGCAGTTATCTCCCTAAAATGTGAACTGTATGCACACAACTGAAATGCTCTGACTGGTTACCAATGTGCTGCGTGTAATTGGAGGATAAGGGATCGGTGTGAGCCAGCTAAATGGTTTCTGATCCCCTGTTCTCTCTGTTACCCTGCCACACATGGCCTGCAGAGCCCATCCATGTTCAGACAGCATTGATGCTGTTCCTGTGGTGTGCTGGCGAATGGTTACGCTGCCCAGCTCCCCACACAATGATACGGGCATGCTCCTCCCTCCAAAGCTTCTACCCCCATGGATTTTAACTGCTGCTATTATTGTTTACCCTGCATGGTGCAATTGCACCTTAGGTTTGTACAGGTGAAGGACAGATGCAGTGTGCTTTCAGACTCAGCACTGCTGGAGTCCAGAGCTGAAAGGTATCTTGCTGGTCATATTGTCACTGGCGTGCCCAAATACAGATAGCCTTTTTCACACATCCCCTTGCCAGTCTCTGTGCTTGCGTACTGGCTTGAAAATGTTACCCCATGCTCAACGAGCTGGCAACAAGTAACAGCGCATTAACTGTATTGTTGGTCCTTGAAAGGCTTCATGTTATTTTTTTTCCCCCGTAATTAGTGGCTTGCTGTTTCAACTGCATGTGTCTGCCACTGGTACGCATCAATCACACAGCATTCAATTAATGCTTCCAAACTTAAAGCAGAAACAAAGAGCAGTAATTCGCTACACTCACATGAGTCAAGCGTTGTGTGTTCTTCAGGAATCTTGTTCACATTTTCCCGTCGCTGTTATTTGTTGCTCCCAGTAATGGTGTATTGTATAGTGGTAAATAAGGAAACTGCTCAGGGAACAAGAAAACATCGCCCGCTGCACACAGAAGCAATTAACTGCATCTCAAGTGTTTTCATGATAAACAAAAATTGACTGTGATATTTACTTCAAACTGTGCTTTGACAGAACTCTCCTCGTTGTCAAAGTGAAAGAACCGGTTTTAATTGACCCGACAATGTTCTGATCGATTCAGCCATAAAAGGATCAATCTTTCCCTAAAGTGATGCGTGTCCTGTAATTTTTAAACAGTGTAGTACTGGTCTAGTCAGTAGTTAGACTGAGAGCATCACAATATCAAGTTCAGGCCCAGGAGATTAAAAACACAAGGTCAGTGTGGCACTGAATCGCATATTAATTCTAGCATTTGCCTGTCATTCAAACCCATTCTCAAAAGGATTTTGGACTGAGACAGTGGTTCAGAAATAACATTTAGGGGATAGTTGTTAGAAATGAGAGATAACTTCCCCAGGAAAGCTGTGCAATTTGATTAGCATGGAGTTGATGTTTTGTGGTGATCTTAGTGTGACAGAGTTCCATGCTAGGATAGCTACAAGAAGAGACCATCATGTCTCTTGCCTTTAAAGTCAACCCCCAGCAGTCTCCTACTCTGCCATGGGAGATATGGAGGTTAAGTGATGGCTGCTTTCTGCTCTGTTTGATATAAAATGGTTCCATTTGCAGGGCATGTGTGGTTGTCAGGGATACACAACTCTTCATGTGCAATGAACCATCTCCAGGGTCAGTCTTTGATCAGTGAGGAAAAATCAAAATCACAAGAGTACTCTTTGTCTTGACTTTAACATTGACCCCTTTCTGAAGATGGCTGTGTGGCAATAGACAGGAATTTAGTCTTTGTGAAAGAGGCAGAATGTTTAAGTGTTGGGGATAGAGGTACAAACATCTTACTCTCAGATATTCTTGGTGTTGGATCTACTCCACCCTTTTATGCATAGTCATGAATTTTGTCTTAGATAGCAGTGACATTCAACAAATTAAATCGTCAACTTTGGCCTAGAATATACATGTATTCTATTAGCACTTTTCAGATTTGGAAAAAGGGAGATGTTGGACTTCCTTAGCTATTTTTTCTTGTAATATATTTCAGCATTAACAAAATAGATCAGTAGCTATATTCAGAAATATGGAGATGATGACATATTAAGTACTGCAGTATCTGTAATTTGATTCAATTTAGCACTTCAAAATGCTGAAGAAGTAAAATACTTCTCCACCTAAAAAGGAAGAAAAGTGAATCATTTAAGATAGCGCCAATGCAGAGATAGCACAATTTGAATTATGAGCTTTCAATACCCATAAATGCAGCATATCTCTCAAAACTGCAAAAGCTTTCTGTTGGTACATTAGTGTTCAATATGCATTAGACAGAGTCAGCACTCCAAATGTAGCACTCTCAATATGGCACTGTTTGCCCTTGCTGTCACAAGACACTGGACATATGTCCTCGAAATGACATGAGAAACGGTTTAAAATTTGCAACACAACTTTTCACTTGTAAAAGTTATCCCTGCTCAGAAGGGCTTGGTGTTATTCTGTTTTCAGCCTCATGGTGGGGGGGGTGTCCTATAGGGGGTTGGGCTGAGTGCACTCTCCCTGGGAGGTGGGGAGGGACAGCCAAATCGTACTGGGTGTTCTAATCCCAACAGACAACGATTAATGAACTCACCATATGTCACCAGGGGCATGGAGACCAGCGCAACCTGCCTCCTTTTCCCTCATCCTCAGGACTCTGTGAGCACAGTTCCACCCCCACCAGCATTATCACACCATGTCACAGGATTTCTACACTGATTGGCACAGGGATCCAGAGTCTGAGCACACTGAAGGGTATGACTTTGAAGGACAGGGGTGACTTCATATCTTCAATATTTAGTTTCAATCATATTATTCATGGGTGAATTCCAGGTGGAATTCAATCCAAACATTGATACACCAACCAGTCCAAATTATGCAAAACCCTTGCAGAGTACTTAGTGTCATGTGATGGTATTTTTGCTAAATGCAGTGCACAAAAGCTGCAAATAGTAACAACACTGAATAGTGTGTAGCCCGAGTTGTATTGAGGAACACAAAGGCAAACATACTGGCTTCATCACTCAGCAGCATGCCTGGTTGATTTTTTCAAAGACAAAGGCTAGTATAACATACTGACATAATGGCTTGGTGATGGTTAAGTATTAGTAGTAACAATATTAAGCATGTTCCCACTACATCAGCATGCATTATAAAAAGTGCTTTAGTAGGTTGTTGCTGTCAGTGTTGGATTAGTGTTGTTGGGTTTATGTAAGGGACATGGAGAAAGAATTAGACATTCTGCATCATCCTAGTAGTAGTATTAATGGAACATTTGTGTCTTCTCTGACCATTATAAGAATAGTATGATATGGTCTGCCGAGCTGGCAGTGTGGAGTGATATATCTGAGTGTATCATACTATATCAATATGGAGTGATATATCTGAGTGTATCATACTATATCAATATGGAGTATTATATCTGAGTGTAGCTGGGGTGGAATACATGGAGTTTAATATTTTGATTCCCCTAATGCTGTCCCCAAGAAGAGTGCTCTTGATGATTTAATTCAGCCCCCTGAATTATCTTAAAACAAGTACAATATTTTTCATGGCAATGGAATAACCCCTTTCAATGAAATAGGTCTGCAATAACAAGCATCCGTCCATCTTTAGACCACCCCTAAAAGCAGAAATAAATTCCACTGACCAGAGTGGCTCAGTATTCCACAAACAGACAATTCCACAAACAGACATTCCTCAGGCACTTCTCAGGAAATCCAACCATTGTAGGAGTGTTCAAAAGCTTCTCTCTTGCAAGCTGGGGCCACTCTTTAATAAGTGAGTAATCTGATGACATTACAAACAAGGCACTGTATCATTGGTCTGAGCCATGTTTTCCCAGTTTGAGGAGCAAGTGAAGAAGGTGGCTCAAAGTGATAATGCTGGGTGAGATAGGATGGAGGCCAAACGATTTATAGGATTTGAGTGATTGAAACCATTACGCTGGCCTTGAACACACCTCCCTATAATTGCAGAGGCAAAAATCCATTTGTAAAATGGAGCATGCTGAAGTCTAAGCTAATTTCATTTGGCCTCCACTTCATTTGTATCTGTCCACAATGATGTGATGGATCTAAAAATCATTGAGAGATGTTTCATTCATACATGTCATCACTGTATCAATACTCTAAATGATGGTACTGGGGAGGGATTTTAAGGGATGCTGTTCAAATGTACTCATATTTTCTGTGCTTCTGACAAGGCAATCCCTGATGTGTGTAATATGTGTGGAATAGATATCCCTCCTTTGAATGCTTAAAATAAATATTGGATTTCTTATGATGCGTTTATTTATAGTGGTCTAGACATTGAATGACGAGATTTGTCATGTCAAGGAAATCATCCAATTGTCCTCCCTCAGGATCAAAACCAGGTTTATTCTTTCCCTTTATCTCTATCTATCTATTGATCTTTCTGTCACCCTTAAGTAAAACTTTATGTCATGGTGGAGAAATTGACAATAGCAAAGGTGGCATTTTTATTAACTGTGGTTGCACAATGAGTAAAAATTAAAGACCTAAGCAATGCATATGTACATTCATTAATTTCATGGTGCTGAGCAAAAACTATATATGATGAAATATAAGTACCCACCAACACAGGAGCTCCGGAATATGACTTTATGATAAGATGACGCGTACATACAGCAACACTCTAAGTGGGTGAGCGCATAAAGCTGCTCTGCACTGCAGACAAGATCACACCATGCACTGAGCCTCCACCCAGACAGAAACTTTCCACACAACAAAGCAACTGCCTCTTATACCTACCACCCCCTACTGGTAGGGAAAGGGACAGCAACAGGGGGGTTCAAACATAGCCACACCCATCACACCCATACATATGCTCACAATAAGGGGAGGTGTAGAATTTACCCATGCCACTCTCCCAAGCCTATCTACATGCCCAAATTAAAAAAAGAAAACCCAACAAAATAGAATGTCCATGTGCTGGTTCACCACCCTGACTCAAGCACACATCCCTCTGACCTGCGTAAAGTTGGGGTCCTTTCTCCTGGGCCAACAGGGGCTACACACAAGGGAGACATCCCTGTCGCAGAAGCCAAACAGATTACGAAGCAATCCACACTCTAGCCTCATCAGCTAAGAACACTCGTTACTCTACGGAACACTCCCAATCCATGCTGCTGTGCTCTGCCCTGGAGCTGCTCCTTCCCAGCCATCAGGTACATCACCACCACTGTCATCACACTCACACATGCAAAAAAGAAGAAAAAAGCTTTTCATTTTTTCCCTGTAATGATTTTGTTAGTAAGGTGTAATTCCAGTAACATTCAGTCTGGAATATGAGTGTCTCAGTAATGCCCATTGCCCCGTGCAATGAAGTGATGGTTCTTTTCCAGTGTATGTGAGGGATTCAATGCTGTCTGCTGCACTGTTGAGGTGAGCAGCAATTGGGTCAGCAAATGCAGGAGTCACATACACATGCAAGATGTGATAAATCCAGGTGCTACTCTCTTTCTCAATGCTGCAAATGTAGGTTGAAGCCCTGTGTGTAATATAAGCAATTTTACGGGGCTGCAGCAATATGCAGGTGCAATTCCTGTGTCACCACAAATGACATTCCCACCAGGCCATTGGCATGCCCAAGGCCATTTCTGTGGCCATTCACTTTTGGTAGTTGTGGCTTTGGTTTGTTCATCCAGAGTGAAAGTTGTTTCCTGGTTTTTATGCCCTTGGTCCACACAGTAGAACCAGCAGAAATAACATACTGTCCACATGTGTGCCTGTGTGAGACAACATGAATGTAATTAGCCTCCCTAGTAATCAAGGCTAATGAGAATGTCAAGAGCTGCTCTACAGATTTCAGGCAAAATGTTTTAGGATCAAATGCAAATGCAGTGCTTTCAATGCCTCAGAGCTGCCTTAAGGAGACAGGAGGCGGATCATTAGCATCTGTCAATCTCCTGCAACTCACTTATTGCAAATAGATGGCCTGGCTATGGTGCCTGGCACAGGCCATTGCTCTGTGTCATAACCTTCATCTGAGGGGAAATTTGAAAACGGACAGCTTGAGTACTCTAAATCAGTAGAACTCTGTGCTGAATTCATTTCACAATGTGATTTATGATACATCACTGAATGGTACTTAGCATCTCATGAACCTCCTGAGAGTCATGTTCCTGTAAAAATTGTGGAGAGGACTTTGTATTTGTGTAATACCAGCAGTTCTTGAACAAGATTATTGATTTAAGCAGCTAGAGAAAAATATTAGTCATGTAAAATATAGAACCCTCCTCTTTGATTTCAGCTGCAATTTATTATAATTCCATTGTTCTCTCTAAATTTACAGTGCATTTGTGGCCAATACTGAGACTTTTACCAAAAACGTAAAGGAACTTGGACTGACAGTCATTAGATACAGACATATAGCCTGTTAACATCATGCATGGAAATGCTGATACAATTTCTTTTTTTTTGCATGGAGGTGTTTAGGGCATCTGAGGCTCCGCTCTGAAATATTATCTGTAGTGTACCATATAATTATCCTTTAAAATGCTTCAAACTGGAGCTTAAGGTTGTCTAAAAATCCAGTAAGCAAAACTAAAGTATGAACTGAAATGAACTAAAAATTGAACTAAAATACGGGGAAAGTGTTTAGACGGCCATGATGTGCACCAACAGATTAAAAGGCACATTTCTTAATCATTGGTATGTCTCACCAAACATTTTCATTCAGATGTTTTCTCAAAGGACAATTTCCAGCTCCCTTTAAATGGTGGTCCTTTGCATAAAGCCATTAAAATTTCATTTTCTTGAAGTCAACTTTAAGGAGATTAAGGACCTAGTGAGAGGGGCTCCTGGTTTTGGCAGCATTTGCATATTTCCAACCATTAAATATCTGCTAAAGGGCAATCATTACCCTGAAATATCAGCTTAGCCAGAATGGGCCTTAAAGTTTCTCTGGAGAAGTTTGTTTTCAGCACACTGCAGGGCTGATAAATGAGGCCTTTCCCTCAGCAGTGCTCTGTTGTTTATTTAATCCCCAGACTCATTTTATTTGGATCGACCCCAGGCCTGTGTCATACTTAAAGTAATGGGCCCTGGCTATCTCTTTTTGTGTAGAGCCTTTGATGGATATCTCTGAACAACCTTTGTCTCACCATGGCCTGCCAAAGGAAAGTCTTCGTCCACTGGCCTCTTCTTTCCCTTTCATCCTGTGTCACACAGTGAAGTAAACATGGCGAATGAGATTTGTTCAGAAACACTCAGGCAGCCTTTGCCTCCCAGTATTTATTACCATGGACCTTTAGCATGTATATTTTGTCATATCCTTTTTATAGGCATAATAAAGACATTGTTCTGTCACTATTCTCTTGCACTTACAAATGGAGCTAGTTATTGTCATTTCTCTCTGTCTCCCTCTATGCCTCTGCCTTTCTGTCAGCAAAGACATTGAGATATGGCAAGAACTTTCTTACTTTGGCAAGCCAGCTTGGCGTTTAACCAGGAACAAACAGCAGGGGGCGACACAAGGCGAACAAGAACATCGCTGATGTCTACATACCCTCTGGCACACAGCCTGTGTTGCTGGCCTTTCCCTCTGTTCAGGTTAGATTCTGGATGTTTTTGTACAATGTACTGTATAATATATACTAAACAAATTTGTAAAGTTTTGCTATAAGAATGGTATTACTTTAACAAGTAATTTTTTTTCCCATGGAAGATCAGAAAGTTTTGTAGTGGTTGCTCTATGCATTTATGAAAAAATTTGAAAATTCCGCACAACCAACTTTTTTTTTCAACTAAGTCTTGTATTAAACAAAATCAACACACTTTTCCCTTTGTGTCCTTAAAATTAAAGATTTTTTAAATGTGTGTAGATATTTCTCACATTTACTGTTTAAGGGGTTGTTGCTGACTGAATTATTGTTCAATGATGCCCTTTATGTAGATGGGCTCTCCATACATCCCTGGATTAGATCCATTTACTACATTCGAAAGCTTACATTCATCACTGGAACAGTGCAATGTTCTACGTCACAAGACATTTCCCATAATATTTCTCAACTGTGTCCACGGCGAAACAGCTGTATACAGTTTGTGTCAAATCACTGCTGCATTAGAGGAGGGAACAGGTTATGGGGCACTGGTAAACATTTTGATTTTATTATTAGTTGAACCTACAGGATCCAAAGTGTGTAAACAGCAGAGACAAAAAAGACACAGAGACCTCTCATGGATGAAGTGGGAATACACAGAGAGTGTTAATGGATGGGGGGAGATGGAGTGCAAAGCTCTTAAATGGTTGAGTCCAATACCCCTTTGTTCTGTTCATCAATTTTCTTCTGTCTGTAGTTTAGGAATAACAGATGTATACTTCTTTTTGGAGGGGCCTGTTTCAGTTTTGTTCGTGTTGTCATACTGTGCTTCTGTCCCCGGCTTTCTGCGGCAATCAGGATGAAAATAGCACAGGGATATTTCTGTCCTGTTTTCCCCATTCATATTGACACAGACACTCACTGTGCATTACGCTCCGAGTTTCGTAAATGTCTCCGAAGCTCCAGGAGATGGGGAGTTGATGGGTGCCCTCACATGGTTACAATAGACTCACCGTCCATTAACCGTCCCCGATTAATGCTTGCATTACATGTGCCTGTATGATTTTGAATGCATTGCTCTTCAGTCCCTCTCTAAAATGTGTTCTTTTTAACAAAGTGAAAGTTGGAAATGGAAGAGGAGTTCTGATGGAGTCTGGAGCATACGCAGGAACATAATTACACTGCACACCTTCACTTACAGAATCATTTTATTTTGTCTCCTTCTGAAATCTGCCCCCGAGGCAGATTGTGCTTTGAAACTTCACTTAACCTGATTGATCTTCCTCACGTCCCTGCAGAACAGGGTTGAAAAATTGTTAACAATAAATGTGGAGATTTTCTCAAGTTCTGAGGTATTTTAAGGTCAATAAAAATTCAAGAACTCAGTACATTTCTTTTGGGGTACAGTTTGGGGAGGAAGGTTTCTGACCTGGTTCAATTGGAAAAGGTTTATATATATATATATATATATATATATATATATATACATATAAGGGTTTATTTATTTATATATAGTTCAATTACCACCTAAATTAGACTATAATGTACACCAAATTATTTTAGTAGAACATATTTTCCTTGCACAGTGTAGAATCTGATATATTTTCAAGTAATTGCAGTGTGTGTCTCCTAATACAATCTGCAGGAATGAAAACAATTGCATTGTAATTCTTATCACATGCCTTTGATGCCCTACTAAGAAAAAATATTTTCAAGAACATGTTATCATTATTTACAGTAAGCCACTGATGCATACAGAGACCGGCATTATTCATTTGGAGTGTAGCATGAATTGCAAATTTTGATTGGTAAACAAACCAGAAATAAACTGGCTGACACTGCTGGTATATGGAGGTACTGAGTGCAACTGTTTGGAGAGACTTGTGCATGACAGTCCATTTAAAATAAAACAAGCCCTGCATTCACAGGTGGTGATAATGAAATTTTCAGCTGTTATCACTTATAATATATAATAATAATATATAATGAATTAGGCAGTAAACATTTGGTAGTCTATTTTTTCACCCTATGATTGTCATGCATCCTGCTACAGGGACAGTTTTAATATAAAGATTTGAAAACACCAGATTCTTTCATTCATCATTTTAGTTTTCTCCTAGTAAAACAAATGTTCCACGTATGTTCATAAGTCTTTCACAAACAAAGGCCTTAATCTTGGGTGTGAGTGATTAACATTACAGTTAATCAGTGATACATTTCCATGTGGTCTTAACAACTGCAGCCAAATTATTCCTCTTACAATATAGCTTTAATTTCAATTTTAAACAATTAGCAGCCATTTGTAACAGCCCTATTCCTTTCCTATTCCTCAGATATCTGCATTCACAAAGGCGTTTTATGAATGGAATTTAGGACACAACTGTCTGAAATGTAGCCTCCCAGCTCCATTAAAAGCATTTAAATATGATATTTGAACTTTTTAAAGCTCATCATAGGAACCTTCAAAAACCTGTCAAGTATTCCAATCTTTACCACAAGTCAAATTTACTAAGTCAACCAAATCTCTTTCTGGGAGTGCGAAAAAATTGTGCCCCATTTTTTTCCAGCATCCACAGCATCAGCGGTAATACTAGCTCATGCCATTGGACTGACAGACTAAAATTAGAATCTTTACCCAATTAAGAACTGATTGTTTTTACTTCAGCTTTGAACTCTGCATAAATGTAAGTTTTTGGACCGACTGCAGACTGAATCAAAATGCAGTTTGGACAGCTCCAGTTAGCAAACTCATGGCTCAAACTAGTGGAAAGAGACCATATCAAACTGTCTTTGTTTAAAATGTAATATTTGTATATGCTGTGCTTCACTTTTTCCACCTTGGTCAAGTTTCTTGGTTTCAAAAGCATTTCACATTTGTATTATTATTATTAATAATAATAATAATAATAATACAATCTACTTTTTGTTTTATTTTGCTTATTATTTTGCTGTGTTCCAAACATATAGACATATAAACATATAGACACGTAATTTTTTTTTTACCTGGTATGACACTCTGGAGGCCCATACTTTGCTTGTTATTTTAGAGTGAATAAAGTAAAGCCAGTAGTTGTATAAAGAGGCCTGGTGTTACTTCCAAAATTATGTGGCTGAACCGTGATGTGAAATGCTGAAAGCAGCAAGTAATTATTAAGCTGCCAAAACAAGGACGTTTTCACAAAAGGGAAATAAGTGTTCTAATGCGGTGCCATTTCATTTGTAATATGATAAAGCTTTACTACAGATAATTCTCTGGTACTGGCTCTGGTACTGTGGTTCTGGCTGTATAAGAGGGGAAATGTTGCCATCTAGTGAATATACCTGGAAAAATATTTTAAAAGAGTAATGTTTTGTTGATAGCACCAGGTAAAAGACTAAATTAATATCAAATACACACTGCAAATGTGGTTATGGAGGTTCTGGGGATTGTAGGAATTTGCTCAATACAAACTATAATTGTAAAATTCATCTTGCTTCTATTTTGGCACTGTTTTACCCATTAAAATCTTTTACCCCATGGTGCATGCGCCTCCTTAATCTTTGAGATAAGATGATACTTCTCAATAGACCACATCTTTAGGTATCTTTAGATGTTTGATTCAGTTTTTCCATCACAGTAATATCTGGAATAGAACTTTTCTCTTAAAAAAAAAGCACAAGACACTGTCATAACAATTTATTTATGTAATGCAAACAGTTGTCTTTATGTGGTCTTTATGGATCTCACAGCCTGATTTATCTGTGTATATGCATATCTATGTTGTATGTGATAGAAAGAACCCTTTCTCTACACTTGTGATAATGCAGTCAGTATCCATTCAACTAGTACTTAACACATGACTCATCTGCATGTGTTAATCAGTGGGTGTACGTGCTTTGAAAACCATCCTGGTAGAAAACAGAAAGATGAAAAAATGATATGCAGAATCAAGTCAACTGATGGATTCATTTAAAGTGCACCCTGATGAAACTCAAAGTATTCCATTCAAAATCCTTATGCAAGGAATCATATGTAAGGTTAATTTGGTAATCCTCAGAACTAGCCAGGAACGTGCATTAGCGTGCTTAGATTGTGCATGTCCATCCATTTAGGCATAGCAGAAAACCCAGAGGCAGAAAGACAAAGGTGCTCCCACCTCTCATTCGAGTCAACAGATTTACATAATGCACAAAGTTTCTACTAATTTATTATGGATTTCGTAATTGTATAGATTTTTATAAAACGCCAGTTTAGGACATATATTTTTTTCTAAAACTATTTTTATTTATTACCCTCCTCTGTTTTCCCTTTAATAATTTCTATCTCAGAAGGCATTCACTTTAGGAAGAGCATTATGAATCCTTGACATGGATTTTTCAGTGTATAGCCAGGGCCAACACCAGCATGTCAAAGTAACACTTCTCAGGAGACCGTAGTGTCCGTTGATGGCTGACTCATAACTCCTCTGCCATAGTGAACGATTCAGCTTGACTGTGCTCATCTGCCTCCTTTGAAGCCCATCTCCTGGGTTTTAGGAATCAGCCTTGTTTGGTCTTACCCTGTATTCAGTTTCAGCTCCTCATTATAATCCTGCTCATCACGAGGAGACCTGCCAGGATCACAGTTTTTTGTAACTTTAAATTTATCCTCTTCTAATGAACAGCCTTTGCCCTCTAGGGGTTTGTACTTTCCTATAAGCTGTAGATGATATTGGTTCATCTGAGTGATCAAGAGCAGAGGCTCATTTCTGCAGGCATCTGCTTGGTGCTGGTACAAGGCTATATATGGCTATAATGAGCATTATTGCATATGCACTGCATATCCCAGCTTTGACTTCACTGTTTTAAAGCAGGTAGGTAAGCAGGCAGGTGCTACTTAATGGTGAAAACAACTGGAAATGTAATTTTTTGTGAGTAAAATCATAGAGAACCGATATTGTGACTCTCAGGACAGATCTGTTTGACAAGGAGGTGCTTATATGAGAGATGGGCATTGTACGGTCTGCCTTATTACAAAAACGACACTGCCAATAATTTTGCATGCCCAGTTATTATTATATTAACAACATGACTCATTGGATGTCTACAAAACTAAAATCAGTGCAGCATTATTTTATCATTTGTCATTTTAAGCATATCAGGATAGCTCAAATCAAAAATGAAATCCCATCTGATTTAATCATAAATGATCTTTATCAAGCTCACCACTGTAAATCAGCAGGTATTCATATGAATCACTGTCACTCATTTTAATGATCTTTTGTCAGTGCTATATTTTTTCATTGGTTACTATAATTTAATTCCATTATGATTTGTTTAAATATCAATAGAGATATTGATAGATCAACTGTATGCCTAATCTGCAAGGGGAAAATGTTCATCCTGTGGAAAACTGGTAAACTCTGAACTTCCGGTTGAAAAAAAAATCTGCTGCAGAAGGAAAATGCAGTCACTGTCACAACTAATGGGTTGAGAGGGAGTCAAGTGACACAAAGCCTCATTACTGTAATCCCAATACATTCGTTGCTTGCACTTGGCTGCAGTCATAACTCATCACAATGCCCATAGCGTGTATCAGGCCTGGAAACTTTCAGTGGCTCTTTGTGGAGACTTGGCTGTGACAGATTTATTTAGAATCATGAGCAGAAAATGAAACCATTCCAGTTCTTAGACAGAGGGAAGGTTTTTTCAGAAACTCCATCCATGAGGGGTGTAGCACTGTGGGTAATGTACCGCAGGCAATAAGCATGCAATATTAAAGCAATTAAATGGATTAAAAGCACAAGCACTGTCACTGTACCATTTCATTAAAGATGAAAGCATGTTAAAGATAATTTTCTGAGTATAAGAGACCACACGTTCTGCTTTTTATTAAAAGACAGGGGTAGTTATTGCTTCAAAGCGGGGACGAGCTAAATCAAAACAAATGAGTAATTTCAAAGTTGATGCTGAGGACAGTGTGCTGCCCTGAGACAAGCATTGCCTGACAAGATAAAGATCAAGGCTATGTTCAGTTTAAAATTTTGTGATAAGCAATTGGTTAGAGATTTCAATTAGAGCCTTACCTGTAAGCACATTTGGAGAGAAGGTCCCTGAAGTAGCTTAACATTTTATACAGAGTGCACGTAGTGGAAATGGGAGCCGAGGGGCTTGGGCTGGGTCACTGTTGCAGTATGGCTGTGAACACCATGACCTTCCAAAACAAGTCCAAACAAGTGTACGCACACCATTTTGGATGCTCTCACCAGAAAAGAAAAACGTGACCTCGTTTTCGGTCTCCATTGTTTTTGGGTGTCTGCCAGCGTGCTTTGCTGCTTCCCGTTCAGCGGCCGCCTGTGAACAACCTCTGCTTACCAGAGGAGAAGGATCTCTGTACATGTGTGCCAGGTACACGCATGAGGGTAACACCCATATACTGCAATAAACACCGAAAACACTAAAGGCACACACTTCTTCAAGTATGTAATTTCGCAATGTGTGCAGTCCATCAAGTAATGCCTGGATCAGAATGGATCAGAATGAGGAAGAGAGATGAGTCATGATCAAACAGAGATTTCAGGATAATAACAGTGAGGAAACAAAGTCAAGTGATATGTTTTCTCCTTAATCCTAGCTTCTACTCACAGTAGAAGCCTGAATAGATCTGACCAAAACAAATACTACTTTAAGATTGCCTCTGAACATGTAACATTAGCCTCTCAAAAACCATGAAGACAGATGGCAATGATTACACTGAACTGTCCTTTTACTAAGAGACATTCAGCCTCAGTTCATTCAAGGTTCTGTTGACTGTTCCACCTGTGGCGATTTTCAGAACTGCAAGACATCCAGCCTGTTTACAGAAGGCTACAGGGAAAAAGTCCTATATATGCTGGGGTGACCCTGTTTTAATACCTTGTGAGTAACTGTGTGTTATTGCAGTATAGATGCATTCTGGGGAATTGCCATCAAGGAAAAGTTGGTAAAGTTTAGTTTTCAGATGATTCTGTGAAGAAATAGTTGGTATAAGTGCTGTATATTTACCAATGTACTACTGAAATTGATCGAACCATTAAAGAAAAAATGAGAATAAAAGAGATTCTCAAATTTCCCCCGGGATTAATGAAGTATTTCTTATCTTATCGTCTAAAATCCTTCCCTGTCAAAGATTTTGGATCATAAGGTCATCCTTGGTGACTTAAGGCTGAGCAGCAGCATGGCATAGAGGTGGAACAAATTGTATCAGTAAATACCTAGCTGTATAAAATGGATGACACATTAACTTTGTAAGCTGTGGATCATGGTGATTGCTACAATTACATTTACATGTGTTCATTTGGCAGACGATTTTATCCAAAGCAATTTACAAGTGAGGCAGAGTACAACACAAGCAAAGAGCCGCATAAGGAGTCAACAATATTAGAAGCGCAGCATAACAAAGTTTTAATAGTTGTCCAGAAAAGGTACAAGATAGCTGGTAGAGATAAAGGTGCATGATACCATAGATCAATTCTTTTTTTTTCGTTATAAGAAATTGCTTTGGGTGGTAGTGTTTCAGGTGTTCAGGTGAGCATGGAAGAGCTGTGACTTCAGATTTTTCTTGAAGATAGTGAGAAACTCAGCAGAACAGATGAAGTGTGGAAGTTCATTCCACCATCGGGGGCAAATGGCAGATAAGGTTCTGGGAAGTGATTTTGTGCCGCGATGAGACGGGATCAGCAGACACCGTTGGGTAGCAGAGCGTAGTGGTTGGGAGGGAATAGAGACTTATAGAAGTGAGATTAGGTAGGATGTACAAAGAATGTTTGCATCAAAGTCATCAGAGGTACAGGTTACATGATGAGGTTAGTTGACATGATATGTGTCACAGAAAGGTTATGGGCCCTCAAAACCATGATTCAGTGAAACACAACTATCAAAAACTCATCAGTGTGAAGGTTGCAATTTTTTGAATTTCTTACATCTTACTTTCTAGGTCCGCTTATAACACACCACATTCAAGTGACCTAGTGATGTGTACAACATGTAATTAACAAACAACATTTGATTGATTAATCCATTTCATGAGGATTCATGCTGTAAAGTAATTAGCTAGCTAGTGTGGGTGAGCTGGATTTGATTTGATTTTAGGAGAAAAGACATGATTTGCCTCATGCAAGAATTTTTCCTGACAAATGACAGCCTCAAAGAAATGCTGCCTCATTTTTTCTTGCAACTTTATCTCTTTCAGCTTCACACCCATTACATGGGGCTTTCAAGGATTTTTCCACCTTGTGGAAATTGCTCCTTAGCCTTTTCCTCTCTTCACCAGGGCTTGACTATTTCTCAGACTATATCTTTCCAGTTCTGCTAGGCTAAAAATTAAGAACCTGCTGATAGTTTTATTACACCATGCATGCCCTTGTTCCCCTTAGAGCCAGCTCCTTTCCCCTGAGGCACTTGGTTTCATACTGTCATCTCAGGGGCCATGGATTGTGGGCCAGCTCATGGATCTCAGCTGTGTCCACTGATTGCACTTTCCCCAGTTTCCTCCATCTTTGAATGTGTGCATCCAACTGATGAAACCATTTCACATTATTAAAGAGCTGTTTGCATTTGGCATTTGATTTCCAGCCTGTGTCCTGCTAATCAATCACTCAGGTATGTAACAAGGGATTTGTTTCATGGGGGTAAAATGCTGTCCCTTTTCCACTACATGTGCCATGCAATTTCTGTATTGAACTTAGTGTCTAAGATGAAAATAAACCACTCAAGACCACCCCTAGCAGACTATGGAAAATAACTGTGCTTTCTGATGAAGGTAATTAAGTTCCTGGGGGTAGACTGATTGTTATGTTGGAAGATGGAACCATGAAAACACAAAAAATAGAGGATTCAGAGCCATAAACATGCCTCCTATGGCTAGATGATGTCACAGTGGTGACAGTCAAAGAGTTGATTTTGATAGATGCCATAGATGGCTGAATGTGTCATATCTGGAATCTGTGTTTGGCAATGGGAGCAACATAACTTGTTGGCCTTGAATGGTTCTTCAAGGTCAGGATCTACAAAGGTCATAGCAGGAGGGCTGCAGTATTTAATTCTAGTCAGGTGATTCAATTAAACATTCCCCTGATTATACTGATTTAGCTTTCTTTATTAGCTCTTTCAGTATTCGAGGACTAAAGACTGCTGAAAAAACTTTTGAATGACAGCCTGAAATGAACAATTGGCTTTAGTCTTCAGTTTGTGCCAAACCCTGCAACCACTGAATGTCAAGCACCAGCAGTATACAGGTGCTTAAGGATCATAAGGGGGTCAAGTTTGTCTTTTCCTCTGGGATTAACCCAAGGCATTTTTAAAAGCAAGCTTTCTGTCTTCCAATTTGTTCCCTTATTTACAAGCCTGTCTTCTCAATGACAGGTTGGGAATACAACTCAGACGCTGCTTTTAAAGTCTCCATTTCAGCATAGAAGACTCCTCCCAGCAGATTGTTTTTACTTCTCTTCTTAGAAAAAGAAGTTCTGGGATGGCACCAAGTGCAGGAGGTTGAAAGGAAAGAGAGGTCAATCCTGTGGCAAGGGACCTTCACTTATCGAACACCAGTCACCCTGGAGCCCTGTTAATGGCAGTGTGTTAAAGCGAGAGCTCTCCATGGCACCAGTGTCCACTCTCAACACAACAAAGCTTTTTAATGTGTGACACTTCAGCTTTTAAGGACCTGTCCCCTCTGTCTCTGTCCCTGGTGAAGGACATCACCATTCACCCTCTCAAGTGGCCCCAGAGCTGCTTTAGAAATTATATAATCCAAGGACTGGAGTTGTCTTTGGAAACAACAGTACTATGGAGGATCAAGGCCTGTTGCCTGATTATAGCCATTGATAGATACCATGCTGTTTGATCTTCAGATAATTGCTGCGTCATGGTCACCCAGCTGAAATCAGATGGGCACTTTATCTTTCTTTTCTGTTTCTAGTGTGGGGAGGTTGATAATATATTGGGAAGTGGTAGACAATATTGATAATCCAGTTTTCATTGCCAAATGGAAAAGGGGAAAAAAAGCAAAGTACATTTTCAGAGAGGGCAAGAAAAAACTCAGATTTAGATGTACATTAAATTTAATTCATTAAAAAATTCTGCTGACAACCTGGTGAGGTCAAAAGAGTATGGGCACAGAGATTGGTGGGGCAATGTTCATTGGCTGGGTCCTCAACTGCCTGCGACTGTTCGCCTAATGGTAAAACCTGCCTCAGCACCCATCACAAGCTCTGATGTGTTCCCCAAGGATACGGAGGGCATGCTGAGGGGGAGAGGGGAGGAGCACAAATTGGTCGGGTCCAGTTTCAGGCCTGAAGTTTGACATGCAAAACAAACAGTGCAAGGGCAAAGCCAGGAAACAGAAGCAAGAGCTGTATGTTCCTCTCTCACCTCGAGGGGTGATTCACCCTCTGTGTTACAGATCCGATGGTCCTCAGTTTAAAGCATGTCTAGGTTATTGCACCATAATATTGCTTCAGCATTTCAAGTAGCAGCCCTGTTTCCTAATTTAATTATATAATTATTGTATATAATTTAATAATAAATTAACCCCAACTAGTTAAACTGGACAAGACCATGTTAAACAAAAAGGCAAGAGCCTAATTGAAAATTCTGAGGTGTCTAACTGTGTGAGCTGGCCATCTCTTGTTCCTAGAATGCAGCTGTTCACACGAGATCCTGGAAAGGGAAACTCACAGTCACAAACACACACATTGTTATGTTATTTCTGCTCTGCAAGTCTGTGCTGTTATAGCTGATTTTCCTCATTGGCAATGGTCAGGTGATTGCCCTCCTTGCTGTCTTTTTGGGATATACTGCAGATATGCCAATCTACTGTGAAAGTAAGACATAGCAGGTTTGTTGAGATCTCTAAGGACTTTTTTTCTGGTAAACAACAGGCTGTCTCCCAGTGGGCACTGCTTGTTAGACCTTTGTGCAACAAATTGAGTGCTTAGTGCCCTCTAGTGGTCACTCATTCAACAGCACTTTGCTCTCAGAAGCAAGAAACATTGATGCTTTGGTGTTAAAATATCTTTCCAGCTAAAACTGTCTCAGATTAAAAGTGTGCCAGGCATATGTGACAATCCAACTGCCAGTCATAGACTACCTGCATTTAACTGAAAGTTAATCCATGAATAGAAGTTACTCAATTACCACCTGTGATGTGTTTTATAGCTGACACGTGCCATCACAGATGGAGTCTACATTGTTTTGACCCAAAAACAGAGGCTGAACAATACATTGTTAATTCAATTTGTTTTTCATCTCTATAATGTTTAGTTGAGAAAGATAACCAAGTGTCATGGGATAACTATATACAGCCTTGCTGACTCCGCCACCAGGCCTATCCTTACTGGAACTGCAGAGCCCAGTCATATTTTTTCACCCTTAAGTTTGAGTAGGTCAGGAAACACAGCACTTTGATTGACCAAAAACCTGTGAATTATATTGCACAATCTGCTCAAGAATTTATGGTCTCCCCCAGAACATAAAATGGTTGGTCTGTGTGTTCAGTCAGGGGGGAGTGCGAGACCCTTTATGTCATGTGCAATTTGGGAACTTGTGCAAATTCTATTTTCCATGTTAAGAAATTTTAAGCTCCCAAAATAATGGTTCAGGCTCTCACTTTGAGTGCATGCTGAGTTCTACGGCTTATATTGATCTCAGCTATGCCATCAGATGGCAATGCCCAGGAGCCCACAGCGGAAGAACATATTTGTTTTGTTCTGCCTGGGATGGGGGCAGGTAAGTTGACAGTTTCCTCGTCTCGTGGCTCTTGGGCACCCTGTGACTCATTAGGTGTCTGTGGGTTGCTTTGATGACATCAGAGAAGCTGTGTGCTTCCTGTAATTGCCGCTTAGCCCCCTTTAGTGCACTTGGTGCCTTGCAGTGTGTGGAAAAATAGTTGCGGTTAGCATGTGAGTGTATCAGAGTGTATCACAAGTTGCATTTGCTGTACTTCAGGATGAGTACAGTGGTTGTCGTGTTGAGACGAGAGTAACATCCAAATGGCAATTCCAAAAATAGGGCTGCATAAAATAGAAAATGCGTTAAAAAATATATTAAACAATAAAATTTGACTAAATTGAATTCTTTCCACACTACACCTATTTCAAATGAGCTTGTTGAATTTTTTCACTTCATCAACTACCGTTAATGGCAATAAAGCCAATGTGGTGTTAACCTGAGACCGTACAACAACTTTAGGAACCTATTTCCAGTCCTTTTAGGTATCTACGTCAGACCTATTGCCTGGCTGAAAAATTTGAGGGCAAGGTGAAACAGAAACATAAGTTTCAGATGTAAAGGTAAGAGGGAACATTGAGAAATGAACATCCTATACAGATTTAACTGCATTTAATACACTACAAAGCAGGGACTTATTGCAGAGTATGTGGCCAGCAAAGTCTGTTTGTGCATTGAATGCAACTCAAAGGGGAAAATTACATGTAAAAATATTAGAAGAATTATGGTTTTTTTCTACCATCATGCACAGATCTCCTATGCATTTTTAAAATTAATATGTTATTAATGCTTTGATGCATGCAAAGACAGCAGCTGGAGCAAAAATGCCCATATGGTGTCTGCAGTGATGTGAGCAGACAACGAAACCGTGATACCTTGACAGTGCTACAACTGGGAGGCACGTCCCAGAGCAGGTGAATGAAGAGTTCTCTCCCTGGTGTATTCCCCTCGTCAGGTACTTTGTCTGGTAGGGAAATTACCATTCTCTCCCGGCAGTCAATGCAGTACCTTACACTAGTCTGTCTGGGTTTGCAAAGTGCTCATGGCTAGTAATTCAATTTCAGTAGGCTTACTTATGCTATGGGCAATACCCATTCATTGTAAATAGTAAATCATCTTTCTCTTTTGCATCAGAAACTCCTAAAATGGTGACATTTTATAAACTGAAACCACTGTGAGCCTGCTTTGCACATAATAGAATGATCACCTGTTGTTATAGGTAGTGATACTCAGTTATGAAACTATTTCTGAGCAGAAGCAGAAAAGTTATGATTTTATATTAGCTCCATGAACTCTTAAACAAGTATATAATTGTCAATGTACGCCATCTGGTGGAGATACTGGGAACACACACATTTGACTTTTCTGTCTGGACACTAGGTAGGAATTGGACCAATGTTCAAAGGACAGGAGGGCAATGGCAAGGATGATACCCACACTGGAGGCCCAACCCGAGGGTAAGAACACCACTGAACAAGCCAAATCCTGGGCCATGGAAGCAAAAGTTTTGGTTTTGGTTGTTTATCATTTTCATTTTGCTCTGCTATTTGAGACAGGGCAAAAAGAATGGTAACAGATGTGTAATTGAATTATGTCTTTGCCAACTGCTTCAGTACTTCACAAAAGTACAAATACCCATGTTTTTGCACACCAAAAGGGGTTTTGTTGGACATTTCAAATGCAGTGATGACAGGTACGCTCAAATTTGTCAAAATGTGTTGCCCTAATGCTTTCTTTTCCATATTACTAGCTTCTTCAGCACTTCTTCCTGAGTTTAACCACTATCCTACTGCAACACATTCGTAAGAAACAGGTTTCAACTGCCATACTGTTCACCAAAAGGTAACAACCTGTAGTAAAATATGACAGCAAAGCAGGCCCACATATGCTTATATCCAGGTTTCAAGATCTAACTGATGTCGTCAAAAATGGTCTGTCCTGTAAAACACAAGTAATGTTTCTACAACATACAAGACCACCTCATAAACCACCTGGAATTTCAAGTAAACAGGCTTAAAAAGCATATGATTTATTCAGATTCCTCTGCCTTGAGATATTCTACTTTTGACAGACAGCCATCTGTGATGCTTTAAGGGTGTACATCCCATAAAGTCTCTTTCAGAAAGAGCAAAACACTTGCCTTTTTTGATTTTAGGGTATTCAAAAAAAAATGCAAAATCAAACAAGGAAATACACTTCTAGCTGAGGGTTCAATGGAAAGAATCTGCTTCTCAGTGGCTTTCACAAATTCTTGGGTAATGTTATGCTTGCATATTTTGGGTATGAAAGCAAACAGGTACAGGAAGGACATTTTCAATACTCTCAGGGAAATCCTTGGAACTGTATTCCACCCAGGCACTGAAAATGGTCCTTGAAAAACAAAACGTCTGTCCATACTGACGAGTCAGACAATTCAGGGGTGCACGGCAATCATCTGTCATTGTTTTAACAACACAAAGCTGTTGTTCAAATTGAACTTGACACTGTAATTGCAGGTTGTCTTTGACCTCTTCTCACAGAATTAGACAATCAATTCAGTGAGTCACTTGAAAACATGGACAAATTGTTACAAAAACTGGTGTAACATTTTTTTGCTGCCCCATCATGAAATAAAATTTAGGAATATAGAATACATTAATATCACTGTGATGTAATATTTACTATAAATAAAGCAACAGAGCAAAAAAAGACAAAGCGTGTAGCTGAGGTTTACGAAACGTGCTGTTCTAGCATAAAATGCTTCACTGGATCTGGGAGCAAAAGCTCTCTCTTGCTTGTGTAGTCCAACAGTTCAGAACATGTAGATCCTGTGTGTCTGAGTAAAAAAAAATAACACAAAACGAAGAACAAAAATCAGCGTAAGCTGCCTGCTAAAGCTAAATAAACACACACTGAGAAACACTAAAGACGTGAGATTGTGATGATAAAATCCAATATAAAGAACATTACAGCTGTGTTCCGTACTGTACACAATACATTCAATCAGCAAGAATGGGAGCCCATCACTGACTTTTCAAAGTGACACTCAATGACACTGAAACACCTTTCCCATGGTTGACCAAAAATTAATAAAAAAGACTCTCTAGAAAAAAAGACATGATCTAAACAGTATGCAAAACAAGAGGCCTTGAACCATAAGGTAAGTGATATGTACAAGAGGAAAGAGGAAATAATGATTTGAAAATGCTGCCCCAAAAGTAAGAAACTCACGGTCACCTGTCCCATCACACAAAAGCTTACAAGGTAAGGAATGGCAGTGGTACAGGAAGAATGTATATCTTTTGGGACATAGAAACATCACAAAATGATGCAATCATTAATATTTATACTAGAAAAGACTATACGACGGAAATAAATTCTGAGGATGACCTAGAGGAGAAACATTCAAAGCTAACCAACATTTCAATGAAAGCCCATAATTTCATATTACATGAAAATGTGCCTTTTACCCATTTAAATGGGCCATTGGAAATATGCGCAGGGGACCAAATGCCTAGAAGTCGACACCAAATCGGCCCAGACAAAGAAAAAGTGCTGTGAAGATGACAAACCTTGAAAACTACAGAGGATGGCAGGACCTGCTCAAAATAATGCACTCCCCATTGTACAGGAGAACGTAGAGTTGTGTCTTCCCAAAGGAGGGCATCTCATAACTTAGATGTTCCTCAATTAGAAATGTTCACAACAGTAATTTCCTAAATGCTTATTTTATGCCTGGTTTTTTTGCAGAACATAAAATTGCATTTTAAGACACTATATATGGACTGGGTCATTTTTTTCTACAAGCAAACAGTAACACATAGCCAAACCTTGGAAATGCAGGTGTTCCTAATATTTAAGATACTGATCTAGTCTGGGTGCTCCATTACATATTTTACTAAAAAAAATGGTACACAATCACAAATAACCATGAACAGTGGGAGGGTAAAAGTTACACGTCTTTAAAAATAATATTTTATTCAGTAAAATAATATTCTCAAAACAAAAAACATGCTTTTGATGACCTCAACAGATCGGCTTCCTTTAGGGAAAGGGTGTTGTGGAAAGCAAAAACAAGGCCAAAAAAAAAACAGACTTTTCCCCAAAGAAGTCAAACAATATCTCACTGGCATTTCATTTCTATCTGGACTGTCATTCCAAACATTTGGCATTCCTTTTTTTTCTGGTTGTGCATCACACTCTCCCTGTGTAGCTGTTGAATCTGGCCTTACATTCAAGTTAATGGCTGCTCAAAAACAGGAGTTTTGCTTGCTTTTCCTTTTTAGACATTACCTTATCTGAGATTTGTGCTAGACAACAAATGTCAGTCGAAACACACACGAACATTAAAGGACAATGCAAAACAAAACCAGGTCACAGAATGTTTCATTCGGTAACTAAGAGCTTCTCCACTGACTGATACTCACTCTTTCTCTCTCTCTCAAAAAAAAAAAATTAAATAGCAACCATGTTCTGCGCCCCAGTCTGCATGGGAAACACAGAAAGCAAATCATGGTCAGTTTAAGCAGTTGCAGCTAATGCAGCAACACTGCTTGACTTCGTAAAGCAAAACAGGAGCTATGTGGGGAAAAAAATCAGTCCAATTCGAGTTGGCTTGACCAAAAGGATATAAGGGAATCCAGCATTTAGATTTAACTGCATTGTTTCTAAGATAACTTTCTCGGATTAAAAGGGTATTTTTTCTTTTTTTGAGAGAAGCTTTCGGGGATGCATTTTCAACACCACCTCATGCTGGGCCAAAGTATGATCTACTCTGCCCCTTGTATCTTTACTGAGGTTTAAAATGGTGATAATCTTCTAACATTTGTTTGAAATTCTAACATAAAAACACTTGATGCTTTCAGTTGTTCTGTCACACATGCCGGTCCATCTCGACCCAGTTCTAGTAGTCCGTTTCATTAAAACCGATCCAACGCTCCAGCCACAAAGACAGCACTGTGGAGGGGAGGACAGGGAAGGACTGGGGTTGGAATGGGGGAGGAGAAGGGGTTCCCTGGGGCCTTAATACAGCGCGTCGGCATTGCTGCTCCGTGGCCTCTTGATCTTCTCAATGTTCTTCAGAATCATGTCATGTAATGTTACCTGCAGCAGAACAATTAAGTAACACACTTAACATAACACGGATTATGTGCTTTTTCAAGACATACCAATGTTATTCCATGTTGCCCCATTTCAGTGGCATACTACAATACTGAATAGGTCACTGGTGTTCCCCAGTAACCTATTCAGTATTCAATCCCATAGGTTTTCTGGATTTCACTCCAGATTGGGTTAATTACTGAATAAGAGCCACTGGCTGGATAGAGACTTGGAGGTGTTCAGCCAGTAGTGACTCTGCTAGTAAAATGGCATCCCTGAAACCCTCAGGACCATAGTGAACACTACTAGATGAGTGCTCTGTTCATTAAAATTCTACTGTTGTGACAGTTTTCAGTTTGAAGGACATGAATGGGTTACAATAAATGACAGAATAATCAGAGTACAGTTTCCATGACTGTGCAAATGGTAAAACTGTGACATTTAAAACATGTTTTCTGCTGGTGAACAGAACAAGGAGTAATGGAGGCAGGCTCACATATTGATTCCTCAGCTCAGACACGATGATCTTGAGGCTGATGTACTCCTTCTCGTCTATCTCAGTCACTGTACGCCTGTAGTCCTCCTGTTAAAAGACAGGCAGCCTTCAGGCAAGAAACTCTGGGTGCAGACAACACAGGAGATAGCAAGGCCAAGCCACTTGTGCCTGCCAAAGTAGATAAATGAGAAACCGCCAAAAAAAAAAAAAAAAAATCACCCTTACAGCACAGAGTTAAGCAAAACTGTGACATACAAGTCCCTTTTATAGTAAGGAGGCTGGCACATTAGATGTAACAGAGAAGTGAAGAAATTCTGCTAGACTTCCCCACACCAGAGAACATATACCAGTGTACTAGTGGTGTGGTATCTTTCACAGTGAACAGGCAAAGCAGGTTCTGTTACTGTGAAATTTTAAACAAAGTCAATCAATGAAATAATGTTGATAGTTTGAGTTAACCTGTCATTCTAAAAAGTAACATAATAACCAAATTATAGCTAGCTAGTTAGCTAACTTACCATCAAAATTTCTGATCCGCACAATTCACTTCACAATAATTTCATGAATTTTGGTTAACCTCAATGACAATGAAAATGATTTGGCTAACTACTATTACTATATGTAACTGGCCAACAAGCTAGCTAACTAGCTATTGCATTTAGTGCTCAATACAATATAAAAAATACCCAGTATTATCAAACTATAGTGGATACGCCTATGTAGCTCTAGCCCCAGATACAATGAAGAATGGAATCAACACATGCACAGATCCTGCGAGTATGCAAACTTACCACGTGTGGGTACTTTGCAATTTTGGAAACCAGTTTTGCCCTTGTGATGTAGTATCTAGGAGCACGTGGGGAGAAAGTGCCAGTGTTAGGTTTTGTATTTGGCTGTGTGTGACATAAGGAGGACACATGAGGAAAGAGGAAGTACCTGGATATCTGGTCAAGGTAAGATGCTGCCTCTCCTTCCACTGTCCTGAGCTCTGCTACGGTCTCCTCCTACAGGTGAAAAGGCACAACTGAATAAACCCAAAATGACATCTTCCAAAGCGAAGTTCACTTGTGACAATTTATTTGACAACTTTGATTGTTGTACCACTGAAATCAAACGTTGAAAAATCACTCGGGACCAAGGACGCTAATAGAGTACAATCACTCTGCACAATACAGACAACATCCAATAACAAATATTTTAAATAATAAAATGCAACAAAGCATAATGCCAGAATAAAGAAAAATTAACTTCTATCAAGTATTTTTATTTGGACACTCCAGCATTACTTCAGAATCAAAACTGGAACTTCACAAACACATGCAGATGTTACCTGAATTGAAACACCAAAGTTGTTGCCATCCTCTATTCTTGGGATCAACAACTGAACCCACATTTTAACCTGAAGAGCAAAAGGGAAACAGGGATAGAGAGAATGAGGGACCATGAAATCAGGTCAGTGAAGTGTGTTCAAGTTAGACCGCAGTCAGAAGCACCTTCTCTATAAGTGGTACTAAGCAAAAGATGTAGTAGGAGTGGGGTATGCCTACCGTGTTGCATTTCTCTATCAGTGTTCTGATCTCTGGCTTGACTTTCTCGATCAGATCCACCAGCTTGTTGTTGCTCTTCATCATCCCACCAGGCATGACAAAGACCTTGGTGCCAGCAACTGTGAGTGGAATAAGAGGTAGAGGAAAGTGCAACAGGGAGAGGACAAATTTTATCAAGGATCTGCATCCTATATGGAGACAGTGCATCTAGGGACCCACCCTCATTCACTCACTATTATGGAGTTAAAAGCACATGTTGCCAGTTGGTATGACGAGTACTAGGCTATTGCTTCTCTTGAGTGACAAAACATCAGCAGAGATGCAGAATCTGATTACCTTTGCTCCATGCAGCAGAAAATGGAGTGTAGTAGTGCACTGTTACTGACTACAACTACTAAAATGATTTCCTGGTTTCCCCCACTGAATTTGTTCAAGGAAACAAGAATGCATCACATCTGGAAATCCTGGAATCCCAGTCTTAATTCCTATACCCACTGGCAAAATTTTACAACAATGCTTAGATAAAGATAAGTGTTCTTTGGAGGCATGCTGACCTTGGCAATTGTCATCACTTGTAGCATCTTCCAGCTTCCTCTTCTTTGCATTTTGCTGCAACACAAACAGGAGCTCATTAGCAACTGATCTCAGCTTTACTGCTGAACATCTACATCATTAATGAATTAGAAGCTACTCAAAATATGTATATTTATAATATGACAACAGCTCATGTCTTTATGTATTCAGTGAGAAACACTGATTTGAATACATTAACTCATCAGCTTGACCCTTGATTTGGACATTGACTGGAATTACTGCAATAGGTGGCATCTCAGGGCAGGACCTCCTGGATTTCCTGATAAATGAAACTCAAAACTAGATGTGGAAGACATTTCTATGAGACAACCTTTGATCTGGAACTTTGTTTCTTACATCAAATTAAAGTGACTTTCAACCTATCTGGCCTTATCTATAAAGCAATAAACACGTGTGAAATGTGCCACCCATTTTCTATTTACCAGAAAAGTTGATCCTCAAGTCAAGGCAATTAAACAATAAACATCTGGTACCCAGGATATGTAGTGTCACATTTCTTCTGTGAGAGTTCTCTTCAGTTAGGGTGACGTTAAAACTTCAATGACATGAATGAACATGAACATGAATAACCTAACTGTTGATTTTCTTCTTTAGACAAATGTAATAATTCCCTGTAAAAAGAAGGTCTGTTGAGATGTCATGAGATGGAGAGATGATGTTACCCACCGCCTCCAGCCCGTCATGGCTATTTGTGAGAAGAATGGGGTCCGGCACAGTCAGGTTGATCTCAGAATGGATGTCTTTCAGTTCATGGATGTTTAAGATTGGGTCCTATAAGACACACACCACAACCAATTGCAAGTGCATGAAACTTCAAAATAACAGGGGCCTGTTAAGTGTAGCAAGTGCTAGTAAACTGGTCTTTGTTGAAGTAGTGCAATAGTCAACTTCTAGGAAAAGGCAGCTTCACATGAAGTTCCAATTATGATTGAACAAATATCTTTAAATGGACTGCAATATTATTTTTCGAGCACTCTGTATAAAATATCTATTAATATAAGACAATTGAGTATTAATTATATAATACTAATTAATCTGGCAATTACAAACATACAAATAGCCCCTGCAAATGTGTAGAGCAAATCTTTGTAACAAAAAACATTCTGAGGTGACTATAAATCCATCAAATGGGTTTATAATTTTATATAATCGCCTCAGAAGCTCTTTAGAACTGCACCAGCAAAAAGGTTGGCTCTTCAGTGTGACCACCTTTTCAAAAGAACTATTCACTTAAAGGGGTCAGCTTACCTTGAGAAAATGATCAAGTTCTAATAACTTCTTTGGGAAAAAATTTGCGACAAGGTCTTCTGCCTAAAATGATAAAACATTTAAGCCAACATTCAGATGACACGAACCCCATCCATCTCTTACGAAGAGCCCATTGAAAAGTTACTCACTTCTCCTGTGATTCGTTCCCTGAAAGCGTCAACCTGTGTAAAACAGAAAGAACAAAATATCTTGTATAATAAAGGTAACAGATAATTATACAGTATAATCGAGTTAGCTCATTTTAATGTGCATCGTAACATAAAAAAAACTACCTTCGGTCCGACAGTTATTGCTCGCTAGATAAAATTACAACTGATTTCATTTAACTAGCTATAAAAGTGTGTTTGGGTTTGGAATGTTCCTACTAGACAGCTAGCTGGCTAAATGTTAATAGCCTCAACGATAATGAAGTGCAAATTATGTAGCTATCCAGCTAGTTTCAGATATGTCCATCTTAATTATGAAATATATTACGGTAGCATCTACATATGCCAAAATATCGAGCTTTAAAGCTGGCTGGCACATCTCTCAAAATAGCTGGCTAACTAATACTGTGCCGTCTGTGTTATCTATCAACATTCACAAACACTGTGACATGTTAGCAATAGGTAAGATGTTGAAGTGTTCGATCTATAACACTTTTGTTAATGAGACCTGACAATGTATAATAATTGTATTTCATTAGGTAGCTAGCGGGAGTCCAGGAATAATCAACTCCAGATCCTGCTAACTAGCTTGCTAAGCCGTATGACACGTGCTAAAGCGAGCAGTTTTCTGGCTAACCAGCGAGTACTATGGTATAATTTACGGTTACCAACCTATGCCGCCTGATAGCAAACACATCTTAATCATTTGTACCACATGCTCCTCGGGTTAAGTATAACATATTAAATAAGTCACTAGCTAGCTATTCTAGCAAAACGTTAGTTAATCGTCAGTTACAACAAAACCTGTTTAACTGCACATGTTGACAGCACGCAGCTACTGAGCAAGCTAAACCTCTCCGCCGCCGGTGTAATAAGCTAACTAGCTGGCTTGCCGGCTAGCACAGTGACTGTGACACGGGGAGAATCGTACATAGTTCACTATATTGCTGAAACTAAACATTAAATTCTTGCCAGATAGAAGCGTTCACAGCTTGCCAACTAATTCGTTATATCGCGCGGGAAACTAGCTATCTGGCTAGTTGGGTGTTAGCTATGCACGTTTAGGTCGTTAGCTATCTAGCTTCTACGGCCTTGATGCCTGAATTTCCCTATCGTTCATACAAGCACCGGACCACGTCTACGGTGGGTCACTGAAAACTTGATATGTTACCTTCGTTTTGATTTCATTGTCCACCTTCAGAAGTGAAGACATTCTATTCTGAAAGAAATCCGTAAGGTTTCGAAACAGCTAGTTAGTATTCACAGTTAGAAAGTCTAGCCGTGTGGCTTTGTTATAGCTCCTATCAGCCACAAGGTTTTACTTGAGAGGCAAGTAATGACGTCGTCAAAGTGCGACAAAAAGAAGGGTCCCGAGAGGCTTTCCGAAACCGTTTCCTGACATTTTTCCACCAGTAAACCGATTCAGCGTTGGACAATGTATCCGTAATCACAACACAATGATTGTATGAAAGGGTGATGAAAAATAAACTCAGCATCGTTGTTGTGGACTGCTGATCAAACGAACCAGTTGTGCTTAAGAGGCAGCGGGGTAATTAAGCATTCGTTATGGCTCATTTTTATGTACTTTTATTAACTGAACCGATAAAGTGTATTATTGTGAAAGCATTTGATGTACGTCTTAAGCAAAATGTTGTTTTGTACTTATGTTGTTTTTAAATAAACACTGAAATGCAAATGCGTTTTTCAGGTTTTAACCTCTTTTAAATTGGTTGGCTGACTACTGACGCCCCTGGGCTGTTGATGAGTGAATCCATGTTGTCAAATCGAATCCGAAGTTAACAAATCTTATAAGAAACTTAAACAAAAGCAGTAGTATTAAAATTACCACTATAATGGAGGAATAACCATTGCGACCCCAGGTAGACAGTAAAGCTTGTTGCCGTGAAGCCTTCGTAAATAAACATGTGTAAATTGGTCGTTATAATTGTTAGTTACATTATCACCGCAACGACACGGTGGCCTATTTTATATTGTGTATAAACCCTTGGTTCACCTCAAAATTCATAAATGAATAAATACCTCCGTTATAAAATGGAAAAAAAAAATGTCAGTAGGCCGATCCGGTGCTATGGGGATACTTAGGGGTGCATTGCACCCCCAGACGGACCTCAGTGCACCCCCAGTTGTCTCCTTACACCCCGTTGTCGTCTACAAAGTATGTATGACTTTGTGCACCCCCGTGGATTGCAATTGCACCCTCTGTATTTTCTCCTGGCGCCAGGCCTGTAGTAGGTATGGTCCAACAATTTAAAACCACAGCCATAACATATTAATTCAATTTATGAAGCAGGTCATACATTTCACATGCACAACAAACATTGAGCTTTCCAGTCGTATAATCTTTGTGGATGACCAACCTTGGGCATATTATTATTATTTTATTATTGCTGATGTTGTGCATATGCTTTAGCGTGCTATGTGAAGAAAATGGGAAGTTCAGATTTAACGAGGAACAGAGAGGGTGCGCACTCGGTCCAAAGAAACGACCTGCGTGAATGCGACCTTTATAACAGCTTCCTGTCACATGACCGTGGAGGGAGTGTACAGCTGATGTAAACATTCTGTAAGAGAAGCTTCGTGTCCAAGCTAGGAGAAGAGAAATAGTCAAGCAGAATTATAAACACGAAAAAAATCACTTTTTGGATGATACGTATTAATTGACGGTGGTCAACAGCTATGGACATCCCTGTGAATCTGAAGGTGAATTTCAGGGGGAACGCAGAGAATTTCCTAGTTACAGATTCAGAGAGGACGAGCTGGGAATCAGTGGAAGCCATGGTGAGTTACGTTGGCTCTAGTGCTGTACTGTCATACTCCTCTCGCTCCCCAAAAGGCCTTTTCCTCGGTTCAATATTCCGCACAGTACCTCAAAGATTTATTGACAACCCGAATTCTGTCAATGTTAAAATATGGAATACTACAGCAAAATTTGAAAATGCGAAACAGTGAAATAAAAAAATCGTCTTTTGCAGCAATGAATTTTTACTGTGCAACTGCTCGTTTTCTAGCGACACTATAAAGAGATTGTCACTGGCTACCTGTGCAACGCTGAACACTAAAAATTGAACCTTAGGCAGTGATATAAAGTGTGAGACTTGGAATGACGCAGGAATCGGTAGTAGGTACAAATCTATGACGCAGAGGGCTGAGACGTTCGTTGCTAAGGAAGGAGAGTGCATGGACGTTTAAGCAGATAATACGGCACTCGGCTGGTGAAGGTAGGCTCAATCACAGACGTAAACCCGTGAAGACCTAGCTTGCTAATACTTTTCGTCTCAGGTTGACCCTCAGCACTTCGAGAAGCTTGACTACGGTCTACACAATAAATTATTTACATTTGTCCTGTTTAAACTTACGGAGTTACAGATCGTGTCTTAGTTATTTAAGTAATAAGTGGTATGGCGTGCAGAACTTCTGTATCATTGTATTATGGTGTGATAAGCATTTATATATACACCTCCTTTTCTGTCGTTTCTGTTTGTATTTTAGACATCACATAGCAGCATAATGCCTGGCACATGTACATAGGCCTACATGATCACGAGTTATTGAACTTTGAATTTACAAAATATTCAGAGAGAGAATGTATTATACAGTCACATGATAGAAGACATAGCACAGTCTTGAAAAACAAGAGGTGGTTGCTCAGGCACTTGTGACGTCAGGATGTATTTGTACCAGTTACTGTCTGTTTATTGCCCCTCCTAAATGTAGGGTGGATACTGAATATTCAAGTCATGCCTATGCATTAACAGAAGATGGTTGGGGGGGGGACGGGACAATAACTTCTGCTTCTTGGCGCTCCCTGGCTCTTAATGTATACAGATACAATGTTAATAAATATGCACAGAATTCTAGTCACAAAAAGCAATTCAGTGTTCTCATAACCAGTGCCAAACAGAAGCAAGTCCAGGGCTCCACTGAGTCCTCCCCACAGTAGATTCTCACAGATGAGTTTAGGTCGTTGTATGTGTGGTATTGCCAAATGCCATTTACAAATGTAAATGTCCACGTAGAAGTCATCTGAAAGTTGAAGGTGAGGTGTTGGTAGTGCTGATGTGATAGAACTACCACATGAACAGATGCTGGTGTGTTGGGGTCCTTAAAGTGTGCAATTGTGTGAAGTTAATCAGCTCTCTGAATTTGACTTTGTGTCCTCTCCTCAGTTTTGTTTAAAATGGTACAGTAGAATATGCCTGAGAACCCTACTAGAGTAGCTTATGTGTACAATAACTGGGCTCACTATGTTCAGGCAACAGCAATGGATTGTGATGTAACTTCTTGGAGTGAAGACAAGACCTTGATTGGTCCCCTCTGTGGCTGACCAGGATCTTTTCTGATTTCAGCTAATTGTTCTCTTGTTGTATGATTGTCGTGATTGGTTGTGAAAAGTTAGTTTAATCCTGAATCTGTGGCCACTTCCCTTAGCAAAGTCTTGATATTGTTGTTGTTTTCTTTGAGAGCGGAAACTGCCAGAAAAGTGGTACACAAGAACCTTCCAGGACATTAACACTAAGCCTTATCATGAAAGAAAAGGGTTGCAAAAATGGGAAATGTTGCTGTTGCTCAATATGTTGGCTCTCTGAAGTGCATCGCAATGTTCATGAGTCATGGTGACTTGTAACAGAATTCCTGTACTCAGTCATCTGAAACGAATCTTCATTTTGAATCATTAAATACAGCGCTTTGACTTGATGAGAAATACACAGGGCAGTATCTTGTGACAGTAATATATGAGTAATATATGAACCATAAGGTGAATTTTTTTTTCAAAGATCAAACCAGTCAAACCAGCAATGTAGATTACATTAGAGATGCTGGTATTTTACCCAGGTAATGATAAGATGGGATCATTACATGATATTGACTTAACCATTGACATGATCAGAGTGTGAAGATACTTATCAGTACAGTGTAATGGAAAACCCACCACAGAACTGTGTGATGTGGGTAAACAAAGAGCTCTTCCACAGCAATGGGAAGTTTTCCCTGGCTAAAAATGTATATTTCCATCATCACATCACATTCCGTTGTAGTAGTTTTTTCCACTCTTCTTGCCCTCCACACATCTGCATGCTGTGCGATTGCATAGTTCTTTTGGATTTTTGTCTGTTCACTTGTCAGTGTTTATCCCACAAGGGTATCCCTGCTCATATACCAACCTGCAGTCCCATCTCAGAATCACTTTTGATTTTTGATTTGGGAATCACATTAGATTTTTATTTAGCCTACTGCTGTATGTCTTTAGGCTCCTCTTTACTCTTTGGAAGTTACTAAACATGCTACAGGGGTGCTTAACAAAGCCATACTGTTGTAGAATGAAGTAATATTAGGTCTGTGCCTCAGGGTGTTGTTAACCAGAATGAATTAAAATGCTTTTGCTATTGACTGACTATATTTCTTCTGTGATAATGAAAGGCTGAAAATCCTTTGCTCTTTTTAGGTCTTAAAAAACCTTGGTGTTCCATATTTTAATTGCACACAATTATCCACCTATAAATGTACTGTTTTCAGAATTTGGCTTGCACACAGAATTTTCTGTGACCAACTTTAATAAAGAATTGTAGGTAGCTGCACCTTTCACATGAAAAAGTGAGACCTAATTGGTTTCAATATTTATATTCAGGGGATTGTTCATCTTCATTACATTACATTACATTACATTACATGCATTTAGCAGATGCTCTTATCCAAAGCGACTTCCAGCACAATATAACATAAGTGTACCCATTCAGTTTAACGAGCAACAGTGTCAGATCAGGCTTACAACACTCCAGTGAGTGACCAGTGAGTGTGAGCATAACACTATTTGAGCCATACCACAAATTAACTTGTGCAATCTGTCGGAAGCCAAGTATACTACGATACAACAGTCCATAGAATACAGAATTCAAAAGACATCACAATGCTACACATAAAATAAGTATCAAATACAAGAGATATCAGGTGCTAGTAGGTGGGATTGAAGTGGAACCGGGATACAGTCTGAAGCGGTAGGTCTTCAGTCTGCGTCGGAAGATGGCTAGTGATTCCTTTGTCCTTACCTTTGTTGGGAGTTCATTCCACCACGGAGGGACCAAAACAGACAGGGACTGTGCCTGAGAAGAGTGACCTTGTCAGATGGGGACTGTCAGTTGCCCTGTAGATGCAGCAATCTTGAAGGAACATGGGGTTTGAAGAGCGGTCATAGGTATGAGGAGGCTGTCCCGTTCACTGTCCTGTATGCCAGCACCAAGGTTTTGAACTTGATCCGAGCGATAACAGGAAGCCTTTTGGGTTACAAAGCTACTGTATAAAGCTGTGAGACAGCTTGACTGATCTAAAACCACCAATATTTAAAAAAAAAACTGTCCTTTAGCTATTGATAGAATGATGAATGTGTATTTAGAAAGTTATTTCACTAACTTTGGGTTTTAGCTTTAGGCTTGCTTTAGCTTTAGGGCAACAGTGTAGCACAGTGGTAAGGAGCAGGGCTTGTAACCCGAACAGTTGCTGGTTCGGTTCCCCACTGGGGCACTGCCCTTGGGCATGGTCCTTGACCCAGAATTACCTCAGTAAATGTCCAGTTGTATAAATGGATAACATGTAAAAACTGTAACCTATGTAAGTCACTCTGGGTAAGAGCATTTGCTAAATGACAATAATGTAATGTAATGTAGTGCTACAGATCACAATACCATGAATGTGTTGATTAGTTGGTAGGCAATTGTTGTTTACACGACTTCATTCTCTTCACTGCATGATTTTTAGCACTGCTGTGACGTTTCTAGTGACTGATATATGGTAGTATACTTGGCTTCCCTTGTCTAGTTAGGTTGCACAAGTTAACTTATGGTATGGCTTGAATAGTGTTATGCTTACACTCACTGGTTTGAGAGTGTTGTTAACCTGGTCTGACACTATTGCTAATCCAACTTGAATGGATACACTTCTGTTATTTTGTGCTGGAAGTCGCTCTAGATAAGAGCATCTGCTAAATTAATATAATGTAACGTAATGTAATTTCAAACTTCAGCCACAAAGGGGAGCAGTTGTAGTGGTATTCTTAGGGCCTCCACATGGTCTGAGTGTCATAGTAAATTGTCCCACAAAATGTTTTTTCTCTGCATAATTCTAACAGCCAGGAGGTGTCCCCTGGCCCCTTGTTGACTGACCCCTGATCAGCTCAAACCAGACAGAAAATTATCCAGATGTGAAGCTTCAGCAATTTTTCTGGTTTCTTAGAGGGTGTTTTAAGAAAATCTGTATGATTATTGATTATAGTGATAATCAATATGATTATTTTCAAGATTATGGAATCACCTGGGAGAGCGATTTCTTCCAAGAACAAGGCTCAAAAACAAAATGATTGTTGCATCTGACTAATCTTGTTTGTATGGACCAGATTTTCCTTGATTTTGCATTAGCAGGCCTGTTCTGCCCTGTCGGTCAGGGAATAACCTACACATGGAAAGAATGTGAAGGCTTAGCCATGCACATTTGCTTGAAGAGATTCTGCGTGTCTTTTACTTTTGATGCTGCTGCAGTTAACATCACTGCTGTTGCTTTGTTTTTTGCAGATGAAAACATCTTTTGGGTTGGGTAATTTGCAAGTGAAGTATTTCGATGAGGACAACGAGGAGGTGAGTGTACCCTTTCATCTGCAGGCTATTCTGTTTACAGAGCCATGCTAATTTCCACAGCCAAGACATACAGACTGGATGCAAAACATGCCCCCAATATACCCATGCATTTTACACACATGTACAGTATATGCACATAGAAACACATCTTGAATATAAAGATGCCTTGTTAATTAAAATGGCAGGTACTTTAGTTTCACTCAATGAACACTCATAATCACACTCACTCACTCGCGTCTTAAAGAGGTCTTCTTTTTAAGCTGTTTCTCTGCTCACATTTCAGGTTTCCATCAACAGTCAAGGTTAGTGATCAGAATTATTTTTGTTAGTGTTACTCTCTTAGAAGGATCCAGGGTCATTCTTTGTCAGTAAGACTAAGATCTGTGAATTGTATGCCATGAAAAAATTGTTTCTCATTGTTAGTGGTTCTTAAGTCATTGTAATATGCAGATAAAATATAAGAGTTGATTTTTATTAGGGCCTTATTTGATGATACTCATGTTTTCTCTTCTTTCAGAGGAATATCGAGAGGCACTAAAGGTACTTACAAACCTACACTGTTCACTGTGAAAGCTGTCAAATAAATAACATGAATAGCGTTGTCTGTTGCTTTGAGCTACAATATCTCAAGTTGCACTACTCTGTAGTAGTCTTTGTAGTATGGGTGCTGATTTTCAGTAATAGCAGATGCCATAGACTTCTGTTCTCTACTGTGGAAATCAGATTCAGAGGGAACCCATGTGCATCATTCCTCCAGCTAGGGTGTCCAGAGCAAACAATGCTTTTAACCAAAGCTTTGAGTTTAATTGTTGTTAGTATTTCTATTCCCATGTGCGTATAGCTCAGTTGAAGTAAATTAATAACTTAAGTGCGCTCAAGCAAAGGGCTCACTGCTCTCCCCACCTCATAACTCCTCCTCCCTACAGAGCGCAATGAAGCAAGGAAACCAGCTTCACATGAACGTGTACAAGGTGAAGGGTTCAGTTGGCAAGGGGCCCGTGAAGAAAGAGGCTAAAGAGCTCAGGAGTGGCCTCAGACCCTTGCCACTCTACCCCTCTATGGTCAAGACTGTTGATCGGGAGACACAGGTCACCGCCCCTGAGCAGGATGTGGTAAACATCAAAGTTAGTTCAATGTTTGGAACATGAAAGAACTAAATTTATTTAATTGGTTTAGTTATTCTCATCCACCACACAATATACTCTGTAAATTGTTGCAATGTTGTTATTTTAGGTCTACAGAATGTTGGTGGAATGTTACTGGTATCATGCTATTTTAATCCTGTATTAGCATGTGCTACAGACATTCAGTTTTGTGCGAGGAATTTAAGGAGTACTGTCCTACATATGACTTTATGGTCAAGTAAATGCTCAGTGTCTCCAAAACAAAAGCGGAGAAGTTCATGTGCTAATGACATGATTGTGAAAGTCCCTTTTTTTTAGGTGTTTGCAAAGGAAGTCAAGGGGACCAAAGACCAGGACAAGGGCCCACCAGCTTGGTTCACATCTTACATGGAAAAGGTAGTAGCTGCAGAGAAGTGCAGATTCTGGCGTCTGTAAATAAGCTGTCTTATGTGTGGTTTCATATTGCAACACCGTTGCCCTATCTCAGTAGATACAAGCTCACCTGTAACTTTGAATGATTGTAAATCTACTTGTACCTGATCAGTGTAGTTTGTATTGCAGATTGTTGATATGTCATTGATTAGGGGAGGTTATTTTGAAGTTGGGTCATTCCTTGTGAAATCTGACCTGTTTTGACATGATCCTTTCAGCATTTCACCTGCTGAGGGAACCACCAAGTCATAATTTCACATTTGTGTCTAAAATGATAAATTAGTAATGATCCCCTGTATGAACTGTCCTTTGCCTACCCAGGCTCCCTCTCATGATTTGGTAACTCTCCATTTACATATGATTCGAAAAACAGCTTTTTACCCTAGGGGTAGCTTTAAGAAGCACAGTTGTGAGAGTGTGACCAGCCTGTTTCAGATATATAGCCTCTCTGTCTCTCTACTTTTTGAGATGCACTTGTTTGTTATCTTACCTGTTTGCATGTAACCTGCCTTTTTTATACATTACAATCTGTCATTGTGAAAAAAATGACAAATCCAGTGATGTAAATGAGAACAAAAACTGATCCATTAAGATCTGTTCTAAGAAAACCAATTGTAAAAAGCAACATGTGCACTTGAACGTGAGTGGCCTCTGTAATAGAATCTTCTCCTCAGTTTAAGGACCAGGTGGTGAAGGAGACAGTGGACCAGTTGTGCCGTGAGTTCTCTGGGCAGTGCTGCGTCCACGGTCCCCCTCGATCATCAGCTGAGGGTCCCAATAGAGCTGAGACCCTGGTGGCTGAGGTCAGCTCCACACCCTCCTGCAGCAGCTGCCAGGGGCTAGCTTCAGGGGGAGGCTATCAGTGCAGGTGGGCACCTCTCTCCCTCTCTCTCTCTCTCTTTCTCTCCCTCTCTCTCTGTCTCACCCTGTTCAGTCTGTGTATCTGTCTACTTCATTCACTCCACCCTACTTTCTCACTTCTCACTCCTGCTGTATGACCCTTCTTTGCACCCCGACACCCATTTAATCCCCTCCTCTATGATTTTTGGCTCGCCAATGTCCTTACTTTGTGCACAGAGGTCTCAGCCAGAAATACATTATATGTAAACTTCAAATGAGAATGAGGATTATAACAAAGACTTACCCTGACTGGTAGCGTGGGTGACCAAGTAACTTTGACCACACATCCATCCCCCACAAGCAGCTTTCACTTTACCCTACCAGGTCAGAGACACAGGGCATCAGTTTCTTTTCACTGGTGTGCTGTGGTCAGTTTGTCATGTGTCATTGCCTGGTTTCTGTTTCCCTACCAGTGTGTGCCCGTCTTGCACCCTGTGTGAGCTGTGCAGTTTCAGCCACGACCCCAGTCACAATCTGGTGAGGGCCAGGACACCGCTGTCAATCCCTGAGTACGGAGTAGCCGGAGAACTCTCCAGGTAGGAGATTTACTCACATTCTCACATTTAACACTATATGTGTGTGTGTATGTTGTTTGAAATTTAAACTCTATGGTACTTGTATGTATAGGGAGGAGTAATGTGGTTGTGACCAAATGCACCTGATCAACAGAACTACCAGAGTGTTATCAAATAAACTGATCAGTCATTGTTTTTCACTCTGTTCACTGTAGTTTCAGGCTTTTATCTTAAGGAGCTAGCTTTAGCACCACAGATTCCCCAGACCAAAGATTTTTGAAGTCTTCCTGTGGGAGTCTTAAGTAGGGGGTCATAGGTTTTAGCCTGGAATGGCTGTCTTGTTTTACTTTGTGGTAGTTTTAATTACTATATGTATAAGTGCATGCATTGTATGTATCGATAATATATGCCTTGGAGGGCCCCTGATAAACTACCTGGTAATAATTGCAGTAGCGTAGAAATGAAAATACCGTTTGCAGCTATGAATTTTTACATATTTTCACAGCAAGCAGGGCTAAACATGGCTCTTGGTGTTTTGCTTCATTTCACTGCTGTGCACCTCCTGCTTAGGTTCCAAAAGAGGGGCGACCGGAGCTTCCGCAAGGCGGAGAAGCAGCGCCTGAAGGCGGAGAAGCGGCAGCTGAAGGCGGAGGTGAAGGAGATCAAGAAGCAGCTGAGGATGGAGAGGAGAGGCCTGCAGCAGAGCAGCACCAGCGACGGGACCCCGCACCCTGCCCTGCTCCAGCCCCGAGGCACCCAGGCCAGCAGCCCAGAGTAAGAGCCTCACATGGGGAGGCAGCAGTCAGGCAAAGTCCAGGCTATATCAGGGCTCCAGGCCAACATATTTAGTGTTAAGGAGCCCACCTCATTGTATTTGCTTTCTGAGCAGTTGCGAACAGTCACTGTGCACTGCCTCCATAAAGAGCAGCTGTTACATCTGTCAGTGCAGTTAACTTTATACCTTGTCTTCCTCAACAATGGAACAGCACTGCTGTCAAAATGACAGCTATATTGTAGGAAACCTGCTTGTCCATGAAAGTGAGGCTAATTTAGTGGCACTCCATACCCAGGGGGCCCAAGTTGTCTAGCCCTACCATGATGCCCACCATGACTGCCCTGTTCCTTGATGAGAATCTACCTGATGGGACGCGCCTGGAGCCCGGCACCAAGTTCAAGAAGTGCTGGAAGATGAGGAACACAGGCACTGTCTGCTGGACCACAGAAACCAAGGTAGCACAGCAGGGGGCGCCACAGGACAGAGAATTCCCCCAGGACAGGCAGCACAACATCAGTTGTTTCTCAACACTGTCCTCATCGATGGTCACTTAATCAAGACTTCAGATTAGCTTGGGGGAGTTTCAAGTATTATGATTTTTTTCAATTTTAAGTAATTAATAATTACATTGTAATAATAGCATTTTACATTTATATTTTTGAGGAGGTGTGGTGACAGTGGATATGAACAGAGCTTGTGGAAGCTGACCCCTAGCCCTATTCATTTGAGTCATGTCATGGAAGAAAGTTGATGTCAGAGTTTTCAGTAGTTCATCCATATAGATTTTAATATTTTTTTTTTAAGAGTGAATTGCTAAATAAGTGGGAGTGGCTGTCGGATAGTTTGTCAGAATTGTGAGACAGGCCAAGTATTGTGAAACAATGTTGGCTGGCTGACACAGGGGACACCGTATGTCCTTGTGGATCTGTGGGGCGAATTGTGTCCATCTCCTTATGAGACTGTTAGAATGCAGTACGATAGTATTCAGACTGCAGGATCTGTGTTTACTCATTGATACAATGACAGAAGGGTACACAGTCTGAGCACTACTTTTTCAGCAGCACTGACTAGCTTGGTTGTGTGTGAACACTCTGTCTCACTAATTGTGTCACTTTGCCGGAAAAAATACAGACAACACACAAAACAACTTTAAATGAACACACAGTTATAGATCAGTGATTTTTGGATTGCCTTTTATGCATTCATCGCAACCACTCATTCGTTTTTCAGGTAACTCACCAGGCTATTTATAGTTATTGTAGATAAGGGGTTTTTGTAGTTAAATAGAGAAAAAAGCTCAGTAATCCTCATTTCTCTTGTATTAGCCGGTTTCAAAACAAAATCAGGATTCCTTTTACACCCGGGGACTTTATGCTGTCACATCAAGTAGCGCCACCCCTGTCTGACCCTAAAAAAACTGAATGAGACAGTGCTGAGGTGAATTCTGTAGGAATGATATTTGTGTGTGTGTGTGTGTGTGTGTGTGTGTGTGCATGCATTTGTCCCTGCAGCTGAAGTTTATGTGGGGGAACCTAGCCCTGGCATCCAGTGACAAGCAGAAGGAGGTTGCAGTGCCCTACTTGCAGCCAGGCCAGGTCGGTGTGGTGAGCGTGGCGTTTGTGGCGCCTGTGCTGGAGGGCACCTACACCTCGCACTGGCGCCTTGCGCACCGAGGGGAGCAGTTTGGCCCTAGGGTATGGTGTAGCATCGTGGTGGACTCTGCAGCCAGCGCTGGGCCTGCCTTTCCCCCCAGAAAACCACAGGTAAGGAATGGCTCTGCTCTCCTCTTTGGGTGGTGCCAGGCACACCAAGTTCATATACAGTGCCTTGAAACAGTATTCAGCCCCCAACCCTTTTTTCACACAAGTGATCTCCACAACCTGAGATTTTGACTAATCAGATTTTTTTTGACTGAAACTGAAATGTCAACAATTAATAAGTATTCATCCCCCTTCTTTAGTACTTGGTTGAGCCACCTTTCGCAGTTGTTACAGCCATCAGTCTTTTTGGATAAGTCTCTAAATCTAAATTTTTTAAAAGGTTTTGGACGTTTCTTTTGACTTGTCATGAAACACAATATTGTGTAGACCAGCTGGGAAAAAAACAGCTTTGATATATTTTAAATTTGGAATCTGAGACAGTAAATTGTGAAAACAGTATTGGGGGCTGAATACTGTTTCAAGGCACTGTATATATATATATATATATATATACAGAGTACTGCTCATACAGATGATCCAGCAGATGTGAAGCTCCTGTGTGTTGTTAATGCCTACTGCAGGAGAAGGGACCCCGCCCCTCAGAGAAGGAAGGGGCATGCTGCTCCAGCTCCAGGGACTGCGCGCTGATGTCTGCAGGCTGCGAGAGGGAGTTCTTCATCCCTTCCGTGGACCTGCTCACAGCTCAGGTACAGGATGATTGTGAGGGATGGGGGGAGGGCTGTAGGGGAGGCTGGGTAACGGCTCTTAATGCTCTCCCCCTCTGGGGTTACAGGACCTGCTCTCCTTTGAACTGCTGGACATCAACATCGTACAGGAGCTGGAGAGGGTCCCACACAACACGCCCGTGGGTAAGGCCCTGCAAAGAGGCAAAAGGACCAGCTGGTTAGCGTGGGAGTTTAAATGAGAAACGTTGGGATTGTTGAGCGCAGCTGCAGGCACTTGCATACCTTTTTTCTGTACCATCTCTCCCTTTGAACACACAGCGGATGGTTTGTGGGAACAAATAAGTAAATGAGATTGACCATCTAGATCTCTGGATTCTAGATCTGAATGTCCTCTCCAAATCCCCAGACATGACGCCCTGTATGTCTCCTCTGCCCCACGATGGCCCACTGCAGGAGAAGCCCGGTCTGGGGCTCATCAAGGAAGAGTCTGAGGTATCTGGGGTGAAGAGCCTTCTGGGTAAGAGACACAGCTCCCTCCTGTTTTCATCTGCCGTCCTCGTTTTTCATACAGTTGGCAGTAGGCAAAATGTTACATGGGGCAAGAACAAAGAAAAAGCCATTCTGAGGTAAATTCTGCTTCACTAGACAGTTTCACTCAGTTCACTGAGTTTGTGGTCTGTCTTTATCAGCCACATGTCAGGCTGATTCCTCCTTAGAGCACAGTATCTTATCCAACTGGCTCACTGCTCCAGACAACGCAGCCCCATCTCAAATGAACCTGCCTTGTTTCTTTAAACAATAAATCAGATGCAATGGACGGTAACAGGGAACCATACAATTAATATGGATTGACAATCACTGCTTACACGTGTTTAAATGCTCATAAACAAGTGGTCTGGTTATGGACTGGACACAGTTTTAATCTAATCTCAGTGGTTCTTCATTTCTGAACTTTTAATGATGCAGTACATTGACGCTTACATTTTTTCGCTTAGCAGGCACTCTTACCCAGAGCAGTGTAGAAGATGAGCACATAAAACATGGCATTTACATTATTGACATCCAATAGACGCTCTTAGCCTAAGTGATTGCAGAAGTGAAGCACAAAGGGCATCCAGCAAAACAACACAAAATGTTACACAAAAAAGGAAACCATCATCCACACATGAAATAAAGCAAGAACGATATATTTTTTTAATATTTACGTAATATGTTCTTTCATTCTATGGCTGTATTTACTGTGGTATGAAGCAGGGTTTCCCAAATGGGGGCCATTTTGAATACTGATTTTTTTTTTTTCTTCTGTCAGCCCCTTACTCCAATGAAGTCAGTGAAAACATGAATTTAAGTACCTCATTCTTGCTTTAAATGAGAATGTGGGTTTGGCTTTGTACCATTTGCTTTGTATGTGAACTCTTCTTTTTCCACATCTTGGTGCACAGGTGTATACACCAAGTTTACACACTTTCAGTTAAACAGATTTGAGTTTGTTAAGTCCCCTTGTCATTGGAATTAGCACAGATTATATTACATAAAAGTGAATGCTTTATATGCCTGAGAGATGATATTCATTCATCAGTTGCTAGATACTCATGGCAGAAATATCTGTTTCTGACATTATGTGGCCTCAGAGAATTCATCCCTGCTAAGGCATAGTTCAGACAAAATCAAATAGCAATTCAGTTAATTTGCAGAATTATAGTTTAAGAGTAAACAAAAACAAGCATGCACTATATGACCCCAGGAGTTGATTTAGTTTTCTCAGTCATGCAAATCATAGAAAGCTGTCTCACAATGTTCACCATTTCTGCAACATCCCAGGAATGTTGTGGGACCACTTTAATAGCCTTGAGGTTTTGGTTGTCGTCATCAGGGGTGACAAAAGCGGGACAGGAGGAACCATCGGGCATCCCGGCCCAGGAGGAGGGGGAAGAGGACATCAGTGGGACACAATTTGTGTGTGAAACAGTGATCCGGTCCCTTACCCTGGAGGAAGCTCCGGACCACAAGCCTTTGCGTCGACCCCGTCCTAGCAACAGCAAGGGTGAGGGAACGAGACTGGTTCCGTCTGTTCACTACACTGGGATGAAAATGGACAGCCTACTGAAGCTAATGTACCCTAATAAGTTAGCTCTCATTTAATATGGGATGGTTAATATCAGTCCTCATGTGTCATCCTCTCCCAACTGGTTTCCCTGTAGCCCTGGAACCCTCCTCACTGGAGAGAACTATGAAGGAACCAGGAGAGAGGAGGTTAGAACCAGTTGTGGAGATTGGCACCAAGAGTACTGAAGTCCCTCCTCTTGCTCCTGCTCTGACCCCTCCCACAGCCATCCAGGAACAGCCTGCCATCCCAGGTGTGTGGATTTCCCCTCACATGTCAGTCTAAATGCTGTCATACTGCGGTGTCATTTTACAACCATTTTGAGTCATAATATTAAATTACAATTGCTTGAATAATAAATTAGCATTTATTTCATCATGTAGGATTTTTTTCATTCTTCTCTACTATGTTTTTTACTTTAAATGTGTACCTTTACCTTCAGAAGTCAGGAATTAAAGATGATTATGATGTGCAAAGAACAATTATTCACAAGAGAAGCTTTCTTGTGAATCAGTGGTGGATGACTGACTGTGTACCTTCCTCAGTGGAGTGCGTGGAGTCGGACATTGAGCACATTGGTGTGGACGCCAGCAGCCAGTCAGAGGAGGAGAGGGATGAGGATGACGGGGAGCAGGACGAGGTGCGCAGTCAGGCCTCCTCAGCCTCCTCCGAGGACTACATCATCGTCCTGCCTGACTGCTTTGACACCAGCCGCCCGCTGGGCGAGTCCATGTACAGCTCGGCCCTGTCGCAGCCCGGTGCCGAGGGCGGTATAGCCATCGACGCTGATCCAGAGCTGCCACACCGCACCGCCCCTGAGGGTGAGAGGGAGGGGTGCAGGACCGGTGCCCTGGCCACACCCAGGCGCAGCAGCATCAGCGACATGCTTTGTGCCTCCCAGACACTGGACACCGTACCCCTCACCCCAGAGGTGGTGCCTGCCCCCGCACCTCAGTCACCCCTGGTGTCTGCTCACACAAAGAGGTACACTGGAATGGCAAGTCCGCGCAGCCAACTCTGAAACGGTTGCTGCATATCCCAGGGAATGTGTCACTTTGAAACACGTGGCGGTACTTGTGACAGTGGCTTCGCTTTGTCCCAGGTCTGAGGCACCCTGTGGGATGGAGTTGGCAACAGAGGCCCTGAGCATGAACGAACTGGCAAAGCCTGAGGGGCCTATGGAAGGTCAGTGCTTTTCGCTTTTCTTTGAATTTGCTCTGTGCTACAGTGTGAGAGCAGTGACAGACAGGCCTCAGATGATGCTGTACAAACACTCAATTATAAATATCAATTAAAATATTTGTATACAGTGTGCTACATATACAGTACATGTTTGGATTCTGCCAAGGGTTAGAATTATAGAACAGATGAAGATAGATTCTGCCAAGGGTTAGAATTATAGAACGGAGGAAGAATAGATATAATAATTAAAGATTAAAGTATAATAATAATTTAATAATTGAAGTCTCTAAATAATTGAATTATTATAATTTAATAATAATCATAAAAAATAATAATTAAAGATAAAAGACATTAAATAGAAGATATATTAAAAAAATAAGTACTGCAGGTGCTCTAAAGAGGAAGTGAATGTGATAGTGTCTATAGATACAGATACACTGCTCTCCTCATCGGTTGCACATTTGGCTTCATCAGAGTGTGTCAGGAAGTAAGCTATGAATAGGATTGCAAATACAATTGATCTTGAAAGATATGGCCAATGCATGTATTTACACAACGCTGAAGTGCAATGAGCCAGTTTCAACCCATTAATGGTGACCTCACAGTTATGTGGAGGTGTCACAATATGTTAACACAATGATACTGATGAACTAGTGGTGGAAAACAATTAATCATAGGAATAATGACAAAAAGGTGTGCAGGCATGACATGTAGACTAATTTAGAATATGCTTTGCAGGCATGACAGACAGCTCCAGAGGGCACAACCATGCTAATGGGCATGTCTTTGAGAACCTCTGAAGTACAGTGTTGAAGCAAATGTGGTGTGCTCCAGACTTGCATTTTATTCCTGCAGAGTATGGCTTTATCATTCTCATTTAAGGTCAACCCAATAAAATTAAAATGTAATGTATTTTATTTCAAGAAGTATTTCTCATTGAGAACATTTCAAAAAGATATGCTGGTAATGGCAGTGGCTTTCCAAAAGCCCAAAAAGAAAATGAGTGGACACTGCTTCTCCTGCTCAGAGCCATCTTCATCACCTTTGCTGGAGCACCTGGTGGTATTTTTGGCATCGGCATGTATTGCTGTGATCTCAGTGTGACAAAGCAGAAGCTTTAATGCTCTTAATGGGCATTATGCTTATGACAAGGCTGCCAGATCAGTGGTGTAAAAGCCATATTTGACAAGGTCTAGTTCCGTTTTGGCTCTCTGTCTGAACATTTTGTGGTTTATAAAGGAAGTGTGTTTGCGGACATTCTTTCAATAGTCAAGCAGGAAACCACTAGTCAAGGCAGCGGTTCATGATAAGCACGATTTGGACACTCTTTACTTGTCTCTTTTTAAGTGCTCATGGTTGATATGTGGAGAAAGAAGATGGATTCTTCTGTGTGCATTATTATATTATAATAAAGGAAAATGTTTATGTAGGCATAGAAATAGCTATACTTGGTGGTCTAGTCCCTAATTTCTGTAGCTTCCTTCCTGCTTCTCTTTTCAGGTGTGGATCATTTTGTATGGGGTTCCCCTTAATTGCAGTATTAATAACGTTGTATGTGCTCTCACTGCATATTTTTGCTCATGATTTTTTTTTTAATTTTCTGAACCGTGGTTTCACTTCTCGTAAATCTGTGTTTGTTATTCTCAACTGGTCTTAACTGGAGCTCTGTTGGTCTCCTGTCTCTTTTTTGACTGCTTTTGTACTCCAGGGTTCAGTCCAGCACAGCCACAGGGCCCAGCCAGCCCCTCTGAGACCTGTGACACTAGATCGTGCACCTCCCAAGATCTCAGGTGGGACTTCCACCACCATACACAGCATAACCAGGGCATGTGGAAATGCAAAGGCATCATAAGTAACTGAAACTGACCTTCCTCAGTTGTTAACAGCGGGATATAAAAATCAGGAACAACTCGGAATATTTTTAGTTACTTTTTTCCTCTTAGATATTAAGTTAGGATCACAGTCAAACAGATTCAGAGGCCTTGAGGTCTGTCAGCTGCACAGTTGATCAGGAGAATGCAGGAAAGGTCAGATGCAGGGTAACGTCAGCTGACCTCATGAGCCATTTTATCAGCAAGCAAGAAGCATGCTCTGTCTGGATGATGCTATAAAATTTGGAAAACTGCTTCTGAAAGCTTAAGTACCAGAAGAGGAGACTAGGTGTTTCTTTATGACTTGAACTTAAGTTATAAAGCAAGTTCTGCTTTCATGATCAGGTGGACTTTATCACCTGCAATAATGATAGTCACATAGCCACAGTAGCTTCAGAACTTCTGTGTGGCTGCTGACTTACTTGCTTGTCTCTCTCTCTTTCTCTCCCTCTTTCTTATGTATGTACATTTCCATGTATGCATGTCTGTATGTAAACAAAATATTGATACAATTAGAGTGCAGTATTATTATAATCTACTTGATGTTGACTTCTTGTGTTCATTTGTGTTTTAAAACATCTGGGTAGATTTCAGTGGTCTTGCCATGTTTAGACACATCAACTAATTGCAGACAAATGGCTGTTCCTGCAGCCTGCTGTACCCACACGCTCACAGACGTGATGTAATAGCCAGGCTGAGTGCCCTCTCAACCCCCTCTCTCTATCACAGGACACACGGAGGCATCACCGGGGGCCTGGTCAAGGGAGCCCTGTCTGTTGCCGCATCAGCCTACAAGGCCCTCTTCACCGGGCAGCCTGGCCCTGCCCAGGTCAGTCTGTACAGTGGAGAAGCGAATGAAGCGTGTCACTGTGATTTTTATCGGTCTTGTATTGCTAGGAAACACAGATACTGCGGCTGCGTGCACCTCTAGTGCGCAGCAGTTAGGTAGTTTTAGGTAGATCTTAATAGTCCTTAATAGTCCGCACAGGATCCTCAGTTTTCCAAAGCATTATGTACTTAATGGTAATTATTAACATTCACCTGGTAAGTGAACGTATCCCATTCTCTTCGGTTCTGTAACTTTTAACTACCCCCTGTGAGATTCACCGCAGCGGTAGCTCACAGCACTCCCTGGTGACCCAGTGATGTCCTTCTTACCGGTGCAGCCCCCCACGGACGCGTCCAGCCAGGATGCCACCATGATGGCGGTGCTGCTGGAGATGGGCTTCGGCGACCGGCAGCTCAACCAGCGGCTGCTGAGGAAACACAGCTACAACCTGCTGGACGTGGTGAACGAGCTGGTGCAGATGAGCGACAGCGAGTGGTACGCCACACGCTACTGAGGACGTAGCTGCTCCAGGCGGGAGACCAGAACACCTGCCCCCCTCACCCCTCCCAACCCCCTTTCTCCTCCCCTCTCTTACAGGACAGGTCACTTGTAGTGGAGTAAGTCAGGTCTGGGCCTGAACTGGCCCAAATGTCACACAGAAACATTTATGGCCCTCCCTCTATCAAGTGGACAGCGTGTCTCTCAGCCTTTCTCTTTGTTTCTAGGGGACAATCTGTAAACGGCGCTGGAGGAAAGCCTTTGCACATAGATTGCATATCTTTCATTAGAGTAACAGTGGAGTCGTATAACGACTTCTACAAGCTGGCTTTAAAAATGTGTTTACATAAGTAGGTATACATAGGAGTATATGATAGGGGCAAACATGGGCATAGAATGTGTCCGTCATTATACCCTCCGTAATGTAATTAGTGTATCTGCATAAACTGTATGCCATTGCAGTAAATTATTTGGTACTTGGGAAGTGGCAAGATTCTGGGCTTTCACATTAATAGCCACCGTTATGGAACAGAGATCGTATAGATATTAGTTGATACCTTCTTCATAACGTATGCATGATTTTCTGTGTGGGAAGCAAAACTATATTTTTTGTGACACTTGCGAGTCAGGCTTATGCAAATAGGCATACACTGATTTTAAAGGTACATTTGGGATCAAACATGAGACCGCACGCTGAATGTTACTGACCTCCATTCTGAAATGTCTTGCTGTTTCACATACATGAAGGGCCAAAGGAAAAGCTAATTATTGTAGATGTGTAAAAATGTGTCTAGCGCTTTACAGAAAAAAATGGAACATTCCAATGTGTTTGTGGAACATGTTTGAAGAGGAGATTGTAATAACATTGCCTATTTCATGCAGTGGTTGTAGTGATAATCCATATATACTTGTCTACACTGACTCAGCATTTGAGGGGTATACTGGTATGTAAATTGTAATGTATTTCTTAGTTTTCAAAGGAGAGGAGTTTTTTGTCCCAATTCTCTCTAAGTTGAGTTTTTGAATATAAAGGGCTTGTGGTTTGAAAGTAATGATAGAATACTTTGGGGCATACTTAAGAACATAACTTCTGGTGTGACTATGCTTTTCCCTTAACTTGAAAATGCACCTTTTTATTTCTGTGCAGAGAATAGTTAACTGCATATAAACGGCACATGGCACAGGAGAGTGTTTACTGTGTGGAGCAGGGTGGAACTTCCTCCCTGGGGGGTATCAGCGGTTTGCCTGCGGTCCTTCCCTTGTCAATCAAATTAACAGCCTTTAATCAGAATGCACATCCTTCCCAGGTTGCTTCAAAGCTTAACAGTACCACCTCAGGACTGTGTACGTGAAATGAGTATTACGCCTTTTGCTTTTATTAACCTCGACCTGTTCTAGGTTGTAATACTGTAGGCATGTGCCCCTGAAGACCTGAGGTGCTTGAGGAAATGCTGTTTGCCTCAAATGTGCAGGTATTACTGTACATGCAGAGTTAATGTGTGGTTAAAGAAGTCACTGAAGTGCAAAGTAAGGCAAAAAAGCAGGTTCTTTTTTTAAAGAGTTATGAAAGCAGGGTTACACAAGCAGAGGAAGTCCATGCATTTTTTTCCTTTTGTCAGCTCAAACATCATCTCCCCCCTCCCCCCGCTGTTACTGGAAGGAAAAACTGGACACTGTGCCGTGTATTTTTTTCGTTGTTATCAGCGGGGGTTTAGGCTTAAGCAGTGTATGACTGGATGCAGTGCAATTTTAGGAACCGAAGAACTGTGGCAGTGTGTGTGTGGGGGGTGTCATGAGTAGACACAGGCCGTTCAAAATGATCAAGTTAGTCATCATGGAAACATTTACTGATTGATGACCCTCCAGTGCTATTTGAGTTGTGAGTTTACGGGGGGGGGGTTCTGTGGTCTAGTAGCAGCCTCGGAACTGTGTGCCAGGATGCCGTGAAACAGAGGAGTCTGCATCTGCATCACAACTTCATGCGTTTCTTTTGCACCTTTCCTCTGTGGGTTCCACGAGCCTTGCAAGCTGTAGAGTCACTTTATTTTTCTGCAGAGAGAAGAGAATCCTATATAGGTGTGTCTGAAGAGTAATTTAGAATATTGAGCACTTGCAAATGGTCATATTAGTTTTCCTTAAAAATGAAGTATAAGATTACTATTACTATTGAACAGTACAGTTGTACTAAATCTATTTATGTATGGCTGCATAAAAGCACTTATTTTTGAACACTGAAACAGTACTCTCCTTTTGTTGTAGAATGAGAGTAACTCTTTTGAAGGTAGAATGGCTAAGGCTAAGGGGCTGTCATAGTTGTCTGTGGGCCTGTTATTTTGACAGACATCCCTTTTGTCCTATAGGGGAACTCGGGTAGCCTCCCATTCAACCTCTTCTTTTAGCTCTGCACCTAAAAAGGAATGTCTGTTGTATTTGGCCTTGATTTAAAACCTTTCTTTTTGCCATTAGCAGATGCTGTTCATGAAATTTAGGTTCTCTGTTAAAGAAAGGGGGAGGGGTCTCAGCTATCAGATGAACAAAATGACTGGGACCGTGCAGGTGCTGTTGCATGTATATGCTCATCTGCCTTGAAATACAGACATGAAATTTCACTTACATTACTAATGTTTCTAGGGGACAATGTGCACCAGCATTGATAGGATTTGCTTTGGTTTTGAGCTTTAGTGAGAAGTAGCATTATCAACCAATGTCTAGAGGGCCTTGACGATGATTGTGCAGTTGGGCAGAGGCAATATCAATGGCATTAACATTGAGAATGGTTGAACTACTGGTTTCTGTTGCACCACCTTAATTGCTTTTAGTTTAACCTGGCTGTGTAAAGACGCAAATGACATTTTTGTTCTGAATTCTGTGTTCTGACACAGAGGTGTGGGGAATGGTGGTTGGACTGGAGGCATCTGATTTCACCACAATTCTATGTTTGCATGAGCTCTGGGAGATCAGAGGGAATAGCATTCATATTCTTACTATGTTACATAGGGTAAGCACTTCACAGACATAAAAATGTGATGTACAATTTGTTGCTGATATGATTTAATAAATATAATTACATCGTCACTGTTTGATGTCACTTCTTTGGTAGGGTGACCTCCTTCTTGGAGTGGTAAAGAACCACAGGAAAATAGAATGGATGCAAGCAACTCTGCGGTCTTTTTTTTTTTTTTTTTTTTAGAAATGGCTTGTTTGTTCCCCTTTCTTTATAGCGTCAGGTGCCCACTGTAAATTTCTGTCCTTGTTGGATCAAGTAGGGTAGCACTTGCCCAGTTCACTAAAAAAAAGAATCCTCCAATTCCCCAGGTTCACCTGCATACTAGAACAATGTCTGATGCTGCACCTTCATTTGTATTACAATGATGTCTTCCCCCTAACGGTTTTAATGGACTGCCTGCTAAAAGTGCACACGCAACCTATTCATAACGTGTCATAGGAGTGATGTTCCCAGACCTTAGTAACCTTTTTTAAATGGATAGGTATATGTGCCACCTTTCTAAGTTTTTTTTTTTTTTTTTTTTTCATGTCATGCTTAGGTGAAAGAACATAAAGCATCCCTTGGCACAGATTAGCTCCATGAGGAAGAACAATGCAGTGTACAGGAAACAAACTGTATTTGACATAGAATGGTCACAAAGCACAGGTTTTCAAAGACACAAAGGTTTTCATAGACTGGATTCCAAAATATCAAAAAACTGTTTATGAGATTTACTAGAGGAAAGCTTGTACACATTCAGTTTTTATGTGGATGAATCATTTATTTAAACAAAACATGATAAATGATTAGCTGTTGAGGAGATGAAAACCTCAGAAAAAACTAAATGTTTTTACTAAAAACACTTGAAATTGAAGATTGTTCTTGCAGAATTATGTTTAACTTATTATCTCACCCCATATTCATTATATTGATATATTTATTTTTGGTTGTTAGTATTGGTTATGACCACTTATTCTTTATTACAAAAGGTCTGCACAGCTCAGGAAGACGAATGAATCCCCTGTTGCCCTCAAAGCATATCGTAAATACGGCACACGGTATGACCAGCTCTACTGTTGTACTGTCTGTAAAGAAACGTAGGCAAGCCCAACAGAAAAAGATGATCATTGTGCTTGGATTCATAAAACAATGGATTCACATTCAATTGATCCAAACAATGGGTTCATATACAAGTATCATTAATATTATGTGAAACATTTTGTCTAAATGTGTTTTGAGTGTAGATTTATTGTAATTGAAGCTCCATGGGGTGGCAGCAAAAACAATTTTGGTGAACATCTAGATCAGCTGACTTCAGTAAGGAAGGGACTTTTCAGACTGCGCATTAAGCCCCCCGACAATCTTTGCTGAAAGCTGCTCAGCGACGATGTTGGAAAGCCAAGTTTGGGGCCATTGCCAGATGAGATAAACTGATTAACTACTTGTGGTTACCTTTCTCCATCGATTTTAAACGGCATGTTGTACGGCGGCTTATAGTTCTATTCTCGAAAAAAGGTGAGTAATTTATTGCGCAAACAACAATTTTGCGAATCTCATTTCCGTTTTATTTTCTGCGTCTAAATTGCTCAGTCCCATAATCATAAATGAAGTCCATATGCTTGCAACGTGTCCATGCGAAATGTTTAATTTTTTTTATCTTTCTTGCGTGCGTTTCTCAATGTGCGTTGCCTTCTCAGAAAACGCATTGCGATTCAAATATTTAGTTACGATCACTCAATCCGCATGTAAAAGTTATAGGCTTACATGAGTACACATTAGGGGTACCCTTTGGCGAAATAATGTAAACGATAACTGCCTTTTGTGTCAAGACGTTATTTATTCTGCTTTAACTGTCCAGCTATTGTATCGTTTCAGCTTTCAATTGTGATTACTTTGCATTTCCCCCAATTTTACATATTTGTATGTGCAGCGTAAAACCAGATGCTTGAGTTGGAAGTTTAGTCTATAAAAGCTGACTATACGGAGAAAGGAATGGGCGGTAATGTGTGGTTATATGCACCTGTATTTGCCAAAAATACTGGAAGGACGGGTTATGAAAACATGGACCAAGGGATTGGTGGCGTTTCGTTTCAGGAATCTACTAAAATGAATATGCTGTTCAAAGAATGTGAAGTGACTTTTTGTTTACAACACAAGACAACGCAATATGGCTACGCAGCGTATCCTTTACCAGGGACTTTGTTAACATTTAACACAGGACAGTAAAATTAAAGGGATTATCACACGTCCATGCATCGTGTGTACTCATCTGTGTAAGGTCTCATCGTTTCAGGGCGACACAATTCACCGAACTCTTTGAAATTAAACTTGAGGCACACAGTTTTGTCATTTGATTTTAATAACACAATACAATGGTGGCGTTTGTGTGGCTCTGTGCTATTTGAGATATGGCTCATTTGGAAGCAAAAACTCAGTTGAAACTTAAGACTGTATGTGGGAGTAGATTGTGATACATTTTGATTGCACAAAGTTGTTGCGAAATTCTTGTTTCATATTTGTGATGTTTGAATTAATGTCAGATTGTGTGGAAGAAAGTTATTACGTACTTGTACTTATGGACTTTGGAAGTCGCTCTGAGTAAGAGTGTCTACTAAATGATGTAATTTAATGTAATTTAATGCACTTCATAATGAAATCCTTTAGGAATGTGCCAAGCACATACCAAGTCGGTGGCCTCTACAGAGTTAATTTATGAATGTCTGGTCTGTTGAATAAAACATTTATACCTGCGTTTAAGTTTTTGTAGTAACAAACAATTACACACACACACACAAGGTTAGTCCAGCCCCAATCTGTATGGACAAATTCATGTCATTTTTGTTCTCTGCAGAGTTAGAGTACAAGTGCCTGACTGTCTCCTCCAACAGGCAGGCTGAAAGGGATCACCAATGGGGGTCTCAGTGGGGCATCGCAGTAACCCTCAGGAAGAGAAGGAGGCCATTGTGCCTCAGGACGCAGGAAAGAGGAGGCTGTCCCGCAAGGACTATGGAACCACCAGTGTTGACAACTCAAGTGACTGCCCTACCTGTCAGGGGACAGGACGCATCCCTAGAGGTAGGTCTTTCTGTCTGCCCCTTAGTGTCTGCTTTCCTAAGCGACAAGTGTACCAAGATGCATTTTTAAACCTCTGTCCTACTCTCAAATGTAGGAGTCATTCCCTTTGTGTCCACCTCAGTGTCTACAAGGTTGCTTGACTGCATAAGTGCCCTGTTATTCAGTGGAGCTTCTTGTTGGTTCCTGTTCACAGGCCAGGAAAGCCAACTAGTGGCAGTCATCCCCTGTAGTGACCAAAGGCTGAAGCCCAGGCACACGTAAGTGAAATAGTTTCCTGTCCTGACGGTGCTCTGGAGGCAACTGAATCCTGGGTAGAAAAAATATATATGCCATTTGTGAGTGTGTAGCATCCCTTTTTTAAATTCCTTAAAAATGTGTGCGTGTGTGAGCATGAGCGTGTGTGTGTGCACGTGTGAGCCTGCCTGTGTATGTGCACATGATCTCTGTGAGTGTGACACAATACGTTCTTCACGCTCCCCTAGGAAGCTGTATGTGTGTGTGTCGGTGGTGCTTTGTCTCCTGATCTGCGCACTGGTCCTCTTCTTCCTCTTCCCCCGGAGTGTCTCACTTTCACCCGTGGCCATCAATTCTGCCTACGTCTTCTTCACCCCGAAAACCGTCGAAATGAATGTCACGGTGGGTGCTGGGAGACTGAGGGTGAAGCATAAAGTTAGGAGTGCAAACTAGAGGAGACACGGGTGCATGGGGGAACAATGCTGGCCTTTCACATTCAAACTTCTAATTGTTTGATTCATTCCAGAATGTGGTCAACATTACCAACGAGAACTTTGTGACTGTCCAAGCCTGCAACTTGGACTTGCAGGTCTTGATCTACGATACCATTGTGGGCAGGGCCAAGGTCTCTAATGTCACCACCATCAAACCACGCTCTCAGAAAGCGGTGAGGCCCCCTGCAGGGGATAGCTTTTCTGTAGAGAGGACGCAATTTCAGTTTGGTTCCAGTGTGAGAACACTGGAAAGAAGTCCAAGAATGCAATCTTTTCTCTTTGTAAAATTAGTAGGTTTTTTCCTGGAAATCTGTATCACCCCAGAACCAGGGCATATTATCCTTTTGTGCTGAGGCAAAGAAAGGATTCATTGAAGAGGGTTTCACAGTACAGGATACATTTAGGTAGTTAGCCAAGCCATTATGCCAAGTAGCAATACAGTGGAATACTATGGAAAAAAATAAGTCTTGCAAAAATTATTTATCATTTGTCTTTCATATCATATAAATGCAATCTATATCTGCTGTCTGGGGATTCTGTGTCAAACTGTTACATTATGAGATGCTTCTTACAGTTGTTTTGGCCTCAAAATCACTTTAACCCTGCTGTTTTTTTTCTGCAGTACACCTATGTGGTTCCAGTTACAATTGATGATGATGGCCTAAAGTAAGTACAAATGTGAGTCTTGTGTCTTAGGGGATATCACCATCTTCAGTGAAGATGCAGGAAGTGGGTGTGTGGGCTAGAAGGGAGAGTTATCTGCATAGCTGGAGAGGACTCAGGCCTGTTTGCCCACAGTTCTCTCAAAACTGCTCTAGACATTGACTACTGATATAACTATAGATCTGCATTTAATGATGAAGAATCTGTAATGTGTGTCAGTCATTGCACAGACATTTGAATGTCTTGCTGTGTGGAAATCCCAGTAAGATGCCATTAGGCAACAAAGAAGGGGTCTGGTTGGCTTTTGTGGCTGTGGTCGATTTGTGTTGCTGGACTTTGGTTGTGTGGCTTCTTCTAGAGAGAAGGAAAGGTAATCTGTATCTGTACGTAAGTGGGTTAATCATTGGTGGGTGGATTCAAGAGTACATGATCTAAGCTGTTGTGGGCTATCATGTCTCTTCTCTTTCTTTGATGGCTGTGTACTAATGAACTCTCCATACTTAACAACAAAATAACAAAGGAAAATGTATTAGTCTTTGTTAAAATACTTTGCTGCTTAGGCATTATAGTGTCAGTGGAGAGAGCCTTTGTTAATACTTGTAAAGAACTCAGGGTTTTTCTTAACAAGGAAAGTGCATCAGGATCTAGGGGCAGGGCTATAGAGAGGGCAATGGCTTGGGCTGCATTTCATTACAACTAGCTTGCAGTAGTCACATAATATTACAGCAACATTCTGAGAGTGCAGTGGTGTGGTTAGAACACTGAGAGAATGATTAAGAGTTCAGACCTGTTAATTTGCTGTAAATGCATTCATTTGTTCTTACTTTGGCTTGCTAGGAAGTGGATTTCGTTGTACCATCTGACCAGCCCCTCAAATTCATCATGCTGGGCCAGTACTTTCTGAAGATTTGGGCTGTTGTGTTTGTAGTTTATCCAGTAACCACCCCATCCCTTCTATTAAAACACCAGTGAAAGGTTTCCAAATGCTAGGCAATTGAAATGTGCTACTCCAATTGTGTCTGTAAAGGTTTTAGTCCCCCCCCCACCCCCCAAGTACTAAAATAGAGGGCAGAGGGGAAAGTCCAGGATGTGGCAGAAGCACACTCACACTCCCCAGTGCATTCATCAGTGTGACCCAATGGCTTGGATCTGGGCAAAAGGCTTTTTCTCTTACTGTTAAATCTGGGGGAAGTCACAGCATTTAAAACTACACTTTGATGGAATGAACTATGTGCTGCAGAGCATACAGGTGGTTGGAGTGGGGAGGGGGACATTCTCAGATGTAGCTGTTACCATGCTTATGATCTGAACTTTATGGAAGGACTCATGTGTGTGCGTTACTCTGCCATTATGGCTTCACCCATTTTCACTCAAAATCAGATTATTTGAATGAAACCTATGAATGTGAAAAGTGCTAAATACAAGAATCTCTACAGAACCGTAAAAGAGCTTTCCCCAGTAAAAGAACTTTCTTTGTCTTACAGCAATTACTGCAAGTCAACCTCCATCAGGATTCACACTCTGTTTTTGCATTTGCAGTGAGTATCATGCTTTTTTCTATTTTATTATTTCAAGAAATTTTACAAAGTACAGTCATTTCGCATTATAGCTTCACTGTGTGAGCATGTTGACAACTCCCACAGTCAGGCCACATCACAGTGACTCCTGTGGGTCAACTTTAAACACAGTTAAAAGCGATTTATGCTGAACTGCTTGCATATCTTTAATGGACCAAAAAAACTGCAGACATTGTAGTGGCATCATGTAATTTACAATTTACACTGTTATCCCACTTGAAGGGAGATTATCTTGTGTTCTGCATTGCCAAGACTTTTACCAGCTAGCTGAAATGTTTGCTCTACTTAAACTTTTCGTAAAGTAAGCAGAAGTTATAAACTAGCAGCTTCATCTTCCTTTACACGTTTGAGAGGGATCATTGCTGCTGAAAGCTCTAATGACAGGACTGGATAAATAATTGAATGTAAGAGCTGAGAAATCTCTTCATTCACTGGAACACAAACAGCCATTCAGACTTTCTTATTCCTGTCACTGGGTTTAATTTGTCCCAATTCATTATCACAAGATGCTTATATTGTAACTGTCGTGCAGATAACCAGGAACATGCTTTTCTGAAGCTATAAATGCAGTTAAATTTTAACCATTTTTATTCTCTCCTTTCTTGTCTTAAAGTGTTAACATAAACATGTAACCCAGTTAAAAGTTTGTTTTTTTATCTTGTCTGTGGCTTGTTTTATTTACAGGGGGAAAATATATGAGAAATGGCTTTAAATTTATATGTATAAAGTCATAAAGCAACAAAGGGAGTTACACTCTCCTATTACTCACTGAAACATATGTCTGTCTGCCTCCATGACACAGGATGACGATGAGGGTGTACTATCTGGCACACTCTGAGCAGCTGTCCATGGACACATTTGAGTATGTTGACTGTGGGACTAACTCTACTGTCCCCCACATTATTTGACTCCTGCCTGCCTTGAGAGCAAGTTATTGGAGCCCAGAGAGATGGAAAGGGCATGGGTGAGATTTTGCTCCCTGGGACAGCTGAAATCAGCAGGAGCATTCTGTGTTGGTGTTGGTGGGGGGGGTGGGGTGGGGGGGGGGGGTCAGCTCCAGTCCTCCAGGCCCACAGCAGGCACCATTTTTTCTTCTGCCTCATCTCTGAGTATTTTAGTTGCTTTCATTACTTGGATAATAAGTCACTACTTGGTATTCAAAGTGTAAATCTCAAAGGCAACTGAAACCTTCAAGACTTCTGGCTCTCAAGGATCAGAATTTCTCAGCCCTGCTCTCCGTAAACTGTCCCACCACTCTAATCCATCACTGCATATGAGGCAGTGTCCTAAATGCAGAGTTCCACCACAGAGTGGTGCTTCTGTTCTAAAGAGGGGATAATGTCTTTATGCTTACAATCAGTTTCTGCACCTCATATAATTTGAGTAATTCATCTGATAAAGGAGAAGGATCTGGACCTGTCAATGTGAGTGCACTTTAACAATTACTACCACAGTGGCTTTTTCTCATTCAACAGTGCAAGAAATTGAAATTGTTATGAAGGGATATATCAATGTTCTTAATCAAATATTACCTGAATCTTGTCATTATTTTTTATTCTTTTTGAAGTTGACAAGAATATAATCATGTCTAGGATTTGACTTCTTGTTGCTCGGGTTGGACTTTGTTTGGGGTGAGGGAAAAAGGAATTGCCTTTCCAACCAGAATTTGACTGGATTAATACCTTCTTGCTTTGTTGAAGTTCATATATTCAAAGTGTTGTTTAAAAGGATATGGAAAGGATCGTAGTCATTGAATTCTAACACACTACAGGGTGTATATGCAGCCATTTCACAGGGAGTGAAATGTCATATGTTTTTGTTTTATGTGCATAACCAATAATATATTTTGTTCAGAGCCAATTATAAATCACTTATTCCACTGTTTGGTATGTAACTGACAATGGGGAGATTTTCAATCCCACATTGTTTTGATCAGTTTAGTTTGAAACTCCTGCAATGTAAGATGTCACAGCAGCCATGATCCTTAACTGTTATCAGTTCATGAGATTTCTTTCTGAGGAAATGAAAGTGAATGTGTTGCTATACTTGCCCAGTATCATTTTAAGAACCAATGGTTTACCGGTGGTGCAGCTGTTAGCAACTGACATGCATGAGGACAGCCACTAGGTGGAGATCAAGCATTGTGTCTTTCCTTGTTTCACAAGGTCAACAATCCAGATTGCAAGTAGAAACAACTTTGTCATTTAGTATTTATACAAGGGAGTTCGCCCACCAAAGATTGGAATTTCATGTTGTTAATGTGGACATTAAATGTGTTTTACCCCATTGATATGTAATATCTTTTTGGATGTTCAAAACAGTGAGTTGAGTATACTGTATGAGCATGTGTGCTTTCAGTAGTTTTGAACTCTAGCAAAAACTTGCAGTGTAATCACAAATGTTTTTTATTTCATCTTTTATTGTTTTAATATATTGACATTTCGAAGCTGTTGTTGCTGTGGTTCTGTCTGCTGTAATTAAATACTTGAATTTACTCTACACTATACCCTCACTCTTTTACCTAATCTTTATGTATGTTTATATAACATTCCTTTTCTTTTGTCTTGTATGTGAACACCCTTTTCACTATGGCTATGTAATGTAGGTAACATAGTAACATTGTGAAAAATGTATTATTGTCATGGCAATGTAATGCATTATTTGGAAAGGGACTGGGTTGCTGATTGTTAATGACAGTGAAACAGAATGAGAATTGAACTGGCCTACTACCCCAGCATTGCCTGGTATTCAAGTAAGGATTCACTCTTATGCTGTCAGTAGCAAGTTGAATAGCAGTTCTTGAAATGAAAGCATTTATGACTCCTTGAGAGGGAGACCTTCAGCATTCCAGCCAGCCCCCACAAGCTTTCACTCTGACTGTACTTCTAGGAGGGGTGTTGACAGGAAATATGAAATTTTGTCACCTTACAGCTCATTATGAGTCTGACTGCAGCTGTCATCTACTGCAGGGCTACTAAATCGCGACAAAATGCAACATGGACGATGCATGTTGCATGCTAATGCCCAAACGCATGAGTGCAGCTTAAGCTCCTCTGTTCTGTTTTTAATCTTATGAGTGCTGTTCAACTGAGAGAGCGCTCCATATGTACAATCAACAGTGTGTAGCCATGGCAAACATGAAGGTTGCTCTTTTTTGCACATCTTTGAGTATAATGGCCTTTTCAACAAACTGTACTTCTCAATATTTTGTGTTGAAGAGTCCTCCGGGAGCACAGTAGCTCTGACAGTTTGGCACAGGTTTTTGCAGAATATTAAATAGTATTAGTACCTGCTGGTTTATCTGCTTCTCTAGGTGCTTCAACCAAAATAAAGCAGATATTAGTGTTTGGCTTCAAAAATGGAACTCCATGGCCAAGATTGATCATGGAATTCATGCCACACGGTTGTGTGGTTTTATCTGACCAGATGATTTGTCCTCTGTCATACCAAACTGAGACAGGCCTTGCTTCTCCATTCTTACAGCTAGCTGGAGAAACTCCACAAGCACGCACGTCTCTGAGGTGAAAGGAAGCTGATGCATAGGATGGGCCATTTTTATTTTTGAACTATTTCTGGGTCTGAGCTGGTCTATCACTGTGCAGGGCGTGTGCTGTAACGCATTGCTTTCACCCACTGAAAAACTAAATATGAAATATAGTTGCAAGCAGGAACTCCCGAGGCAAAGAACAAACAATGATTTGGGAGTAAAATATGAAGAGAACATGCACAGATAAATTGGCTTGTTTGATAGGTTGGAAGTGAAATAAGTATGTGCTTTTCAAGCAGTTTTAAGCAATTTATGTATTTAGATTGATTCTGTTTGAATTTGGCACACTGTTACAGAGTGGACTCATGTCTTAACCGATCAGCTGATCCATGCATGAACATGCAAACTGTAAACTCTGCATGCAAACACTACTGACCCTTTCTTCTCACCCATCTACCACATTGCAAGAGGTCACTGGAAAACAAGCAACAGAATTAGTATTGTGCTGTCTGGGAAAAGGAGCCTGAGTGGACTAATAAGGCAGTTTGCATTTTGTGAGCCTCTCTCCCAGTTTCCTTGCATGTGCCCCTGAATGGGGAAGCATGCCCAAGGGAAGCCAACATTTCATTTTGTACGCAGCTGACATTAAACTTCCTGCTGTGGAAATAGGGGCACTCGCATCACAGAGAATAATTAACTGGCACACATATTCAGAGGTATGTTCTTCAGGGCCTGTTTTATGATGTAGAGAATAATGCTCTGGGTGCAATAATTAGCTCCACACAACCACTTGCAGTGAGACAGTGATGCCTGGAGCTTGGTCTCTGTTAGAGAATAATCAATGCAATTTCCAGTTATTTTTCTTACTATTATGATTAAATACCATCTGTAGAAGACCTGGTGGTGGCAAGTCTCCCAGATATAGCTGACTGATTTACCCATTACCACACCAAAAGCAATATTGTGCTGCAATAAAGAGTTGTATCAAGCTCTACAGTACTAAGGGAAGCCATCTTACTACCCTACAAATAGTTTACCTTCCCTACTAATTGTGTGCTGTGCGCAAACTGTTTGCAGCACTCCACAACAACACTGTAACAGTTGAGCAGGAGGGAACCCAAATGCAGAGATCACTCAAAATACACAGGAGGCTAATAACAAAAAAAAAAAAAAAACTTTGCTGAATACACAAAACAGAATGCAAGCTAGAGACTGATCAGAGAACAGTACAACAGGTGGGGTTTAAATACACCAAACATTCAAAGTCTAATTGCAAAACAGATGTGCTCAATCAGTCAATGATTGACACACACAAGAAAGTCCCTCTGGTGGGGGCTGAGGGAAGCAGCAGGCAACCGGGACAGACTGACTGTCAGGAGGACGCCTGCTGGTCATTTTGGAAGCCGTCTCCGAAACCCTGACACACTCCCTGGTTATAGGTGTTTTACTGTGTTGGTGTACTGGACCAGGAGCTCCCTTATCTGTCACACATTCTCCACATTCCAGCCACCACACTAAACACCCCTCTGCCCAACAGTGGAAGTGCCAATGGTCCACACAGCCACACCAAGTAGTGCACCTAGCTACTACAGTGCTTTTGTCCTCTTGAACTAAGAGTCAACTCTCAAGAATTCAATGGTTTCAAGAGAGACTTCAGAAGCATTAAGTGGGCTGATCGAGAGCGACCCTCAACTCATGGCTCTGGAGGATGCAGGGAAGACAATTTTTATTTGAAAATATTAAGCACAGAGCTGATTAAAAAAAGCCCCCAGCAGAAAACCTGAGAGTTGTGCTTTGCTAAATTATATATAAAGTACACATCAACTACGTTCTATTGGAATAGCAATTGTTGATAAAATGTAATGTTTATGGCAAAAATTAGGATTATTGTTATCTTGTCCCCCCTTAAATCCTTCATCTGCATACATTTAATACATCCCTGTATAGCCTGCAGTGCTACAAAGATCCTGTATTTATGTTTAAAGTGTACCTGTCTGAATATACAGATTAACACATTAAATTGATTTGACATTGATTTAGGTCAGTTGGGAACGTTTGTGACATCTGTATAGGCATCCATAGGATCAGTACAATACCACTACATGAATATGCACCAATGTACATCCAATAGGTTGGATAGGATCATTAATTAATGCACTTGTTAGTCTCTGTCTGCCTTTGCTAGTTAGATATGGACATCATACAAGTTGCATTCTTATAATGAAAAAGTGCAAGGTCAAAATTGTCAGTAAATTAATTAATATTGTCCCATCGGCTCAAATTAATTATAATCTATGATATAAAATGGTAACACAGCTTTCTCCAGACCAAACATGGATGGCACAATCATCAAATGGGACACCTAACCTTGATAACTCCGCATCTTGAAATACTTATGCGTGAGACAGAACAGAAGGTTAAAGTTTCCGACATGAAGAGAAGACTCCTGATTTGACCGTAGTCTCTTGGGCTTTCGCCAACTTATCAAGAAGCAGTCTGGAAAAATTTGTATTGCAAGGTGGTTTGATGTTTAACAAAAAAATAAATAAATAAAATAGGTAGACCTACTGTATGTCATGCCAAAATTACACGAATGCTTTCAAAATTTACGACATACTTACTTCTCAAAGATCATCTCTGAATGTGACTTTTTCCGATCTCATGATTTTCCTTTTTCAATATGTTCCCACAATCAGTCAATTCATTTATCTGACATTGTAAGTGGGGGAAAAGATGGAGGATGTACGCCACCCTAAAACCACCACATGGGGGCGCAATAATGTCGTGCACTTCGCGTATGTGACTGCTCTGGGGTTTGGGGCAAAATCCTTAATGTATAAACTTTAGCGCGTAAGTTACGATGCTTTGTCTTGTTTAGTAATTGGTAGTTAAGCGCCAGTGTGCTTTCTTTACTGCCTCGTTAAACAAAAGCGCGCTGTTTTGTAAGAAGAAATGGAATGTTGGCACACAAGAGTGAATCTTGAGTACGATCAATTTACCACCACAGTCCACTGTGTTCCTTTTCTCTCATCGTTTGCAAAGGCTGTCCTGAAGCTCATGATTTTTTTTTTCTTCCACCATATCTTATTCTTGTTAATGTTTTGTTATTATTATTATTATTATTATTATTATTATTATTATATCTCATTAAGTGATACAGTCAGGGCAGCACGTCATGAAAAGCTTCACCTAAGTTTGTCCTTAGCAACTGGTCCTTGAACTCGACCTAGTTTAGCAACAACTCCGGCAGGTTCAGCGTTACTGTTTTGAATGAGGTACATAGCTAACTTACAGAGCAACATGAATGGTATTTCCAAGTACATCCGTGATCAGAAATGTAAATAGCTGGTTTAATACTTGTAATGTACCGATCCTTAAGAGCACAGTGGATGTAATTTCCACGTCGTGCGGACATCGTTTCTTGTTTATTGATTTTTAAAGGTGAACAATGACACGGGTTGTGCTACACTTAAGTGTTTAAATATTGTGTGGCTTGAAAATATTCCAGTGTAGTATTTTGACTAATCCCCGAATTTATCAGATTGTGAATTCTCCCCAGTTTGTACTATCTTCGTGACATCCACACTGCGATTGGGCCCGGGGGAGATATTCCGTGCATTATGTAAAGAGGAATAGACACGCTTATTCCGTGGCTATTTTTGGACGCAGATTTCACAAAGGTTGGCATTTGATAAACATCATGCGTCCCCTTTAAGATCCCGCCTAGGGGAGTCGGAGGGAGCAGCGGATTCTTTGTAGCATGTTTGGGCTACGTCACTCGGGGGTTGTGCTCTAACTGTTGTGTTCCGTCTACCCTGCCTCACAACTCATCAGATGATACCGGGGAGGGGAGATGTACGCGAGACCTGTCGAAATCTCAGAATTTGGGATTACCGGTGTACCTACGCATAAAAAGGACTGTTAATCGCATTTCAGAAGAACGATGTCTTATTGGTCAATACAAGATAGATCGTAAGGTAAGTGTACTTAAATTTGTACCTATAAATATTTGGAGGGGAATAAAAACACCCCAATATTGTGCTCAAATGTATGCCATCATATTTGTAAGCAGGCATCGTTAGGACACTGCAGTGTTTGGTAACATCAATAAAGTGATTTAAATGTTTGTCATTTGTTTTGCTGCGGAAACTACGAGATGTATTTTATAACTGCCAGTGATGTTATATACCTATTTCGTTTACTCCAACGGAAACTTCGACTGCACGAAGCCGTTCTCTGGACTAGGGGAGCTGCTTTTGCTAGCGAATCGAGGCATGAAACATAATCGATGTTACATGTGCCTTCACTATAATTTTTGGCGATGTTGACTTGAATGATAATAGCCTATTTCTCGATACAGTATTAATAAGGCATCCTATGCATCATAGCTATAGATTCTGTGTTGACTATAGCAATGCCATAAATTGAAACAGATCATGACATCGAAAAATGGTATAATTGACAGAAATCAGAGAATTCGGTGTTTTTGGATAATTCGTAGATATCGTCTACCTTCGCATTACTGTTTAAGCCGTCAGATCCATCTGCCGCCTTACGATTTGGTGCTGTAAGAGGATTCCAGAAGCGAATAAGCCACAACAACCGGCAGTCTCCCAAATGAACAAAATTCGCCTCATTGTTTTTGACAATTTTGCTTATCTCTTGTCGGTTAGATGAAAAATATTAGATAAATATCAGGTGAAAAATTCAAAATTATGCAGTTGTTGATACCTGCAGACTGTTAACCTTCTGTTTCCTACTCGTATCTGAGGTGTGGATATAGATTTGCTATATTATTGCAGACTTTAGAACCAAGCTATTTCTTCTTGTAATAATGTTGTCTGTCCTTTATGGTTGCTTGACTTTCGGGGATTATTGCATATATACTTCACTAAACAATTTGATAGCCACTTCCTCTGTCACTACGTGAGGACAAAAAGTGAAATTATAATTACTAAAGAGGGAGATATGTAATTATATGCAACACATTAAGTCATGTAGCTAAGTTTACTAAGTACTTGCATACAGAGTAAGGTTAATAGCATTCCAAGAAGTTGAACAGATATATTTAACCCTTATACTGTAAGTGATTTGTAACCAAATGTTGTGTTTGTGTTTTGATAAGGTCTCTGGTGACTCCAGCCAGCTGCCCTCCTGTCTGCCAGCTCTACCTTTGAAGTAGGTGTGAATGCCATGCACCTATAAAGACAGTCACCTACAAAGGAAGCTGCCACCTCATTGCTAACTAGGCACAAAAACCCTGTTGCCATGGGGAACCAGTTGACAGAGATTGCCCCCAACACGCCCTTTTTGCCAAACTTCCAGTCCTTGCACGTGGTGGTCATCGGCCTTGACTCCGCTGGAAAGACCTCACTGCTGTACAGACTGAAGCTGCGGGAGTTTGTCAAGACCATTCCAACCAAGGGCTTCAACACGGAGAAGATAAAGGTGGCAGTGGGCAACTCACGTGCCATCACATTCCAGGTGTGGGACGTGGGCGGCCAGGAGAAGTTGCGGCCCTTGTGGAAATCATATACGCGGCGGACAGATGGCATGGTCTTCGTGGTGGACTCCACTGAGGCTGAGCGCATGGAGGAGGCTAAGGTGGAGCTGCACAAGATCACACGCACATCAGAGAACCAGGGTGTGCCTGTGCTCCTGCTGGCCAACAAGCAAGACCTGCCTGGTGCACTGTCAGTGGCTGAGGTGGAGAAGGTGCTCGCCCTCCATGAACTGAACACCTCCACCCTGCACCATGCACAGGGCTGCAGTGCTGTTGATGGCCAGGGCCTGCAGCCTGGCCTGGAGAAACTGTACGAGATGATTCTGAAGAGGAAGAAGATGGTCAGACACAGCAAGAAGAAGAGATGAGCCATTCGCCCAGTCGACCTTCCCTTTTTCAAAACTCTGGAACCTCGGCTAAGGTTCCTTTAAAACGAGAGAATTTGCAGCAAGTTGCCAAACAAAGGAACACTTAGCCCTGAGGTCAGAAAAAATGGATTTGTCCTTTAAGTGACATGCAGTATTGAACCGCTTTCTTCTGTAGCTAGTGTTTGCGCTGCAGCTGCCCTTTGTATCTAAGGAAATATGTGATTGCTCAAATAGGCCGTAGCATCAGCAGAATTTAGCCCAGGCATCCATGAAGTTGGATAGACTAAAATTTTCATTTCAACCAAACAGCTGCATTGAGGCTAATAGCTTGGTAAGATAACGATTTTGCAGAATCACAAAAAAATCACAGCCCCCCTTGGCTGTCAGCAAAGATAACACTGCTTTGTGGTTTGGGGAGGAATGCCAGCACTGGTATGTTAGGTGAGCTACTACAAAGGTACTGTTTGTTTTGGTAGTTATAGACATAATGTCTAAGGTGAAATCCTGTCACATCACAGAAATGAAGTTGTAGTTACAGTGGACTGTTTTTACAATCTGTACATATTTTTTGTAATGCTTATGAATAAATAAATTATTGAAGACTTTGACATGAGCGCTGCCTTTCTGTTGTTTCTGAAGCAGATATCTGAAGCTTTGACTGGTGATGAAAATGCAAATATGTGTGGGTCAAAGAGATGTTTGGGCTTTTATTACTTTAAATCAGAAAATGCTGAAATACCGGAAGAATGCCGAAGGGTTAAAGTGCATGTGCACAGACTACTGAGAAAGGAAAGTTATAAAAATGTCACTCACTGTCTTATCTATGGGAAGGCTGGTTCCTGGGTCAACATGGGTTTTAAGTATTTCTAGGTATTGTTTAGCATTTAAACTCACACAGTATTGGAAGGGAGCAAAATCTCCCTTCCAGTCTTAAACCTGATATAATTTTTAATTTAAAAGGGATTTCTGGTTATTAATATACAAAATCCTGCCCCACAGCAGTGATTAGATACAGCTCTCCTCCCAAATCCATGCACTAAAGGAAGCCTTTTTCAATGAGACTGATTTTTGCATCATTGTGCCCTGATTAAGAGAAGAACATGCATGTTTAGCCAGCCACAATCTCATTGTTGCTGTGATGACATTGCAGTACTACATTGTAAAATTGAAAGAATTGGGACTTACCCAAGCAAAATTTTTGGGACCTATTTAAGGAAAAAGTAATCCCTAATATGCTGTTTTTTCTGTCGTAAAGATCTGTGCAAATTAAGTAGCATTCAAATATAGAAAGGAATGCATCCCCCTCCTTTCATATTAACAATATCAGTGACATATGTGTAGAGTCCTGTAAAAATTATATACTCATATGGAGTATGTTGAAACTGACAACAAACATATCAAAAAGAAAAGGACCTTCATATCATAGAAAACAACATTCTTAGTATTGCCAAGGGTCCTGTTGTAACAAGATATTCTGAGATATCTGATTCCCCTGCCGCAGTTGGAGAAATCAATACATCTTTAGTGTTTTTTGTCTTTTGGTGTGCATATGTGTGTGTGTGTGTGTGTGTGTATGTATTGGGGGGTTGGTGATGGGGGGTAGTTAGTGAACTGAAAACCAATTATGCTTATCAGATGTCTTGACACAATTCCATGTCACCAAGTGGTGCCTTACTCCTAATCTAAACACATTATGTACTTTGAAAACTGTTAAAAGAAATGTGCTTAATGTTTTTTCACAACAACACTGCATAATCCTCTTAAACTGACTTGATTTTGTTTTTGTAATAGAAATGGCTCATAGCTCCGTTGGGGGGATGGATCAAGGTAAAATGTGATTTAAAATACCAGTAGACAGCCAGATGTGATTGTTTCGTTGAAAACAACCAAGCAGGCTTTGGCAAGGTGTATGGAGAATCTCAAAGAAGGTTGGGGAAGTGAAAGTTTATGTGTGCATAGCTGTGTGGATCTATCATAACCCCAAGAAACTGTTTTCATGGTGTAAGCCTGTACTGAATGCGTGTTGCGGTAGTCAGTTTTATGCAGCACACACACTGTATCAGCACAGGTGCTTCCTAAAATATGAGTCTTGCAGAGAAACAAAAAGACTAAATGGAATCAAAGTCACATGATTTGGATGCACAGCTGCTGGGATCCAAGTCTGTTTACATTTGAGGTGTCCTGGAGCTACACGGCCATGTTAGCTTGCCACTCTTGGGTTGTCACAGCTAGAGAATAAACAGCTACAGCGGCACTTGTGCCGGAGTGGATTTTGGTTTGTTAGCTCTGTTGCAAGGCCTGTACTGTAATCAAATTAGGGCCTCTTTTCTACAAGGCCCTTTCCCTACACCCACGCTCCTGGATTGCTGCCTCAGGCTACAGAGGAATTCGACTGACCACCCCCCACCCCCAGTGAGCTCATAAACACTTGCCCTACCATCAAATTGAATTACTTTGATTGAAACAGCAGCATCCCAGCTGTTTGAGCTGTAATTATATTAATTACCAGTGCCGTTTTTGGGCAGAACTGAAGTTGGAGAAGCAAAGTTGAACAAAGAATTTGATTTTGCTGTAGCTTTTGGTAATACTTGACTACTTTGGCATGGGACCGATTGGATTAGTAATAAGCGTAAAAGGTGTTAAGATCCAACCCTGTGATGTGTGCTGCCTTCTAAGTCCCTCTTCCTGGCTGCTTCTACCATTTTACAGGCTGTTCCATGTATCATCTGCTTTTTAGTGAGCTGCAGCTTTACTGAAGTTCCAGTTCAAACTGCAAACATTCACTCCTGATGATTAGGCTAGTCTCAGAACCCATCTGGTTTCTCTCATCTAACATCATCAGAGGGTAAAGATATCACAAGGGCAGTAAGAACTGAGGGGAGACGAAACTGTGACAGCTCCCGAACTTGTATTAGCACTCCGGTCACATTGTCTCATGGTTAGTGAATCAAGCCTTAAAAAAGCAATCGAGAACAGCTCTTACAAAAAGTGCTATCATATTATTCTCTGGTCAACACCCAGGCCCAGACGAATACATCAGTGCTAGAAAAAAGCAAACCATACTTTTCACCTCAGGCAATGGCTATGTAATGTAGCACACTGGGGAGAGGAGATAGCAGTCGAGGCTATGGTGGTGACACATTATGGAGAGATTGCATTAACTTTACTTGCTCAGTCAAGGTTATCCCACATGGGCTCAGAGGTGGAGCACCCTGCAGGGACACTCAATTACAAGGTGACACCATCACTATCAGCTCCAAAACAACCATGCAAACATTTGCCCCAATTCTCTCTCTGTCTACAATAAATAAATACTCAATTGTCCTTCTTTGGGATTTACCTTGGAGCAAATAGTTGATATTTCCACAGGATTTTTCACAGGATTTATGTTTGGTTAGGTAAAAGGCTAACACAACAGAATTCCATATCCTTGAACATATCCTATAATGAGTTTGAATACATTGTTTTAGTAAGGCCAAATCAGATTTTCATATTCACAGTTCACAGGCTTTGAAGTTTCCTAGTGCTGCTCTACAGAAGCTGCACTGTCTAAGTGCAACCATGTCGACAACCACACCAGTCTTCTCAGTGGCCTAGTTGGAAGACAGTTGGAATGGGGTCCCCATTGTTCGCATGACTACAACTGGAAGGAGGTCAATCTGACAGATGGGATGTCAGTTGTGGCCTATGCGTGTGGATGTTCACGTATGTTTTCCTCCAAATTACCCCTAGATTGCTTTTATGTGAACAAGGGATAGCATGAGCCCTTCGCATATCATGAGAAATTAAGCATCTTTTTTACCACACCTAATAACAGACTGTTCCTTTGCAACCACCTGTATTTCTTATTTACATGCCTTTTGTTGCATTTGACATTCCTTCATTAACTGTTTAGTTTGGGCAACAAATTAATTCAAATGCCACAGCAAGTCATCTGAGCCTTACCTCTGTTGGTTTATCAAGATGGTGATCATTCATTTGCTTGTGTGGCCGCAGCCAGGTAACTACTGCCTGTAGTCATTCATTTGCTTGTGTGGCCGCAGCCAGGTAAGTACTGCCTGTATTCATTCATTTGCTTGTGTGGCCGCAGCCAGGTAAGTACTGCCTGTACTAGTTTTAGGCCAGAACCAGGCAGCATGTGGGCTCTCTTTGTCAAGATCTAACAGTCAAAAAAGCTTGCACCTGTGGGAGATCAGAGTGCTTCTTGGAGCTGAAAGAATACGTTCCGACAGCATTGCCATGTGATTCAGACACTATTTGACAACTAACAGCACTTTGCGTGTGCCGTGGTAGCATTATTCCTATTATCGAAACCAATTGGCAGAAGGGAGTGAGGCGGGTGGATCACCCTGCGTGGGACGATGGGCTGAGCATCAGTGAAGGCATGCGTGCCACTACTCAGTGCTAATGGCAGAATCATAAAGGGCTGTCACGCTCATTAGAGGTAGGCTTTTCTTTTTCCTGATGCCAGATTGCTTCCTGTTACTATCCCCCAACCCCAAAACAAAAACAAAAACAAAAATGACCTCAGGAAGCTTGTGAAGTCTGGTGAACATTCCAGGATTGTTGTGGAAATGTTGTGACAATGTTCACTACACGCTTTCCTGCTAAAGCTTGTGGCCCGTGTATTAAGTGTCTGCAGACTTCGACAGATTTTCTGAGTGGCTTCATGCCAGGTTTATTAGCTTCACAGCCTAGCCAAACCAGGGGGTGGGACACACCGACTGGTGAGGTAACCACGCTCCATCTGCAGCTGCCCTCAGCATATCAGCAGCAGATTTTTGTGTCTGGCTCCCAGAATTCCCTAATCAAGTCACTCATGATTGTTTATGAGATGGTCAGTAACTCAGAGCTGAGCACCAATTGGATAAGAGGAAACTGTTTATTTCAGCTCTGATAACAGATGGCGGTGTGTAGGAAATGTTTAAAAATGCTAATGCAGCACACCCTTAGGTGAAATTGGAACAATCTTTCTTAGACAAGGGACAAGACCCTCATTTCCTTTTAGTGGATAAGAGGATATGTGTCTGCTGGATGGTCTGATGGGGATTTTGTGGAGGAGCATTGTGTAGTGATCCAAATTTTTCCTTGGATTGTAAAAATCCCTACCACTGAAAGGTTGAAAAGGTTCCATTACTGTTGGTGACCTCTATCAGGCTGACTTTATTTCATTTGTAACCTTTGTGGGGGTGGCAGACTACAGATAATGCTTTCAATAAGGGCTTCCTACTAACCTAACACTGCACTGGAGCCAATCCCAATGAATAGATTTATGATGATGTAACAAATGATTCTGCTGAGCAATCAGTTTCTCCAATAGATTCCACCCAGGCCTTCAGTGAGAATGAATGATTATTGAAGATAAAAGAAATATGTCACATTCTTTTTATGTTTTCCTATCTGTCAGATTCTGCCATGTCTATTTAAGATTTGTTGTTTGCAGACACAGCAGCCAGAGAGCTCGACAATGGTAAAATGGTGGCTTTAGAGGTTTATCCCAACACTTCTTCACTGGTTCACGCTGACAGCATAGATTTGCTTTTACAGTGTATGTGGATTCTACTTTACAAAAGGCAGGTAACGAGGAGAAGCCTGTCTAGTACATGTGTCAATATGTGTGTGTCTGCAATTCCAGCAGTGGCCTTATTAGGAGCAGTGTCCAGTGAAGCAGGAAACATGGTGACATGGCCAGGCAGAGCTGCAGTGAGTTACTGAACAGCAGTAAGAATGCAAAAGGACAGGGCTTTCAGAAACTGTCCTGGTTTTGGTTCACACAAAAAGTTAAAGTGCACAGTTATGACATGAAATGAAAATGTGTGGCTTTCTAAGGTTCTGCATCATCTTGTGGAATTGAAAGAGTTCTTGTTAATTTAAAGGTGGCTTTACATTGGCTGCTATTGATTTATGGATATTACTGGATAAATTTATAAATATTCCAGCCTTGTTGAATTAGAAACACAGAATACTGAGGTACAGTAATAATACAGCATGCAACACAAGAAAACTGCACTCAAAAAAGATAAAAACTTTGATGGCAATATAAAAAAATATACTGGATTTAATTATGCATGCACATGCAAGGTCAATGTGCCATCTTCAGTGCTAAGGTTACAATCACAGAGCAAATGTAATAGTTCAGGTAAAAGTTACATGACAAACAGATTAACAACATGCATCTCTTTTCAATTATTTGCTAAAGGCACATGACTTACAATGGAGGGCTTGCACAGGGAACAGCCACACAACTAAAGTGACAGAAAAGACAGAGAAAAACAATTCTATTCCAGCTCTGCAAAAAAAAGTGTGCCAGAAAATCTGCCTAGCCTCTCCCTCCCCCTTGTACAATGAGCTCAGGTTATAATGGTTTCAGGTTTGTGTCCTGTGGTGGAGCTGTCTGGGGGTGATACACACTTTTAATAACACACTAAGCCTGCTGTTTCTGTTCCTGGGAGTGGTTAGGGACACTTTAATAAAGATACTCTGTGTTTCACTGATCCTGTTACAGGGCTGTGTTGTTACTGACTCCCTTACTGAACAATGCTGAGGTGGGTCATAGCTGAGTTGAGTAAGCATACACATGACACTCTTCAGGTTCAAAAACGAGTGGGATTTTTTGCTTCCTGTCCAGTTTGTTTGATTGCTTTATCTGTTAATTATAGTGGATTAGTTATGAAATCCTGTGACTGTTTTTGGACCACATAAATCACTAGTCACTGGGGTGTGAACTGGGGAGTTCATTTCAGGATTTCTTTCATGATGAAAGACTTGTTGGGAATATCACGACCACTTGTTGAGTAGCACTCCATCACCTGTGACCAATTACTCTGTGTTCAGCATTAACAACTTGAACAAACAAGCCTTTGCATAGACAAACATTGATGACATGGGCAGAGCTGTGGCATTTAGACTAATACTAATTATATTGGCTTGGAAAGCTCTATTTCACTGGCCTTACACAGCCTGCAGGGTTTGTCTGTTTGGGGCCCTGCCATGAATCTGGAGCACACATGTTGTCATTCAGCATCAGCCCCCGAGGCTGGCGAACCAACAGGCTGTCCTTGCCTCAAATCCTGGTAAAAGATGTAATAGGAAACATGTGCTTTACCTTGTACCTCTGTTTATCTTGGCATATGCCTTCTGTCTCAACCTTGCTTCATGGAAAAAGAATAGCAGCCTTTTTTCAGTCATCACAAAACATGGTATTTTATACAGTGCCAGTGTTGTGGGAAAGCAATCCTTAGAGGGCTGCATCTTAAAAAGGAGGTTACAGTGACAAATTCACCGTTCTGTTGGGAAATGCCCCAACACACACCTTTCCAAAAATATTCCTGTGCCTGCTCTCAGCTATAGAAGTGAATCTGGTGGGGCACTATGTGGTTGTGTGTGATCTAAAGCCATGTAGCAGCACTGCAAGAATGTGTCAGATTGTTTACTGTGAGACCTATACAGTGCTCATACAGTGACACAACATTCCCATCGCTACAGCTGAGAGCCCCGCTTGCTAGTTGCTGGTAGAATTTTCTCAGGAGACTCCCGCTGTATAGACACAAACCCAAGCTGTGAGCTCCCATGGCTTTGCATCTGCCATTAGTCTCAGGAATGTAGTCATTAAAACTGCTAGAGTGCACTTCATAGCAGTGTTTGCTGTGTGGTTCTGGCACATGGATTTTGATTAATTTTGAGTACACTGGCCTCTGAAAAAATCAAAGGCCCCTTATTTCTAAGAGACATTACACAACAGGGATTTCATATTTTACAACAAATTGTTTGTAAACTGTACAAAAAAAGTATTGTAAAAAGCATTGGCAATGGACTTTGATGTATTTGTTTAGCCTATGCAGAGGTTGATGGGAACATTATCTCTGTTAGTTAAAAGATGAAGAGTGTTAACAGAGAAAAGACTTCATAACTATACCTTTTTGCATTAGTATCATTTTGTGACAGCTTCATCTATGTAGGGGCTTATATCACCCTTGTTCCTTTCTTATTCAATGGTAGTCTGTACTTCTGTTGGAGATTCTGAAAAGAAAGCCTGCAAGCACATGCTAATTGAATGTGATGTATTGTATTTCTCACTATGATATTTTTCTTACTAAAATTGCATGGCTGTTTGGATGCAGATGACCTCTACTTATTTTTAATGTCACTATTAAAAAGGCCCATTAAATCTTGAGAGGGCTTTTTGGTGATATAGGACTAACAGTAAGTCCCAATTCATCTGGTATTCCTACCACTGATTGATCTAGGTGCTGAGTAGCTCCTGTCACAATAATCAGTTGTAATAAAATGGAGGTCATAATGTCATCTTGTTTGAGAATTAAGAAATCCCAAAGATCCAGAGGAACACATACTCCTTAGGGTAATGGTCACAGCTTAGGACTCAGAACTGAAAGGTCATGGTTTCAATGCTAAACTGCAGGTCTTGTACAGTTAATTATGAACGCTTTAAATACATCACTCTTGGAAGTGACCTTACATAAGATACATAAAGCAACAAAAGGACATGATCATTGTAACAAATGTACAGATTAAAAATGGTAGAAAATTACTGAGATTTGTTTGTTTGAGCTTTGTTTTAGTTTTTATATCATTTTTATAAATTGTTTAACACTATTTTTGTTTTTAGTCTTTCTTTGTAACAGTCAATGTTTATGTCACATTAAACTGAGATATAGTATATTTCAGGTTTTTTAGACATAACCAATAATTCATTGTATCCTGACCTAGTGCCCTACATTTCTCTCTATAAATAACTATCAGAATTTATGCAATCCTAATACATTCTGCAACCATGCTTGGATATTGAGTTATTTCTGTATGAACAATTTCAGGGCATTACGTGTGACATTGAGCAATTATATCACCAGCAAACATAGCTATTATTTAATCTCGTCAGTTTGTTTTCTAGATGTTAGTGTCAACTGACTTGAAGTGCCGTAATCTAATCTACTGTCACTATGTGGGAAGAAGAATGAGGGCTACTGTGCCACACTTTTATAAACAGGCAGGTTTTCCGCAGCATAAACATTATGGAAGCTTACGAAGCTGAATGATTTCATTCCACAGACACATCAGCTGGAATATGTTCCTTGAGACCACTTGAGCAAGCTTGTTGTTTCTGCCCTGTTTTCTCTGGCCACATTTGGGTCTAACTAGTCTGTAACATGTCAGCTTGAAACTGTTGGTGATATTTCATTTCAGCCAGTTTACACTGGGTAAACGTGTGCGTTCCAACAGCATCAGAGGTCAGCCTCTAAACATTGCCCCTACACCAGCTCTTATTACAGAAAAAAAGAGAAGTGCTGGCACATGCTACTGCCCACCTACATCATTGGCAGTCATTGATTTCTTCTGATATCCAGATATATTGAAAGCTAGCTATATTCAAATTATAGTTGGCATTATTTCAGGCAAGTGCCATATTAGAAAGTGAGCTGAGGTGCACCTGGAGGTAAAGTAAACACAGTAGCTACACCAGGGCATACCTGACTACAGGCAGTGTCAATACCTTACTCATCAGTGTGTGAGGTCAAGACAGAAAACTACTTTGTGGATTTAGGTAGATTTAACAGTCTATCACAGGATTCCCCACCAACAGTTACACCACTATCCTCAGTGAGAACCAGGGGGCTAGGTGAAGTGAAGACTCTTCCAGTGCAAACACAGCTGGGGCTGAGGGCAGTTGACTGGAGGCCTAGAGTTTGTTCTAGCAAAGCATGAAATTCATAAATAGGTTTAGGCCTGGGAAGCAGTGGGGAAACACAGAGGCCTCACTGAGCATATTCCTCTCCATCCGAATGATAGTGGCTTTTCCTTTGGACGAGCTCATGCTTACACCCTAGCAGTACGACACTGGGGAGGGTGCCATGACACCCTAGGACACAGAGATACTGGAGATATGGCAGAGTGAACAGGACATAATCATGCAGGAGTTAGTGTGTTTTCATTTAAGATCCCCTGTCTAGATTTTACAGGTCTGACACAGGAAGTATGTTTCTTTTTCATACAATCACCCAAGGCTTGTTCCTAGCTTGTCCCTCCACCCAATGTTTGCTCCTACCTGTGCCTGACAGCACAACTTGACACATCTGGTGGTTGACAACGGCTGCAAAGTCAGAATTATGTTTTGGGAATGGGACATCCTGTGATGAGATTCTTGATACATATGCCAGAGCTATTACTACTAGCAAGGAGTTAATGGAAGGGTTTGGTTTAAAAGAACACAAGGGAACCCAAACAATCCACTGGTTATATTGAATTATTTCCATTGAACATTCCCTTTTGAAAAAAAAAAAAATATACAGCATAAAATCCAGGAACATATCCAAAACGTACATATTAACATATGTCAAAATAAAGCTTGTGTCAGACTATATGTATTTTATCGCTACTTGCCTGTATAATTCATCCTCCAAAACCATATGCATGAAAGTGGATTTTAAAAGGGATTATTTAAAATGTAATAAATAACATACTTTTGGTATAATGAAAAATAAATTCCTATCTTTTTCAAATTGCAAAGTATATTGACATGGGTCACTTAATCATTAGTGCTCAAGGTGATTGTATCCACTTACTTGCTGCATTCAGATCATTGGTGGAAAGGCTGATGTGTATCCATCCAGATGGGTGCTGTATTCAAAGGAAAGGCTTGCTTCCACATTACCTTGACAGGCAGCCAGATATGAGAGGGGTAAATGCAGCAGACATCCTGGATAAAATTAAGGAAAGGTTTTTGTTTCAGCTTGGGCTCCTCGTGTGCCAGTGAAACATTATCTGTGAGCAGAGCCCTAATGGGGGCACTTTAAGCCTCTGAGCGGGAGCCTGATCCTGTAGGTTTAACAGGACACCCTGGCTCACCCCATTCTTTGTATGACCTATTGATCAGTCAGCCAGCCGTGGCAAAGCGGTTAATCGAGTGTACATGGGGCTCAGTAGAACACAGGGTTCAATTGCCTGGCAGCCACAAGTTGTCCCAAGACTCTGGAGGTCAAAGTACAAATTTATTCACAGGGATAAGAGCCATAGTTCAATAGTGTATCATTTCAGCATCTATTTGCTCATCGTATTTTGCCTTGAGTGGATTAAAATGTATGCATGTGCACCTTTTTCTGTGAGTAATGTGGAATGAAAAAGAAGACATTTGAGATCATTAAGCACTTGATCTCTGCTTGAATTAGTTTTTGCTGCTGGGTCTCTGTGTTGGTGTGCATAGCAAAAAACATGCAATGCAGTACATCTATTTTGCATTCTGATTAAAGGCATAACGCCCTTACTCACTTGCACTCTGAGTAAAGGCATTACGTGGCCTTTGACTTGTAACCCACTGACCCCAGTTCAATCTTCTATGGGGTTAAATAATCTCATGCAGTAAAGATCCCATTGGAAAAGATTCAAGATTCAACAGTGATCTGTTTGTGGCGGAAAAGACACAAAGATGGGTTTAGTGATTAGTGTTAAAATTGCAAATAGGTCCCAGCAGTGTGGACAGACCTTTCTATATCTCTCATGATTTCCATTTGTCATCAAAGGCTGTGAAATATGGTAATGGTCTATTTCCCACTACAGTCACCCTAAGTGTTTCTTCATTTGCTTCACTTGCTTTAATGTCTGTAACAATGTGATGTTGCTGTGTAGTGCCATTTTTCTTTAAGTGGGAAGCCAGGAACCATTGCCTTTGGGTGCAGGAGGCTGGAAGAGTTGGGTTTATGTATGTAAAAGCATTGCAACAGCACAACACAACATCATTGTGAACACTTCACATAATAGTTGGGGTAGGCCCATGCAAACCACCCTGAGCACTGAAATGCTGTATGTGAGCATTACATTGCTCAATAAGGGTCCAGCTATAAGGAAGGGGGGCTTTTTGATGGGTGGGTGTAAATCTCACCTCTCTGGCATGACGCTCCTCTGTTCCAATTGAATGGAAGGCTGGCTCAATGACAGGTGCGATCACAGGGAGGGAGAGCTTGTAGGATTAAGAGGATTTAGACTGAGGAATCACAGGCTGACAGGTGCGTTTCTGAAATGATGTTACACGCATCATGGGGCAGCTCTTCCGCCAGGGTACTTCCAGCAGAGCTTCTTCCCGATATGTGCCATACTATCATATTGCGAAATTGTCCTGCAGTCCCCTGCTCAGTATCGTCTTGCACCTCAGGGAGAGTTTTTGGATACATATAAGCTAAAGGAAGGGCACCACAGCAGAATTTTCTACTGCAAGTATGATTCTAGTTCATTATCTCAGTACTCAATCCCTCCACATTACCATGATAAAATCTTTTCTGAGCATGCAACAGAATTTAACAGATATATTAGTATAGCTGACAACCTGCCAGCTGTCAACTTAATAAATTGTCCGATGCAGAAAAGGTTGCTCATATTTTTTTCCCCAGTTTCTTTGGAAGTAGTTGAATCTTAGGTTTCATGATGAAAATAAGTTGAAGTTTACAAGAAATAAGATACAAACTTAACCAATTTGTTATTGTTTACCGGTTATTGGTTTTAGTTTATGTTTGGTTTATTTTAGCCATAGCTTGCTACAGTACACACTAACCAAACAGTAAAAACCTATGTTAATAAGAACACACTCAAGATGCTGAATTTTAATGGTTATATTACGGTAATGGTTATATTATGGTATATTATGGCTGGGCTTCTCAAAACAAGGACACAGGTGCAATAAACCAGATGTACTGTGTAGGCACAATAGTGAGGTTCGTCAGTGAGGTTTCCACAGTAAGCAGAACCAAGGCACATTCTGTCTCTCCAGCTGTGATAAACAGCTGTGGTGCTGTGGAGTTCCCAGACTGGGAAACAAGAGCAGGCAGTGGTGTGAACTTTACTGGAATACAGGGGTTTCTTTTTCTCTTCACATTCAGGAAACCACAAAGACAGCCAAGGTGCAAGGGGGTGGGGTGGGGGCTCCCTCTGAACGGCAAGAATCCCAAATAGCCCCGTCCTCCTTGTTTGTCACCACAGTAACCATGGGCCAGTTTCCAAGGGCGACCTCTGGAAGCAGTGGTTGAGACTTAATTGCTTTTGTGACTGGGTGCATGTTTTGTTTGGGGTTAGCTGTTGACCAGTGGGCATGTCGAGGTGGTGCAGACAGAATGCATTGAGAATTATAACACCATGCTCTGGGATATTCGGATTCCCATATAATGCTGTGCCACAGTTTAGACTGAGGGATCCTTTGCAGTTCAGTATAAGTGTTTTTTTAAATATTTAATTAATTTCTTCCCACATCATTATACATACTTTTGTGTACTGTCTCGTAATAATCAGGTGTGGCAACAAGGACCAGATTAGCCTAGGATCCATTATTTTGACACTGTGTAACTGATCAGACTGATGCTAAGGCTTTCATCAAATATCTGATCTAGACTGGTAAACACAAATTGTTGTATTTAGCAAACTCATGCTCCATCAAGGGCCTGGTGTTTTACCCCACATCATGCAGTGTACTGGGTGTTTTGACATGTTCTGCTTCATGATATTTAGTTTTCAAACCTGATTTGAACACCACCTTTGATCAGGAGCAAGAAGAAAACACATTTTCTTAAACTTTGGATGACATGACAAACAATGACACCTACTGCACATAGCACAGTGTGAGTACATCTTCAGCACGGCATTTGTTGCAGTGGGTACTTTTGACACTGCACTGCGCCTTGTTCTAAAGGCCTAGCAATGAGAAAAAAAATAAACTGTGTGAAAGAGCTGATTCAGTGGGTGTTTGTGGTGGTGTGAGAGGGCCAGGAGCATTTACAGTGGGGGTGTTAATGGCAAGAGGTGGGGGCCTGTCTAAGCACTCTTGTCCAAGGCCCATAAAACCGCCATACTGCTGAAACTGAAAGTTGAGACAGGTTTTAAATCACAAGTGAAAGGAGTTGAGAAAAAGACAGCAAAGTTTTAGGGAAGGAAATAATGTAGGGAGGCCATAAATCCAACAGCCCTTTTTAAGAAACCTGATGTGTGCTTTTTCTGCATTGGTTGTTGGCTCTCTGTGCTCTAGAATGAAGGTTCAGGGAAGCACTCTGGTCATCGCTGTTTACTGTTTATGAGCCCAAAGATCCTGGTCCCCAAAGCAGTAATTTACTGAAGGGGTGGTAGCTGTGTTCCACTGTTGATTATGTGGCTGAATGAGGTTGAACTGTCATTGTTCAGTTTAAGGCTGGTCATTTTCTGCTCATTGTTTATAATTTGTGCTTTGTTTTGATGCTGCTGTTCCAGGGTTTCCCACAAGGAATAAAGGAGGAAGGAATTTCTGAAAGGCTCGCCAAGATATAAAAAAAAGAGAAAAAGCATGTTTTTTAATCTGGGCCAAACCTTCCTCTTTTTTGAACATCCTTTGCCCTTTCATATAGCAATTTCAGCTGAAAAAATATGGAAGAGGCAATTCAAATCTGAAATGTTTATGGGGACATTTTGTCTTTATGATGCAAACATGTAATTTATGCTGAGAAAAAGAATAACCTGTGAACTATTAATGTTTTTGCTAAGAAAAAAACAACCTTGTAGTGTTTTGTGGGTGTTATTATGTGATGAAGTAACAGACATGTCAATTAAAACACATTTAATCTGTTTTATTAGAATTATGGCAATGAAAAATTAAATCCTTAGCGCTGGTTTCATGAAGGTGTTAGAATGCATTCAAGTTATCTGGCTTGGCTCAGCCTGATGCACATCAGCTGTCTCACAGCATCTCTTTAAGATATGATCAAGTTTATTAAACCTTGGTTTGTAAAAAGAAATTGACTTATGTCACAATAATTGTCTTTGAATTGTACCACAGCTCAAACATACTCTTCAAACTGCATAATTGGAATTTTGGAAATTATGATACTCTTTTCTACATTGTTAAGAAATCTGTGAAGATATTGTGAAATATTCTTTATTGAGGTACTTTTATTTTGACACAGTGTATATTGATGTATGTAATCTGGCAGTCTTTGTGGGGATGGGAGAGATGTGTCTCTATTCCCTCTGCTCCCTTTTATTATTTATGTAAGCCTGTGTAAAGTCAATAATAGCCCTGAAAATGAACCTGAGTTCATTGAACCTACCTGAATCTTGCAGTTACTAACTTTCATTGTTATAAATGTGATCACTCCAAGTTAGGTGACCAGAGAGGTGTAGGCTACTGTGTAGTGTGGTGAGCCTACAATCAGAGAAGCATGGTGTTTTATAACCTCCAAAAAAACCTCCAAAAAAAAATTCTGTGGTATATGCAAGGAATGCATATGACTCACAACCTTAACAGCCCCTCTAGCTTTATGTGCAGAAGGCGATAAACAATGGAGTGACTGCATTCTGGGCAAACACCTGAACACCTTTTCTTGTATTTCATGGTCCAGACGGAACACAGACACTGACAAAAACTGATGTTATGACTACTGTCTCTTGGCTGCAAAGGAAAATTGAAAAGGACAATAGTTTCTTCCAGTCCCCAAAGTCATGTTACTTAATAAGTCAAGGTTTTAATGCCACCAAAAGTCATTCATCAGCTACAAAATGAATTTGTAATACCCAATGTAACATAAGCATATTTCTTAAAGGAAGCAAGATTTGTTCAAGACAAAGACTTGGCATGGCTGCATTGTCTTGCATTGCTCACAGGGCCTCTCAGAAATAATAGGCTGCCTGTTTACTGAGTGTAAATATTTAAATAATTATGCCGCAGGTTATGCTTAATTCAGTGGGGGGGGGGGGGGGGGGGGGGGGACCAGAGAGGGAGCAGAAACCTTTCTGTATAAATGTATTTTTAATGGAAGCCCTGACACATGGGACTCAAGTCCACATAAAGCTGTCAGAAACTGCAGCAACAGAGCAATCCTGGCCAATCCATTCAGGATTCTGAACTGAGTTGACAAAGCAGAGGTTTACTACTGAGGAGCTGTCCCCAGTTGTCAGCTCTGATGTATTCAAATGTGATTTGACAAACATATCATGCTCACACATCAAGCTTCACAATACCTGTATGTACAGTAACCAAGTAAAAACACAAACCACTAAGCAAAGTCTCATATACCTTATTAATCCATCTGAAGACATCATAACTTCACAGTGTAATGCAAAATGAGTTTTCCCCACCTCCCGTTAAAATCTGGTGGTTTGGTAGATGCAAGCATAACATAAGCTCATGTCCTTTCCCACCATGCCAGGATGTACAGGAGGACACAGCCATTGTGTTCCCTCCAAGGCGACAGGAGTGCAAATGCACTCCGTAATGTGATGCATAGCATTTGTCTTGACACTGCTAAGAGACACAGCAGGGAGGCAGCTCTGTAGGGAGAAGTACAGAAGTAGGTCTTTCATAATAACCACTGAAAGCAGTGCTGCACTGGCCATCGCGCATACTGGGACAAATCCTAGTGGTCCGCCACATTGGTGGGCCGGTGGACCGTCAAAAAATCCATGAAGTTTTTACCGGCCCTGTCTGTCTCTTTACCGGCCCTCTCTGTGTGCCTGTCATCTGACGAAATGGTTCAGTTGGGAAGACTCAGAAATGAATGTTTATTTCAGTAACAAGAAACCATAATTTCATGAATGCTTTCACTGTTAAGGCATGTTACACAGCAGTTTTCAATGACACACATTTGTATGTAATCCTTTACTTTGACACTGACAAAGTCACGTCACAATTAGTCCAGACAGAGCTTAGTTGTATAAATTTTACAACAACGCGCTCATCTAACCTAAGTAAAATATTGAATTGTCACTGCTGTTTTTTTTAAATTAAAACTAAATAAAACAAGACAAGTTTTGAATGTTAGCTGTGTGCCGTTATCAAGGCAAGCAAGCAACCTAGCTAGCTAGCTAGCTACTTAGCGGGTTAAAGGGAACTTCAGGACCACTGATGTCCAAGTTGTATCTAGCTGGCTAGCTAGCTGCATATGATACATGGTGATATAAAACTTGCTACGTGACGTATATTCATAACAATATAATTGTTTGTAAAGTCCATGCACGTTAACTAATTAAGAGGTAGTCTCAGTTGTAGACAAAATTTGAGAATCGTAGCCAAATATACTTTCATTCCCGAGAAACCCCCCCTCCCCCCGGGCCGGTCCTAGGCTGAAATTTCTTTCCCAGTACACCCCTGACTGAAAGTGATGTGAGCCTGACAAATGTTTGCGTACAGGTGAAGGAACAACATGAAGACAGTTGTTTTGAGGATTTCTGTTTGTTTTTGAGCTTGGGCTGTGGTTAATCTGAGCCTCCCATCAGAGGTCCCTTGATCCTGGGTCTGGATTACCCAGGGGACTGGACTCCTCCTCAGCCATAGCAGCAGGAGATTAGTGCTGTACAGGACAGCATGGACAGCTCAGAAATCCCTAGAATTAATGGAAAAAAATAACCGCTCAAAAAATCTGGCAGCAGCATGCTATTGATAGTATTCTGGAAGGAAACTGATTTTGAGAGCAGCATACAGAAATTCTGTTTATTTCATGGGCACTGTGGTATTTTAGGGGCAGATGAAGTGCCAGTCATGGTTAATATTTCCATTGTATTAAAAAATCCATCCTGTATAGTTTTTTCATTGATGCATCCTAACAGTTATATATCACTCCTGTAACAGAATATTGCCACTGAACAAAGTTCATGCTGTGTAGCTGACATAATAAACCTGCCTTATGGATGTTTTTTACATCCATAGTCCATATAATTACAAAATTATTTTCTGTGGGTCTGCAAAATGCTTAGGGTAAGTTCCCAGAGGATCTCTCTATAAATGTATATATATAATGGCCCACTGTTGCTCCATTAAGCTAATGAAGACTGCTTAATTTTGGCTCTGACACAGAAAGGCCTTGAGCAAAGATGCAATAAAAGCAGGTACATCTAACTTTGCAGACAAAAGGGAAACCAGCAATTTGCAGAATGTGCATATGTGCAGAAAGCTTGTCTCCAGCTCACATACACAACCCCTCTCACTTTCTGCCTCCTGCTCTCTGACTGTGTATCCTTCCAAGAATGAACAGGGTCAATTACTGCTCGCTGCTTTGTGAATGTACAGTACATTTTCATTGTGGGATGGAATGAGTTGGAAAGGGTGGGGTGGGGTGGGGTGGGGGGGGGTGGGGGGCTGTTTGTGCTCTGATTTCCCTAGGCTGTGCACATCTCTGTGGTGGTGAGAGGGAGTAACAGAGCAAGCAAGGGGCAACGTTATTTACTGTATTTGTCTTTTTACGAAGATCTCTATAAGCTGAAAAGATCTCAGAGAGGGAAACTTGATTCATGTTGTGTTAGGGGACCGGAGGGACTCACTCCGGGTGCATGCAAACCTTCTCCTCTCTCGTTCCTTGATCCCAGATCGTCATGCATTCCCTTAGGCTGGTTACCCTGCCCACCTGCTGCTTGTTTTCTGAGCTCACTGCTGAGACATTAACAATTCAGAGTGTGGGCGAGCCAGCCCTTTGTAGTTAGTATACGTATGTGTGTGAGAGTGTGCAAGTGAGAGAGCCTCTTCTCTTGAGGCTTGTCACTGCAGCCTATGTAGAGAGGAGTTCTGCACGTGTACAGTGGAGCCCACGTGAGTGCAAGAGCCCCACACGATGGAGCTGCCCGTGGCACCCACTACATCCCCTCCCCCATGCTTGCCACGTAACTCACAAGAAATACATTCTCTTTTGTCCAGCAGGGAAGGAAAATTACCGCAGCGCAGAGACTCTGAGAGGTTAAGCGACTTAAGCTGCACTGGTCCTCTTGCTCTGAGACTCGCTGTGAAAGCCGCCACTGCTTCAGAGGCGGAAGATGCTGCCCACTGACATTCCCGGCGACTGTTTCCATGTTGACATACATGAGGGTAGTTGCTGGATATTTTGGGTCTGGCACCAGTGGAGATGCTGAGAACTGCCATGGCTGCATGACTGCTGGCTGTTTTCCTTTTACATGGGCATTCTCATCTCAGTTAAAACATAACATCGCAGACAATTCAAACCTTCCTTACATAACGGTGTTTGATGTCTTCACAATGAAGGCATCCCCATTGACTGCCGGGCTTTGACATACTTGCATGACATTCCCCCTGAAGGATGGATGGACATTGAATTGTAGCTCCTGATGCCATGTGCACTGTTTTCAAACCCTCCATATGAGGCCATTCCAAGTACGCACAGGTTGCTGTCTTGAACTATTTGAACTATTGACTATTGACAATATATATATATATATATATATATATATATATATATATATATAGGAAACTACTTCAAACTGAGAATAACCGCCGTAGCTAGCTCAGTTACATTTTTCTTCAAGGTACCACTGTATTGTATTGCTGCGGACAGTTAAAGAAGTTATTGGAAAACTTTGACAATCTGTACATGTCTAATTTTCCTAATGCAGTCATGCAGTGGGCATATTTGTTTGTGTGGATTTATTGACTATCTATTTTTGATTCATTATAGACATTAATCTACACACGCACACATCAATGGCATATTACTGTTCTGTTGATTCAGTCAAATTTAAGTTAATTTGGCATCTAAAACTACATATTTTGCCAATATCCTGTCGTTGCAGAATTCTTATGAATATAACGTTAAATGACATAAAACCTTTCTTGGCTCAAGTAATCACTTGGACAGCCAGCCTTGCTTGCTTGTCAATCATATGTATAGCTGTTTTCTTTATATTCATTATTACATCAGAAGAATTGTTGACATATTCACACTACAAAAGAGAAAAGATGAAAATAATAGCAATAGCTATTAAAGTAAATTCTCTCATTCACTTTCAGGGCAAGATTTTAGGGCAGGATTTCAGATTCGTTTGTGTGCTTTCTTTTTAATACTAAGCAAGAGCTTTCTAGTATTTCTAGTATAACTACTATTATCAAAGTAAGGAGGGACATGTAAAAACTGGATTTTTTCTTTTTTGAAGTGATAAAGCTCTCTGTGGAAGAAGGGTTTACAGGAGCATCCATTATGAAAAAAAAGAAGGAATGTGGAATGTGATCACGTGTGAGGGGCTTTGATTGTGTCACTGAAAAATGGCTTCCTTCCATGCAACATGAGGAAGTGGGAGCCCTACCCCAGAGTGACCCAAGCACTCCACCATATCACTTCCAATGCTGCTTTTTATGAATGGCGGGAAACATCACACACGTATAACCCTGTGGTAATGGACCAAAACTGAGGCCATTACACATCAAAATGGCACCAACAATATCATCATGCATACAGTCATGAAGGCCTGTTCAGGTTAAAACAGGCTTGGAATGTGTTTGTATGGTGCCTGTATAAATTGAGTGTGTGTGTGTGTGTGTACATTGCAGTAAGTACAGTCTATATAACCATGTACCATGATGTATACAATGGTACAATATATGTAATTTATATATTATGTATACATACATACGGAATGTATTGAACTGTTTTGATATTTATATACACTAATATATATGCATTTATAGATATTACATTTCATCAGTAAATTTACACACCCACATAAAACTACTATATTGAGAGTATATTTTTAGTTCAATCAATATATTGGAGATATGTAAGTTATTGTCATTTTGGTGTATTGCAATATATTTCTCCTTTGGTTTACTATATTTCAAATATGTTTGAGCTGAACAACATTTCATGATATATTAAAATGTTTTTCATTGTCATATGAGCATTTATTTATGTGTTTTAGGAGTTGTGTAACTGTAGCTGGCTGACAGTCCAGGTAACTCCAGCCCAACAAGTGCTTTGCGTGGGCCTGAGTGGCGCCTGGGGCTGGGAGAGAGACAATGTCCCTGGCATGGGCACAGAGGGGAATCCATGTGGAGAAAAAAAAATGATTACAGAGTGCCGCCTTTGTCGTTGGCTCTTACAAACCGTCCTTTTGTGGATGGTACTGTACTCTTTGTTTTCATCCCCCTTTTGCCTTTATTCTTAGCCCTCGCTCTCTTCCAAAGAAATTACTCAGACCCTGCTCTGCCCTGGGGCTCTTCATTCATTCAGAAGGTTCATGTCGAGTCCTGGCGGGAATCCGGGGGACTGCTGTGCTCTTTTGTCTCGCGTTTGCCCATCTGCTGAAAGCAAGGCACATGGAGTGGGGAGTGTTGGGGACTCGGCAATGGTAACCCTGATTACCAACTTAAATTCCCCCTGGCAGGATCTGAGGTACTGCCAGGGCAAACACAAAGGGACGGGCATGTCGCAAACCTCGAAAGACCATCATGTGAATGGACCCCTCCTAAAGAACATGACCCTGTGCACCTGCAGCCCCTACTAACAAACAGCCCCAGTTCAGTGGAACGATAACTCAGTGGTACACCCCAGATGAAAGTCTCTGCTCAGCCCCAAAGTGATTGGTGCACAACTAAAGCCCTTCCACCTGGTTTGTCCTGCTGGGAATGTACAGACACAGCCTGACTGAGTCACTTCATTTTACAGTATTTCCATTGCCTCATCTCTTGGCTGCGGACTTGAGTTTGCTAGAGGCACAACAGACAGACTAATTGTTCTAGCTGCTAGTCACCTTGTTTGGAAAACACGGCTGACACAGGCGAGATGTTCTGCTGGTAAAATGTGCAGATTCACATGACTGTTGTGAGAGACTGATATGTCTCTACACACAACACCTGCACCCTTGTCCTAGATCCGATACTATGAGGTGATATAACATTTCAAAACATTTCAAGCAAAACTTTCAGTCATGTAGGCAGTGAAATATTGTGTTACCAGGCTAACATTTTTTGTCAAAGGCATTTGTTGATTTCAGTTCTCTTTTTGAACAATGTACACATGTACTGTATGTGCACTGTGTATTATATCTGATTATGTCTATCTCTTTCTCTATCTATGGGGGGTCATAACGACAGACATTGGTCACTATCTATATACTGTGTCTATGTCTCTGTGTACTGTGGATTTGAATGCACCCCCATCAACTCAAGGTTTTTCCTTTGGAGAGTCAGTACTCTGGTTCTTTCACTACATTCAGCAGGGGGCTGGTGGTGTAGCAACTCAGCACCTTTTGGCGTGGATATAAATGTCACATGGTAGTGAATGTGCGGCCTTGATTCAATTCCCGGCAGGATAGAGGCGGGAAATGCTCTAAAAATATAAGAGGCAGCCTGCGAATCTGACCTCCTGCATTAGTGCCGATGAACACAAAAAATGAGAAAAGGGAGCCAGGCAGTTCTGAAAGGGGAGGTGTGGCTGAATCAAAAATAGTTTTATAGTAAAATAAGATATTTAAGGAATATTTTGGTGACAGAAAGGGCTATTTTCATGACCTCCTGCTCCTCTGGCCACAGCCCTGTGTGTTTGTTATAGCAGCAGAAGGAGTGAAGGATGGAGTGAGGCAGTGTTTGCTAGGTGGAATGGTAACTGCATGACACCTACTGTCAGAGGCCAGCTCACCCACCCATCTGCAGCACCACTCCTCTCTAAATCTGCTCTGTGTGTTCATTCCTTTAGATTTAGGATGTTTTTATCAGAGTTTAAATCCAAACAGTACCATGATGACAACTCCCCACCATTTCCTGGCTTCAGAAATTCCCTCTCTATCAGTTTACAGTATCAGCGTTCTGCATCTGTAAAGCTCCACAGTAAGTTGCAGCTTCCTTAAACTGCACATTCTCAGTCATTATCTACAGGTCAAACCCCTGAAGTGGAACTTGGTTTATTTTTAGAGTAAGGAAGTGGAAACGTTATATAGAAAGGCTCAAAAGTGCATTTAATGTTGTATCTCCTTGCAAGAAACTTTTCCACGTCAGGGCTTTGCTTTAAAAACGCGATCGAATTGAGAGCTCCTGGTGAATTCGCTGAAAGGGCCATAAAATTTTTTGTTTGATTTCCAATTTCCTTGCTGCCCCTTCAAAAGTGACCATTTACAAGCTCAAGGTCAAAGCCTTTCCTTTTGTGTGCTCCTTTTGGGGTGCTCCCTCTCCACACCCTACTGCCCCCCTCCCCTGGGACCTTCTGTTCCACTCTCCTGTGTGTGGTGTGCTACTCTTCCATAGCTTTCTCGGAATAACTGCCCCATATGCTCAAAAAAACCCCACTCCCTTCTCACCCCAGCAGATTTCCTTTGTGTCACCATAAATAGAGCCATTCTCCTTTGAAAATGATGGACTGATGGACTTAACACAAATAGATAGGGCCTAAATTAAACTCTTCTACCAGTGGGGAGTTCAATTTTGTTTCGACCAGCAAGGTGGAAAGCGTGGTGTTTCAAATGTACTCTAAAACTTGTGTTTTGGCTCACTGCAGGGGGATCACACAGCTATGATTCTAGTTTTATTCCCAATAGGCAACCCTGCTCATTTACCTCAGCAACAAACCCTGAGGCTGTAGGGTGAGCTCCGAGATTCAATACAAGCCATAACAGAGCATTAATTGACTCTAACACAGAATACTACAGCAATACACTCCCCTGGTCAGAAGGCCAGGACATACAACATACAGGACATTTAATCCCAGTTGACAACATAACCTTGGTCCTTGGTCCATGCTGTATGGTTGGTGCAATACTATGGTCTCATTATAATGAAGATCTTGTTTTATCATGTATGTAAGAATTCTACATCATTCATGCTCTACAACAACATGCACAATGTACAGTCTATCAGCATGCCTCTCATTATATTATAGTGTCATGGGGTACTTTCAACCTGAGTGCAACATGTCAGCTTAGGCGACACTATCACAGACCAAAGAGTGGGGTATTCTGTTTCGGTTTTGTATTTACATCAGTAGACAGGAACAGAATGAGAGAGAGTGACAGAGCAAAGGAGCAAAAAATGTTGAAAGGAAGATTGAGTAGGGGAGGAGGAGGATGTGGGTGGAGGGGGCAGGGGTGTCCCATATGGGATAAGAGCAGGGAATGGTCGAGAAGTGAATTGAATGGATATATATATATATATATATATATATATATATATATATATATATATATATATATATATATATATATATATATATATATATATATATATATATGTATGTATATACATACACATTTGCTGGTACATTAGTTTGTGCATAAAATAAAGTAGAAATCAACTCAGCACTCTTGAGCTGTATGTAGTCAATGGATGCCCCAGGAAATGTGGATGAATGTGTGTGAAGACATACTCTTGTAATCAGAGCTCTGAAAAGCTATGATGTCCATTTTCGCACCTATTACAGATAAGGATTACATAACCACACAGGTACACACACACACACACACACACACACACACACATGCACACACACACACACACACACACACACACTATCCTGGTCCATGACACACACCTACCATAGAAACATACATCCTTATGCACACAATGGCTAAGATGAATAGCAGCCTCAGTGATTTAAACCAGTAACACTGAACCAGTGAGGCCTCTATCTCATGAAAGTCCCACGCATCTGATGAGAGCAAAGAGTCTTCAAGAGGCCGCACTTACATTAATTGCGCTCCTTTCCTCCCGTCCCCTGATTGGGTCCATTTCAGGTTGTTTCTCTTGCAGGAGAGGAGTGCACTAACATCAGCCACCAATGCTGTGGGCTTTCTCTCTGTCTCTCCACCTGCCTGTCAACTCCTTAACGCACATCTGCCACAAAAAGTAATTTCAGCTCTTAAAATGGCCTCCTGCTCCCTTTCACCACATTATTCCCCATTTTGTGAGCTGACTGGAAGAGGAGCATATTTTTACCTCACTGGGTAATTTGATACTAACACAGGAGCTTGCTGCATACACTGCTGGATGGAGGGTAAGGGAGGGTCTTAATGGTTGTTTAGAAGAGTGCAAACATGTAAAATGGATTCCTCGTGCATCACTATCATTCATTCCAACCTGATACGGCAACTCATAGGATATATGAGACTTGTTCAGATCCAGCAACATAAAGCATGATTGTCATCCAGTCTGACTGCTAATATGCAGAGGGAAACAGGTGACAGGTGACATTCTAGGTGGAGGTTCAACACGTATAGCTTCTAGCCCCTCATCTCCGGTTATAGAATTTGACTGTCAGACTGCTAGCCTCCTGCATCCAGTCTGACAGATACAATGCTCATTCCCCATTTAAAAAGAGGCTTGGGCCTGCTGTAAAGGCAGTTACAATGTGGTAGACAGTTTCCTGCACACACTCATAGGTTATGGTTCTGTCTGAGCCAACATCACTCCCCTCTGAGGCCCATGTTTCTTTCTGTGGGGATGTACTAGTGGCATATTTTCCAGTAGCTCCCAGTGATGGGGGAGCCTTCATTGGAGGGACTGGACCGCAAAGGGGGGCCCAGTGTGGGGGATCAGGTATAATTATAATAGAATATAATGATAATGTATTGCTGGAATAAATTAATTACAGGGAACTGCAATGAGGTGCAAGAGAATCCAGCCTTTTATATGACCAGTTCCGCAAATATTTGTCATGTATCTCACATAATACAAATAAAAAAGCCCTTTACATTTGCCATTAAAATGTATCCGCAAGTATATTTGCTGTGCAGTGGAGGGCAAGGTCTGAATCTTTTCATCATGACTGCATTCAGTCATGAGCTTCAATTAAATAAGGGATGATACAGTCATGATGATAAAGAGTGAATGGGGAGGTCTGCCATTTCAGAAAGCAACCCAGCACTCCTCACTCCGCTCAATTAATTCCTCAGAGACATGGACCCTCCTCCGCATGGAAAGAATAGCTTTAAAAGCATAAGGATGACTAAGCTACAGTGTTGATCCCAGTTACCTGTGCTGTAGCATTCTTCATGCCGTGTCTAAAATGCAAAATTTATATTGTTTAAAACACAAGGCTCAGGCATTTGGGGAATGACTGGCATTAGACCCTATTGCCCATTAGGGTTATGATGGGTGACCCCTAACCCTTCTTCAGTTGGCTTTTATCCATTCTAGAGGAGTATGAAAGCCAATTCAATGTGGGCTTACTGTCATCAGACTAATACTGAACAGTGCTACATGTTATCCATGGCAGTAAAGTGTGCCTTTCTGGAGATTCTCAACAAGAAGGCCCAGTGGTCTTTTCGAAAGATATTGCAAGAACGAGTTGCCATGTTAGCAGTGTGATGTAAGAGAAGCCCCTGATTGCCCTTCTTCTACATAAAGTACAGGGGGACTGCTGTGCTTGGGCACTATTTCATTTCCAGAAACTATTACAGATGGTACTATGAGGGCATTGTGCAGATGCTGTGGTCCTGCTTCTTCAAACAGATGTGCATTGTTATTGGACTGAGGATTAAGGCTCCACACTAAATTGCCTGCTTCAGCCTCCTGTCTCCCAATGCTGCAGCGTGTTGCTGACAGTCTCTCGAGCAGAGCTACTAACACTGCTGGCAGCATGATCAGAGCAGATCGTGACAGGTGATCGTGCCTACTGATTCTGCTGCTGACTCAGCATGACCTGCAAGATGGGAAGAGCAGCATGGCTGAGTCATACTGCCAGCTCTGTGAGCTGAGCCTCTTACACACACACACAGATGCACACACACAACATGGCATCACGTTGGCGATGACTGCCCATATTCTGAAGCTTCTGAAATCACCCTGGTGCTTCAGCCAGTGATTCCGAATATTTATGAAGTTTCACTGTGTTCATCGGGCCCCTCTTCCATACGTCTAGTCCATCTTCACACAGTATCACCCCCTTTATTGAGATATAAGGGACTGTGGGACACTGTATGTTGGGACCATGCCATATCTCTGGTGTGAGAAGCAGAGATGAAAGGTGACAGAACACAGACCTTGCTTCCTCTACAATCGATCCATGTTCTATAGTGCAAACCAGTCCCAGGCCCTTTCCACTGATTGAACCTCAGAGTGCATCTTACTGAAGGGTAGGGGTTTTTGTTTGTGCTGAGACAGCTTTGACCAAGCTCAACAGAAAGGTCAGAGCAGAATTTGTACTCTAATGCCTGCAGTAAATTCATTGATTCACTCCAGGAGAAGGCATTCTAGAAATTGTTACAGACTTTGAGAGAAAGGATGTTTACCACATTGCATTAGTCAGTGTTTTATATCCCACAAACTTTGGTATTTCTTAAAATGTGCAGAGGTATGTTAGAAAATGCTTTAATTTCCCTTTCCTCATGGTTAAAGGAGTATACCAAACATCAAGTAGAGTCAATTAATATTTCAGACACAAAAACTCCTCTATCACATTGTTTTTGTATTGATAATCACATTTTTTTTCTTTCCAAAAGACTCCTTATTGTCTGACAATGTTTTATTTCTGTATTTGAAATTGAATTCATGAAATGAATGACTTACAGATGACATTTATTTACAGAGGTGACATCAGGTAATGAGACTGCATTAAAAAGCTCTAATATAGAACATTCGGAGGTGGTCTCTGTCCTTTCTTTCAAAGTTAAATTAATGTGGAAGTCTAATGGGGAATTTGATATTGTATATAGCTGCATTTATGCTGTTACTATTTTTAAACCACATTAATGATACATGTGGTATGCTCATGAAAACACATTTACAATGGCACGTTACATTCCCATAGTGTGTATTTGACATTGTGGGAACAGCACACAAAACAGATACATTGTGTGGAGTTTGGGTGATCTGAGTGAATTAATGAGCTGTGATGTCAGTGGTCAGATCCTCCTAATAAGTTTCTATTCATTCCACACTAGTCCCTTGTTTAGCTGGTGCAGAAGGTCTGGGAGCAGCAAACCAATTTCTGACAGCTAAAGTTAACCAGTCCATTGTGTCATTGTAAATTGTTTGTGTGGCGTGGAATGAAAGCAAGTTCCAATGCCTCAGACTTCTAACAACATGACAGATGTTAATGTGTCCTCATACAAACCAAACAATGGCAAAGATATACTGGTGTTGTTTCAGTAGCTTATACATTTCCACAACATTTAGCAAAGAACATTCCTTCAAAAGGATCAGTCAAAACGTGAAAGTCTTGGATAGGATATGGATTCAGAACTTCTGGTCTGACATTTGCAGGGAATTCAGCGCAACTACTCACACCCTGCAGCCTTTCTGCTGTCGTGACTAAAACTGATTTTTTTACTCTCCTCCTATCTGCTGACAACTAGGTCAGTGCTGATCTATGCAGCATCTAGCTGCCATCATGCAGAAAAAGCTAGAACACTTCTACGACAAAAAAGAGAAGAGACTGAACTCACTGGGGAGCCCTGTGCGTTTTGCATTCTGTTTTACTTCTGGGCAGACAAACTGAATTGCCGTCGTGGGCCATGCAGTCTCTTGCGCTGAGCTACGTGGCCAATGACAGGTAAGCATCCGCAATCAAAAGGGTGAATGCAAATGACCTGCTGGGGGATTCTGTGACATACTGCAGGGCTCAATGTCGAAATTAAAGTAGGTGAAGAGCAGCAAGCTGGCGCCAGTGGGAGTGGCAGAAGTGCAGCCTGCCTCTGTAGCCTCCAGCAGGTGCAGAGAGTTTACTGCAATGCAGAGGAGGGAGAGGCACGTACGCACACTTTAAAGCCCAGCCTGCCTCCGAAGCACATTCCCTCTCTCCTCCCCACTGTAAAATTAGCATAGACAGCTCTGCGCCTGAATTATTCAAGCAGCACGACTTTAAAGCTTAATTACACTTTTTTGGTTGAAAATCAAATCTCCTCATTTGTCACTGCTAAATTCCAATAGGTCAATGGATAAAACAGGGTAGATGGGGATAAATTATTGAGTAATGCAGTTTTTACCTTGGAGGGTACTGCGCTAACTTTTAGAATAGAGAATTTTGAACTCTTTCAGGATCTGAATGGCTCATTGTATATGAATGGTTCATACTGCTAATGGGCTGTTAACTTGATTAGCCTAGTTTGCTATTTTAGTAAACTGTGGGGTGAATTAACATATGAAGGGTCAACAATGAGAGGCAGGGATTTGGGGGTGGTGAAGTTTGTTTTCTGGATACAGCCAGTCATTTGATCCAAGTATCTTGTCAAAATGCGTACTTGACCCTGAAGGAAAACAGTATGATGAAATAGCGTGATGAGGTTATTGTGAAAGCCCCTTTACTTGAATAAGCCAGATCTGAATCCATGCTAATGTAATTAGCTCCCACTCGTAAGTAATGACTGTTGCATCAGCATCGCCATCTGAACGGACAGAAAGTGATCAAATTCATCCCCAACTAACAGACTTGGCCTACCCTCTATGTACAGTAGAGCAAGCCAATTTAGCACAGGATTAGACCAATATTCTGCATGACTTTTCTTACTCCTGCAGGTCTTTGGCACAGTGCAATTTTGCACTTTTTCAAAGGACAACGGTGTTGTGTGTACTCTCAGAGCTGTCACAACTTTTGGAAACTGAAACATTTTAATGATCAAATATTATCATATCTCAGAGTTAACTATACCATGCTTTTTAATTGCATCTAGAAAATGCATATTACAGATGGGTTCTAAATTCTTCACATCATAAATTATTTTTTATAATTAAAAGATTGAGTGAAAGGGCCTGCCTCCCTGGATGTGGTTCCAGCACAGTTCTACCTCAAAACCACAAACCCTTATGCAGCACACTGAGATTAGCAACTCCCCAAAAGGAGTCCAAATGGATTAATATGTAGACTAAGGTGATTAGGGACGCCTTAATTACAACGTGCTGGAGTAAGGCCATTGAAGAGGCACATTAAGCAGTAGCTGGCTGCATTGTTATTTTAATAACGACTCTCGACAGTGCAAATAGTTGTGGATGGCTGAGGTTGTTTGCACCTGTGTGTGTGTACATGCACACGTGCATGTGTGTGTGAATTGGCTGTTCTGTATTTAATTAAAGATAAGAGCACTAGAGCCTTGTCCATGAACCTCTGGAGAGTCAGCTGAGAGTGTGTCAGCCTCTTATGTGGTAATTGCGAAAACGTGTCGGAGGTATGGGAGTGAAGTCCTTCGCCTCTGCTGGGCTGTTGTTTCCTCACTCATTAGCTCATGTTCAAAATTCCCTGCCGAGGACAGGATATGAAAGCACCAGCGATTATCAGGTTTGTCAAGATTCCATCACCCATTTAAAGCAGCCCTGACAGCAACATCCATCCCGTGAGAAGTTTTTAGGCCTTGTAGGTTATTGTATTTTTTCCCTACACACACCTGTGAAGTCGGTTGTGCCCCTCGCCCTTTCATATGAAGCAATCATTTGTTGAGAGTCATTAACTCTTTATGATGGATTCAGGCATTATCTTCATTACCTGTTGACTGCTATATGCAAATTGTGAAAGAAATGTACAAATTACTATTTTCAATGTACAAACTTTATGTTTTTAATTAGAAATATTAACAGGACGGTTTTCAGAGGACACCATCTGTTTTATCCACCAGAGACCACCTCCCCCTCCCCCTTTCCCCCAGTTCACCCTTTCCCTTCCCCCACCTCCCACAACCTCAGATCACCCCCAGATCAGATAACAGACTACACTTGTGTTTGCATTTCAGTCTTGGATGTAAAAAAAAGAAATTGTTGTTTTTGCCATATGGTTTCCATTGTATTCCTTTCAAATGACCCATTGAATGAAATAACCATTGAGAAAAAGATGGTCCTGATCTTGTCCTGGCTGAGATACAACAGAGGAAGTCAGGTTGCTTTGAACACAATGGGGTCCTTCTTAACCCCGGATCTCAGGAGAGGATGCCGTGGCCTGCCTCTGCCTATGCTGCAGACAAGGTGGACATTTGAAGGACTGCAGAAGATTTGAACACCAGAGAAGAGGAGTGTTACACAGAGGCCTTTAGTTCCACCTTTTACCTTTCACCCTCAGCTTAAGTCTGGAATTGAATGTGTGCTAGTTATTGGGAGCCAAGTTCAGTGTAAAGGTCATACTGTTTGGGGCTGCACCCAAGCTACACCGGTGGCAGGTGCCAACCTCAGATCTTGGACAGTGAGGGGGTGCAGAAGTTATCTAACAGGGGAGGGCTTTCCCAGTCCAACGTGTTTGTTTGGTTTGTCCCCCACATTTGGCTATGGGCACAAAAACAGGCCACAGTTTTCACTTATATAATAACGTGTGTACAGAAATTCCACCACAACCCTGCCTGCTGTTTTGCTCAAAATACACAAAGTGAGTGTTGATTGAATTATTCAAGATACTTCATGAATTCAATTCAGAAGTTTATTGTTGTGACATAAATGCATGCTGTTAAACTAATGTACCATTTAGCTATATGACTTATCCTGGTTCATCACATTTTTAAGAAGCCTCCATAGGTGTACTGTCAAGTTTAAAAAAAAATGACTTTCTGAAAATGGTGAACTGTCTGTAAATACATCAGTGTTTGGCCGTGCATAAAGGTTGTGATGAATAACATACTGTATCTGTGATGAGAGGTCTTTCAGTCCCACTGGATATGACTGCTTGCATTTTGCACTTGTGCCTGAGTTCCCTGACACGCAAGTACATGCAAGGGGGCTCATGATGTCAGCCTATCTGGTACGTTACGCGAAATCAGTTATGCTATATTAAGTGTTTTTAGCCCTGTATGTCCCTCCTGGCAAAAATTCAAGGGCAACACTGCCAAGTCATTCACTCTGAAACAAAAACAGGGAGGCACGTGTTTCTATTGAGGTTGGAAGTTGGATTGTCCTAGTCTGCCCAGTAACAATTCTGCAGAGTGCTCAGTGAACTGAGAAAAGAGGCGAGGAGGAGGAGGAGGAGGAGGAGGCTGGCACAGCTCCCTTTCCACCCCGACTAAAGATAGCGCTCTGCTCCCGGGCACACAGCGGCCCTGCCCTCTCAAGGTTATGCCACAAACGGCAGAGAAATGGGCTCTGTTTGCACAGAAAAAGAGGCTTCCAAACAGGTCCGAACAGGCAAAAGGCAGACAAAGACTCACTGAGAGGACAAGATGGTGCCTCACAACTTGTTATGGGCTTTTTCTCTCCAATGAAAGCTCCAACTAAATGATGCCCAGCAGGAGTACTGCAAGCCGACAATATTTTTGGTTAACTTGTGCAGAGGACAAGCTGGCTTTGCCAAGCTGTTAGCAAAAAATGTTTTCAGAAATCAATTTAGAGATAATTAGTTATAATAAACTACAAATAAATTGATTTTTAGGCAGCCTGTCATGTTTCCTTCTTGCAGGCCTTACATGTCCTGGTGAAAAATTTGGATATAATGCTATGCCTATATCACTCAAGAGATGTATAGAGGCAAGATTAGTATTTGAGATATTAATATTATGCTGTCATTGCATTGACCATAATGAATTCTGTTTCACTAAATAGGGAATTGAAGATGTTCTATTTCAAAGGACTGGCAAAATACACATGAAACTAAATCCCTCTCAGCTGAGATCATGCATGACCATCAGTCTAGTAAAGGGCAAAATAGTCCAATTCTGAAACATATCTGACCATTAGAGATAGAAATAGCTGTTTGGCTGTTTCCTTTTATTCAAGAACTTTCCTGAAAAGCAATGTGAAAAAAGATAGGAAAGGAATTTTGACTAACATGATCAAATAGTCAAATAGTCATTTCAAACCAAGGAAGAGGACCAGGATTATGGCAATTACCTAATAAAAAATTATGTTCACGCAAAAATTTCTGTTACATCATATAAATGTTAAGCTTTACCTAGATACGGACAATGTGCCTACTGTTACAATGTCTGTTGTTTTTTATGGTTTCACTTTACAGCTGAGGGTAAAGGGGTAATGGTATGGTAAAATTCTGGTACCATTGCATTTTTCTGATCTTACCCAACAGCATGTGATTAAACATTGAACAGAAAGAGCGAAATGACAACAAAATTGAAATTAAATAATAAAACTGTAAAGTCTGGCCATCGTCTCTAAAATTTACTTTCAGAAACTGTCATATTAGCGTATTTAATGGGAGTTTGGAATTGTAGGAAAATTTCACAACAGATCGTTGAAAGGTATTTATTTATTTATTTATTGTAAGATATTTCCTTTGAATAGTGTTGGTTTCATTGCCATTTCCACTGGAACATCATAAATGTTAGGTCCTAGAAACAGGGCATTGAAAATAAATTTTGTTTAAATGGCTTACATGTCAGCATGAATTGTTGTTAATACTGAAGTATTGTGTACATTTTTCAGAAAAAAAAATCATTTGTGACTTCTGTAATTTGCCATTAAAGTCTTTCTTACTTTGTGAATAGTAATGTACAGATCAAGAGAGGCACTGGATGGTATATGTAGGGATGTCCACAGAGACCCCAAGCCTTTGGGTTTGAGAGAAAGAGGAGATGTAAAGATGGCAGCCGGATAAGATAAAAGGTAAAGCTTCAAAGTCACTGGATCCTGACAGAGAGTCCTCCTGTGATCCCAACTGTCCAGATTCGGCCAGTGGTCTCTGTTTGGGTGAAACTTTGCTTTCTGTGTTTTTTTGCTCCCTTAGATTCTGTGTGACTTGATTTTTAAAGAGGAGATGAAAGATATTTTAACATTTTAAAATTTATATCTCTCCTCCACAAATCCTTTGCAGAACTTTTTCTGGGGTGAAAGAGCTAAATCCTTCCACACAGCTACAAGGCAAATGATCTGTGCTCTATAATAGGTTTAATAATTACAGAAGACAGGGGAATGTAAAAATAGATCTGAATTTGAACTATGAATAAATGATAATAGCTGTGCATGTTTGAACAAGCCTATAATCTTCCATGTGTGGAACACAGCAGACATGATCTTTTGTGTCGAGATGGCCTCTATTTACATGTCATACAATCCCATCACCATAAATCAGAAGGAATTTGAAGTAAGGTGATGTATGCCCGCTTGACTAATATTAAGGATGTCTTAACCCCGGGGGATTGGGAGGCTTAGCTAAGGTAGATTTCCATGTATGAGTGTCATTACAACTACACAGTAAAGGGTTAATACTACAATGAAAATGAAACTTGTAATTACTCTCTAGTAGGATTGATTTATAGAAGCTTGAGCTGTATGTAGAAATGAAACACTGTTGTCAAACTGTTTTGGAAAAACACCTCAAAAACAAGGTTAAAAAAAAAGACTGATGCCATCCTCCAAAGATTTGCAATTCCAAAATACCAAAAGTCTTGGTTGTTTCTTTCATTTGGCTAACTCAGAAGACAACAACACTATGGAAATTAAAATCCTTTCTAGTCTGATGTAATTAATTTGAGTAATGCATAATGAGATAAATAAAAATCAAGGAATATCCCATGCTCCAGAGTTAATCAAATCAAGATGAAATTTTGAGCTTCCATCTTACACCAAAGTACCAGCCAAAAACAGAAACATACAAATGAACTGCTGTTGCACATCATGTCTACTTTTGTCTCATTTTTAACCCCAATCTTCTGCTATACTTTTTCTTGGGTTCAACATCTGTCCTTAACTTTGACTAACAGTTAAATGCAAGCGAGCTCTGTGAACACCTCAATGAATAAGGCACAATAAGGCAGGCATGACCGACTGGTTTGAAAGAGAAGATTTATTGAGAGTCATTTTGTTCCTCTTTATTTCCCCCATTCTCCTGTATTGGGAGGAAATTTCCCTAAAAGAAACATTAACTACTTCTCAGGGTCTCAGACTCATAATTAATGCACACACTCATTGTTTCTCTAAAGAGGAGGAATGTGGTTGGTCCTTATGAGAAATTGAAAACACAATATTTTCATGTGCATGTGTTGGAAGCTATAATTATGGTCATGAAGCAGGTCTCTGTGGCCTGCACATTAACAAAACAGATAAGATGAAACTCTGCCGTTTTCATTACCATACATATGGCAATCTTTAATGAGCTCCATATTTAGACCAAGACTCAAAATACATACTGTATTGTTTCCATTACATCCATTTTGAGCAGATAAGGTGAAGAATATGTGATGAACTTGAACTGGGGGTGCGAATCAATGACAACAAAAAGCTCAATGTTATTATAAGGGAACTCTAAACTTCCAATATGCAGCTTCCTTTTCACCAAAATGGCAGTTAAAAATACAAATGAATGGAGAGATTTATGAGAAGGGGGTGGTGGGGGAGCTGCTGTTTACTTTTAATTTGTGGAAGACCCCAGGTCAGAACCCCCCTCATTTTATTAGGGAAGACGATAAGGGCAGGACCAGCGACAGATTGTGAGGTGCTACTTGATGGGAGGGGCTTGTGCGTTGGGTCCGTCTCTGCCTGGTTCATTGCCTGTCTGAGCTCTGGAAGGCTGTCCATTTTTAATGAATCTGTTGGAGATCCTGTATATTTTAATATGGGGCATAACTCACACATACAAAACACATTTTGCTTCACATTTCAGTTGAGGATGAATTATAGATTATTGAACATCTAGCCATTAGCTGCAGAGATAATGACACAAGAAAACCTTAGTTAACAATAGATACGCTAATTCAATTTAAAATGCAGAGGAGAGGCTGTGAACAACTGGTGTATAATAATAAGCTATGACCATAGCTATGTCACCATCTACATTCATTTCACATTCTCTAATCCTATTTACAAAATATGCCTAGGTTCATCTTGGCATATATTATTCTTCAGAGGCATACATTTACTCTTGAAATATAATTTTCACCCTCATTTTGGGTACAGTGGAAGTCAGCTTAAAATCGTACATCTGAACATCTTATCTTACTGTATCTTCTTTGACTTTTGACTAAGAAGCATAGACACAAGGAGGCTACAATATCAAATGCATCTTGCCTGGTGTATACTGCTAACATCACCAAAAGTAAATAGAAAAAAAATGCACAGCAAATTGCACCAGCTTGTGGACTGGAAACAAACAGAACAATTTAATGATGTTGCATCCACAAATAAGTAAAAGCAGCCAGGCTTAGACTATGCCTCAAGTCTTTAGAATAGTCAACCCCTGAACTCGAGCTGACTGGAATTCCCAGTCCCCGTGGTTTTGTGGATTAGTCACCTTCTATTTCAATCACGCTGTATCAAATGCTCTTAAGATGCAGTGTGGTCAGACTCAATCAACCATGCTATTGGTGGTCAGTAGATGTCAAAACATAACAAAGCCAGGGGTAAAACAATTGCTTCCTCTAGGCCTAAGCTCGCAAGATCAACACACACACACACACACAAACACACACACACACACACACACACACGCACACACACACACAGTGCCCCCGCTTACCATTTTCTGACACTACTGAGAAACAACACCTCCTGGTTACAAGAAGAGTTAGTTACTGACAGACACTGCCTTTGATACATATGCAGACCAAGATTTTTATAATCTTTGTCTGGGTATTTAAGCCAAAAAAGTAATGCTCTTTGCTGCAGTTACCTGTGACAGGGAGGGAGGTGAAGGCAATTTATGATGATAATGATGATGCTGGCCTTATTGAAGTATCCTTCCCCTTGCAGACATATTTATCCCATAGCTGCCTCCATTGACAGAACCACACAGGGTTGATACCAAAATAGTGAGCATTTGTGGATGTGTGTGAGTGCATATAAATTAAATACTATGTGCAGATATATTTAATTTATATTTCATATAAATATAAAAGCAGACAAAAATCACTCTTCAGTTGTATGCCATTGTAAGGCAGTGATAGTGTTGCACAGCAGCAAGGAGCAGGGCTGATAACCAAAAGGCTGCTGATACAATTCCCCGCTGGGGCACTACTGCTGTACAGTTGGGCAAGGTATTAAATCCAGAATTGCTTCAGTAAATATCCAGCTGTACAATTGTAACCTATCTCAGTCTCTCTGGATAAGAGTGTCTGCTAAATGACTGAAGAATGTAATGTACTTTTGCCTGGTTGGAAGGTCCTGTTTATATTTTCTATTTATTTTCTTGTTCTTGTTTCTTTTGTTTTACAGATATAGACATGCAAATTTGGCCTCTTGCTTTGCATTGTTTTACCTCCTGCAACTGATCGATTTCACATATGGTGTTCTCCAAGCGTACACACCTACACTCAACCAACCTGCAGCTGAAGAGCACTAACTAAACACGCCAGCATGTTCTCAGCCCAGCACTATGCACATGCATCCTTGGGGCTCTCATTTCCCGGAAGAGGAAAGGCTGATCTGTTTCTGTCTTTTCTCCTGAAACATTTGTAGTAGTGGAAAAAGTGTCAGGCTTACTGCAAATATATATTAAAGCTTTTCCCAGCATTAGCCTTATCACTGTTCCAGATATCGTGCTTGTCAAGGCACAAAGAATACCAATCACAGGGTCAACGTGGTGAGAAGCTGCCTTTGCCTGCAGCACAGTTCCAGCATAGTGGGGCTAATATTCACCTGGACTTCCACTTCTATCCTTCTCTCCTGCCGATAAGTGTGATTACAGAGGCAAGGGAGGGACCTGACGGGGTGTTGATATGTACAATTTGGTATTGTTGAGGCTAGAGACAGTAGCAGAGCTTGGAGAGAAATTTATTCAGAGAAAAAAAAATACATTTTATATAGTATCTTGCTTTCCTCTCAATATATGATTTAACCCCTTCACATTTGTGTCTTGGCATTGAAGGTTGGTGAGGGTTCCAGCATCTTTTATTATTCATTCATAGTGAATTATTGCTGGGACTGAAACTATTGGAATCAGTTACAAGCCTTTGTCTGTTTGGTAACCTTTCCACCTATCTGTCGCTTCACTTCTCTCTGTTTTTTGAATAACTACATAAAAACTTAAAAACATAAGTTTGATGATGAGAACAGGCCATTCTGCCCAGATAGACTTATCTTTCTGCTTATAGTCTAGAGCATATCAATGACAAGCCTGGCGTCCTTGAACACTCTGCTTACTGTACACTATTACATGCATTTACAATTCTGTGACTGAAAAACAAATAACAACAAACCATCCTAGTATCAGTATGAAATTTACCATTAACTACTTTCCAGTTGTGTCCTTTTGTTCTAATGAAACGAACTACGGATTCATTACCTTTGTATATGATACATATATACCTATATGCCACTGGCACTTCAGGCCAGCCTCACAGCTGGTTAGGGCTGACTGGAGCCCGTTCGACCACTAAAGAGGTTGAAGGTCTCCCCCCTGCAGGAAGTCCTTCCTCATGCCCCCACCTTTAGTGGTCAGAGTGGAACAGTGAGACAGGCGTACTATCTCTCCTCATGTGTTTGTGTATGTTTGTGTCTAGGGTATGTGAGGGCTTATGTTGCACTTCCACAGTAAACACTGCAAGCCGTTAAGCCCCCTCCTGCCTCACCCAACTCCAAACGCAGAAATGTATTTGTTGTTCTTTGCTGCTAATTGGCTGTGGAAACACTCCATGATAAAGGGACTGACACTGAGCAGGAAGTGGTGCAGTGCCTCTTGGTGACTGACAAGTCTCAGGCCTCAGCAACCTCTGTCCTAGAAACATAGAGTGCAGTGACACCCATGGTGCAAAGTGGTGATGGAGAGGATGATGGATCCTCAGCAAGAACTATTCTCTTCCTGTTTGTTTGGGAAAAGGTTGGTGCCAGGGATTGGCTCTGCAAGGCCTGGTGAATTCTTCTTCCTTTCCAGATCACATGTTTAATAGCCAGCCTCCCTGAACTGCCCTCTGGCTGTTTGTCCCTACAACACTGTGTCTTAGAGTGAACTGGTCCATCCCACCCTTGGTCTGTTCCAGTATTAATGGTCTGTCCAATTGTATAACAATTCCCACAGAGGTAACCCAGAGATTACAACATAGCACACAGATGTGTCCATGTCTGGAGGCCAGTCTTTATTTGGAATGGCTGTGCTAATGGAAGGACTTAGAGCAGCAGTGTCCAGCATGCCACAGGGCCATTCTGAAATTTTCAACACCGTCGTCCTTGTCTTTTTCAGTCAGCACTGAACATGAAATGTCTGATGTGCATGGCGCCTCATGAATCAAGCTTTCAGCTGATATTTTTAGATTTGGTTTTGATAAAGTCAAGAGACATGACCTTCGAAGTGAAAAGCAGACATATTTTTTGAGTGATTTCTCCCATTCTCCAATCCTCAATACCCAACCTTATTTTCACATTTGTACTGAATTACTGCAGCAGGGAGATTTTTACCAAGTTACTCTGGGGCTAAACAAAGGGACTCTGATGATTCCAGAGAAGCAAATTGTTCTGCAAGCCTCCTGTGAGTTGTTTTTTGTGTCACACTGGCTTTTGGATCTGAATCAGTGTCAGCAGTGTGTCTGCTCCTAGAGTTCCAAAGACACACTGGGGCTTAGATGGGTTGAACACAGAGCTCCTGTGCTTTTATTGCATTTCAGATTAAGGAGGGATTAAGGCAACCACAGAATGACCCAATTCTCATTTTTGGCAACATTTTGATATGCATTCCCCCAGCCAGCTCCACCCCCTCATTAGCTTTGCTCTATCAATAGAGCTGAACTTGTAATGAACCATTCCAAATGAGTGTTATTAAAATGCCTTTAATTAGTTGCAGTCTAATCCATTTGGGGATTTCTTTGAGCGCTGCTGTGGTTGGATGACTATAAAACCATTTTTTTATTTTGACTCATGCTAAACCATTGACATCTTGGCTGAGGTCACCTTTAAAGACACGTGCACATATTATGACTTCTGTTAAAATATATGTACAATATTCCACTTTTCTTATTTAGCACATAGGAATTACATTTATGATGGGCTCGTGAGATCAATAAAACAAAACTGCTAATGCAGTTACAAGTAACATAGTATTTCATTTTGTGAGACATCTTCTTTTGACTTAGGACATCAAAAGAGACTCCTGGATGCCACGTGATTGGATAATTTTACACCAACAGCAACAGTGTGTGCTTGTTCTTGCTTTGATTGCACAGATACTTTCACAACGTTTCCCTTCTGTGCGGTTGAAAACATGGTAAGAGTGTGTAATGTTCGTTTAGGGGGAAGTGTAGAAAAACAGAAGATTGGAGTTTAGAGGTCAGAGCTTCATTGGGAAAATAATCCAGCACTGGATTAAGAAACGGTATAAACACAGTTGTTGTTGGCACATTTTTGGCATATGAGCTAGGAACTCATTCCACACTGTCGATTACAACGGTAGGATGTACCAGTTTTACTTAAAAAACAACCAACAAAGTGAATGCATAAATCTGGAGGTGAAAGTTCTAGTTTTGCACTGAAGAACGAAAATGAGTCAAAACAAGCCAAAATGATCCTTTCTGGCCTTGGAATTCATGAATACTTGAATTTCAAAAGTGCATCTATACTACAGAACATGATGCCATCGACCACCATAGTAGAAAGAGTCAGACAGCTGGCTCAGTAAACACCTCAGGTTTGCAGCTAAAGAACTGGAGATCAACATTTGGAGGGTATATCAAGTCCAATCCATCAATTTATATTAAATAAGAATAAGATGAGAGTGAGATGTGACTCGTTATGAGGTCTGTGGGCTGGCCCGTTTGATCTGTATGATTGTGTTCCCTGAAGAGACACTGGCTGAGTCAGTCAAGACCAGTGCATTGACCAGCCTTGCTTCAGACACTAAAGGTAGTGCAGTTCTTACTCACCTTATGAAATACCATGGTTGCTAAAAGCGTTATCTTTGGGACATGGAGTTGCTAACTAGTTATTCAAGGAAATGGGGCATTGCAAACAATGTCACACTTCCATATCCAGTGCCCCAGTGGGTGTAGCCTTCCCTCAGTGGGGTGCCCACTCTTCCATTGGTCACATCCAGATCCATTGACTGAGCTCACTTTAAAGGTCACCTTAAAATAAAATAAACACAAAAAAACAAATACCTGTTGTTTTCCTTACAATTAGCAGCTCGCAATATCTAATCAGAGCTTTGGGCTATTTGGAAGAAGGCTGTAAGTATCCAATAATTAACCAATGCGATAAACTAGGTGGATGCACGTATGGATGTTAACAGTGAAATTCCATAAATGTTTGGCACTTCCAACTAGACACTTTTTATTTTCTCATAAAGGACTACTAGATACTGTTTATTAGTCCTTTAACCCAAAATAGCCCCTTATACTGTCATACAGGAGTGGACCTTGGTAATGTTTGATCATTATACATTTATAAGCAAGCAACATGAGCAGGACTTTCCTATGTCCTCTGTATATACAATTATGTCAGTAGTAGGCATTTGTAGGCATATGTAACTTTGGGGCCATTGCCAGCTCATGTTGACTGAGTGGTTGTCTGCTCCAGTGAGGGAAACAGCAGCAAGCCTTTCAGTAAACAATTTCAAGTGATACTGTTTGTCTCATAGTGTCGAACGTGGCACCATTGATGTTGGCTTCTGCAATCATGATCCAGTATTTTAGTTTGCTGTCAATCCTTTTAAAGAGCCGATGACCATTTTTGTCTTAAGACAAGAATATTGTTATCAAGTCATATGATGTCAGACTCAGTTCATATAAAGAGACCTGGGGAGAAGGAAGCACATGAACTGTACCTATTATGCAGTATCTAATAATAGATTTAATGGATTGTCTCGCTTATGCCATAATGTTAATAATTCAGCTGGTGGAATGTGGTGATGCAGAGGGATTCTTTGTAAGCTGTCAGCAGTGCTTGCTCTTGTTGACTGCTGCAGGCATTGCTGTGGAGTGGAACAATCCACTGCAGTGGCTAATTGACTCAAGTGTGCAGGAACAGTGGATTGCTCTCAGTGAATTTAGGACAGGCCAGGTTGCGCGGTGGTATTAAATGCGGCAGGAAAGGGAAGACAAAGTGAATCAAAGTCCTTAATATCACTGCCAGCTCCATCCTTTACACGCACCATTCTAAGCTCCCAGCGCGGTGGGCTGCTTGCTGCAGTATTCCTCCGTCCATCCAGCTAGGGCTGGCACCAGTCATGAGGTGACAGGTTTTATTGGCTCATTATGGAGGCAGAGTGACAGAACTGTGGTGGCCCTGAGGGTCTAGGTCAGAAGAGGGAGAGTAGAAGCTACCAAGACTGACAGTGGCTCCCCTGCCAGCCCCATCTCCTAGGCATGTGACAGGGCTGCCGGGCTGGGTGTTCTAAGGTGATGCCTTGATTGGTCATTCATCTACTTCTCATCCCTGGCCATTTGTTAGTCCATCCCTCAATCCGTTGGGCACAAGAGCCAAGCATGCATGGAAAAGTAAGGCTGAATGACACATTACAAAGCAATTAGGAGCGGATGGATGGTTATGTCAGCTAGCAATGACATTATTGACACTACAAACCTAGTTCAGTCAGTCATAGTTATTGCAGCTGCTCAGACACTGGCTGCATGGTTTTTAAGATTGGATGATCAAAATGAAATTGGTTCTCCTCTCGTTTTCTGGGCAAGGCACCTGAAGGGCATGTGTGCCCAGAGTTGGAGTGTTCATGTAGAATGTTAGAGCTCATTGGTGAGGGCACAGGGAGAAATAACTCCAAAATTGCAAAATTAGCTTTTTTCACTTTATTCACTTTATTCATTTTTTTTGAGAAGGAGTGTGGACTGATGTATTGTTGCACCAAAAAGGTATCAAGGGGACACACACACACACACACACAGCACAATGACATTTAGTGTTGGCAACCTAGTTGTGTGTAGGTCACGTGAAAGTACTGCTTGGTAGAAAAGTCCTTGGAGACAATCTATCTTGTAAGCATAATGCAAGAAAAAGAGCCAGGGGACATATACATTGTTCCAGGTTCAGAGTCTTGAAAAGCAACTGATTTCCTTTCTTAAATACATTGCCTGATAGGTTTGCAAGCCTCAAAACAGCATATCTGTACAAATAGGGTTGTTAATTTTGAAGGATCTCAACACCTTCAAACAAAACATTCATGTTCCCTTCCATTGGTCTCTCTTAATCATGACCTGATCAGTGAGATGAAAACTATCTCACTGTTCAGCCTCTGTAAACACCTAACACTTCATTCATTCAGGACACATTGCACATGCTTCATCAAATACATGCCAAATCTCTTGCCATTTCCTGCTTTCTTTCCCCTCTTGTTCCTGTCTGAGTTCTTTTCTGTTCTGTTTCTTTCAGTTTTTCTGCTCTGGAACTTTGACATGGCTGCTTTCATGTCCTGGAGAAAAGATGAAAAGAGTTGTAGAAAAAGATGAAAGAAAAAAAAAAGAGAAAGAAAAGCTCATGACATTCAAACTCTATCCTCGATGTAGGGTAGATGGTCTCATGTTGCTTTTCTTTGGTGCACTAATGAGCCAAAAAAACTATGACAAAAAAAAAAAACACACACACACACACACACAGAGGTGTGTGTGTGTGAAGGCGATTGAATTTGAGTGATTGAATTTGGCCATTATGCTGGGGAGGAAGGGGTGGGGGGGTGTGTTCTTGTTTGGACACTTTTTTTAGTCACAGGCTTATCCCTAAACCCCTAAAGAATGATCCCAAGCTCTACATGCAGAAGGCCATTTTGCCTATGGATGTTGAGATTGAGGGTGTGCTGCCCCCTGGCTCTTTGTGCTCTTTTTGGGTGTGTTTTTACCCTCCTGTTAGATCTGCTGTGTGATTTTCCCAGAATACTGAGCAATGGGTGTCCTCCGGGTCAGCTGTCATTTTGTCCCCTGTTCAATCTGTTTTTTTTTTTTTTCCAGCTTTATGGAGACTGTGGACTCGGGATGCGGGGTGCTTGGGACATGAATCCACGGTAAAGTCTCGTGACCCTTACTATCATATATTCCTGTGTCAACCCAGCTAACACTCTCACAATATCGCTTTCACATTTTATCAATAGCTTTGTCATACTGCAGAGATATGCAGAGGGATAACCTGCTGTGTAACAACAACAGATGACTACAATGAAAAACTGGGAGCTATCTAACAGCACATTTTATGTTCATTTTGCTTTACATTGAACAAACAATGTGGACAACATAGCCACCATACTGTTTCTCTACAACTGTAAAGTGCCTGTTTCCAAGCCAGTCATTAATTAAACCTGTGTCTTGTGCCAGCTTTGATAATACAGCAATTGATCTTTTGTTTCAATTAATGCATTTTTGCTTGAGATGGAAAAGACCTTCTGCAAGCAAAGCACAGACCTGCACATCTTCTGAGCAGACGATTTGGGGATAATGATTGGAAAAGGAATCAGCTAAGCACATAATTATTTGAATATTATATAACAACATAAACAGACATAAACACTTCTGCATGAAAGAAAACACACAGACATGATTCACCTGTGTCTCCTCTGGAGAGGTCTCAATAGTTCCTGCAAAGGGTAATCATTATCTCAAGGGAAAACAAAGCCGAAAAGACCCCTCTCTCCTGCTGGGGTGGCAGATGCCTCTGTATGACTAAGAAATGTCAGGTGTCATGACCTCATTTCTCGTTACTGACATTCATGCGACTGGGTGTACCGCCACCCAGCAGGGGGGTGGGACGGTCAGTAGGGTCAGTAGATGGTCTCTCCCTCTCACTGTATACCAGGGTCTGGTGTGGTTGTGGTTGTAGTTGTGGTTGTGTGTGTGTGTGTGTGTGTGTGTGTGTGTGTGTGTGTCTGTGTCTGTGTCTGTGTGTGTGTGTGTGTGTGTGTGTGTGTGTGTGTGTGTGTCTGTATGTGTCTGTTTGTGTGTGTAGGTGTATGTAGAGGTAACCTCAGGTAACTTTTTTAATTGAGACAAGAACATCACTTATAATAGGAATTTCTGTATGCATGTTTACTCAGATTCGGGTTGGTATCAAGGTAAGCTTAATAAAATATGCCCAGTACTGACTTACTTTTAAATTAATGTCTTAACATGTACTTGAAGAAAGTGTTAAAACAAGAGAAGTGATAAAGCAAACCTGTTATTAGGTGGGTTTACTCTATGCTAATGGAGAGAATGGAAAAAATTAAGTGTGTCAGAATGACTACTGCCACCTGACAGAGGACTGGGGTTACCTCTACTCTACCTTGTCTTGAATGACACACAGACACTACAGACATAACTGACTGACATGCTAACATTAGAATGATACACTGACATCACACCTAGCTGGGTGGAATAGTGCAGCTGCGGTTTGTTCAGTCTCTTCTCCAGTGCAGGCATCATGCAAGGTATGATGACTTCCTGTGTGACTGCAAATGAACACGACCTGAAAAAAAAAACAAGCATGCAAGACTTATCCATTATAATTTTGATAACAAGCTTTTGTGGAAGGGTAACCTGGGATCCTGTGTTAGTACTCAAGGATTGGAGAATATCCACTCTGTGGGATTTCACTGTTCAGTATAACCCACTGAAACAATGGTACCAGTGACTGATAACAGCAAAACTGATCATGTGAAATCATTCTGAGATTTCAGTCTGACACACTGAAACTACCTGGGTGCACAGACAGACTTCTTACTTCTCTGGTCATTGACAGACGGATGTTTCTGACAGGCAAGAACATGAACCACTGAATCACTAACACAGACAGGCACAGAGCAGCATCCTAAATATATTGCTAATCTTTTTTTGGAGCAGAACAGCCAAGCAGTTTCTATAGTGCCTTTAGTTGAAGGAAGAGACTTCATAATACATCCAAATGTCATAAATACCAGATGCTGTTCTCCACAAAGCCCAAAGTCTGGCTTGATCCATAATTAATGAATCCCCAGATATGATGGCCTAATGTGTTAAAAGGCAGAATTTATTCTGGGCAAGGTTTTGACATGCTTGAGCTGTTTTGAATATTTTCCACTGGGTCAGTGAGTCCTGAGTGTATGAGTCTGTGGTTCTAGACTGTTTTATTGGCCTGATTGTCCTGGCAGATTTTATTCCAAACACACACACACACACACACACACACACACACACACACACACACACACACACACACACACACACACATACACAAAACACAGCTGGATCCATGGAATGTTACTGTCTCTCTCTGAAAAGTGATTTTGCAGATGTCAGACTCAGTGCATATGCCAGGCATTCAAAGCACCTCAGCCCTGGAGGCCTGGAGATCGGACACGTGGCAAGAGGGGAACTTATCCCTGATCCACATCTTCTTTACTATTTCATGCACCACATATGTTTCCTACTCACACCTGGTGGTTTTCTGATTTTCTTTGTTTACACAAAATTTCTGTGGTTCATATGATGCCATCAGTGTGTTGTGTGCTTTGCAGCGACTCTAAACTAAAATAGAATGTAAATGTAGTAAATGCACTAAGTTAATGAAGTCTTTCTAATCCACCAAAACGGTGAAAATAATCATTCTCCTCTCTTAGTGAGTACATGTGAACATGCTTATATCACATCCTGAGGAAATGGCACTTATGGCTTTTGTTTACCAACACAGACTGACACACCAATACCTCATTGATCTCTAGGTCCTTAATGACGTTTGGCAAGGAAATAAATAAAACCAGTCGTTGACATTTCTATTTTTCCTCTCGCTTTCTCACTGTGCCCCTTTCCCCTCCAGTTGCCCCATCACACCCCTTGATCCGGGCGATAACCCCGTTGTATCTAATCCTTTAAGTGCCCGTACAGGCAGATGGTTACATTATGCATGGGGCGCCATTGTTCAGTACCCGCTTTGGAAGAGAGCTATTGTCTTGGAGGGTTCCTCATGTCATTAGACAAATATCCCTCTGACAATGGGCCCCTCAGCAGGACAAAAGAGACTAGACAGACTCGACTGAATTAAAGAGTACAGAGGGCCAGGACCAGAAGCGAGGGTGCTTTGGAATTGATTATCCTGGCTGTTTGCAGCCAGGGATATTACTGCCACAATCAAATGATTGAATATGACCTGATTTTCACAATGCAAACAGACAAAGTGGCACACAGTCTGTCTGTTAACGACCGATTATGTTTCACTGTGCATCCATGAAGCATAACAGGTCAGTAAGGAAAAAACCAGTCTAACCCCTTGTCTTTCATATTGCAATGATTATAAACACTTAGTTTTCCACTCTCCCTGTTTCTTCCGAAGAACACTGAAAGGGCAAACTGAAAAGGAACACTTTTTTTTCATTGGAAGCATTTAAGATTGCCAGCAGTAGAGATGTTATTAGTGCTTTGATAAAAAGTTAAAGTTAAAGTGTATTTTGTTGTCTGTTTTGGTGGGAGCAGGGAAGGTGGTGTGAGATGGACATTTTTCAAAATCATTTTCAAGGAGTTTTCCAATCATATTAAATTCACCAGGTGTACCTTTCCACCAGGTTATGTAAATAACTGCTTATGTTTTGACCCTTTTGCTAAGTGCTGCTTTGGCTGCCTTTGAGCAGCATTGCTAACGTGGAAGGCCCAGTGGGATGCACTCCTTCAAGGCCTCTTCAAGAAACTGAAATGCAATCCCCTTTTTCAGATCCAGCTGTAGCACTCCACACTAATGTATCTTGGCTTTGTGTGAATGATACAGACAGTTATCAATTGTGCAGTAGCACCTGAAAGGGTCTCCTGGAAAATGTAACTGGTGGAAGTTTGGTTACACTGGTGTCCTTGATCAGACTGACCATCTGCACTTCTTTTTCTCAATATTTTTGTAACTCCAGTGACTTTTTCACCTGACTATGCTAATTAAGTCCGTTATGAAATTTGAAAGACTCTGGGGAACCCTCATCATTGTCAAGGGCAAGCTTGGCTGAGCTTATTTGTAGCCACCTAGAGGTAAGGAGCTGAATGACAGGGCTGAGATAGTTTCTTAGTTTCTGTGTTGATGCTACAGAGGGTAATGATGGCAGCTTTTCCTAGCAGAGAGCAAAGGCCTTTTTTTATCAGGTATTACAGGCAATGAGTCAGAAGAAAAATGTATGTTTTTTTAAAAAGTAAGTACAATCACTAATGTAAGACTTTGTGAGGTGTCTCTCAGTTCCTTAATTCAGTTCCCTTAATACACAGCTCATCACAGGGTCAGGTTTGAGCAATGGCCAAGGTCTCTCTGTACAGTCTGCCCATCTCTGGTGTGACCCTTGGGAACCAGGGTACCAACACAAGAGTCTCACCTTGCTCGCTCTAGATGGCTGAACCCAACAGCCACGGGTGTTGCATCCGTACACTCGCTGAAGGGTGGAAGAAACCCCTTACGGACATCCTTCTCAGATTTTCTGGGCCTCTCCCTCACTCTCAGGGTGTTACAGTGAGATAACCTGAAACACAGGTGGCTATCACCTGTATAACCTCATCATCACTTTAGCCCATAATGGACCCATGCATTACTGTAGGAAAGGGCTGGAGGGAGGGCAGAGGAGAGTGCTATAAATGGGTTGTTCCCTGATCCGTGTAAAAGAGGACATTCTGTATGGGTAAAGATGCCCTGATGTGAGCATACAGAACGAACGTTACACGAGTATAGTGGCAGGCATAAGTTTATGAGGTTGGCTCTGTAAAAGCACACGCATTTAATTGTATGGCCAGGGTGGCTGCTTTAAACCAGGTTTTGCACAACCCACACTCAGCCTTCTTGGCACTGTACTGAGTGATGATGGCTGTGAAACCTGAACTGAACCTAACACAGACACAGGCAAGGTTTGACAGAGATCATCTTGTGTTGGAATTTTAGTTTTGTGGTTGGTTTAAATGGACATAACACTACGGGATGGGTTTGTATCATGAACAAATTCGAGCCACCAAGAGCACATTTTGCTGGTTAGGGCTTTATCTGGCTGTACTGAAAGAAAAGGTCACCTCTCTGCATTGGCAAACAGATGCATCAAGTCAGGGTAACTGAATTTCTGCAGCCTGACAAACACTTAGCTCACTGAGTCAGAGGTAAAAAACACAGTAATGAAATTAAGGATTGTGGATGCTTCAAGATTAAGGTCAATTTATTGCTTTGAGGATGTGCCTGTGAGGGATTGTTTGGATTAGCAAGTGCCAAAATTTGACCTTTACTATTCATCTTGAAATAAGAAATGGGATTTAGAGTCAGATTTCAGATTTTATGCGAAGGTAGATTATCCTTGCTTACATCAGCATTGCAATTAGTATGAGTTGGAAAGATAATCATTAAGATGGGGAAGTTGTGCCCCTGAGGTTGATACTAAAACGTTAAAACAAATTGACTTTCCTCTTGTGTTACTTCCCTTTTATTACAAGACTAATAGGGGCTTTCACTGGGTGCAGTGAGCTAGGGAAATACCTCTCTGCTCAACTAATAACAGAGTTCAATATTCATCTTTCAATGAGCCAAACTATGTCACCTAACTATGTTGGCTTGAAAGGTTCAGTTTTTCTCAGGTGAGCATGTCATGCTTTGAATCCTTTTCCCCCTAAAACAACCATTCTGAGCTAGACATTTAAGACATTCATCATAAAGACATTTGTTCCTCAGTGGAATTTTGCAGGCGCGAGTCTGGTGAACACATGGCAGTGATTAAACACCAGACTGCCATTTTGATCAGGATCCAGTGGGGGAAGATGACAGAGAAACTCAATCATATAAAAGGTATCTGGCCTTTGAAACACTGTATGACAACAGGTCTGGCCTTTTTTGCAGCCTTTTTTTTTATAATTTGTTGTCACTAAGGGAAAAACCTCACAGTAGAGTCTTGGGTTGAAGTGCAGATTTCCAGAGTCCATGACAGGAATGAGACACCATGAGCAAAAAAGACAAAAATAGCTAATATTTAATCTGTCTAGACAAAATATTTGCAGCACCCATCCGTTTTGCTCTGTTCCAGGTGAGGGACAGCACATCCCACTCACTAGAGTTGAGGCTAATTTCATCTTGTTGCCTCAAATCCCAATGCTGTCAAGGTTCTCACTGAACCATTTAATTTGCTGCTCTCAGAGAGAGTTTTTTTCTGTGAAAACATTTTGGTATGACCATTGAGGAGAGTTCCTGAGTTACCCTTAGAGGAAAGGAGGATTTGTAGCATTTCAGAAGCTTGGCAATAATCCAACAGTGGCATCACCGTATTTACACTTGCATGTCTGGAATTAAAAGATGACAAACTGGGGACATGGGGTAGACAAACTGCCGCAGACAGTGCTGTCTGCCGGACATCTGCTAAATCTGCTAATAGTAATCTCCTATTGTGTTATGGGTGGTAAGGTGATGATGAAGGTGTATGATGAAGGTTTGTGACAGTATGGTATATACTAAATATTATGAACAGAAAGAGGAGATGTTAAATTAGAAATGGAGGGGGTCTTGCTATAGAAAAAAAACAAACTTGTCATTAACTTGAGAAGGCAGATGAAAGGTGGATTTCCCCATATGTGAACAGCCTTTAATTTCCTCCTGCTACTTGTGAACAGCACTGGTACTCCCATGCAGGTCAATGGGAGGGGATTACAACGAGTCATTGCTTGCAGTGAGCTTTCCTACAGTATGTCTTCTCCGGTCCAATCTAATGCTATTGTTCAATGCAATTTCATGGGGGATTTCCAGAAGACAGAGGCCCAGGTTATGGCCACATTAGGGTTGGAGGAGATTTGTGACTCGGGGCTGTGTTTCAATAAAAAAAGAGCTACTATCCAGATTCTGGCTTCTCCTCTCTCCTTTTGACTCATACGGGTCCACGGGGAACAGAAGACATTGCGACATGTTCAGTCACCCCACGCTCTGTGTGCCATCCTTCTTTCAGTGCTGGACTGGACAAGAACAATCCATCACCTTTTACATAAGCACGTAAACACCGTGAGGAAATAGCGAATATTAATACCATTAACCTTGTGACAATATTCACACTGCTGCAGTAGCCACCTCCCTGGTCTTTTCACATCTTTTAAGAGGATGTTGGTAAGAAACGCTTTTACAAAGTCATACATTAGTGCAACCAGGAGAGTTTTTTAATAGTCCCATAATCTCTTCACTGCACATGCTGTCTTTGAGGGGAGCATTAGCCTGCTGTGCATTTCAGGTAAATGGTTAAATGGCATGTGACATAAAACAGAGAACACCCCCCCCCACACACACACACACACACACACAACCCTCTGTGAATTAATGGGAATTTGTTCTTGGTTGGTTCTGTTTGATCAGATAATGGGGTTTGATTAGACTGAATCCACTTCATTGAGCCCTGTGTTTTTTTTTATCATTTTGGGGAGGAGAGGAGGGGCCTTGTTGGCAGTCCAGACCCTCAGTGACAGTTCCTGGGCAGGGGTAGATTGTATTGTTTTTACTATCATATTTTCCTCTGTTTTACTTGACATTTAACCTTTCACTGAGACTGCATACAAAAATGCAAAATATGAGTTTGTAACATCTGCTGAACAGCTGGACATCACTTCTGTGTCCTTTTGGTTTTCCAGCTTGTTGTCACTGTGAGCAACCCAAGAGAACAAACCAGTCTGCTCTATTTCATGACCTCTGGCCAGTGTTATGGCAAATAATATCTGTTTGGTGGATCCCTGAGGTGGAGGTAGTGATGGCAAAACAGTACACATGCCACACGCTGGGGCTATTGTTATTATCAATAATAACATTTCAAGAGGGTGGTGGTGGGGGGGGGGGGGGGGGGGGGGTCATGGTCGGCTGCTGTGGAGACATCCAGTGGTGGGCCCATCTGTTTGAGGGAGTTCTACAGCTCCTCTATCCCTCTCTTATTACAGGCCTGCCTGGTACATTAAGGGTGTACTTAATTAGAGAGCCCACATCAGCTGAGAAACCTCACAGCTGGTGGGTAATGTGTGATGAGTGACAAGGGACAGGGGGGCTTTCTGTCTCCCACTAGGGGGGAGGGGGTTATTATTGCTTCATCCATCCCTTGTTAGACCGGTGTTGTAAAGTGTCACAGAATGGTGCCATGTTGGTGTGAGCCTTGTCTGGAATGCAAGAGTGGGAAGTCAGACTTACAGACAAGGTCTGGCCCAAGCCAAAGGTCATACATGAAATGGAACAAGAGCAAGCAGACACACAAAATGTTGAGCCTTGTACAGGACAAGGGTAATCTCCCACCCCAGCCAATATGGGGCACAATGTTGCCATTACATACTTTTCAGGAATGTCACCAAAATGTAAAAGAAACATGAGAGTGATAACTGCTTGCTTCAAGTCCACATTCTTTAAGAGGCCTGGCCTACAGACATATAAACATAGACTGGATGTTTCTAGGCTGTGTCATTTTAAGGAATCTGACAACTTTATAATTGCCTGTCAGTTTTCATAAACAGAATTGTACAAAATATGTAACACTGAGTCATTGATTTCCTCAATTATGTAAAGAAGCTGACTTTGTGGACATGGGTCATTCTCTCTGAAAAAGATGCTGGGCATTTCATTCCCTGGGGTTTTCTCCATCTCATAGCCCAGCTGCACTCAGCGGTGGGGGGAGGGGCGCATTTATATGGATATATTTTAGCTTACAATTAGAGCTTATTGTAAAATTCATTTAGTCTTTTTCAAAAGTAAATAAATAAACATGCAATCAATAGCACATCACATATTATCATGTATTATGTACTGAGTTAGTGATAAGCTATCTTTAAAATGAATGTGCGTGAGAATGAGCGTGAATCTTTCCCTGTGACCTGAGCTGACCTGGCACAATCACACACTGCAGTGAAAAAACAAGAGCACTATCTGATTCCTGTATAGATTCACAATTCCCACTGTGAGGAGCCCTTCAGTATCAACACACACAATCACACACAAACCTGAGGGGAAACGTACTAGGGGAATCCTTATCTCAGTGCTGTAGGTCATCACAACCTGCCAGATCAACCTCCTCTGTCCAGAGATCACTATGTGCATCACCCCTGAAGCTTTGACAGAGTAGCTCTGGAACATTCCAAATATTTTTGTGTCTGAGTCTGATTAAATGGGACAACACGAAATCCTCCGAAAATCCAAAATCCTCCTGGAGCTTTCCGATGTTTGAATTAAAAAAAAATCAGTCATGTTTGTTTAGACAATAAGAGAATTTGAATAATTTCCAGAGTGTTAAAAAGCAGCATGCCTGTTATGTACATAAATGGGTTTTCTGCTAATTTAGGCAAGCAGATGAATCAGAGTTCAGCTCTACTGGGCAATTTAGATGCATTTTTATAGGCAAAGGCAGAATACAGCAACATTGCTGAGCTTAGTGAGAATGGGAAGAAACAAGGGGAAGAAACAAGGAGCAGTCACAGAAGGTAAATTATTTGATTGGAAAGTGGGGCACTACTGTTAAGCAATAGATCATAGGTGAAAATATAATGCAAAGCACAAGTTATGGTAGAAGCGATAAGGATGCTGGTGTCTGCTAGTGCACTTAAAATAACTGACAGATTCTCAAGGTCTTTGTGGCTGAGGAGAGAACTTTCCTGAGTTAAAAAAGCATGAAATACAGATGCATTGCATGATATGAGGGAGCAGCAAGGATCAGGTTGCCAATGAGTGTCAATTGACAATTACTGTATGACAAGGGATTCCACTCAAAGGCCTGGAATGCATCTTCTTGAGTCTCAATCCATTCCAGTCACCCCCTCCTGCTTGCTCCTCTGTGTATGACGCACACAAAATGTCCTGTTGCTTGTCAGAGGGTTCCAATACAAGAGGCCTGCCTCTAAAAGCACATTCAGAGAGCTTTATTACAGGACTTGATGCTATCACTTTCTCAGAGGAGATCTGAGACAGGAGAAGGAATCTCTTCTCTCTGGGTAATGGAGGAGGGTACATAGACGATGGAGTCTCTCCGGTGGGTGGTGTAGTTTTCTGTCAGAAGAGTGGCTTGAATCCCCCATTTTCAGGGTTGGCCTGCAGTAGAGCCCCTAGTTTATTGTCCTCGGATATGCCATTTGCTGATCTCACTGTTTCCCTTACATAATGGTAAGTTTGTGCAAACCCATCCCTGGCATGATGGTGTGACTCTGTCTTACTACAGAGGCAGATCGCTCTCTGAGAGAGGCAGCTGCTTGGGACACAGCAGTGAATAAAGGCTTATTTGTGGAAGACAAACATAATTGTGGGCACCTCACTTGGCTACTTGTGAATCAAATATTGGTTTCAATTAAATGCAACATCCAATCCACAAAAGGATTAGCACATATCCTCATTCATGGATCACACTGCAAGCAATACTAGGATTGAATTCTCAATAGACCGTGTCTGTGAAAGCAATCATTAGGTCAGGAGTAGGTGGGTATATTCCCAGAAAACAGCAGTTTGGTATTCTGTTGTTCATATTTTGAATGGATTGTTGTTTTTTAATGAATTTGTTGCATTTTTTTAAAGTAAGAGTTTAAGGAGGAACCAACAGACATACACTTTACACATTCTCAGGCCCTTTCTAAACCTGGTGGTAAAGAAAGAGAGCGTGACTGCATTCAGGAAAGGAAAAAAAATAGAATCAGAGTAGAGGGGTAATTTTGTTACAAAATACTTGCAACATTATAATAATACACTTGTCTGAGTGTGAGGTATGGAAGCCTGGAGTGAGAGACACAAGGGTGGGTACAGGAGTGTTACAGGATCATGAAATGGCAAGGACTGGGAGAAGAGGGAGTTGGACAGGGACAACAGCTAGAGGGGGCACTTAAACCTGGGTGTCCTCTCAGCTTCACACCTACTGACTCCTGTTGGAGTTGAGAGGGACTCTCTGCCAACACCAGCCCCTTTCAGCCTTCAAAACCTTATACCCATGACCTCACAGAAGCAAAAGGTCATTTCTGCAGAGCTTTTATCGCGGTCTCTTTCATCCAGCCCTCACAAAACTGACTTCGAAGACAGGCTAATTCATCAGCTAAGCTAACATTGTTGCTTGTTTTTTTTGGCATTTTCCAATATATTGCCTAATAGTATACCTCCATACAACACATTTGAGGCAGACACATAGGCATAACCTTTGCGTGTGAACTGAGAAATGGTGTTCCAACAGTTCCTCTGTACTGTCCTCAAAGTGGACCTTGTGGATCCATGATTCAGTGGAGGTGTTCCCTGGAGGGTGATCATCCCAGTATTCCCAGTCTTAGCCCTGCCCAGCTGATGTTGCCTGCTGGCTTAAGCAGCAATACTTGTCCTCCCCTGGGGGAAATTGCTCTGGGTTATTATTGGTATGTGCCACTGCCCCTGACACAGCAGCATGACTTGTAAAGGAGATACAGTGGTTTGGACATACAAGCCAATACACATCTGTGCCTTTCATGTCACCACTTCTGGAAGACATTTCCTTTTCATCATTTCCCGCCGTTCTTATTTCTTTCTTTTCCATCATCTGGCACACTGATGTGAGGTGTGCACATCTAGACATTTGTGTGTCTTTATCATGGGCTCTCCTATCGGGTGAATCAGACCCTTATTGTGACTAGTGCCTTGAAATGCTAATGTTTGAATCACAATGTACAATGATTCTTTTACACTTCCAGTCTTTTCAGTGTAAATAGATTTTATGGAGATTCTGTGTGTAGAAAATATGAAGGCTTTTGCCTCTGCTGAAATTCAGTGTTGACCTCACCTCTACACTCCAGCCTCAGTCTCTGTCAGGTGATATATGACACAGCAGCTCATCCTGCACCTCTGTTGGGGAGACATAGCATCTGCAAATGTGGCATGTATTGAGACAGGGCTATTATTTATCCCATTATTTGTCTCACAATGGAGAGGGAACATTCTGTGGACCGTTCTATACACACACAGACACATGCACATAAACATGCATGCACAAATAATCACAAACACACACACACAGTAGAATACCTCTCAGGGCAGACAGTCCTGGTTTCCCAGGAAACCCAGACGCCAGGTCTCTCCCCTGTTTTCTCCCTTCCTGTTGCCCTCAGTGCATGGACTTCGTGGTCAAAACAAAACAAAAATTAAAGTAATTGTGGCACATACTCATGCACAAAAGCAAACAAGGTGCCAGACATTAAATTCCTGTTGAGTACTCACAATGAACAGACAATGCTTCTTCTTTCATTATGTCACCGGCACCAGTGCTGGAATAGTAATAATCACTGAACTTAAATACTGGACCCAGGTGCTGCTGTCCACCCACATTGATTACCCATGGGCCCACTTCAATAAGCAGGGAAGAGTGGGGGTGGGGGAGTCTGTCTTTGAAGAGGCTGCTCAATCAATGGCCATTATTCTTGCATACATAATTTACATACAAAATCAGGCAGAATTTCTCCTTCCAGCTCAGTCAATTAGAAACATCAGCCTGGAAACATTAGTGAGGCTAGAAAACATCTTAGAAAAAGACATTTATCAGAACTGTTTTTAGGAATGTAATGAAACATGTTGGAATTCATTGTCTGAAGTGAGACAAGACTCTTCTGATGGAGGTTGGAAGATGTAGCAGGTGTGTCAGAGGGTAGTTCCTTTGTGCCGATGGGCTCACAATAAGATCGATGAGAGGTCCCATGGGAGCCTCACCACATATAGGCACATTTTTCAGGGCAATCTCAGGCATGTGATATCTGATATAAGCCCCATGTCTCTTTGTTACAGCTGGAGTGGGTGTGGAGAGGGGATGGTGAGCGCCCTCCCTGCTTTCGGCTCAGCGCTGTTCTCATTCGTGGCCATGTGCGGTCTGCTCTGGAATCAATGTCTGTGGATTGACTGATGATTCTATGGCCTTGCAGGGGCCTTCCTCGTCGACTTTAGATGTGGTCACTGTAGCCAGTGGGCATTGGTTGTGAATTAGTGAAGAGATTAAAGTGGACGATGGATGTTCTGAGCTGTAGAGGATGAAGGAGTTACTGTAACCAGCAGTAGGTTTAGATTTCAATGTGCCTTTCTGGCACCACACCCCCTCCAGATGTCACATCACATCTGACCCAGCAGATCCCACTCCCTGCTTTGCTCATGAGACTTGTGTATGTTCTGTTCTGTCTCACCAGCATGAGCTGGATTTTGAGGGGGCTCTGTGCCTGAGTATCTGCTTGGTGAAGCATATCCTGTTTGATTAGCTTGGTGAGTAGTGCTTTCTGATGCTCCTAAGTGCCTGTCCTTGGTGTATCTGAGCAGGAAGGGAAGTCAAAAAGCACTTGCTTTCAAAGTACAGGCTGACGGTCAGTCCCCACTTCAAAATTTCACACTTATCTGCAATCAGACACCAGAGCTGAACTGAAACATGGTGGTTTTAAACCATCACATTTTCTAGGGCATTCTTACTCTTGGAAAAGTCTGCTGTGCTTTGAATTCTATCCACCTCATCACAACCTCATCCTTTTTTGCTGTGCTTGATGTCACACAGCCCTGTCCTCATGGAAATAACAAGCTCTAGGTGCAACCCAAAAAGAATTGTTACTGTACTTTCATCCAGCCTTTTGCTGTGAATAAACACAGCTCAAATTAAAAGGATGCTGCTGACAGTGCAAAAAATCTCTACCACTCTGGCTAAAGTGACATTACACTGCCCCCAGCAGATGACTGGTCTAACTCGAGCTGCTGCCCAGCCTGGTTGAAGCTCCACACAGACAGTGATGGTACAAGTGCCAAATGCAGGTGGGGTTCACAACCAGCTCTAAATGCTAATCTCAGGATCTTAATAAGATTCTAATGAGTGCATTTGAGCCTCTCTGATCTCATAAATGTGGCCGTGTCACCTAACCTCTTCATGTATGCCAGTCTCTGTAGGGGTTTAAACACCAGTGCTGATGGTTGCATAAAAGCCTAATTATGAATACCAAACAGGTAGGATTAGGAATGTGGCTGGGGTGAAGCGGATGCTTTTGTCACGCTGCCCTGCTGGAAGTGGTTGCTCTCGCTCTTCGTCCACTGAGTATATGTGGGGTGGTTCACATGGTGTTTGTGACAAGTGTTTGGCTTACAGTCCTCCATGTCTGGAAACATTCAACCCATCCTGTCTTTTTCAGATAGGTCTTTATAGTACTGTTTCTGTTTATATAAGACCACATCTCTAAACTTACAACTCCACTATCATTTATTTGGTCAAAATATCTACACTAGTATCAGTGTCATTTGATATAACTGAAATGATGCAAATCCAAGTAAGCATCTGCACTGAAACATGTCATGTTGAATGCAAATGTACAAGCACGCATGTAAAAACATCATGCTGAGGTGTAATTGCCCTGTAAAACTGGCACACCGCTGTTCAGTTACCAGACAGGTATACGTACTATGCCCTTGTGAGGTTCTTTGCAATCTGAATTGTGCGGTAAGGGATGTTTTGCTGAAAAAGTCAATGCTGTAAAATGTGTTCTTAGTAATTAGGAAAGGGCACATTGAAATGATAATCTCAGCCTTACCCCCTCCACTAAATGAGTGCATTAATAGGAGATTATCTCATTTTGGGTGGGTCTCTGTGATCCATTCTGTGTTCTCCTGGGTGTGGACGAGGCATTGCCACTGCTCAAGCATGGGAAAGACTAACCAAGAAAGCCAAGAAACCTATCCAGAACATCTTACACCAGAGTCTAGAAAACAACAACATGTGAAACACACTATTATCAACATGTGTAAACACTGAAGTGAATAGGGAGACACGTAAAATTAATTCAGATTTACTTAGTTATAGTGCTATGTAGATAATACTTACCACATTTGTGGAAAAGGTGTGGTTCGTTGCAAAAAAATCATGAATCCAGCCACCGCTAGACAGCCAGCCTATGCATGTTGTATTCCCATCTAATATTCATGCCATGTCACATCTATCACTTAAAATGTTGATGCAAGGAAGCAGAAAGGTATGTGCTGTGCAAGGCCGAAGACATTTCAATGCTGTGCTGAGACATTTCAGTTTTATTATGTTGAATGTTTATTTATTATGTTGAATGTATGTCTTGATATGTGGATATTTTGATATTTCATTCGATTATATTGGAAACATTAGCCACTGTAATACAAAATAGCTTATGCTTACAAATCAGAAAGGAATTTATGTCTCTAGCTTATTTCATTACCTATAAGAGCATAAGAAACACAAAGATTTGGTCACTTAACGAGTCACTAAGTTTGGCGGCTATCTCAATGGAGATCAAAAATGTCTTGAACTGATCAGTCACCATGTCCCTTAACATATGTCTGTCTTGCAATGTATGGACATGAGATCAGTCCCTTATTTGCTATCCACCAAACCAGAATGGAAGGATAAAATATTCAAAATGTCCCTGTCCATCACACTAGCACTTCTTCAAATGATCCTCCCCGTTAATTTTGACGGTCAAGAGGTAATTATTCTGTCATGAGGTATTTTGAGACATGCACTGTTGATAATCTTTCCAGTCACATTTAATAATTAGAATGAGCGATCAGTGATCAGCGATATCTAACTAACTGACTAACAGCAGAAACGGTGCAGTTTGTCATGATAAGTGCAGTGCCAGGATTTTTTTCTCATTTTACGTAAAGGATTTTATGAGAGGGCAGAGGTCATCTGACTCAGAGCCCATTTGGATGAGGAGAAGGTGTTTGGGGGGGGTGACTTTTCACTCCTGCTCCAACTGTGAATGGCCATGGTGACTCCCCGTGCCTGTGCAGTCTCGTCTTAGACCCTAACCTATTCACAAGAAGGGAATCATGCATCTGTAATGAGTCACCAAGCCAAAACCTGGTAGGGGGGAGCTTACATAACAGCCTGGCTGCGTCTGCCAGGTTTGTCATTATCAGGTCAGCTGGCAGACTACCCTACCCAGGTCTGCTAGCGGCACATGAGAATTTATAGTACAGATAGACAAATGCACATCAAAATCAAAAGTATCAACAACTCAAGAAATAGTGTCTCTGCAGTTACCCATAACTTGAGCGTAAGACAAACATATGATGATTAAAATAAAATAAAATGGTTTCCCAAGTCTTTTGTTTCTCTTTATTTTCGAGCCACGTAACAGCTTAAGCCAGCTAAGAAAAAATAATGTTAAAGCCTTTCCATTTGAGAGAGATTGCATTAGCTGTGATAGATACCCAGCTGCAAAAGAAATTGGATTATATGGTACAGATGCACCTGGTCAGGAATGGGAAAGGTAACATTAGTAGCCATCAAGTAAATATTGTTGTAAATATTGTTGGGGGTATAGCCATCAAGTAAATAATACCAGAACATCTTTGCTATGATGTGAACAGGGCTGACAAAACTGGCTAGATTTCCTAGTCTTATAGGATCTCTTCCTCTGATTTCTCCCTGAGACAGTGCTCAAAAGCGCTTTTTACTATGCTCCGGCTATGCTTTCCAGTGCAGCCTCTCCTTACAGTGCAGTACCTCACAGTTTGACAGCAAAAGTAAAAAAACTGTACACACTTGCTGAGAGAATACAATGAAGTAAAATCACTACATAATAGGAGTATTGCATAACTACCATTGATGAGCAGCGCAGCACCTGTCAGCCTATATGTAGGCCATGAGAATGCAATGGACCAACCTGGGTTACATAAAATGTATTTATAATCAAACTGACAAAGTGGACTTGAAACATTTTGATCATGCCTATGGGGAGTAATTATAGGATACAATGTATGGCATTCATCCGTGCATTAGTCCATTTATTTGCTTAATTATTGTAGTTTTGTGAATGCTGAATAGCCAGGACATGGCACAGTGTGCTAGGTTCTTTCACCCACACATCCTAGTCACTCCAAAGCTCTTTTTCCTCTTCCCCTATGGGCCTTCCTCCTTCTCTGTCCTTCTTACCAAACATCTCTCCATCCCAGGCCCTGGGCCTCGGGTAGGGCAAATATCCGTGTGTGACGACACAGCCATGTCCTTTTCCATAGGATAGGCATCAGTGACGCCTGGGAGAGACTGAGAGATCGTCCCAGATGATAACCTATACTGGAACTCTTCCCTTTCAGGAACATGCTCACACACACACACACGCAAGTGAAGGCACAGGTGTGCCCTTTTGAGGATTAGTGGGACAATGTCGACCTCATGAGCAACTGATGACAACAAGGAAAAAGGTCTGGAAGCCAGACAGCAAAATCATCTGAAAGAGACTTTTGTTATGGGGCAATCTGATATGGACCTGATGTCGGCACTTCAGAGGACTGACTTCAGGCTCAGTTCAGTTCAGTGCAGGAGCGCAGCGCTGACTAACCTGTGTGGTCAATGCAGCCCATTGGTTTTAGGCAAGATCAAAGGTTAGGCCCTGGAGCTCAGTCGATGTGTCCATGAACACAGTGCAGGTGTTGCAGATGGTAAATAACAGACTTCATGATGCATTGTGGGTGCTACACAGTATGCATTGGAGTTCACTGACATTATTAATGGATAGCAGCCAGAAACAAATGGAGACAGACAGACAGACAGACACACTTGCATCACTCTGCAAAGCAGAACAATGAGGGGAAGACTGGCATCCTCACAAGGGGCCTGTTGCCATAGCACTGCACCGCATCCCCTCAAATCGCCATGGAAACAGAAAATGCAGGCTGGCTGCTCCCTTTGTGTATCAGGCATGGTGAGTTTGCATTGTATAGGTTATCAGAGATGACCAGGTGCAGTCTCTGTTGTGGATTTTCAACCATGACCAACCCCATCCGTAATGTAACTCTTCCTGTACCTCAAATGGCAGAGCATCTAACTTGCACAGCGATGTACCAGTCTGGGCCCTCTGTTCTAAACAATCTGCACAGGTTTAATCTCTCACTTCTGTCCACTTATATTACAGGCCCAATAGCATTGTTAGCTATTGAAGTGTCATTTCAGTTTTCTTATTGACCAATGTTACAGACCCATTCTTCACCATTGGTAGTAGTCACATGGGGAACAGTGGTCCCTATCCCCATCTACATCAGACCAACCACCTCCCAGAGCTTGAAATGAAGGAAGCTGCAGGTTCATGTGATGTCATTGTGGTATTAGAAACTTGTAAGAGCGCATTTGGACTGTGAGAGGACATAAACCCAAGCAACAGTGTTCATACTTGAATCAGGATTTCTTTCTTAGGTTTCTCCTCATCTCTTACTTGTTCATTCTGATCATCACCTGTGCTCTTTAATCAATGTGTGTCTTACTTCCCCTTTCTCACTTCCCCTTCTCCAGCTTTCATTATTATTTTTTTTACATTCACAGCAATTGTGCATGTGTCATTACTGAAAAACCTAACAAACCAAGCCAACAGCTCTATCTGCTGGTAATTGCACAAATAACATTTCATCTGGAAAACCTGTTACACCCAGGCCAGGGTCCCAAGCCACCCCCCCCCCCCCCCCCCCCCCAGCATTCACTAATGAGACAGATTTTGAGCATAAGTAATGAGACAGATTTTGAGCATAAGCTTTGACACATGGGTCCTACTGTAAGCTGTAGTGAATTTCTGATTAAATTGTTGCATGTAGGCATAGGTATAAAGGGATTCATTTGTTGTAATATTGCATTATCTTGTGCACTCCTTAGCTTCTATTTGTCAGGAAATCTTTTTGGACAAATGTTTCTGTCAAACAAACAAATATAATAATAAAAATGATTATAAAAATGTGTGACATGTTAAGGCTTTTCTTGTCCTCCTTCTCCATGAATGGATTTGCTATTGGAGATGAACATTGGTTGAGTGTTAATTTAGAATAACATAAGATGTTTTTTTCAAGGTTTTTCAAAATGTTTTTCTCTAGGTCAGCATTTCCCAAACCTCTCCTGGAGGACCCCTTGTCCTGCATGTTTTCCATGTTAAATCAGCTGTGTTGGAGCAAGGAGAGATCGAAAACATGCAGGACAAGAGGTCCTCCAGGAGAGGTTTGGGAAACGCTGCTCTACGTGATAGGACGATGCCCTCTTGTGGTCACCAGTGTAGGGAACAAGAGAGGAATAACTTGTTTTTCTCATTTACCTGCACTCCTATCATTGGTAACTTTTGGTAACCTTTGATAACCTTGATGCCTTATGGACTTTTTATGACAAAGGCACTAACCTTATCTGGTGAAAGTTAATGGTTTTAACAGAAGTAGTCCATGACAAAAATGCCATCCTTTCTTATAAGAACAGAAGCAAATCGGGAAGAGAAACAAATGGGGGTTGGAGGCCTAAAAGTCTCTAAATTTTTCTTGCATTGGCTAAGTATGAATGATGCAGATGATATCAGTAGATTTAAATGGCTGAGTAGTATGTGGAAAAATTCGAACATGTGGATGGTATAATAGATGGAGAATAAAGGATAGTGGAAGATGCAGAGGTAAGAATGGGAAGAACAAGGACAGGGACAGTGTGCCAATTACCTCAAGCAACAGCTATTGAGTCAATGCAGTGCGTGCTTCACACCTGAAATACAACAGACTCTCATACATTAGACTCTCTTCTCAACTACCATTCCCTAGTCTCTGGGCATAATGCACCTTCTGTAAACCTTCTGGTACCTGCCACTGATGCATAAGTGGCAAGCTATGATGAGTCCTTAGGCACATCCGATTGACTCTGTGCCCACATATGAGCTCCATACTATAGCAGGTCCACCTCCTGGTGCCCTGAGAGGGTAGCTGTGTGATGGACTATAACAAGGCCTTGGCTGTGAAGGACTGCCCTACCCTCACATGTACTCAAGAAAAACAGACATTCTTGGGACCAGTACACTGTTATGTGTGGTTTATTGGTTGCTTTGTAGATGTCACTGCACTACCCAATTACCAAGAGCTACCCATACAACTAGATGGACACCTGAAACATCACCTAACTTAACCAATCAGTGATTTTTTTGTGTACTTTTGAGACCAAGTCAAGAGACATTCTTATCTACACCTAAAATTCAGGATTTTATCCACCTCCTTTACTAAATCAGAGTTTACATTGTCAATAGAATACATCACCATATTGACTTCCTCAATCTATATTGCTGTTTCCTCCCAATGAACAAAACCACCTTGGGAAGCTCCAAAGAATTATCATTATCCTTTCCCGCTGTGCCTCCACAGGTTAAGCCAATCAGAGCAGCCTATGTCAGGCAGCAACAACCATGAGCAACAATGCCAAACAAGGCGCCATGAGCAAGAATGAACCACCCCTCCATTAGTTTGACTAATCAGGGCTGAATATTGAAAGGAAATGGTGATGTATGTTCCTCAGTATCTTCCTCTCTGACAGCAGCAACAGATAATCTCTTTTAGATTTTTAGTGGGCTTGTGGTGCTGGAAACTGATCTGGGGAACTCTGTAAGGGCCAATGTGACTGTGTGTGGATGTATTCCATTTGCACTGTTCACCAATATAGGGCACTCCTGTCATCCCCCTTAATGCAGAATTCTCAGCTTGAAAAAAAGGGCAATGTAAGAACAATGATTAATCTTAGTATCCACCTGAATTATTCAACTGTTACTTAGATGAACTAGAACAGATAAATGTGATAATAATAAATATTTAAATAAAAATGTTTGCCCCTGACTTCCTCTTTTGTTGCATGTTTCTCTCACTGAATGGTTTCATATCATCAAATAAAATGTTGTATTAAACAAGGGAAACCTGAGAAAACACAAAACATAGTTTTAAATCCTTATTTGATTCACTTAATAAAAAAGTCACCAATTGCCCATATTACCCCTGTGAAAAACAAATTGCCCCGAAGTTTTGAAACAAAGAGATCCACAAAATTTTAGTTGATATTAGAATCAGGTGACTGAACACAGCCAGGCTTGATTGAGTTTAAATAACATATATATTGAACCTTACCATCAGAGAGAAGTAGTCACCACAAAGCTTCTACAGGCACACAATGCCACAATTGAAGGAAGTTCCAGATAGCTGAGAAAAAAAAATTGAGATATATCAGCCTGGAAAGGGTTACAAAGATATTTCTAAGGTTCTTGGACTCCACCAAACAACAGTGCAAGCCATTATCTCCAAATGGAGAAGACTTGGAGTAGCGGGGAATATTCCCAGGAGTGGCTGACCTGCCAAAATTTCTCCAAGGGCACAGCGGCACCTCATCCAGGAAGTCTCAAAAGATCCCAGAAAAACATCCAAAGAACTGCAGGCCTCTCAAGCATCAGTGACGGTCAGTGTTCATGACTCAACAATAAAAAAGAGACTGTGCAAAAATGGGCTTCATAGAAAAGTAGCAGGGTGGAAACCACTGCTCACCAAGAAAAACATCAAACCTTAGCTCACATTTGCTGAAAAGCACCTGGATGAACCCCAAGAATGTCTGCATTCTGAGTGCAAGTTTTCCTATGTCTGGTGTAAAGTGAATATAGCATTCCACTGTAAGAACATCATACCTAGAGTGAAACATGGTGGTGGCACTGTGATGGTATGGGGATGTTTTGCTACCTGGTCAGGACCTGGTCAACTTGCTATCATTGAAGAAAGCATGAATTCTGCTATGTACCAAACAATTCTTAAGAAGAATGTTGGACCATCTGTGCGTGAGCAGAAGCTAAAGCGCAACTGGGTAATGCAGCAGGACAATGATCCAAAATACAGAAGCAAGTCCATCTGAATGGCTAAAAAGAGGAAAAATTAAAGTTTCAGTGGCCTAGTCAAAGTCCTGACTTGAATCCAATAGAGATGATGTGGCAGGACCTGAAAAGAGCAGTTCATGGTCGAAGATCTGTCAGAGTTAAAGCAGTTCTGCAGAGAAGAGTGGGCCAAGATTCCTCCACAGAGATGTGCAAGGCTTATATGAAATTATAGGAAGCCTTCAGTTGCAGTTATTGCTGCTAAGGGTGATCCAACCAGATATTAGGTTTAAGGGACATTTTACTTTTTCACAGAGGTTATATAGGTGTTAACTATTTTCACTGAAGCCACAAAATAAACATTAAAATACTGTGTTTTGTGTTTACTCAAGTTCCCTTTGTGCAATATTACATTTTGTTTGAAAATCTGAAACCATTCAGTGCTCCAAATAATCAGCAATAATAGAGAATATCAGGAACGGGGAAAATGCTTTTTCACACCACTGTAAATAACAAGATAAATAAAGTTCATCTTATGTGCAATGAATAGAATGTGAGTAGATTGCATGACTTTCAGTTTCAAGTAGACTGTGATGTAAAATTTCCATATTCAGTTCTGTTCCATATAAGTCAAGTAAAGGGAGTGTCTTCATTCTCTCAAACCTCACTTTTGCTCCCTCCAAAGTAATCTACAAATACCATCACTTCACAAACCCAACAAAACTTTAAAGGTATGTTTATCAAAGCATAGATCAGAAAGAGTGTTAGCTGGGAAGCTAGAGGACTGTACTGGTTTGTCTAGGAGCTAGCTATCCTATAGCTAGTAAACTAGCAGTAATGTAAAAAAGCGTTAGTTGAACATTTGTGGACAAAAAAGTTTTGAAAAACTGCTTTAGTATCTAGCACAATAAGACACTGATAGATAACCTTAATTGTATGCTTGTGTGTAAGGGCATTGTTTCTAAAATGCCATTTTATTTTAAATTAGATACTATAGTGAAGCATTTGTTTGCAACCAAAATTATCCCTTTGATAGATGGATTTGCAAAATTTGCACCCAAAGTATTTAATACACCTCATGTGGGACCTTGGGAACACTGAAGAAGGATACCCATGATTAGTGCCAGTAGAGTATCTCCTCTAAAATGTCTGTAGACTTTATTTCTCATGTATCATTGTTTTTCTTCCCTACACTAATGCTTGAGAATTGTTCACTCGTGTCATGTACATGTTTCATTACATGAAATGTTCATTATGACTGGCCAGATAAAGGGAAGTGTGTAATATTAAATTGACTGGACTGGAATGCTGCCAGAATGAAATAGAAGCTTCTACAACATTCTCTGTTTGGTAAGAATGTCTTGTGGTGCTGATTTTGTCCAACAGAGGGAGTCGTAACAGACAATGTATTCATATATCGCTTGAAAGAGATCCAGAGCATAAGATATGAAGCAATACATTTAATCGGTACCTTTCTGTTCATTATTTTATGTATAATACACTGGTGATGTAAATTGGACAAAACAATACAGATTCATGTTTGTTTTTCCCTTTAGCAGCACATTACAGTGCATTATATTTTATTGATCTAAAAAAGTATACTTTATTTGCAAGGAGTACTTTATCTTGAGGAGAAAGTTTACTGATACATCAGTATTATATGACATTTATATTTGTGACTCATATGGCAGGGAACCTGTTGCCACATTTCCAATTAGAACTGCTTGTAAGAGATCAATTCAGAAAGAGATTTGGTGAAGGCTATGATTACAGTGAGTACATCACAGTCAAATGCTTGAATGGTTGCTGAGTGAAGAAGAAACTATTTCCTTCAATATTTGCTGTCCTTTCTCACATGTGAGAACAGTTCCTCTGCATAATTTCATGCGTGTAAATACAGGGCAGTTATAGTTCTATGATATACAGTAACTGTGTAAGCACACCAAAATCACTGATGTTGATGTGATTTAAACTGTCTGTGCACTTTCTATTGGAATTCTTTTCATATACTGTATTGTCTCTTTCAATTTCATTTCAGCCCAAGACCGTGTAATGGTGCCAAGTATGATGGTACTGATTTATCTGTTGCCCTTTTTGTAACCCAAAGCATGGGATAAAGCTGGAAGTATCTCCATGGAATATAAGTATGCAAATCCTTTTTAATACTGTTTTAAAAGAAAAATTAAAGTAAACATTTAAAGTACAACATCAAAAAAACTGTTCACTTCAAAATTTGTATAATGGCTGGAAGATCCAATTTTGCATGAGGAATTAATCATGTACACGACCCCTAAATCAAATATTTTGATATCAGCATTCACAGATACACCGTCAAACCTGATAGATCAAAGATTGTTCTACTATTATGTACTTGAAGTTTAACATTAATAAACACCTTGAACCAACCACATTTAGTAGAGTCAATAAAGTTTAGTGTCATAAATATCTTAGGTAAAATGTATCTGAGTAGAACCAAAAATACCAACAATTGTTTCTGAGGTGGACAGAAACAACAAAAAAGTAAATTACATTTTGCAGCCTAAGATATGGACTTTAAAACTGAATGGAAAGAAGTAGTAGGCCACAAAACCATTGATTTGCATTACCACAACCATCTCAAACAATGAATGTCTTATTATTTGCTATGGCTATCAGAAAAGTGTAACTGGATTATGGCATGAGTAAAGATATTTAGCATTTGTGTTATATATTTGATGTGCATTTATTTAGATATTGTGATTCAAAATTAATGGGAAAAATGACTTATTTTATCTATTTAATAATCAGAGCAAAAGATTTATTTTTCTCATTTACTACATAATTTTCTCCTTGGGCAATAAAGAATGGACCTTTACTCCTCTTGGTACAATCTATTGCATCTAAGAACCAAATTTACAAAACTGGATTTTGAAAAATAAACTGTCCAGCAGGTGGACCATATTCAAGCCTTTCTATTTTATAGTGCGATCTAGCTGGTAAACAGTGAATGGTTTGTATGTTGTTTTTTATATTTATGTTTTTTATGTTTCTTATGTTTTATAAGGCATAAAATATTAAATTTGCATAGAAATTGCAATGCTCTTAATGATTGTCTATGAATGGTCATAGTCATGCCAGACTATGGAGAAGTGGTCAGATACAGCACAGACACACACACATATGTGTGTGTGTGTTAAATTACCACACACATTACAGTCAGCTACAATAATCATTTGCGGCAAACATCTTCTAAGAATTCAACTCATCTCACTACTGCCAGTGTAAGAGTGTACTGCCAGTGTAAGAGTGTACTGGCAGTGTAAGAGTGTACTGCCAGTGTGTTTGCACCATTTTGTCTCAGCAGCATTCTATCTTTCAAGCATTACACTTATTGCGATGCTATATTGCTCATGAACAAGACCACTCAGGAATCATGTCTGGAATAGCTCTGCATTTGTGTAGGATGGCCCTTCTCTGATAAGGTCATCATTTTGACATCCAAGAATCAAATAAAGCTTACTACCTGGTTGTGCAGATAAGATATAAATGAAATGTTACCACAATTTGACGGTGTCTTGTTATACCAACTGCATGACATTATTTCCGTTCAGTCTTAAAATCAAGTTTGACAACATTTTTTGCTTCACATATTTCAGAATGGCTCCTCCCTTTTAACAGCAATAGATGTGGCATTTATAGAAAAAAATGGAAATGTATGTAAATTGAATACTGTATGACGCTTCTTTCTGTTATACAAGTACCTGCACACTATTTGGAAATAGTCATCAACAGTGACAGCTGTGCAATGTCAAATTATTTAGTGCACACAGTGAATACATTGCCAATGTTACAAGTCTTTCACATAATAGTTGTGGGCAGGTTGTTTCTTTTGATATTGAATCAGATTTTTTGACTCACTGAGTGGTGTGTCCTATTTAAATGAATAATTTGACATATTTTTGAATTTTTTTTTGCTAGCCCATGGATTACCTGTTTTGATTTGTTTATTAGCCTGTATAAGCATATTTTTAACTTTAAACAAACAAAACTGAGCACAAAAATAAATTCTCTATTAGTTCTGCACTCCAATTTAGCGTTCAAAATGCAGCTTAATCAATGCTGTTTCAAACCGGAATGTAAACATTGAATTGTCAACGTTGAATCATTATATATCCGTGCTGAAAATACATTTAAAATTGTCTGGAATAGCGAATTGAATTGACATTCATTTGCCACATGCAACATGGATTGAGAATTATTTTTTCCTAACGCACAAACAATGTCTGTTGATGAAACTCAGTACTAAATGTCTAAAATATGTGGTTCAAATTATTTCATTTAAACCTTCAAAATGTGCTGTAAGGTACACTATAGCAGTAAAACTATTTTTTTTTTCATTCTTGCCTTATGTAATAACTTCAGGCTCTTCACTCACAAATTTTATACCAGATGTAGTAACTAGGGGCTCTATAATATTGAAAAAAACATGTTAAAGAGGATGCCGCTACCACTTTACTATCACAAAATAATGACATGAATAAGTTGTATTTCTTTGAATTAATCACTTTCAGCATCAAAACGTGTATGTCCGACAGTAAAGTAACTCGCTGTCTTCTAGAATTCCCCACTTTTGTCCCAGACGGACCTGAGTTTCAGCTCTGTATTCAACCTTAAATCGATTTCACTTCTGACATTGCCTCACCAAATTGATAAGAAGCTGCATTCTTGTATTTTTTTCACTGTAGCAGCTTGATTTCAAAAAAGAAACTACATCAAAACGTCATCTTTCCAAATTATTTGTGCAACAGGTTGTTTAGATGGACGTATCAAATTGCAATAGTTGATCACATTCCACTTTTAAATGCCTTTTACTGCATTATAAACGAAATGTATTTAAAATGTGGATTTGTAAAACTATGTAAATAATGTGATAACAGTGTATATCAATGTTTTAGGAAAATACAGCCGATTAAGCATCCACATGTGGCAATTTAAGTGATTGATTTCTCTAATGTGTATTTAAAAACTGCAAAAGGGGCGTTTTTTATTAACATGTAGCCAACTGCACAAAAAAAAAGAAAAACATTTTAATAGCATCAGTTTATGAGGCTTGAGGTATGTCTTGAATAATTTGACCGCGCTAAGTGTTTTAAGGGGCTGCCATTATTGACAAAATCCAATGTTGCCTATGTCTTTAAAAATAAGGTTGGGTCGATATAAACGTCCGGTAGAATACATTAAGGATGGAGAGACAGTGTCATGTATTGAACATTGGGTAGGTGCTTTGTTAGGTAGAAGGACAGGCGGAGCAACCCCAGATGAAAAACAGGCTGTTACATAATGCATCTGAAATTTGATCATTTTTGATCATTTTGATATTACATCTCGTTTGCCTTTTTAACAAAGCACAGGAGCGTCATTGTACATGCCTTACGTGAATGTGCCGCCCATTAGGACAAGGATACAATGTAGCGTACAGTATATTGAACTGACGATGAGGATTACTGATAAATGGATTACTGATATATTAAGATGTTACTCTGGGAGTAAAACACTATCACTAGGATTCATGGAGGAGCGGTCCCTTTAACGTTCTTCTCGCAGCCTTGTTTGTCGTTTTCTGGTTGCCACCCTGGTGCGCGTGTCACTGTCCTCCGCCAGTTCCTATCTGGAGTGTCTGTCTGCTGGGGGCGAGTCGGGGTGTGTCTGCGAGCGAGAGAGCTAGGGTTTCAGATACCCTACACACAAAAGGACACGAGCGAGATAAAGAAATGCAGCAAGATCCGAAGCTGACACCACTCTTACTTTCACAGTAACCTGACACTTGTTCGACCCTCTGGACAGACTGCCTGGAAACATGAAGAAAAAACAGACCCCAGCCAAAGCACCGGCTCCAGCTGAAGTCAATATGTCAGACAACGAGGTTACTGTGCAACAACTCAACGAGCTCTTATCAAACGGCAGTGGATTTTATAGCCTGCCTACACAACATTTCAACGAGGTCTTCCCCAGGATTTACGTGGGCAACGCGTAAGTCATGTCCCTTTATAAATGGGCTTTCTCTCCAAACATCGCCCTTATTTATATGTGATCACACATACAGGTATTACTTGATCCTCCTTAGCAACGCTTCACCATCTGTTTCAGCGTCTAAGATGGGAAGGTATGATTCACGATCTCGGAAAAAGAATGCATTTTAATCGTACGAATCTCGAAATATGTCTTCTACATTTGGCGGAGATTTGTGTGTATCCCAACTGTTCAACATTTATTCTGAAAGAAATCTCGCAACAGTTCACATAGAAAGATAACCATTGTAACGAATACAAATGATCCTCAGATGTATCCTCTGAAATCCTCGCAAATGAAGTGTTTCAAATACGAGTGTTTCAAGGATCTGTTTCATCAATTAGAAATATGTTTGATTAATTCATGTCTCATCTCAACTGCGCTTCAGACCTTTCGATTTGAATGAATGAGGCGTTTCTTACTGCTCGAATGAACATTCAAGATATAATAGCCAACCATATTTTAACGTGAAACGCTGGCGATGTATAGATACTCACTCCTGGAAGCCAATTGGTCAAACTGTTCTACTCCGTGTTGTGAAACGAAGTTAGGCGTGTTTTTGTAAGCGATTGCCAAGTACTATGTAATATCGGTAAAGTATCTCAATTACTACATGCACTGCAGTGCATTCGTGTGATACCCGATTCTTTTCAAACACAACATGTTCACTTTTCATTATCAGATGGGCTGAAAGAAACGTGTCCAGGGTCTAAAACTGACTATCTCTCCATTAACGTCACGCAATGAGCGTCAAACTATTATTAAGCCATTCGACATTTTCACGAAAACAGCCCGTTTGTGGAAAGTGTGTAGCGGGGCAATATACTGAGGTGTGGAAATAAGACCTTGAGTAGAATGATCGAGAACGGTTTGGAAGATGTCATACATATTCTTTAATTAGTGTGATTGATGGCTTAGATTTTTTACCATTATAATTTTCTGTATAACTGAAACTTGGAAAATTAACTGCTGTCCAGATCAGTAACTGAGTTGTGCATTTTCTTGCAGTGGGAGTTTACTATGGTAATTAATGTAGGAAAACGCCTAGGTGTGATAAACAGTCTATTCCAGCATTTCCCAAACCTCTCCAGGAGGACCCTTTGTCCTGCGTGTTTTAGATCTCTCCCTGCTCCAACACAGCTGATTCAAATGATCGGTTTGCTATTAAGCAGCTTCAGGAGTTCATAATGAGTTGATCATTTGAATCAGCTGTGTTGGAGCTTATGAGTCTATACCATGACTCATACACACAACATCACTACACGTTTTAATTGAAGAGGCCTCTCATTTTAAGAGGCATTGACCAATAGCATGCCTATGTCTTTTGATCTTAATTGGTTTTATTTATAGTTACATATGCATATATGCTTTGCTATTTTGCATGTAGATGGATAGACAGACAGACAGACAGACAGACAGACAGAGAGACAGCAATATAGATAGATTATAGATAGATAGTACATTTGCAGCACAGCTATGAATTCATGATGGTTAGTTTCCTGGGTGGCATACACAAGTATTGTGTCTCTAGTTTAGAATGTACTGTGCGGGTCTACAGCCCTTTAAAGGAGACCATTGAAGGCACTCTGGAGATTAGCATACAACAACTTCTGTTTTCTCCCTGTTCCTTTGGATCAGCCACTGATGGCTTTGGATCACAGCTCAGGCTAATGCTCTGTGTTTGTGTAGGTGGCAGCTGGTTCACCTGCCTCATGCCATGCAAGCGAGGTCCACCCCTGCTAGCACGCAAAGTTATCTACGTTTTTTGTAACATTGTAGCTGGGCAGACACTCGTTCTTTGACAGGGTGATGCTGTGATTTTACAGCTACAGTTCATGACGCTGGAGCCCTAGCACAATTCACTGTTAAAAGTTATCGAACCACCTAATGTGTCTAATCCATCACTTGTTTGACTACAGTCAGTGGTACGGGGCCAGCGAGGCAAAGAGCTGGACAGATTGCAAACGCAGGTTAAACTCGCATGCTTGTTTACCTCTGTGCAACACAATGCTATCACTTTAAACATGTAGCACTCAGCGAATCTGTACACAATCACCTCAAACAAGGCCCAACCCAGACTGTCACAGAGCTGAAACTGTATGGTGTCCTGAAAGAGTCTGTGAAAAAGACAAGACCAGCTGAATTTGACTGAATCTTTCCAATGGACCCTTGCACTACACATCATGCTGTGAATTTGTGAATGATGTATATCCCTGAGGTCAATGCCAGAAGATGTGAGCTTGCAAGTCAAAATGTCTAATAAATCAATCCAATGATTTGGTGTTGCAAATATGCTAAAGGATGTAAGAATTAAGAATTCTAAGAAAAACTTAAAAATTTCCACTTATAGTAATACACCAGCATTCTATGTAGCAACACTTAAAGGTCACACAAATACTATTGTTGGTGTTTTGGACTTACACATTATTAAATGTTTTTTTTTTTCCAACACATTTTTATACATTTGGCACTCTTGAAATGTAAGTGATATGAAAATGATACTGTACTTATTGGGTAAATGTTCTTATTCAGTTTGAAAAGCAGAACTGTGGCAGTCATTAATAAGAGCAGGTTGTTTACCTGTCAGTAGACTATGGGTGTTGTGCTTTTAAAGCAGCCAATCATCAGCAAAAGTTTACTAGCATGTGATAGGTGAAGGGGTTTTGCACGCAAAACTGTTGGATTCCATAAACATTACTGCAACTGTATTTTGAAGTGAAATGTACTCAGCATCCTAGATCGGTCAAGTTCAGTGACCCTCAAATGCTTCTCTGGCAATTTGCTGCTCCAAAACCAAACAAGGTCACAAAACCAATAGCTATTGCTTGAACCAGATAAGGAAAAAAACTGGTAAAAGCAAAAACAGATGAAGATGCATCAGTCATCTTTGCAGAACTTAACAAGATAGGTATAGTTGCTTGCTTGGTATGCACTTTGAAGGCTGCTGTGTGTTCTGCCATAGCCTGAATACTGTGCTGTGAATGTAACACAGTCTTTAATAAATAATCACACATCTGTTCCAAAAATTCTTCAGGTCTGTGCCATTTTGAAGGCCATGCATTATTGCTGCAGCTGAATTGACTTTACAGAAGTCATCCAGTAGCATCAATCCATGCAGGAAATCCTAGGACCTGCTGTAAAGTAGCTTGATGCAAAAAACTCCATCAATGCACAGGTATTACATAAGGATGCCTCGCCTTTGTAGAATCGGCTCCTGCAGTTATCAGCCTTGTGCATATGCCTGTCTTCCACCGTGAGTGACAGACTTCATTTCACTGTATAGTTTATTTGTGGGGATTTTGTTAGTAATGTATGAGCGAGCAACCACAGAGAGCTGGGCATTGCCCTTAAGAAACAGGGACACATATCACTACATTGTAAAGTAAGACATTCAAAATAAAAGGAAGTTGATAATATATAACCACACAGAATATATGGAAATATGACAATATGCCACTAAACCTTTCATGTTCATGGCAAGATGTATTGTGTTGTGTTGGTTACCATTTTATTTTACAATCAATTTGTGCACAGTTCATTATGTTCCATATTTTGTATTTGAACACATGAGTTTTTAGGTTTGATGTAAGGAGTGGGCAGGTGTGGTTCTATAGCAGGGAGTTAATGTGCTTGTGAGGCACATAGAGGGCTGCACTGTGCTTTCACTCTCTAAAGCCTTCCTTCCTCCCTGTGGAGCAGCTGAGTTACGGGCTCTTCTCCGTCACACCACAGCCAGAGGCCACCCAAATAAATATCACCTCCCTATCAACGAGGAGGAACAGGAACATTAGATGCACAAGCAGCGTTGTGTTGTATCCAAGTCTGACTGACTCAGTTTGACTGATTTTTCTGCTGAGCATCATGGGACGCAGTGATAAGCGCCAGGGCTGTGAACCCAGTGATTTTCATAACTGTGCCATAATGGGAGTCGTGGTGGAGCACAAGCAAGAGTTGCACATTGCACATCGTGTCCGGCACTGCTGTGTCCAGCAAGCAGCGGCATGCCGCCACTGTCTCACAAAATGCATTCTGGTTGTGAGCCTCCTTTGGAGAGTGGGAAGGAGCTGAGGATTTGCAGGGGCTTGGGGGTGAGAAGACGAAGACTGAGCATGGCTGCAGAGGTGGAGCATACCCATCCAGGGGGCTAGAGATGAGATTCAGTGTGGCGAGAGGAAGAAAGGAAGATGGAGAGCCCTCTCAACTCCCCCCCCTCCTCCTTCCCCCCCCCCAATAATCTTCACACTTTGTCCCAGACACAACACTGTGCGCCCATGACTGTTTGAATGCCTCTGGGCAGCAGCCAAGATCTCCACAGTGTATGTGTGCAGGTCTAGAACACTCTGCTGTCCCCTGGGTGCCGCTAACTTAGACAGACATCTCTGCCATCTAAAAGGAGTTCCACAAATTATACCCATCAAGCTCCGATGAAAAATGCCAATGCCATGCTGAGCAGAAAGGCCAGGGGTGTGGGCGCTGTGCGTCGCCAGAGGGGTGCACAGTATTGAAAAACACAACAGCATCCCTGCTATCACATGAACTTATTCTGAAATCATGTAGCAATATTTACAGCTGACCTGTGAACTGTAGCATGCTACAGCCTTACTAAGATATGTGACTGTTCTCAAAGTATCCTCCAGCTGATTTCTCTGTTTCAAAGTACAGAGAAACATTTGGAGCATTGAACTATGAACATTAAGTTGACATAAATGGCTGTGTGTTCTTTATGGGTTTTGAAGCATTCCAACACTAATCACTATGTATTACTTTCAGAATGAAACAAACTGAGTAGAGCATGCATTGATAAACAGCTGTATCAAATTGCAAGGTTTGGCAAAATAGGTTCATAGAAAAAAGCAGTCAGGAAGAATAAGTTCAAGTTTTTCAAAATGTCACCACTCTTTTTCTGTATCTCATTTACCACTCCATACACCTGCTGAAGTTCTACTGTATACTGTCCAGCTTTTGGTTTGTTTTTCTTTTGTCATAAGCGGTCTTTGTTTTTTGCTAAATCTCATAAGGTGCAAACTGAATGTTTAAAATCCATCATGCATGTTTAAGATGCATCATGGATTTTGTTCACAGTGACACACAACAGCCACCAAAGTAGACAGCAGTGCATCATGACTGCTTTCTGGCAGTTGAGTGTTTTGACATATGATGCCCTTCTGCTTGGCAGGTTTGTGGCCCAAAACGTAATGCGTCTGCAGCGGCTGGGGGTGACCCACATCCTCAATGCGGCTGAGGGCAACTCCTTCATGCACGTCAATACCAATGCTGAGTTCTATGCCGGCACCGGCATCACTTACCATGGCATTAAGGCCAATGACACCGAGCACTTCAACCTCAGTGCCTTCTTCGAGGAGGGTGCAGACTTCATTGAGAAGGCCCTGGCGCACAAGGACGGTAAGGGTAAGGCAAGCCTCCTGGTCTCTGTGCTGTCCTGTGCTGTGTGCTGGTGCTGTGAAACACTGTCCTATCAGGTGCTGAATCAGATTTAAGCCACGCCCCCTAAGTTGAGGAATGTTCCTGCATGTGAGTCCTACCTGGGGATGATGGAGGGTTTTCTGATTGGTGGAGCACAGACTTGCTTTATCTCCCCTCACTGGGCATTATCATCCCCCCTTCTGACAGATGTCAACATAAGACGGCATCAACATCAGAGCCTTTTACAGTCCCTAAAGCATTCTTCAACTCAAAGCTTTTTGTTTTTTTTTTTTTTTCCTCCAGTTTCCTCTCTGTTCAAAAAGTTCAGTTCTCCTCATGCAATCACTGTTTTTTCGAGATACAAAAAAAAGCTTTCTAGTATCCAAAGGGTGCATTGGACATATGTCAAAGCAGCTGAAGAATAAACATTCTTGAGCAATGCAGTCATTCTTTAAACCTCAGTTGTGAAACCACACTCACCAGGTTTTTCAGATGACAGAGTGACAAAAACTTCAAAAGGACTGAACATACTTAGACTCAGAGTCAAAATTTTTCTTATTTTCTAAATAAGAGAAATTTGTGTGTGAGCATGTTATATTCAGTCTGCCCTGAGAAACTCAGCCTGTTTGTTGCCTACTATGATGCATTTAATTGGTGCAGACAGAGTCCCAAATGCAATTTATCTGCATGGATTTTATGCCATATTTGACACAAAAAGAGCTATTATGGAGCATTTTAATTGCTGCCTGCTTTGGCAACGGGACTCTGGTGCAGTAAATCAGCTGTGAAGCCCAGGCAAAGGGTGGACACCAATCTTTCCTGGTAAAGAACCCAGCTAAAGTGTAACACTCGCACAATGTCACTGTCTTGTTGCAGCAGCACTGTTAGACTGAGACATTGGCTCATCCATTGTGCAATGGTGGTACGTGGTAGTCCCTGGGAGGGAGGACAGGCCAACTGCAAATCCCCTCTGATACCTTGTAGCGGCGGGGAAGGATACAGCAGGCTTTGCATTGATCGGCGAAGGGGGGGCTGTTGGGATATAGGAAGCGCACAGGTCATTTGAAAGGTAAAGACAGCGCTGTCAAAGGCAACATCGGATTTCAGGGGCTCTGCAGAATTTGCAGAACAGCACAGAAGCTGGCAAGGTGAATTCCTCCGGGGGCATCGGCAGGCTGATAATGAATGCACAGAGTAGGGGAGAGAGGGGGTGGGTTTGGGAACACTGTGTGGAAGAGGGTGGTGATGAGGTAAACTGTGGTTGACATTGCTCATCTGCTGTGAAGGTCAGGGCCACATTTGCATTTCCTGGCTCCAGAGGTGCTTCGGTCGGCAGGTTTGGACACAGCTGCTGTTTTGCTCTGCCCTGCCCTCAGCCTCACTGTCCCCCCCCCCCCCCCCATCTTTCAGGTAAGGTGTACGTGCACTGCCGAGAGGGGTACAGCCGCTCACCAACTATGGTTATCGCCTACCTCATGCTACGCCACAAGATGGACGTGCGGACGGCGCTTTCCACGGTGCGGCACAAGCGAGAGATCGGCCCCAATGACGGGTTCCTGCGTCAGCTGTGCCAGCTGAATGAGCGGCTGGTGAAGGAGGGCAAGTTAAAGACTAAATGAGAGCATCCTGGCTGCGTTGCTGTAGGGCACAGGGCGCTTTGGAGGCCACCCGGGGGGCTCAGTGCCCCACTCAACCCAACCAGGCCAGCCATCCCTCTCGTCCCATCATTCTGCCATCCACATCCACACAAGCCATGCCCTCCAGTCTCCTGGCCTGGCTGGGGCATGTCTCTCTGAGCTCCGCCCACATGGACAGAGTGAGGAGGGGAAGGGGAGGAGCTCCCCCGCTCCCTTATTTCTGTTTCCAGGGGTTCCTCACAAAAATGACCCACTGCCAGCCCACACAGGTTGTTTTTTTTTGTTTGTTACTCTTCAAACTATCTGAGCATTTGTTATTTACAGGAAAATGCTATTTTTCAGGGGTTTGACTGGATTAGCCTTTGGATGTTTCCTAGTTTTCTCTGTGTAGAGGGGAGGTTTCTTAATTTTTGCATACTGTATATCTTTACAGCATATGCAGTTTTCACAAATGAAATTTAGATGCAACAGAGCTAATTTCTTTGGAAGGCACAGGTGTAGACAAAAAAATGTGTAAATCCCAGTCTTACGCAGTGTCATTTTACTTCCTGTCTGGCATTAAATCACTTCATACTAGCCTTTATTCACCAACACTTGCAGTATTATCTACACTATTAAATACAGCTTTCAGATAAGTTACAAGGCACTTCCCCAATGATGCCAAAGGAAGGACCTTCCCCTCAATTAAAGTGGAACTGCATTTCTAACCAGCAGTTAGCACCATTCCTCAGTCTCCCGTGCAAAACGTTTGGTATTTAGAAGCACGGACAGACATAAAAATGAAAACACAGTCTTCCGAATGATCATCAGATTACAGCACAATCATTCCATAGTTCTGTACTGCCAGCAATGTCACAGCCACCTTACTCTGTCTTTTGATGGATGATAATGATGTCAAGGCATCAGGCCAAAAAAGAAAAAAAAATAGTGTGTCTGTTAATGTCCGCTGACCTCCCTGAAACGCCTCCAAGAAGGCATCCGAGAAGGCGCCACTAATCGGTGGAAAGCAGTGTCTTACAGGAACGTACATCCTGCTTCCAGCACAAACGCAGCGATCAATGGTGCTGTCTTTCCCTCACCCAGCATCCATCTGCTTTCTGCTTGGTGCTTTTAAAACAGAGAATGGGAATTGGCCGGGGAGCCATCTTACGAGTGTCTGCCCCATACGGGCCACCGCATTTTAGCAGCTTGAATGTGTCATTAATTATCAGAGTTCCGAAAAGATTCAGTCCGTGTTTATTTCAATCACAGCATGCTGCCAAAGTTGGTTTGAGTGTATTTTGTCTTATTAGATCGGGGGGTGACCAGCCCTTACAAGCAAGGGGGTCAGAGTAGGGGAGAGGCAAGCATGTCCCTCCATTACATTGGCATGTACAAAACAGTCTTTTTATACAGTATTGTCAGTGTTCTCATATCTATTCCTCTGCTTGCTTTCATGGGCCAAAAGGCCAGAAAAAAATTACCATTTGAAAGGACATTTTAAATGTCTAAGCTTAAATTCCTAAGCAAAACTTAAATATTTAAGTGTAAGCTTTCCATTGAAAGGGCCAAAGAAATCCTGTGCCATAGCTTGGATGCTCCAAATTTAAGATGGGTACATGTTTTTCTTTTTACCATTTCATCAGCTCATCCTGTTTGACAAATTAATACACATACAATTATCATTGCAAAACAGAAAATGGCAGTTGCGGTCACAACACACTGTTGTTCTGCCTCCACTCATTATTGTCATTATTTGGAGAGGATTTCAAGTTGTTTAACGATCATTGACAGGTTATTCTCAGATGTGATGGACTTCTCTATTCACGGACTGCAACAGGCCCTTCCTGCATCTGAAGACGATTATATTGACTAATGGCTCAATGTTGCATGGCAGTACAGAGAACTGTTATTCCAGGGAGCCAGCAGAGGGTGCTTTTTATCCATTCACCCCATCATAGTTTCCATGTGCCTTTATTGAGCCCCACAAACTGACATCCCACTCATCAAATGGAAGTGATTTCCCTGCCACTTCATTAAAAAAACTTCATTAAAAACAACAAAAGCTCATTAAAAGTCTGTATCATTGTGCTCCATTGTGAGAATGCTTGCTATATGTTGCAGTTTTACTGTCAATGAAGTGAGAGCATTGGCGCTGTAAAATTCTGCTTGCAGCTGGTCTGATATGCAAATGAGCTTCTGTCTCCAACAGGGGAGAGAGCACTGCCAGCCAGGTTCAGTGCGGTGTCAGTGACCCTCCTGGCCCATGCAGCCAGGTGCATGTTTAATGCAATTTAATGCAGCAGTCACGCTGCCGCAGCCCTCCCGTCCTGCGATCTGTGAGCTCTACGCGCTCCATGTGCTGGCATACCATGGCCTGTGAAGGTACGGAGAAACGCTGCCCTGTCCTGCCCTGCGCTGCTGTCACTTGCTGCTGCACATATCACCCATCAGAACCACTGCTGGCTGGGAGGGTGCTTTTGGCGGGGACAGACAGAACCAACATGGAGCATTCTCACATCGCTGCGTTACGCGCTAGCAGGGTGAGGGCATTCTCTCCAACGTTCGTAGCTTTGGCCCCCCTCACGCACCTGCTGACCCTTTCTGGGTGTCAGGAAGCTTGCCCCCCTCACGCACCTGCTGACCCTTTCTGGGTGTCAGGATGCTCGCTTGAAAACACAGAGCTTCTTCTCTTCACCTCTGCGCCCATCCTCTCAGACCCTGGTTATTCACATGACCAGAGGAGTGATGATTGGATCAAAACAGAGGAAGCTGTGGGCACTGTATGTCTTGCATAACAGTTCTGTGTGAGTGCTAAAAGTTTCCCTCATGGTTCAGCCAGTGCCGGGGGCCCAAACCCAAAGCTGGCAGCACAGTCAGATACGACCTCATCGGGCTATATTAACGGGGATGTCAGTGTAGCAGCAACTGTAAATGGAGCGGACAAACACCCTCGCTCCACTGCTAGATATCCTTTGTGGATGACGACCAGCATCACTTCAATTAGGATTGACAGGAGTGCTTTTCTGCTCAGGCCACAACACCCAACTCACTCATCAGATCAGAGCCAGGGGGCTTTTCATATCCATCAATGGCAGGAGGTTGTTACAGATGAGGAAAACTAGGTTAGATTACGTCATACACATTTTGGTCTATTATTTTTTTATATCTATATGCATACATATAAATATACATATATGAATGTGTGAGAAACGTGTCTGTAATGTGTATGTATTACTAGTATGTGTTAGCTTGTCTAGAGGAATATGTACCATAGGATAAACTTGTTCTGTAGCATCGCAACTTGTACAAAAGGCACAAAAAGCTCCTGTGTCATTGAGCACCCACTGCTTCCATATTCTTTTCCTTGTTCTGATGTTTCAAAGTAGTGTGTGCACTCTATATGCCTTTAAATATCCAAATGCAATCAAGTTGTGTTGTTTGTTTTTGCCACCTATGTTTTCTGGAAGAACTGAGGCTGTTAGAAGTAATATTAGGCTTGCACATCAACGGCCTAGGTTTTGGATAGAGGATGTTTGTGGGTAGAATGGGTTAGTGGCAGCAGGACGTTTCTGGCCTGTGTCTCTAGTCAGTGCAGGTGACACTGGCCCGTGGTGTCACCAGCGTCTCGAATCATGTTGCCACCTGTCCTTCAGCATTCACCTGCTGCCCAGCACCGCGTTCATGATCACACCAACTACATGAGAAGCAGCTATGCTTAAGAAGTGATTTGTTTTTCTTCTAAATGGATGGGAAAGAAAAACTTACTAAACATTCCTATGACATCATTTGGAGACCAAGGCTTTATATAACCTGACCTACTGTAGTTATCAAAACCTTTGTGCTGTGTAGTCATTCGTGCAAACACACAGGCTGTTGTAGAATTGATCAAGCTCCTTTGCTGATGAGTTCTTTCATGCACATAGTTGACACGTGATACCTCTGTGTTTCTCCTGCTCCAAACATTGAAATAGACTTGTGAGAGATCAATATCCATGGAAAGCTGAGTCTGTTTAAACATGCCTTGTTTGCATTAAATGAGCAAAAACAGCAAACATTATTGCTTTCCAACAAGGGCAAAGCTATGAGTCATTTTATCATTGGAAAGAATATCAATCAATCAATTGGAGATACTCTGGTTGACTCCTGCTGCCCTTTACTGAGGACATCTGTCAACCTGAGCATTATACAAACATATTTATATTAATATCTAAAAGAGAAGCTATGAGAGTATACCAGCATCTGTCAGTGTTTGATTGACTGGGTATGGTGTTACAGACATCGTCATGGCCCAATGCCAGTGCTGGCCTGTGCGTTTGCTTGGATGATGTGCGAGGTACAAATGAAACAAAGGTGTTGTCCAGACACACAGAGGTATTCTTTTCATACTTGTACAATGTATGTAAGCAATGGCTGCGTGACCAAACGCCTCTGTGTGAAACCCTCTGCCCTGGAATACATAGTACCTTCGCTGCTTTTCTTCTTTACCACTGCCTCTTTGTTACTTCTTTTTCTTTAGTTAGTTTAATCTAACTCTTCTGAGTTAGATTGTGTACCACAATGTGTGCTTTTCAGCCCCCAATTTCAAATGTGGCAAAAGACAGCTGAGACACAGGAGAGGTGATGGTTTTCACAGGGACAGACTGGGCTGGGGTAACAGACAGAGCGTTTCAGTGTAGCGCTGTATGAAAGGCTGCTTGTTGAATGGACAGCTTGAGTGCTCTGCATATTGAACCATGGGTGACTTCCAGAGGAAAAACAGTGAGAGAGAAACACTGCCCTCTACTGTAGAATGATTGCAATTATTTTTTTACACACTGCACTGAGGGTATGCCAGGGTGGAGTCCCAGCTTTTTCTATTTTTGATGTTTATTAAGGCTGTTTGTAAAAATTGATGTTAATATACTTTTCTCACTTCTAAAGAGTTGTTGCAATGCCTTTAAGTGTAACTTATTAACATATGGAAGGTATGACACTGAAATAGTATTAGGCAGAACTATTAACTCCACAGAGAGTCCAAAGAAAAACTACAAAATATCACAATACTAAATATGACATTTTTCTCTGTGACAGGTCTAGATAATGGCTTGTAATGTGAAGTTGTTCTTGAAGAAATTACCTCTTTTTTCATTTCTGTGTGCTTGAGTGTGTACACCTTCCATCATTTGAAAAAAAGGCTGCTCTTTTATTTTGCTTAGTCTGTAGATAGACCATGTATAAAGTTGAATAATAATGGTAAACATTCCTGCTGGGTTGTCAAAATACTAGGCTTCCGCCTCCCCTCTTGTGGCAGTGTTAATGTAATGTGATGTGAAGTATGTTGAAAGCACTGTTTCTTCCCACAATGTACTTATTGTGATGTTGCTGTTTTGGCCAGACCCAGCTCACTGCACCACTTCGAAGTTAGTGTAACATTCATCAGCCCCATGCCAGTGTCTTGTGAGATTTCCATTGTTTGTATATACTGACTGGGGGTTTTTAACGCAATGCCTGCAGAGCTTCAGCATTAGAGTTACCTTACTGTTCTATACTCTATGTGTCCCAGTGCATTTCAGCTGTCTGGCTTACCTGAGCGCGTCTTTTTCTACTGCTGTCTCACATATGCTTGTGCACACACATACATGCACACACATGCATTCATGCACTCACACACACACACACACACACGCGCACGCGCGCGTGCACACATACATACACACAAAAATGTTCGAACACACACACACTCACACAAACTCACAAAAAAGCACATGCACACACATATTTCATACCAAGAACAAATGCACATGTTTTCAGTTATGGTATTCACATCACTTATAGTGCTGCTTATATCTGATCCATCCCAGCTGGGCTCAATCCTGAGCACATTCAATTCCACTGCTGATTTAGCACAAGAGCCTGCACTGCCTCCTCAACCCAGAACTGACATGCAAGCTATCTCACTACAATTTTAACAAGTAAGCGTAAACACCTCAATCAAGTTGTTACAGTGTTTCAGAAACAGCATGAGATATTATATGTATGGCATATGATGGCCTGCTCCCTTGACCAAATACATTTCACCATTTCAGGTACTGCAGATGGAGAGATGGGGAATGCATTGTGACCACTAATTGCAGTCCACTGTCTCCTGCCACTGCAGTTTTGTGGCAGAGGCCCCAACTTAAGCACTGTTTTGGTCACCATTCCCAAGGCATGGTTCGAAAGTGTTCTCTTTGGTCCACGTGTGACATGGTACAAACTGATTTCTGTGTTGTTGACACAGCTTGTCCAGGTGTTATCCCCAAACACCCTGCCCTAAAGCCTTACACTCAAGATGAATTGTATTTTTAATTTATGTGCAAAAAGGGAGGGGCCGCTCTTTGCCTTTGCTGAAGAAGACACTGCTCAATGTCAATGTTATTTTTCTTACTTTTTCAATGTCAATGTTATTTCAAATGTCAATGTTATTTTTCTTACCTGGAGAAGTTTTGTTTTCTCTTATGTTGAACAATAAATGGTAGAAATGAAACCTTGCATTGTTGGTGCTCTTTTTTGAGTGTGTGCGTGTTGGTGTGCTTCCAGAGTCATGTTATTTAAGCAAGGAGATGAATTAAATAACCTACATGCAGCAATTTGTTGCAATTTATTTTTTCTTTCTTCATCATTATAGAATGCAGAGAGTGAAGTGGCGCTAACTGTCATATTCAGACATTCTGATTCCTGTTCCGTGATTAAACCATAACTAAAGGAAGCTGAGAGTCGCGTTTTATGAATATTGTCCTGGTCTTCATGAAATTATAATAAACCATCGAGTTTGGTTTTCCTCTCAGGCAGATGAGTGCATGAGAATGTCTTCTTTTCCTCATGTGGCCTCGTGGTTTGCATGACAATAGTCAATTTTTCATGCATATGGTACAGGCTATCTATTTCAGCTTTTGAAGAAGTTTTGTAATTACCACAGAGCTGGAGAATGCGCTCACAGAAAAGAAGAGGTATTTGAACACAACAGACTCTGATTACTACTCTAAAGTACACATGGAAAACTAGGGGCCTGGAAATTAAAGTTCTATAAACGATGTCTTATGTATCAAATTGACCAAAAGCACTATTGTAGAAACACTGATTATTCCATGACAGATTCCATCAATATGAGACCTTGAGGTGTGCCAGTTCTACATCATATTGATATGGATTGCAGATGATTTTTTATTATTAGGCTATAATTAGGCATAGTTGTTATTCTCCACAGGAAATCTCATGCTGGCCCTGATGAATACTGTGACTAGTTCATTTTCTGACCACTAGATGGAGACAAATACTGCCAAACTATTTTATTGAAACGAGACTTCTCTCTTATCAAGTATTCCAGTAACCCCCCCCAATACACACACACACACACAGATTCTTACATGAAAAGAATGATTGCACAATGGCAAGAATGTCATTAGGGAGTTGTACAGGTCAGATGGCTTTCTACACCATAAATACAAATCTGAAATAATTCCCTATGAGAAAAACTGCTGTGCATACCCTGAGAGCTTGTAAGATGGCCCGTCACATAGTTGAGGAGTTGAGGAGCACACTGACACAGTACAAGCCCCCGGTGACATGATGCACATGCTGTTTTCCATTTATAATGGTTGAGAGATGCAGCCGCAGTTGACATGCTGCCTTCACTTGGGAGTCCTGTAGGACCACTGAAAATACCTCAGCAAATTGGGCCAGTTCCCTGGTAATGTATGGTACTCAGTCACTGTGCTCACTCGGCTCCAGCTGTTGACTCCTCCAGGGACCTGGTCCAGGGGCCTTTTCCTTGTCGCCGTCATGGCTCCTGTAGTGCAGGCGACCTGGAACAGGGTCAGAGAGGAGAGCAGGTTCAACCAGAGCAAAATAATGAGGCAGAGTCAATGGGGGAGGTTGCGGGATCCACCGGGGAGGAGGCGGGGGTCGCGCCAGCCTCCTCTCCATCCTGGTCACTGCTTGTAGTTCTCCTGATAATAGCCCCTGGGACTACATCTTCTGGCCAGCAGCATCAATAGCAAAACCATGCATCTGCAATAGTCTTACGTGGAGGCTCTGTGTATGTTATTATTCCTTTATGAAATTTTCTTTGACTAATCCTTTTGGCTCTGAAAATGTCATTTTGGTTTCATGACAGACACTCTCTTGGTTCACTTTCTCCATCTTTGAGCACCCTTGTGTTTATCTCCCTCTCCCTGTCTGACTCTCAGCATGATGCAGGGTTATATGCTTCCTGTAGCGATATCAATCTTAGCTGTGTCCTTGTAGGACCCTCCTCATCGTTCTTCCTCCCCCCAACACATTGTGGCCCTGCAAGGCCAACTCTTTGCCAAGGAGCCCAGTGGGCAGCAGAGATTATTGGCTGCACTCACTTTCTGTTGCCGTGGGTAAGACTCTGTCAGGCAGGCTCTGTTTGAAAGCAAGCAACAGGCAGTCTGGGCAGCTTCCAGTTTCTTTAAAGTGATTTTACACTCTTGAAACAAAGGAGGGGGATCATAGGAAACTATGTGAATATCACTGTGTTTTTTTTGGCAAGCAATTTAATCCAGTTTATATAGATTGCCTTTTTACATGTTATCCATTTATACAGCTAGATATTTACTGACACACTGAAGTACCCTCCTCAAAGGTACAACATCAGTGCCCCACTTGGAGATCGAACTGGCAACCTTTGGGTACCGTGTCCTGCTACTTACCACTATACCACACCACTGCCCCCTATACATAACACTGTATGTGTGCCTGAATTATGCTGGCAGCCTGTAGGCTGGATGTACACACATGTAACATACCTGACTGCTTGCACTCACCCTGAGTCATCTGACCCATGCCGATAACCAAAGGGTCATGAATGCGTCCTATTCAGCACTACAGGATGCCCACCAGCGGTTTAGGTAAATACAGTAGGCCCCTCCCACAGCCCTCATCTCTGACCACATGTTTTCATCTGATCACGCAGTGCTGCCCTCGCAAAGTTTGCCTCCGATCCACTGGCTGCCTTCGTCCAAGGAGTTCATCACGTAGAAACATGGGGTGATGTGTTTAGTGACGCTCAAGGCCAGAGTTAGATCCCAGGTCTTCGCCCATCTACCTACCGCCGACCCTCTTGGCTGTTTATTTGCTGCCCTCAGAGCAGCAAGGCACTTGGCTATTTTAACCGGCTCTTTTCATGTGTTTCCTCCTTTCTTCTTCCTCCTCTTGTTTAATGATTGTGTCGAATGGAAAGCACATGATGCACTCGTTCGCCAATCCCCCCCCACCCCCCGCCCCCACTTGCCCCATTGCATTCCACAGAACGCTCCCATAACGAAAAGAGAGAGGGGGGGAGGGTTGGGGGCACATCTGCAGAGCAGCGCTAATTATTGGGAAATATTAGAGGGAATGGGGTGGGGGGTTGGACTGGAGGGGCTTCAGATCCTCTTCCAAGCGCCTGCTCCCAGAGTGGTGTCGCCCGTTTCATCTCCCCGAGCTCTGTTGTTTTACAGCAGTCCGTCGTTCCTGCAGGGACCTGCCAAGGGTGGCTGATGTTTATAAAGAGGCTGTCATGTCAAGAGCACCATAATGGGAAATGCTTGGCTGATGGGGACCAAACCAGGGTTCTCCAAGCTGGCGGGAGCGTCTGCATGCCTGGTCACAGAGGTCGTCATAGAGAGGAATGTACCTGTGACTTGGCTTGTTGTTTTGCTCTCAGTAGATCTCATTTGATTTCTGTTATGAAGTATGTACAAGCATAACAGAAATAATAGCACTACAGTAGGAATAACAATAAAGATATGGCTGTTTTCAAGGAAGATCTTGATCACAGTGCATCATTAAACATAATGGACTCAAATTAACCAAATTAGACACAGCATCCACATGAAAACCTTGTTGCATTCTTGTTATAATTACCATTAACAATCATAACAGTAAAGAAAATAATGACAGAGGCTGGAGAGTTATTGTTGTACATAGTGATAGTTATTATGGATATCCCCATATGTGGCTCACATTCAGGACCCTCACACGCATGGTCAACCGTGACAACAGTGTATTTGGACTAGAACCAGGAGTTCAAAGTGACATGCTGCTGTCTTCATTATCCCAATGGGAGGGATACCGCCCACTGAAATTCCAAAACTTGAAGGGAAAAATTTAAATAAGAAAAAGAACAAGGTCCCCCACACCAAAAAGAATTGCGTCAACTGTAGAGAGCCATGGGAACTTCGCAGAAGCAGCATGAGGGACGTGATGACCTCAATGACATGGCCCTAAGCCAGATCGCCCCACCTTGATTTATCAAATATGTCCATAGAGGGAAAAAGATGTGCAGAAAGAACACTTTATCACGGAGCCCCTCGGGAAGTGCTTATCGCGTGTGCAGTGGGATGGCATATATGAGCTGTGGTACACAGTCCAGCAGCAGGTCTTTACAGAAGCCTGGCATGGTGAAGGGTTAAGGGCGCAACCCCAGTGGATGACTCCGTTTACAAGGCCGCTCTGCCAACTCATAACCTGCCCCCTGCGAAAAAGACAGGGAGAGTGCAGGAGCACACAAATAACTGTGGTATCCAGAAGTTGTAGTACTGTGTCTTCAGCCGGGTAGCAGGGATATACAGTATATATACACACACACATATTTTATCCATTTTTTCAAACCCTACACTGGGTTTCATTCAATTGCTCCATTTCAAATTGAGCTGTAAATGTACTGTAAGTGGTAGAGAAGGTTAAATTGTAAGCACTGTTTATCAGTCTAGGCAATGGTTTCAGGGGTACCGACATTGATTAGCTGTGATTAAAGACTAAATCAGTCACAGTACCCAAATACCTTGTCTAAACATTATATTTAGCTGTGAGTTGCAGCTAAGCACAACCTGCTTAATACTTTCATTGTGCAATTAATTGAATGCAGGCTAAACACATTGTAATTGTTCGCAGGCGAGATATTTGAGAACATAAAACAAATACAGTTAAGATTAATACGGGTGACCTTTGCCCTACTGTTTAAGTTGGTTGTGACTGAAAAAAAGGTTCGTATGCATCCAGCATAGGTCTGCTCGGTCTAAACCATCATCAATGCTGTGCCTATTCTGAAGACAAAGCAGAGACTGACAGAGCCACAGACACAGACTATATACAATATTATGTGTGTTTGACCTGCTTTGTTTTTTTGTCCGTTGGTTTTTAGTCACACTGCTGGCCAAATTGTACATACTGAAACAGAGTATGAGAGCTACACTGTGGGTGGGTGGAGAATAGCTTTACCCCAGACCTGATCACAAACCACTTTACGTGACAGACCATGGTGTGATGCCTTTCATTATTCCTGTTTATAATTTGTCTTTACTGGATCAGATAGAGATCAGATCAGAGAGCTGGGGTTTATTTTATGAGCTTGCTCCTCAATTTTACAGAGCTCATAAAAATCAAGCGTGTGAACCCTTTTCAAAACCATCCGTAAGAAAACAAGTCAAACCAAAGTCCAGGATAAGGAGCTGAGGCTTTTTGTGTTTACTTGGTCAATTTACAGACTGACCCCAATAGGAAGTTGTGTCCTGTGGTGTATTTTAAATAATACTTTAAAGGACCCTTGGGCTTGACCCTTGGACCAGTGCTTACCTTACTGAAGTAATAGAACATATTGAGTTGGTTGAACTGAAATTTGCAATGAGTAAACCTGGTTAAATTCAACACATCATTATAAAACTTCAAGAAAATTTAATGGTTTTGCCAATATTTGCCAATCAAACTTTCAAGACATATCTATTTGATTAGAAACCAAAATACTTTGCAAGGCTGACTAGCAAATACTTGAGATAAAGCTGAGATATTATACAAAGTATAAAACTCACTGACTTCTTACAAAAAAAATGACAAGGGTTATTAGAAAACACCCATGCTGAGTTTTTCTCTGTTGAATCTTTCCTTCTGCATATCCTTCAGAAGAGGCTTAAAAATCTCATTTAAAACACTGTACACATATGTATTAAATGGGATATAGGGAGGGAGAATTAAACTGCTTGTAGTTCATCCTTGGCAATAACGTATGACAACCACAGCAATTACCAACCTTTGGAGTAACTTTCCCCTGCTTGAAATACATCAACAAAGGTTATAATCATGCTCCCCAAACTGACACAGCATTCAGTCGCAATGTCACCATGCCTGCGGCTGATAAACCTGGCTCAGTGTGCAGGGATCTGCCATTACCAATTATCTAGCCACAATCCGATGAACTGCATCTCCTACTCCTGTTCAGCAGTGCTGAATATGTAAAAGCTGGAGTTCCTACTACAAAGGAAGGTTAAATAAATGCAGAAAATATATGGCTTTTTGTACAACACAGTCTTGTAAAGCCACATCACTGCTGCTTAATGAATAACATTGACTGTGAACCCCACACAGCCAACAGAGGTCACTGCAAGAATGACACTGCCAAACCAATGGAAAGAGAATTTCAAGGCATGAGAGACAACACTGACGGCACTCTGTTGAATCTCAATTGGCAATCCTGGACTCGATAAAAGCATTACAAAACTGGCAATCTGGACAATAACAAAAACACGCCAGCAAAACAAGCAAACAAAGACAAGGAGGAGAGAAAATACAGATGTGCAGAGAGAGAAAGAACAGTTGATACTGAGAGCCATTTGGAATGCCATGATAAAGTTTGGTTTTCATGACCACGGCTGATGCATGCAAGGTCCTTGTCTACCTCTCCTCTATGAGATCCCATTGGAGTCATCAATTCTGGCGCCAGATGTATGGTTTTGGTGGCTGGTCAGTTATTCAAAGAAGTGGACAGATCTGTCTGCCCTTCCCCTCTCCTGTTGCACCCCTGACCCTCCCCACAGCTCGCTGCCACAAATGTGAACATCTTATAAAAAAGGCCAGTGAAAATGATCAGAATTGCAGAGAATAATTTGCTGTAATTACTGGAGATGCTAAGTATAGCACCTGTGGCCAGCTGCTTGCCAAGGTGTGGTTTGAGGAGCCTGGGCGGTTAGCACATGGGCCAGTAGACTGTGAGGTCTTCCCAGTAAACCCACAGCTGAGGTTCACATAGTCCCTGGGGCAAGCTTGAAATGATTGCTTTCCCATAGGTGGCAGATTCGGAATAGAGACACTTGGGGTTTTGGGATGTCCTTTTTTTAAAATACAGAAAATTAAATGCACTGCCACAAAGACAAGATGGCCCAGACAAGAACAGTAAAGCTGAAAAGGTTTGGCTCATGACTTGAGCACCTTCCCAGGGCCTATGGGATGCAAAAAAGCCAGAATGGAACCAAAGAACACTGAGAGATAGTTTGGAGAGGTAGGGAAAAAGTTCTGTTCTGAGTGGGAGAGTCATTTTCTTAGCATTGCTGTACCTATTCAACAGCTTCCATGCAATGATTATGGGCATACTGGTGCATGAGAAAAATGTATGCAAATAAACAGCCCCTGCAAAAGAGTAAATAACAGCATGTGTCTGAGGCATATGCTCAATATTTTGTTATAAATTCTGAGTCATTCATGTCTTACTTTACCCCTTCTTTGAAGGAAAAGCAGCTTGGGTCACACTTCCAGGTTTAATGCTTCCCTTCATTCCTCCTCAAAAAAGGCTGGGTTACGGTGTCTGCAAAAACAACACAAAGTGGTACATTAAATCCCCATGAAAATAAATATAAAACATTTGAGTATTTAAAATGACATTCGTGCTGCACAGGATTTTTAATATGCATTTGTTTTGTGGGCTGCACCTATATACAGTGGTAGTTTAGTCAGCTGTTTTAATCTTTGTTCAATGGCATTCACCTGAGACACTGGCTAATGCATGTCAGATTGATAGGCGTGATTATGGATCACAGTCCAAACATGAAACTAACAGAGCACTGCTCCATTTGTCAGTACTGGTCTGCTCTTGTACAAGGTCTAATCATAGTGTACTGTAGTCACAGTCACTGACATTCTGGCCTTCATTATGGACTTTGGTTTCCACCTCAGTACTGCCCTTTTTCTCAAATGCACAATCAGGCAAGTCATTGCCTGCACAGTTTTGATAAATGGGTTGTAAAATACCCAGAGGTCATGTAAGAAAATTCAGATATCTTTTATTTGACATATTTTTCCATTTGCAAAATAAATGAATAATCCTTTTTCTCTGTCAGTTGTTGTCCAATGAAATATATGTTAAGACCTAACAAATGGACATATTCACCAAAATATGAAACCTATTTCCATTTACTTCATCTTAAAACAGGTTTGTGAAATCTATCCTTCATGCATACTATTGTAACTATATACAGTACATGCTTCATATAACTTCATATATACTGATATACTGTTCACTCATTGCAGTTCAACCACGCCAGTCCAAAACCTGTGATATTGGACTGCAGTTTTAAACTAGACAGAAACCAGACTCAGAGGAATACTTTTGAGAGGCAATATCTTTTCCAATAATATATATTTTTTCTTTTTTGTAAATGACTGTAAAGTGAATCAAATATCTTGAGGAGGCATATTTCTGTCTACATGCAGGTGTTACTGGCTTGAAAGTAAAAGCACAAAGTGTCAACACTCACTTGCCAGATTGATGCATGGTTGAGTCCCAGTTGGGGCACTGGTGCTTTACCCCTCAGCGAGTTATTTAACCTGAATTGCTTTTGTCAAACATCCAGCTGTATAAATACATTAGATGCATGCTATGAAAGTCCCCTTGGATAAAGCACTTTGGGTAGGGAAATAAATAATGTAACATGACCACAAGTGAAGAGGGGATTCATTGTTGAAAAATAACCCTAAACCTTATAACACTAGTTAGAAATGCTTCCCCATTTCCAGATAGTTCAAATGATGTGTGACGTCTGGGCTAATAATACATCTTTATGATCAACCAGCTCAGTCCGACGGAGCCTGAAGTAATAAGGGGCCCATCTTGAATTGTTAACTTGAATTGTTTATTCTGCTTCAACATTGTGTTTGCTTTAAAAGCTCTCTCTGGGTGTTGTGTATATAAAAAAGAGTCCCCACAGAATCTGGATCTCATCTGATTGCTATTTATTTGGAGAAGCGTACTCAAACTGTTATCATGATGAAACGAGGCCGGAGCCGGTGTTCTCTGTAAAGAGACCGGCAGCAGTATAAAAAGGACCTGCAAATCACGGGGATGGAGTGAAGGGTGCAATCACTCCCGGGCCTGTGGTGAGTGCCGCGATCATTCCTCACGGATGCGCTGACAAGTGTGAGCGATGAGACGTCGGACAGGCCTCGAAGACGGCTCTCCTCTTTCCAGACCCATAATCGTGTGCACCGCTGCAATGTATCTCCGGAAGAAACAGGAAAAAAGTCACGAGTTCGATGGGAGACAGCCAGTGGCTTTCTCTGACTATCCACGGAGCAACAACACACACTGCCATTCATCTGTTTTTATCCATTTTTCGGCCATGCAGATATTTTCCCAGAGGATATAGCATCCACCACTGAAATAACTTCCATGTAGCTCATATAGAGGCTGTGCTGTTTACAGGAATGCCTCAACATCAGCGATGCAGGTTATGAGCTCTTTTATCAGTGTATGAAAAATGGAACAACCTGCGTGTCTCCCAGATCCCTGCTGTGCCTGAAAAGGTGGCCATAGTTACGGGTGCAAATAACTGTGGAAACAGGTCAATGGGGATGAATGAACATTCTGTGAAAACATGAAACATTGACCATCTTTTTCCAGGAACTGTTTAGCTGCTAAATAATACACACTGGGCTGGTAGGTACACATATTTCCTAAATGAGCTTTGTTTTCCAGTAAGAGCCCGTTTGGGAACGTGCCAAACAAAAGAAGCCATAATCAGAATTTCTTTGAGTAACAGGCTTGTTTGTTTGTTTTTCCTCAAGAGGGCAGCATTTGTACCAAGGAGCCACACTGCTGAATTGAGCAGCCAAAGTCAGAATTTCAAAGAAAGACATTTCTTCTCTCCTGACTTCTTGTTGAATGTTAAGGGAGCAATAATATTTAAAACCGACACCCAGTGGGCCTTTGGATGATTGTGGAAACAAAGTTCAACAGGCAAAAATAGGTGGATAAAAAGGCATTGCCATACCAAAAGGGGTTGATAGAGATTTTCATTATTTCATTTTTCTGTCATACATTTTATGTATTTTTGTTTTTAATTATGAACATCTGCAGTTAAGAAACCCACCTTAAGTGTCTCAGAAAATGAGCAGTATTCAACTTGACTTCACAAATTGCATTTCAATATCTCTCAGAGGGTTTTGTATTTAAGGCCAATAATATTATTGCATACAATTTTGAATCCACATTTGAGTGTGCACTATTGATGTTTTTATTGTCTTATTGCAAAAATTACTGAAAATATTGATCCTTATCAACTAAAGTGTATTTTAACTAGTGCTGCAGTTGTACAGGTAATCATACGGAGAGGAACATAACCATTCGAACATAGACCATATATCTTAATGAGCCATCACTAGTCAGTTTGAAGAAGAAAAAAAAAACACTTGAATAGTTTTGAAATTAATGCTAAAGAGATTGTAAGACTGAAAGTGGGAAATGATCGAAGCATGTCAATCTCAAAAGATTACACGCAGAACCGCTGTCTGCCACAGCAGAGGACTTCCAAAGTTGCTCACACACCGCCCCGCCGGGTTCTCAATGAATCGGCGCGGCTGGATCCCTCCCACTTTGTGTAAGAGCTTAATTGTCTGGTTTTTGCGAAACCAGAGGTACTTAAATAGCTGGAGCACTTCGTGACTGGGTGGAATTGTACAACGTGACCCCCGTGTGCATCTGGAAGCTGCGTCCTTGTATCGGACTCAATCGATAAGAATCACGATGCAGGTGTCTCTCGTCCTCATGTATTTCAGCTCGGCGCTGCTGCTGCTGCAGGGGTGCTGTACCACGGTGCAGGGATGGAAGGTTTTAAAGAATGATGCCACAGAAATCATACCTGAATACCCCGAAGAAACGCCACAACCGGATGAACCCCTACAAATGTCTAATAATACAATGAATCGGCCAAAACACGGAGGACGGAGGAGATCTGCTAATACCCCCTCGTATGGTAAGGGTTTTAAAAACTGACCTTATAAGAAATATGGGACACGCTGTGCAAAGGAGGCATCTGGTTGGTACAGAACCGCAAAAACGTTGAATTTGGTTTTTGATTATGTCTACAAGTGCTTGTGGGTTAAACTATGAAGTTTATTTCCATATGAAGTAAACATGTGTTAACATTTAAAATAATGTTTTGATAAGAAGTGTTGTGTTGTGAAATGTTTGTGTTGGCATTCTTGAGAAACAACCACAGCTCGCATATGCATTTCATTTTATTTATCTGTATATCGCCTGACTGTTGGATTGCGGCAGGCGCGCATTAGACGTAATGAACCTCATGAAATATCACAAATAAATGGGAATTGAGGGTGTTACAAGTGTTCATTTTTAAATAAATTAAAATACAATTAAAATGTAATAAATATATTTTAAATTACACTTTTAAAGTTACGTTTTAAATTACTTAAATTGAACATCTACTGTTTATTTCAATGGTGCAACATATACATTTGTCAACAATTTGTTCATTTTCGCGTTACACATAATTATGCAGTGGGTTTAGATATTGTTACTAGACCACATTGTTTTATTGAAAGTTTTGTTATAGTCATGGGTCCAAAGCATGACCTCAAATGCGTAAAGAGCGATTATATTGACATAGGACTCTTCACATAACCCTCTAAAGCCGGATTAAATGTGCAATTTGAAAGAGCCTCTTCGCACGCGCTGAGGTTCAAACTCAACAGTGCTTTGGCGCCTGTATTTTAATTGAAATAGTTTCGCGAGGCAGGCGCTTTAGAAAAAAAAAAAAAAAAAAGTTATTTATATGGTTTCTCTGAACATTTCCTGGCCAAAGGGGTCAGGAGTCTTCAGAGGTGTGGAAAAATGTATCAGACCTTTGTTTTGGTGACTATGTGACGGTGAAGCCTATATGTCAACATACGGGGCACTTCAGTGTTGAGCACCGACAATATACTTTGAAGTTAATTATACAGCCTTACTCAATTCAAAATAATCATGCAGACACACTATGATTATCACAGGAATGAAAAGCAATGAGGATTGTTGGAATCACAACTGTAAAACTGCAAACTGTAAAGCAGAAAAACATTGCATGGACCTCAGATTTGATCTTACAACAATTAGTGCAGTTTCTGATAATACTTCTGCATGAACATCTACATTCTTCTTAAACGACATTGGTCGGTTCCCCCTACCATCAAACGATGTGTACATTTCTCAACTGTTCCAGCATTTCCCCCATTGACTATTTCTGTGTCTGCACTCTGCAGAGGCATAGAAATAGCAGTGGATGTTAAGAGTTGAGCAATTAAATAGCTTCTTTTTTACCGAATTAATGAAAATCTGTCCAGTCTCTTTGTACGTTATAACTGTTTAATTGCACTTGTGACACATAAATGTCTGAGAAAGAGGTGGAAATGCTTCAGGGAGAGTAAGAGTTACATTGCAAGTTTAGTGTTAATGGTCTTTTTAACATTGACTCCTACCTAATTCATAGCAGTTTAACCATTTTCTGTGCATGTACATATAAGCATATTTTAACCTCCGCTTGAAAGGGATTACTGTAGTAATTGCTCTTGCATAATTATTTAAACCAATTTCAACCAGGTGTACAAGTGCTCTGTGGCAATTTGTGTCCAACAATTATTCATTTCCAATACAGACATCCAGACAACCCTGCACATAGTTACAAATAATGTAGGGAAAACACAATATTGTAATTGAGACATATCAACCCTTATAAGTAAACAAATAATGCACTTAATGTTTGTAACCAAATCAGGGCATGCTCTGAGTCCATGGTGGTGATACACAAAGAGCTCTCACTGCAGTGGTGGTTCAGACCCCTCTTTCTAACTCCGATTGGCTGGGGTTCAGGGGTCATGCCAGGGATGCTGACCTCTCTCTGGAACACCTCCAGTTCCTCTCCACATTCAGCATAAGGACAATCCCCCTGCTGTGGCTCTACAATGGCCCAATATCAAGTACATAGAGGATGGAAAGATTTTTAAGTCATCTGACACAGAGCCTTTGTTCGACTCTCCAGAGAAAGTCACAAAAGAATGCAGATCTTCAGGGGAGTGTATCCGCTCCTTTCTGCCACTTTTCTTGATCAGGTGGATGGGTGTCAGGAAAAGAAGCCTGCTTTTGCAGCAGCTTCTGCTTGTGACCTCCATGGTAAACCATTAAAGAATCATTTCAATGTGCATATGCAGCTTTCTCTTTTGATTCCATTTCAGGGGTAAAAAGTAGTCTCGTGAAAAACAGACATTTGACCTTAAGAGTTAGTGTGGCAAAATCCTCACTCTGTACTTTTTAAAGAGAGCCAATAACACAGAGCATAGATCAATGAATTCTCAAAAACAAAAACAAGATGTGTTTCTTTCCTTCAAGTCAAGCAGTTTAAAAGTGAAGTTGAGGCATACACCTGATACATCTACCACGCTTGCTCTGTAAAGGGTACATCTTAAAGCTGAGAAATTTGTTTTCAGAAAGTTCTGGATTTTATGAAGTTCCCGAGTAAATCCTTTCATAAAAGCACTCTTCTCATGGTGTGTAGGACAATGATACTCAGGGCCCACTTTTCATTGCTAAAACCTTGTGTAAATAATACAAGGCACCACACTCTATAATGTCCCTGACTGGCATGATAATGAAGAAAAAAAGCAGCAGTGGGAAATTTTTTCCTCTGCAGGAAGGGTTGTGTGGTACGTACAAAGATGGAAAGTACCTATTTTTTAATATGGTGGAAAGTGGCACGTGGCTCTTGTAACCCACTCCTCTACCCCCTCCATCCCAAGGTGCCTCTGAGCTGAGCTGCCGGGAGCTACGCTCTACACGCTACATTACCGATGGGTCCTGCCGCAGCGCCAAGCCAGTGAAGGAGCTAGTGTGCTCAGGCCAGTGTGTGCCCTCCCACCTACTGCCCAACTCCATCCTGCGGGGCAAGTGGTGGCGCAGCAGCGCGTCCGACTACCGCTGCATCCCAGCGCACTCACGCACCCAGCGCGTTCAACTGCAGTGCCCACACGGCAACAGTCGGACTTACAAAATCCGTGTGGTCACCTCCTGCAAGTGCAAGCGCTACACCCGCCACCATAACCAGTCTGAGGCCAAGGAGCCCTCCTCGCCCAAGCCCCGCCGCAACAAGAAACGCAGCCGCCCGGCCCAAGAGAGGAGCAAGAGCAACACCCCAGAGATGGGCAACTCCTACTGAGGACCCCTTGTCCATCTACATATAAACATACACGCACATGCAGACACAGCCAACACACACACAAACACACCCCCACATACTCACTCACACACACATACACAAACACACAAACGCACACAAGCATGCACACCGCTCCTCCACTAGAGCGTGAGAAGCAGGGACGCACAAACCATGAGCTGTGTGCTGGACTTTCCATGGTGTGCGTCCTTTTCACGGTGCACTAGAGCTATCCCCAGCATTCTCTGGACATGCATGCTCTGTCGATTCCTTGTAATATGCTACAGAACGGGACACTGTGACTGTTTAGGACATTGTTGGGGGGGGGGGTCAGGGGGATCGAAGTGATGGACACTCTGGTGCAAAATAGATTGGAGGTGGATGGCAGTTACTGAACCTGTCTTCAAAAGTGTGTGGCAAGGTCCTGTTCAAACTACAGAATTCCCACCAAAGGTAAAATTACTCTGAGTGCAACCAATGGGGAACGCCAATCTCACTGCTTTAAAAACTATAAGTGTCCTCCAAGTAGACCGTGTCCCTGAGGCAGAAGGTTATTTCTGCAGCCGAGTTGGTTCCACCTCCTTGATGTGTAGCAGCACGCCCTCTGTGGCCTGGTCGCTGGCGGGTGCTTGGGCCCTGGAGGTCAGCTGTCACTGGCAGGCCCAGAAGGCCACACGCCCCCGTCTGAGGCTGCTGGAAGTTCTCCAGGCCACATGCTTGTGCTGCAAGGTGAGGTAACTCTTGCCAGCGGGGCTTCTCTGGAGTGTTCACTCTGCTGTCAAAGGAGGCTGTCAGTCAGAGGCAACACCACCATCAATGACTGGGCAACAGACCGAGGAGCTCCAAGATCAGCTTACCTCAGTCAACTGCACAACGGTTATTACGCTTACCCAAAACTGAGACTTTTGTTAATGCCTGAATGATCCCACTCCTCTGTTTGCGATGTGGGTCATCAGAAGTCATTCCCTTTCTATGTTTCCTGTTTATGACAAGAGAAGAAAAAAGGTCCTTGGGGGGTTACCCAGAAAGTATTCAAAAGGGGGGGGACCTGAATGTTGTAATCTAGGCTGTAGCATTGCCATACACTGAATCCTGCAACAGAGACTCAACCAAACACAGCCACTGTCAGGTCATAATGCCTCGAGTGCTATCTAAGCTGAACTCAGAATGTGAGGACAGAGCACAGTCTATGTTTTGCCATAACAGGGAAGAGTGAAACAATAAGAATAAACTCATATAAATAAGAATTGTTATAATTCATGCTGATTTCTCACAGGATGCTCATAGGAAAGGGCTTGGAGAAGTGCAGAAGATGTGTTTAGTCTCACAGGGCAGACCGAAGTGTCATGCCGCTCTGTGCCGCTGAGGACCTTCATTTAGGGCATGCAGGAGCTATTTCCAGGCAATGAAGACTATTGCCACGTTTCCGTACATTGTTCAAATGTACTTGTTTTTCTCTATTGCTTCCTGCTCTGTTTTGTAAACAGCACTACCAGTGTTTGCTTCTTTTCAATTGTGTGTTTGAAATAGCAACTGGAAGGGAATTTGTCTTTTAAGCAGAGTTGCCGTGCTAAGCACCAGCGACGCTGGCATAAAGTCAGATTGTACATACTGTACCTGTGTGGTCTATTGGAGTGGTTCCCTTGCCTGGCAGTGAGCAGAAAAGGGGAGGGGGGGGATTACAGAGACTCTAGAGGGACCATTACAAAGAATTAACTTCATATTTATTTTTTATTTCTTCAGTTAAATTATTTATGCAACGTTTTGTAGTCATATGATTAGTCATTATTGTCATATTGTAAGGTAATAGTGAATTTCAAATGAAAAAGAGTACGTGAATAAACGAAAGCAAAATATATTTGAAAAAAGAGCGAGTTTGTTTTCATTCCTTTTCACGACACTTCCTTGGTGGAGCTGTGTGTCCGTGCTACCTGTACCTACATGTGAAGAGCTTCTCTCAGTGTGTTTCTTGTCAACAATGGAGAGCAATTAGGAAGCTGAGGTCTGTGGTTCCTGGGAATGTCTGCATTCATTCACAAAAGTGGGTGAAACAGGAATTTGCACAAAGGAATTCACAGGACGTACACAGTTGAGTTGCCACAGCAACATCTCCTTTGTTCCGACAGGCGGACGCTCAGAATTCATCCTCAAGTCACGAGCCATTGCCCATCGTTCAGCTGTTTATTTGTCTCGGCTTTCAGGGTTCCGAAAGACCCGAGCTCTAGGCTTTGAGAAGTTTTGACTTGCAAGCCTATCTTTCTCCACTAGACCCCAATGCATCCTGTGTTTGCTATATCTGCAAGGCACTTAAGTCTGACAATGGTTCACTGATGTCAGGTAAGGGCCTCCCAGAGCACAACCAGCAGGATCCTGAGGCTTGTGTATGACTCCAAACGAGACGTTTATGTTTGGCAAGTGGGTTGTTTCAGAGTTCTCTAAGCTCACATACAACTTGTCTAATCTTCTTGTGCAAAGCAGAAACCCCACAAAAGGAAAGCCAACGGAATCACTCTCTGCATAAAAATAATACAATAAACAAGTCAGTGAAAATCAAGGCTAAATGTTCTGTATTAATTGATCCTGTATCTGATGATGGTATCTGATTTCACAGCATCATTTTTAATATCCAAGCCACTTGACATGGCATGGTTTCCCTCAGACTTTGTTGGCACGGATACAGTTTCCTAGTAATTCAAGCATAATGTGTGGATCCAGAGCATGAGCAGTACCTTCAAAAATTGATGCTGACAAAGCATCTGCCCTGAGTTACAGCTCCTGCGCACAGACCTCCGGCTCGAGGCCTCTGCAGTCATGGGGAATAGCTGTGCAGCACAAGGGGCCATGAACAAGCTACACCCCAGCAGCAACTTCACTTCCCTCGGACACGGTGGCTCCAATTACATTCTTAACACCAGGTGTATGATATCTCATTGGACCGAGTCAATAAGAACGGAAAGGGGAAAGGTAAGAACGTATATAAATCAGTTGTGGTGGGATTGTAACCACTTCCTGACCATTTAGCGAATACCAAATCTCAAAGGGAAAACCCATGGAACTGATAGGTCAGAAAGTGCTTTAGATTATAAATAAAGATTCCCTAATATTATACTAAACCATTTTCAAAGAGTGCTGCATGTAGTTATCTGTACTATTGCTCTAAAACTGTCTGGGGGCTTTGAGGATGGGGTTTGAGTCTTCAGTTACAACAGTTCTTTTAATCTAATTTTTTTTTTTTTAATTTCATCTCTCAATTGTCCTGTAAGCACACACTTACCTACTAACCTACTACCACTAACCTGCATGGCTTTTCAAATGACCATCAGAGGCTTTTCAGCACAAGACATTGACTACCATAATGCTCAGAATGTCATGTTTCTTATAAAATGGATACAGACTCGCTTTCAACATCCAACTTCAACAGATGACTCTCACAAATGTGTTTTAGGGTTTCTGCTGTCTGTTTATCTCATATCATGAAAATGGCCATATTTCTCATTTCAACAGCGCACAGAACTATTTTACAGTTTGTGTCAACATTCTCCTCAATAAAGGGTTGCCACTCCGGTGCTGAGAACCAGCGTGTGTTGATGGTGTGCCAATGCAAATGCAATAGTCAAATAAAGTAGATTGTGCATCACCATTTACAACTGATTTCTGTGCCAACCAGTTAACTATATGTCACTGAAAGGACCCTTTACATACTGGTCCTGGTTGGTCATCATTGAAAGGAGAGGAAGTAAAGCTTGAGGATGTGAAACCACATGCTTTGCCTTTCTTGCAAGCCTAAATCATACTGGAACACACCAATCCTAACAAATGCTCTATTTGCTATTTTCCAGTAGATTGCCTATACCATTGCTCAACAACCTTTCAGCCAGTCAAGCACTTTACAGACATATATTACTTTTTGCAGGGATTAAATTAACTTTGGACATGGATATACTTTTGTAAAGCCTTTCACGGTTGTGTCAATGTAAACCTACAGCAAGTCCAGTATCCGCAGGCAAACGCATATGGGCGATGGCGGATGTATCAGGGATTGCTTGTGCTGTTGTAGCCTTTTCAGGTCACGTGCAGCTAATGCCTTAACACAAATTTTAACCAGATCAGGACTTGGCAATGGCACGGGATGCAAGAGGTGCTGTAATTAATAAATTGTGCCGGATGTGTAAGGCTTTGGAGAAGTGAAGTAGTAGTTTGCAGCAGAAGGGGCTACAGTGGCACAGCTTATGCTGTCCTCCCAGGTTCAGCATGTTTAATAGAGATGCAATCTTGGCAAGAGGTGACAGCTTTGGATTGGACAGGGGTCTGGAGGAGCATACACATGAGGAGATGGGCAGTAGTGCCAGGTGAGTGCCTTCAGCCAGAGCATACAGACCTCTGCCAGGTGCAGTCCAGACACAGAAGGGAATGCAAAAGGCAAAGGGGAAGGAAGTGGGGACAATCAATAAATATTTCAAGTAACAACAAACAAACAAGAGCTGGCGGCAGGGTGGGGGGAGTATTTCTCAGCCTGCAAAGGCTTGGGTTCACTGAGGCGAAAGGCAAAAAGAAAATATTAATCCATCCAGATGTAAAACCAATAAGCAAACATGCAGACAAGCGGTCCCTGCAGCATATTCGCATGGAGTTTGCTGTAACAGTCCTCATGCCACAAAGCTCCTTGCCAGCTGGGTGTGGACTCCGGGTGCTGAACTGAAGTTTATTTGTTTAAAAGATTAGGAAATGTCCAAGCCAAACAGACACCTTTATCGCTCTCTCTGCTATGACAGCAAACACATACCAAAGATCACGGAAGCATGGGGGTCAGCTCCACTTATGGGGTGGGGGTGGTGGTGGTAGTGGTGGTGGTGGTTGGGGGGGCTGTCAGGGGCATGATCCACAAAAACACATGATATCATCTTTTTGAGAAGTAGAACATGTGATGTCACCTGAGCTTTGTGCTGGCTGTAAGCCCAGAGTGTGAAGGGGACCAGAGAGGGGTTAATGGAGCTTGGGGGACGGGGATATGGACTTGAGGAAGAGCGTATGTTGAGAAGCACTGACACAGGCGCTGCAGAAGGTATTTGGGTGTCTATGGCTCTTTAATCCGCATTTCCTTCCTGAAACCCCTTGCCCACTCCCGCCGCTTCTATCTCTGAAACACAAAGCACTTAAAGGACCTATTATTTTCTGTAGTGTTTTGACTGACACAAGCTGCTCTTTTCCCCCTTGTCTCACCACTCTATTTTTTGTCCCTCAAATAAGCAGATAATTTGAGATAATTGCTCTATACAGATGTCCTTTTCTTCCCCTCCTTGTTCGAAGAGAGGACGGCCTGCAGAGCCGCGGGGCGTGTCAGTAAGATGTTATTCTTGAACAGGGAGAGGGGAGGCAGGGCAGATCCGGTGCAGGATTTAGTGGAGATTACAGTGCGCTGCAGGCCAAATGCCTGTTAGTGTGCAAGGCTACAGAGTACAGTGGGACACAGCTAGGCAGAACCAAAAGCCATCACAAATCAAGTTGCCCCTTTACCAAGTGTGGAGGGCAGATGGTGCCTTGTGTATGGTTGGCAATGTGTCACATCCACAGTGAATTCATCCAGCAAAACTCTTTACAACTTTCAGTGCCTCCTGCCAGTAGTGGTGTCATGTCCAGATGATAGATCAAAAAAGACCTGACTGTCATGCACTCATGCGTGGTCCAAGATATTTTTTTCAGTGGTGTTAAACAAGCAAGCACCTGCAGGTCTGTGAATAGTAATAAGCCCAAGCTTGTTTTCAAAATGCAGATCACGTTCAGGAAACAACATTATCGATGGAAATTGAAAAATCATTTTTGACTCATGCAAAGTGTACAAATTCGAGTGATTGGAGGAGGACACAGATTGGTAGAGGGCTGGAGAGTATCATGGGTGGCTACTGTAGCTCAAAGATGAATCAAATTAAGGCAACATCAGCTTTACCTCAACAAAGCCATTCTTATTAAATCTTAGCTGACTGAGAGGGATTTAAAAAAAGATTTAGGTGAAGTGCAGCATTTCTCCTGTTTCTGTTTCTTTCTTTCTACAGCAGGGTGTTAAAGATATGAGGCATGGTACCAACCCACACAGAGTCATGGAGAGCATGGAGCTCCCTTACCCCTTGTCATGGCTTTTACAGGGGTTGGCAGCTGATTTTGATCAAGGCGGAACCTTCTGGAGGTTTACAGATATGCATGACAGCACACTTTCTATACCATATTTTAATAAGGCTCTTTAGCATTACCTCATCAATCAGCGTGCTGGCCACACATATCCACATTCTTTGTCGCAGCACACTCAAGCACTAATCCATGGTATCTAGGACCCAGGACTCACAAACACAAGTGCACGGTGGATACATATACATACATGTATACATACATATACAGTTGTCTTCCACCAACAGTAGTTATTGGTCTTTCATCAGTTTCACTGAAAACCAAGGGTTTGTGCAGTCACTGCCTATAGACCTTTCAGTTTTTTCTTCTTTTTAAACTATTTTTTTTATTTTCAATAAGCTTCCAGACACTGGTCTTTTGAATTGTATACCAGATGGACATTGTTTTGATATGGATGTTTAGGTGGAATTAACACAACTCAATTAAACAAACTGCTGTGAAAATTACTTCCAAGCTGCATGGGCCTGTACAGTGCTTTGGGAGAGCTGGGCCGATATCTCAAGGATTTCTGAGTCTTGAGTGGGTTTGTATGTGGAGATTAAGGCCAGACCTCTCCATCAGATGGTTTTGAATGTCAGAGGTTGTGCAAGTGATGCACCTGTGCCAAAAAAAGCTCTCCTAGTGGCTGTCCTAGTACTGCAGTGCAGGCAGGATTCTACATATATGTCGTGATGGGTGAGCTAGGCTGTTACAAACAACACAGGGTGCAGCCATCTTGGCTTTGGGCGCACTGATCACTAGCTTTGGGAGTCAGCTGGAGGCAATGGAATAAATGCAACAATGAACTTTTAGAGGTAGGGAGAACCAAGTGCTTTATGGGGGGGGGGGGCATTGCTGGCCATTTCTGATACAGTGTGGGGTTTGTTGCTTATTGTTTCAGTGTGGTGCAGGATGGTATTGAACTGTTTTGAGGTTTGAACGGTGTATATGCATTTTTTTTTTAAGTACAAGTGAATTTTTCATCCACCCTGGATACCAGTGAACCATATGTCTGTAGCTGCATGGAGCTCTCTCCTGCCTGAATTGGACTCAGAAGTAGTGATGTGGGGCTCTGTGGCTCCACCTTTTTTTGTCAGTAAAACAGACTAAAGTGCTGCTGCTGTTAGGCTTAGCATAGCTACCTCAAGTGTTTCACCGCTAAGCTCTACTCAGTGTTTTTGGCGAGAAACAGCAACATATCTGCTTTCTGTGGCTTAAAGAGTGATCTCTGTGGTGTCACAATGTCTCCTGCTGCACTGAACACTCGCCTTGAATTTGGCTGTGAGTAGCATGGGAAAGGGGCATATTTCACTTACATTGCATGCAAGTTTTTGGAGCTCTTGTCTAGTTTGGCTCAAATAATTACAGAATAGTTACACAATAGTTACCAAATAATTTTAGGTGAGTTATTGAGAAAATAAATGTAAAAAGTGAGACAATGATTTTTTAATGTTTTTTTGTGTGTTTTTCAATAATTGTACATAATACATAATTGTACAGATTCTACCAGATTGTATTTAAATTCAGAGGAAAGAATCTTGACAGAGTAATCTGGAGGTTCAATCAGACAGGCCCACCTACTGTCACCATGCCCCACAGCAATGACACCTGTATTCTAGCTCATCCTATGCTGTAATATGATATTACCTGGGAAAGTAGTTATGACACAAGACAGCAACATGTAGAGTCAGTAACCATAAGGCTCAGATAGAAGCTACCACCACAGATTGCTGTTTCCTAGCAAATGTTCTTTAAAAAAAAACAAAAAAAAGTGCTGTTCTATTTGATGTTGAAGGCAAAATGTGAAAAGCAGACAGGCAGAGAGTCATGTCTTTGCCAGAGCTGAGGAATAGAGCAACAGACAATATGCTGACATTTTTTATTTACTGTGAGTGAAATTTTCAACTGCTTTTCACTACAAATACAAATACAAAAAACACACGTGCATGTGCATGAACACACAGTCAATCAGACTTTCACACACCTTATTGATCACTCCAGGCAGCTGTATGTTGCATTGGAGGTCAGTGCAGGGAGACATCAGGGTGGGCCATAAGACAGTTTGCTCTTGCGCGAGGTGAGATTCTTTCATCAGAGGCTGGTCAGGCCACCCTTATTTTGGAGATTTTGAATCATGGCTAGCTTTTGTTCTTCTCCCTATGAACAGTAACTACCCTGGCTACACTCTTTCTCCCAGCCGCACGGTAATGCCACACATTGGCATGGGCAGTAAGGGAGAAGAGGAAGTTGACTCCCTAGCCTTTTCTCTCTGCTCTCCAAGATGACACATCACAGGGTGGGAAACGGAATGCAGTGAAGGGATTGGCAACCAGGGGAGGATCGGCTGTGTTGTGACAGCTCTGCCTCGTTGTTAATAAAATGGCTTTGGAGTGTGGGCTCCGTTTCATGACTCAGTGATGCCAGCCCGATGGAACAAAGCTTTTCCATCTTGCCAAATGGAATGGTCTCCATCATCTGGAGACATCTGCTTCCTCCTCCCCTCCCTCCTCCCCAAAGCCAGTACTGTGCTCTTTTTATGGGCCCTGGGGAGACCACGGAGAAGACTTGGTTCACTTCTTGTTTCTCTACAGGAGAAGTCGCTCCCACAGTTCACACCAAGGACCACGTAGGAAGGAAAGGAGGGTAAACATCCCATTTTAGCCCCCCACTAAGGACAGAGCTGATTTTGGGAGCAGACACATCTGGGTCTGTCACTGACAGAAGAGGAGAAGAACAAGGTCATTATGTGGAAACACTCTGACTTTTGATTGCTTAAGTTTCCAAGGGTTAGCAAGGTCTCCATATGTATTGAATCTCATAGATCGTCATAGTGGTCAAAATTGTTTTAGCCAGTCATTTAGCATTTCTGGAACCTATCATTTTGACTTATGAAGTAGCTGCATATACAAAAATATAGAATTAGGTAGCTACTTTTAGTGCACTTCACGTCAACTCAAAAGAGGAGAAGACATCTCTAAGATGCAGAGAAAAATAGTTCCGAAAGATCAATATGGCTATCAAGCATGATCAAGGAAATTGATAAAATATGTGCTCATACTGTAACATTTTACACTTATTTCCATGTTTGGTAGTGTGCTTTATGACCTTAATTTACAGGCATCCACAGTTTTTTGTTTTGTCAATGGTTAGGTTTCCAATGTACACAAGTACTTCCCCCCTTTAATCATAATAAGAATGCGTATCTGGAGGACAAATTAGTAGTGTTTTTAAATGATGAAGATCCAAGACAGATTGCATTTGCAAGTAGGAAAGTCTGAGAAGAGCCCTGAGAGAAAGCTAATCATCCACAGAGGACTGGCAAATTAGTGAGCTATGAAATATTCCACATTAATATCTGTCTGCCCGCCCACAGAGAATAAACCAAAGCTCTTGTAGGAGTACAAAGCATGGTGAAGCACTTGTTGGATGCATGGTGCAGCTGACTGACAGTTTCACGATGATCTTCCTTGGTAATCACAGGCTGTTGTGGTCTCAGATGGCCGTGTTAGTGTGATTCCAGTAGCACACATGGTTGTGATCAGTTCAGAATGAAGATGAACAAGAGCCCAGACCTGAAATAGCCTTGATGGTTCATTTTACTTCTGGCATGGAAATGGAGATCTCTGACAGTCCCACAAACAGTGCAAAAACTTCACTCAAGACAAAACTGTCATATTTTACAAGCCCATTTAAAACTCACAATTAAAGATCAAAAAGTGTGGCACATATATGTGAGTCTCATGACCAGGATAGAGGAGGGGCTGCATGTTTCAGGTGCTATGAAATGGAACAGAATGTGCAAGTAGTCCCGAAAAGGGAGCGGCCCACCCGTGCACTCAACCAATTCTATGCTGGTGCTGCCTGTGGAAACTTCTCTGTTCTGCTAAACGCCTTGGAGCACTTTAATTCTGCTGGGTGTACAGAGAGACCACAGGGCCCCAGCTCCAGCAGCCTCCGCTGATCCCACTTTTATGGGGAAGCACAACAGGTTTTTAACTTAAGGCCCAGCTGACAGCCTCCCAGCTCAGACACTCTCCAAGCTCTTTGATCCGGGAAGGGTATTCAGAGATATATGTTTTGATGATCCATGCATCAGTAGGGTGGGGCTGAGTGAGAATCTCTGTATTTTGGCAAAAAAACAAAACAAGACCAAAAACCACAAAATAAAAACAAATCCCAAAGCAATGGCCACAGCCTATCAATACACATTATGACCACTGCAAAATAAAAGTACTGAGTAAACTAAAACTCACCTGCTGTGGGTGTTCTGTCTTGAATTTCAGTCTCATCCCAGTCATAAACACAGAGGAGGCAGAAAATCAGGCACCCGCAGATTCCTGATGTTAAACCACGGGTAAGGTTCTTGAATAGTTTAGTACTCTTTTGGAAGGTGTCCTCTAGAAACCTTGGCAACAGCGAACACCTGGTGTACACTGATGAATATCCAACACCCCTAGAGCTGGTGAAGGCCTCTTAGTAACAAACAAACGGGACACTGTAGCTATACTTGACCACTGTGATATTTTCTCACTCAGTCCAGGAGTAACTGAAAGGACAAAAAGACTGACGACAAACTCTTTTGCCCCAGTTCACTAGCAGCTGAGTTATCAGACACACAGAACTGAATCACTTTCCCTGAAGGGAAGGAGTCACTCTGTTTTTAGAGAAGCTTGCTATCACACCAAACTTCCCACTATTGAGATCGTCAGGGCCTGGCTAATGGCTAGATTTGTTAGATCTCATCCCAGCTAATTAAAAATGAATGGCTTTGAATTCCATGTCACCGTGTTGTTAATGTAATGATCCCACCAGAAGTTACAGGCCTTTCTGAGCTGTGAGGGACAATGGGTCATTTAATATCTATTTCAACATTTAAGCTTGACCTCATCTTATTCATTGAGAGCAGAAAGTGCCCAAAATCCCATAGAGTTACATTTATTAAGTGAGTTGCTTGGCCCTCTGGTCATCATAATCACATGCAATTAAATACTTAATTACATTTCGAAAAAAAGAAAAACAATGACAGCACAAAAGGTACTGAAAAACACTGCTGACCCATCGCCAGGTGGAACAAAGGTGAGGAGACATTACATGACTATGTCTTGGCCGAGACAGCTGGGTGACCTGGTGATGCTCAGGAAGTCACAGCACCTGCAAGATGCACAGGCCCATGACAAGATCCCTCCTGGGATCCATCACATGCGGGCATGGGCGGGATGAGGCCCCACTCCTTTGATAACACCCATAACCTTAAGGTGATGCAGAGCTCCAGCCTGACACAGCTGCTTGGCTTCATTATCCCCCGCAGGTGTCTTCTGCTGCCCCAGTGCTCTGATCCTGCCCTCACATCCAGAGTCTGCGCTTTATTAAAAAATTGCTCCCTTTGAGCCTCGGCCGGTGACATCATGCACCATCACCGTATCTGATGAACCCGGATGGCTCTTCGCTGTACTGCAGGCACAGGTGGCATGGATCTGTCCTGTGATACTGACTGGCACATTGTCCTCATTCCTCACACTCACTTCCTCTATGTGTGCAGAAGGGAAAGGCCAAGTGCTAAAAAAGACACATCAACATATAGTAAATACAGTTAAAAAACACAAACTCTGGGACAACAACCCAGCCCTACCAAGAGATTTCATGCTCTGTGACTGTCTCTCTCCCAGAACAACTCTGTGTTACACCCACACATTGTTCCTCACCTGAAGGGACAGCAGGTGCTGAAAGAGGCTTTTTGTGGCGTCCGTGTTTTTGAGGACTGGCCAGGATTATCTTAAGCGTATATCTGCTTCGCCCAGAGTCCTCTAAATGGTAAAATAAGCCCTCCAAAATAGAGCTTTGCTGTCTTTCTCCGTGAGCTGTTATTATTGCTCAAAGAGGACATGATTATACTTACATAACTAGAACATGCACTGTATGTCATGTGAGTCCTGCGTCACACACACTTTTTTGTTTAATAAAATGCTGGCAGGACATATGGGTCTGAAAGTCCTGTAGGCCTGGGATTATAAAATGAATTATGTCCAAATCTGGCCTGTCAGACTAATAAGAGGAATAACAGCTCCTTCACCAGTCCAAAAAATGCAAAAATCATATTTCTAGTGCTATGTAGTTTAATGTTTTTTCCCAACAAAATAGAATTATACAGTTGCTAGGTTGTGGTTTTGAGAAGAACAGAAAAAAAAAAACAGAACAGCTGCCCCTAGAGCACAAATTCATCCACTTTGTGGATGGAGTCAATGCTTCTCAGTGGAAATCTGATTGCACCACTAATAAAACTAATGCATTCTGCTCACAACCCAAGCCTCCTCTGTCATCACAGTGAGTTTGATAGGAAATGGTGACCAGGTGGTGCATCCAAAACCCGGAATTTCTGGCCTGGGGTAAGCAGCAACACACAGCCTGCCCTGCATGGCACAAGACTTATGGTGGATTTCCCTTTGGGGAGAAGAATGCTTGTGGGCATGGCCACCTGTGTGCTGCTACAAACAACTGGCTCATTTAGCACAGGGGTCACTGCCTTCAGCCTGCTTTTTTGGCATCTGCCAGTTTTGCACCCCAGCGCTGCCCAGCGAGCTCACAAGCCTGCCAATCCATTCATCTCACTTGGCCACTGATTCACCCATTCTCTGTCTTGCTTGCCCACCCAAGTGCTCGCCCTTATCAGACCCGGTCTCATAGTCTGCATGTTCTGTGTTGTGTTTTTCTGGAGTGTAGGTTCTTTATTTCTCTAACTTTCTGATAAAATGCTTCCAAAAGGCCTTCCAAAAGGATTGGTAACTGAATATTGCCTAAGGAAATATCGTCAATAACTAGACATGCTTGTACTGCTGGAGGCGCGCTGGCTTAGACGTTGAAAGAACTAAACTGTGAAACGAATCCTTTTTCTGGACTTGGCGCTGAGATCCGATAACAGAAAAAGGCTTATAGAATCTGTACATTAAATGCTAATTAAAATTTTAAAGCAATAAATACACAAACCAGTCTCAACATAAAGAAGGACATAATTAATGTGCCATATTTCCAAACATTTTATTTTGTATCGATATATGAGTTGTAGATGATCTCCTGCCATCACAGAACATTAAAAAATGTAATAGGTGATAACTGATTTTGCTAATTTGTTTGATTATATATTTTACTTTTAATATACAATACCTTATCTTCTGGCAAATATCAAATATCAAATATCACAAAATGTCACAATAATCCATAAACATATCATGAAATTATTAATTAGTAAGGTTAATGGTATAAACTTCAAATATGTTGATTGGTTGATTAGTCAATGGTATCTTTTTAAATTCAACCCTCACAAGCAAAAAGTTTATTTCAGAGAATAAATAAACACAATTACTACAAACAACACTGTCTGTGGACACTTGGATGTGTGCTAGGACAAAGCATGAAGCACACCAGCATGGTGGTAGGTGAGAGCCCTGTCCTGTTGTGTGGGCCTCTGATGCTAGCCAAAATCATGATCTGTTGCCCTCTCTGGTGTTTGGAGAAGAGGTCCACAAGTCATATTAGCAGACTGTCATCTAAAACTACACAGGTCTGCGCACATCAAACATTGCACTAATTTGTAAAGCAATTACAACCCAAATTTATACCTACAAAGTCACTACGCTGGGCAAATCAGATTTAGGGTAAGTGATTTGTGATCTCAAGAAAATCTTATTTTCATCATAAATTTAATATTTGACAACAAATATGGTGATGCCATTATCTCCAAGTTTGACAGGCTATTAATAGTAACATACATATCGAATGTTCTTACATGTGCTGAACCTATGCAATCATGTTTTATCTAACAGCCATATCAAATCTGGGAACATTTCATAAGCGGAGATATCATACAGTAAACATTTTAATTGCAAAATGGGAATTGGCAAATAGTAGTTATTACATTAGTAATTGCAAAATCAGTAAAAGATATACATAAGTTATACATTTCTCTTCAGGTTTGCATTTCATTCTGAACTTTGACCTAGAATGCCTGAACATGAATAAATAGACTGTCTCCATCCTACATCTCAGTATATGAGTGCATTTTGTCATTTTTTATTTAAATTGGCATTTTAACTTTTATAAGCTTAACATGAGTTTTTGTTGATGCTACATGTCTACGTTTGAATTAGAGGTGCAGCCCTTGGAACTCTCCACCCATGGTCTTCAGAACTGCTGCCTATCATATTCAGCTAGACCCACAATGGTCATGGACATGAACTTTATCTTATTCTTTTAAATTGTTTTAAAAGAAGCAACAGTTTATACAAGGATATACACAGACATTAAACTGAATTTCAATGTGTACACAAGAATAAGTAAGCTACAGCAATCTCATGGAAACATAAAGGTCAAAATGTAAATGTATAGCATACACTGTTTGTACTGATGGTTGGGATCTGGGGGGTGTATGAAAATGGCTTGTTTTATATGTAAATTTAATATGCACCAGGAATTAAACATGCAAGCACAAATGTTGAAACTAAAAACTGCCTTTGTTTTGATGTCCATCTCTGCTTACCAGCTTACCAAACAAAAGCATGATACCAGTGCTAGAAAAAAGTTCTTGAGCCTGGCCTACACATCCAGCCACAGGGACCATTTTCAAAGGCTGATCTTTGACAGTAAAGCTGAATGCTAATCTCTGTGTCTTTTCCAGATGGACAGATACACAACCAAATTCCTTTAAAAAGGCAAATAGGATTCCCAATGATTTTACAAGTTCAACAAGTGAAAAGAGCCAGAATGACACATCCAGGAGTTCATTGATGTGGATGCCATTAAAAATAGGCCCTTGAAGTGTGTGCCAGCAGAGCACCACTTTACACTGGGGAGGACTGAAACATAATCGCACTGGCCGTTGCTGGAGCAGCACCTTATTCACTCTGTACAATCATTGTTTTGTGCTCTGTGACATAAAGGGGAGTCAGGTCATGAAATGCATGAGTTGAGCTGTCAGAAGATTCATTTGTGAGGCCAGCTCTGTATGTCCTACAGTCCACTCATTGTGGGTGGAAGTAATTGGAAAGTGCTGCAATATATATTAACTGCAGAATTATTCCAGACAAATCCAGCCCGATGTCTCTGAGGTGCTGATTGAACAGACAGATGTTATATCAGTTGGGATGAAAAGTCTTCTTTTTAAAGGTTGGTCTTCTCTGAAACTAAATCTGCCGCCAAAGCAGCTTTACTTTTCAGAAAAAGACACAGAACATCAGGAGAACAATTCGATTTAACCTATTTTTTCAGATGAGCGATCTGAATTTCCTTAATCTCCAACTGAAACACCTATAACCATGAGAGGCATTAAAGGAGAGGAGAACATTAACTTTAAGTTTAAGTCATCTTAAAATTCAGCTGGAACAACCACAGGAGATACAGCTTTCTCCAGGACTCAGATCAACTGCCATGGCACTAACTATCCAATGGTTATCAGATGAAAAAGCCTAACAATAATTTCTATATTTGACAATATACATGTACACTATATGGACAAAAGTATTTGGCCACACCTGTTTTTCAGGGTTTGGGCTAGGCCCCTTATCTCCAGTGAAGGGCAATCTTAATGCTTCATACCAAGACATTTTGGACAATGCTATGCTTCCAACTTTGTGGCAACAGTTTTGGGAAGGCCCTTTTCTATTCCAGCATGACTGTGCCCCAGTGCACAAAGCAAGGACTATAAAGACATGGTTTGATGAGTTCGGTGTGGAAGAACTTGACTGGCCTGCACAGAGCCCTGACCTCAACCCCATTGAGCACCTTTGGGATGAACTGGAACGGAGATTGCGAGCCAGGCCTTCTTGTCCAACATCAGTGCCTGACCTCATAAATGCTCTACAGAATGAATGGGCACAAATTCCCACAGAAACACTCCAAAATCTTGTGGAAAGCCTTCCAAGAAGAGTGGAAGCTGTTATAGCTGCAAAAGGGGGACCAACTCCATATTAAAGTATACATGGAATGTAATGAATACAATGTCATTACAATGTAATGGTCAGGCGTCTGAATACTTTTGTCCATATAGTGTATATACACAGACACAGCTGCCCCTGTGGAGATAAAGACACTGTTACGAATCTGACCCCCGGCTGCCCCTGTGGTGATTCAGACTCTGATTCCTTGCACCTGTGTTCTGTGGTGCATATTTTACACTTTTTTTAGCATAAGGTTGTAGGCCTCTCCTGTCATATCGCTACGTGGACGGGCCTCTCTGACTAGCACACAGGCGTGCAGCTCTCCTCAGAGGGGCGGGGACGGTGGTCGGTACTCTCGGGTCCCAGTTTGCTGCTCCTCAAAGGCATCTCTGTTTTATTGGGTTCATTATGGGGGGATGACAGTCAGGGAGCCTGTTTTACTGCCTCTGGCTGTCTGTAAAGCCCAGGGATCATAGCTCTTCCAGCACTTGCTAAATCATCAGCAGCTTAATTCACTTTTTAGTTTCTGAAAAACAACTGTGAGTGGGGCTGAGAAAGTTTGTAGAGGAGGAGAGGGGAGAGAGCATTGGCACATCATCGTGACTTGCGTCTATTCTATGCGTGAGGAAAAATAAAAAGCATGAATCCTGCTAATGAGACCCTCTTGGGCAGCAGTGATGAAGGAAAAAGCACACCAGATCACTGCCCTTTGAATGTCACTGGCCTGTCCAACCTGTGGGCTGTGACACGGAGGAGCTCCATTGTGTTGGAACGTCAGGGGCAGGTGGGGGGGGGGGGGGGGGGGGGGGAGCTAACCAAATACAGCCAACTGCAAATGAGAAAAGCTCAAACAAAACAATCAATCTCAATCTTCCTCCACTGGAACTCTGACATATCCTCTCTACTGAATGTGGTGAAAAGCAGCCTTCTCTAATGACACACCACCTGCTTTTAGGGATATTTTTCCACATGTTAAATCTTTATAGCTGGCTGAGGTGGCTCCAGTGGCACCTCAGGCGTGACCTCGCTAGTTAAGTACTTGTGAAGAAAAAAATGCAGTGATATGAAATTTCTCCTCAAGACTGTCATCTCACAGACTCAAAATTCTCCCAGCATCCCCTGATCTGTCCTTTGTCAGCTAAAAGGGACGTTATGGTGGTTTTGGTTTGGTAATATTTTTGGTGACAAGGCACCATTTAACAAAAAAAAATTGTTAATGGGTTCTAATTACATATAAGTACCCTGCACAGCTGGATTAATCAGACTGTTAACTGGTAGTGCAGTATACTGCACCCAGAGCAAGACTGTGTCCTAAGCCTGTAATACATAAGAGCACACCATGCCAATAAGTAGCTGCACGGGATATAAGTTTTCCCTTTATTATGGATGTAGCTGGAGGTAACCCTACACTCTGCTGCTGCCTGGTTGCAAGCGCATGAGTAATAGAGGTTTGGGACTCCATGAGGGCTCTCTGCTGGATACAAGTGTGGCGTTGCCTTCATCAGGACAGCAAATCAGATGCATATTCTAGCAGGAAGCAAAGACGAGTGTCTACCATATAGAGACAGTGCTTAGCCAGTGCTGGCAGGGATGAATGTAGCTGAGCTGGCCAAGCCATGACAGCACTACACGGGAAGTCACAGAGCACAGCAGCCAGTCAGGGCCCAGCAATAGGGCAAGGTTGAACTGTGAGAAGGAGACAGAAGCCGCCGCCAACTCATTGCAAATGGCTCCCAGAGGACGTGCTGGCAGCTCAGTGTGGATCTGAATCAATGTGTCATATAAAGAAAGGCAGACCATTTAATCTTCTCACTTGAAAAAGTGGAACTCCTTCCATACTCCCCAAATAAAACCTCCTGCATCAGAGATTCTGTTCGCATAGCAGATGCTTGCTGAATTATTCATCACCACAAGGACACATTCCCTCCGCACAGCGGTTCCATAAAAATAATCCCATAACATCATCGCACTTGGTCAGAGCTGAACAGGTCACCTGGGAGAGAGGACAGCCCTGTCTGCTCATGACTCTTAAACCTTTTTTGCAGCATCCACTCATTATTGTGACCTAAGCTCACATGACACACATTCATGTTGGTTTTCCATCTACTACATACAGGGAGCTGCAACATGTAGCACAGTGTTTTGAATCTTTATAATGGCTACCAGAAGATATCTTTTATGCTGCATGACATTAATGTTTACTCCTTAATCCTTAGCATTCAAAAAAGGATTGCAATGTTCTGGGAATGAAGAAAAATGTTTATGAAGTAAATTAAATTCTTAGGACTGTTTTCCATTTCTGGTGATTTATTGTACACATGTGCTTTAGTGAAATCTCATCCACGGCCATTCAGCAATACACTCGCAAGATATCCAGGGGAAGATAGAGGCAACAGGGTGGAAAAATGAAAACACACATCACAGAAGAGAGGAGATGAACTGCACGTCTCCTGAAACTAATGTGGCTGGCACTGGCTTTCGAGGGCTGCCTACTTGTTATGGCTGCTTTGTCAATCTTGGCAAGGCCGGGTTAATGGTTTTCTGTCCCGCCTTTCATGTTCTTCCAAAGTCAAGTTCAACTATTTCATTAAACAAATCTGCCCTCCTGGGAAACAGATAGTGTGACAGCTGAGAGCGGCGGGAGCACATTTCACAGAAGCAGCTGATAATGGAGGCAACGTCTGTTGTAAAAACAGGGAGCTGTGTTAGAGAGCCCAGATCTGACATGACAAGATAATTGGGTACATGCAAGGTGTACAGTATATGGTTTGTCTCAGCCTCAATTTCAAACTCAGCTCTGGATTGAAAGAAAATATTATGTACTTGAAGGATGACATTTGTTCTTACCCACTGTGTGTATTGCAGCTTAACAGCTGCCTCTGGTGTTTCAGAAACCTCAATTTGTGCAGTGGCTGCATTGGAAATGCCACTCATATATTCTGAACAAGCAAGAATATCTCTTCCCTCTCTCCCATGAAGAATGCAAGAATGAGGCATCCTCAGCAATACTCTGTAGCATTCTGATCATCACTTAGTGAATTCTTCCATTTCTACCATAGCAGGAGAGACCAATGGGCATGAAAGGAAGAAGCCTTAGCCCTACAAATTACTGTTATGGGTAATGTACAATTCCAGGTTTCATTCTAGCAACCTTTTTTTTGTGAACAACAAACATACAGATATTGACTGATACATTACATGTGTCAGTGGTTTTCAACCATCAGTCAGGAAAATCTCCATCTATTTCCTTTTCTTCCAGCTGAACTGTGTTTAGAAAGTCCATTTGTGATTTTTAATTGCAAATCCATACCAGTTTTCATCTGGTAAATGCTGAAAGAGCAGGTAAAGCTGAAATATAATAACCAACAGCTTTGCGGGTAAAGACCTAAAATATACTGGGCTTTTCCACCAGAAGCTGCCAGTCACTGCAAAGTGTGTGTATATATTATGGTGTGGGTAGGTAACATTTCCTTAAATAATGACTAAATATAATGATATAATGTAAACCATGGAAAAACAAAATGTGCAGTGCTATGTGAATAAGTATATACATTGTAGAATATCTGAAATCCCTTCAGTCCTATAACACTTAAAAATAATGGATGTGAACTCCAAATCCACCAAAGGGGAGAGATCCTTACTGTATTTCTTCTGAAAAGGAAAGGGAACATTCGAGAGACACTTTAAATCTGGCATTCACTCACCACGTGGACTTATGTGCACATGATTGAGTCATTTGTTTCAAAGCGCTGGTCTCGGAGGACACAGAGTGAGATAGTGGGCCTCTCGCTTTCCTGTGCCAGAGGAGAAACCCTGTCGGGTCTTGGGAGTGTGATAGAGCTCATCTCTTGGGCAATGGCGGAATGCAGCCTGTGGAGATTAGTCTGACCGGGGCTGGGGAGGAATGCGCCCCAACTCCATTGTCCTATTTCCACTCCCACCATATTGGAATGGGGGGTGGTGGACCCTGTTCACGCACCCCTTATCTTTTGCTCCATCGCAGGGTTCAGTTGCTATGACCTTGCATGGGAGTTGCAGAAAGGGGGAAATGCAGAGGTCAAGACTGAATCAATCAACTCTCCCCATATGCCTGTCTCCATGTCCTTCTCTCTTTCCCTCTCTCTCACATATACTCACTTTTTAAATAAGGGTATGTTGAGTCTGTATACTTTTTTTTACAGATCAAGACACTGATTCGGAGCGAGGAGGAAAAGTGTTCTTGAAACTGTTTATCTGATGAGAGTGAGTGAGTGAGTGAGTAACCAACACTTTAAACCTGGTTTTCAGTGATGAAAGATGGCTTAGTGCTCTGATAATAACAGCAGGGACAGATGTTAGTATCAGGAAGCTCAATAAGTCAATACTTTCACAGGAGTTAGATCTGGAGAAGCTCTTCAATGTTACCTCTTCATCTGTCTCCTCTGGCATTTGTCAATGTTATTTTCAATGTGCTCCTAGTTTCCTGATGTTAATCATGGAGTTACAACTGAGATGTCTAGGCTATTTGCTGTGTAATTAATAAACTGACAAGAGACTATGCCCATGAGTACTAATCAATATCAGGGGTGAACAATGCACCTCTTCAATTTTCCTGGTGGATGGCCGTTGGTCAGGAGGACTGGGGCGCAACTATGAGTGATGGATGAGGGACCAGCTCCACGGCTGCTCTGCTCGAATTCCTCATCAGCTGCTCTACACTGGCATGGCAACACCTCACTCTCTTTGACAGTGTCAGATATCCTAAGAGCAGCCTCATGTATACATTTCATCTACTGTGATTTATAAATATTCACATACAGAGCCATTACCCCTTTCTGAAGTATTGAAATCACAAACTGTGCATTATCAAATATTATAGAAAAAGTACAAGTTTGAATGAAAACTGTACCAGACAGATAACAGACAAATGAACAAAATCTTACTAGACTTTTCATAGAAGCTTGTGAAATACATGCAGGCCCACTCTGCAAATTGAGCTATTTGTTTTAAGTGCTGTAAGCTAATTAAAAAGCTCCTCTTTCATTGATTAGTTGAGAAATGTAAGTGCTTGCATTCCTTTCAGCATCTATTGAATAACTGAAAACAATTATATGTTTTTATTTATTTTGTCATAAATTGTGAAGCAGCTTTGTACTCTAATCACAAAATTCTACCTAATCATATCCTTAAGAAAATTGGACCATCATTTTCTTGCAAAAGTGAAATGGCTACTTGTCTAGCATTTTAACTTCAGCTGCTCTGAAGCTATCAGACTTTCACATGAGACACAAACTGATAGCTACCATTTTTTGCTTTTTCATTCATCCAGCCATGGTACAAAAGAATCAAGTCAAGGAAGGGGACATGCTCTCAACCAAAATACCACAAACAAGTCAGCAAATTGCACTGTTGTGGAGGTTTTTATTTCATCTTTCTCTTTGTGTCGTGTGTGTCATAGTTCACACACATTTGGAACTGCAGCCCCCCCCCCCCCCCCGATGGGTATTGCTATGCGAGTACCCTGCCTGTGCCTTCTAGACAATCCTACCACCATTAATTTGGAAGAAATTGAAAATTTACATTAACTGGATTTCATTTTAATATCACAATCATTGTGCTGACATTTTGATGATATTTTCTAGCTAATGACTTCAGCTGTGAAGGTTACAGAGACACCTGGTGGCATAATGATGGCAGACATGGTAGCAACATGTCTGCCCTCTTCTCACCGACCAATTACCAATTACATTTATTAAATTGTAAGTCATCGTGTCCATATTCAGTATTATAGAAAAATCTTGTTTATTCCTCTTCATCTTTACTGCAGAGTTTTTGTAATGGCAACGATCTGTTTTTTACTCAGGATTTAAACCACCCATATGCTTGCAAAAGCACACCTCTGACTAGCTCCAGACTGCCACCCATTGAAAAACATACCAGTGTCAACATGTTTCAGTAATAATGACATGTCCCTAATTTGGAAAAAAAAATAGTTTTCATTCTCTGATGAAATAGTGCTTAATGAGCTAAATGTGCTTTCTAAAATGAAAAACATTGAAAGCTGTCAAGGTACATTACATATTATAACAAAGCCCCTCTTCTCCCATCAGTACCAGAGGGCTGGTCAGCTGCTCTGTGGTTCACTTTCCAAGAAATACAGTTGAACCATCACAATTTTTACAGCATTTGCTTTCAATGAATTACTGGTCAACACATCAGTTAGAATCTTGGCAGCCCCTGGAAATGTATTCAAATGTATTTTCATGACTGCTACTCAGTGGACATGAATAAGATGAATGGCTGGTGGGGCAACGCTCTCTGAAATGCACTTCTTTTTTTGAACACTGTTGACCACAGCCAAGAACTATGATAGAGAGTCTGTCTAACAGAATAATTTCTGACCCTTTACAATTAATGCCATAACAAGAAAGCTGTTGATAGTGAGTCCAGGGCACAGTTTAATGGGCCTTCTCACCACTGGCCACACAGTAGTGTTCGAAATGTTGCATTTTGTTCTGGCACTGCAGTTTGATTCCTCAAGTTAATTTGTGAAACAAGGGCCAAAGATGTACTCTGTCTGCAGGCAACTGATGTCAGGGCATGCGACACTGCACATAAACAACCCTACCTTACACCCTCTCATTCAAACTCCACTGGCCCCAAAGAAAGCAGCTCACAGACATGTTTTCCTAATTGAAGTAAAACCACTGGCGTGAAGCATGAAGGCCTAACCCTTTCATGCCTTAAACTGGGTGACCTAAGGCTCCTGATTAGCTCAGTGGCTTAAGGCCTGGGTCCAATCCCAGCCATGACATTTGCTGACAATAACTGAGCATAAACTGGCATTGTTTTGCTGTGGATAGAGGTGGGTAGAACGGCCAGGATGTGCTCGCTTTAAGACACCCTGCGATTTGTTGGTACCTGTGAGATGCTCAGACAAAGTCAGCAGAGTAATGAGTGCTCACTCCGTTGAAGTGTTCTGTGTGAAAAATAGTTGTGTATTGGAGTATTGCATTAGTCTCGCCTCAGTCCTCCTATGCTAGTTCAGAAGTTGTGCCTAGCTTAGTATACAGCTGGTAATTCCAAAATAGGGTTACATAAAGGGAATAAAAAAGCACAGAAAAATTTGGTGACCTGACAGTTTGCAATTCCACCATTGTTCTGTTCCCAGGGATGGATCCTAGTATGTCTCTTCTCCTCAAAGAGGACATCACCACCTACCAGGCATTTTATTATTTGCAATCATCTGCATACCTGTAGCAAAAGTCCCATAATGCACCTGCCCTGTGCATGACTTGTGTCTTTCTGCTAAACTTTTTCCAATTCTTCTGTGCCCTTCTCTCATCATCAAGGAATGTGTTTGAGCAGCGGGCCCCACCCTGCAATCTGGGATCTTAATTTTACTCTTATCCCCTTTGTGGATGCCTGCTTGCTTCACCCCCGGTGTGACAAAGGCAATTTTCCCTCAAACACTGCACTTGATTAGGTCTTGCACCACTGCAATCTGGAGAAAGGTTTGCGTTCAATCTACTGAGGGTTCTGAACCCTGAGGAGGAGACAGAACGTGAGAACAGAGCTGGGGTCCTGTGGTGTCTGGGTGGGATGGGCTGCATGCTGAACTCTGAAATCCATGAACATTAGCCAAGACAAGCCAATGCGCTGGACTCACACTGTCACCTTATTTAATCAAGCAACTGTGATCCCTCTTTCATCCAACAAATGTTTGCTTCAGGGCGCATCTGACTGCCTGTTAATTGAGTGCTATAGGAGATCTCTCTGAGGTTTTGTTATTGCTGTTTGATTTCCAAATGGATTTCCTGCAGTTGTTGTTGATAGCTTGTCTTAAACATGGTGGAGCTGTGAGCACCACTCATTCTCTGCATTTATGTGCAGTTGCTCCTTACCTGCACCTCCTCAAAGGCTCTTGGCTATATAACAGTCCATAGTAGGATAATGAACTGCTGATGCTGAATCAATAAACAAATCACACTTTCTTTGCTCATTATTTTAAGATTTTCTACAATTTGAGATATGAGTTTGAGATATGACTCCAATTTGAGATATGAGCAATCCTAGTTTGAATAAACCAAATAGTCTAGAACATGAGTTTACTCACTTTTGGATAGCTTCAGGGGTTAACCTGATGAATACCTGAAGCCGCCCCAGTTACAGTTGCCATGGCTATGATCTATTGTGATGCTGAATACGCAGACCTATTTCAAGCTTCATATCTGTATTCACATGTGACAGCCACATAAAAGCCACAACTACAGACCTGTCATTACTGAGAGGGGTATGAATAAATAAAGCACTAATGTTGGCCTCCGTGGACCACCGAGCACCTGTAAAAATCATGCTATTAGCCATTCATAGTCACATCTGAAGTGGTAATCAGTGGTTCATAGTAATTTACAGCCCTGTCTACTCTTGCAGCTGATCAGTGCCCTCCATATTTATACATACCCCTGAATAAATACGAAAAAAATCATAGAATGCTATGCTTTAAAATTAATACCATTACACTGAGTAAAGTAGTATTGTTCACAAATAATAGATATTATTACAGAAAATACAAGGGTTGCATTTTTTCACATCCCTGTAATTAGTATTTTGTAAATATTCCTCATTAGTGTTTTAAGAGGTTATGACACTTCTGAGAGTGATCTCCCGAGGGTAGAATAGCTCTACACCCTTCAGATGTTTGGATCTTTGTGAACTGCTTTCTTGACCACAAATGTGCAACTGAATTGAAGTCTGGATACTGAGATGATAAGTTGACAATATCTACTTTGTGCTCAGTTAATGGTTTCTTTGTGGATGATGGTGAATTCACGCTGGAATATCTAGTTTTAGTCAAATTTGAGCTTCTTAGCTCACCAGGTGAGCCATTTTTTAAAATATTCTGGTTCTGTACATCCAAAACAAGTTCAAAACATTATAACCCCCCTTCCCACTACCACCAACAGTTGGCATGGGTTATTTGTCAACATATACTTAACATTTTTATGCCAAACATAACACTGATCAGTTTTTATTTAAAAAATTCCCATTCAGAATTACTTTGCCAAATTCATTTTGTGGCTTGCCTTTAACAGAAGTTTCTTCCTTGCAACATTCATGCATGCAAATTTGAAAGGTATTTGTTGGCACTTTGTAACGTTTGTTTTGAAAATCTCCAGCTGTTGTCCAAAACCACCTGTCTCACAGTCCATGGTGCCAATCAGGATTCAGGATTCCACTGAACTTCCAATAAACAGAGTTATGGTAATGTTTTTTTTATGGATTTTGTTTTAAAAATCACTTGATGGTGTGAATCAGTGTAACTCATATTTTCTGGATTAAAAGTTGTTATTTGTGTACAATCTGAATTTACTTTGTGAAATGCTATTAAGATTAAATTCTAACATTTTTAACTTTATCTTTCAAGTATAAAAATATCCATTATGTACAATTTTTTGGTTTTACATTATTATTTAGTCAGCGGTGTGAATGAATATAGTGTGCACTTTTTGCTAAATGACTTTTCCCACACAATATATGTTTGCTGTGCTGGCATTGGGAAGATACCGTAAACTGCATTCTTTAGAGGTGAGGCAATTTTACATGGATCAATGAATCTCCCCATGAGCCTATGCTGGGGTTATGTAAACTATGTATCAGAAATAACTAGCTGTCATCTTACTGTTACAACAAGATTATAAGATTAAGGGACATCTCTTTTCCTATTTTTTCCTTAAACTACTTGGCAAAGACTGCTTCAAGCACTTTGCAGATACAAATATATAGATAAAACCACATTGTAATAATCAAAATTTAAAAACCATTGGGTTCTGTTAAGATCCGGTTATGGCTCAGCCATAGACCCCCATGGAAAGGCTCCTTTAATTTCTCTGACACGGCCCCCTATCCCGACTGGTCTTGGGATAGCAGTAGAGGAACACTGTGGGAGTTGTGGAGTGGTCCCTGCCAGGGGTTACTGGGGCCAGCAGATTCTCAAGGGCTGGCCAGTGGAATGTCTTACATGACCCCCCCCTCCCCAACCCCAATAAAGAGTCTCAGTTATCTGTGGGCACTGTGTGGCTAACCAGCCTAGGGAAACTTAATTAATGACCAACCCCCCTCCCCGTCCATATGCACACACACACATGCATACACAAAGTCATTTATCATAAGCCAGGCAAGACAGTAGGGATTTGGAAAGGGGAAGGTGGGAGACTTGCTAAACACATAATGAACTGATAAGTAGCACTTTTATCAATAAATCTCAGAGTACAGCTTTGTTTCTGTCAATCAGCTCCCTGTCGCCTTCCTGCACTTCAAAGACTCCTAATCTTATCTCCCCCTCTGTAATGAAGAGCCTGTATAACACTGGATTATAATGGGAAAAGGAGAGCATGGAAGCAGGACATGCTGTTAACCCTTTTCTCACCCTACCGGCGAGGGAAGTGGGCATTTTTCTTTTTGTACACCCCCAGTCTAAAGCTAGATTAGAGGAGTGGGTGGAGGTAAAAGTTAAAAGCAGCTGTGTGAAGGTTTGCCGACAAACACTCTGAAACCCTGACAGACACCAGATCACGACCCATTAAAAAAAAAAAAAAACTCTGCAGACAAAGTGTTGTGAGCGCTCCATTTTCTCTTTCTTGATTTTATAAAGGAGACGCGATGATCGCTGTGGAATTCCTGTGCACATATGCAGAGTGGAACATTTCCATTATTGTTACATTTGAGTTTGTGATAGAGTTTTACTCTCTTGGCTCCTGCTGGAGTTGTGGGAACATACTAGCTAGTGTTTACAGTATATCAGGTTCAGAAATGTGAAGGGCAACGCACCAATACTATCTATTATGATGTGTTGTTCAGTTCAGATTAGATGTGCAGACAGAGCCTCTCAGGCCCCCCCTCCCATGGTGCAGCTGGGGGGTACAATTCAACATCCATCAAAAGGGTTACAGCACTATACAAATAAACAAAGGAGACCAACTCCACATCACATCCACCACATAGCTCCATTTCTGTGTACAAAGCATGGCCTTCACAAGACTTTATACATATGTACATACACAGGGAGCTAAAACAGTTGTTTCATATGTGCCAGTGTACCTTTGTTTGGAGCATATGTACTCTTTAAGTCTATCCCTTCTCATATGTAGATCTGTACTGTGATCATTCATGTCCTAAATAAAACTAAACATGGACAATACTTGGTTGCCTGGAGGCCCTTGTGGTGTCCATGTGACCTGAATGCATTGATCCACAATGTTGGGCCTGGCATGCACAGGTAAACTAGCTGCCAAGAGACCAGCCCGTCCCCCTGTTTGTTTGGAGAAGGTGAGAGAGACAGGTGTAAGACAAGAGGCCCTGGTCCCTGACAGTAACTGATTTATAGCCTCAGACAAAAGCGATCCCCTTAGGGCGGGCATGAGACAGTACAGTGGAAGAGCTGTGAAAGCCTGACTGCCACCACGTCTCTGCTCGCATGCAGAGGACTGTCTGTTCCAGAGGCAGTGACCTTACGCTAAAAAGACGAATCACAAAACAAGACATCAATAACCTGAAAACTGATATGTGGAAAAAGGAAATTACTCTGTCCAATGGAAGACCACTGAATGGCTCTTGTGAACATAACCGGCAAATAAAGTAAAGGAAGGGTTGTGCACTGTCATTGTAAGGGCAACAATGGTAAACTGTAAACTCCTAGTAATGAAAAAGATGCATCAATCTATGGAAACAAAGTCATTATGAAAGAGGGCATTGTTCCCAAAAACACAACTTTATGGCTGGAGGCCAGAGTGTGTCAGGTAACAAGTGTTTGTAGAGAGGTCCTTGGTGATACACATGAGGGATGACAGAGACAGTGGGAGTTTTTTGAAAATAAAGCTATTGATGTAGAAATTTTTTTGTTTAATTTTGATCGTTTACTTGGGTGGTGCAGGCTTAATCCATTCCACACCTTCACAATAGAGCTGTCACAGAAGTATGATGCCTCTATAGTCTCGACTGCAGTGGAGCATTCAGGGCCCTGGAAACAATCCCACAACACCCTGAAACTGAACTGGGCAGAGTTCAAGAAGGTGGGGTGGTTTGTGTTTTTCCTAGGATGCAGTACACTGAGCAGCATGTATCCAGTATGGCCCCAGTGCCTGGACGCAGAGAAGTGTGGGTATTATGCATTAAACATTGGCCCTGTTCAAAATGATGTGCAGAGCACATGCACATGGGCACATTCTTTCTTGAACCTTATCACTCAGACTGGTGGCCTGTGGGCGGTGGTCAAAGCAGTGGGTTGTCTGTGGAATTGCATAACCTAGCAGGGAAAGAGCAGCAAGAAGTGCTCCTCATCCAACTGGCAGCTCCAGAGTCCTTTCTTCCCTTCACTAGCACACACAGGGAGTGCTGCTTTAACACGGTCATAAGTCATCTGTTCATCCTCCGCTTTGAACACCCAATGATGTTGGCTCTTCGATTTGAACGAAATTGCGGTCAGCAAACGCCTCAACATCTGTCCTCGGCGTGGTGGTGAGGAATTGCTGAGCGTGCGCCCAGAATCTGTCCAACATCCTCAGGGCAGGTTCAGAGGGGGATGTTGAAGAAGATGAAAGCGAGTGCATAGTCCTGTTTCCAGCCGTGACATCTCGTCCAGCGCTGAGACCCGGTTCCATCTGGCCCAGGGAAGAGGAGATGATGCATGAGACCAGACCTGTTTCCATCACAACGGCAGAGATCTGGAAGTGTTTCCAACTGACATGGGAATATGGAACTGGAGCCATTTCCCTCTCTTTGCACAAAGCAATGCACATAAAAGTACTTTGCTTTTAATGTTTTTTCTTTCATATCATGCAGGCCTACTGTTACACCCTCACTTAAAAGACACTTGTGGGAGCTTTTGTTTGTTAGGGCTCTTATGACAGAAATACTTTTTGAAACAACACTGACGTTATGACAACCCAGGTCCAAACATTATTACAAGTTTCTCAAATAATTGGGGACATGACGGCAAGGATGTATTATACAAAACATTGGATTGGTAAGTGGTATGGTTACTGGGCCTGTTTTTAAACTATGTCATGACTAAACTAAACTGTGGTATTAGCTGGCTTTAGATATGTAGGTTGATGTCATTTTAGACCTGGGAAGGATGGTCTGGTTCAGTACTGAGTCCACGGAACATATACAGGGATATATTCACTGACCTACCCATCTGCTCATCGAAGCGACCACCTCAGCATCATCCACATTTCAGAAACCAGAATCACAGAGCCATAATCCCCTTGGCTTTTAAGATGAGAATCTGCCACTGGAAGTTAAAGCTTTGAGCATTTAAATGTAGAGAAAACATGAGGAGTCACCCAGGGCTTTTAGTATTTCCATCTTTTGTGGGCTAGGACCAAACAGCAATCATAGCCTACAAGGCAAAGCCCAGAGAAGGGAAACAAAGTAAGCCACTGAATAAGCACCCAGTGATATTCAATCTATCTGTTCAGCGTTGATTGTTTTTCAGTTGGTTTATTCAACCAATCCAAAACTCAAGTGATCAAATTTTATCCAATCTTATGAGCTTTATTAAAAAAATATATAGTAATCCGCTATTGCTTCATTGCAATCTGCTAGTGATAAGGTTTCACAAGGGAGGTCCATTGGCTGAGTGAATTTGCAAGGTTCAATACAGCAGTAAAGGAACAGGAAAATCAATTTGCACAATTACCCCCCCCCCCCCCTCCCCCCCCCCCACACACACAGGTGGTGTACAGGCCTAATTTCATGTGATTAACCTTTGTCCTGAAAATCCCGGCATTGAACACAACCAGTATGCAGTGGCCATCTCCATGCAATAGTGTGTCCCACATGTTCTGCATCTCAGTCCAACTTGGGGTGGGGGGGGGGGGGGGGGGGGTGATACAAGCTTGAGAGAGCATGTGGTGTGAAAGGGTCTCATCATGTCATCATTGGACTCCTTCCCAAGTGAAGAGGTGAAAAAAGTAGGGCTGTGATTCCTCCCACTTGTTGTCTTCCTGCGGAGGCTGCGGGTAACCACATCGCTGAACTCCATGACCACGGCGTGGTCACTGTGCAGGAATGCCAGTTTAAAATAACCTCTCCTATATAGGATTTCTTTTAATAGCTCTGACACTAGGCCTATAGGAACTTTCTGAAAGAGTATACTTTCGCTTCTTTATATCTACAAACACAAAGCAAAGCCTATACTTAAAAAATGTGTCATGAAGCGGAAGGACCCACCCAAGCCTTGCCTGAATTCCATTCACAGAGAAAGAGACAAAAAGGATATTATTACTGTAAAATAGGAAACAAGGCTTAACGTATCCCAACAACCTGCTATTAACAAAATATGAACTTTATTGTGTTGGTGGTCTCAGTTTAAATCTTCTTATAATGTGTTCCTCATGCATAAAATTCCCCTGGGCTGTGTTTTCTGCTCTCAACATTAAAAGCTTTTCTCCTTTTGTGATGTCTCCACCCTCTCTCGTGCTCACTTAGAAAAATAAATCAAAGAAATAAAACAAAATAAAAAAGAGACCACCCCTTAACCCTGCATTAGTGGTTTATGACTCTGACAAGAAAGGCCAGTGCAGACTTAATGGTCTTTGACACCCTGATTTTCTTTTCCAGGGCCCGATTTAATTGTTGGGAGATATGCAGGGGTGTTGATGATGATCTGGAAGGCAGACAGACTTTCCAGGACCTCAGGCAGCATTCTGTGTGAGAGACGTCTGCTCAGCTGTGTCCATGCCTGAGCTTCTGCAGTAGTTCAGCTCAGTGCAATAATTACATGGGATTTAACAGGATGCCTTGTAAATGTGCCTCAGCCATTACTCAATACATTTTGAATAAAGTTTATAAACATAGTACTTCAAGGGTGGTCAGCCATGGTTCTGGAAATCCACAGTGTCTGTCAGCTGACAGTGCATTTGTTTATACCTTGATTCTTGATAATTAATTAGCCAACTACCAAATTACTAATTGCTACATTATTTAAAACCCCCAAGTGACTTAACATGTATATCTAATGGCACTTTACAGAGATGGGGAGCACGTTTTAGAATGAAAATGGCAAAAATGCATATAAACAGCTAATCATTTTGAATTCTCCACATTGCCAATCAAAATGTGTACCTCCTAATGTTATGCAGTAGAAAGCAGACGGTGGGATACGTGGGGTCCGTCTGGCCCCCAGCAGGTGGAGGTGAAGGTGTTAGGGGCCTGTGTGTGAGAGCACAGGATGGGGGAGCCCTACAGCTGGAGGCCTCACGCTGTGTGCTTCATGGCCCGCCGTCTGACGGCAACATTTCTGTTCAGCTGTCAGATCAGACAGCCCTCAGCCTTGTGGGCTAACCTCAAGAATTCAAATTACAGAGCTCCGCTCTACTCTGCAACCAGCACAATGGCTTCTCACGCTCTCCCCCTTTCTGCCAATCAGATGCTTATAAACACCGCTCTTTCCCACCCTCTCCAGACGCAGCCCAAGGAAAGCTGTTATATGGATAAACAGGAAAGCGGATGAATGCTGAAGCCTTCATCTCAACATGTCACATGTTTTGTCATCTGTCAATTTCCCTTGGTGTTCAGAATGTCAGTAAGATATATTTCTTTTTTGTGGACAACCATAGGGCTGCTTTTTTTTCCTCAGAATGTTTGAAACAAAATAAATGCATTTCCCTTAAATATTTGAGCTCATCTGTGTGTTTCACTATGCCAGCTGCATTCTTCTGTAGGAAAAACAGACTGCAGAGTAAAGTGCTAAGCTGCAAGTCATCTACAGGGTATTGACTTTAAGTATGACAATAACAGTTATGCCCTGATAGGGAAGCATTACTGAAGCAGAGCAATGGTGAAAAGAAGAAGTAATCTTCTTGGCTAACGATGAACAGACATGAAAATGGATGAGAAAATATTTATGAGAATAATTCATTTAATTCAGTTTGATTATTTCAGTTGGTAGTTTTGGCACAAGGCTTTGTTTTCTGGCATTGCTTCCTTTTAATTTAACTTAAACATTTAAACTGAAAAAGAAAAGATGAAACACACACAATGGTCAATAGGTGCCCATACTAATGAGCTTCATAATAAACATGTTTGCACAGAAATGGGAGCATAGACTGATCATTATCAAAGCCACAAAAGAGAGTAATAAGGCTGTTTATTTCACTTATTATTGTATGATTTAGCATTTTTGAGGATATTAATTATTATTATTTGGCCTAAATATTTAACAGTCTCATTATATCTCACATGCATGCATGCATGTAGACACACACACACACACACACACACACAGTTTTCCCCACATTGCAGTTGCTGCTGATGGCAGGAGAGAGAGAGAGAGAGAGAGAGAGAGAGAGAGAGATATCTCTGGACAGTCAAGGTGGATATCATGGCATGTGAATCACAGGGGAAAGCAAAGGCTGAAATTTTAACAAGTCTGAGAGCAGATTATCTCCCTGTGAGCTCCAGAGAAAAGAAAAGAGAGAGAGAAGAGAGAGAGGGGTCTCAGGGAAGACCTCAGTCTGTCAAATGCTGGCCGGCATCGCTGCACAGTGGAAATGGACATGCGCTTAAAAAACCATGGCTCCCTCCAGCTGGCAGATTCACTTGACTAGCTCTGCTGATAGGAGAGATAGGTGAACATGCTGTGCTGGTTCCACTGCAGATGATGTGCTCAACAGTGGAATTCTGTGCAAGGTCAAGAGAATGTTTAGGATAGACAACATATGGGCACATATACACATCTCCCTTGAAACATTAAGGAACAGCGGTGTCCTCATGAGTAAAAAACACTCTCAATAATAATAATGGATTACAAGTCATCAGAGGGACTTATATGCATGTAATTATATTAGAGGGATTATTATCTAAAGATTACTACCAAACTGAGCATCTCCGTATCTAAATTGAATATTGCCTTTGAGTAATTTCAGAATATATTTATAATTCTTCTTTATCAGATTGCACTGGGAGGAACTCCAATGGTGCTGTTTCTAACATATTCTTACAGAAGGGGGGCAAAGCTTTCAGCCGTCAGCCTGTGCTGACATACTTTGCCTTGGAATTTTGCTAATAAACTATAATTATTCAATTTCTAATCCCCTGGCATTATATGTTTTGAAGTTGTGTGTATAATTCAAACTAACTAGGGGGAAAAAAACATTGCCTTGAGGAGCAACTTTGATTCACAAACACGAGTACTCCTTGGTTTATACTGGAAGATAAAGCTGGTTGCTAACACGAAGAACCTTGTTACAAGAAAATTCTGGCACTTCTGCTTCAAAACCTATGCTCTATGTATATATGTGTGCATAATCTAAATTTTATTCAATGCATAGTATATATACACAATTTCCAAATGGATTTGTAAGATATAGTTTACTACCAACAGATGACAAAGGACACTGAGAGACACAGTCCTATGCTGAAGGAGAGACACTGAACCCTAGCCAGACCTGATCAGATGAAGTTAATGAGCTGTGTGATCAACCAACAAATGAAACAGTGTGGAACCATTTTTGTAGTAACTGAAGAAACTTCACCACAGAACCAGCAGGTCAAGACGTAATGTTTGCTACATGCTGTGCTGTGATGCCCGTATACCATATAAATTGTTTTAGTAAAAAAGATGCTTGATTCATGGGCAAGCAATACTTACTGCCAAAGGAAGTGTAATATAATTGCTGTAGAGAACAGGTCAGAGAGATATTACCACTTGGAGCTGTGAGGCAGATGGCGTGTGATGTCTCAGTCATCATCCTCGCTAATGGGCAAGGCCTCTGGGTTTCGTGCAGACGATGAGAAAACTTCAGCATTTGACAGTGTAATCATAACTTCATTCCAGGACCATAATCAGAGGAACTGTTTCATAACCAGAGCAATGGACTAGAATAATGAGATGTCAATTCAACCGTCACAGAAGGGGATACTGCTGTGAACCCTGGGTCATAGTGTAACACCGGACCATATGGCCAGAACAGAGGCCCTAGAAACAAATTATGGTTCAGACTTTTTGAATAAACCGCAACAGATTAATATGATTAAGAAAACTGAGCAGCATTCCTCAATATGTAATCAGAACTTGATAAGGGCAAAATATATTGTGATTATGTTGCTCACCCCTGGAATTAAGTATACTTCATTACAAATATGGTGTGTTTGATCTCTGGCAAAATATAACCATTTATGTACATGTACAATTTTCAAATCTCAATCTTTGATATTGTGAGCTAAACATACTTGATCAAAGTATAAGTCATCATAGTTTCATCATCAGGGTTCTCCAGTGTTTGAAGCTAAAAAGGCCAACAGTTCAGAAATATACATTTTGTGTGCTATTTTAGAAATCCATTAGTGAAGCTTCTGATGGAACTGATTGTGGCAACTCAGCTTCCTTTCACTGGCTCATAGGGTTACTATTTACAGATCCCTGATAACTACTCTGGAGCTCAATGCCTGACTGCAGACATACATCTTAAAATAACTTTTTTTCAACTCTCAGCCTTACAGGGAGTGAATGTACACATTTATGCATACACCACAGAACACACACTCACACACACACACAGAACACACAGTCACACACACACACAGACACACGTGCGCACACACACACACACACACACACACACACACACATGCGCCATGGCCAAGTTTGCTGCCTGTTGTGTAATCACTCTGCGGTGTGGTTCAGGATCAGCTTACAGTTCCTGGGATATGGGTCCCCTCTTATAATCAGAGCAGCTTGTGATGAAGTGGTGTGAGGTCTTTCACCTCTCCTTGTGACTCAGATATGGAAAGCCTCAGTGCAAATGGGACTGGTTTCCACATCAGTGTGGACTCCCCTGCCCACCCAGTCCCCAGGACAAAGGCCTCTTCTCATTAGTGTGTGGAGGCCTGAATCCATATCCCCATTCTTCCAAATGGACACAGAAACAACAGCACACAACTGAAGCTTATAAGCTACCCTCCATTTCTCCATTCCTGTGTTTCCACTATATCATGTTGGCCCCAAATTTGAGCTATTGACTTGAATTCAAATACAATATAAATATACAAAATCAATGACACTTATACAGCAATTCCTGCAGAACAACACAGTACAAAATTACAACACTTTTTAATTTCCCTCTTATCCGCTAGCAATATATCGCATCACCACAGGATGGAAGAAAAAAACATCAGTAGTTGGTATTGGTCACTGGTAATTCCCAAAAATAAAAACGATGTTTTCAGTTCACACCCTCCAATAAATCCTTTTTGAAAATTAAAATGTGTGAAGCCTTTGCTGTGGAAGAGTTTGTTCAAGTGTTTGAATGGTTATGAGTATGTGAATGTGCAAGAGAGAAAGTGTGTGTGTGCGTGTGTGTGTGCGCGCGTGTGTGCACGCGTGTGTGTGTGTGTGTGGTGCATACGTGAAGGTGCATATGAGTATGTGCTTTCTTGTGCGCTCACAGATATAGACATTACCACAGTAACCCCTTGTCAGTGCTCTCTCTCTTCCTCAGGGTGCCTCTATAAAGCTCTCCCCATGACACTTAAGATGAAACGCTCAGCTTTACGAGCAGTGGGAATGACTTTGACCAAATGCTACACAGCGTGACATCTGCAAACCATAACAGCCCCTTAAGAAATGTAGTCTGAAACAAAGAACAGGGTTTTTAGGTTATTTACAATGAGGCCACACTGTGAACATTTGCATGGGAATATGTGCAAGACTGAGGGTGTCCGAGAGTTCAGTGTGCAACTCTGTGTGTGTTTAGCTTCATGGTCTCTCTGCAGGGGATCTGATTGCACTGCCATAGTAAATTAGCACAGCTTTTTGTTGTCTTTAAGTCATAACCACTCGATAACCAGGTATACGTGATTGCCTTCCTTTCTGTCATTCAATCTAGCTATTAGTTAGAGTTATTGTCAAATTCCTTTTCCAATCCTGAGATCCTCCACGATGCATCTGAACTGCCTCTAGGTTTGTCTCGTTTCATGTGCACAACTTCAGAGACATATTCAGCTCTGTTTAGAGGGAATTCTTTTAAACTGGTTCAAAGGAAGGGGACTCTGGATTCCCCTCTGCTTATAGACGCTACACAGGCAGTTTTTCAGGAATAAAATGGCAGGTTTTGACCTCACAGCACATGTTATGTTACTCTGAGTCTGTCGGGAGAACAAAACCGGAACTTCATGGTGGTTATTCCCCCCTGCTCTTTAATGGGACGAGCTGGCCTGTTACTTGTGTTGATGAGTCATAATGTTGAATCACATGGAATGAAATTCTAACCAACATGTATACCATCCCAGTTCAATCTTCTAAAGCTCTCTTAAGGCTATTTATTTTGAAAGAACTGCACTGACAGTGAATGAGGCCTAGACACAGAAAAGCATTTAGTATCATAGATTCTTATTATTTAACTCAAAAGAGAGTTACCTTGTACGAATGCTATGTCTGGATTATATCCTGCTTTATGCATTGATCCCATTCCCCATACCACCCCTACAGTATGCAAAGGCAGACATTTTACAGATTGAGGGGGGTCACTTAATCACTCCGAACCTGAGCACTTGACATATAGATAATTACTCCAGAGTGATTTGCATAGCATGCAATTTTCACATTATCCATTTATACAGCTAGATGTTTACTGAAACAATTTGGGTTAAGCCCTTTGTCTAAGGGTGCAACAGCAAACTGAACTGGTAGCCTTTGGGTTACAAGCCCTCACCGCTCTACAATACTGCTGCCTGCAGGTGTGGTTTGGTCAGTGTACTTGTGAACTTTCTGTAACATCACTGAAATCCAGTCTACCTATAAACATATACCTATACAGCACCTGTTACATTGATTTCTAATACACATTAACAGTGTTACTGTATGCTAAAAAGTCTAATCAAATGTGATTAAATGTAATGTGTGAACATTAAATGTAATGTGTAAACACAGTTTATTGTCACATTTCGACAACCATTACCTGCCACTTTGAACAGGCAATTTCTCCATGCAGTATATCCTAGTCCACAGGACAGCAATAATTTCCCAAACACAGGAATTACAGTGGATGACTACATACGCTCACATATCACTGTGAAATAGTGTAACCTGACGTTAATTACAGCTACATTTTTCTTCCCACACCATATTTACAGTTACAGTTGCTAAGTGCTGTTATTAACACAACCCTTACAGATTAAATGGTCAACTGGTTAAAATTTAACATCCCCAGATCGGTATGGCATGACAGTAATACCACGGGAAAGAGGGAGTCAGCATTTTTAAGTCTGTGCAAAGTGGCAGGGATTCAGTGTCAAAGCAATCAATACCCGATGTCAATACGCTGCAGAATCTGACATCCCTCTGAGATCACTCTCTCTCCATGGCCCAGTTCTACGAGCGCATACTTTCTCTAGCGCGAGACAATCTCCTTGCTAAGACGCCATGCACACTTAGTCAGTTCCTCTTGTGGAGTGCACCACTTTCTGTTTACTTTTTCCACTCTCTCTTCCCTACAAAACAAAGTAAACCCCCATGGATTCTTAGGCACTGAACCCAAATTAAAATAATGGCCGTTGTATACCCAAATTATCCCAATACTTCCATGAGGGCTTTTGTTTATGTCTGTAGTGCTGAGTACATATCCCCTACCATTTATCAGGGGGTTACATTGTTATAGAATGCAGCGCTGCTGCAGATCTTATCGTACTTCTAACCAACAGCCCAGACTGGGCTATTATTCCAATCTCAATGTTGTTTTTAAGTACAGCTAAGCTGCTCTGACCTCCATTGCTAATGTAACATTCTTAAACAATTTTTGCAATACTGTAAGGCAGCTTTCATTCCTTCAGTGTTTTATGTGGTTGGATCTGCCTTGCCATTTGTTTTGGTTTGGCAGAATGACTGCTGCCATGTTATTTCGTGACGCAGGTTAAAATTCATATGCATGATAACTGCATCGTTTTATGAGGGGAGAGGTCCTCTAAAATGAGACCATAGAAGTTTTCTAATATATCCATGCTGGTAAGGGTTTCTAGTTTCTCTTGAATGTTAGGTGCTGGAAATGCCCTACTGCAGGTGGTGAGCTGCATGGAGGGCTTGTCAATTACAGGTTGGCAGATAACCCAAACAGTCAACGTGGTCTCCATGAGAGTGAAAATAAAGGTTTGTGGGTGTCGTAGCTCAGCAAGACAGTCATTGTGTGGAGGCCCAAAAACACTTTGCTGAAAAGGCTGGGTAGTACTGAGGACCTGGGAGCTGTCAGTGCCCCAGCATCACAGCGATGACAGGCTGATCTGTTCGCCCCTATCAGCAGGCAGTGTTATACAGGGGAACCACATCCTCTACAACGGGTGCTTGCTGACCTGGAGTGACCCCACCCCCTGCCTTTCCATTGGACCCCTGCAAACACATGGCAGCCACACAGCCTGCTGCTGACAGGTTCATGGGGGACCACATTTACTATGGAGCTATTTCCAAAAAGGGTGGGGGGTGGGGGTGACAGAAAAGGCCCTTTGTTGTGTTCCTTTCCAAATTCACTCCCCTACGGTTATCATCGCCAATACCTTCCCCCTTCCTCCCTCCTGCCACCTCACGTTAACTCTAAATGAAAACAAAACCAATTTCCCTTTTCCTGTCTATGTGTTGAATATTTCATCCAAATAAATACAGGCCTCCCTGTTCCTGTTACATGTTGTGCTTGTCGAGCAACGGAAAGCACCGGGAGACCAAATAATATCTGGAGGAGACAGGTTTTTTGTGTTAATTAACTAGCTGAAGGACTTCCGCTGAGGAAAATAGGGAGGAAATAATTCCTGTATGATTCAACATTGTGTAATTCTTCAAGAGCGGATAGAAAACAAGTTAAATGCCTGAAATGGGGGTGTGGGGTGAGCCGGGGGGAAGAGTGTGTATAACATCATCAGCAAACTCCCCTGGTCTCTGGTACCCAGGCCTGGCCAGGTCCACTGCATCCCCCTGTGAGGGTTGCCTCAGACCCCAAGGTCTCCAGGACACTCATATTGAAACAATCTCAGATGAAGCAACTTCTGGAATCAGCTTTCGAGATGAGGTCAACCTGAAACCTTAGATGACAAAAATCTGGAGTGAATGTATGGTCCGAGGACCCCACCCCCGTGAAAAAAAAAAACATGACTTCAATGCAGACTAAGTCCTTATTGTGTAAATCATGCAAGCAAGTCTCAGTGGAATTTTGGCATTGCTCTTGGTCACAGTGCAGTGCCCGATACATTGTGTGTGATGAGCCCAGTCCACACATCAGCTTTCACCTGTGCCTTCAAGCCAAGGCTGAGCTACCTTGTTGACTGCACATCCGCACCAAGTGACAACCTGATCCATGGCTTACCAGGCTGCTATTGTGAAGCGCATAACACCAAGGGACCAGGTACGAATTCTTACAATTCTCTGTGCAATCTGTGCCGTAATCTCAGCAAAGGTTCACTTCCGGATGCTAAGACGAAGCTTGCTGTCAGCAGAGACGTGATGTAGGGCTTCTGTCATTGCGGTGCGAGGCGAGCAGGTTCTACTTCTCACCCATGAATAGAAACTTGGGAGGATTACGTTAAGCCTCCTGTTGGTTCCCCAGCGCAGCGTGACACAATGAGGTGCGAGGATCCTCGGAGGTGCTATGAGGCGCGCGCACAGGCTCGCCACAGCCTTTTGTTTGTTTGTTTTGGGTGTAACTCTGAAACCATGGAGCCGGGTCACACATCACTTCATCTTTAATTTCGAATGGCAGACGGACAGACGGATCCCATGTTGTGTTATTATCCTCTCTCTCTTTCTCTCTCTCTCTCTCTCTCTCTCTCTGCGCAGTATGGTGACGGGCGAGAGCAGGGATCATTAGAGCCTGCCTGATCCAGTCACACTAATTGCGCTCAGCAGAAGCAGTGAGCTCAGCTGTTCCACAGGGTGCGCCAATCTCGCATCTCTTTCGCCACCACTTTCCATTCCTCCAGAATGATGCAAAATTGGTCTAAATTCATTCTAAGTTTTTTTGGAGGGGGATGCCTAGAAAGTATCACAGTCAGATGTACATTTTCAAAGTCATCACATTTTTAACCCCATGTGTCTTGCTCATCCAGCTTTAGTTTTTGGGAGTGGTGGGAGATGAGCACTGTCCAGAGCTGAGTTAGCTTCATGTTTGATGCTAATTTTAAAACTGAGGCTGAAACTGAACTCAGTCTCAGCAGTCCCTGAGCTGCTGCCCCAGAAAGCCCTGTGAGAGAGGAGGCCAGGAGATCAGACCCATGGCAATTTAATCAATTCAGAGCCTAATTCCATGCAGGCCTCGAAAAGAGAATCAACTCAAGATGGTTCACATTTATTTAGTCTCCTTTGAGGTGGTAGAGCCTTGGTTAACCACAGAACACAATGTGGCAGATTTTTTACCAAGCACCATAGATCTGTTCAGCCAAAGAAGCTGTGACAACAGATTTTCTGCTGTGCACCAAGAGGTAAAAAAAAAACACATTTTCTCTGCACGGATCCACAACTATGAAAGTAAAATTATGTTGACATTTGCTGATCCCTCATTCACATCTCTCTCTTTCTCTTTCTCATACAGAAGGAGAGATAGACATGCAGTGAGACAGACAGCCAGGCAGATAGACAGAGAGACAGACAGGCATACAAGTTGGCTGACAGAAATAGAGAGACAGACAGACAGAGAGGCAGAAAACAGGAGACAGACATGCAGGCAGACAGGCAAGCATACAGACTGGATTACAGAAATATAGAAACAGATAGACTAGCATCCATATAGACAGAGTGGCATGGAAACATGCACAGACACAGACAGACATGCAGACAGACAAGCAGATAGAGGGACAGATGTGTAGACAGGCAGGCAGACAGATAGAGACAGTGACCCAGAGAAAGGCAAACATAAAGACAGAAAGGAAGGCAGACAGAGAGGGGCAGACATGCAGACAGACAGACGAGCATACAGACTGGCTGACAGAAATAGACAGACAGACAGGCATGCATGTCTGTAAACAGAGTGGCATGCAGACAACCAGTCAGAGAGAGACATGCAGACAGTTACAGAGAAACATAGACACGCAGACAGACAGGCAGAAAAAGAGAGAGACAGCAAGCGCACATTGCATTTTCATCAGAAAATGCCAAAAAATGTAGTCTTTGATTTAGGACTTTATGCTTCTCGGGGCGCCCAGCAATTGCAATATCATCCGAATCAGGGTTTTTGTCTTCTATGTGTTTGAGAGAAAGGCTCATGAGTACCCCATTGTCATCCATTGGTATGAACATTAAGTCTCTTGAGCACTTACTTCTCTATTTTTAGAGTGTACTTACATGAGCATTTTCATGTCTTCATCTCTGTGGTGTTTTCATGGCTTCCGTCTTTAGTAATTGTTTTGAGATGCTCGCTTATCTCATGCTCCGCCTTTGATATGTACGACAGTGGCGTTCCATCAGGGCAAGCAAGGCAAGCACTGCTTGCCTAACCTTTTCTTTCCTATGCGAAAATAAATGTCAAAAGGTATATCTCTTAAGAGTGACAATTGTCTATGTAATATATGTACAATACATGATCTACTACGGTCTATTTTAATACATTTCTGCCACCACCCACTCACTGCCCTCTTGTGGCGTTTTTGCCCTGTTTCGCCGTGCTTTTCTGCCGAGAATAAGCTGTGCTTGCCTACAGCTCGTTAAACTCAACGGCGGGCCTGTTCAGCTGACGTCATGTGTCCCGTTGAAAAAAGTAGGCGAAGGAAAGCAGTGTTAAGATCGCTTGCCCTGTCCTGACATCAGTTTTTGTATTAAGAGTTTGAAAAAACACACTCGCGCTTGTGTATTGTGACCGTCCGATGACGGTATGGGATAACTAGCCAACTAGTATGCTACTTTTTGTGACGTTTCCGCTGAACTCTCTACAGTTGACGTTATACAGCTAACATCAGAAACACAGGAAAGGCAAGCGTTCTTGAAACTGCTTGCCCTGTTCTGAGATCAGCTGTGTGTTTGGGTGTTTGTGTCCTACAGCAATGGGTGATAAAATGATTGAAACGGTCCACTGGTAGAGACTGTCATCCACTAGACAATTTTAATAGCCTTTTTACCGGATTGAACAAAGCTATATATGGCGACTCATGTATTTGCTTTCAATGTTGGTAACGTGTGGCCTACATATCGCAAAATTGAGATTGAGGGCACAGTACACACTGTACATTAGCTAGCTAATGTAAAAAAAATTGCACATGCGCAATTAAGATCATGGTCTGTCCTTTCATTCAATTAATTGAAAGCGATAGCAAAGGCAAGTAAGCTAGCAAATTACATGGCGATTTTTCCAGTAATCTTTTATTCCTTTAATGTGTTTTATTGTGGAGTGAATGCTGTACGTTGCCTGTATGTGTAGTCATTTATCTGAATAAGGCTACCTTGTTTAATATTTTTTCAATTTACGTATTCACAAACTTTTTAAAACCGTGTAAAACATTTTTCCATTTTAAAGACTGACCCCATTCTATTTCTCTTGGTCAGACAGTGTGCAGGGTTATCAGTAAGTTTGAGAAACAGAAAGGAAAAGTCCAGGGTCCTACATCAAATGGTAAGCATTTTGAAGATTACCACAAAATTATGTATTGAGTGTGGAAGGTTTTCCTGTAATATACTTTTCAGGCAAGCTTCTCCAGATACTGTATGTGCAATGTGTAGCAAAGTTTAGTGTCAATTAAAATAAATAATCTCAGTAATTTTTTTCCTTTGGTTAGGCAGGGTGCAGCAAGACACAGGAGAGGCACTTTACTTACAAGACAGGAAAGACAGGCAGTAGAAAACCATGAGACAGACAGTTGTGCACCATATTGGACAGACTGCAAATTCCAGAGAGCAGTATGGTTGTGCTGTATGGTCATAAAATGGTATGTTTGATTTTAATTTTCAATTTTTTTGGCTTTTTTTCTAATGGACCACTTCAGGCACCATGTGTGTGGATCTGTGTGCATGTGTGTTGGGGGGGGTGACTTCTGCTTGCCTAAGTGAAAAACCCACCACGTGCCACTGATGTACAATAATACATACATTATGCAACTAAATGGATTTAGGATATACTGGATGTCCATATTTGCATTCCATGTCCTCAGTAGGTGTGGGTTATAGGCAATGACCCAGGTGTCTTTCGGTTCACGTCGCATCACAAGCATGGTTTTTTCTGCAATTATTCAAAATAATTGCAAAAGCTGTCATCTGCATACCGCACTGTGCAAGCAGTTCTTCAGTGGCATGCATAGAATTTCGGGGATCATGCAGCATATCCAAAACAGGCTGCAATTTAGATTTGGCATGTTCAGATTGGCTTTGGTTCAGTAATGCGTGTGGCCATCATTGGAGGTTTGGGGAATCCAAAGCAGCAGTGTTTCTTCCCTTTTTTACAGTGCATAATTTTGAATGGTTTTTGCTGTGGGTCTGCACCTCTTCTACAATGCTGTGAAACTCCAGGTCAGTATCCTCATCAGGCAGTTGGCATGTTACATACAGTTCAATGAAGCTGATTACTTTGTCCTCTGGGTCGTTGCCATATTCTGGTGCATCTTTAACCCAGAAGAGTGAATGAATGTGCCCATGATCCTCCAGCTTGCAATTCTACCGTATAAAAGAAGTCCATCACTTCACCAATGGGTTTAGCAGGTGACAGGATGAGATGTCTCATTAGAGCTTCAAATCCTCTTTTCAAAAGTTCTTACAACTGTCACAGGGTTACTTCTTAGAATTTCACACTTTGTGCTCCAGTCCAGTTCTGTCCACTGTTTCACCCTGTTGGGCTTTGATGGCTGTGATGACTTTAGGCCATCTCACCTCTGCTGTGCTAAATGTGCAAAAGAATGTTGGAGTGCCCAGCTGCCACAGCATTGTGAATAGATCCCTCGTTGTTTTTTTCCCAGTATGCTGGGGTTCCACAGAGTGGCTGCATAAACCTGGCGGCTTCTTTGTGTTTGATAAGTTTTTGCACCTCTTTTTTGTCCATCAGACGGACTTTGGTTATTCATAGTCCATCCTTAGTGAAAGGCTTCGCATTACGCAGCTATACGCCCATTCTGGAGATAGCCATGTGCATCTCTGATACAAACTGCACATGGAAAATGTAACTGGTGTCCACAGCAAACCTGTTGTCCACATTAAACAACCTAGTATTGAAATATCTGCTAGGGCTTATTTGTCTAGGGTTATCTGGCTCATCTAGTCCATTTTTACCTGAGCCAAACTGCACTGTAAAGGCCATGGTTTCCATATGCAGAGTTTTACATAGTTTGACAGGCTGATTTCCCTCTGCAGGGCAATAGCATAAATATTCTTTTCGTATGCAAGAGTTTCTTGCCCAATATCTGCAGGCTGCAAGCGTGTTTCAAGAGGTATACCATGACTCTGATCATAATCTTCTTGCTATTCATCAGATGATGCTTGTAGTCATCAACAATTTTGGATTCTTCTTTGTGATCATGGGCACATTCTTTAACAGCATCATTTATCATGCCATCAAGAATTTCATCTTCTGCATCCTCTCTCACTGATATATCTCCATACTCACAGTGTGTCTTTTTCAGCTTCAATAATGCTCTAATAATTTTTTTAATGTCCAGAGTTTCAAAAGCCACTTTGACTAAAACCTGTGATTCAGATTGGGGCCTTGGCAAACTCTGAACAGTTGATTCCACCGTTGAAGGAACGCAAACCACAGCACCATGTATTCTTCTCTGTTGTCCTTTCGGCAGCATAATAATCTTTCAAAAGCAATGTATTTGCAATGACGTGTCTCTCAAGCACATTCAGTCCCTGAAGTTCATTAGGTATGGGGCTAAAGTGTAGTTTATTTGTAACTGCAATACATGGCAGATGCCCACACATGAGGTTGTTATGGCAAGAGTGACATATCCATCCCCTTTTTCTTTCTGGAATTGCACACTCTTCTGAACCTGAACAGTGATCACTGCAAACATGAACATATGTACCAGTTATACACATGGAAGCCAGTTAAAGGTCTTTGGTGTATTTTGCAGCATCTCATGACCTGACCTCTATGGCAAACAGTACAAATTTAAGTTGGGCCCCCTTTGGAATCCTTAATCTGAAGACAGATATTGCTGTGCTGATACTGCTCTCTTCTGAGATAATCCATTTCCCCGTTTTGTCTTCGATTGGGATAACTGCATTTTCGCAAATGTAGATATTTCAAGAATGATGCATTTTGACACTTCTCCAAAATTGTGTTCTTTCTAGCTGGTTGGATTTTCTTGAAGAAAGCGTTTTTGAATATTTAGTGCACTGATGTACTTAATGTTGTGATAGTAATGTAAATGTTCCTCTTACTTTTTCACATAATGTACTGACATAATCAGACTATTAGGTACTTTGATAAAGAATAATCATTTTATAATCTTGTAATGTAATGCATGCTAGTATTACATGTTGGGATATCAGGTAATGTCCCCAAATTAAGATACCTGAGCTACTGAGATTGTCTGGATGTACACAACAGAACAAAACTACTCTGCTTAATGAAGGAGCCTGGCTTCTCTACCCCTGAGTTGTATGTTTACATGTGATGGTGGAAATGTTAGCTTTAAAATACATAACTTACTTATGTTCATAACTACTATATAATTAATCAATCCATTTTTATATACTATATTACACTTACACTATACAACGTTGCATACTATATTATACTATGCAGATAATCTGTACTGGTGCTACGGAAACCATTTTTAGTCTCGTAAAGAGTCTTTTAGGGTGTACCGGCGGCTGCAGGCTTTGACAAAGTGCCTGAGAAGAAATAGTCACTAGTCAGAGTCACTAGTATTTTAATTAGATCCAGGATCCAGTGCAGACTATTTACAGTGAGGATGTCACAACCAGTAAACATGAATAAAAATTCTGTTCAGAAACAATAAAACAAAACAAGGACTGGATATATGCTATGCCCTGTCCTGGGCCTTATACATACAACAAACATAAGTTTTTCTCCTTCCAACACTCTCCCTGGGAGGCTCTAAACCAGCCACAGTGGCTGTAGCTCTTCCCCCTGGAACATCCAACAGATAACTCAGTAAGCTAGACAATAACACAAGCAACACAAATTACAACAAAAGACAACATAACATCTGGTACCAACATAAACAACAAAAGTATTTAACGAAGTAAACTCAAAAACAGGGTGCTAAATAATTACTACAATGCAAAGCATGACGCTGTTTGAATTTTTCTCCCATTGCTGGCTCACCAGGTGGTTGCAACCATGGTAACCCCTCTAGAAATACCACATGTTAAACTCCTTGCTCCGTTTGTTTTTTCACAGATTCAACCAGCACTGATTACACAGATGTAAGTATGAACAATTCTACACAATAAAAGTGTTTAAAACCATTTTTAGTGTGTTTCAGTACATATTTGAACATTATCTAAGTTTAGCTAAGTATTCCCAGACACTGTATTGTATGTAAAACTTTGCATTTAAAGTTTTAAATGTGCCAGCAGGCCTTTTCTGGATACAGATAAGTGATTACTTTACGAACACAAAGAATGTTTTTAAATACATATTACATATACTATAACTTTTTCACATTAACACAGCACAGGCAGCATCCATGCTTTTCAGTGTGTTTTAGGTCCTGGCACAGCTTCAGTCCATGACAGAGTCATTTCCCTAGCTCATTTAGAACCTGTTTTGTAATACCTATAATACTGTAGTTCCATGTGATGTCTTATATATTTAGATGCAGTGAGGCCCAGGTAATAAGGAGAAGATAAAAACTCAATTTGAATTTGGGGGAGGGCGGCTTTGCAGCATAATTATTGCGTATAGGGTCTACGTAAATATGTGTAGTATCTATAAATATTTATCTAATACTGTGTTGGATGTGACATTTGACGCATGTTCTTCATCCTTAGGGAAACATGGTATTCGGTTGCACTGGCTTTCCTCTCATTTCCCTTGTCTGTCCTAGTGGTCTAATTACGAATGCTTAGTAATCCATTTCAATTATAACAGTGAATCATAAACCTTAACTTTAAATGTATTATGCAATCTGCCTGAGTCTTCAAGCCTTGGTAAGGTTACTCATGGAACTAACTTACAACCCAGGCCTCACTGGATACCAAAAGTAGTGACAGAATACTTCAACACCTACGAGCCAGTTGAGAAAAAATATTTCAGAGGCAATGCCTGCCTTGCTAAGGTTAATGACGGAAATTTTATGAGGATTTGATTGAAAATATGCGCTTATGTGGCAGAGCTGACGTAAGTAGCTTGTGTGAGCCCTGCATAAAAGCCGTAGGTAGCAGGTAGCAGGCAGCCGAGCAGTTGCAGCGGTTACGTCACTCCCTGAGACCCGGTTAACTAGTGCTGTTGCTGACAGGCTAGGGGCAATTTGCCTTTAGCTCAACTGGCAGCAATGCTGGCCTAAGGGGTTGGCAGTGAGCAGTGAGAAGCCAGGTTCGAAACTGACTCACTCACTCATGGACCCACGTAATATCTAATTAAACACAACGCAGTCTACACCCGTTGCACTTATATGGCTGCACAGGCAGTTTTAAACCCTGACAGGCTAATTCAGACATACCACTTTTCTTGGTCTGAATAGTTTATTTGGGATATAGTATTAATTTTTGGTGTTTGGAGTAATGAGCAGTTATTTTGGGATGATGTATGGCCTGTTACAGTGGCTAGTTCTCATTTTATTCATTTCGAATCATTGGTTTCATTTGTATTTTGCACTATATCCCATCTGACTGAACACTCCAAATGCTCACTTGTCAAAGTGCTAAAGAGAAAGCAAATAAGGGCCTTCAAAGACATTTAATAAAGTATTGGGTTAGCAAAACAAAGCATAGAAAGCTCAGTATGCACAGATTGTAATCAGACATTTGCCAGTATGTTCAGAATATTGCTCAGCATCACTTCCCCTTACTACAGGATCCTCTACAGTACTATTCTGTTCATCAGCACCAGGGCCAGTTGACTGCTAACAGAATCTGTCAACAGGAGAGAGGGACAGAACCAGGTTATGAAATCCTCCGTGGGTTATCTGCAAAAACCCCTGTCATTTGGCTGGTGGGGAATGGGAGACTTTGAATGGATTGGATTAAAAGTTTCCTGACCTTTGTAAACAGCATGATTGGAAGTCTGTAATTATGCACCGATAAGGAACTGGGGGAGATAAGCATGCCATGATTTGGTTGAGTGGAGAAATTCCCAACAGGAAGACGGAGGATGCCCTTCCACACGCAGGGCGCATGCAGGACACAAGCGAGAACGTGCCCTGGCCGACTGCCGTGGTGTAACAGCAAAGGGGTGAGAAAAAGCCAAAATGTAACCTGCTGATGCTCGGCACATGCAACTTATTTCATCTGATAACCAGTCTTTTACATATATACATCCTTCTGTGTGAGAGAGAGTGAGTGTGGCTTGCATAAGCATGTATAGTGCAAAAGGAAAAATATAAGTGGACAGCTCTTGGCCAAAACTCAAGGCTTGGGGTTAGTTTTTAATCAGTGTCAATGTAAGTTTTGTAAATGTTTCCTTTCCTGTAAAAAGCCATAATCTAATTGTTGCATGAACATTTTTATATTGTTATGTTGTTTATGATATAAAAAGAACAACTAATTAATTTGTGCTCTGTGAGAAACACAAAAGCATGACATTGCCTACTGACCCTTATCTCATCTGAACAAAATATTTACAGCACTAATGGTGATGCTAATGATCACTTACATGACTGAGCAAAATTATTAGGCTCTTCTCTCAGTTTTTCACACTTAGTAATTTACAGCACAATCAAATGCACAATTTGATAGTTACATGTTACCTAGTGGTGAGGACCTACTCATGTCAAACAACTTGACCTTGTTGAGACTGAAGGAGTTTCCTCATTGATCCCTCAGTTATTTAGGAGTCCTTATGAGGTGAATAAATCGCTGTTCTTTTAAATAAACCAATCGCCCTAAGAAATCAAGGCATTATCAAGCAGCAAGTAGAGAAGGGGGAGAAGAGAAGGGGAGAGGGAGAGAGCAAAATGGAGAGAAAGAGTTTCTGTTGGCGTCTTGCCCTGTTTGAAACGCGCCCCTGCCAGTAGAGTTGCACACTTAATCTCTCTCCTTTCTGTGCTCACTCTTTCTTCCACCCCCCCTCTGGGTTTGACCCATTTCCTGAAGTTTCATCAAAGACAAAAGAGGCACTCAAGGCCGCTGTAAAAGACGCCACTTGTCATCACACAGAAAGGGAGAGCCAGTAACAATCTAATAAAGAAGTGTCGCTGCACCCACAAAGATATGGTTTTCAAGGTGTGCCGCATTCATGCTTTGGCAACAGGGGTGTTGCTGTCAGGATAAATGCTAAAGAATTGACTCAAAATCACATTCATAAATGGTAAATTTCTGAGATCGATGACCTCATTTTCATGTGCCTTTCTTTCAGATATCCGAGTGACACTGATGTCCAAGTGCCTGCTGTGAACAGAGGAATATTTAGTACTTTCTGCATGATCTTGATGTTTTCCATTTAGTAAACACCTGGGCTCGTATTGTTTGCAATGGTTCTACCCACACCCACAAACAGACCTGTGGGCTTCCGAGGAGAGATGCGCAGACAAACATACATTCTGCGCAGCACACGCACGCAAACCCCCACAAGCAAAACAAACAAATGGAAAGTTCGAAGTTAAAAGGAACCGGACTGTGTTAGATCTTAAAAGCTGCTCATGGGACTTGCAATGCTGAACCATTGTAAGAACCAATGGGCCAGGAGGTGTGACAGGCTGTGGGAGGAACAGTGAATCATTCCCTCTCTTCCTCCCATTCCCCGTTAAACCCCACAGGGCAGCAGCGACAATGGTACAACTGGACCATCCTAACACAGCTTCTGGCCTGAACGGAACAGTGGGGCATCCGTCTGCCAGCTAATCACCCTTAATTATGCCCGAGAAGAGAGCAATGAGAGCAAAGGAGGAGCGAAGCGAGGGGGGAAAAAATAAACAGCAAAAAGGAAGGGGAAAAGGCCAATTTCAGCTAAAAAATATGAATGTAATCATAGCAAATTAGGAGGTTTGGGACAGCATTCCGATGCTTTTTTTGTGTTTACTTTCCAGGAGGGCAGTGGAAAGTATGGCGTTGACGCGGAAGGGAAACACACACACACTTACCGGCAATGATTAGTTGCCTAAACTACATAACCGAAGGGAGCTCCAGTTTGCACACATTGAAAATCTTATGCACATTTTATATGCCAACATGCAGTGTGATGATATGTCACATGCATTATGAATTCATTTTGGCAGCTTAAAATTCACTAAGGCAATTAATGTTCCCCACTAAAGGGAAAAGCAGCAGTGTTCCTTTCGAGATTTAGACCCGCAACCTTCAGGTTACACATACTTTTTCCTAACCACTATGCCAAAGTGCCGTCACTCCCTTCCATGCAGACACTGACACAAATGCACAGTGCTGTCAAAGATGTAATAGAGAATTGCAATCCCATATGAGGGATACATACCTATTACATTGTGAAGTAATTGCACTGCAAACCATGTAATACATAAGGAGAGGTCCGCTTAACATTGGGCTTTGTAGCTCCAGGAGAATCCCTTTGACTCTGCAACCACAATGCCCACAAATGAGTGCCATGCCTGGATCCACAACAAACAGAGCACACAGACTGCTGCTGGTTTAGAGTCCACTGAGAGGAAGACCACTACGAGCCTGCGGAAAAGCTGGCCAACAATTCTCATAAAAATGAGCAGCCATTCAAACAAAGCCAATAATTTATTTTAAAAACCATCAAGCAAACAAAAGCAACCAGCCTGAACAAACAGTCACCAGGGAAGAAACAGCGCCACACACCTGTATTTAATGGGCCTTTAATTAGGCAAGTGTGGCTCGTTACCCAACGGGCTGGTTCATGTAGACATAGATAATTATTACAATCATGCAAACAATTAACAATTGACAGGTTTGGATGCAACTGATGAAATACAATCCGCTATTGGTCAGTTTGGATTGGGTAGAAGAAAAGGCCCTTGAACACCTACCATCTTGACAATTAACAGAACATTTAACTTTTTAACAATTCGACCTAACAGTGAACATCCAATTTCTAGGGGAGTTGAAGCCTCCTTTTGCTTTTTCTCAGGAATATCCAGGACATGTTCCACATAACAGCACCCTGCTGGAGCCATGATATGGGAGGGGCTCAGGAGATATGCAGAGAGGGGTGGGGTGATGAGTGGTATATTAAAGAGGAGCTGTCATTCTGTGTACTTCCTGAGGGTTATGGGACTGTGGCCCTTCTTACATGAGGGTGAGTGAATAGAGCGGTGTGCAGGCCTCAGGGACATATACCAGCAGGCAGAGGGCTGCTGGAAGGGCCTTTTGATTGATGGGACACTGGCTCTGGTTCTGCACAGCACTCCTGCTAGCATGCCAAGCTTAACAGACCCAGTTACACAAACTGAGAGTGCAATCTGGTAGTCTTTGCCAGAGACATGGATTTGGTCAAATTTCTTGGTAATTTCCACAGTATAGTGTGTGACATTATTCTCATGTGTAGACAATGGAGGCCCATAAGTGATTAAACAGTGTGAATAGCACATCCAAGATGTCTGACATGCAGCATGTGATGCTCCAGAGAGAATACTGCACGTCCAGAACAGGCCAAGTCTCCAGTGTTGCTCTCCCAATACTCAGTCTCCAGTTCCCTCAACAGACTGGGCCAAGAGCACTGCCCTTGTCCACACTCAACCAGCAACCCTTATGATTAGAAAAGCCCAACAGCAGTTCTGGATGGACTGCATAAGCTTAGGGAAGAATTACACTCTGATTTATCAGAACTGATTTTGATCTTGGCCAGAAAAGGATTTGGAAGATAGGTCGTTGCTGAGCAAGTACATGTGGAGTCTTTCACACTTTCACACTCACTGCATGTTTCCAAACACTTCATAAACTCGAGGCTGTGCAGTGGTGACTACACTATACAATACATACACATGGCAGCTTGAAAATTAGCTACCGGTAAAAGTATTGTGGTTCACTGGGTAGATTAAGCTGGAAACAAATCCATAATATCTAATCATAGATGAATTTAATCTTTTTCACAGGAGGCAATTAATCAGTTTGTCTGTCTATGTACATGTTGTGAAAATGCACAAAATGTGTGTATGTATATGTGTATGTGTATATTGTCCAGAATCTTACACCAAAACAGTAGACAAGCAACAGATTAAATGGTTTTCTTTCCATTTACCACCTTATGTGTCTAATACCACTTCTCCAAGTTGAATCCGTCACCCTGAGGAGCTACTGTGTATGAAATTACAGGACAAGAAAGAGAAGTCCTGTGGAATCACAGTCACTGGGCGCCCTCTGCTGGTGAAGATGTGCACTGTAGTTTCACACGGTCATTGTCTCAGCTGGTCAAGTGATGACTGATGAGTGGCATGACGTTAAATTGACTGGAATGATTAAGTACTTGTAATTTTGGTGATAATGAGAAGGATTTTACACAACTATTTAAACCTTTATTAGAGAGCCAATATGTCCACTGACATAATGTGACATGCATTTCTACACTAGATAAACATGAAGTAATACAATGATGTAATACTGTAATTTTCCTTTCATCCATTGTCTGTCTAAAATAGTCATGGCTTTTTCTACATTTCAATCAGATATTTTTTTCTCAAGATTTTTTTTTACTTGGGTGGTGTACAGTTCCTTTAATAAGGAGAAAAAAAAAGTTGAAGACCAAGTTCTGTTCACATAAGCAACAAGATGATGTCACCACTTGAACTGCAGGTTCACAATATGGTCAAAGCCCTCCTAAACAAGGATCTTGTGACTGTTTCTCAAAGATTGCTTTCATTGGTTCCTTTTAAGGACAGCCAGCTGTTATGGCCCAGCACCGTACAGCAATGATGGCTGGCCTGTCCGCAGCTCTAGGGTTGAATGACAGCATCTGTGATGCACGCTGCACAGCAGGTTTTTCTGACTGCATGCCAGACCTGTATTTAAAGCGCTGCGGGCTCCAGCGCAGTCAACACAATTATCGTCAACATGCAAATGGCTGCGAAGTGGATACCACACACTCAAAGCAAAGGCCTACAAAACACAGGAGTCCCTAGGCTCCTCCTGCAGGTGCTGCACTCAGCCATGGATGAATGATTGACTTTATCAATGGAGCTTGGATCGATTTCACCTTATTGACGTATATGTGACTGGGCAAAAGTCTTTGAATTTCTTTTTTTTTATACTTTTTCCCCTTTATGTAAGTCTGGTTTGGATTTGGCAACTGTACATCAAGTTTGTCTCAACATGACAATCTCTGCACTTTGGCAAGAGTGCTACAGCTAAATGGACACAATACTCTGATACACTTGTAAGTAGCCAACAGTTATTTTTCACACTATGAGTGGGTGCTCTTTGGAGGATGGGAGCTGCTCCCCTGACAACATCCCCTAAGTCCCTAAGCGGTGCAGATGAGGAAACCCTGGCTGACCCACCCACCCTTATCCCTGGGCTGCCTGGCTCAACCTATACTCAAGACAAGCACCTTCCTAACAGAGCCACTCAGGCCAATAGAAAAAGAAGACAGCTTGTAACTGTTAGTTTGCCTTATTGGTTTTTGATCATTTTGAAGAATTAAATGTCAGGAGATGAATTCAGTCATCCAAACAAAATTAGGAAGCGGCCTTTCCCCTGTCATGTGTGTCAGCTGTTTTCCTCTACAAATGCAAATTTGTAAAGGAAAAGGAAAAGTCTTGAAAACATATTTTAATTAAAATTAAATCAAAATTGAATCTGATTGCTTAAATTCATTTTAATGTATCTGAGCTTACGTTATATTAAAGATAGTCAATGTTCTTACTGTTTAAGACAAATGGAAAACAGGGAAGAAAAAAAAATGACTGAAAGAGAGTGAAAATGATTTACACCAGGGGGCGACATTTCCATTTATTCACCAGACTCCGGTAACTGTAGCAAATGCAGTGTGCAAACAGAGACAGGAACCTGGAAACAGTCCTTGATTGGTGGTCAAATGCAGTATTCACCCGAATGAAAGCATAGAATAGGTACTAAGACTATTAAATTCAGGGGATATTATATAAGTATTAAGAGAAATGTGCCTTTATTTTTACAATAATTGAAGTGGAAGGCATTTTAAAAAGTAATCTATCGGGTAATGAATTGCAAGAAGTCAATGACAGGCATGGACATTTTTAAGGGACATCTGCAGATGCACAGCTAATAGGAAATTCTCTGACTTCAGCATTAGAACTTTTGACTGGACGATGTATACATTTCTGCCAAACTATGAGCAGAACAACTGTGTCACCATTCATCAAAAAATACATGCACAACTGTGTGAAAAGACCAGGAACTACTTTCTAGTTCTTCATAAATTCTGATTTGTGATTCAAATAGAGGAAAATGTCTGACATGATACTGCAAAATGACAATCAATCTGAATACAGTGCATGCCACTTACAAGAAATACTCATGTAACAGTCAACCATTTTATAGTGAACAAAACCACTATGACAGAGTCATTTGAATACTAACACTGTTCACAATCTATGCTTGTAAGAATGAAGCAAATAAATCTACTTATATGAAACAATATGGGCTCAGTTACAGCATTTTATAATGGAATAAGTGGAATGCAAAGGTGCTTAATTCACAAAAAAGGTATTAAATTTTGAGTACAGTGTATCCTTTATATTGCTTTATGATTTATCCTTTACCCTCTATAAAAGAACATAGCATGTTAAATATTTTAAGAAAAGAGGTGACCTGAAAGAACCTGGATGGTAGTTAACATGTCAGTAGTAAAGAGGGTACTTTTTATAAATGAAAATACACTGGAAGAAAATCAGCTGAGAAACTGGGCTGAGAAACTTTTACTTGTTTATTTGGAAATTTTAAGAATAAACCACTAATAAGAATCTAATAGTCTTACATGGATAATATTCTTATAAGTGTAAATCACTTTATAAAAACACACTAATACCTGCCAAACTGCCAAAATAATGTGTCACCTTCAGGAACTTATTACCATTTAGGAAAAATGCAAAGCAGTAATACAGTAGTATCATATTTCACCTCATAATGACCAAATACAGAAATTACAGTTATACCCCAGTCCAATGAAATTTGTCAAAGGTCATTGGAAAAGAGTACATTTCATATCTTTATTGGTCCACTGGCCTATACAACTGGATTGGCAGGAGCTGAAGCCTCAACAGAGCACAGGGAGCATGTTAATATTGAAAAGGGTAGGGCTGGGCGGTATGGCCTAAAATTTATATTATATATTATATCACGGTATATTCATTTTTCTTAAAATTTCAATATAAATGCTTCTGAAGGGGTAAAGCACTGGTATGGCAACAGCATGGCAACTATTACTGTACTCTTAACTGTATTACTAGGACATATGTCACATAGTACAGAGGTATTTTAAGAACATTTATTGTGCAAAACTGCAATAATAAATAGAAAAAAAAACTTTTCTCAAGTAACTTCCATCTCTGAAAAACTTTCCCATGAAATACAATAAAATCAAGCTATACAAAGTGAAAATAAAAACTGACTGCATTAAAGTTCTCTGTCGCTACGACGGATTTCCGTCAACTGGATTGCAGAGAGGCCACAGTGCATGCACCGGCATAAAAGTTTATGATGCGATTGCCCCGATTAAAAAAGTGTGCACCTGATACAATTTGGGATGAACTCGGGATGAATCGTTTCTTACATCTTTGTATCGGTAAAATCCGATTTATTTATATATAATTATTAGTAGAGGTCCTATGGCTTTATTATTTAGAAAGGTGACCAATAATTTGTGATCAATAATTTTATGTTTAGATTGATTCCTCCTCTCTAAACTCTTTCTCAAGCGCGCTCTCTCATCTCCACTGCTGCCAATGGCCAATTCTCGTCAAGTCTCTCGGCCAAGTCTCGCGCGGGTTGGAGGCGTGTCCGGTCGAGTCACAGATTATCATGGAGGAGGAAGAGGTACACATCCCACCGAATTGCTACAAATCAAATGTTTGGTGACACTTCGGATTTTTTTTAGAGAGACGGACATTTTGACAAGACACATGCAATTTGCAAAATATGCCGTGCCGCTATAAAATACACAGGCAGCACGACTAACCAAATAAATAAAATCAAACTATCTACCATATTGAATTGCATAGCATCATATTCTTTTGCATCGCATCGTCTCGCGTTGAATCGCATTGTGTTGAATCAAATCGTGTCGAATCGTACTGAACTGCAATAGGGGTGAATCATATCATATCGCATTAGTAGTTGCTTCATATGTATCTTTAATATGTCAGATCGTTGGCATTGTATAGAGATGTGTATCGCGTTACACATCTATTAGTTACACCTATTGTGAGGGCTCTACCGTTCAGCACGGTATAGTCAAAATCCATACCGTTGGGCAAATTCATACCGGTGTACCTTCTATACCGTTTATACCGTCCACCCCTAGTACTATTGAGGTATTGATTTTCAGGGGCTATTAATTCACCTTTTAGCTTTTCTTTGTAAATTTGTTCAGCTTTTAAACTCAGGAGGTCTTGTTAAAATTACCCTTAAGCACGGGAACTTCTTGACCTGAAACTGATAGTATGAATCCAAATTAAATTAATTTCATCTGGCAGGTAAGCAACAGATCCTCTTTCTCCATTAAAAATATGGAGCATGCAGAACGGGAGCCCTGTGATCTTGTGCATAAGGAGCCTTGCTGGGCTAGCTGCACAGTGAGGGTGGAGGGTTTACTGCACGCACTCACATATGGTCTGGCTGCAAGTCTGGACTCCTGGCAAAGGAGAGGGGGTTGCTCTGGAGGTTTCAAGTTTACAGCACTTTGCTGCTGCTCTCCAGTCCAGATCCTATCTCCTTGCTGGCTGTGTGGGGGCAACAGAACAGCATTTTGGCAGGGGTCCTTCTCGCACACGGGGCCTCTGTGAGTGAAGCTCATGTTCTCTCTAGTGCGCCCTCTAGAAAGGGGTGGGGGAGCGATGCTACTCAACACTTTCTGCCAAATTCACAGGGAGGGCTGGAGAAGCCATCACAACAGTTTCCTCTCACACTCCACTGACAAGCTAGGTCCTCCAAGCACATGAATTACAGTAGCGTCTTCATTTAATCTCACTCTCATTGTATAACTCCATTTTCAATGCTACATCTAAGCTGTGGCCTAAATGGAGTGATGGATGATAACATGGTACAATGTGCTATGCAATTTTTCCTATTTCACTGAAAGTATGGAGAACATGTCTGGGCTATTGCCTTCTTTGATGAAGACAGCTAGCAGAATCATTAACAGATGCTAAAAGAGTACATCTCTCTTTTTTGTTAAAAGTACAGATTTTCAGTAACAGAAATGAATAACCTCTGAACTGATAATGCGACCATAAAATGACAGCAAGCTTCATTTGTAAATGCGGCATCACATTGTCCATGAGTCTATTCTTCTCTCTCGTGGCCATGCAGCCTTCATCAGTCCATCTGGAGCTTGGCTCAGATCCGTCCCAGGTGATGTATGACTCGGATACAGTTTTTTACTATACAAAAAAAAAACCCTCAAGCTGAATGTCTACATGCAAGCCTGACTGCGACTGTCAGCTGGGAAAATGGGGTGAATTTCTTCCCTCAGCCCCTGATTCCCACACCTTTGCGAGCACGGTCCCACCCTCTGTCAAATTAACAGTGGTTTGCACGATTACGGAAAAGCCTAGCACAGCAGACTGACCGAGAGGCTTCCGAGAATTCTCTGGCTGTGGCGCACAGGGCCTGAAGGTGGAAGGGGGTAATGGGTTTAACAGGGCAGGTACACATAGCTCTCATGGCCAAAGACCAGAGCTGGACAAAGTTTACATCTGGGCTTTTTTTTCATTCTTTTTTTTTGATTGAGGAGTGATTCATTTTGCAAGCAGGCAGCCTTCCAGCTTCTCCTTGACTCCCCAGTCACTGTACAGCCCTCTCTCTTCCAGCTTTTTGTCTCAATGTTTTTTTTTTTTCTTCGAACGTTAGTGTTGACTTCTTCTTCTATCCCTGGAGAGAAACTCCTATTCTCAGTTAAATGGATTTTTTTGATGAAATGTGTTAGTTATTTGAGGCGGACGGATGTCAGGTGCACTGAAACTGAGCTGTGTAAACTATACCCCTTCGTGGGGTAGCAGTAATGATGGAGACCTGTGTTGAGATGACTTTCTGGATATAGCTACTGTCAGTGTCACTAGTGTTACTGCTCACATTGTCCTTATTGTTAGCACTATCATAGTTATGACTTCATTAGTATTGTCTCTGTAATCTGTGGAACAACAGACAGTTGGTTACTTTCAGTACAAACATGGATGAAACCCACATCATGTCCCCTGAAGGCCCATCTCATATTTAAATAGGACCTCAGAAAGTCTCTGGTGTCAGAATCAAAGTCAGCTGGAACAGAAAATAAAAACAGCTGAAGGGCTTTGATGATAGATCCTCTTATTCTATAGCAACAGGAGGTTATTCATCAAGTTAGTCACCTCTTGCATGGTATAAACAGAGCAGCACAAAATCATACAGTTAAAAAAAAACAGTTATATGCATTGACTTTCTTTCCTCAGAGATATACATATGAGATGTCTGTTTTTCTTCTCCCATGAATTATTGGGCATGGGCTAAGCTGAAGTCTATGCTCCATGAGATGTGTTGGGACTTAGGGAAAACCACAAGGCCACAAGAGTACAAAGAAATATAATTTCATATAGCAAAAGCCACCCTGATAAATTCTAGCTCCGGTGGTACAGGATGTCATGGATTCCTTATGCTTCCAGAGCTTTATTACTTAGCTGAAGCAACAATTTGGATCAACATCAAACCATTACCCCAGAGAACCAGAACTGCCGAGCCTTACCTAAAAAGGCTTCAGCTGAAATGTTGAAGATATCCACATAGCCAAACACAACACTTCATTTATTATACGTACCCTCACATTAAACATCCCAACAATTTGACAACTGAATAGAAACAAGCAGCTTCCTCTCATCTTGCAGCTCCTTGGGATCACCTCTCCTGAGGCTCACACAGATGTTGTTCCAGTAAACAACAAATACCAAGTAGGTGAATAATACACCGTCTTTATGCAGCGGTGATGATTTATGACCCTCACGGACGCACTGCACCAAACCTACTGGGGAGCAAACAGGATGCTGCTGTGTTGAAACAACATCCCCTTTTTACAGAAATCAGATGTGAGGATGAGTGCAAAAAATGAAGAGAAGCACTCCCAAAACATGTGTGCTGCGCACAAGTGGAAAAACAGTAGTGTGTAGAGCCGGGGATGGGGGGGGGGGGGGCGTCCTTGTGTCTTTTCAGGGTAGGCGCCGGTGTTTTGCTCAATGGTGCAGGATGTGCTCGCCGAGCCTGTTCCCGGCTGGGCTGTTTGTGGGATTGGGGGCTGATCCTGAGAAAGCCTGGGGGACGCGCTCTCGGACGGGCCCTTCAAAGCCCCTTGCACGCTCAGCAGGAAGCCCTGCCCTGTACTGTTTGCAAACGGGACCGGACCCGACAGGAAAGTATTCCATGAATACGGAAGAGCAGCTCCCCCCAGACACGGTGAGGATTTCCCCAGAGTGGTAAATAGAGACAGGAGCCAAGCAGCTATTGGGGCGGGGACCGAACACTCTGAGAGCAGACTGTCACCACTGGCGTCACAGGCCTTTGAGGTGTCACTCAATCATTACACAAGGTGGAACTTAATATTCATTCTGTTTATTAACCATATGTTTTCTAATGAGGGGAATGTAATTAAGTGCAACACTTGCATAAGTAAGTGCATGTTTTTGAACCTGAAAAGGTAGACAAATGTAGTTGAAACAGTCACATGCTTTTATTGTTCTCAAGTTTGCTCTCAAGTGTTGAAAAACAGAGACTGCTGATGTGCATTAACTGCAAGCATCAGATGGATAACAGCAAAAAAATTATTTATAGGGATTACTGAATGATGTCCTGCTGTTGCACAAACATAAAATGCAAATGAAAAGGAAAGGAAAAATGCTATTACAAGAAAAATGCTATTCACAAGACTGGAACACACAAGTGTAATTCCAAATTGTTACTCCTAAATCTAAGTCTGATCATAACATGATATTCGCTCCAAAGGATTTCCATAAGGCAGCCCTGCACATCCCAGTATTCAAAGGGTAAAAAGAAATTCATTCTCATGTATCTGTGATGAACACATGGAAAGCCACCATTATCAAGCATTCCTTAAAAAAGCCATAGGGTAAATGGCTAAACATACTGTACTTTTACTTTCATACCAATCAGATTCACTTGCCCTTGCCTGTGAATAAACTGTAAGAGGAGGGATGTAGCCTTTTTTCTCCACTGGAGGGCAGCATCTATACGTTTGTCTAGCACATTCCTGCTCTCCTGGCTGGTATGGCATAACGACTAGAGACAGGCACCGGTCCCAAGTTCTTGGGCCACACTGCTAAGTCTGAGTAAAGGGCATGGCTGCGCTGCACTGCCCTCACGGCCTGCAGACATGAGACTGCATTGGTGATCACACAGCACATTAATAACAGGTCTCATGGGGCATATGCTAATAGAAATATGGCAGGATGCTTGAAAGGATTACCACTGCATGGTACGTGGGCAATTAATTGTGAGCTCTATGAGGCCAATAAATTATAATGGTTCAGGTTTTAATGGTTGTAAAGACTGAAAAGCATTCAGTTGGTCAAAGCACTCACTTTATTTGAGACACGGATAAGACCTATTTTTCTGTTTAACAAATTACTCCAATGATGAAAGACATCCAACTCTATCCAAACAGTGAAACAATAATCAACCACTGTGATTACTCTTCTAATGGAGATGTTTCTCCTGCAGTTGAAAGGTTAGTGATTAAGCAAAATGCTAGACTGGACTAAACAGAAAAGCTATCTAAACTAGTGGTGAGGGGTAAGGACAGAAAGATGGGCAGCCCCTCACTGTGGGACACTGCTCCCAAAACCTGTGACCTCAGCACAGACCAGGTCAGGCTGGTCACATGAGCTGTGCCTAATATCAGCAGTGATTCCTGGTGTCATGATGATGGATCAAATGAAGCACCCCCCCCCCCCTCTTTTAACCCACCGCTCAGGACTGACAGCAACAGGTTTAAAGAGAGTGTGCTGGCACATATGCACTCTCACACATGCACTCAGGCATACCAACACACACAGCATTGCCAATTCCACACAAAGCAATGGACTTTGGATGGCACAGCACATGCAACAATTGTGTTATCAATGTTTCAAATTGAACAGCACTGTACCAGCAACTAGGGTTTACAAACGTACAGCATCATATATTAAAAATATTACAAAAATATAAAGAAACATGCAATTTATATGGTCTTACTGGGTTTCTTTTCCAAGTCAGCACTAAAAGTTCTTACATTTTGAAATATGTCGGGGGGGGGGGTTGATTGCTTAATAATAATTAAAAAAAAAAACAAATCTGACAAGCATGCAAACAATTCAAGCTGTCTTTCATTCTCACTCACTCAGTCACTCACTCGCTCACACACAAACACACATACCCACCCGCACACACACACACACACCCACACACACAAATGAATTGTCCCCACTCCAGCCACAAACGCTGTGTAACCCAGTCGCCCTGTGGTCACGGCCGCGCACAGAATGCCAGTAAAAAGGAGATGCTTCATGACTTAGCTATTCGCTGGATAAATGGAAAGGATTTCAGTCTCACCACGGATATTTCACGCTTTCACTGACGCAATACTGCTGCCTAAACAAACTGTGGAAGTGCGGCCTTTTGGGGATCAGGAGGGAAAGGTCAGCCATGGTCTGAGGATAGAGGAAGGACATAAACTTTGCCTTTCTTCAGAGGGAAGAGAGCTGCACAGTGCTGGAACGGAGGTATTAGCCAGGGCACAGCATGGACGTATGCTTAAAAGTCAATCCATACTACACTGAATGTTATATCAGACAGGATAAAAGACTATGTGTTATGACTGAATGATGATCACACAAATAATTCTCTAAAAAACCTATTACAAAAAATCAAAAAATTTTTAAAAATCAATGAAACCATGTTGAGTAAATGAGTAAGATGGACCAGCTTTCGTAGTTCAAGGCATAAAACGACAGATTCCAAGTCCAGCTGCCCTGGAGAGAAACAGTTTTGGGGGTCTGACATGCCTGCCCTGTGAATGGGAGCAGAAAGCATGAGTGCGAGGTACACTGTGGTGTTCCACTACTGGCGCCCTCCCTTTGAGTCTGGCAGCGACCTGCACAACATCTGGGTCCTAATCCCACTTAGCTCACGGGATGGAGAGTATTCCGCTTGTCAGATGGCCACAACATACCTAAACACATTTGAGGGAAATCAAATATAGACATGTGTATATAAAAAAGCCCATGCATTAAATGAGTGGCAGATGTGTGAATGGCAGTTTATATACTCCACCTTCCCTTGGAAATCCAGGGTGACCTGGACCAGATCCGACAGAGTGAAAAATGATCACTAATTGCCTCTAAAAGTTATGACATCATCCTCTGAATGTGCTGGGAGTCACCATAAAATAGTACACAGGGCAGAAAAAGTAATAAAATGCTGAACAATTACCTGAGACATTTAAATTAATAAAGCAGTGCTTTCATATACAGAAAATATATTCAGCAATGCAGATAGTATACAGTTGATAGCAAAACAGATAGATAAATGTAAACATGTACTGTATTATAGTATGTTAGATATAAATTGTAACATCTATTTATACAGGCATGTTAAATCATTTTGATCCAACACAAATTTATTCATAAACACTTAAAAATTAGTATACATGAACTAGTATCCAGACATGTTTTTGATATATTCATATATGTGGAACAGTATATCATTCTAAATGTATACTAATAGATAACTATTTTTTGAAGGTGTAAATAAAGCATTTTCACTGTGCTTTTCAGACCCCCTATGTGGAAGACCTGTTGATAGACATGCAACACACAATGAATGTACTACATTTAAGAATGATATTTACTCTTGCATTTTGCACTCTTTGGAAAGAATCCATTTTCACTAGATGGAGACTTAAAGTGAAAAAAAGCCAAAAGAAAATATTTTGTTTTCAGTTGGGAAATAAAGAGTGCTGTGGAAAAATACTATAAATCAATGCTTATTCCTTATAACAACCTATAGTAAGCCCTTAAAATAAGGTGTGACCATTTTCATGAAGGCAGCATGATGGTGCTTAACTCTGTGTACCCAAGGATAGGTGTGACAGGAAGCACACAATCACTGAGTCTAATCAGATGGATATGCTGGGGATTACTATGCTGTGGTGTGCGTTATTAGCAAAACGCAACGGCACATATACACATTGGGCATCAAACTGGAAGGAGGAAATGGGGTGCACGGGGTGGCGGGATGGTCTTTGTTACATGTGCGATGGCGTTGCTTTGCCGGCATGGTAAGCTAGAAGTAAAACTGCATCTCAGATAAAGGAGAGGAGTGAGAACATTCACCCCTTTTCCCATGTGGGTGTTCGTTTTATATTTTACAGACAATGTTCCTTTAAAAGTCTGCGCCTGGAAATCCCATTAGATGTGCATATAAAATTTCCCCCGTGATTAATAGTTGATGAGGCAGGGTGGGTTGGAGGGTACCAACATGTGGCCTGGAGGGCTCCGCCCCCGCAGGCTCACGTTTCACTCCATAAACTTACCACTCTTTCCCACTGAAGCGTTTAAAAGAGAGGAGGGATCACTTGTCAGGAATGCCTTAGAACTGTGAAAACAGCCTGGGAGCTGGGAGAGGATGCAGCGTCGTGTGGCCGGTCAGATCACTCACCACGGTTTACACTAGTGGGGCGGCTCAACATTGCCTGACAGACAGAAAAGGAAGAGCAACTGTAAGGTCTCCTCTCCAAGACATGCTGCTGAGGCCCAGTGGTGCCTGAAGAGACTGAGAAAAGAAAAAAGTGTGCAGACAGGCAATAATGCACGTGTGAAACAGCGAGTTGAGGCGGATCATTTTTCCCACTGAGTCAGACTAAGCCACCCCGCTTCTCTGAAGAGAGACCTTTCACTCCTGCGTGTCGCCATGGATCAGCCGACCAGCAGCTGCATGAGGAGTGCCCACCCGGGGAGCCCTATCTGGGGGTGCATGCGGAACCCTCATGCAGGTGTACCCACAGCGGGGTTGCAGTCCTACCAGCAGGCCCCTTTCTCCCTGCACCAAAAGCCTGAGTTTCTGGCCTACACGGATTTCTCCACCTCCTGCCTGGTGTCAGCGCCACACGCCTACCCGCGCGAGGAGCGGCTGTACGCTGAACCGCACGCTGGCTTCCAGCGGGCGGACTGGCAGTTCCCAGTCTGTGAGCCCCGGGGTAGGGGGCAGGAGCCCTGTGCAGCAGCTGTGGTGGCGGTGGGGGGTGGAGGTGGGGGGGACATGGACAGTGCAGGTGGGGACAGGCTGCCTGGGGCAATGACCAGGTGTCTGGATGAAGAGTTCTCCCCACACAGCATGGCACCCACTGAGACGGAGAAAAAGACCTCCAAGCGAAAGAGAGACATCACAGGTGAGTTGCTGCACAGTGTGCCAGGCTGGGCTTTGTAAATGAGTGACAGCAGAAGGAACCAAGGGCAAGCATCATGGGTAAAAGCCTTTTCTGCACTGCATGCTGTACCATATATTTTTTTCAAAATAGCCTTGTCCTTCCTCACCCATGCAATTAACAAAATCATATATGCAATTATCTGATCATTGCCTGAGAAATGCAAAATTTTCATTACCACCACAGACCATGTGATGCTTTCCCTACCACATTACAGTGGTGTAGTGACTCCTCCCCTGAATAACAGGTACAAAATGTGAAATGACTTAGCATATTTTATGAAAATTAACATCTGCCTACTGCTTTCACTATATTATGTCACTGGAGAAACAGAGTGTGATATAGCATATGTACATATAAAAGTTGACAGTAGCTCTAAAGTCAATCTAATCAACAAATTTGGATTCTGCACTCCTTGATTGCTTTAGTAATCCAAAATACCTACAGCTGTTTGTCTTTACAGAAAAACAACTCAACGTCACACCTTTCTCTGTGAATATTTGTCCTTTTGACAGCCAGGTTCCCCCTTTCCGTGCCTGCTTAATCACACTGTCACCTGCGGCATAAATGTGTGGGTAAACTGATGTGAAGAGCATAGTGGCATAATTTACGTCAAATTATGTTCATGTGTTAGTGCTCATTTAAAATTTCTCTGAATTTTCTCACAGATCAGCACCTAACCATACTAATCTGAGACACCAACACCCAACACCATATAGGCAATATCACACAGATGTATTGCTGTGTAACATTAGGGAAATTGACTCCTCAACTAGAATCATTTTGGGAATTTTTGGCTCTTAAAACCTTTTTACTTTGTTACACCATTGTCTTTCTGATAAGTGAAGACAGAGCTTTGTCTGCACCTCAGGAAAACAACTTGTATCCACAAAGACAGTAGAAAAGGACAGCTGCAAAAGATAGGTATGAAGCAGATGATATAGAACACATTTTTTTCCACACACACACAGCAGTCAAAACAGTCCCTTCCTCCAATTGTTTCAGTCTTCCATGAAAAAACAGTCAGGTGAAAATTACCACTCTAATCACTGAATGTTTATTGCTCTTCTGACCTGTGAGATCAAGCTTTGCATAGTGGTAGCACAACGATTATTCAGTGCTCTCCCACACATGGAATTTTGAGGGATACTATAACCTAAACTCTTACACCTGGAATAAGGCAGGTTAGTTGTCTACGGTCTTCTAACAGGTTCATGAGTTTAACCCCCTATGGGGGGCACAATCAATGGAAAGACGCAATCAATCCTTCACATCCTCCAAATATGTAAAAGTACCGTAAGTACAAATGATTTACAGTCACCTCAGGATGACAGTTGGTAAACATTGCAATCTCAAACTTTAGCTCAGCCCAATGGATATTCATGGGTACAAAACAGACATGAAATTTAACATAAGCAGCAAAAGTGCTTTCTGACCAGTGTATTAGTTTCCATCAAAATCAAACTAAAAAGCACACCGAACTACTGTTTGATTTAAGAGAAACCCCCTTATGTGTGTGGAAATATTTTATCAGAGTTGTTATGATGTCCAAGACAGTAAGTGTTGTGTTACATTCTTTCAAACTTGTAGCATTCAAATAAAGTCTGCCAAATCTGTTGTTTAAAAGACCACTTCAAATTAATGCTAGATAGAGATATGGGGTGGATTGAGTCTGTGATAGTGAAATTACAGCCATTATAACATATTTCTGTCACATCACACACAGTAAACCTTACAACACAGTCTGGAAAATTAAGCAACCACTGAGATGAACAACTTTTTAGCAAGGAGCCCTTGAACAGAACAGAAATGCAGGACAAAACACTCTGCTGTACTGCTGCAGAGAGCCTTCCCTGCTTTAGGAATGGATGGTTGAGAGTAATTTCAAATGGTTTCTGGTTACTGTTATTGCTTCCTTCAAAACCCCACTAAACTCAGGGAAACGAGTGAACCATTTCATATTCAAAACCTAAAATTTTCTAATAACCTTACAATTTATGTTTGTGACCCAGGCAATTTTGCAATTAAAATTGGAGGGCAAATTCGAGGCACTTCCAGCCTGAGAAGCCCTGAAACTGATCTGGTAGATATGTGGCAATGTGCTGTGCTCCCCTACCTTACGCTCAAAAGGATGCCGTTCAAAACGACAGAAATAAAGTGCACTTTTGTATGTAGCACATCTGGTGCAGACATTAATTTCCAGAGCTGTTCAAGGATTTTTAAAAGTGTAAGATAAATACATATAACCTGAAAGTGTAGTAGTATTGGATTTCGATAAGCGATTAAGCCAAATAATATTCAGTTGTATTTAAAAAAAAAAAAAAAAAAGGTAGGACACCAAAAACGCACAAAGCCCTTAAGCAATAATTTGACAGACTTCCGTGTTCCACATTTTCGTCGAAGTCAAGGCAACAGCACGCGCGTTTTCTAGTTAATTTGAGCAATGCATTTTCACCAACTTTTTTCGAGTTACCTTCACGTAACCCGCACACAATGTGGCGCAGGTGTGCCAGACCACGTCTGATGAAATATCTTACCAGAAAGTCCCACTTAAATTTTTACCCATTTTCCCATCATTAAACCGAAACAGAGCACCCGGTGCAAGTTCGCACAGCGCTGTTGTACATTGAAATATAGCTCTGCCTCTGTAAAATTAAATCCTTAAATACAATAGTTGGGACTGTAATTAGATTATTTTGACTGCTTGCTGAAAATAACTTCAAAACCACGTATAAAATATACCTTGCTGCCAGAAGTGGCATTAATGACACTTTTACCTGGAAACAATGGGTTCTTCTTCACCTGTCGGCAGCAATATGGTGATATGTCACGCGCTGTATTTATGTAATTATTAATAGTATAATAATTGTTATTAACAGATAACAGATTTTACGCCGCCGTGTCTAACGATGTATGCCACTTGGTCTATAGGCACGCACGGACAGGTGTGTAACATTGTCATCACCAGTGGCAAATAACCATGCTCCCAGTTACTGTATTTAGAATTTCATTTGTAAGTTTAACGTTATACATTGGAAGACTTTGTGTTATCCCCCTCATTTTCAAAAAATAAAAAAAATCCACTCCAAAACAAAAAATGTTTTGCTCCTACGAAATCTGTACGTAGCTACACATTTTTACAGATTTAATACACTATACTGCCATGAGCAGTTAAAAATGTCAAAAAGTGAAAAAGTGAAAATCTTGCCATTGCTGTTCTGTTGTATTTATTTGCAGTGATGCTGTGCAAATGTGAATACAAGCTACACAATGCTGAACACGTAGCAGTTGCACCACAGGCTGCATGTACTCAGGTCTGTTTGGAAAGACAGAATTAATGAAATTTCATTGCATCAAATACTTTAAATGCACAGGATTGCACATTAACACACACACGCGTGCACACACACACACACACACACACACACATAATATATATATATATATATATATATATATATATATACACACACACAGTATACAATATATATATAATTGATGCCGATGTATGAATTTCTTTCCAAAAAAAATATTTTAAACATAATATTTTAATCTAAAATGCAAGATGATTTTGATTTGTTTAATACTTTTCATAGTTTTGATATATTTACTCTTATTCTGAAATGTGGAAAATAGCAAAGATAAAGAAAAACACTCCTATGAGCAGATGTGCCTAAACTGAATTAAGTTTAGGGATAGGGTGTGTGCTTGGGGAACGGTTGTTTACACGTGTTTTGTTTTGGAAGCACTTGCTCCTTTACAGTGAAGGCAAGCAGCAGGCATGGCACAATGTTAATTAGGACAAATGACTTTAACACCCTTTCCAAACTTCTGCCAAATGTATGTGTCTCAAAGCCTCCCTGCTGTGTGCTGGAGTAATTCCCAAAAAAATTAACGGGACTTATTTATTGGAACCTGTTTTGTGTTCTAGGACAAAATCTGCCTTGCCAGGTGTCAACACCAAAATCATTTACAGTCCAGGTGGGCACACTTTGAAAGTGGTCTGGCTGAGTTAATGTGGTTCTGAATGAGGAAAAAGAGAAGTAATGATAATAAAAATACTACATTCTCAACAAGAGACAGAAGCCACAAGTCAGAAGTCTGCTATTTAGCATCAGGGCTCTCTATAGACAGCACACAGTCTGAATCTCCCCAGTCACATCTGGCCTTGTGACTGCAAGCCATTATGCAGTCTGGCCACACTTCTGGCAAGTACTATGTAAAGATGTTCACAATGTGACAAATTACAAACTTTTGACAGGAATTACATCAGCCCCTATTTTTTTTCCTTAAGGATCCACAATTACACCCTCAAAATCACAGAACTTAACTACAGAACAGTTTTACTTAATGTCAGAGAGCTTTCATTAGTTTAATTGTTTCTCATGTTTAAAACTAATGTTAGTTTTAATATGACTAAAAGATTACTTTCTTATTCAAAACAGTTCAAATTCTCTCTCATTTTATATTGGCTTTTACTTAACACGAGCAGGCTGGATATGTATTTGGGGGCTAATAGGAAAAATGACACCTTGTTGAATTCACAAGCACAATTTAGAAAACAAATCATAATTAAGCTTGACATATGCCACACTGCAATTGCTTTGTAAATTAGCCCCAGGTGAATATGAAAGCAATCGGCTTTGTTTATTTTCTTGTTGTTTCTTGTACTTACAACTGTTAGCGGCTCTTCAGTTACCTTGAGGCTAGCCTCAGTCTGTATTGTCATGAACAAAGGAAAAAGTCTTTTAAAAAGCCACCTACAATTACATTGTACACATTTTTGTTCTTTTGCTGGTAGATTTAACAGTGTTCCACTGCATTCCTCTCTAACTCAAGCCCTCTGTGCTCCACTTAAGACGACCCCCAAGATGCGCCAGCTCTGTGTGTGTCCAGCCATGTGTGGCCTGCGTAGGTCACAGTGCCTACATCAGTAATGTCAAACACTTGCACACAAGGCCAAGCCCTTTGTGATTAATTGAGTTTAAGGCTGTCTGGCAGTACAGTATACATGGAAACACATGCAAACCACCCGCAGTGTCTCACTGGCTTAGAGCTGGCTCCCAAACATCAATCATGTACGTGTTAATTATATTCAGGTAACTTTAAATCCATTTGAACATGTAACATTTTGTAACTCTTTATGCTGGTAGAACATAGGCATAACGGCAAAGACACAGTGCATGTGAAAGTCTTGCTCACATCTGCCCACACTCTTTGCACATGCAGAGATCCAGGACTCCAGCTTCAAGGCTGACTCCAACTGTAAGGCCCGGAAGGAGCGTACAGCATTTACCAAGGAACAGCTCCGGGAGTTGGAGGCAGAGTTCACTCATCACAATTACCTGACTCGGCTACGTCGTTACGAGATTGCAGTCAACCTGGACCTCACCGAGAGACAGGTAAACACATGCTTCCAGTGGCACAATAGTACCACAATGCCGATGGCAATCACTGTTTGCTTATACAATACAAAAAGTAACAGGTGTGAAGATATTACATCTCAATGGTATTGGGACATTGGTCCTTCACCATAAACAAAGACATTTGCATTTTGCTGTTGTTAAAAGTAAACTGAACCGTCATCTATGGCTTTATCTGTCAGGGCAGGCATTTCAGTTTAGGACAGCCACGTAGTCCTCCTTTGCAAATGAACTTTGGTTCATTCCCGGGTGGCTATAGGAAGCATGACCGTGATCAAACTTCACTTGAGGAGGGATCACACAAAGAGTCCTGTCTCTTAAGCCCTAAGACAATACATCAATACATCCCCTACTGAATGTAATGATTATAATAATATAATATAATATATATAATATTCATCACTCTCATGAAAAGGTGATTCCCATAGGCAGACATAAGTAGATATGGAGGAGTTGTTATTCTGTGACCGTTTATATAAGAGAGATCTCAAAAACTTTGGTGGCCACCCCTTCCCCCTGACTCCTCCCCATTACCCTCAGCTGTGATTTTGGGATGACTGCATGTAGCCTCGGCTGAGCACAGATGAATTTCCCAGGCCCAGGTCTCAAATGCAAGCCAGATCCCAGCCTGTCCCAGGCTTCTTGTGAATCCCCTCTGCAGCCCTGTCTTGTGTTTTTCCGATGCAACCCACATTTCTTGGCAGCCACAGGCCCCTGCTCTCACACAAGTGACTGACAGCATCAGACAAGTGGATGCTCTTAAAATAGTGTGGGAACAGATTGTCTGTGTTCCTGTGTTGCTGTGGGGAATGCTGAGAGGGATGCGCAGAGGTCTTGCATAGCCTCCCCAGAGCCCAGCCCACACAGGAAGGAGGCAGGCGCTCACAGGAATTGATGTCAGAATTGGGCACAGTACCAACACTCCTCTTCAAATTATTCTGCAGTTAGCTTTTTATGCTTTCTTATTACCAGCAAATGCATCACTCACAACAGGATTATTACAATATTTTGAAACGAAAAGTAACATTATCGTTCAAAAAAGTATACAAGCTTTACAATTATGTCAAGTACTATAAGGCCTTCTGATTTTAACAATTATATTTGCTCACACTGTGCTTCTGACAGTGCAATATGATATACATTTTTGTCTGCGTTGATCTAGGTTCTAATCTGCTGTTATTGTTGGTGACCACATTGTGCAGGTGAAGGTATGGTTCCAAAACCGACGGATGAAATGGAAGAGAGTGAAAGGAGGGCAGCCAGCCTCCCCCCATGACTTGGAGGCAGACGAGGTGGATTCTGCTGCGTCACCCAGCTCAGAGTGAAGGGCCAGAAGCCTACCAATACCAGTTGGACACGTAGAGATGCCAAATTGCATCCTGTGATTCTTGGCTGCCAGTGCCCGAACACGGACAGAAAGACTTCTGCATCTGCAACGATTTTTACTCTTGACTCCAGGGCAAACTGCAGTGTGATTCCTCTTGTAAATATTGCTTGAGTGGCTATGCTACACAAGGACTCTCATTTGGATAATTGGCTCAAGATCCACGTTTGTAAATCTCATATCCATGAAATGTTAGACTTATAATTCTTGGAGCACTGATTAGAAGTGAGTAAGGCAAACAGAAAATAGAGACCGCTGTCATCACTTCAGTGCAGACAAAGGTGAATCTGTTTGATGACCACTCCACCTTCCAGCTCATGTATGGAAGACATGACATTTTTTTACTGAGCTTGTTCAGGGAGACTGTGCTCTTTGACCGCTCTCCTGGATCTGTCTCTTTCTGGACTTCCTGTTGGAAAACTGCATCACAGTTCAGGTGTGAGATCATAGCTTCCGCTGTCTGGCCCCAAGCGCTTGTTGAGAACATGAAACCCCAAGATTTTGTGACCATTCCAAAACTGCCAAACCATGAGTGCCTCAATTTCTGATTTTTTTTTTTTTGGTGTCGTCTGTGTGTCTTTAGAATATACTTTGTTTTCGTTATCACAGTTTGGTGTTTTTTGTATTTCTGTTTTTACATTTGAAATGATAATGTTAAGTAAAATACAGATGTAGCATATTAAAATCTTCAATAAAAAAGCTTGAATAAATCTCTTTACAAAAATGAAAAAAAGAGCTTGAGAAGTTCTTCCAGCTAGCACTTGTGAGTTATGAGGTGAAATAACATGAAGCTACAATTTCTTGGCCAGTGTTAAGACAGTGCTTATGCAATGTTATTTATATAGCTTTTGGTCTGACTGTTTTGGCAACCGTATCCAAAGAGCACTGCAAATATGAACACTATTTCAATCTTTAACCAGAAACTGCAATTTATATATCATCTGGATTTTTGTTTTTCTTCCATTCCTCCATATTGCACACAACCTATAGTATATGTGATTGGAGGGAACCATCCTATCTAACAGCAGGGTGTGTTTTGAATTATTCACTAGCAATGTATACCAGATTTCTGAGGGGGAATACAATTTTGTTTCTTAAACCTGAAAAATCCATCAAAACCAGTCACAGAATTTATGCTGATGCAATGTGAATATACTCCTCCACTGCCCCCGACGGGAGAGCATCTTCAGGGAAGTAATTACACCCTTTTCTGGCAGCCTGCATAGAGAATTCTTTTCTGAGGAACTGTTTAAACTGGAGGCTCTACTCCTACAGACCAGTAAATCAAAACAAGGCGATCGTGACAACATAAGCCGATCACGGAGTGCGCAGCTATTGGTACAAGGGAACAAATGAAACAGTTATGCTCTGCTTCTGAAAACCTCCTTAGAAAATATGTGGAATGATGAGGTCATTCTGTGCACTTTGCCCTCAGGTCTGAAAAGGTGGAAGCGTTCTCTCCTGTGGCCAGTGCAGCCATTTCTAGGGGAAGCATCTGGACGCAGCAGAATTGATCGTGATCAGAGTCCGTCTCGCTCAGCCCACATGGGGGGCTAGTCGGACCAGAAGTCTGGGGGCTGACCACTTACGCACGATGGAAAGGGGAAATAATAGGTGGGTATGGGTGAAAACATGACTTCTCAAATACAGGATGTTGTTGTAGCAGGTAGCCAGTCATCCAATTTCCTGCTTCCCTAAGAAAACATTCATAAAGCATCAGACTCCAGGGGACACACAATGGCGAGCCTATGTGCTGTTTGGCCAGCTACACAAAGCCCTCAGAGGTTACTGCTGACAGAGGTATGATTCCATACACACCCACTGCTGTTTAACCCTTGATGTGTCACTGACCCATCCGAACCACAGCCACTGTAGAGAGACAGCTCTGTGTTGGCCTTCTGCTGCTCTGTGTTGTCCTTCACACTGAATGAACGCCATGGCTATTGCTTTAAAAGCAACAGTACCACCACCAGCAGTAGTGCTAGTTGTTAGTAATAGTAATAGTAATATTGGTAGTAGCATTGGCTGTGGTAGCAGTCATATTAAAAGAAGATAATCCAGAGCTGTAATGGATCCAAAACATTTAAGAAAGGAGGTTGCACACCTATTGTAGCCAAAAAAAATTTTAGATCAAGTTTTGTTTTTAGAATCAATGTTTCAACACCATTCCAGCATCAGAATATTGGCACACACAGTAGACAGGCAGCAGCTAAAGTTATGTATTTATTATGATAACGGTGGATGAGATATACTGAAAGTAATGCCCTTTTCCTCCAGTCTCGATAGTATTTATTTGCCATGATGGCAGGGTGCATTTCATCAAATAGGTCTATTTTCCTCAGTTAGGCCTTGTATACATTTCTTGTGGGATTTCCAGAAGACACCCTGAGCATTTACAGCCTAGTTTTACATTTGCATCTACATGTGTATTCATTTGGCAGATGCATTTATCCAAAGCAATTTACAAGTGAGGCAGAGTACAACACAAGAAAGAAGTCATTTAAGGAGTCAACAATATTGGAAGTTCTGCATGACCAGGTTTCAATAGCTGGCCAGACAAGGTACAAGCTAGGTGTTAGAGATGCGGGTGAATTAAACCATTAGATTTCTTTAATAAAAGAAATTCCTTTGCTGCCTTTGTTACTGAACTGGAATTCTGGACCACTGAATCCTCAGCCACAGAAATATACATGTACATTTTCAGCCATAATAAATTAAAACCTATACTCATCATAATACTCCTTTTTTTTTTGGAGGATAAAGCCACATATTAGGACCTATTATTCCATGAGACCAGGAGATCTTGGGGACAGATGTCATATTGAAAGAAAAGACTCTTTCAAAGAAAACATTCTTTCAAATATATAGAATATCATGACTGATGTAATTGTTTTCAATTTCTTGTCTTTGACTTAATTTCAATATCTTGCTTAAGTATCATTAAAAGATTAAAATACTGTACAGAAATAAAAAATACATACTTAATTCAAATTGAGGGGAAGCAAATCTATACTCACAAAAAGGGAAGCAATGAAGTGCAAGTGCTCTTCCTGTTGTCTTACTGGTGTTTCACATACCGTAAAGTCATAGATTTACTACAGACTATGTTACCAAAGAATGCAGAATCATGTAGAAAAAAATGAACCACAATCATACTGAAAAATAATCAATTATCATAATGAGTTGTCCATCATTGCCAAAGCTCCATTGACCGAAGCAAAGGCACACACAATGTTATTGGACTTGTGCTGGCTCCCTATATAAGGGTAGGACAGTTCCACTAGAATCAAACCAGTTTTGATTATGAAAGCAGACAGTGCAATGGAACATTCTTTAAATAACTCATGACTTAAAGCGTTGTGAATATGACCTATTCTGTGGGCAGTGAAATAAACGCGCTCGCCGGGAAAAAAAAAAAAAATTCTTAGCAGTTGTAGGAACTGCAAGTGACTTCACCCCTCGATGTAACAGGAGAGCCGTCTAATGGCCTTTCAATGCAAGGAGGAGATATCGCTTTTGAAAGCAAGGATAAACTGTGAAATCTTCTGAGTTGGCATCATGCTCCCAAAGAGATGGGATTCCTTTTTTCACCATATCAGAGGTTTGTGTTGGTTAGATGTAATTGGACAAACATGTGCATATATACAGTTTATATATATATATATATATATATATATATATATATATATATATATATATATATATATATGTATATATATATATATATATGTATATATATATATATATATATATATATATATATATATATATATATATATATACAAACACTGTATATATAAAACTGTAAAACATAAGGCTATGATGAAATCATTAAACTATTAAACTATGATGACTTTGGCTCCTGCATTAATCACAACTGTCAAACTCTCTACCACTTATCTTTTTATTTCTTTTTGGCAGGCAATGATGACACAAATGAGTGTGAGCATCCTTATTTTTTATTTTTTTTACAATGGAAATATTAGTTGTTTTTGTGTGTGTTTTTTTTCCCATGGAATCATCCGTTTGATTTAAAGCAGTCCTAATATATTCTAAGTCTGTGTCCACCCTAAGTAAAATGTGAGAACCATCTGGGGCAGTTGGACTCTGAGCTGTGAATGTTAGAATGTTCTCCATCACTCTCCTCTGTACTCTCTTCTCCTGTTCAGTGGCTGCTGTTACTATCAGAGCAGACAAACTGACATATTGTAAACACCACCTTGGGCTGACACCAGACAAACCGGTCAGTTGTCACAGTATTAAGAGTACTTGGGATAGTATAATATTACTAAGAGTAGCATTCGCATTTGCTTAAATGAGTTCTCTGGAATAAAATTAAAATATCATATTCTGTATGATCTGTACTGAGTATGGTTGAGAGCTCCACACCACATTCTGAAGCTTAGAACACATACCCCCCTCCAAGCAAGGTGAAGTAGGGCTTAATACCAGCCAGAGGTTTGGAAAATGGAGAAAAACAGATCCTGTTATGAAAATTGCTTTTCTGTAGATAGTCTTCTGATCACTTAGGAAAACCAAGAATCAGGTAGATAAATATATTGTCAGTTTATCTGTGTATGATTTGTGTATAGTGATTATTTAGTAGTTTAACATTTGAGTGAAGGTAGGACAAATGTCCATCTTTTGTATTACATCATACCATTCTTTGTCTTCAGCAACTGAAAAGAGATGTAGAAATTGTTTTGAAAGGAAAGAAATAGTTGTGCCCACCAGTGTCAGTAGGTTTTTTCAAAACTGTCAGTAAAATTTCACCCTATCATTTTGTAGCAAACTTTTTTTTCTAATTAAAACGCAGCAGTAGATATCTTTGAAAGCCTGTAGTTTCAAAGATGCAGGTGGCAGGATTTCATGCTTTGCCTTGGCTGCTGCACAGCAGGACCAAAATTATCTAGCACCTGACTCCAGACTAAAGAGATACATCACACAACGCAAGCCCTAGATATTCTGAATGCGAGGGCGTAACTTTGGGTTGAACATTTGGGGGGTTGAGGTCTGCATGAATATGATTATGTGGGGGGGCTGTATTGGCCGGTTTTGATTAACCCCCCCATCCCCCCATAATTCACGCCCATGTCTGAATGTATGATCAGTGTAGAATGTGCAGATTTTGCTCACCTTTCATTTCTTCCCCCATACCTCTGCTAACTCACAAGGTTCCTTCAACATTAATGTGAGAGAGAACACTATGCATTCACTGGCTACTTGAGAGGCTTCACAACCAGTGAGTGCCAATATCACACCAAGAGTTATTGATTCCTGCATATTTCAACCTGTGGCTCTCCAGTCCAGACAGCCATTTTTCATCCTGTTTTTTTTTCCTCCTTTCTCCACAGTCTGACACTGCCAAAAAAACAGAGAATCTGACTGCATTTTATCAAGGAAATGGACTCAGGAGAAACCACCCCATCTGCATGCGAAGTCTCCTGAAAACCTTAGACACGTCCTCTCTTTTTGTATTCACTGTTATTTTAGGCCACCTGCGAATTTATGCCTCCTTTTAGCCTTCTCTGTCTGCTTTTCACCAGAAGAACTCCCTCCAGCACAAGGACGAAACTGTCGGACAAGAGAGAAAAGTGAAAAAATGTGCAGTGTCTTCCACACATCCTCCCAAGACAGTAATCATGTGGGAGAGACCATAAAAAAAGCTGAGTGTGCGTGCATGTTTGTGTGTGTGTGTATGTTAGCTGGCTGTTGGGGGGATGGTAAACCATTGCTGTAGAACTATTGAAACAGCCCATAAGATGCAGTCAGGTATAGTCACCCCCCCCCCCCCCCCCCCCCAAAAAAAAAAAACACCACCATGATTAGTGGACCCTCTGGGTAAGATAAATCTTCTATCTCTACCTTGCAAATCTGTCTGATGGGGTAGAGCCGTGGAGCACAACATTAAATTAGCCGGCTTTCCTCCAAGGTTCCTTTTGACGGTTTACTTAGGCAAGTGCGTGCCAGGATCAGTCAAGCCCCAGTGGACAGAATCTCTGCTCCTGGCTGAAAAGGCCCAGCTACTCCTCTCACCACATACGTCGAGACAGGAAATCAGTTGGTGTTTTTACGATGCCGCTCTCAACTTGCACCGGAAGGGCCGCCCTGGGTCACCTGAGGAGGGGCTCTGTTTGTTCTCTACCTCTTTTAAATCTCATGTGGGGGAGACACAGTCCCTCAATGGGATCAAATCACATACTGCTGACAAATGTTTTGGGCAGCAGGGTGGAGTAAAGTTAGCAAGTAAACAAAATTACTACAGACATCTCTAAAATGTAAGACTGAAAGCAATTATTAAGCCAAATGCCTAGTTTAATGCAACCTGAAATAACTAATGAGATGACAGGTGTTATGTGATGATAAAGTTTGCAATGTACAAAATGAGTTAGGTTTATCAACTGAATTTTGATCAAAAATTTGAGTAAATTAATCTTTCTACGTTTAAGGTCAGTCATGTTCCAAGGACAGGTGACTTTTTTCAAGCTTGCCAGAATGGATTATATTTTATGTATTATATCCAGTTTTCTTGTTCTCAAGAATGTCATTGTTTCAAAAGTTACAATCATTTGTAAGCCACAATCAGTTTTCCATTGCATTGTTATCCTCTCTTATTGTTAACATCATTTGAGTTAAAAAGAAAGAGTTTAAAAGGAGCACTTTAAAACTCTCCACAATGAATAATTTGCCATATGTCACACTTTTGCAATGGGAACTGTCATCTCCAGACAGCTGCTCTTTTCTCACAAAACCTGCTAAGAGAATTTTAGTTGAAGTCACACTTTTTGATGACTCATTCATCAGGCAGTTTGTTTTTAATACTAAATGAACCTGTTCTCCACAAACAAACATCCATTTGGGAAGGTTATTACTGATGATGGGATTTTAATAATTGTTTGAAATTTTATGAATTTTGCAATTATTCAAATGCAGTGATGTCAACAATAGCCCTTTGTTCTTTAGTGCTACATTGCACCGACCCAGCATATTTTTCTCCCAGGGATTTGTGACTTGAGAGAAATGGCAGCCCAAGTTTTAAACAGTTTGTACACTGTTTGTACACTGAGGCATTCTTAAGAAATCAATACAATACAGAAACAGCCATCTCCCGACCACACCACATTAAAAAGACGATGAGTCAAAAAGCCTTTAGAAAAGATAAGCTACATCCCTAAGGCACAAATTACCTAAAGATAAACCACCACATCACAAATCTCACTTAACTGTGGCTTTCAATGAATGTTTAATGTAAAGTGGTAGATCTAGTCCACAGTTGATTTTTAACATGTGAAACAGCAGACCCATGCTGCCTAGCTTTTTCAGCGTATATTATGGAAAAGAGCCTCCAGATGTTCCTGAAAGCTTCTGTGTGGGCCAGCTTTCCGGTGCAGAGATTGGGAGGGAGGCAACTCCAGCAATGAAATGAAGATGGAGTGAGGAAGTGGCTCATTCCAAACCAGGGCCATGAATCACCATTGCAGACGAGAAACTCTGATGGATTCAAGAACATTTTGCACCATGGTTTCGGTACAGCAAAATCCTGTACCAACAGCAAAAAACTGTACCAGCTATCTGTTTATGTTGAAAAATTCTGTCCCGTTCACAGCATATGTGAATCAGGAGATGGGTCAGCAATGCTTTTAAAGTAGGATTTTGAAGCCAGCACACTGAGAATATACAGACCCTGGAAGCTCCTCTTGTCTGACTAGAGGAAATTGCTATTGGCAGAGACATGGTGCTACTACCAAAGACCCAAGCATTAGAGCAGCCTTCCATCAGCATCACTCTCTGTTTCCAAGGAGACCTGGACATTTGCAAAATCATCAGGATCAGCAGACATGATCTTTCACCTCACACTCGACCCCTTTTATCTCCCACATCTTTGTGTCCTGACTCCTAGCAAAGTCTGTCAAGACATTGTCAAAGAAAACTGATCTGGGGTCAGCACCTGTGCTGCAATCAGCAAATGTTTAATACTAGGATCATCCTGCTTTCACCTTCACAAAGAAAGCCTTAAAACAGACAGAAAGTGGAAAGAACAGTGTAGTTTGTGTCAGTTGCCCATAAAAAAGGGTTTCTTGGTGACATTTTGTATTGACCTGATATTCTTTCCAGTCAGAACATTTTATTGCTCCTATAAATACTCAGAATTACTCATATGTACATTTTTTCTTAAAAAGGGGTTCATTTCTCTTTTGCATTAGTCATGCATTAGTGATCAATGCAAAGGAGAAATTAAAAAAGACATACAATTCTATTCTTATTTCTTGCAATTACCACATATTGTCCTTTAAGAGTGCCAAACATCTAATATGTGGACCTAAGGCTTTTGCAACTTTCGTGTCACAGATGAGACTCTGGTACTGGGCTGGGGAAGATAGGGTGTGGTGTACTAGGTCTGCAGAGTCAGAGAGGAGTGATACCAGAGCATTTCCAGTTACAGGTCGCCACTCGAGACACCGCACCACAGAGACTAGCCATGGGAACACTTCAGAAAGGGGAAACAGATTTCATGCAAGAATGCATCCAGGAAGTCAAGGGATATGCAAAGTCATAGATTGTAAAACCGCACAGACGTGGGTCCTGCCATGGGGTTTTATGTGTTTTTGTTTTGCATCTGCCTTTCTTATCCAACTAGATTGTCTTCTCCTCTTACTGAACTATGAGGGGAATTCATATGGTATTGAGGTGTGGCCCAGTCAATCAATATAGTGGTCAGATCCTAGGCAGAGCATAGCAGCTATGTGTTTGACGCAGCTGCTGCCATGGATGTAAGCATCTAAAATACAAAACAGTTAAGCAGCTAAAGTTGTGATTTAGGATTGTAATTATGAGACACTGTCATGTTGGCCAGTTTGACACCTTCATTCATTTTCTTGAAAGCTGTTCTATAACTCAGTCAAAAGCCAAATGACCATTTTCTTACATTTCCCCCTCATTTCAAATTTTTTTCCAGAATTTTCCTCCACCTTTGGGGTGTGCTTGATTTTATGTGCGCCAGACTTGATCTGTGCTGTTTCTTTAAGAATACAACACGTCCATTCAAACTCCTCTCGTCTGGATGAAGTGACACTCATCAGGTCATAGGTCCCATCTCCTTCCCCAATGCTGAAGCCATCACTCGGCCCCCAAGAATGGACCAGCAGGCCAGGCCCATGCTGTAGCGTGACAAGCCTGCGTTTCTAGAGTCTTTGCTTTCTTATTTTACACCCCGCACTGTCCTTCATCAGACATGTCCTCCCAGGCAAGGGCCCAGTTTAGGATTTCATTCAGAATCTCCCCACGCAGTACGTGGGAGGATGATTTCAAACACATGTACCTCTTTTCCACGTGAACAATGGAAGGCCTGTGAGTGTCGGTTCCCCTGATGGGACAGAGGTAGTGATGTCACACTTCACACGCCCACCTCTTCACTTCCATCCTCGGCTCTAATTAACACCTGTTTTCACAACCCCTTTGTGCCTGGCCAGCCTCACGAAACAAGCTGTTTGGTCTGGGATTCCCTGCAGCCTGTGGGATTAATGCTCTAATGCCGGTAATTCCCCAGTTTTGCTAACCCCCCCCCCCCCCCCCCCCCCCACACACACACACACACACACATAACATACATCTCATGCTCTTATCCTTTACCTGTGAAATAAATAAAGCAGTGTTTGTGATATATTTTGGAAGTAAAAACCTTAATGGTCAATTTTAATTTTATATGCATACAATGAGCTGTTTGTATTTCTTTTATGTCAGCCATTGTCCATTCATGACTTTCTCAGTCATGAACACTACATATGCCATTATTATCATGGCAAGTGAATCTGTGAACCACTGACCTGCTTAACCATTTGGGGATAAGCAGGTTATCCACAGATTGAAAGTCTTATTGTGACATCTGTATGGCTGGTGGTACATTCAAAGATGTACGGGGTCTGTGAGGCAGTACTCTGATTGTATTAACATCTTTCACTGTTATGTCTGTGATGATCCTCTGGGGCCATAAATACATACGGTGGATATGTAAGAAAAAGAATAACCATCCAAGACTTTGGCTGGAACAGTCCAACATGCAAAGATCTGTAGAGGGAGCTCATTAATAACAAGAGCAGCAGTGACATCAGCACTATTATTTCTGGTACTGCTTATCATAATAAAGAGCCCACACTCCCCACGGTGCTGAAAGAGAACCTCGCCACAGCACTGGTTTGCGCACCTCTTAATTGGGTAAATTGGTCTTGCAGCAGAATTGTGCCAAAGACAACAAATGGAATGTCCTGAGGATCCTCCAGAGGGATACGGAGACATGGAGACCTGACTGTACAAGCCTAAATACATTCCAGCTAAAGCCCATCAGCAGACTCCCTTGACGCGATACCTTGTAACGTCAATCAGCCAAACTTTTACTCCTTCCTCACTCTGCATTGTTTGAAACGAGACACCAGGGTCTTTTTCTTTGCTTTTTTCCATGGAACAAAGGCAGGACTGTTGTCTGCTAGCACTGAAAAAGCACACACATCAAGAAAAACAACGGGGGGGGGGGGGACAGACATTTTTCAAGCGAGCCCAGGTCCACTGGAGGAAATGGGCAGGTTTGGTAGCCGGGGCAGGTCATGGAACAGGCAGCCGCCAGGGTCTATGGAGCAGCGGACTACAGTCAAACAGGGGTGAGGAAAGACATTCATCACTTGCGCTGAATGAATGCCAGACTGCAACAATACATGTAGACCATTGTTAACAGGGTTATTGTATATATAACAAGATTCCTCCACTCCCTGGCATATATATGACTCATCCCCAGGAATTTTCTGTGAGGAGTGTGGTTTTCTGGGAAGTCTTAGCAGGGGTAAATGTGAAGCACTGTTTGTAAATTATTCAGGCAACACATTTTAAAGTGCATCAGTGTGAAGAGCCCATAAGAACACAAGTCTGTGTGTGGAGCAATGTGAAGCATGCATTTAAAGAGTTCTGATGGGAAACAAGAACCTTCCTCATGCCACCACACCTGGCTTCAGATGAAGTGCCGTTTGTAGGCTGGCACTTTCACATTGTTGACGCTTACAGTCTCGCGCTTGCTGCTTTGATTCAGCGTGCACGCTTGCCATAGCCACATCACAACACAATGTATGTATTTATCTTACTTTGAACACAGTTAACAAATCTAGTGTTGTCAATGGATCCTGGTCAAAACGTTTAGACCAGACCACCCCAGTCATTTATTGAATTCATCCCAAGATATATTCATTCAGTGAAACCAGGGGACTGTTTGAAGGGACCTCTGGAAGTAGGTAGCAAAGAAGCCTGCTGCTCATTAAACTGACTAAACTGAGAGCAAACTGGCCCGCACTCACAACAGGATTGGATGCATTTAAACCTTAAAAACTTATTTTGAAAAGGACACTTGGCTCTTACCAACTAAACCCCCAAGAGAACTCCCCCATCTTATCAATGTGTCATCTAAACCAAAGAGAATATCCAAACAGAACCACACCATCATCCAGAACTCAGTACCAACCACTCCTTCTCCCTTTTCCAAGGCTCCACCATCACCTACCATTGCTCCAGTCTCTAGGCCACCAGTTTTCACTTCCTCAGTTTATATTAGCTAAAGACAGGAAATCTAGCCTTACATCGATTACGCTGAATTTTCCTCTGTCTGACGAGAAGTCCCAGCTCCTGGCCTGCTGTTTGCATCCAAGAGCCCTGGCATTTGGCTGTAAACCAATCCCTGCCATGTTATCAGCTTTCAGGCTGGCTCACTGAGTTATTGCAGCGTGGCCCGTCACAGCATTGCAGCTCCAAGTCCAGACCCCAGACTCACAAGGCCCCCTGCACAGGTGTTAGCCTTTTTTCTTTCCAGTTCCTGATGTTTTTGTTTTTTTGATGAGCACAGTAATTCCTTGACTCCCCTCTCTTGGTTCGGTTCACAAGCAGCTCCAGATTGTTCTCATTTAGCCGTAAAGGTCGGCCTTTATCCCACACAGAGACTGCTCTCCCTTCTCCCACCTCTCTCCTCCCTCTTTTTTAACAAGTTTAAGCAGCTGGCTTGCCCTGGAAAACTCCTTTGGGAATAGGAATTGTTAAAAAAAGACAGTCAGTGGTAAGTGACAGAGAAAAGTTAGCAGCAGGGAAGATTTACCTGAAAGTTGCTCCTCCTCTTTATAGATACCTGTAAGAATTCTCTTTCCCTTTTTTGAGTGAGGACACTTTTGTGTATTTCCAGGTAAGTATTATTATGGGGATTGAGTACACTCTGGCCTACTGATGTACATGTAGAGTATTATCCAAACGTAACTCACACAATGACTAACGTCTCATTTCAGACACAGGCTGATTCATTAAGCAATAAATTAATCAGTGGCAGTCAGGAGATGTTAACTTACTCTTTAAAAATAAATCAATGTCTTGCTGTTTTAGCGCCATGCTTCTTGTCAGCCTGAACTTTGGAGAGTTAAAATCAACAATCAGATGGAACTCTTAGTGCATTCACTGTGTGTTCACACCATTAAACTAGTTCACACCATTAAAATAGTTAACTTGGGGTCGTGTTTGAAAAGTGTTACTGCTCACACTCACTGGTCTGGGAGTGCTGTTACTCTGGTATGACACTGTTGCTCATTCAACTTCAATTGATACACTTATTGTGCTGGAAGTTGTTCTGTATAAGAGCGTCTGCTAAATGACTGTAATGCAATGTAAACTAACAATACACAAAGCTTCCACCATGTGCTGCCTCTACATTGCAAGCAATGCAGCCCAGTAGCTCTGTGATTACAGTTTAAGTGTTTGCTGGGCTAAATGAGCACTGGTAAAACAGCCTTGAAATCTCAGGTCATTTTGAAGAATCAGGCTACACTAATCCATGCATGTTTAATATCATCTTTACACATAGAGGAACCAACATGAGGGGGGCTTTTCTGAGACTAAATGGAAGGGAAGGGAGCCCCCACATTCACCCACACTTCATCTTGACCTTTTGTGAAAACCAGTAGACATTTTGGAGGGAATCTGATCCATGAAAGAAAAAAAAAAACAAGTATGAAGTCAGATCCTTTTTTAAGGAGCCAGGCCACAGATCCCTGATATCCAAAGAGAGGAAGGGGAGGGGGGCTGGGTGAGGTGGCTCTGTTGTTTTCTGAACACTTGCCAGGAAAGTTTAATGGCTGTGGAATTTGGACAGGAAAAAAGCGGGCTGGAAGTTTCAGAGGAAGCAAGGATTTGTGCTTCATGCAGCACCTCTGTTTGTGTTCCTCCAGGCTGGCTCCTGCAAGAGCACCGCCACAGTGGAGGAAGAGCGTCAGCACACTTTTCCGGTGATCGCCAGGGTGCCTCGAGCAGCTTCCACCAGGCAGTGAGGCCTTATTCGGTCAAACCCCACCCAATAAAAGACGCACTCAATGAGACAATGAGAAAAATAACCAAAGACTAGTGGGGAGACACACAGCAGGAGGGCACTGAGGACTTCCAGTCCCATCTCAGTGCTGGTAGTTCCTGTTCTGGAAGAGACACCGATGCAGGCAGGGGGTTGATATGGAGCCAGACACCTCATTTGGCAAGTCTACCAGGCCCCACTGCCACCATCACTCAGTCCCACCAGCCCATGGCTTTCCCACCATGTCACTAATAATCACATATAGCCTCTGGCCACTGCCCATTCCTCACCCAACACCTCCACAGCAAGACGGGAAGCCTTGGCAGACCCCTCACCAGCCCCCTACCCCCCCTCCCCCCACCCCACCTTTGCATCACCACTCATGTGCTTCCTCACCCACCACCAGGCCCGGCTCTGTCTGGGAAATTCCACCTACTCCTGCCCTGATTTCCCCACATGGTGAGATGCAAGCTGATATGTCTGTATTCACTTTAAGATGCCCCCAAGGAATATATCCCAAAAAATGTCTGGCTTTACTGACAATTCCAAGCCGGCCACAGACTATCCTACAAACATCTAAAGCCTGCTGGCAGTGGAAGATTAAAGTAGAGAATTTTGGTGGGCCATGTAGTTGTCACTAAACATTGATCAGTCAGATTGCATCAAGGCTTTGTTGGGCTGGACATAAATCTCCGCTGATAATAAGTATCGTCATTATTCAATATGGGTGCTGGTCTGGAATGTAAAAGTAAAAAGTCACAAATGATCACTATCCTCCCTGTAGGTGGCATATTAATTCAAATGTGAAATGGATAAACGGAATCAGCTGTAGACTAACACATTAAAATGTGAGCTAGAACAGCAATTGCTGATGCACCCATCAGTACTTTGAAGGCACCCTATTGGGTGATACAATTTACACGGAGAAATACCAACAAAAATGAAGAGGTAAGGAAACGGCCATGGGCAAATGACTGCCCAGACAGATATGGTCCCTCCTAGAATCACATTACCTGAAAGTAAGAGGGGAACAGCAGACACAAGACATATATAATTAGTTCCAGACTGTAAATGGGGAAACCCATCCCCCTGAGAGGGGGAGCACAGCTCCTGCGACTACACCACTGAATGAGCAACAAACTTTTGGCACCTGTGTCCCTAAACAAATAAACACTGCCCTCTGAGACTTGCAGCAAGCAAACACTCTCAACCAGAGGACTGGCTCCTCACTTTTTTGATGATGAGGATACACAGCATGCATGATTGTAAATGATTAAAATGAGAAAATGTTGTATTTATGAAATTAAATCAATAAAAATAACAATATGAGAAAAATAAACTAGGACAAGAATGAAAATGACCAGTCATTCCATCAACATTTGAAGAATTATAATGTTTTAACCAGTTGTAATGAATGTTTGAGTTTGACTTGTGGATCTGTGGTCTTTTATGGTCTATATCTAATTTATGTCCATTACGGTACATAAATCATTCATTAAGCAAGGATCCAATGGAAACACCTTAAAAATGCATGACCACTGAGCACTCAGTAAAGGCATTGTTTAAAACTGTATCAACAAAATAGCAAGCAAGGTAGAAACATATGAACACTCATCTTTTTTTTGTTTTGTTTTGTTTTTTTTTTACTTGAACATAATTCCCCTCATCCTTTAAATAACCAATAGGAAGCAGTCTTTTTGTTTTTCTCCAAACATTGTTAGCACTTGAAGTGACATAATTCTCACTAAACTAGGAGATCAAATGCAGTCGTAAAAAAGTAAAAAGGTCTCATGTAATAAGAAACAGGAGGACGTAGTACATAAACCAAATGAATCTGCTTAATTTTGCCAAAAATTATCACATTTGAGAATGTATGGAAGTTCACGCTTGTTGAACTTACTTAACACTTGCTGTGTGATATCTGTGAGTTGAATAACAATGTCAAAAAGTAACACCTGCAGGAATTTCTTCCCTTCTGGGAGAAAGTGATTCTGATTTTTCCTCTGCTGACCTTGCAAGGGTAGAGGAGGGTGCTTTGCAATCCTCCCAGCCTTCCACCGCTGCCTCTCCCCCCTTCCCTTGTTGTCTCTGGGGCATACTGGGTGAGGAGGTGAGGTCTTGCGCTGCGAGTGTGTGGTGGGGGTGTTTTTGGCTACCTGTGGCTCCTCTCCCGGGCTGGGCGGGCAGGAATAACGGCAGCTGTTTACTCAGCTGTGGCGCTCCCCAGGTCCAGGGGAAAGAGGATGTGTTCAGGGCCTCATTAATCATAGCGGCTTCGGAAGAGATAAACAGGCCCGACCCTGCAGGGGTGCTGAATTGAGGGGTGGGGGGGTTGTCCTCACAGCAGGACCAATTGACCTCTGGGGTATGCCAAACTTTTAGTCCTGTAGCCCATAAATTTACTATGGATGATATCTTTAATTACAAAGATCTAGTTTTGTCAATTCTGCGTGTCTCTCTCTTCTTCATCAGTTTTGAACTCTCTGTTTCATGCTGTTTCTTACTCTGCCTCTTTCTCTCTCAATGACTATCATTCACTTTCTTCATCTTCCGCAGTATCAGTCCAGGTCTTTCTCTCCCTCTCTCTCCCTATCTCTCTTTGTCTTTCTCTCTCGCACTCCGTCCCCCATTTCACTCAAGTTTAGCGGCTCAAGACAGCTTAGAATGCCCTGGAATTGAACATTTTCACTTATTCCCACTACAGGAAGAGCACAGATGGGAGGACGAGACCACCAAACCTCTAGACTTTGGAGGGTACATCACCACACCCACAATACCCCACACCATTGCTTCTTTTTTCAAAGCAATAGCCAAAATTGTCTGTGATGTTGTGTTTGTCATGTCTGTGAGCTCAAATGCATCTGAAACACATGAGCAATTGAGAGGCACTAGAAGCACTGAATGGTAAAGTTCTTTAAGATCCTACGCTGTGGAGATGTGACTGAAGGCTTGGAATGGGCCAAAGCACTTATACTGTAGATGACAAACAGTGCCAACTGCCAAACAAAGCTGTAGGCTAAGGAGAATTCTCACTTTGGAGAGTGAGTCTTACAGATCTGTTTCTTGTTAGGCCTTCTCCACCCCACCCCAGACACTGCCATGTCTTTGAGGGCTTTTGCAATGCCCCTCAGTTTGATGGTAGGAGAAAAAAAGAAGGCTTCAGACCCAGGCAAACAGTCCTAAAGAGATAAAGGCTCTGCCTGTGCCGTCTACCATACTACTGTTATTCTACTCTGCCAACATCCCCCTCATAAAAAAAGAAAACCAGGCTTGCAGCACCTGAAAGCATCCCATTAAAGCCCACCACCCTGCCAAATTTCATATACAGCCCATGTGTTTCAGCACAGGCAGAATTTCACTCGTCTTCCCAGACCATATTTCACCAGCAGGGAAAAAAGAATATGATAAAGAGCACAGTAGGAGAGAGAGAGAAAGACAGAGAGAGACATGTTATTTTACCCAACCACCAATCAACAGGCAAGCTCTATTTCATCTTGAGTGTACTGACAAACTCAATTAGGGAAAAGGTTATTTCAATGCTCCTTGAAAATGGGTTTTGAGATATTGTATTTCTCTGTTTGTGTAAGCTCACTACATAATTGCACAACTTTGCTGTGTGTGTGTGTGTGTGTGTGTGTGTGTATGTGTATGTGTGTGTGTGTGTGCATGATTCTGAAATGCACCATTGACTCATATGTCTTAGTAGTACTGGAAATGAGAAATCAGTGCCAGCCTGCCTGAATTTCCCCCTTTCATACTGTAAATCATTTGGAGTCCTGCACTGGGTTCAGCTGAGCCAATCTGATGACTGCACAGTCCTGTGTACATCTCCATGCATCATTGCTCCACTTTAACTTCTCCATCTGCCGGCCCAACCCATTGCTGGTTGATCAGGATCCTGTAATATCAGAAAGAGCTGGTCAAGGACCAGCAGCACTGAGATGACCCCAGCTTGGCAGATCAGACAAGAATACAGGTCTGTTCTGTAGATAAAGGTACATTTGTGTCCCATGCTATTTTAGGACCAGCCTCCACCCCAGGTGTGAAACCATGGGTCCCTGTCAAGGCTTTGCTCTCCCCTTCAGCAGACCTGCTCCTGCTTGGCTAAAAATACTGTCGCAGCAGGCAGCCAAGAGCAGACAATTCTTCAGGTTTTTATTAACTACTGCTTATCTTCCCACTGGTGAAGAAAGGGCTGTTATTCTGTCATTGCTGCTTTGTCACTCTTGGCCATAGAGGAAGCAGTAAAAGGCTGGTACAGTGTGCAGCCGCATGAACAACGCACTTCTGGCCACCAATTGTCCCTAATCACTGCCAACACTGATGGATAGGCCTCATTTTGCTATTGCAAAGATCCATCAAGTTCTTTCTCCATGCCCTGTGATTTTTTAAAATGTTTTGATTTCCACATTTTTCTTTATTTTAAAGGTAAACCACATGTTATGTTTAAGACTTAAAAATGCAACATGGCATTAATATATTTTGTGTCACATTTGTATTAGTGGTGATCTAATAGTTTTAATTAACTCCAACAGAAAAAAGAAAAAAATCTTATTAATTAAATCTGAAATAAAGCAAAAGTGACCACTGTGAAATGAAATAGTGCTTAAATATTTTTGATGTTTTTGGAATACTTGGAAAAGTGAAGCCCAGTCATCGTGAGCCATGTCCGTGGTGGAAAAAGCTAATTAGTTAGCTGCTTAAGATTTGGAAAATTGTATTCACTACTTAAAAGCATTTCTACACAGTCCTGTCCTGAAACACTTCAAATATTTCAAACTTTTTCCCAAATGTGAGAGATGCAAAATGATGAGATATAGCATTAAAATTTCTTGTCAAAATATCTATTTTAACCAGGGGCTCATATACCAGAAGTGACCATTTTTTAAATTGTGTTAAATGCACAAAATATATTAGTGATGCAGATGGCTATGGGAAGTTTCCTTGAAAAAAGTTTATAATGACAGGTTATATGGTACTGTCCAACACCTTGGATTTTGTGGCTTTTTTGGGCAGGGCTTTTACTCAAAACGCTGTAATTCAGTAACAGTATGTTGTTGTGTAACTTTCACCATGTATTCCTCTTGTAACAAAAATAATATAAAAAAGGTTGAATTGGTATGTATGACTTCCCATGATGTGGTTAAGTGACCATTTAAACAAAAGCAATTAAAAACCATATACCATACGGGTGGCAGATTTGCTTGATGACAGTTTATATATTGAAAACCTTTGACACCATAAACCAAAAAAATACACCATTGTATGAAGGGACAAATGATTCCTTCATTACCTGTTAATTAATCCAATACATTTGAGGATTTAGAGGTTTACATTAGACTTCAGTTTTTCCGTTAGGCTTCTATATTTGAAAGTATGACACACACAAGTGTGGGGTTCATGTCTTACAGTGTCATTTTTGTCCCACCCACTTTCCACAAGAACTTTGAGGTGCAACAATGACAATACTTTTGAGTGCTGTGATTACCCAGCACAGCACAAATGTAAAATCCTTTGTCTGGTTTACTCATTTGAGTTTTTTAGTTATGTATATGGTTTTTGCCCCATGTCTCAACAAATAGAAATAAGATAGAGCACTTTAAGATTATCAAGGCCTGTGTTTTTCTTGGCCCCATTTAACCTATTTGCAGCTGTAATATAATTTAATTTTGCATTGAAGGTACAATATGGCATATACATTATGCAAAGTGGCTATGTAAGGTGTAGCTGTAGCTGTGGTAGTCAATATAACAGAAGAATAATGATTGATTTTTTGCAGTGTTGATTGAATACATGGATAACAACATGGTTAATGGAAGATAGGACATTCTGACAGTGAATTTCACACATTGACAAATTGTATTTGTTGATTACTGACTGCATAGTCAAATGTCTGTCCAAAACTGCTTCGTGTACTTCAGACCTATTGCAGAAACATGGCACCCTTGCGTTTCAGTTAGCCAAGGCACTTGTTCATTTGAAGACAATGATCAGGAGTCCAATGTGAGAAAACACAACCAGCTTTGTTCAGTCAGGATAGGGTGGATTTTGTCCATCAGGGTTCCTTCATTGTATCACTTTCAGCTCCCTGCAACTCTCCAACTCTGCTGGGATTTTAGTGAGGAAAATTTGTTAGTGGTGTGGATATGTGTGTATATTAGTGTAATGCACAATTGCATCCATGACACCCCCACATGCCTGAAGGAGTGCAGAGGATATTGCAGCAACAGCCTAATGTACTGCTGCCAATCACAAAGGGGAGGGGGGGGGGTACAAAAACAGAAGCATCCTTTTAGCAGCATTTTTAATGCCAGGATCAAGTAAACTGAACAGCCACTTGCTTAAAATGGCTTGCAAGTTGTGAATGTCACCTACTTCACTGCTTTCTTAATAGCTGTAGTTCATGCTATTCAGCCTTGTGATATCATAGACCAAGAATGTAGGTACTGATAGCTAATCAAATAATGATTAATTGATTAATCCTGTATACAAGCTAACTTACCTGTCCTGTGGGCCCCTTGTTATCTTGCTAACATATTGTTGTGTGCTGCCCTGAAGAAGACACCAAATGTTGCAGAAATGCAACTGTCAAATAAATTAAACAACTGAAAGTTGTTTTCATCCCATGTGGATCTCCACTCTGGTAGAGTGAAACATCCATTTTATCCTGATGTTATTAGCCTACATCTACATAAACATGCAGTCTACAGGTATTACTGTACACAATGAAACAGTGAAGGCCAGATAGTTTGTGTTTGATTTAAAACAGAACCATCTGAGATAGATAAACTGTAGTCTCTTCCATTTATGTTTTTGATGCAGGGCTTATGGCTTCCAGCCTACTAGAGAGGATCACTTCAAGTGATCCTCTTGAGTAAAGCAGAAAACTAAGGACAGCCCTTACAAGCAAAACCTCATCACTGATGTCTTTTAAACCCCAATAAAATGAGCCTAGTGAATAGTTTCAGTCGGCAGTGACCGAATGCAGTAGCCTGCACCTCAAAATAGCCTTTGTGTGTCCTCTGAAGTGAAGATGCCCAATAACAGCCAGCTCATCCTAAATCACAGGCCAAACCAGTCTCACTAGATTGATGGGCACATCATCCAGTTTCACGGTTATTTGCTTTTGCAGAGAGATGGCCTTGCTCTTGCCCTTCCTCTTCACAGCTGGTGGGTGGACAGGTCTGGTTCACTTTAGTAACACTTAGCAATTTGACCGACACACTGCAAGACTGAACTGCACACTGGCTCTCTAACACTGGTAGGGGACCATGAGAGATGTGTGCTGCTGCTCCCTCCCACATCTTAGTACATCACTGCCATCTAGTGTTGAATGAGAGTGACTGAAAGAAGATCTAGCCTTTGTTAGCACTGTGACTGTTCAAACGTCTATTGGCCACATGAGCAGTAATGAAGAGGCAACCTAAACCTGCACTACATAATAAATTCTTTATTGATTAAATGTTGTTTGATTAATTATTTTGTTCAAATCTGTAGCAGCCAGAAGTCACCTGTCAAATTACTTTTAGAGGGAATGACAATCAAAGAGGGAGGTCTTTTTGGTTACGTAACAAAGGTTGCAATGAATTGGTTATGACATATTGTATGATGTAAATAGTCTAATAGCTCTGTTAATTGAGTTTTGGCTAGTTAGTCATTATATATATATATATATATATATATATATATATATATATATATATAGCACCATGTTAGAGGGGTGCTTTTCAACAGCAGGGACTGGTAATCCGGTCAAGATTGATGGGAAGATGAATATATATATTTATATATACACAATATATGGAGATTCTGGGTAAAAACCTACTTCTCTCTGCCGGAAAGTGTAAACTAGCACACTGCCAGGGCAACACTGGATTGGCTTAAAATGAAGAAAATTGACTTCCTTGAGCGGCCCAGTCAGAGCCCTGATCTTAACCCTACAGAACATCTGTGGAAAGACCTCAAAATTGCTGTCCACTGCCACTCCCCAACTAACCTTGTACATCTTGAGCAATTTTACAAGGAGGAATGAGCTAATATTGCTCCATCGCATTGGGAAAAATAATAGAAGCTCATCCAAAAAGACTAATGGCTGTAATAGCAAAAGGTGGTTCAACCAAGTACTAAAGAAGGGGGATGAATACTGATTAATTGTTGACATTTCAGTTCTTGATTTTTTTATTCTTTTATGGTTTATAATGGTTTATAATCTCAGGTTGTGGAAATCATTTGTGTGGAAAAAAGGGTTGGGGTTGAATACTTTATAAAATTTAATCTATGTATTTAAAATACATGTATAAAATCTATGTATATAAAATTTAATCATGATTTATAAGCAACAATTCTAACACACACCTTATAGCTTCATGAGTCACTTGGAATTCTCAACTTTAATAAAATCATTTTGTTTAATTTGAAGAGAGCCTGGTTGTATATTGTCAACCTTTCCAACAGTATGGCTGGGAGCAGGCTTACTCAGTAAATTCAGATTCCTAGTGGTTTACCTTTATTGTCTTTGTAAACGCAAGTAATTACTGTTAAATGGAGGAGTACGTTCCTACGACTGATTGTTGTATTTCTTCTGTTTTCAAGAACAACATCAAGTTCAAGATTAAAAACTGCAGTTCATAGTACAGCTCACTACAACCCAAAGCTGTCAAAAAGCATGTGCTGTGGCTATGGGTAATGCGGTGGAAAAACAATGGTGGCGTGCTGGCTCAATCTACTTGAGGTTACTTCTCACACCAGCCTGATCTGAGTTCTGTAGTGGAAATGGAAAGAAAGATCCAACCTAGAGGTCCAGGCAACTGTTCTGCACCTCTGTGAAATGTTGTGAAACATTTTGCCAGTTGGGCTTATCTCTGGTGGAACAACTTCACTCCAAGGTGGCATACAGCAGAGTTATCAATAAGATATAAGGACAAAAAAATCCCAGACTGGAATGTTATTTGATGAACTACTAAAACTGACCACAAGATGGTGTCTCTCACTGTATGAAGCCCTATAGTGTCCACAGGACTCTCCTGTTCTCTAATTGTGAATGATGCCATTACAGAGGTAGAAAAACTAGGAGTGTCTGTATGGTAAGGATTCTACTGAAAGAAGTCACCTCAGATACAAATGGTGTCTGTCCCTTTAGTGCATAAGCCTTGGTTGTCCCAAGCCTTCAGAGAGATCCTGTGTATGCCAGTGCTCCATAAACATACATTTCAAACGGCAAACTGAACGCACACTACTCAGGCCCTTTGCTAGGAGTGCTGGCTCAGCGACAACAAATATTTTCGCCCTGAAAACGGCACTGCACATAGGGCCGTGCAGCCCAGTGATGCTATTTTAAACCTTGTCTAGTCTAAACAGCCCTCCCTCCAGTAGGTCACTGGCTGACCCATCTGCTGTGGGTGTCATCCACTGATACACATGATTTTTGCAGAAAAAAAGAAATGCAAGGCAGATAGGTGACAGCATGACACACCATGGCAGATTGTAACAACTGAATAGTGATTCACACAATGGCCTGTCAAATATTATTGCAGAGCTAATAACACAAAAACAAAGATACATACAGCTTCTACATAACCACGGAGGCCACATATATATTCCATATTGAATAGTAATTGCTGAGTTATGAGATATTTTATGTTTGCCTTCATTCATTCAAGGCAATAACATCGCCAGTTCTATGCTCTCAGCACAATGGTAGGAAAGAATCAGTGCAGGCCAAATTTATTCATTTATTTATTTATTTATTCATTCATTCATTTATTATGAGTTTGAAACAGATCCTACGATCCTGCATATAATAATGACCAAAAAAAAGGGGGTTACAGAAAAGCTTGAGTGACATTCCTGTAAATCTTCTTTTCAACTGTGTACGAATAGTGTATTATGTAATAGTGAAACCATGTGAAATGGGATAGCGTGGGGGAATAGGGAGATGTTTTCATTTCTTCAACTCCACCTTTACCTGTGTTCTACCTGTGACACATTCCCTGATTCAACAGTATGGACACTGGCAGGGTTGCACAGCTGACCTTATGAACATGGCTGCAGTTAGTGCCTCACCCCAGTTAAGAGCCATTTTGGTGAGGAAAGACAACTATAGGGTAGGAGACATTTAACCATCTGTAGCCATCCTGCTGTATCCAACTCACACAGGTCCATGACACAGCCTGTAAAAGAAGATGATTCAAGAAAGGAAAATAAATCATTAAAAAGGTCACCCATAAATCTGGTCTGGGACCAAGATCCTGTGGACCTTTTGGAACAGGCTAGAGACAGGAAGAGGAAAAACCTTGATCCTTTTAAGGGGGCCCTCTGAAGAAGACACAGTGCTATGACAGGATTAGTCCTCCCCTGAGGGGGGGTCACATAACAGAATCTCTGCACCAGATACACCTTTAACAGGAATGTACTGTCTGTGAAAACCCCAGGGATTGCCAGCTTGTCTGGGAAAGCTTGGGCTTGGCATGGCGGTGATGCCATTTTGAGACAAACAACCCTGATAATGTCATGTATGTGTCAGTTTGACAATGAAATTCCTTCCCTGATGTGTTCAGATATCCCCATCCCTTGTTTATGAATTAACCTGTTAATGAAACAGCAGTCTCTAAACATTGGATAAACAGGAAGTTGCCACTGCTGTTAGCAGGGAAAAATTTCATGTCAGCTGTCCCCTTGGGGTTGATTTTCACCATTCAGCTTTAAAGAGTCACCTGGTTGCAGAACGCAAAGGCCTGGGTTTCCACTGGAGAGCAAATACAAATACGAATCTTCAGACTTTTTAGGCATGTTCTGCAACAACAAAAGTAGCAGCCAGTAGCTAAGTGCCTGCCCGCCATCACCCACAAACAAAAGAAACCTCAATGGGGATTTTTATTTTATTTTATTTTTTTGTACGGTAAGCATGATAAGCATATTTTCCCAACTGCTTGCCCTGCCTTTTAGCTTATCTGGTGCTTATCACCTTTATGTGCCTTTGCATGTGTCACTGACTTGCCTGCCCTCACCTTCACTCACAACTTGCAGCTAGTAAAGGCAACCTGGCTGGTTCTTCAAGAAAGCAAAGCCAATGAAAAGTGTTTGTTGGGTGTACAAAGAGTGTCTATCTCAGCTGAGCAATAGGACATATCCAGCTAAACACGGGGTCTTAATTCATATTAATTTACTTCTGCTAGAACTTTCAAAATTTATTTCAAGACTTCACATTACGCTGAAGATGTATAAGTTAAAATTGAGATCAAACATTGACATTTCAGAGAGTAGGTCAAGCCATCCTCTGAAAACAACGTTGGTAGCATTATTACATGAAATGCAAACCAGTGTTTCTACCCCTAACATGTAATCTCAGTATGACTCAACTGAGCTAAATGTCTCATAAAGAAGGTTGAAAATGGCTTCATAACATGAGATTGTCTGGTTGAAGTGGGTTATGCAAGATATTCAACAGGAGTGATCTATCAAGGAACTGAAGCTTCAACCCTATGATCCTGAGATCAGGTCCATGTCAAGAACTGCGCTAAGCAGAGCTACGAGAATAAGTAAAACAGGGATGCCCAGGACAACACTCCTTCCCAGCTGTGGGGGTTTACTGGCTGTTAGTCATGCAGATGGGGGTGGGGGTGGGGGTAGGGTGATGGGGGTCTCCAGATGTCTGTGAATGGGCCCACTCCTGCTCTACATGCCAGGTCCGTCCTACTGCACCAGCACAATACATACAGATCCGTATATATACATCTCTTTGCTCTTAGTCAAAACTCCTTATAAGGCCATTGTGATAAGATTAAAGTAACATTAAACCCATATCACAGGAGCAACAACAATTAGAACAGCCACTTACACAGTGACTGAACTTCAAAATGAGAAATTGCAAATGTATGAGCTCATAAAATTAACTCTTTTAGCCTACATGCAATGCCTGGTAATTATCGTTATCCTAACATGACTATTACATTTAATATATCCCTGCATCCCTGTATGTATATATGTTTTATTTGACTTGGTAGTTATTCATAGAGCGTTGTTTACATCATTGTTTACATCTTATATCATACTATTTATATGGGGCCAAACCGTGGACCAGTAACATACACTTGCACTACTTTGTACCTTGTACCACCCTTACATTTACAGTGCCTAATGTACACATGAGCGCATAAATACTTCTTACTCTGCATCAGTCTCTTTTCATTATTTTCCTGTAACATACATGCACACAAACACACACACACACACACACACACACACATACACAACACACATTCAAACAGACAAAATTAAATGAGCAAAAATTGTCCACAGTAAAAGTCTGAAATAAATGTTCAACAACTTCTTTGTTTTACAGTTACCAGGTTACCAGACCAGGTTCTGGGCTTGGCGTGAGTTTTGTTTTTAAACTGGGAATAAATCTTGGATAAAAATTACACATGAAAGGTTCAGCAAGGAGGAGACACAACTGTACTCCAGTTGAACTAAGCTCTCACACAGCTTGAAAAAGCTCCTAAAGACTAGTTCCATTAATTATAACTATGTCTGGGTTATTTCAATAATAGGTTTCTCTCAAATGATCTATCAGCTTTATATATTCCTTTTGGCACTCTGCTTTTCCACAGAAGAAATCATTTATACACATACTATTTAGTAGCACCTTCAGTTAAGGGGCAATTGTCACACCCCCTGTAAATTTCCCAATATTCCCAGCTTACTCATGACATTCTGGCAGTGTCAACATTACAGAATATGTGTTTAGTAATTAATTGCATATCATCAATGCTTTATGTGCATACTTTCCACAGAGAGCTCATATCAGGAAATGGCACCTCTGATTTCAGCACAGTCAATGCGTGCTTGTCAATCAACATTGATTAGAGTAATTTATCTTATTTCCAAAGGTAAATTATTGGTTAATAACTAAATAATAATTTGATCAAATTGAATTTATTTTTAATTAAATGTTGAAGCATAACAAATAAAAGTTACATGACAGTATTATCCAAGGCAGCTGTACACAACAAATGTGCAATAACAATACTTACATATAAGGTATAATAAACAAAATGTTCATAAATGCTTAATTCTCTCTGTCCTAATAAGTTATACATTGTTTTTTGCAGTGGGTAGCACTTTGTCAAGAGTAGAAATCACTGATAGAATCCATCCATGTTATCTAAATATAATACATATATTGCTATTGTTCTACATATTCAGTTTCTTTCAGATGGCTTTACTGTGCTGTGCTAAAACATTATAGCTTTGGCTGCCTGTCCTTGTAAGGCCCCCTTAAAATTTTAGTTAGCTGTAAGAATCACTGTAAACAAGGCATCTTTCCAGCACTGCCAATTTAAATGTTGCAAGAAACTGACAACTTAATGTTATCCTCAATGAAGGCACACATGTTAAGGCTCTCCTTCGCAACACATAAAGGTCAAAAAAGAGAGGGAGTCACAAATCAAAGCTGTATCCACTGGCAATAAGCACACTAAATATCACCTGCTTGACAAATAAAAAGGGACATGAAAAAATTTTTGTCAGAATATTCCCTTGTGAATTCAATGAATATTCTTGTTTAATTTAATGACCCCAAAATATTCCTGAAGGCTAACGTCTGGTCTACATTAATATTTATTGGTTTACATTGATGCGTATTTTGCTTCCTTCTTTTTTCTGGCTTCCAAAGGCTTCCTGTTTGTCCCCACCATACTCCTCTAACTATCATTTCCTTCTTGCCAAGGCAGCCATTTTCGGGGTCAGTGAACTCTACCAACCAGTTGATTGGGTTTTATAGGTGAGTCTCTAGAGTGAGATCGCCTGCTCTCCCAGGGTGACAACATCAATAGACCCAGTATGCCTCAACTCTTCTTCACATTGAAGTAATGCTGTTGCAACATTGTAAGCCATGTAGCTTTGTTATGACGACTTACCAGTAGCAGACAACTCCTGGATCATAATACTCCCCCCTCCCCATTTGAGCCATGTTCAGCACCAGTCAGACCGCTCCATCGCTCTTTTCACCCATTTTGTTTCTGGCCCACTCATTTTAATTAAGGCAAAGAGGGAAGGCAGGATACATTGCCTGATGTAACGAGATTCCTGGCTAATCATTGACTTTCCTGCCTTATCTCAGCGATCAGGATGAGGGGAAGGATGGGTAATGGAGACAGAGGTGATGTCATGGTGAGGAGGATGGGGGATGAAACAATGATATATATGTATTTTTCTTTCTGCTGCTCGAGATGGTGGTTGATACTGTCCTCGCGGGGGGGGGAGGGGGGGGGGGGGGTTGGTGGTGTGAGAAGGGGGTTGCATGGGGTGGTGTGACTCACAGTGGTTGTGTCCCTGCTGGGAGATGGCAGGAGCAGAGGCTGGCAGAGAGGCTACGCTGGGGGGGCTGGGGGTGAGAAGGCATTAGCAGGCTGCGGTGATCTAATGATCTAAATTGAACCCAAAGAGCTTCTCCTCTCTCTGCAGAAGGTGTCTCTTACAATGACCCACAATCCTCACCACAGGGAGGTGAGCTCACGCTTTCAAGTGCGTCTGACATCATCATCTGACATGAGGCCGATAGTGTTAAAGTGCATCTATTGTGCTTCTTGGAAAAAATAATGCTACAACGATTATTTCCTACAAATGCAACATGCACACAAAAGTGTAACTCAAAAACATACCATGCATTTGACAGATTAAGGTTAGATCTCATACAGCTAAGATCCCTTTGATACTCTTATATTTCTGACTTATTATAGTTGGTTGCAATCAATAAATTATACAAGAATTGTGGTTTTTGTTATATTTTTATAAATGTGAACTTAGATTGTTTTACATTTATAAGTGTATGCCCTGCAATCAACTTATAGCAGATGCTGTGCAGAACCACTAATATATTAAATATTAAATATTAAATGGATAAATCATATAAATATCAATGGATAAATCATATGAAATATTAAATGGTTAAATTAGTACCCGTTTTTGTGTCTAATATCCACCCATTGAGATAACACAGAGACATGTAGTTGTATGCATTAGCCTGAGAACAAACAGCGTATTCAGGTAAGGGGTTATACTGAGCACAAAATAATATGATTAAAGCATTTTAATTTCTAAAAAGGAGATTCTTCAATCAGGTTAAGGTGATTTTTCAAACCAGAAGCTTTTTTAAAACTTCACCCCTCTCATGTAAGCATGCAAAAGTGCAACTTACAGGGTCATACTGTGAAAGGAACCAGCCACAAGTGGCTATGTGCGGAACACAATCTTGAAATGCACTTAAGTTAAATTTTGAAACCATAAGGATCTGGTGATATGTTATTCTTTATAATTTTTCAAATTTGAATCAAATGCTAACGATCCTTTGTTAGCAATCTATAGTGTTGCAGCTGGTTTGCAAAAGTAGTATAGTTTATATTTTATTTCATCTGAATTTTTGTTCAGATTTTCCTATGCTAAATTCCATTTCAAACATTTTCAAGGCATTGTAATATGAGGTGGGCATCAGGAGCACTGTAATTACACCAGCTCAGCTAGAGTGCACACTGTCTACCCAGTGAACTGGCAGCTGTGAATAACGCATGTTGAAATTGTTTTGATATGAGGCCCAAACTACCTGTAATGGAGGTCCAACAAGCAGCAGCCTCGATAGCTGGGGGAGGTAAAACCAAATGACCCCATTTTATCAGGTACTGGATCAGTAGACAAATCCAATCTAAACATGCAGCCCATTCATTTGGAATCCAAACATGTTTTGTTTAGAAAGGTCTGCACCTCTGCACTGGGGGGGGGGAAATCCGGGGAGTTGGTTATTCCAAATTTCTAGGGTAGTTGAGTGACAGAACTCTATGCAGGAATTATATGGCTCAGGAATTATATACCCTGCAGTGAGCTTTCTCAGCCCCCACTCCTTGTAGACTGCGTGTGAGCCTCCTGTATTTCCATCAGAGCATGCTCCAGTGTAGATGTTTCATGACCCTTCTACCAGTTCAGTTTTTTGATGCATGGAGATAAACTTATACACCCAAAGGATAAGGAATGCTGAGCAGACAAAACAGCACATTTTGCCCTCAAGCAAAATTTTTCACAGCTTTGTGAGCTTGTAGAATGGGAATGTCTGTAAACCTGGTCACTTCTGGCACAGGTGTGTTGGTAACACCAGGTAAAAGTCAGCTCTGATACAGTAACATTTTGCAAATCTGCTAAAGCTTTATTCAAACTAAGGACAAGTGACCCTGGTCAGGGCACTGAAACACTGTTTAAAAGACTGGGTTTGAAATACAAATATTTTGCTGTTTCAACTGATTTATTTCATTCCAGAGATGCTTGGACGAAGCTCGCCCTAAAATACAATTAAAAACTACACAAAGACCTTAAGTCTCAAATATTTGCTGGTGTTAGCTGAACAGAAATATCCAACTCAAAACTAATCATGCTATTGTGGTTCTTCATTTCTTTGCAAAAACAATGTAAATAGTTACAGGTAAATAGTCTGAAGTCATCTCATCCTGCTGGGTAACTGTTGTAGATTGCAAAACTGTGAATGTGAATTGGTGCGAAATCGAAAGAAATTATTCTCAGCCTGAGTTGAACATTCAACTCACTCCAATGTCACTATCTTCACAATGCCTGCTCCTCAGTGTGATGTACTGTGACTCAGCCTAACCTGCCCATAGCTGGCCCTGTGGGCTACAGGTGGCAAATACAGATCAGAGCTCTGTGATATCCATCTAGTCCATTTCTGCAAGCAAGCATCTCGTTCAGATTTTGTTGATTTTGAACATGCAAGATCAACCAACTGCTGAATGTGAAATCAAATTCAACTACAACAGGGTCCAACTATCCTGCCCTTTGGTCAGGTGCAGGGGTCCAGAAGATGTGTGGCAGCTGTGCCACTCCAAGGCCGCAGGATGAAAAGGAGGCCCCTTCAGATCTGAAGAGGAGACAGAGGCTTCTTCAGGAGGAGACAGAGGCCAGGCTACCTATGATAATTTACTGAGCTTTTTCGAGAGTCTCTTTGATGATCATCTGGATTCCAACAGATGTCCAAAATGGACTCTTTTGGAAGTGCAGCAATAAATGCCAACCAATAACAAGAACACATATTTTATACCATAGAATGAATACTTTCAAATTATAACAAACAAAATAAACATGTAGTGTGCTTTAGTGTGTTTAACAAACATAAAACAATATTCAAGTTGCTTGAGCTCTTGGGCACTGTCATATGTTATGTACTCTGTTTTGTGCTACACCTAAGAACATCTTAGTGAATCAGGGAAAGAGGCTATTGATCATGGTCTTGTCAGACACAGTGGATGTAACCAAATAACAGTGGTAACTGGTTCCTGATCTGTATCTCAATCAAACTGATCCCAAATTAGAAAAGAAAAAGAATGTCCTGAAGGGATTTCTATGGTCTGTAAATGTATGGCTGACTGACAAAGAAAGGTTGTCATAGTGAGTTAGTTGGCATCTGTGTGCCGTTATCTGTCTGTATATTCAGCTAGATCCATGCAGCTGTGTGGCACTTTTCATGGGCATTAGAAATGGCAGACAGGACTGCCCATTGAAGCAAACATCATTGTGCTGGGGCTTGGTAACGTCCAGCACCACAAAGCAGTGACTTTGGTAGTGAGCTGACTTTTGACAATCAACAAAGCAAGTGATTGTGGCTGAGGAATAGGGGCCGCAGGTGCTTCGGACAGCTTTTATCACTTGGATGCCAACACTGAAATTTCCTGCCTATTTGGACATAGGAAGGCATCCCAGCAACCATAGAATGCCCTGGAGGAATGAAGCTCAGAGCACACATTTCAACAGAGGCCCCCATTTTAACCCCAGTCTAGCCTGCTGGTGTGGGGAACCCTGGGCCTTGCCTGTGTCAGGGTGGGCTGCAGTGCCAAACAGGCTGGGAAGAGTTCATTTACTGTGTCACAGCTCAGGCCTGTAGGCAGTCACAATCTCAAAGAGAAGACAGCAGCTAGTGCCCAAAATTTGACACATTTCCATTTTACCAGTCTTTATGAGTTATTGTTATTCTCAACAGCGAAATTGCTACTCATAATATTTTTGCTCACTGCTATGTTTCAATGAAATGTGTCCACCATGCACTCATATTGTTTTCATAACTGGAAGGGGGGTTGTAAATATGTCAAATGAATGCAGCTGGAAATACATTTTAAACAGGCATTTTGGCTGAATGACCACAGTACATTTACATTTATTCATTTAGCAGACGCTTTTATCCAAAGCGACTTACATAGGTTTCAGTTCTTTACAATGTTATCCATTTATACAGCTGGATATTTACTGAGGCAATTGTGGGTTAAGTACCTTGCCCAAGGGTACAGCAGCAGTGTCCCAGCGGGGATCGAACCGGCAACCTTTCGGTTACGAGTCCTGCTCCTTAACCACTATGCTACACTGCCGCCCTGTACAGTAGTTAAATATATTTTAAAATGTAGGTTCATTGCTGAGGTGTAAATGTCTTGTGTTACATTCAGGTTTGACTCCTTACATTAGATAATTCTGTCATCATTAACTACTTTTAAAATATCCATAATACATTAAACCTTAGTTACTCTCTTTTAAATTGACTCAACACATAAAATTTCCTGTGCTGAAATTGGAAAACTGTGAGTCATTCTAGTATGCCACAACATGTCCCATTGAAGGAGCCACAGCCAATGACAACACAAAAAACCTGAAACTTCAATAGCAGGCACCAGAAGTGAAGTAGAATTTCACTATAATTGTTCAAATATTCATGGCTATATTCGGATAATGGTGATGTAAAGGCTAGAAAATGGTTCATTTCAGTTTAGATCCCATGTCCATATGGCTATCAAAAACATATTTAAATATGATATTTTAAACAGGCTAGATCTGTTTTGTTTTTTCAGGCGAGAGTCATTTGCAGACTGCTGGGATTCAGGAAAACATCTTCTGTGTTTGGAACTGGTGCTTGGGTCTCTGAGCAGAACACAAAGCAGCCAGGGACCAAATTTGGCAGCCGGGTACACAGAGGATGTGAGATAAGGAGGCAGAGGGGTGTATTTTTAGTTGCAGCATTTATCCCCCTAGCCCGATGGAAAGGTTTGTCCTCGGCCCCATGTGCGCTACGCCCCTTTCACACAGTGCTTGTTTTTACAGGGAATCATCTTCCAGTTCACATGGCATGTGAGAGCAAGCTCCTCTATTTCTACTATCAACAATCCACGGGCCCTGTCTTGCATGGCCTCAGCCTACTTTCTGAGCCCCTTTCTGGGCCTCGCCCCATTTGTTTAGGTTGCAGGAAGCCGTCTCGCCAGTAAGATGAGTGGCCACCATGAGGGGTCAACCCAGTGAACCACCAGATGTCTCTGGTTCGGGATCAAATCGGAGTCACAGTTTCAGATTCACTGTCCAATCCTACACTGAATTTCCACAAGGCTTAAAAAAATCTGCACTGTTTTCTGAGAGGACGGCAAGCACTAAATATCTACTTATCATGTCCAAACTAAATCAGAATGGTCTCATGATGTTTTATTAAAATGGCATTAAAAGTTTGTATCCTTGGACAGCACTGATTTAAGCACTTACAGTATGTCTGAACAGTTAAAAAGTCAAGATCAGAGCTGTTACTTGATGTTTATCACAGTTTCATGGGTCTTTTTGAGCCACAGTAGTGTATCATAAGCACAGCTCTTTATGGGCCAAAGAGAGACCAAAGGAAAGAGACAGTGAGTGACTGAGAGAGAGAGAGAGAGAGAGAGAGAGAGAGAGAGAGAGGATGAGAATGAGAAAAAGAGAAAGATACAGAGAGCATTTTGGCACCAGTTTCTGCTGAGGCTCACATGGCTCACCCCCGGGATGGCAGTTAATTAAAGCCCCAGTGGGAGGTGGGGGTGGTGGGATGCCCTGCACAGCCAGACCCTGTGAGCCACACTGCAGAACCACAGAGTCCACCCAGGGCAAGCTGTCAACTCAGGCTGCAGTGAGGGGGCAAAATGTGATCCACTCCAAAGCATGGTTGCACTTCAAATAAAATTAATTTTGATTAAAAAGCACAACAGGGCACCAGTTTCTCTTACACCTCCTGTCTAGTGTCTGGAAAGACTGGACGAGAATGCATGGGAAAGCCTTCAGCTCAGTCTGTCTCTAGGAATTGTATTCATAGACACAGCATTAGTGAGGATGGCAGTGTGGTAACCACAATGGTGTGAGACCCAGGTGGGCCACTGCTATTGTACACTTGAGCAAGGTAATTTATTTCACTAAATATCCAGCTGTATGAACTGGATAACAAGGAAAATACAGACTTAGTAAGGCATCCTAGATGACAGCATCTAACAAACAAATAATAATACTAGTAACAGTGTACCTTTGATTAAAGCAATATTTTGCAGTACTGAAATGATTTCTTTTCATTAACTCTTGAGCTGATTTGTGAATTCGTGAGAATAATGGCTGCCATGCGTGATGCCCAGCAGAGAAAGTATGTTCTATGAGCTGTTTGCATTAACTGTATTAAACTACATGTATTGTTTTTTTAAAGGTGATCATTGTGGCTCAGCCTTTTTTCCCCACACCTCTCTACAATGCCCAGAATTCACATGCATACATCTATTTTTATGGTACCCTTTTCTGATGCCCTTGATTTTACATTCCTTATCAGTACCATCAACCTTATCAGAATGAGAGTGAGGGTGGACCGGAAGGGCTTGATCCATTATTCACACCAGGAGTGAGGAAGAGAGATGAGAGTGTAGGAGCTGTTGGGGGTTGTAAACGAGGGAGGGAGGGGGGATTGGTCAAAAGCAATCTTTATCGTAGTGTAATCAGGAGAAAGAGCTGTGATCACCACCCCGCTCTGTAATGATAGAAGTAGCATTGGTAACAGGAAAAGGCCATTTGACCCAACAAGCTTGGCCCTCTTTAACCATTTTCACATATGAACTGCGGACAATGTCCGGAGAATCAGGTCCAGACATTGTCCAGAGTTGCCCTTTCACATGTAGCACACAACAGGAGATTGTCTGTGTCACACGCGTTCTCACCCACTGGAAATACTCCGTTTGGTTTAGGCGAGGGGTGGCGCCTGGGTAGTGTAGGGGTGGCGCGTGCAGGGGGCAGGACATGATGCAAAAAGTACGCTGCAGAAATCGCAGTGGCTGCATCCGAAACCACCTACTGCATACTGTGTGCTGCGTACTACACAAGTATATACTGTCTACTGCATGCTATTTTTCAGTGTAGTACCCAGTATGCGATGTCCAGTCCAACTGATTCAGACATTTTAATTCTCAGCTCCTCTAGATGTAATGTCTAGATACGTTCAGAGTTGCAGTGCATGTCTGAAAGGGGCTTTTGATTGATAGGCCCTTCTCAAGCCTGCACCATCCTCCCCGCTGCTTTTCTTAAAACCTATCGTCCTCTCCCAAGCTCCCCACACACCATATCTCAATTGTTTGCCTCTTGGTGCCACTTCTATCAGGATAGCTACCCGTCATTGAATCAATTGGAGGGACAAAGCAAACAAACACCCTCACACCAACTCCAAAGTTCCATCCAGTAGGTTTGCATAATACTTCACAAAAAAAAAAAACATTTGGGAGAGTAAACCAGTTCAGTTCTAAAAGTCATCACACGAGAGAGTCATATTACATTACTTCTTGCACCATTAAGATCCAAAATTCAGTAATAAAAAACTCTAACAACACATTTGATTTCTGAGTGGAAATAAAATGTAGTCCACTTCTTGTCAACACATTAAGCAGTGTTCCTGTGCGTTGCTTCAGGAGCCCAAACAAGATTTGGGTTTGTAAATATGAAAAATAGACGAATGCATTATAGAATGGATGATGCTATTAAGCATACAGTGAGTCATTAATGGCCTCATCATGGTGAGTCACTAAATTTAAAAGAGTACTCAGAACTACAACAGCACAAGAGGAGCCTGGTTTATCCAAGGTTCCACCCCACCTACCCTTATATTTACCGGTGGAATTGTAACATTTTTCCCGATCACACTAGATGCTACATCTTCCTCCAGGTTGTTTTATGCATTTCGTCATTGAAGAACTGTTTGTAAAACTTAGAAGAGATTTCAAAGGGGCCATATTAAAAAAATATTAGTGTTTGAGTGTTTGAGTTTATCAGGATCCAGCAAAGCTGAAATTATTTCAGCAACTCCTCTGTTGGCATCTCGGACAGGCTAAGCGACACTTGTCAATAGTGGTCTTCCTTGTTTGTTTAAATATGAACAGCATTGTGTATTAAGACGTCATTGCTCTAGGAATAGGCCCATTTGTGTTTATTTCCAAAATCATCAGAAAGGGTGTGTCACTGTTTCATTTCAACAGTTTTCAGGGACAAGTTTCTATGACGGCTCATGGCATATGCTCATGGCAAAAAATGTTTTTTTCAAAAGCAAGATGTCTGACTCTTACTTTTTATTGGTAGTTCTACACTATTGTACCTTAAGAATTCCGGTGAAGGAAGTGTCCATGAATATTCATGTGGTAAAACTGTTATTTGATGAATTAAAACAAAGTCAAGTGTGAGCACACAGGTCACTGCGGTCAGTTCAACCCCAAGCCTAAGTGTCAGGTTACTACTATTGACAAGTTGGAGTCATTACACCAATGGGTAAGATATAGTGAAGACCATTGACATTCCCTCTGATAAGAATGCGCAAGTCAGCTTATGGGGTTAGGTCCTAAGAAATGTATAACAATCTAACTACATTGTCATGAGGGGTATACAACATGATCGACCACATTTCAACAATGTTGTCAGAACAGTCTGCATTCCTTGACTTAAAGGCACATGTAAAGAGTAAAATTCAGTTCCTTGAACGGAATGCAAAAATAATGAAGTCAGACCAAACTATGCAACTAACAAATAGGATTGAATGGGACATGGATGAACTTGGAATGAAATTATCTGAGAGGCGGTGAGGAGCTTGAATGATCATTCATGACCAATATGAAACATGAATATATTAGGCATGTGGAAAAAATAGATATCAAGCCAGACAAAATTTTGTCAGGTGCAATGCAAAGCTCCTGTGGTTGGCTCCACGCCTTCAGGAGCTCTGGGCTGTTAACTGCTCTTTAAATGTCAGTGTAAGAGTGATGGATGATGGAGCAGGGTCTGTCAACAGGCATGTGTGCCCATTCCATGCTTTATCTCAGATCCTCTCAGTGGAATCTGCCTTCCCCCTTCCTCCTGTGTCCCTCTATCAGTCAGCATTCATTTCCTCTAATGCAGATTGCATGCTGGGAGACTAAGTACTGTAAAAGGTAATTAGCTGCTCTCCAGGCTTGGGCTCTTTGGAGACATCTCACCACTAGAACAAATGTGACAAGAGATGAGGGAAGCCTTCTCTCTGATACTATCAAAGTAACAGGCTTTCATTTGATCAAGGTGATACATGTGAGTACATCGAACTGCCCTTGGCACTGTCCACTCACCTGCCACATTCTGGTGCAGCAGCATGGGATATTTAGTTGGGTTAAGACACTGGACTTGGACTTAACCGGTATTACCTGGTAGGGAATAGCTTTTGTTTCCTTGAGCAATAGCCATTAGGCTTCACAGTAATCAATGTTATTAAAACCATTTTATATATAACAACTAGGACTGATGATGTGGAACAAAACAACATCCACATCAAAGGAAACCAGGTTAAACAAAAGTATGCTACAGGTGCCATTACAAATGTAGATGTAGTGCAACTACTAAGGGTGAGCAATCTATGAACAGGAAATGCTTATAAATCCCATGGGACCATATGTTAGCTTCCACTGTCTTATTTTCCATTTTCACAGTAGAGAATTCAGTGTATTTGACATGGATCCTTGCTAATGTGTGTCACATCCAAAAGCACTCGTATTATAAACAGCAGTCACACAATTTCAATGCATATGCATAATGTTTGTATGTGTGTGTGTGTGTGTGTGTGTGTGTGTGTGTGTGCGCGTGTGTGTGCGCATATGTGCATGTTTGTTTGTGTCAATGCTTATTTTCTTGTCTTTTATGAGGACTGGTCCCAGCTTAAATGAATCCTACTATGAAAGCATGCAGAGGAATATTTGTTACAAACCACTTTACAGAACTGTATAAAAGAGGCCACAACTGCAACAATCTGGCCAGGATTAGACAACAGTAACTGAGACATGTCCATACTTTGTATAAGAGCAGTTTGAAGCAGACCAGCATTACAAGCTTGTTTTTTTGTACACTGCCTTGTACAAAAAAGACCTGAAGACCTGGCTATACCATATTTCCTTATCATTATTTCTTAAATACAGCCAAATGAAGAAGTCACTACGCTGTAGTGAGTTTATTGTCTTTGAACCGAGGGCTGATTCATTCATACAAACTAAGACGGGGCAGACCATGCTGGCTTTCAAAAATTCATTACACCGTGTGGGGGTATCTCTTCACAGAGCCGAAGCAAACATACTTCAACTGCGACCAGCGGGGCGAGGATCCACTGAAAACCAAATCCTCATATGTCGTTTTAGTAGCATGAAGTTAAATAATTTCATTTAAATGTACTCATCCATACCGACGGACCTGTGCAATGGTACTGCTGTCTGTTGTGTCTGACGAGAAAAGTGGGAAACGGGTGCACTCGAAGATTTCAACAGAAGCATTCCGTTGATATGCCAGTACCAGTTTAAATAATCGAAGCGGTTATTGAAATTAGACGTTAAATTTATCACATTAAATTAAATAATTTAACGTCTGCCACGTGCAAGTCTGTACTAGCATAGAGCTTGTGGGTTTAGCACCCATTAAATGATAGCTCACTGTCGACGTTTTCAAGAGGTTGATTATTTACAGCAAGCACATTCCATGTCATGAAAGATTGAAAACCAAAACGCAAAAAAACACTTCTCCAAAAACATCTCCATTTCCAAGAGTATTTATAGTTCACATAATATATTTTAGTCCAGAACGTAGAACGTTCTCCATTTTTAAACGTATCATAAAGGACCTTATGGTCATTAAAGATATCATTTAATCAATGAACGTTCTCTAAACATAACCGTTAAATAAATGGCAAACTGTATGTGGGAATAGGTGGAAGATACCGGTATGCGTGAAATTTCCTATGGGAAACAATGAATTATCTTAATTTATAAATGCCTCTGCTGAAGGGAAGTTGTTAATATCGTCTGCCAAACTGAATGTAAATCAATAAACAGGATGTCCAAAGCAGGGACCTCTTAGCTGTTTCCAGTTTTTTAAATTATTTATTTCTTCATTTTTACTGAATGGAAGTGTCCTTTTTGTCAATGAAAAACAACTGGAAAACGTCGGCTAAACCCTGTGTGTGTGTGTGTGTGTGTGTGTGTGTGTGTGTGTGTGTGTGTGTGTTTGAGGGAGGGGGGGGGGGGGGGGGGGGGGGGGTCCTACACACGGATTGGTCTCTGGTATTCCAGCTCCACCCACAGTTGCTATGGTCCCCGAACATCTTGCAAACGATTGGTTTGCAGATAGAGCCAAGATTTCATTCACAAAGTCGGGTCATTCATTAAAACAAAGGCAGAAATCCGAGCCCTTCAAAGAGGAAATCCACCAATCACTAACTCCCCAGGGTAAACAACTGTCTGAGAGCTAGAAAAACTGGTCCTTCCAAATCAACACTCAAGTCTGGAAAGAATTTTAAACACGGATATTATTTAAAGGGTATATCTTTTTAGATTAAATGATATTTTCAGGAAAAAAAAACAACAATGCAAAAATAGGAAAAAGTTAGATCTAACAGAGTTATACAGTGTATCATAACGCTGCTGAAACCTTTTGCGTTTAAAGCCCTTCCCAGCGGGACAATTCTAGACAGGCACCATATGTTGTCCTTTACACCATCCACAACTTTGTTTCCACTTTTAAGAAAACAACATTGATTGAACGTGGTATCAAAGCTGGTTCCATTTTGCAGGAGTAAAACTGTGGGCGTTGTTCTCAAGAATACTTGCTTCACTTAGAGTTACACTTCTTAAAATGCTGTTTTTGTCTTAAAAAGTTGCGAAGCTAAACGCAACCGTTGCCGAGGGGGGGCACTAAAATATGGGTATAAACAGTAACTAAAAATTCTATTTCGATTTTATTTTTAGTGTACCGTCATTCTGGAAGATACGAAGCACAGATTAGCGGTAAAGGGGGACAGCAGTCCGCTGGGTAAACGCTCGGGCTGCCTTGCCCTCTCTGCATTTTTTGTGAATGGAGCTCATTATGTATGCAGCTTTCTCGCCTTTCCATTCACAACCGCTGCTGTCTGTGTCGCTCAGCTCGCTCCCTGCCTAAGGTGCGTGGATTGCGTTCATCAGCCTAAATGACCTCAAACAGTTAACGGATGGATTATAATATGGATGGATATTTGGACCAGCAAGTGCCTTATACTTTAGCAAACGTAAACGTAAGTTGTACATCAATCTTTTAATCCTTTAATCTATTTCTGCCGTGGTTGCCTTGCTTTTCTCTGCGATCGGCTTTGCACGGGATCGATGCGAAGCTATTTCTATTTTGTCTACGACTACCAAACGACTTCAACGATGTTGTTGCAATTTTAATGTAGTTTTACTGTACGTATAAACTTCACTAAAACACGAATCCCAGCTCTTTTGTACATGTGAATCTAATAACCAATGTAGTTGAGATATTATAGTATAAACTGAAAGTGTAAAGGCGCATCTCTGCAAACTTAAGCACACAGACACACGTTTGGTCTTGCTTGAGTTTGATATCACACTTCTGTTAATGAAAGTATGTTTTTAAACAATTTGTTTTATTACCTGTACATACAGTTGGCTCATTACATATTTCAATGAGATGATCCGATTATTTGTTATTGTAAAATATATTTCAGACCATCATTCGGTTCGAAACTGCAAAAATCATTGTGATGATTGTATGGGCGACTAATAATAAATGTAGTTAAATGCTAATAACAATAATAAACGCAGCATTCATTATAAAACAACAGTGATGTAATTGATGATTAATTTGACAATAGTTGCGTCAACAGTAGCCCAGTACTTTTTCAACGGGCATGTTTTTCGTTTGTTTACTGTTTGAGTGTTTTGCAGAAGTCGCAAGGAAATGGGCCCTTAAACAGAATATTGATGGCGACAAAAAGAAAATGCATCGATACGGAATTACCCCCTCAGGAATCTGAAGGTAAGTAAAGCTTACTATATTGTGCCGAGTTCAGACAACCTGACCTGTGCTCCCCCGATGGTCTACTTATTTTAACCATTTTAACTGTTGTGCATGAAACCCCATAAACGACTGACATCGAAAATTATCCATATTTGTTACATTAAATTGGAACAGGGAGTTCCATGGCATCACCCTGGGCGCCAAAAATGAACTACACCTGCGTTAATACTTAGCTGTGTATATGATGTAGGGAACGCTTGGTAATGTTCAGCTTTCTTTCTCTCCTTAGACCTCTTTCAGGATTTAAGCCAACTTCAGGAGACATGGCTCACAGAAGGTGAGACATCAAAACTTCATCCATGTGTTATTATACTTGATGTGTTCTTACTAACTAAAATACTTTCAGTGGTTTAAAAGATAATGTAAATGGAAACTCCTGCTGCTTTTTTAATGGAATAAAACACTGCAATGACAGTGTCCTTCAATTATTTCCAGTAGCAGCTATAAAGCTATGAGCAAAATGCTAAAAAGTCCAATTTTACTTTGACCTATTTGGTTGCTTCAGTATATGTGATGGAAAGATTCTGGCTTTAGGGATGATACCTCAAGGTGAGATACCATTTCCATGTGCCAGGTAGTAATGCCAGTGTGTCCAGCATGGTGTTCCACAGAGGTGCTCATCAGTGCCAATGTGTTGACCTGAAACACTGTGTGGATTCGAGCATTGCAATTTAACTAGCAATGTAAGATTCTGCTACAACTGTACAGACAGGAATATAGATAAATGTTCTCTCTCCGTTGTTCTCTGTTGACAAATGTTCCTTTGTCAAGAAATGTCATGAAGTTGGAAATGAAATGATACTCTGTGCTTTAGCATTCCCGATTCTCAAGGCTTGGCATAGTCATTTCAACCACTGGCTGCTAGTTATCAAGGAAGGTCTCTGGTTCTCCTCTGTGATGCCAGAGCTGCACTAGGAGGAACAATAAGACTCTGAAAGATAATTTGGTTTCAGTGTGGATGGAAAGAGTGGGGCTTAGTGTGAATCACCCTGATGTAATAAATGTGGAAGTTGCTGCAGGGTTTCAGCGGAAAAGGAGTGCTTTCTCAATGCAGAAACCGGGTTACAAACCATTTATGCAGACTTTTTTAGTACAGTCGGAATTAACTCGTGGAGTTGATAAGGGCAGCTTCCTGTTTTTGTTCATGTATTTCTACATTTTCGTTATAGCTTCGATCTTAGCATTTGAACAGAGAAGTGTTTTCCAGTTCTGATCTTATGAATCCCTATGTACCCTGATTTCTATTCAAGATGAGCTCAATTAATTTGATTTTATTGTACTTTTATCCAAATACTAGTTAGCATTTGACATTCCTTTATAGTTACTGAGTTTACATCCTTTGTGGATGAAATGAAGACTTGGAAGTGTGATTGTACTAACAAGAAGATAAAAGTAAAGGTGGTTTGCAACTTAGTTTTGTAAATTTGTGTTCATTTATGATAAGGATTATTTAGAGGGCAATTAAGATAAATTTTCATAGGGCCTCAAGCAATCAAACAACACATTTCGCTAAATCATTTAAAATAGTTGCTTATTTTTAAGTGTGCTGTTATTAACAAAATAAGAAAAACATTTGCTTTATAAAAATAAACATATTTTTTATAAGCACAGACACACCTACATGAACGCATCCTTCCCAAAGAACTTACAGCACATAACTATCAAGAAATGTCAAATGCAGATCAATCAAGTATTCAGTTCACAAATGTATCAAACCTAATTAATCGATATAATCTGGCCTTATTGTGCCTTGAGGTCTAGACTAGGACATAGGCTAAAGAAATTATAGATATACAACAAAAATGGCAGTGCAGTCCTGGCAGCCTGGAGCTGAAATTTCTCCAGGCTGAGACAATCTGTTGCTTTTCAAATGGGAGAGAATAACACTACGTACACTCTCATGGAACAATTAGGTCTCAGGTTAGGACAGTTAATCTGCCACATGACTCACTGTCATTTCTCAGAAGTATGAGATTGCAGTTAAAGGGGAAAGACAGGGGGCTTCAGTGAGGAGAGCTAAACTATACTTTTAAAGGTTTGATCAAGAGTTTCAGTAAATTCACAGTATAAGGATATACACCATTTAAGCCTGAATTTACCAACTGATAAATTAATGGTAGCAATGATTCATCACTGAGTTCAAACTTAATAATAGTGTACAGGGATAAATATGAATGTGTAAAGCTTCAAGGCTCTGCATCAAAGTGACATGATCCACTCTAGACCCTTAAAGAGTTACACAAGCTAAATAAATAAAAATCAAAATCACTTCTTCCTGTTTTGTCATAATATGCATGTTAATTCATGTAGATATGTGTACATATACAAATACAACATAGAGGAGGGTATGATGTGAATAAGGTTAGCTGTTTTTCCCTTGATGGCTCTAAGAAATATTTGTTTTCAGTCAACACTGTAAAATTACAACAAAGATGTTTTCTTACTCATAATCTAGATACCATTCTTTGAATACTGTAAACCCTGTCAACAGGGAGCAGAATGTTGATTGTGAGTGCAGGATTTCTATTGTTTGGCCACAAGGTTGTTGCTACAGCATTAGAGTGAGAAGCATCATCGACGCCAGACAGTGAATATTTCTGGTTGTTCAGTAATCTAAAAACAAGTTCAATCCCAGACCTGTCTGTCTGTTTCAACGTTGTCATTATATATGTAAATCAGTTCTCCAGTGACTCAAACAAGACATGAGTTGGCAACAACTATGAACACTGCATCGTGCCTATGTGTGACAAACATTACAGCCATTCCACTCTAAACCACACTGGTTGGAGATGTATTTGAAGTGCAAAATGTATGAATGGTCATTTTAAAATCCACAATGATCACATCCTGAGACAGGCCCAGCCGAGTGCAATTGTCAACTGGGTCATTTTGAGGGTGTTCCTTGAGAAGGACAAGTCCATGAAAAGGGGCTACTTTCAGGGAAACACCTGCTTATCACACTCAGAACAATGTGGTTTAAATGTCTGTCTTCAGCTTGGCTCTTGTAGTCTTCAACTGTGTGATGTTCACACAGCATTCACAAGGCAGAGAGAGGGAAAAGTCATAAAATGGCAACAATGGGACTGTATTCACACCTTTGTGCTTGACTTGGATGTACCTCTGCTTTGAGGGATGGCTGTAAAGGTGACATGAACCATCTTGGCACCGGCACTTTGCCACTGTAATAAACTAGCTGCAGAGTATTTATGCTCAAATATGTCATTTCATTTGGTGATGATTGTGATGAATGAAAGTCTACCATGGTTGAACATGCAGTGGTCAAAGGGCCTTGCTATATTTCTGCAATAATCCTCTCAAGGGAAAGAGGAGCTAGTAAACTGAGCAAGGCAGTATCTCTTTTGTGAACTTGGTACTTCTTTCCTGTTGGTTTAATTAAAGATATTATTACTGGGTGATTATGGTTATGAGTGACTCACCAGCACTGTAAACACAACAACACTGGAGGCCCTCTGAAAATGAATGCCATAATTCCAGAGTTGGAGAAAAAAAGTTTTGCTTTTGAGAGTGAGTGAGGGAACAGGAAAGTTTAATTGAAAGTTTAAGTTCAGGAACCTGCCCCAGCCTGTCATTTCTCATTCATTTTTATGACTGAGGCTTCAACGCTCCTCCCAGGTTGTCTCTAGCAAAAAAGTCATTCAAGGTACTGCAGAAAAAAAGGAAGTGCACACCCACGCATACACAGACACACTCCCAGTCTTGTGCTGACTTAAATCTCAGAGCTCTCGACTTGGTGTTCTAGAAAGCAAAGCAGTAAAAACAGACACACACACATGCGCACGATCTCACACACACACACACACATAAACAGTCTGGATTAAGAAAAGAGGGTGGATGGAGGAAGATGGGGTTTCTTGTAGTCAGCGCTGTCAGACACAGGCAAACAAAGGGCACTAATTCTCAGACTGTCGTTAATGTTTTTCTAAAATGAATCCGACATGTTCCGTTCCAGGCGAGCTGAAACTAGACTAAGTGATTTATTGTTTTGGAAATCTGGTGCACCAAATATTGGCTTCTTCCACAAACAGTCAAAACTTTATTCTATCCCTCAGGGCAAAAGAGAGGGAAAGAGGAAAAGGATGTAATAATATTACCATATAGCAGCAGGGCAGAACAGTATTTACAAAATCACTGTTGAAAATCTGAACGTGCACAGTGAGACAGGCCACTGTTTCCGCTTAACAGGAAATGGATTAAAAAGACAAGAAAGTTGATTTGATGTTAGCTGGTTGATTTGTTCTTATTTCCTTCTTCTGTGCCTTTGGGTTTTTAAACTGCATTAATGGTCTGGCAGCTGGTGGATGAAGTGAGAAGAATGCAATGCGGTTGAGAGCTAAGCAGCACTTTACTGGGCTGGGTGATGTCATAGGCGCCGGGCACTGACTGTCTGTGGGTCTTGCAGACTTGGCATTTGCAATGCATTCTGGGATAGAGCATAGATCAGCTCAGTAAGAGACTGTGAGGCAAGCATTGAGATGCAGTTTCTCCAAAGTTGCCATGGCACACAAGCTAGCATAGGCTAGTTGGGAAAATGGGTCACTTTTCTAGGGGGGTAGTTTATGTCATGATTTTATGCCTTTTACATTTTAATTACATTTTTTGAAAATAGTAAAACACTAGGCAGCATGGCAGCATAGTGGTGAAGAGCAGGGCTTGTAACCAAAATCTTTCTAGCTCTGCCCTAAATTTCTTGACACTAAAAAGTCTGCATTTCAAAATAGTAACTAGTACTTCCAATACCTGGTGTGACACTTCAAATGAGATGATTTTATTATTTCATGCAATGCTTGTCTGTGGGGATATTCATGACAAACACTTGTAAATATGAAATAACTACTTGGATATTGGTGACTATATATATATATATATTACTTTATATTCTTCATCATTCAAGACCACTAAAAACAGATTTAAAGGCTTCTAGATATTTGTTTTAAATAAAACTGAATAGGATCAATATCATTTGCTTTGTCTCTAGATATCTTCATTTTCTCACTGGCAGGGAGTTGGTTTTGATGACCAGGTGTACACTGTTTCAGTATTTAAGAATTTAGGACTACTTTGTGATAATGTCTACCAATCAGTCAATAAATAAATAAATGAAAAAATCAAGTAAGCAGCAAGCAGAAATAACCTCTGACTAAATGCACCTTCACAGTACAAAACAAAAAACTGCTGTATTCATTGTCTGAAAATACATCCTCAACTAAGTCCTCAAATAAATATTGGATTTTCTTCCACAAGATGCCTTAGATTGCAAAATGGCTACTGCAGATTTGGGATCAATTAAATACTGATTGTGGTAGGAATGAAAACGTTCAAATGTAAATGCCAGGAGGCTATGATTACATATTTGCAGGAGTGAAAGCTCCTAATTCTGGCAAACTTTTTGCTTTGGGAATCGGACAGAGTGGGAGTGGCTGCAAAGTGCAATTTCGGAGGGGGCTGGCAGGATTTGGGACACCATGTCCTGCATACCTTCTGCCTGTCCAAGCCCATCCGGGGGTGTTGGTGGACCTATCTGAGGAGGTACCCTCACCCCCATTTGAATAGTTCGAATATGGGTTCCTCAGTTTGAATGTTAGTAAACAACCAGATCCGAGGACAATCGCACACAAAATAAGATAATACCCAAAGGCCTCTGTGCACCTGTGTCCCCCCTTGATACGTTTGCATAAAGACTACAGAGCTCTCATGAGGTCCTGCAAGGCCTGTTCCAGTTCGTTACATTTTCATGCCACTGTTCAGATCACGCTAACCAAAATTATGTTTACCACATACAGAAATAAAGACTAGGCCTACTTTGTATGTGCCTTCAGTTGGCTGTGATGTGCAAACATGGTTTGCAATGGAGGTGACTGTCCTGCAGAACAAAAGCTTGAATGATCCAAGGTCAAAGGCTGTAAAATTGCTCAGATTGTGTGTGGGTATTAATAGACAAGTTGATGTCAGGAAGTTCAGCTATTTTAATTGTTCAGACCTTTAGACCTGTCACGTACTGGGCTCCTTGGGCCATTTCCTCTTTCCAGGTGTGGCCAAAATTTGTCACAAAGAGACCACCCTGTTTGACAGTGTTCACAGATGGGCAACATGTAAAAAAGGATACACAGAAGTTGAAATGTGTGTTTTGGTTCCATGTGTCTAGTTTTATGCTTCAGCTGCTTTGGGAAGTCATTTGTACATGTAAAATGTAAGCTGTACTTGATGTACATATTTTAACTGTGGAAATTTGAGTGAATGCCAGTTCCTGCCACAGTCACCCTCCTTGCTGGAGGAAGTTTAGGAAATTTAAAAAGTTTGTGCCATACTATTGTTTTCATTTTTCTTTCTGTTTCATTGCTTTTAATCAAAAAGCAAACAGGCATGTTCTACTTTCCTTTTTCAAAGGTTAAATTGTTCCCTCAGAGGATCCTATGATTCTTTATGTGGCAACACAGAGAGTAATATCAGTGTTTGAGGTTCCTTAAAGACATTATTTCCATCCAACCTACTATTTTTTAACATGTGAATCACAGTGTCTGTTTGAGAGGGACACGTGCTGCACATGTACAGCTGACTCTTGCAACTCGGAGTAATTGTGTTTGAGCACCATTGGCATAGATTAAAGAATGGATTCCTTTCTAACACCCATTTAGTTAAGGATTTGTGCCAGGCACACATTACAGTGATGAGCAGTGTGTGTGTGTGTGTGTGTGTGTGTGTGTGTGTGTGTGGATGTAGTGCAAAATGTGTCTGTATGTTTGTAATGAGTGGAATGAAGAACTGAGTGGGAGGTCAGACTGTTTACTTTGGCTATGCTGAATTCATTACCAATGTTGGACAATACAGACTCCATCCACTCTATGCTGAGCCTACCCTATTACCCCCCCCCCCCCCCCCCCCCCCCCACACAGACACACACAGACACACACACACACCTGTCACCCACCTTCTCCATATCACTGAATCTCTCCTGCCCTAGAACAGCTCTTCAAAGCAGGCCTCAAAACAAGCGATGCATTCTGGAACACTTCAGTGAACAGGGTACATCAGAACCCTCTCAGAGAGTTCCCATTTCTAGGCCTAAAGCTGACCTGTGGAAAAGACCCAATGAACACTCAATGAAGACAACAGGAACAGGCTGAGGGTCTGTTTATTCTTTTCCACCGCTTGTAAGAAGGGTCTTTGTTGATTCTGAAAGAATTGACATCATTGGAAGACATCCACAGATGTTAACAACAAGCATGCATTAGGGATAATGTGTTACGTGTTACTTTTTGCCGGCAAACGTTTTATTTTATTTGTTGTAGTCCCATCAAAGCAGTCAGTGGATGAGTTCCTGAAGTCCTTTTGCTTACATCTGGGTTGTGCTTGTTAAACACTGAAAATCTGAGTTGCTCTGGAGAAAGGAGGTGAAAAGTTTGAGTCCAAAGACTTTGTTTTCCAGCCCCCTCATTTCAGCATCAGTTCACCATTTATTTGGCTTTAAAAAGGTGGGGGGGCATCTTACATTCTATACCCATTCCATACTGAGAATGCTATGAGCATCTGACCTTGATGTCTTAGAAGAATAACTGACATCCCGCATATGGAAATTCAAATGGCCCCTCCATCAGGATATAGTCTGCCTTTTACACACTGGAAATGAGATTCCATGTACCTGTGAAAGAGCCAGGGGAGCTTGGTAGCAACTTCTCACTCTGACAGAGCCCAGCAGTAACCTGCAACCCCCTTGAGCGCCATCTTCCTCCCTCCTCTGATATTGGTTGGTCATGCATGAAAATTGCTGGCGTGCTGGAAAGTCAGGGGAGAGACTGCTATGTGTACGGATCAGGTAGAAACTCAGGTTTCACTGGGAGGGCCCTAAACAGCAAGGACACCACCTTTTTAAGTTATGGATAGGCCTCTGTGTGGCAGAGACTATGGCATGAGTTAGCCAGGGCTTGGTTGTAGTGTGGATGAGTTGTGAAGGCACAGGGAAACAGGGGCCCTGGTGATGCAACATGTTGTAGCTCATGCTTGTTAAAAGGCAGCATGGCAGCATAGTGGTGAAGAGCAGGGCTTGTAACCAAAAGGCTCCTGCTGCTGTACCTTTGGGCAAGGTACTTAACCCAGACTTGCCTCAGTGAATATCCAGCTAGATAAATGGATAACCTGCAAAAATTGTGACCAATGTAAATTGCTCTGGATAAAAGCATCTGCTAAATTACTGTAACGTAATGTAAAAAAAGCAGCCACATAAATGGTTGATACATCAAATAAAAACAAGACAGAGGTAATCCATCTTGTGATGTGTCAAATAGGATGTGTCCAACTACCCCTCAAGCCAAAGCTGAGGCATATGTAAAGGCCAGGTAGGATGCTACAGCCAAATGTTTTGTTGATGGTGTTTAGACTGGCTCATTAGAAGCCAAAGGTAACTCCTATTGGCGAGTTGGTACTGAGGGGTATACTATGGAAACCAAAGTTTGATCTGCAAAGCCCTTTTGAGACCCAGCATTTAAAAACCTGCTGTGTGAAATGACTGGTATGTCAAGGACAAGCACTCTTTGGAATGGCAGTACAGGTAATGAAACCTTCAGTCTGACTAGCCAGCAGTTTTTGAATCAATGCACCATATTGCTGCTTGAGGTCTCCCAGGAATTGAAATATGGTATTCATGACCCTCATTTCAACTTTTTTTTTTATTATTACCGCACTCATTTTGCAAAAACCCTAACTGTCTGCCTCTCCCTCCTCTCTGATCTCAGCTCAGGTTCCGGACAGCGATGAGCAGTTTGTCCCTGACTTCCACTCAGAAAACTGTGAGTAGAGCTCTCTCAATGGCCTGAGAGTGTGCTTAGAGTGCTGTTGTGTGTGATAATGTGGGCCAAAAGAAAGAAAGAGAGAGGGGAACTGCTGGAGGGTTGGGTGCAGCTACTGTACTTTCATTAGTTACAGTAATCTCAAAAGTCAAAGCACTCTTAAAAGAAACACTTGATACATGACCTACTCTCTATATGAGTTTCCTCTCAGTTTGGATGTTTGGATTGTATTATGCTCCCCAATCCATTTGCATTCCTTTAAAAAAGCTCAATTGAAATGGGCCAGGAAATGGGTGAGAGACAATTCAGGGGTTGGATATAAAGACCTTCTTTTGTGTTTAGTGGAGGGGTAAATGAAAAAACAGTTCCAACAAAGGACTAGCTTTGAAATGGTTCCTCTGTCTGTTCTAAGATGTATCCAGGCATTGCCATGGTGAGTGTGTACACTTCAAGGGTATATTTATGGTACATTCAAAGGCTAACAGATTACGTATTCACCTTTTACCCAGACCAAGAGTTTTGCAGATACTTAGGCCAAATTCAAATTTCTATAACATACAAATGACAGCCATTCAAGTTTTCATTTGTGCCATGCATGCAAGGATAAACTTGTTAACCCATTGATGGACCCCTACCCCCCCCCCACCCCCCCCCCCACACCACACACACACACACACACACACACACACATATAATTGTAATTTTATGTCTTATATGACAGAATTATATGATAGCTCTGTTTAAGCACAAACCCAAAGCAAATTTACACAAGCAAGGTTGTCCCAAGTCGATGTAAAATGCATTGCTCCCCTGTATTTTCCAGCAATGAGGGGAAGTTGAAAGAGAACCCTGGGGCATAACCCCATCTGAAAGGTGTGAAATCGCGTCACACAGGCACAGCTTGCCCAATTCACCGGTTGGATATGGGGTAATGTGTGATTCGGCAAGGGAGCTCAGACTCCACTGGTCTTCACAATTCCAAACAGTATCCAGGTTAAAGGAAAAACCAGGAGGGTGTCACACTTCAGCTTGCTGGGGTTCCCTTTTCCACTTCTCATTATTTTCAAGTTCTGAGAACTTGAGACGCAAAACAACTATTAGAGGTTAAAATATGGGATGGATGTGTGTGTGTGTGTGTGTGTGTGTGGAGGGGTAGACAAGCAATTGCGCAATTCTTCTAAGTCTGGCAAAACTATCTAGGCCTCTTCCTTTTTCTCTCCAAACAGCTAAAGAGTCCTTGGTCTTCAGGATTCAATTGAAGCCATGTTCCGTAACTGCATATGATTCTTTTTGTCCCTGTATAGAATACAGAAGTTCCTTTCTGTGACAGGCAAACCATCACTTTTGGACATTGCACTGCACTGCACAACTGCACTTTCAAGGTTTTGGTTAAAAAGAAAATCTCAGGATCAAAAGATGTTCTTGTTGATTAATTTTTCATCTGTTCACTTGATGATTTGCAGATCCAGGGTGACAGTGCAATGGTATGGTGATATGGTGATGCTTAAGACTATGCCCTTTCACTACTGACTTGTATGGCAGAGCAGGCATATTTTCTGAGCCCACTGTGTGTTCACCTATGTTTGCTATGGTTTATTCTTGGGTTGGGAGATGATGGGGCAGACCAGACACCACAGATGGAAAACCTCATTCGGGGGGAGGACAGCCAATGGGGCCTGATGTGTACATCAGAACAAGATGCTGTGGATATGCTGTCCTGTCTCTCCCAGCTCTTTTAAAAAAAAGACGCAGTGCATACTGTGCTCCCTTTGTTTCGCACTTCCCTTCTCAGTTTCTCTTGCGCTCTTTCTTTCACTTTGCAAATTAGACTGAGTGCACATGGACACTCTGCCACACACTTCTGTCCCATCTCTCTGCACACCACACACTGCACTGAAACAATGTGGATACTGTCTCTCTCTCTTTCCGTCTACATTTTAAACCGAGATATTCTCTCTTTCCATTTGCATTATACATTTTAAAATAAGATGTTGTAGACACTGTTCTTCCTTCGGGTTGGAGCACTGTTCAACTGCTCCAAGATGTGAGTTAATACTGCTGTGCTGTGTGGGTTGACTGTTTAGCTCCTTGCCTTGTAATAATAATATAGGAAGTTGTGTTTATAAATTGAGCCTCCAGTTCTTAAAAGGTAGAAAATGGGAGAGTGAGAGAGAGAGGCAAGGAGAGAGGGAGAGACAGAGGGGGGTGGGCGTTCTGACTGAAAGCGCCATTCATAGTGGTGTCTTACAGGAGGCTTGGCTGTGTTGCACTGCCCCCCCCCCCCCCCCCCCAACCCTAACCACCATTCCCTTTTCTGATGTACTGCACCCTCCCTTTGTGTTATACACCACTGGTTCGATCAGTCCTGTCCTAGGCAGAGGAAGACTGAAATCATTTATTTCTATGAGCCCCCCCCCGAATCGCCCACCAACTCAGAAAAAAAACAGCCTTGGAATTCTCAGCTTTCCAAAATACAGCTGCTATGCAACCAATATACAGAAACATGCAGAAGGCTGCCAGAAATGTACAAATGTCCTGTGGAGAGTCATACCACATACCACAAGGACAGCATCTGGATTTCAGAGATGACAACAAAAATTTAACAGAGTTACCTGTTTGGAATTAGTTTTTAATTATATATAACACACTCAAACCTCTTTCACAAAAATTGACAGAAAAATAGCAGGCTGTCTTTCACAAATTTACATAAGCACTGTGCATGTCTATTAAGCCACACACACACACACACACACATTATATATATATATATACATATATATATATGCACACTCACACACATCTTTTTCCTGCTTATGTTTTTATGAATGGGTTGGTTGTAAGGGGACTGGCTCATTGGGAATCTCCATTCACGAGTCAGAGGGCCTTAGAGCAACATGCTGACTGGACTGCTGTGTGTGTTTTATTACAAGGGGGAGGATGGGGAGGAGGTGGTGGGGGGACCACGCTTAACACAAACCAGCCAGGGACGTCTGCTGTTAAATTTTCCTGTCAAGAGGAGGGTTTTTTTCCTTTCTGCAGGCCAGTGCAGAACAAGAGACAGCAGATGGGGTGAAAGGGAAATGTAAAAATAACAGGGCAGTTCAGTGCTGAGCAATGCCTGGCCCCCAAGAGGTGCAAGAAGCAAACCAATAAGCATGCCATGGTATTGCAAAAGGCAGCAGGATTAATCAGTACAGTACTATCATTGTTTTCAGCCAAGGGGAGGATGGGCGTCTATACATTTCATTTTTTCTTTTTTGTGTGACTGGATAAAGTTGGTAATAGTTGAAGTATACATCTGCCCGCACATCTGTAATTAATAAGGAGTTCTAATAAGCAGGAAGCCCACTGCTAACCACTGGTTATACTGGACGGGGCAGTGTAGAGAATGCAGTGGTATTTGAGTGGATAGAGGAGATGCAGATAATGGGAGCAGTGTAGAAAAGTCCCAAAGGTCCATGCTAGGACACACAATCAAAATACCAGTCATGCAAAGACTGACATACTCTGTCAGAGGATAGTGGTAGGTGTACAGATTTTCTGCGACCCGATGGAGCATCAGTGTACTGGTGTTATCTCTCCACAGAGATAAGAGAGTTCCTCTCCCTCCCCGCTCCACCCCATCCCTTTGGATGGATGTCGGCATGGTGGTAGCTCATTATATTATTTCAGTGGCAGCCAGGAAATCGATAGTAGCATTAAACATTAAGAGGGGAAAGCTATATTGGGGTCTGAAACATCTTGAGCAGGGAGTCAATATTGTGCAAGATTAATTACAATACCTACCCTCATCTACTTTGCTCACGGTTGCCCTTGCAAATGTGCTGTTCAGAAAACGTATTACAGCAAATTTTTAAAGATGAACTCTCTGAGAGAGGAGGCACATGTAAGTTAATGTCTGCCAGTGAAAATTTGAAGAAGTAATTAACTTCCTTTAAGTGAAACCCTGTGAAGCAACCACCAACTATCAGTAAAATATTACAAAACAGAAACGCAACAAAAAAGCCAAAGTATTCTGGCACAGCTTCTTAGACTATTATAATGTGTTATTACTAAAATACCTGACACTTTGCCCAAATGCAACTTAAATCAAACATAGACAATAATTCTCATGTAATGAGCCACTTGGCTATTCCATTTATTCTAGGTTTTCCTACATCACTAACAGCAGTTAACAAAAACATGATATGTACACTCTATGATGAGTATAACACGTACTATATTATACAGAATAATTTCTAACAATTTAAACATACTAATTATTTACACATTTCAGTGAAATTCCCAATGGGCACGATATTGCTATTTCATGCATAAAATAAATTCAAGTAGTAGATTAAAGGCAACCAGGGCACAGTCTGTATTGGTGTTAACTGTGGGATTTGAGAGTGCTTATTGATCTGTTGATCAGGCTAGGAAGGCCTCTGCAGTTAGACAAAGCTAGCCCTGCCTGATCCTTATAACGTCATAAACAGGATGCAAGAGGTAACTACACACATAAACCCAACCAGCTAATTCAAACTGTTCAATTGTCTTCAATTTGGTTACATTGGGGTTGCTGCTACTGATGATTAAATTCTTGCACCCACAAACCCCCGGCAGTGCATTACACCCTTCTTGGAAAAACATCTTGCAAGGTTGGCACTGCAGCAGGCAAGGACCCTTGTTTCTGAAACGGGGTAAAGCACACAAATCAACTAAATGTTGCCAAGTGAGAGGAGGAAATCACTTGCCATCCACACCATTGACAGAAAAGCAGAACAGCTGTCCGCATGCACTCGGAAATCCTTTTGCAACATTGTCCCAGGAAGAGAGAAGTGAAACTCCAAACTCTGCAATGGGCAACACCCCACTTTTGTCACATGTACCAAGTGACACTTTGGTCTACACTCCTTGTGTAAATCCCAGCACGCAGCCAGCCATAGATAAACGTCTCAGCCCTGTGGCTTTGGGCTGGAATTCATTAGGAAGTGCAACGGAGGAGCTCCGTGTTCTACACACGTTTGGTAAAGAGACAAGGTGATATAGGTAAGCTCTCTGTGCATCTGATCTCTTAATGGCTTGAATATTTGCAATTCATCTGAATCCTGTATGCTCCAAGCCAATGATAAAGGGCATTCGGGTAGCTACTTTGCTAACGTGTTGTGACAGTAAGTCTTTAAAGACATGAACCCCTCCCCCCCACCCCTTCTGATCAAGCATCAAACTAGACAACACATGTCCTGCACGTGTTTTTATGCTTCGGTCCCAGAAGGACTTGTGAAATCACAGGATTGTTTCTCCAACGTAGTCGTAATAAGGGGATTTCCGTCATCTCTCCTCACAGAATTTTCCACTCATCATTTTGTCAGGCAGAGCAACAAAGACCACAATATTCTGCCACCTAAAATTTACAAGGACCCCAGTCTATTTGTTAGACTAAAACCTCCTTTTGTTATGTTCAGTTGCCATTCGTAACAGGATCAGGCTAATTAGATGATCAGGTTATATTGATATTTCTTGGAATGACGCAACAGATCATGAAGGCAATCAACGAGAACACAGATGCAAACTATATGAACATAATATGATGATTCTGTGGACTATTGCGGACTTATATTTGCAAAATATCCTAATGCTCGGGAAAATCTGTGAACCCATTCACTTCAGCAGCATATTTTATGGTTTTCTTGCTGTATGGCTGAAAGCGTCTCTTTTCCAATGAACAAGTCAGTTGTCCTGAGCTGCAAGGGGGCTGCTAAGTGGTATCCCAGAAATCAATAGCAGCTTTTTAACCTTTAAAGCTGTAGTCACATAATTGGCATGACTGTTGTTTGTATTGATGTGATACAGCTGGAATCAATTGGCCAGAGGATAGCCAACTACATCTCAATCTCTGCCTCTACTGTGACATAGGGTCACCACAGAAAGATGTTCACTGTACTTTTCACTTTGTGCAAGTTCATAGAAACTAGGTTGAGGAACTATGATATGATGCATACTGTTATATACCATATACTGTTTAACAAACATTTTTCCACATTTCATCAGACAGGGGTATCAACATTTGGAGGACTTCTGAAAGGCTGCAGCATATGCTGTTCTTTTGCTCCTTACTGAAATTGGCATTTTATAAAAAAGGGCAGAATACATTTATTTAACATTTTTATTACAGGAGACTGAAAGAGCATGTGTAAATGGAGAATGCCCTTTTTTGGGACCCATTTTTCAGTTTGGCAACATAGCCACTTACAAAGCTAATTAAATAGTGAGGCAGACTGTCGCTGGCAGTAATTTTTGTTCACATTGAATACTGCTGACCCTCAGGACACAATTCAGGTGGCCAGATCCTTCACCAAATACAGATATGACTCAAAGTGAGAGCACAACTAGGCAGCTATCAAACATCTGCACAGCACTGAAAGCAAGCACACCCCACTGATAAGTGTTACTTGAACTAGATGGTTACTAGGGGAATTGCCCCACCAACTAAAAGAAACTGATTTTTGTTCACCAATCTACCCATAGTTCTCATTGAGCTGTTCCATCACCTGAATTTGAGAATACTTTTATATTGTTCTTCAATGTAAAGTACTAATCTTGACCACCAGGCCATATAATACATCAGAGCTGCATGGCAGATGCCTTATGTTACACCTCTCTTTCTCTCGCTTCACTTGTGCCTTCTCTGGCCAGCAATTGAAACTTGGTCATCCTGCACTTCTAATATTGTTGACTCCCTATGTGGTGTTTTGCTTACGTTGTACTCTGCCTCACTTGTAAGTCGCTTTGGATAAAAGTGATCCAAATCAATAAATCCAGATCAATGAATGTAAATATATGTAGATGCTTTTATCCAGAGTAACTTACATCATTTACATTTTGTACACTTATATAGCTGGATATTTACAGGTATTTGGACTACAAGCACTACGGGCACAACATTAGTCCCCTAAATATCCCCTAAATGTGAAGCAGCAGCCTATGGGTTAAAAGCCCTGTTCCTTACCACTACACTACAATGCTGCAATAGGCTGGATCCTGTTTCTAGTATAAAACTGTCTAGTGCTCACCATAAATGTGGACAGGTTAGCATTTTTGTTTCAGTGCTTTAGAGGGATAGAGAAATTCTGATACTCTTCTTTAAAACAAAGAACACAAAAGAAGTGATTTGTCCAGGGGTTTATCCCACTTTGTTACCACGTCATAGGAAAGGACAATTAGCACAATTTGGGATTTTGGACTCTTTGGCCAGGGATAAAAGATGGCCATCTTTCTCTGAAAAGGGCTGTCTTTGGCCTGGGGGCATGCTTTATCTTAGCATGGACAAAGGGGACGTGGGTCTGTTTGTGGTGGGTGTTGATAGGATATGGACAGGGGCCCCTCCACAATGACCCCTCCACTTCCTTAATCACTCAACCATGGCCATCACCTATTACCTCCTAGGCCCCTAAAACACCACATTATTTACATATGCAAAATCCGCTTCCTCCCCTGTCTGTTTGGGCATTCCCCTCTCTTTGTTGTGTGGGTTCCTTTGACTTTGCTTCCAGATACTCCTCTCAACTCATCAGCATGTGCAGTCAAACTAACCCCATGAGAAAAGCCAGGAAATACATTTCCTGTTAAAAAATTGTTTATACAGAAAACTAGAAAACACTTTCAAAGTAATGAATGGGATAGGTGACGAAGCTGATGGGAGAGTACAAACTGAGGGTGTTCAGGGTCATTCAAACAAATCTGGACCTTTACTGTCCGTTATGAATTATGTGTTCACACAAGTGTTGAGTGTTTTTATTCTTATGATTTGTTCATTGCAGCACTGACTAAAGCCCTGGTGTTATACAAGTATCAAAAAGAAACATTCCCCTGAATTTTTTGAGATTAAGGAAAAAGTTAAGGTCAAGCTGTAAAACATGTTAGAGGAGAAAGAACATGCTCAAATGATGAAATGTACAATAAAGAGAAACTGGAAGCAGTAGTAAAATATACAAATAAAAAGAGGAAACAGGAAACAGGGGAACTATGCTTTCTGAAAACTAGTTACAGGGTCAGCACTAGGCTATAAAGGGGTCAGGTTGAAAGATGTTTTTACTTTGGATTCTAGTGTGTTTTTCAAAAGATTTATGCATTCAGCTCAGTCCCTCTGGTATACTGGCTCTTAAGATGGTGTCAACAGATGATCATTTGTTTAATGACATATGTATTTTAATCATTTCATGATCTCCAATTCCACCTAACACTTGTCAGTTGGCCAAAATGTGATTTATATTTAAATTCCAAGTGACAGCAGGATGATGGAGCTTGTCATATAAGTTATCAGGCAGAGCCAGTGAGAGTAGAACATCAACACTTTCATTTACGAGGGTTTTGAGTCTTTCCAAGCAACTTGTCAATCTTTTATTTTCCTAAATGCCTATCTGTTTTCTATACCTTTTAATGATGTTATTTTTGCTGTGGTGCACTTATTACCTCCTATATTCTTAGACCCGCCACACTATCATATAACAGCAGCTTTTTTGTTTTTCCTTTTATAGGGAGAAAAAAAATGTGTTTATGTAGAGCAACAAAAATGCCTTTAATTATCTTAAATAGGGCTGTCACCTGATCACTGCAGCACAGGCTCATACTTCCACCTGTAAGCAAAGCGATAGTAAATAGAGACCTATTTGCTGTTGCTTGTTTGCGACTGTGTCGATATCTGAGCTCATCAGAGAGGAGAGGGTTTAGGCAGTCTGTGCATGATGCTATCAACTCACACAAACATACACACACAACAAAAATAAAACACAAACACTGACACAATATGTTACCATTCTCTGTTGGACCACCTTTTAGTCTCAATGAGCCACACATGCTCATACATGCAAGGCACACCACCAAATGACTATAGCGTGTCAGTCCAGTATCACTTTTCAAGTGCACTCTTGGTATGCCTCAGACGGTCAGAGATGGGGAGGGAGGCTGTAACTTTTAATCTTTGCCTCTCTCCCAGAAAAAAAAGAAGCCATTAAATGTTTTCTAGTCCCTTTAATCTGGCTCCCAAACCAACGCTTCCTCTTCTCTCCCCTCTGTATCTGACATGGGAGAGTGGAGGATAACAGAATAAAAACAAAAAGCAGAAAAAAAAAATCCCAGAAGCTCTGCTCCTCCCTGGGAGTACACTCCACTTCCTGAGTCAAGATGGAGGTACTGCTATGAAATCACAAACAGCACTTCTTTTTCGAGGTGGGGGTGGGGGGGGGGATTAGACATAATTACCTGGGTTCGTGTTTCAGTGGTGCCTGTCCCATCAGATCCTTGCCCGCTGCAGTCAACATGTAAACATGGCCCTCCCTGGCTGCCAGTGAACAGCTGTGTCTGTTTACTCTCTCAGACACGTAAAAACATCCTGTACTGTACACTCCGTGAAATAATAAACACCACCCTAGCCTGCTCGCACTTCCTACTTTGAGTGGCTTCTCTGGCCCTCTAGACTCTAACAAGACCTCAAGAAAAGTTACCAGGGAGATTTTGTTATCAAGGATGTCCCCTAACAATTTTTAGCAAATGCTTCATGCCTATCAAAATTTCTCCCCATACTGGCAAAAAGTGGATACACCCATCACCCGCCACCTCCACCCCCACCCCAACAATGTGCAATTTCACAAAGAACGAAAAGTCCCAGGGTGCAATATTCTGCAGCAGTCAGTAATTTGCCTCCCTTGAACACTGCGACTGTTGTCTCTCCTGAGCGAAGTAGAAATGTGTGCCAAGCACACTACTGGAGCAGAGGTGACATGCCCTTGCAGTGAATATCAGTGCTGTCAGTTGCTTGACATAGGCTGATGACAGCTGAGCTTTACAGTTTGGGAGTTTTTTTCTTGTTTTTTTTTTGCTTTGGTTGTGTGGGGAACAGGTCATGTTGAGTCTGGCAGAAAGTGGTGAAAGGTGAAGCGGTATGCATGTGTGTGAGTAGGTGTGTGTGGATGCATTCTTTTTTATTTTCTCCCCCTTGGTTAGAAATTCATTCATTCCCTGGCCCCAGTGTTTTGCAGTATGGGTGACCCCCATGTGTCTCTTCCTCCCCCCAGCGGTTGCGTTCCACAGTCCTCCAGTGAAGATCAAGAAGGAGCCTCAGAGTCCTGGCTCCAATCCCAGCCAGTCCTGCAGCCACACACAGACCTTCACTTACCCAAATGCGGAGCAGTGCCTTTACGCCAGGTAAAGCCTCCCAGGCCTCAGCAGCGTATGGATGCCACATTTCACCTCTGCCAATTGGTAGAGGCTTGCTCTCACTAAAAGCCTTTCCTAAAAATTCTGGATTTTAATTTGTTATTTTTAACCCTTTCACACCGGTGTGATTAACCCTTTCCTGCGTATGGTCAAACTGGTGTGATTAGAGCGCTAGATTGGAAAAATTCTAGCTAATGTTAGCTGTGAGGAAACAGTGATTTAACATTACAAAGTACAGCAAATGCGGCAGTGAAAACTATGAGAAGCTTAATGCTAATGAAAACATAATGAACTATGTCACATAACACACATGCTACACAGCATAAAATAAGTCATGTACGAAAGGATTAAATAAAAAATGGGCACTGATAGAGGAGTCTCATGTGTATTTACACTGTGGTCTCCTCCCACTGTAGTGCCTATGAGCAGAAGAGAGCCACAGGCCCCAAAACTACCAGCCGAGGGACGCCTCTGTCTCCCATGCAGCACTATTCCCCAAAACCATCCCTGAGTGCACGGCCCGACTCAACGTACATCAACCCGCCCACCACACAGCCACTCCCCAGCCTTGGTTACCCCATGGATCACAGGTAACACACACACACACAGGTACACCTGCATTCAGAATCATGAGTGACCCGTTTGGCAGCGCATCAGTTACCATCGCCTGTTCTAATATGGCAGCCTATTTTGGACAGAGGATTTCTCAAACACTAGCTCCTATCTGTAACAGCTGGGCGAAAGCACTGCCAGGCTGCCCGGGTCGAGTTCCCCATATTGGATTTTGGACTTCAAAGCACTGGCTTCAGCTTTCCGGTAGTTGTTTTTGTCCACCTATTATTCAGTGTGCCATTGCTATTAAGTTACTATTTTCCTCTTCTTTTTTTAACATTTGATCATTCGGTCTGCACACTCAATACCTCATGGCAGCATTTTCTGCTGTATCAGTGAAATTTCTTGCGAGTCACTCTGGTAGATCAGACTTCTCTGGATAGCTTGAGGGATGATATCTGTAGTATAACCAGTGAACGAAAAGAAGGTCCTCTCTAACATCATGTCTATGCTCCCTTCTCAGCTCCAGGTACCCCCAGCATTTGGCAGAAATGTGCCCTCCATATCCCCCTCCAGGCCAGGCCCTGCAGCAGGCACACCGTGCTCCAGGTGGAGGTGGGGGTGGTGGAGGAGGGGGAGGCAGTTACCATCGCCAGCTGTCTGATCCCTGCATGCCCTACCTGCAGCAGAGCTTCAAGCAGGAGTATCTGGACCCCTTATACGACCAAGCTGCCCACATGGCTGGAGCTCCCCCCCAACGATACCCTCCCGCTCACATGATGGTTAAGCAAGAGCCTGTGGACTATGCCTATGAGCCAGGTGAGCTGAATGACTGTGTGACTCAGCATAGAACAGCATTGCAAAACAAGAGCGTCACATCACACAGTGCTGCACAGCACAGCAAGACAAAGAATACAGTAGAACAGCAGGGCACAAGAGTGATGATAGCTTGCAGAAATAAGATGTCTCTTTCTCTGGACCAGCTCGGTTGTTCAGTCAGTCAACTCATCCATTGCAAAAACCAGTTTTCTACATCTAATTCAACATTTGAGTCCAGCCCTGCTCATTAGAAATGACAAACTTTATGAAGCTGAAGGCAGTACTGACAGAGTCACCATATTGAGGACCTGCCGACTACATTGGGCTTGTAGTAGACCGGGAAATGGAAGGTGCTTTTTTCAGGTTTCTGAAAATCAAGCAGCAAACTTCCACACTGGGATGAAAATGAGCATCGGGTTGAGCTCCTGCTATGATCTGAGTAGGCACAAGAGAAACGTCCCATACCCAAAAACTGTCCAGACCTCTCCTTTTATTCAGAACAACAATATTGTGCTCTTCTTCTTCCTTTCTCCTTCTTTCTTTGAACTCTCTGACACTCCACAGAAGTCTCAATTGTGTTTTTTGGCACACCACTGCCCTCTCCCTAGCCCCGCCTTGCCCCATACTCCCCTCCCCACTCTGAAAGGGAGGCAGAGGAATTTCATTGAGAAAATGGAGGGCACTGGAAAGACTAGAATCCCCAGCGGAGCACTCCCGGGTGTCAGATTGCAGCAGCAGCTTCCTCTTCTGCTGGCGGATGAACTCATAATGGAAAAATGAGCGTGGCCACAGTAACCCAAGCCGCTCTCTGGCTGCACAACAACAAGGAGGAGGAGGGACAGGTTTTGGAGGGGGGGTGGGGGAGCATGTGCAGAGCCGTGCAGAGCTCACGCTGCCCCTGCTCCCATGGGCTGAGAACACTGTGGAGAAATGCAATACAGTGCAGATGCCTGCTCGCCCGCCTGTGCTAGTTGAGGGAGAACAGAGAAAGCCATCCTCACCTACTGTAGCTCAGCACGCATATAAAAAAAAAAAGCTCAGTGATCCTGAAACTGACATGCCCCTGTCGTTACAAAAACAACAGTACCACAATCTCGGTTTCTTTTCTAGTCAAAGTTACAACTTTGACACTTGGGACGTGTATTTACCGCATTGTTTGGTTATGCACTGAAGGAATGTGAAAGTCAGAGAACAGAGGAATGAACAAAGGGTCATCAAGTTCCATATAAAACGCTTTATCAGAGATGGAGAACAGACCGGTGTGGCTCCATTATCAGCTGGCTGAGAGGAGTGTGTTTGGTGTGTGACTGGCCACCACTCACAGATACCCAGCTGTTACACCAAGCTCTCACATACCTGCATCATCTTGGCTGGGCCACCATCACAGCTGTTTTATTTTGCCACATGTCACATTTGTCCTGACCTATGCAGCAATATTTGAAGTTTTTCTTTTTTCCACTGAGAAAAACACCAGATCCTTTATATGTCAAACTCCATTTTCTATATGAATTACAATTATCTAGTCATGGATGGCCGCTGAGAGTTTTGTGAGCAGTTAAAAACAACTGTCAGTAACATTGACTGTCCTAAAATTGCTTGGTGAATCATAGCCACTGCTGCCATTTTTCCCTCACGGCAAACGATACCAGCATCCAACTAATCCAAGGCCGCATTAAGTCTTCTCAAGCCCAGCCAAAGAAAACTCCTTATCTCTTCTCAGGAACAGAAAGTCAGACCAGCAACTGTATTTATAATGCACCAAAGAAATCCAGTGACCCCCTGGAGGTCTGAGTTTCATTTTCCTCAGAGGTGTCTAATCATGGCTGCATTTCCTAGCCATGAGTCATAGACACAAAGAACCAGGCGAGCTGCACCATTTGCCACTCTGCACCGCACCACACTCTTCTAACACACACAACACAGTGTTATGCAGAGTCCTGGTGCAGTCAGAGTGTAAGTGTGTATGTGCCCATCCACTGGGGAAGAGCTACACAATGTTGTTCCTACAGGGCAATGATTTAGCATACTTCCCTTCCCTCTCAGAGCTGCGCAGAGCTGGTGGTTCAAGCTGAGCTGCTGAATGAGGTGGATAAAAACTGTGGGACTGAGCAGCTCTCTGACAGTATGCAGCACTACAGCTGAGACCAGACTGCACGTTCACAGACTAAAAATAGTAGTATGAGACAGATGTTAATACAACAAATGCAACATTTGTCCTTGCAACCCCTGCAGGTTGATACACAGGTATATTTTGAACATCCTAAATTCATTTGGGTTTTGGGTTTCACAAACAAAAAGCCATTAAGAAGTGCCACATATGATCATATACTCAAAAGGTACTGTGTATCAAGCCCACTTTTCCACACTGCTTGTTTGTTCTGGAGCATGTTTATTCCCAAAGAACAGAAAGAAAAGACCTGTCAAAGCTGCCTGATGTGATTAATGCATTTTAAGAGAAACAACCTTGGCTGTTAGGCAGCAGGCATCTTAGACATCTTTTAGAACCTCAAAGAGATTTATAAATAGGTTTATTCCTATGATTTAAAACACTAACTGAACCATGCGCCTCTTTGTAATTGAGCTTCTGTGCATAAGCTCTTAACATTTGAGGTGGCATTGACTGATATTTGAATAGTAAATTCTGAGAGCACTGCCTCTGTTTCTGCTATGAAGATGTTTACTTAATGCAGAAGCGCAATGTTGACAAGTCATCCCCTCGTTATCTCCAACTGGCTCAGCAAAGATTGAGTCAAGAGAGATGTCCTCCAGGTTACATTTGTTTATTACCAACTTGAGTGGCAGACCAGGTGGATTTTCTTGGCTATTGGATTGGTCTGGTCACTTATCGTTAGCCCTGTCTATGATGACCTTATTGGAAGAAGGGAAGAAAACAGCATAAAGCAGGTTTGCCCCATTTCACACTGTTCCCACTGTTTGCACTGCCTTGGGCCATGTGGTCATTGGTTAACCAGGCCAGAGTGGCTGGCTGTTTCCACTGGAGGACCCTTCGAAAGTTCCAGGGTAAATGTTGCTGCTGGAACACTGGTCTGTTTTCACTTGAGAAAGGAGAAACAATCCGTAGCCTTGCTTGTGTTTCACACCAGAGAGACTGATTATACTAGTGGTCTCTGAGGGAGTTCTGCACTATGAGTGAAGAGGAGATGCTCAGAGGGGAGTCTTAAAAAGCCACCCAAAGTCCACAGCTCCCAGAGTCACTTGACAATGATGAGGAACATCAGAGAACCCTTTTCTTAATCAAATGTTAAAATAACAGATTTGTGAATGCAAAGATTAACTTTCTAGGATGTTTTAGCCTGAATTAATCCCAACTGAGAGTTAGCATCCTAGCACTGCTAGGAGCAGATAAATACACTCTATGCGGTCAACACACAAAGATGTCATTCCAGAATTGGCTTTGTTCCCAGTTGAATGAACAAGCTTTGGTAAATGTCAAGAGTGTTCTCTTACTCAATCCCTCTCTTGCTTTCCAGGCTATCCTTTTGAGAATGATTCCCGCGTTGTCCCAGAGAAATTTGAAGGTGAGTCCTAATAAAGCATGGCACGACACATTCTGCAAGACTTCAATTTCCAATGTGAAAGCAGAGGGTCTTATGGGATAGTTCTCCATGTCCAATGGTTTTGCACAAGCCATAGGCGGGTTCCTGTATTTGGAAGTGTCATCAAGGGTGAACACACATCTCCTTTGGAGACAACAAAGGTACCTGTGTATCTATCAATATGTCTCTTTATCTATTTCTCTATGTATTACTGATGGCACTAATAACACACAAAGCTAGCTCTGTTGACTAATGTAGAGATTACTGATATACATAAGTACCACCTCTACATTCTCATTCAAGACCACTAACATAAGAGAAAAGCACTCTGCTCAAATGGCACTGGGTTTGTGATGAAGTCTGTCTAACCAACAATAACCTTTCCTGTTACCAGTATCCATATCCACTTTCACTGTGCCAAATGTATCAGATACTGTCAGAAAACAATAACCTTTAGAACCATTACGCAACAAGTCCTTGAATGCAATTGATCTAGCTGCCTTTGTGTCCTCATATGTGATGAGCTGGAATGAACCTCCAGTCACATCATTAGAGAAGCAACACTGTCAGGTTCCCATGGTGTTGGTGAATAGGCCACTGCGCTGGCTCAAATGTTGTAGCTCTGGAAACCACCTGATCAACCACTGTAAAACTTTGACCAAAACTTTAAGAAAATCCACTGACTTGCACATCATCTGATTTGTCCTTCAGGGTTTCAGTAATAATCTTCAATGAGAGTCTATGTGGTTGAGTGGGCAAGGCCTACCCATTTGTCTAGAGCCCCAGTAACGATAAAGATGCCATTATGACTTGTCTAACCTGTAGTCTTACTCTTTCCCAGCTGAGGTGAAGCAGGAAACAGGCAGTGTATTTCGTGAGGGTGCCCCCTATCAGCGCCGGGGCTCCCTGCAGCTCTGGCAGTTCCTAGTGGCCCTGCTGGATGACCCTGCTAACACTCATTTCATTGCCTGGACCGGCCGGGGCATGGAGTTCAAACTCATCGAGCCAGAGGAGGTGGGTCCACCTGTCTCATGCCATCACATCTCATTTACCATTTCCTGTCCGACCTGGGCCCAGCCTTCTTTTCCCACAGCGTTCCGCAAACTTCACATACAACAGAGCAGATATTAGTGAAGCCCCATCCCACAGCTCCACCATCTGTGCACCAACCGCTCATCCATTACAGCAATAGTACATTCTGGTTATCTAATTAAATACTGTACATTTTACAAGCTATGAATTTATACAGCTAGGTATTTACTTCAGGAATTCTGATTAAGAACCACACTAATGGGCACAACAGTGCTCCAATCCATTCTAGCCCACAACCTTTGCCCAAATAGTCACTGTGCTACACCACCATACCAAAACCCTTCTCATCGGACACATGCACATGGGAAGATAAAAATAACGTCTTTCTTTTAAAACCTGCAAAACAGGAAACAGGAAAATAGCATGTAAATAACTGTTCTCACATCAAGAATATCCAACCACATACACATTCTGATGTGATTCATTCACATAATATGGTCCCTGGACTGATTTTTTGACAAATCCCTATATTTTAATTTTTTGACTGTTAAACCCAAGTTAGAGTCCACCAACTGACCAGACCCTAACCCCACTCCTATCCCCCAAGGTTGCAGCACTGTTCTGAAATGTGAAGAACTTCCATTAGCATCCAGAGGGAGAGAGATACATATTTTTCTAGTGGCCAGGTCTTCATTGCATCTCAGGTTTGCATCACCCCAAAATTAGCATCGATGCCCTCCAGTACATATTTCTGAATCAGATTCCTTATAGGTTGGGCACAGATGCCCTGGTCTTGTTCAGTTTAACTCCTAAGCAAATATTATTGAATTATTCAGTAGTCGGTATTTCCTCTAAGTGAATTTACACCAGCACTGACTGACCTTTTACTGAAGAATGTCAGGTTAAACAATTGAGGGCCAAACAAAAGTATTTCATTCATGATGCCATCCCATAACCTTTCAGCACACTGATTTCTTCTTTACCCCACAAAAGTTTGCAACAGGGCCAAAAAGGACTACCATTAATAGAAAACAAATGTCTGGGAGCATACCCCAACTGATTAACATATCTCATCAGAAAGGCACTCCTGGGATTTTGTTCCTTTTTGGGTGTAATACACAACAGGAGGACTTCTCTGATACTGGCCTGAAGCTGCTCAGAGTTCAGCTGGAGGTTAAGGCTATAATAATTGAGGAAATGACTTTTAATATTTTGGGTATGACAAACCCCGCCACCAAGTCTTTTTTCATCACGCACGATGTGGGATTCTGGCTGCATTCAAGTGGTAAATGGTTACATAAAGAGGACCGGAGAGCACATGTTTAAACTTACCCTTTTCATGACACGTCATGGCCGCCAGCTCCAAGAAAGAGAACTAGGTCAGCAAGGACCTCTAGTGGTGAGGACTTTTATTGCAGGCTTATACACAATCTGACAAATGTGGGACAGCAATGTTGTTCCTGGACATGCCCGTAACCAGCTATGAGGTTACAGAGGTCCGGACCTCAGTAATTTTTTAGAGCTAAAATAAAATTTGAAGATGAATACAACTGGATAAAAAAAATCGATGGTTGAGAACTTCTCCTCCGGGACGAGTGCATGCGTAGTTCAGTTTAGAATTGTTATTTACTGTCCGCTGTGTGAGAGTGTTGTGAGAGAGGGCGAGAGCGCAGCCCGCTGCATCATCAGCACTTCCACTGACAGCAGCAATTGGAATTTACGCACGTTGGCAGCAGCAGGTGGCTTGTGTGTGAACTGGCAGCATACCATTTGGTAAGACAATGCAATGATCGTTATGCCATTATCTGTAAGAAACATTCAAAACAGTAACCTGATACAGCACCTGGAGTAAAGACAATTGTATGAAACATGTTAAATATGCGTAATCCAGCCATGATGAAGGCTAGACTATTTCTTTCATATTAGTAGGCTAGCTAATGTTTCACACAATGCCACTGATTAAAAAACAGCTTATGTAGGCGCCAGTATCAATTCCACCCCCCCCCCCCCCCCCCCTCAAAATTTGAAATTTGAGAGCATGAAATTTTGGAAGATTTTTGAAAGATTGTTCCAATCAACTAATGGGAATATTTGAATAGTTAAAAACCAGAGGGCACTATGGACCGTGCCTGAATAGGGTCACTCATCTGTCTTGCAGCCAACAGTTGAACTTTCAGACCATGAACAACCAATTAACAGAGTAAAATCACATATCAATTAAGTAAAACAGATCAATGGAAAGAAGAATCCATAGAGAGGTTTCACACAGTAAATTTCAAAATGGCCATACACATCAAACAATTAGCCTGGTCAAAGCTTCCTTTTACTGAAAAAATGGTTTCATTCTTTAAAGGCTAAAAATACTTGACATGAACACTTACAAGTAATAGTTTAAGCCACATGCCTCCTATGGAAACTCCATTAATGGACTGCACATAAAAAACCACACTTAAAAAACCACACCACTCACCAAGAAGATGAATCCTGTTGACTCAAGTGTGGTGAAAATCTTTACAGTTTACCATCTCTTCTGAGTCTCTTTTCCTTCCCATCTCCATGTCTGTCAGGTGGCGAGGCTGTGGGGGATGCAGAAGAACCGTCCAGCCATGAACTACGACAAGCTGAGCCGCTCTCTGCGCTACTATTATGAGAAGGGCATCATGCAGAAGGTACAGAGACATTGCTGGCCCAAAGAGACAACAGCAGGTTCAATAGGTCAACTGGGGCAAGCCTTTGGCTTCCATGGTTCAAACTTACTTTACAAAGACAAATTCCTTGTGAAAAGAGTCACAGTATAGAAGGATGAAAGCATTACAATCTCTCAAGATCTCAGTACTGCTATGTATCCTGTATCCTGTTTGTTGAATGGCAATGGAAGTGTCATATGATGCTTCAAACCTACTCTTTTTGTGGGTTTGCAGGTGGCGGGGGAGCGTTATGTGTACAAGTTTGTGTGTGAGCCAGAGGCACTTATTTCCCTGGCCTTCCCTGACAATCAGCGGCCCAGCCTGAAGGCCGAGTTTGATCGCTATGTCAACGAGGAGGACACTGTGCCCCTGTCCCACCTGGATGAAGCAGTGCCCTTCTCCCTTGAGCAGGCTGGCGTCAACATGGACCCCCAGCCCTACTCCAAAGGATATATGTACTAATGCCTCCCTTCCCACTCCTCTCCTCCACCCTCTACACCTCTTGCACATGCCCACCCTACCCTCTTGTATATATGGCTATGGTGCTTTTGTTTAAATTAAACCTGTTAAGGATTCCGATGTTTTAAAAGCAGCATTCTTCTCACTTCTGAAACATACCCAATCCAAATATATAACAGAGGTTAAACTGATCCCTTAATAAAGATCTATTAATACTAGTTGATGTGGCCTTTTTCCCCAGTGCTATTAAGCCATGACTGGTGCACGTGCATTTGTATTGTGTTGATTATTATTATGGCAGTTTAATGGTGAAAATGTTAATGCTTCCTTTATGAATTGCATTATGAAATAAAATGTCATTATAGCACGGTATGCAGTACTTACACTGTGGGTATGGTCTACATTATAGGAAATACATTTTCCACTAAGAGCAGAACTCCACCAAGTGTACAGTAAGTGTATATAAATCACACCAAAGTACTGACCTTAGAACAGTGTAGCTTAGTGGTGAGGAGCAAGGGTCATAAGTGAAAGGTTGCTGGTTTGATTCCATGCTGGGGCACTGTCACTGTACCCTTGGACAAGGTACTTAACCCATAGTTGATATATGGATAACATGCAAAAATTGTAACTTGCGTAAGTTGCTCTGGATAAGAGTGTCCGCTAAATGAGAATAATGTAATGTAATGTAAAAGACTCACATACAACGTTTAAGATTGGCTTCCATGAGAAGGTCCTGGAACAGGAAGAACACCTGGAACATCTTCTCAGCACCCAATTGTATTACATATGAATTAAAATTTCAGAAATGCAATAGCTTCCTACTTAGACGGCACTATCACTATTATCAGAGTTGCAACATTCAACAACAAAAATACCCCCAGGCAACATCTTATCTCTGTGGCACACACTCACTTCCCTGCCAGTAAACTGGTTCCCATCTATGATGAACCTAAAAGCAGCTTTCATACCACTCCTTATATCTGGACCATTCCAGTTAGTTTCCACACAGAGAAAAAAAGAGAGAACCTAAAAGCCCATAGAGCATTGCTATCTACTGTCCTAGCAGGTCTTACTCATTCAGTACAGCACTGCAAGAGGAAGTGGTGAATCAAGGCCAACCCAAGCCTTTATGGGGCCCTAAGCAGAATTTGATTTGGGGGCCCCCCACCGCCTCGGCGCCGCCAATACTATTGACTGTTGTCAATGCTTGATCATTCGCACACCTACTGTAAATCTAACACACCCATTATCAATTTGCAAAATGCAGTTAACGTCCGTTACAGTGCGCATGCGCATGAACATGACACCAGCTCTGACAGAGGCAGACAAAACCAGTAGTATTAGCTAGCCAGCTTGTTCACATATTATTGCGTGTTTGTATGATTACCATCGACATAATATAATAGATCACAAAAAAAAAAAAAAAACATTTCAAGCTCTCTTGTGGGACATTTCAAGCGCTCTTGGGGCTCACGGGGGCCCTACGCAGGCGTTTAGTTCACTTATGTGTCGAGCCAGCCCTGTGGTGAATGGGGTAGTGGGAGGCAAGGGAAAGTCCAGCAAGGAGAACCAGAAGGCTTCCAGATGGTTGACTGTTCAGCCAGCCAGCCAGCCAGCCAGCCAGCCAGCCAGTCAGGTCCAGGTTGACAGAGTGGAATTACACCAGTCATATTTGAACACTGGGACCAGTCAGCTTTAGAAGGGAGAGAGAAAGAGCAGATGGACCCGCAAAAGGGATGTACCAAACTTTGTGTTTCGCATCCCCCATTAACCTTGTTCACAGTAGTTCATATTTAAAAGAAAAAACTTTAAGGCAGAGCAAAAGACCAACTCTCAGGGAAGTCCCGACTACATCAACAGGACAGAGAGTTTATATCACACCAAATGTGCATTAGCAATTTAACAGTTATGCAAGGTTTTTCAAGAGGTAATCAATAAGTTGATTTTGATTTGCCATATGTTATGTTTCCTGTGAAGGGACACTGTGTATAACAGCTACAGCATTCTATACTCACTTTGTTCACAAAAATGTGTTGTACCTAAATCCTCTTAAGCCTTTTTCTTCAGCACACCTCAGGAAGAAACCTGAGATTGGATTTTACTGAGGACAGCCCTGGTGTAGACAGACACTGAAATCATTAAACAGAATTTCAAGTTATCAGCTACTTCTCTGGTACTACATTTTCTTGATGTTACAAACATAAAGGAGAAATAGCATAAAACGTGTTCTTCCATAAACCCAGTAAGTCAAACAATGTCATATCATGCTATAGTAGTACTTCAGAGAACTTGTCAGGGAAAGAATGCCACGTAGCATTCTAAATCATTAACCACATGGCTGTTCTTAAAAGTTATAGATTTAGAATAGTAAGGTTGTATTCTTTTTGCTGCCAAGTTGATAGAAATAGAAGCAATATAATACCATGTTATATGCCATAACATATTGTAATGTGAGTAATATTACCAGATTTTTCAAGCCAGATGATTAGAGAAAAAGTTAGAATCCCAGCTAAGAATACATTACCAGAAAAAAACAAGATTGAGATGTAAAAAGCCAAAAATCTGCTCAAATTCCAGTTTTAAGACCTTCAGACAATCAATAACACTGAGCTGGTGTGGGTTTACAAGGCAATTCTGTAACCCTGGAGTTAAAAACAAACTGTTGTGACTCCATATAAATGATTAAATGTGCAACTTTGCTGTATTAGTATATAAAAAGTCAGTTGAAGTGACAGCTTTAAAACAAACTTCAATATATGATGAGGGAAATGTGTATTAACATTTAGGTGTGAATCAAGATTATGCAGACAACCCACACTATAGGTCCCTAGAATAACATTATAATACTCTGTGGGGGTAGAAGAATACAATGGGATCAAAGTCAACTCATGTAATGATAGGGGTACCACATCTAATGAGCCCTAATGAGCCTAAAAAAGGTAAATGTTCCACTAATACAATACAGAAATCAATCAAGGCTAAACACAGATGAGCTGAAAGTGTATAATAGTAATTTACATAATCCTGACCTTCTCCTTTAGTTTAAAAATATATCCACATATAAAAGGTTTTCTCTGGCCGCTGCACTGGGTCCAGTGAACAAAGTTATGGCCTGTGTCTCATGCAGTCAGTGTCTGTTTGTTTAAAGCAGGTCTCTGGAACTCCTCAATATCCCCACATCTTTAACCATCTCTCATGGTGTATAATTCCTATACACATTTCTAAAACATCCAGACCTCTGAACAAAAGCCCAGCTAATTCAATTAGTGGCCAGTTTCCTTCTCATTATCCACTATTACCCCCCCCCCCCCCCCCCCCCCACCACCACACATCACGCCCCCATTTCGATAGCCAGACGAGTCATCTCTGACAGTATCTGGTGGAATTTATGACAAACATCTCATAATTATAGCTTGCCATTACCAGACATATCAACTAGGTCCAGACCCCATTGACAATTTTTTAAGATTCAATACGAAAAAGAAATCCCCAGACAGGGCGGGAGACTTCAACAAAATAATACAGTACAGTTGTAAGAAAAAGTTTGTGAAATACCTGCATTCCTGCATTAATTGCTCCTAAATTGTAGCCTGATGGCTTAAACAATCACAGTCCTAGCTAGAAACAGTATATGAACGTCTAGGATAATGATTTCTGTGCAAGGGGGTAATTGTTCAGTCAGGTGTTCCAATCAATGAGATGACATTCAAGTGTGGGTTAGTGGTGCCTTACAAAACAATCCCACAAAGTTTGGTTACCAACAGAGTGTGCACTCCACAGCAGAGATCTATTTAAGTAAAAGATTCCCTGATTGAAATAGACTTCAAATACGGTGACCATATGTCCTCTTTTTCCCGGACGCATTTTTTGGGTCCCACAAAGAGGACATGTCCGGCAAAAATAGGACGTATAGTCACCCTACTTCAAAGAACCTCAGAAAAACAGTTGTTGATGCTCATAAGGCTGGAAAGGGGATACAAAAGCATATTACAAAAGAAATTCAGTACTGTTGCTACTCTCTGTAGCAGAAAAATGGAAGAAATGTTCTGTACATGGCTCAAGGGGTTTGACAAAGAGGGTAACAGCGAATGATCTGCAGCCATCTCTTGAACTTGCCAACGGCTGTGTTCATGAGTCCACACAAGAGTGGTGTTCATAGGTGGATACCACAGCTCTCCAAAAAATATTGCTGCCCATCTTAAGTTTGCCAAAGACCACCTGGATGTTCCACAATGATACTGGGACAAAGTTTTGTAGACAGATATGACAAATATTGAACTTTTTGGCAAAGAGACACAACATTATGTTTGGCGAAAACAAAACGCTCCATGCCATCAAAAAAACCTCATCCCAGCTGTTAAACATGGAGGAAGAAGCATCATGGTTTGGGGCTGTTTTGCTGCCTCAGGGCCCGGACACCTTGCAACCATTGAGGGAACAATGAATTCCAAATTGTATCAAGAAATTCTACAGGAAACCATCAGGGTAACTGTCTGTGATCTGAAGTTTAACAAAAGTTGGGTCATGCAGCATGACAACGACCTTGGACACAGAAGTAAATCTACAACAGAATGGCTTAAGAGGGAAATTCATATTATGGAATGGCCAGGTCAGAGACCAGACCTTAACCTTACTGAAATACTGTAGCATTACCTGAAGTGAGCCATTCATGCAAGACATCTTAAAAGTATCAATGAACTGAAACAATAAATTCTAACTGTTGTGCAGATCTGTTGTGCAGATCAGATCACAGGGAATGTTTGGTTGAGGGTATTGCTGCTAAAGGATGTTCTACCAGTTACTAAAACTGAATGTTCATACTTTTTTTGGCCTAGGCTGTGAATGTTTAGACTGTGTTTAATGAAGACATACATTACAATTGTTACTTATTTAATCAGATTGTGTTTATCTAATATTATGACTTGTATGATCAGACCGCATTTTGGGAGCAATTAATGCAGGTATTTCCAAAGGCTTCACAAACTTTCCCTCACAGTTGTATATATTTGTGTGTTGTCATGCTCTTCAGAGCAAGGAGCTTAACAGCAACAGTACAAATCTAAAATTAATGAAACAGTTGAAGAAAGTTTACTCAATCTGGCAACATTAACAGATATCTATCTAGCTAGTTAAGTTCAGCTGGAAAAAAAGTCAAAGAGTATACTATAATTTTCTAAACCTGTTGTGTAGCCTGTTACTGTAGTTGCTAGTAGTAGCTACATAGCAATATTCTATAGCTACTTAGAGTTAGGCAGTTAGCTAACTGGCTACATAACATTTTTGTTCACGTCCAAAAACTGACTAGATAATGTATTCTTAACTTTATTTTAGGCTACAGTATAAAGCTAAGAAATATTTTTTCGTAGATTCCAAAGTTGAAACATCCAGGGGAGTGTGAAAGAAACAATAAGGGGGGTAAAAGACAGAGGGATGTAGAGAGGTGGAGGGAGAATAAGAAAAAGAGTGAATGAGCATTACTAAAAGAGAGTAGACACATCATATGCAGTCAGCAACATCCATAACTCTCAATCCACACCCCAGGCTCTGTGCTACTGTTTAATAAAGTGCACAAAGAATGACATTCATTTCATTTTTCTTTTAAAAAAAATAAATAATTTAACCAACTTCATTTATAGCACCAAAAATGAAAGAAAGTCTTAGTTCATCTAACTGCAGAATACCATACCAGCACTCCGTTTACAAAAACTACTTTCCAAGATACCGATGCCCCATTACCTCAAGCTGCCTCATTATTTTAATCAATCAAGTGATGCTACATCTGCAGGCACTTCGCATGCCTAGCCTCATTCCACAGGAAGAATGCAGCCCTGCTGTTTTTCTGTGCTGGTGAAAGACATTTGGCAGACTGGAAGACCCGATGTGCCCACTATGTCTGGGGAACCTGCCCTATTGGCAGACACACACAGCTCAGGGGCGGGGCTGAAGAGATCTGCCAATGGGTGGAAGCTTCACCCATGGTTGATGTCACAGAGTGAAACTCATTACTCAGGCTGCAACTTGAAGAAGGTGCTTAAAGTGGGGGCATGTACACCACCTGCTGGTGGATGGGAACCTGGTAGGCATCCTGTGGGTCCTTCTTGGCTGTGTTGTGGAAGAAGCCCCTGCAGATGGCCCTCTGCACACACACACACACACACACACACACACCACAGCCTTGCAGGATGTCCAACGTGTATCTGGGAACAGGAGGGGACATTGCATTACAATAGTGTAACCTTCAAATGCAAGTAGTCAGATCTTAAATGCACAGAAATTTACAAAACATACACTCCCTTTTCCAGTATTGACATTCAGTTTTATCACAATAATTGTGGCTAATCAACTCTCTGACAAATGGATTACAATTTCAGTTTAAGCAGGCAACATCAAAGCTTGAAGTTGCATTCTGTCTATTTATCCTGTACTACACTGAAGGTTTCCGCTCCATATCAATAGATTAAGACAACATTAAGATTAAGCATGTGCTTACAGCAAGGCAAGGACTTCTTCCTTGCCACTCTTCCATAAAGGTTCTTTTTGTGCAATAGCTTGGGGATTGTTGACCCATGGACATCATTTTCAGCTGCAGCCAATGACGTCTGTAGCTCAGTTAGGGTGACAGCTGGCATCACAGTAGCATCTCTGACAAGTGACATTCTTGTTTGGTGACTAAATTTACAGGGGTTGGCCTGCTCTAGGCAGTGTGGCTGTAGTTCCATATTTCTTCCACTTCTGTATGATGGACTGCACTGAGCTCTGAGGTATATTCAGTGCCTTTGAAATGTTCTTGTATCCTTCCCCAGATTTGTGCTTCTTCACAGTTTTATCCCTCACTCGTTTTGAATGCCCTTTTCTCTTCATTTTGGTTTGTTCAATGGAAAATCCAACCATACTGTTTGACCTTATAGAGAGGGAAGGTATTTTTGCTTATGAAGTAATTCAAAACAGGTGTTCCACTAATTTCCTACACAGGTGGAGACCATCAACAAGGTGGATGAGTTTATAAGACAATATCTTGCACCTGAGCAAGGTTAGCCTTATAATTACGAAGGGTATGAATACTTTTTAAATCTCAAAGTTTTAGTTTTCTTCTTCTTCTAAATTTTTTGAAAGGTTTTGGACATTTCTTTTGATCTGTCACGGTGTACAATACTGTGTAGACCAGCTGGAAAAAAAATCTTACTTTAAAATATTTTTAATTTGGAAGCTGAGACAATAAATTGTGAAAACAGTATTGGGGTTGAATAGTTCAATATATATTACAGAGGAGGCATCTATTCACAACAGATGTAAACATAGATGTAAATAATATTGAAATAAATAAAATTGTCATTGAAGATGCCTTAGGTTCATTGGTGAAATATTCTTTTTCATGTCTGGGAGCTGAGAAGTAAAAAATAGGCATGTGACAAAGTAGTTGGCAAAAACAAACTCCTGACAAAAACAAACTTTCTTCAGATTTTGCACTCTTTAGGAAATAATCTCTGTATTGAGTTACCCACAGGGCTAATCATATTCAAAGTTCACTGTATTTTGACAGATATCTCAATCATAGCAATGTGTGACATTCCACATACCACAGAATGGTATGTGTGTGTATGTGTGCGATGTGGGAATTCAGCATTACTGAGTGGTTGGGTCAGGATGGGTTGACGTGGAAGGCAGAGATCAAGAGGACTGGAGGAGGACACATTCTGTAGCGTGTGTATTCAGCTGTCTGTCTTAAGCACGAGGCACAGACTTAATGCATGAGACTTGAATTGACGGCTTTAATCTGTGGGAACATGGAGACAGTATAAATTAATCTAACCATTGACAGTAAATAATTAAATATATCTTGCCATCTACCTATCAAGCTTCCTATTATGGCTTATCACATACAGTTTTCCAGTTCTGGAGCTACAATCAGAGACAGTTATTTGAGCTGTTTTAGATTGTCCTCTTCTATGGTGACCTTGTCTGATCTTGCCTGTTTTTGCTTTCACTGCCTTAGTAGCTAGCTAACAGCAATTACCTTGTTAAATACTGTGCATATAATTACTTGCTCAAGGTGAGTTACCAAGTTATAAACTCTGATCAAAGTACCTCAATATTATATATAAATGACAAGAAATAAAGTGTAACACTTCTGACATAACACAGATAGGTGTTGTCATGGTGTTGTCATAATACAGCTAAACATAAAATGAGGCTGTCTTCCAAACTGCATAATTATATACTATCTAGTGCACTTAGAAGTTAATTAATGGAGAATGGGTTTGATTATATGGCATGTTGGCCATATTGTGTCTGGTGAATATGTACTGATGTGATTTTATTCTTAACTTTTGATTGCATTTCAAATTATGTACATTTGTACAACCTCAAAGGTGTATGCACAGGTTCTTAATATGGTACAGACATTCATGTTAGCTGAAAAACATGCATTGATTGCTTTATTTCAGAAACAAATTCTTTACAATGCCCCAATATTTTTTCAGGCTAAACCAGAATTGATTAGATAGAAGTGTATCAAATATTTTAATTATTCCAGGTTCATTGATACATTTTTGGAATAAAACTACACAATAAACATCAAAACACAAACATTACATTACAGGAGTGGTTCTTCTGTAACAATAGTATTCCAAAGAAGAGCACAGGTAAGTACGCAAATGGGAGTGGACATCATGGCCACATAACCACTCTCACAATTTCACTCAACTATTTACAAAACTCCATGTAACACAATGCAAAAAAGAACATTCTAAGATATCCTGGGCTTTTACCCACAGTTCCTTGTGTCCCATTGTCTGATAGCCATGGGGGGCCTTGAGGGTTAATGCCATTGGTAGGTATTAAACTGGGTCTTGTGTCTATTGCAGCTTAGAAGCCTCTAGTTTGTTATTGTTTTCTGCACATGGTACACATAGTTACACACTAATCAAATGAAATAGCTGGCTTATATTTGTGTTATGGTTGAGCTGACAGACCAGTAACTAAGGCTTACAAATACGTAAGTCAAAGAAAATGTGTTAGCTATCAACTCATGGTCAAATATTTTATTGCATTTTGGACAACAAAACTGCACTTCCTATTAGTGTGTTGGTAGACAACCATTCCAATGGTATATAAAGATTTCCGTATTTAAAAAGAGACAGACCTGAGTGGTTCAATGAAAATATTAAAACGATTGATCCATATACCAAGGTTAAGATCTCATCTGTCTCTCTTATGAAGGACACAGCATTCTTCATACTTTCCTGTCTGCTCCAATAAAGGCCATCCTCTAACCTTGTATTTGTGAATATTCGTGAGAAAACAGCCTTGCAGCCTTGGTGTTTTGAATTGGAATGATTTAAAGCACATATTTTACACAAAGTGTTTGTGTTTGAACCCAGAATCAATCAGAAGTGTTAATGATCTCCACTCGGCAAAGATGCTGGTGCTATTTAGTACGTCCTTCTGCTCATGCCCTTACATCCTGGACCCTCCTATTTCCCTAATTGAGGCCCGAGTGTTGGAACCGCAATCATGGCTGCGGAACTGCAGCCATGCAGTCTTTCCAAAAAAGCCACCTGTTCAGATTCCACCTTGTTATCAGAGTGAAATCTGATACAGCGCATTGCACTCACAGATCATTGTTCTGTGCACTATCTATGAATAGAGTACAGTGATGCAGGGTAACAGCATGATGTACATGAATGTGTACAAGGATATGTACACTAGTGTGTACATATATGTCCATTAGTATGATGTAGGTATTTTGAACTTACGGAAAAAATTTTTGGTTTTGCAATGCACACACCCTAAACAAGTATAGGTGCATAAATACGCTTACACTGTTTTTCAGACTGATGCTGACTGCGTTACTGGCAGTTTTGCACTTCTGTTCATATGCATTTAATGTATCTTTCAACAATGGCAAGTTGTTCCAGATAAAAAAGTCATTGAGTTCATAGACACTACTGTCTTAAGTAATGTGTGTTTTAAGTGAAGTGGAACAAGCACTGTTTTCTGATACTTTTGAAGGAAAAGCTTGGTGGAATCAGTGAAACTGAAAGTTCAGTGAAGCATGTTGCTACGTCTGCTGCCATCACGTGCACGAAAACCACAGTCAATCACGTGCTGTGTTTCTTATTAATGCCAAGTCAATACCTTGCCAAAATCGAGGCAATAAGTGAGAACAGCATTCTTCTGTATACAATGGCCTGGATATACCCCTGTGATGCTATTGCTGGAATTCAGCAGTATCGATGAAAGATTTTGTAGTCACATGAGTCTAAGGGAAAGTGTACACACTGCATGAAAAGTGGGATTTTCGTCAGGAAGCAGCACTATAAATTGCCGTGGAAGTTCAGGTTAACGACTGTTCACGGGAATTTGTAGGCAGCACAGAATACTGCCAGGAACTTCCAAGAATTGGCGTGGAATTTGAATTTCTGATCTGATCTGATTGAACTGAATTTCTGATCTGATCTGAATTATCAGATGACAGTGAACCATTCTATTGGTGTCCTTCAAAGTCTGGCACAGTCTATAGATATAATCACATGACTTAAAAGGATTCAAGGAACTAAATGCATGGTCTTACGTCTATTTTTAAGTAACGATATATGCTACAGCCCTGGATTTATGTCTCCCAAAAATGGCGGACACTGCAGACATTGCTGCCAGGAGAGTAAACATAATTTTATGAGCTGCAGTTCTACAAGTACACCACAAGGTAGTGCCCATGTTGTACAAATATGTGCAATGTCATGGAACCCATTGCTTTTAACTGTGTTGAATATAACTATAAATAATCCTGACTTGATTTTACGCAGTAAACCCTTTTGTTGTCATTGAAATAATTGTGTTTTTGTTGTATTTGTTCCTGCTTGCCCCAATGTGTAGTAATGCTGGAGCCTTGGGCAAATTTGTGCCAGTGTCCTCTCTAAACCATGAGGCATTCTTAATTCAAGCAAAAAACATGTCCAGGGTATTCAGCTCAAAGTGAGTTAATAACATCAAAGATTTGAAGCATCACTGCACTCCAAGAAAACCTGTAATTTTTCAAGTCAGTATAACCAAGGGTAAACTCAAAACACCATATACAGGTGCTCTCACACAAACCCCCATCACCCCCTGTCTGGGCCTTTGGAGTTGCTGCCGACCATGGCAACATAGGTTAAATTTACGTTATTCATTACTTAAAGCCATCTTTGATGCAAGCACTAGCCTCAGATGACAGCAGGGGCCTCTCTTTGAAAAATGATCAGTAGTTAAGCTCAGCATCATTATTTAACATGACTGCATAGAGCTTTAAAGTAATGTTTTCTCGAAAAATGTGTGTTTGATATACTATATATGTACATACACACAGGAATTAAAATAATCATTTTTCAGCATTAAATCATTTAAGTGTAAACAGTCTTAGATGCTAAAATTCAGACATTACTTAATCATGCAGGCAGACAACTTTGAAATGAGAGCATTATGCTTTCCATCGATCTCTCTCCCTCAACTGTGTATTGATTTGGTATGGGAAAATACATTATAAGCCATTTCCTAAAGAACTCGAAACAAGTACTCCCATAACACAGAGGAACTGTCTAGATAACATTTACATTGGTAGGTGGGTGGAGCAAAAAAATGAAACAACAATAATTAAACTTAATTAACATGACCATTATTTTTTGTCACTTCACTGTGCTGTGCTTTATGTTGATATACTGTAAACAAAGGAGTTTTATGGCTAGCATCTTCACACTCTCTTGGTGTGAAATAAACACCACCACACAGGGAGTGTATAAGCAGGGAAAAGAAGGCCTCATAAAGACTACATGGCTCCGGATCTGGAATGCTCAAGAGAGTCCAAGTTAACACCTAACACTAGTACAATGCTTCTGTCACATTGAAATAACGTTGCCATGTTTGTTTCAATCTTGAGAATACTTTGTGAGCAGGTCAGACTAATTATTTGTTCTCTATCTCTCTGCATTTATGTGGAGCAAAATGGCAGGCAGTAAGTGTGGAGCAGTGGGTGGGGCCCAATCTTCTGACCAGAGGACTGTGAGCCCAAAATTCAAAGTGGAACAAGAAATGGCTTCAGTACAGAGAAAAATGTGTTAGGTCACTTGGTAATGAGATTTTCCATCGACAAAAACATCAGTGGACATGCAATGAATGCAATTAAGTAATACAATCAATGGTGACTGGAAGTATGTCTAAATGCAGATTGAATTAGAGCTAGGGAACATGCAATGTAAATTTCCGTGCTTGTTTTTCTTCCACATGCTAGTGGACAAAAAAGCACACAGTCTATAAAATGTAGGGAATACCAATGCCTAACACAGCAATGAAAAGTACAGTGCATTCAGACACAACAGCCGTCATGTCCAGAGTTGAACTTGAAATAGCATACAGCAGAATATGAAAATCTAAGTATCGTATCAACCTTACATATTAGAAAACTAAGATTTAAAAACATATCATGTTATCATGTTATCATAATTACTACCCATTTTCTTGTACATCACAGGTGAGTATAAAGCAGTGTTTCTCAATCCTACTCCTGGAGCCCCAGCTTAATTAAGGCATATACTATATTTGGGATAGTTATAACCTGTGATTTACATTTTACACAGCAATCCGGGTCCTTAGCTAAATTCAAATTAAATAACTTACTCAAGGATACAAGAGCAGACTAGTATCTGAAATGTAAACCTACAGCATTCCTCTTCAAAATAAGGAACATTGCTAGGGATCCATACGATATCTGTATTGCTACCCTGTGTGATCACTTATTGTTGTTTATTTGCATGACAGACAGCTGTATTCCTGTGGATAAACATCGGCTGTGTTACTTGCTCAAAGGCACAAGTACATTCAAAAACACGTCTGGAGCTTTAAAATTTAGTGTCCGAGGTTCTCAGAGAATGGCCCCGGGTCACCTGAAAACAATGATACATCCACAGCATAACCAGAGCAAGAAGCAAAACAGACAAGCCCACTGGCTATTTCAAGGGAAGATGGATATCCTGCCCCAGTCATCATTATCATCCTGTGGTTGACTGTCATGTGGTTCATTTTTAAACATAGCTGGATATGCCAGTTTCGTTATCTGTCAACTTTTGAGAAATGTCAGACATCACACCAGAGATGGCCGCAAACTGTATTTATCATGTAACATTTTATAGGTGGGAGGCTGGATAGCTGTTTAAGCCATAATAAATGACCTGACCTGCACCGCTAAAAAGCTTTATACATGTTTCACAGAGGACATAAGCCCTGGATAAGCATGTCTGTGAGTGAAAAAATTACGCATGTAACATTGCTCTGAGGTCTCGCAACTCCTCAATGCCAGGGCCAACTTGAATTCTTCATCATCAATGCAGATTAGCATTGTAATGGCGGTGAAGGTTCACCTGTGCAAGGTCAGAACCGAAGCTCTAGCATCCAACGGGGGACAGTACATGGATCGGGAATGACCTCTAATGACAGGGAGAGAGAGAGAGGATGCGCCCGGCAAGCATTATGTAAGATAGCCAAGAGAGGGATGTGGACATGATGTAACCTGACAGGCCGTGCATCCCTCGGTGTCCCCACGTGGCTCCCTTTCACTCCCTCAGCTGGTCCCAGAATTTCCCGCATCCCCCGGGAGTCTTTGCAGCCAATCCCCCCCACCACGCAAGCCTTTGAGTTTAATCTCCCCCACCTCGGTTTCCCATTTCTCTCCAAAACCCCATTCACAAATATCACACTGTCGGCACTCTCTGCCATCAAGGAAGCCAGCAGTGCCATAAACTCACTTGCACGCACCCCCACTTCTTTCTGGAGTTTTACGGCTGTGTAAATTTGATTAATAGAGCTTAGCAAGTTTTCATTTATTTATTTCTTTGTTCCATTATTAGACCCACCAGTACCTCCCCTCCCTTTCTAATGAGCTCCTTCTTCTTTTGCTCTCTCTCGCTCTATCCGGTGGAGCAAAATCAGGATCCTCTCTCTCCCTCTGCCTGGAGCCCTGTGTAAACTCTATCTTCTCCCCTCTTTCTTTCACCCCACAATTAAAATACAGGGCATGCTCTCTGTTTCTCCTCTTTCCCTAAGTCTGCCCACCCACTTCTCCCCTGCCAAAGGATTTTATAATCGCCCCCACTGCTATTCTTCCTTGCGCAGTGTTCATCATGTGTGTTTTGAAAGGGATAGGAGGGGGTGTGGCCTGAGTGAGGCCCCACTTTCCCTCTGTGTCCTCACCTGACCCGCCGGAGTGGAATTGAGGACACGGCGGAGGAAGGGGGGGGGGGGGGGTGCTTGTGTAACAGGTTTTTATGCATGTGGATCTTGGGAGAGAGAGTGTGTGTGTGTGTGTGCGCGCGCGAAAAAGCTCACAGCACTGTCTGAGTCTGTTTCTCTATGTTTATAAGCGGGCACGTGTGATTGAGACGGGACTTTGCGGCGGCCCAAAGTGGCCGCTTTGCATTCGCGATGTTTTCTGCACAGACTGTACCCATTTGCTATTCTGCACAGCTGCCTGTTTGCACTTTCTTTCTTTAAAAACTCCAGCCAAGTCAGGTATTTACTTCAAATTCCTCAATTTACAAGCCAATCTCCTTTGTATGTGTAGTTGTGGAGTTTCTTGTTGCCAAGGTGCAGTGTCCATTTTTTTCATCACCTTGTTTGTCTTGGAGCTTTGGGGTGTGTCGGTGAGGCGGAGACATTGTTTAAAAATACACTTAGGCCCTCAAGGATCTGATGTACACGTGGCTACATGTGTGCATGTCAGTAGCTCATGGTACATGCAATAGTGTGTGCGTGTGTGTGGTAGGCACTGATATTTGCCTGTCAGCTTGCTGCTGAGTGGAAAATTCCTGCTATAGTGGAGTGTGGAGAGAGAGAGAGCGAGCGAGAGAGAGAGAGAGAGTCTGGGGGTCTGGGTCTGGGGAGGGATTGGTCGAATGGAAAGCTGCCTTTATGAGATCATAGCCTCCACAACAGCCTCCACCCACAAGCAGAGCCTGCTCACTGCAGAGCAAAGGGGAGCATTCTCAGTTGAGGGAAAATCCTCATAAAACCTCATTCAGCCTCATTCAGTAATGAAAGTATCATCACGGTGTGTTTCATACATATATTATTCAGCTGCAATTTGACAGCATATAGGTAAGCAAAATCATACCTAGAACTGACAGGTCTCAGACCAGGAACTGCCCAATAGCACAAGCTGTACTGGACACGTACTAACCAACAGCTTCTTCCCCTGGGCCATACGGACTGCTAACAAACACTGACACCCCCCTCTACCTCAATACAACTGTGCAATTCCACTGTGCACTTTAAGTAGTTTTTAAAAGGCCATATTTATTGCACAGGTTTTTCTTTATATTTAAAATGTGTGTCTTCTTTTTAATTTGTATTTTATTGTATTTATTGTATCTATACCTAATGTCGTGTGCCTTATTTGTATTGTGTTTATATAAATGTTCCACAGTGCACTGTTGTTGCAGACCACACAAAATTTCGTTGTACCCCACCGTGCAATGACAATAAAGTCTATTCTGATTCTGATTCTGACTGAGTCTTCTGAAATCCCCTTCGTCAGCTGCACGTAACCTGTGCATGGCCTTTTAAGGGCCTCAGCAGTGCCTGTGCACACTTTACACCACCAGGGGGTTCCACTTCCTCATGCCAGCCTCAGGCATTCTCAGTGGCACACAGCCAGATCACCTTCTCCCGTGACCCCTCACATGCTGTCTGTGACCTGGCACTCCAGCCTAGCTCCAGTGCAGAGACTGATTCAAGGATCGATTGCTTAGCTGTGATTTCTACCTTTATAAATGAGTTTGTTCCAGGGACTCTACCAACGCATTGATTGCAGAGCTGAGAAAAAAAAAAGAATGACCTAACACCATCAGCAACATTGTCAAGTAACTTACAGAGTCAACTGTAACAGAAACATCTCTGAGAGGCTTGGAGATGGAACTGTGACCAGTTTCATGTCCCTTTTTATCTTATTGTGTCCTTTTTAATCTTAGTTCATCTTACAATATTCATGTGAATGAAGTTGTGTTAACACAATATTGCTTTTTTTTTTTTTTTTTTTTTTTACTTATTTGGCCTTATGTGCCTTTCCGGTTTTCCAGTTTGTCCTATATATGAACTTTGTTTTAACTGAAATCAACACATTAAAATGTAAATGTGCAGGGATAAAATGTATTTTAGGGGATTTAATATCTGACACATATTCTGCTACAGAAAATGAGTGAAAGAGTTTACAGTGAATGAGTAAAAGAGTGCTTGGTTATGTGCAGCTATTCACTTAACCTTGCATGTTGCTTTAAAGGTACAGTGCTTCCATGACAATCTTCACTCTTTGAACATTTTCTCTCTAGTTTAAATCTCCAAGGAATATCTGGGTCCTTATTTGAATAAGTGTTAATGTTGTAAATAAGTAAGTGTACAGTTTGTGCAAATGAGTGCATAATTTAACACAGGCTTGTTATAACAAATTAATGAATGTTAATAACTCAGCAATTTATGTTGTCAAACTAAAATTTAGAAAGTAAATCTCAGGTGAGGCCTCAAACTATAAATTGCTTTTCAGCTTTTATTAATGAAAATCAGACACACACACTAGAGCTTTCCTTGATGTGTTTTTTTGGAAACAACAGGCCTTGAATACTTTGCTCATTGCTTTTTTTAATGGCTAGGACAGATGTATCTTACAGGACATCTGGACATACATCAATCAGAAAGCCACTGTGCCAGCAATCCTTAAGTCACTGACTACCAGTCCAGCATGCTTCAGTGAACTGGGTATGGAAAGGGCAGGGAGGCTTCATGAAAAGACCAGCCTAAACCTATCTGGTCTCATCCCAGAGGTCTGTGCAAAGCACTGGGAAGATTCTGGGCCAGACAAAAACAATCTGGTCTGGAATTTCCATTCAGCACAAAGGGAAGCAGTTTTTTTTTTTTTTGCTTTTTTTTTTTTTTGCCGTCTATGTTTTTTTCTTCCTCAGTCCAATGAAGTCACACATTTGGAAACAGCTTTGTTTACAAGCAGCCCTGCCAAGGCAATATGAATACCCCAACGCATTCCACAGGGATGCTGCAATGCTTCATTCATGGTCTCTTCCCAAACAAAGCGCTGGTGGAAAGAAAGAAAAGAAAAAAAAAAAACAAAACAAAAGAAAACACAAAAGGTGGGGAAGAGAGAGAAAGAGAGACGCAGAGGGAAGACAGGGGTGAAAGCAGACCAGGGAGACGAGGGCGTAAATTTAGTCACATATTTATTACATAAATATATAGTAAAATAGACCAGCGACAATTACCATAAAAATATCTTCCTTTAAAATCCTGACCATAAACAAAGATTTGAAAATCACACATTGACATTTACAAACACGCTGATTGTCTGGACCTGTTGTCTGCAGCCCACCACAGAAACCTGACATCACACCACCCACTGGAACGGAGAGGGGGGGAGGAGGGGGTGGCAGTGCTCTGCCAGGAGCGTGGGGTTGCGCTGGGAGGGGTGGGTGGTGCAAGAGGAGATCACAGTAGATATTCGGAGGTGTCATGTGTGTGTGAGTGTGTGAACATTTTGCTCAGAGTTTCTCTCCAGCTTTGTTTCGCGTGTCCCCGCTCTATCCCTGCACTTCCTCTACATGGATCCTGACTGCTGTTCCTCTGCTCGCCGCCCTTGTAACAGTGTGACCGCTTGCCTGCCTGCATGTGTGTGGGTGTGTGTGCACGTGCATGCATTTGTGTGTGTGTGTGTGTGTATCTTGGCTTGACTCTAGGACCCATCTTCCCCTTGGTGTGCTCTAAGACGCTTCCCGCTGTCTTAGAATAGATCAAGTCTGCAGCCTTGTAACTTCTTCAAAACGTTTCTGTGACATGGAGATCCCACTTTTTTATAACTACCCAGAGGAAGGCGATCCAGATATTTCCTTTTGACTGCACCATACTATCCTCATAAATCCCCCTAAATCTCACAGTAGGAGCTCACTAAAACCCCACAGGCCCTGTTCAATACTGAGGTTGTGTTACCTGGGGTGATGTTCTATTGCTCATTAAAAAGCAGGTGCCCACGAGATGTTATACCGTGGACTTGACTCCAACAGTCTGTCCCGTGTAGCTGCGATTTCACCCCTGACCCGACCCCGTGAAAGGTCATGACACCTGAGCGTCAGTGCAGCACATGCCCTCCTTTCCCAGGAGCCTCTGCGATCACAGTGAAGCAAGGAGCTCAGATTGAAGAGTGATACAAAAGTGAAAAATCTGAATAGTAGTTGTAATAGTAGTAGTATTAGTTATAGTAGTAATAGTAGTTATAGCGTCTTTGTTTCCTTTCATTCATTCCATAGTTTCATAGGACAGATTTACTGCTGGTTTTCAGAGGAGTTTTGAAATCTGTATTTGACTTTTTTTGTATTCATAACCACAAACACATAGATCAGTTGGCTAATGTACTGTTTGGATATTGTCTTCAAAAACAGGACAAAACAGACAATAAGAATCCCCATAAAAATTACAATAAATGACACAATGAATGGCTTCTACCAGAGAGAAACGACACCAGCCCGTGGATGTGGCAGGGGTCTCATGTTTATATTCAAGAAACGAGATGAATTTGGTCAGATATATTCCAAGTTTGAATCAGGTGCATTTTGAAAGGTACATGCACGACCCCTATAATCCTATGGTCTCACGTGGCCTCTCTCTGGATTGGACAGTGGATTGGACAGTGAAAGACCTCAGGTGACAGCTTATTAATAATAACACAAGGCTCTACAACAAAGACAGCCAGAGTGTGGTCCATTCTCAGAGCCTGAGAACAGCGAACACACCGTGATGAAGGCATTCTGACATGGATCCTTCTGTCAGCACTTAGTAATACAGCTTGAACCGCCAGCTTTGGTGAGCGTGGGCACGCCAATGGGAGTTCTCAATGGACCCATTATACAGTCTAGTTTGAAAACTTTTTTGATCCCCTCAGTTAAATAATCTCACCCAAGCAATTTTTTCATTCCTTAATTTCTAAGTTCTTTTTGCCCGCTGCGGCTGCAAACAGAGCGTGTAGCCACACACGCGTTCTGTGCTCAGAGGATGCACGTCAGGCCCAGGAACTGTCACGTTGCTGGCTTGAGAAATGTCATATCAATTTCGAAAACTCAGCATGGGAACAGGGGGGGTTGAAAGCACCCTTTGAGGCCTCACATTCAGTCCTGAGAAACTCCCGACCCAACAGACCCGTTTTCAAACCGACAAACATTGCATATTTACTCATAGTTATAGATCAATTTATTTTAATATAATACTCCTCTACATGCTTATATATTTGTCAACAAAAGATATTTTTGTCTACCCCTTCTTATTTGATAGACTCTTTTTTTAATGCTTACATTCCTTGCTGTCTAGGCATAGTATATCCTCTCTTTATGCTCCGTACAAAAATAATCTCAATGAACAACATATGCGCATAGGTAGTCTAAGCAGCATAAAAATCAATCAAAGCCCCTTTTCCAAACCCACTAAGGCTCCTCCCATTATTGGCAGGACATTGGACAGATTCAAACAGGACAATGTCAGTTATCACTAGCAGTATTACAACTATCACTATTGCCATTTCTAACAGCCATTCACTGCTCTTAAAGCATATCAGCACAGTACAGGCCATGGAGTACAACTCAAGCTGTGTGCGCTTTGTGCACTTGTAGACTACAGTAAGGCAGAATGAGCGAAAGCGATTTCTGTGCACCACCCCAAAAAAAAAAACAACTTTTTGCTTATTTTTCTACCCCCACATCACTATCTCAAAGCATTCACCATAAAGAGGATATTAAACATCTCCAGCCAACGAGGTGTTCAGAGACCTACAAAAAACCAGGTGCACGCATGCCCAAACAAACACTCCCTCTGTCTCCCGCTCCTCTAAAAACAGACATGCAGGCACACACACGAATCTCTGAAGGACACTGCTACTGTCACTTAATTACATCTTTCACTCTGGCCCGGCTAGCAAATGCCACAGTTGCATGAAGGATTTACACCAACAAAAATGTCAGGCTAAAAGAATGAGAGTGAGGAGGACCTGGTGAGGTAGAGTCTCTCCCCTTGATTCCCTGGCAATCTGCTTGGCAGCATCTTGGCTGCTGTGATGCACAGTAACGGGCCCACATTATTCCCTTTCTCCCCCAAAAATAAGTGTGATCCCCTGCTATTCCTATTATCTCTTTCTGAAAGCTCCCGAGAACCAAGTATAATGTATACACAAAGCTCTGATGGAAATTTTAGAAGATTAGAATCTTAGAAGTCTATTTTTCCTCAGTTATCTCCATAACAAATACTGCATTACATTACAACCAAACAATAGCACATGCAATTAAGAGAGCTATTAAGAGCCATGAAGGAGAAAACCCAGATATTACATTACTGGCAGGCTGGTCTCCATTTGCAAGGTAAAAGCAATTCCAACTCCACTAAAGCAACGCCCCATGCACCTTTTTAGAGTGCAGTCATGAATCATCACCCACCTCACCCTCCCACAAACATATGCACACTCACTACTCCCCTTCCTCCCCCGTTTCCTCTCTACAAATTATTTTTTACATTCTTCAAAACAAGGAGGAAGAAAGGCAGTCCTTGACTACTGGTTGTATTGCAAGTCCCTGCTCTTGGGGCTATCTGTCTTATCAGATGGCCTCAAAAGGTGCTTGTGAAAGGAGTAGTCTGGCTCAGGTCAAGCCCTGCAAGCATCCACACACACGCATGCATTCACACACAGGCGCGCACAATATGACCACACATTTGCACCACAACGAGAGGTTGAGGGCTGAGATGGAGGGCCGAATTCACTGAGCAATGACAAAAGACAAGGAAGAAAGGGTCAGATGACTCCTGACTTTCAGGGAATGACATGAAGGTACAGGAGCTTGTCGATTTGGCAGTCAATCTCACACGCAAACAACAGACCTTTTGCACAGGCCAGAGCTGGGTACAGAGCATCACCAAAGCATGGGAGAGGAATGGGAATTGCCAAAGACAAAAAATAAAAAACAGAAATCCACTGTCCCTTTATTGTATTGATACAATTATACTTAAAAAATTATATATATATATATATATATATATATATATATATATATATATCTGTGTGTATTTATATGATCATTTCCTTTTCTTTAATTTGAACTCACAAGAATGAAAGAATGAGAGAGAGTGGCAGTATGAGAGTACAGAATCCTGACCTTGGGGCACTGCAGATCTTTGAGAGTGGGGCTGGAGGGAGTTCCTTGAGGCTGAATTGCATGCAGGACAAAGTTTTCACCTAAGCCAAACGTAAGTGCACAAGCTGAAGGCTGAACACAGTGGATGCTGGTTGCAATTCTGCTAAAAATGCCAGAATACCAGGCACTGCGTCTCATACTGCCACACAACCCTCTGAAACAATCACAACTCAAGAAAGGAAGAACTGACAGAGAAAGAGGAAAAAAGGGAGAGAGCACATACCAAAAGAAGAGCAGAGCTTCCAACTGGAAGCAAAGAAACCATGAGTTAATAATAGTTGTATCTACATTTTTCATTATTTTTTTTTAAAAAAACTATTTCTTTTTTTTTTTTTTACCTGAGATATTCCTTCAATAACTTTCTCTTCCAGTCTCATTACAAAAGTATGCACATTTTGTGTGTGCATGTGTCTGTCTGCTTTCGACCATCAACACTCTCTTAGGTGGGTGCATTTTGAAATTAGCCATACGGACATACAATCTTCATAAATATCCTTGGTAATAAGTCCCTAATAAAGCGGCTGCATTCACAGGACTAACAGTGCTGCAATGCGTGCATGGTCCCTGGTCTATCAGATCCAGCATCCAGCATCCAGCACTAAACCCACAGCACCATCCACTCTCAACATATTGCACTTTGCTGTCACAATAGTTCTCACATCTTTGCTCTTTTTTCACTGCTTTCTCAGTCATCCTGCTCCCTTGGCCTGAAAGACTTTGCCTAAACAGACTGCTGTTAATTAGTGGAATGCTAATATATGCAACAGTCAAATGAGTCAAGTGGTCACAGAGCATAGGATCAAATCTGAATCTTGGTTCAAATTCAAAGGCAATTCTGTACAGGTCATGTAAGCCGTCGTGATTTTAGGTGACGTCAGGCAGCTATTCCCTGTGTGCAAATCCATTCAGGACACTGCTTTGGCTGGGATAGTTTAACACAAATCAAACAGAACTTTGTACCATGTAGTAATCTACATTTCTTTTGTGTGTGCTGTGGAAGGTGTGTTCCAGGAACAAGGCTTTCTCAGTGGACATGGGGGGCTGACTGTCGCCCTAGTCATCCATTTGCTTGCTTATTGATTAATTAAATGACTCACAACTGTGAGCTGTGGGAGGAAACACAGGGCCTCCAGGAGAAGTTAAAGTTGCTTCACAGCACAAACTTTACAACCAAGCACATACCACCAATACAGCCTGTTAACCAATATTTCTTAAATTAACATTTACAGATACTAATTTTCCCAATAGATTCAATATTTACAATCTCACCGAATAATTTTTATTTATGTATTTATTATTTTTTTTCCTACTTTCATCCACATTCCATAAGAATGATAAAAACAGGGCTCTTTTTTTTGAACCTTCACGATTCAGGTCACTGCAGTTTCCCAACTGAGCCAAACAGGATAGCAACCAATGCAACGAGTCATGAGAGTGTGGGATCGGCGAGACACAGACACATGCGCACACGTGCACACACACAGTCTTTCTGAGCAGACTTCAACAGCCAATGAATTCATTCGCAAGCCCAAAGAGGGAGGTCTCCAGCACTCAACTCAACTCCACCCCCCCCCCCCCCCCCCCCCAACTCACGCTTTTTCACACTTTGAAAGAGCGGGTTGAAGCCAGGGGTGTGCTGTTGAGTTGAGCGGGAGGGATCCCCATGGGCAATCTCTCCACCAGCCGCCAATGCTCCTTCTGCGGTCAACACTGAGAGTAGCAAGGGTCTTTGCTCCCGGGAACAAAAAATGAACACTGGAAATCACGCACACTGTAAAATAATGGAGGAGTGAGTGTTTTTGTCCGTCACAGTCTGACTGCTGGAATGGCCCGCTGTTGCAGGGAAGCAGGGATACAGGGCTGTTGAAGGGTGTGGAAAGGGATTGCATAGACATCTTGCTACTGGCATTTTTTCCTTTTAACAAACTCTACATTTGGCATCAGGGAGAAAACAAATCAATCCAGAAAAACTGCCGCCAGTCGTTTCCCCCTCTCCATGTGTCTGCACACCATGATGGGGCAAAGTCAGGGGTGGATGCTTTCGCTTTGGCTTCTGAATCTTGTAACCTGAATGGCAACATAACCATGACTGGGTTATGCTGGGGACTACGTAAGCTTTTCCCTCAGCTCTGATCTTCCACAGCTCTGCTGAGATGCATAGTACTTCATCAGTTCCACACTATGCCACCACCCCCCCAACCCCCGGACTCACCCCTGACCCCTGTAACTGCAGCTTATCCTTTCACTGCCTGCCCATCATCCAGCCACCTTATTTGCTCCTGGGTGATGCACAACCTCAACCTTTTTGAGTGAACAACACATGTAAATGGGGCTTGGCGACATTCTCTACAAGGGGGGGGGGGCTGATTGCTAACCTTATGGGGCACTCTCAAATATGGACAGTGTATACACATGCACACATACAGATGTACCAAGCATTTGTATAGGTATACATTTTACTGCACAGGATGATGGGATGAGTCAACAGGGTAATGTAGCCTCAGCCATGAGTATGTGAGCATTTTATATTGATGTATGTACGTGTGTGTGTCTGTGTGTGTATGTGTGTGTGTGTGCATGCGCGCGTGTGTGTGTACATATATACATATATACATATAATATACATATATACACACACACATGTATCTACTTACATACACATATCCTTTTATCTTTCATTTTTAGTCTTTGCATTCTTGGTTATGGCCAAAATAAGATAAAACAAAATAAAAACAATCACACAGAAAAGCACAAAAAGTAAAAACAGAAAAAAGTATTGCACCTTGCTGGGGGCAATATTCTCAGTTTGTCGTGTGTAACGTCGGTTTGACACCACTGTCCACTGTACTCTGCTGGTGACCCGAAGTGAGGTTGTGGGTGACGGGCTTGGCTCCAGCCCAGTCCTGTCAGCTACATTCAATACCATGAAGCACCTGGCCATTACAGAAATAATCTCCTCAAGCTCTGAGGTGCTCTCTTTGATTTCACTGAAGCCCTGACATCTTGATGAAACCAAAGGTACACGAGCCATAATTGTCACAATTGGCTGGACTGCATCTGCTCCTAAGCCACACTGCTGATTATCAATGTGTATATACGATTCTCCAAGGCAATGAGGGCAGCACAATTTAGGAGGCCACCAAAGCGAGAGGACGATTATTGTGTAATCGCCTTAAATGCATACGTGAGTACGTGCATGTATACCTCGATGTACATTTCTATACATGCGTGTACGCACATACACACGTGCCTGCATTTCACCACTCTTCCCAAGTCCATTTGAGTTTTGTGTTGTGTGAGGTATGAGCGGATTGTGTCTCAGTCAGGTTGATTCTTTTTTTTTTTTTTTGTATTTTCAGTTTCCGTTGCATTATTTTTCCTGTTTTTTTTTTTCTTTTTTTTTTTGCAAAGTCATTTTTTCTTACAAAAAGGAAACAAAATGAAAAAAAGAGAAAAATTCCTGTTTGTTGCAAATTCCTCCTGATATAAGGGACGGAAGATAGGACAGACACACAGACAACAGAGCAGTTGGCGTATCAATACAAACTAGAGGTGAGGTGAAAAAGAACTGAAATTTCTGTCTAGGTTACACTGCACGCATGGTCAAAAAGTGACTACGGCTGTTTTTGTCTTTTTTTAACACAGAGCAGATAAGCATCAACAAAAAACACATTGAGATAAAATGAAATTAAAAAATAATAATAATAAAAAAACAAAACAGCTCAATCTCCAAGCTCTCGACTTTGTTCTGGAGTCTTTAAAGTCATAATTTTTTAAATGTTGTTTCTAGGTTTTTAATTATTTTGTTATCTTTTTTCCCAAATAAAACTGGATTAGACTCAGAAGGTAAAGCAGCATTGTAACCCCTAGTGTCACACACACACGTCAGCTCACCCGGTCAGCTCACGAAAACGAAGCTCAAAACTTGCACGAGAACCTTTGATTTGTTGTTTTTTTCTTTGCTTTGTTGTTTTTTAAACTGATTTGTGTTATCCCGTACCCGCATCAATGGAATGCCATTTGTCTTGTTTTTCTCAATTAGAGTTGAAATTTCTCTCCAGAGAGATATTAGAGTCGAGGAATTGAGGGGGGGGTGCTTAGATATATATATATATATATATATATATATATATATATAGGAGTGAGGAGGTGCCGTTCTGCCGTGCTGGTGCATTTAAAGGACAGCCTCCAAGCATGGTGCATGTGTGCACTCTGCTTGCTGGGGTGGGATAGGTGTGTGGGGAGGGCAGGAGTGGAGTGGGGGGTTTTGCTCCATTCAAAAAATGATGTGTTCTCTGTTCCTTGCACCTTGCCCAGTGCTTCTTTTTGCCTCCTCCTGTCTCCCATGCTAGTAACAGTGCCTCCTGGATCCATATCACATCACTCCCCTTCTTCTCATCCTCTGTCACTGATGGTGGGGCGTTGTGGTTCCCGGTTCCCCATTCCCCTTCCCCCTCCCTCTTCCACGGTGGCCTCTGTATCCCATTCACATTAATTTGGTGGCCCTTCGTTGTGCAGCCTGGCCAGCCAACCTTGTCTAACAAGGGAGCGGACTATCCCCATTTGGTGTTACCCCAGAATGGCTGGAGGTATGTGGGGCTTTGGGGGGCTGGGGGAATGCACCAGAGCTGATACACAGCGCCAAAAGCATAGGGGCCAGGCACACAGTGGGGTACATTTCCCCCACTATCCCCCAAACAACTACCACTTTCATCTTGAACTAAAGGACTATCACTACCATTTGTTAATGTTCTTTTTAATACTGACAATGTGAGAATGTGGGCTTTATCACTCTTGATCCATCTCTGTTTGACAGAGTAGATCAAGAGTCATCGGGAGAGTGCATGCCATGGGGCTGGGCAGGAGGGGCTGCTTCTGCTTTAGTGCAAAATATGCCAATGGCATGGAGGCCTGGGCACACGGAGCTGAGCGGGGACGGGGAGGTGCATTAACGAGTGGAGCGGAGTCCAGGGAGGCAATGCAGAGTGGTGGGGAGAGGGGATGGCCTGGAAGAGGGGAGCTCGGCGGGTCTTCTGAAGGCTCTGAGGTCTGCAGGGGGGTTGTGCCTTTGATTTCTTGACTGCACCGGGGGGGCTAAATATCTTCAGATGGTTAACGTGGCAGTATAGCTTGGCCTTCTAGAGATGCTATTATGACCTCCACTAACCCCCCTCCTCCCGCTCCATCTCTTTTCAACTTGCTGAAAATGCTTCACTCCCACCACTTCTTTCACCAATGTCTGCTTGGCATTTTAAATGAGGTTGTCTTTTATGTTTTTCCTCAAAAACAGTGCTTAAACCCCACCAGTCTAGGCCTGGCCACCTTGAGGTTTTATATCTCATCTCATTGTTCTCACAGTCTGTAGATGTGCATCCACCTTTCTTTTTCCTCTGTCTTGACAGAAAGGGATTCCAAAGTGAAACTTGGTCCCAAAAAAAAAAAAAAAAAAAAAAAAAAAACAAACATATTCATTTCCCAGACCCTTTCTCCAAAAAAAATCTGACCAACAGAAAAAGAGAAAAACCCAAGTAGATCACAACAGTGAATGGTGGGCCCTCCTGTCTTCAGTGGTATTGTGACTGGACTGTGTAACGGATTGGGGAGTCTGTGTGGACAGCACTGAGTGTCTGTATATGTGAGAGTGTGTGTGAGGTGGGGGCTGTGGGCAGCTGCCCTGTTACCAGAGGTGAGGTAGAGCCTGTCAGTACAGGGGCAGTCCTCGACAACCACAGCCCGAGGTGCCCACACCGAGGTAAATGACGGCCACCGTGACGGCCCTCGTCCAGTCAGAGCGATTGGGGTTGGAGGGAGGCAGCATGGCCCCCTCTCCCAACCCGACCCCTCCCTCCCTAGGGTTTCATTCGCTCCACAGCAGGGCCTACGAAGTTGGAGGGTCTGAAGGTAACTGACCAAACAGAAGGCGGGAGCCCCAAAAGACTCCCGCCCCTATTGACCACACGCGCTGCAGCGCTGTGGTATACACAGTAAGCACGGCATTTGATACTCTGAGGTGTCTGAGTGTGTGGCGGGGTGGAGGAGTGGAATGCACTGTAAACGTGGACAAACGCAGCCCCCTCCACCCCTTGAGAACAAAACCAAACAACGACGACACAGTGTAACGGCTGAAGGTAGGTGCTTTGAGGGTGCGGGCCTAGGGCCCTCCTGGCATGAGATGGCGGTCTCAGTGCTGTTCAGGTGCTTGGTTATTGGCTGTTGGACCGGGGGGTGGGGGGAGGGGGGGGGATAGAAGGTGCTGGCAGACTGCTGTGCAAAGGCACCGCAGAAAGGGAGCGCTGTTGAACTGGCCCTACAGATGACCAGCTATCAACTCACTTTCCCAGGCTCTCATGGGTTCTCTCTCTGTCTCTCTGTCTGTCTCTCTGTCTAAGCAGGAACCCTCTAAGAACTCCTTTCCCACCCCTATCCCTTCCTCTGCAGTGACCTTCCCCGGGGAAGAATGGCTCAATTGTCATTCAGAGGAGGTGCTGATGCTGGCAGGTGCAGTGCAGGCAATGACAAGGCAACTTTGCACAGCAAGGGTGACAGAGAAGGGGTGGAGAACGCTCAGACCAGCACTGCGGTCCTGCTCACTACGCACTGGATCATTTGGCGGTGGCTGGCCCGAATGCCAGACGCTGGGCCTTTTGGGACAGCACAGTTCGCTGTTCCTAAAGCCAAAGAGGGCTGTAGGTGACCTATTTCATAAACATGCAAAATGCATTATAGAGGCCTTTTCTCAAACACTATCACAGACTTGCTTTCTAAATAACCTTGCAACCAAGACTAAATGAGATCTTAATTAAACAACTGAATGAAATTAGCAAGCCTGGATACAACATCCTCCTAGAGTCAGACTCTGGTGCAGTTAAGTGCTTTCAGGTACTGTTTAGACAGAAAAGCCTGGTACAACAAAGGCTTTTGTGCAACTGCATGTGTGTCCTTTGGGCCTGTTTCCCAGAAATAATGTCTTACATTAATGTTGGGCTTTAAAACTGGAAAACTACCAGTTTAGTCCATGGCGGTGCAACCTGTAAAACAGGGGTAAAGAACAACCGCCACCAGCAATGGGACACACAAGAACAGACCATGAGGAAGAGCTAAACTAAGGAGAAGGTGTTTCTTTGTGTGTATATCATTTGCATGTTTGGAGGGACGCTGAGTTTGAGCTCTGAGACAGAAGGGCCGTCTGGCTGATTTAAAAGATAAGGGGCCAGAAAAGAAAGCCTTTTGTGAAAACTGCTGCTGCTGCTGCTGGTGTGTTTGATGTCTGACGTTTGCAGAGGCAAGTCATGCCCAATCCCAATGTGTTCCCACCAAGATGCCCCCGCCCAGTTCAGACCTCCTGGTCTTCGAAGACCTCCAGGAAGAGCGGGGGGAAGAGTTCGGTGGGACACTCCACCTTCATGTGCAGGAAGCGGCTGGCGTGGCAGGCCCCGATCATGCGCAGGTCTGTCACCTTCATCAGCAGCTTGGGCCAGAAGTGAGGAATGTTGTGCTTGCGGTAGTTGATGTAGTGTTCAAACGCCAGCAGGTACGTCTCCTGGCACTTCTCGATCTTCTCCACGCAGGTGAGGCCTGAGCGATCTAAGCCATAGAGAGAGGTGAAGACAGTGACTGGTGGCCCTCAGGCTTTTACTCATTCAAAGCCTTAATGACCGATGTGAAGCAGGCAGCACTGTAAACTGCTCTGGGGATGAGAGCAAAGCAGACTGCTGCTAAGACTGACTGTTTACTCAGCAAGATGATCCATCTCCTGCCAAGTTCAATCAACTGGTCATAGATTCATGCACATTCTTTAGTTCTTTGTCTTAGCCTGCCCTTGGTCCAAGCTATGCCACAATGCCTCAGAAGCCCGCTACTACCCAAGTTTCATTGTACCCCACCCTCACCCATAATGAAATGAGTACCCTCCCCACTCCTGTTTTACCACAGTTCTGTCTCACACCCGCTAACCACCTCCCACCACTTACCTGAGCTCATGAGCAGCACGGCCTGCAGCAACGCCACCTCTGTGTCATCCAGGTTGAACTGCGCCAGGCTCTTGCCCAGGTCAAAGATGGCATCCGACACCACGCCCAGGCCGCCATTCTTCAGCTGCTCGCGCTTCACAGCCATCTCGCCGCTCAGGGTCAGTGTCTCACTCTCTGGGTCGTAGCGCACGGCCGCCCGCAGGGACATGATCTCCATGCAGCAGCCTTTCAGGAGGATGATCTGGTCTTCACAAGGCAGCTGTGGAGGGGACAGCACCCGACATAAACACAAACACACACACACATACACACACACACACTCTTACTTGACATGAACATTGTGGATAGGGGCTCAGCCCGACCAGCCTGGTGGTGGGTCCTGCAGGCCCCTGGCAGCAGGGGTATAGTATGCTGAACATGGGTGCCACATACTTATCCACTTCCATTCAAAAAGCAAAAAAAGCTGCATTGGTGGAAAAACTCCTGCACATAACGAGGCCAATAATTATAGTGAAAAATATGATAATTATGATGATAGCAGCATCAAGTCACAGCACCCCCTCATTAGTCAATTAGGTTTTCAGATATTTTGCCTGCATTAAACACAAGCAGAAATAGCCATACACTTTAGCACATGCATACTAATGCATTGAGGCGAATATATGAAGGTAAATATATCGCAAAATGCAAGAGCTTGTAGACTTGATTTTGAGAACTTGTAGAGTACGATGTGAGAACTTGTAGAACAAAAATCTGAACTCGTATGTTTAAATTTTCACTTGTAGAAAAAATGTGAACTTGTATGTTGAAATTTTCGCTCATAGAAAATATTCTTGCAATATTCTTACTTCTTGCGATAAATGTGTTGCAAAACCAACTTGCACTTGCCCCCTGCTCCCCGCTCTGCTCTCTCACTTCCAGAGCTACAAGTGCAAGTTGGTTTTGCAACACATTTATCACAAGAAGTGTTGCAAAAGTCAAGGCGCACAGATTTGAAGTGACCGATTCGAGAGGTTGTAATCACAGAGTTGCGGTTGCAATCACCGAGTTGTGGTTGTAATCACCGAGTTGTGGTTGTACTGGAAAATGGACTCAAGTAAAAAAAAAGTAAATATGAGTAAATGTTGGATTACAAGTTTGCAGTTGTCATTGTATTTATGTAAATATCAATCTACACATTTGTGAATATTTTTCTCTTACTTCACATTCAGAACTCGGGTGTGTGAATATTTTCTACGAGTGAAAATTTAAACATACGAGTTCAGATTTTTGTTCTACAAGTTCTCACATCGTATCCTACAAGTTCTCAAAGTCCGGTCTACAAGCTCTCGCATTTTGCAACATATTTACCTTCATACGAATAATCACTAACGCTGACACGTAAATACAAACAAACAAGACCACAGAAACACTAACTTGGAGACAGATGCACAGAGCACAGGTAACACAGTGACATAAACACAGTAAAGAGACAGAACACAACCAATCCCACTGGTGGCCAACTGCAGCAAACAAATCGTTGTGAGTCAGAATGGGGATCAGGCGCTCCTTACCAAGTGCTGACGCTAAATCTTCATTGGACAAACATGAGAGCCTCGGCTTGGACAAGCTGTTTTTTTTTTTTTTGTTGCTACAAGTAGGATGAAATACACACCTGTGGATGATCGTGATGAAGCACCATGCTTCCAAGTGCCCTGCTTGTCTCATTACAACATAAGTCCTGAGGACTTAAGTTTGTTGTAGTTGGGCCAGAGAGGCAAACACAAAACACAGATGACAGAAATACAGGCAAAGATATAAACAGGAAAAATTAGGCACAGAGACACACGCGGGCACACCTCGGAGAACATGGGCAGTTTTTTGGCAAAATCAACGACGCGGGTGATGGCTGGGGTTATGATCTTGGTGAACTCGCTAAAGGCCTCCAGGTCCACTTTGTCTCCATCTGACGTGGGAGCCACAGGGGACTGACCAATGTCCTCCGGCTAAGAAGAGAGAGAGAGACAGAAAGAAAGAAAGGAGGGTGAGAGAGCGTAAGTATATTTATACACACGGATCTATACTGAGGCACTTCCACAAGACCAGAGGAAAAGCTACTGTTAGTCACGGAGAAAGATGGGGGAGACAAAGAATGAACAGTGAGGAGTAAAGATGGGTAACTGGACCTGTGCCTGTGAAAATAATTCACTCTGGTACAACTGTGCTCTTGACTAAAGAAATTCTCTTAAACAGTGAAGATCTTTACTCGTGTGTCTACACACTTTTGGTTGATATAAAATGTAAGCCTGATCATTGCATTTCTGCTATACAAACTTTTTTTTTGTAGAAATACCTGTACTGCATGACCACAACGAGCTGGAAAAAAAAAATCTTTAGCATCTCTGTACTAAGGGAGCTCTACAATCCTGGAAATTTGGGATAATTTAATTAGGAGTGAGAGAGATATTGCTGCTAAAGGTCTGTGTTGATTACTCTTCTTATTAAAAAAAAAAGCCCTAACTCAACACAGTACAGTTGAAAGCTGCTCCAACTGAGACGAAAGCGATGGAATATTGTGCACAGAAAAGAAAGCAGGTATGCCTCAGAAGCCTGTGGGAAGCATAAAAGCAGGTGTACCTCAGACGCCTGGGAGAGGCATAATGGGGAACAGTGTGTTACGGCAGCCTAGGCTCAGCCTGCTTGGAAGAATCAAACTCAAGAACCATTCTGCTGATGAAGGATGACACAAATGAACACTCAGTCTGTGTATGTTTTCCCCTGATTAAAATGCCTGGTCGAGTGGCCCAGATTTGGCCCTCCTGATTGCAACACAATCACTTCAGCAAGAACTTGCGTGATTGATAACGTGCCAGGGGAACACAGGCACGTCCATGTCAAAGAACAGGGGAGGGTCAGCTGTGTGGGTGTGAAATTATGAGAGTGCGCGGGTAGGTTCTCTATTCCAGCAAGGTGAGCCCAAGTGAATTTCTGCTCTGTAAAACTTCCATTCCAAGACTACATTTTCTGGGAGTTCTAATTGGAATCCAGCAGTCAATCAAAAAGTGCTGTGACACAGGTGTTTGGACTGCAGTCTCCCTTGGCTAACATAGTAGTGGGAGGGAGTCCAGTCATGTTCTTGTACTTTTTTAATTTAGTTTTTGAGGAGCTTTTTGAAAAACAAATTATCATGTAATTTGACTGGCCTTGTGTTGAGGGCTCCTTTGTCAGTATATGTGCCTGTGTGTGCCTGTGTGTGCCTGTGTGTGTGTGTGTGTGTGTGTGTGTGTGTGTGTGTGTCTTTGTGCCCAATGCTTACAGAGGTTTTCATTTCATCCACTCTTACAATGACTGACATGTTAAAGAATCACATTTTGAAAATGAATGAGCTGTTTGTGCTACCATTTTTGAGTGGTCACTTGTGTGGGTCTACTGTGTGGGAGGTTCTGTTGTGCTTCTCTTCAGGCTCCCTCTGCCCCCTTGCTAACTTCTCCTTGCCCTGTGCTAAACTGCTGGAGAGCTGCAAGCCCCTTCCTTGATTCTGCCTCCAGAGCGCTAACCGATTTCACATCTGTTGCATCTGGTTGTCTCCCGCACTCTTATAATGCTGGGCTCCTGAAAGCTCAATCCACATAACTGCACACAAACTCAGGCAGTTCAGCTTACTTTTGAATTCCCCATGAAATAAACAGTACATTTGGTACAATTTATTTTCCCTTTTACAAAACACTTCCCTTTTTTAAGGTAACTCTACCACTATTTGCAACAGAAAAATGTTCTGGAACCTCAGGCAATACTATCAGTATTGTTTTAGTCTATCTCATATATACAGGCAATCTACATTTACTGTGGTATTTATGGCATGTTTTACAGGGGTTCTGGACTGTAAAGTGCAATGCAGCAGTTTATGATGTCCTCATCGCCATACTGGCTGATAAAACTTAGGATACATGACACAAATGCTTAGTTTATGATTTTCAGTGCATTGATAATTCAGTGCTTAGATATTCATAGTGGTCAGGGACATTTTAAACAGGCACATTTACTGCAGCTTTGTGAGGAAGTATGATGTTTTTCCCCTGTTTCCAGAGCAGATGTGGCAGCTGGAGTATTCTTTCTGCTGGCATGTATGTGTGTGTGCATGTGGGGGGAGTTATGAGAGTATGTTTCAGGTACAAACTTACCTGTCTAGGCCCAATACTAAATTCTTGAAAAGTTCTTATAAAAAAGTTGCTCATAGACTCAATTTTTTTTTCTTTTATATCTGAGCATCGAGCAACAAATAACATTATAAGATGAGTATGGTGACTTTGAAAAGCACACTAATTAAAAGGGTACATTTAATTACAACATTTTTTTCCCTTTAATAATATCCATGCAGTTCATTGTGGTGTGTTGTTTGCAAGGCAAGCACAGAATTATTACCGGAACCAATGGGTCATGACCCTCACTCTCACTACATTCAATCGAAGATTGCACTGGCAAATGCACCGGACAACCACCACTCCTACTTTTAATGCCCCCATTATCTGTAATGTTGTGATGTGTGTGGTGATGTCAATGTATGCGTATGCATATGTATGCATGAGGTTAATATCACTCTTTCTACTGCTAAGTCACAGTCCTTTTAGCCAGAATTGAAGCTGTCATCAATGGCTTAGCTACTCTACCCCAAACATGATTTTTCATTTCAGTAGTCACCGCCTGTATGGTTAACTGCTGAAATACACACAGGAGGTTCATCTTCAACATCCTCACATCAAGAAGAAAATTAAGCTCATGTCAGGAGAAACCGCTGGAGCATATCTTGCCTTTCATATGAAGCTGGACCTATACCACTCACAATCTAGCTTAGCCACCAGTGGCCAGCATGCATCATAACCAAAAATCGCAAGGGTACATAATCTTCCACAAAGTCTGATTTTTAGACAGCAAGCAACATGTTATCATAGATTACAGCTACAATTAATTAAACTGGTAAAGATTTTACAACAGGAAAATAACTAGGTTTGTCATGTCAATTCAAACTCCCTAACATGTCCCAAATAACTTCATTTAAAAAGAAGACATTTATACTTCTCCAGATAAATATTTGTGAAATGTCCTGAAAAAATTTAAGTTGTGAACTAATCTGTGTACCGTGGAGATGGTAATGGTTCAATACATGTCACCCCTTATCTTCACCACGTGGTGGAGGTAGCTGAGTGACACAGTAATCTGACATGGTGATAGGTCTTTATCCTGCCCACTGGCAATGCCTACGCAGCCTGTCAATCAGACCCTAGCATGGCACTGCACACAGGAATGAGCTGATATTTGTCTGTGTGAACACAATGGTGTTGCTTTTCCCTTTTTGCTCATAAAACCACCCACACCTTTTCCTGTCTGCCCAGATCCCACTTGCTCCCCCTGATCGGCCAAGCAAACGCTGTCAGTGACCACTTCCATCCTCTACCAAACCATGCACCGACTTGCATTTTCTGCTTTTGTCTGAAACCTGCATCCTTACCTCTGCTGTTCAGGACAAGTCAGCAAGCCCCACCCTCTGTTCACATATTTTTAACCCCTTATAAAGGAAAGCGCATATCCTGTATACTGTGCTGTGTCTCCTGTAGGATAATCTTCTGCTGGCACCTTGATGCGATGGCTCTGAAACACGCAGGTCTTCTGGCTTTCAAGTACAGGCTTTCACTAAGAGACCATGGCTCTACCACTGCTGGGACAGCACTAATCCAAGTTCTGATTACCTGTCAATTATGTAAGGGAGTGTCTGAGTTAAGGTTATCTGAGTCCACAGGAGTAGGTCAAGTGACACCTAACATAGCAGACACCACCCAGCTGCTGGCATCAAGCAGAGAACAGAGGAAGTCTTGGAGACATATGGATGACAGAGCAGAGGAGAGACAGCCAGCTCAGTGAAAGCTGACAGAAAGGAGGCAGACCTGACAGACAGGCTCCAGATGTCACTCTGTTGGTCGAAGAGAGGGGCTGGACAGGCAGGCAGATAGATGAATAGAGTCAGACAGGTATGAAGGACAGGGATGTATGGTCAGATAGGTAGACAGGTGGACAGCATTTCTCACCAGGAACTTGCGCTTCTGTTTCCAGTGGGAGCCCTGGGCATTGGTGTGGCGATGGGCCTCCGTCACCATGCGGATCAGCTCCCACTCGGAGCTGCTGGGCTCCGGCCGGTTCTGCAGGGTCTTTACCATCTCCTCCTTCTTCCGTCGCTCACGGTTCTCCTCAATCAGCCGCCGTTTGGCCACCCGCTTTGAGTCATCCAGCACCACTAAGAGAGGGAGAGAGAGGAGTCAACACAACAAGAGAGACGAGCAAAAAGGCCAAGGCAAATGGAGGTACTGAACTGACCTGAAGGAAAGGATGAAAAATAAGAGAGGGTTCCAATAAGACAGTGAAAGAAAGAAAGAGAGAGAGAAAGAGAGAAAGAGAGAGAGAAAGAGAGAGAGAGAGAGAGAGAAAAAGAAAGAAAAGGAACAGGGGAGAGAAAAGAGGGGAGAGTCAGTAGTGCAGGGTCTCAGGTGGGCCACAGTTCCTCTGCAAATGTTCTACAGGGCTCCCAGATGTTTCCTGTCTGACCCACTGCAGGGAGCACGAGTGTGAGGCAGGCCCAGCTGACAGGCTGAATCATGGCCAGCTCAACACGTGCAACACATAAAGAGCAGAATTGGGAGGGTGAGCGAGCTTCAGACAGCTCCGTCCATGTGTGTTCATTATCAGGCCGAGCAGACATCACTATGTTTCTGTCCGGCAATAATGTGTGTAATGTGAAGTGTGAGCTAAAGTAATACGTGTCCAACATGGGTGTATGTGGGAGTGTGTGTGTGTGTGTGTGTGTGTGTGCACCTGGAGACTAAGTGTCATAATTATGAAGCATATCTGAAATACATAACAGAAAAATCATAACATGGTTATGACGTAATATGAAAATACAAAATGTGATGTCCCAAATACAAGGACTATGTGAACAAGGACTGAAAAAAATATGTACATCAAATATTATCAAACACATGGATTATTATTAGTCCTTTCAGGTACATGTGGACAATGGAAGGAGTCAGTTCCACACAATATCATGAAAGTGACAACACTTCCTGTATTTTCAATATCTAGTCTACTTTTACACACCAACTTGTAACCCTTAAGCACTGGGCTTGAAACGTGAGTGCTTTAAAGCACATTCGATCTTAGAATGCCATATGACTGAAGGCAGTCAACGTTCAGTGATGTGTGTCACTTACGGTCCATGGCCATGCCCACGGAGATGCACTTCTTGAAGCGGCACAGCTGGCACTGGTTGCGGGTGATCTTATCAATGATGCAGCAGCCATCGTACTTGCAGGAGTAGGAGGGATGCAGGTTCTTCTGGATGGTGCGTCGGAAGAATCCCTAGGAGGCAGAGAGAGAAAGCCCATTGGCATATGATGCAACATAAAACCTTGCTTTCTGTTGTGCTTATTGCTTATTGCTTAAGTGCCATCACTTCTGATTTTTACTGTTGATGACATGCTGATCCTTTAAATTTTGAACATGAATTAAATTTATTGGACAGATTAGCCATTTAGATTATTGTACAATTTGTATTGTGCATCGAATGTGATATCAATGTACACCATAAACCTGACTGAAGATCAGTTAAAGACATCTTATCCACAGCTGAAGACTACTGAAGAGAATAAACCTGAAATCGCTACAGGAACAGGCAACACACGGCTTCAGAAGTGACCTGCTTGGTACCAGGTGTGTGTGCCTCTGACACTGGAATTCAACATCACAATGATTAACAGGCAAATATGTCTTCAAGGTGGAGATCAAAACCCTCAAAAGGATGGAGCTTACATATAATATAGAATATTGGTTTCTTTTGGTTACTGTTATATTCCTTTTGCTTATTTTCAGATATTAATTGAGACCCAGCGATAGAGAGAGAAGAAAGAGAGAGGGGAGGGGTAAAGCAAAGCTGACTATGAATATACTGTAACACAACACAATATGAGCTACAGTTTTCTTTGTTCACTGTTAAGTTACTTGTCACACCACAGAGAGAAACGGCTGAGTAAAACTAAAAGAGAGGGAGAGAAAAGAAAGAGGAAGAGAGATGTAGGAGATCCCAGAGTCAGAAACAGGAATGAGAGATCAGTGCAGAGAGTTCAGACTGAGGCAGACACACTGGGAGCTCAGGGAGAGAGTTGACAGAATGTCAGGCATGGAGAGAAGGCAGCAGGAGCTGTCACCAGGACCTGTTTGGGGGAGAGAGATGACTGCAACCATCTCCTCCACCTCACCAGGAGATACCGGGTCCAGATGCCCACAAGAAAGAATGCAGAGGCATGCCACCTGCTTGCGCAGAGCTCAGAGCAGCGTTGCCTCACATCGTTTGCCCTTTATTTAACGATAAGGCCTATGCACGGGAGCACGTCGAACTGTGCCACCCTGTCTCTGCACCACCCACTGGCCCTCTCTGCATTCAACCTGTGTACGCCTGTGCAACCAACAGTGTTCGCTTACCTTGCAGCCCTCGCAGGTGATGCAGCGGTAGTGGTACCCGGTGGCCTTGTCTCCACAAACAACGCAGGGCTCATCCTTCTCCAGGTAGCTGGGGATGTACCCTGGAACAGAGAGGCTCAGCGCTAGGGAAGGACAGCACCAGACGACCAGCGGAGTGAGGCCTGCGACTGCAGAGTGCCCTGCAGCAGCACCAACATGTGGGCATACGCACACATGCATAGGTGTGCATTACACGCATGCTGCACAGCCATAAATGTGCAAGGCAAATGACCCTGATCACACACTCTTACACTGCGCCATACACAGACCCCTCCACACACACGTATACATGCACACACTCCGCTCAGAATGGACACCTCAGAAGCTACTACAGTAAGCTTATGTCAAGAAATCCTCACAACCCTTTAGGAATTGAGAGCACGCTATGGATTTGACGTGACGACAGAAGGAATCGAAATCGTTTTTACAGAGTGTGCAAAATGTACATTAAAATGTAATGTACACTGTACTGAGGCTCTGTGGTAAGCACTACAGTTTGTCTTGGGGTATAACGTCCAGTCAAACAGGACTAGCAAAGCTGTATACAGGCCTTGTAAAACATCAAGACTAGCATTCCAGTTCCTGTTCCATGAGCTGCATTGTGACTTTATCTGGTTAATGATGATGGCCTACATCTGTGAGAGCCAATCAAGTTCCTCACAGATCTAAGCTGAGAACACACTGCAGGGCTGTTCTAGTCAGGGCAAGCCAAATACTTAAGTCTCTCCTATCTTTAGTGGATCAAGGAGGCCATCAGGAGGCAAAAATCAACCTGTCCTTACAGTCACTCGGAAAGGCACTTAAATTAAGAAACATAAACAGCAAACATAAACAAAGATAAACAGCATAAAGACCACCATCAAAGACACATCAAAGCTGTACGGGAAAAATACAATACGAAAGGTTATGCTAATGCATGCAGCTCTACAATCACAGCACCCGCCCACTTGGTGAAGTTCCCCAACATGACAGAGCTTTTATTTCACAGTACCCCTTGCATGTTAGCATGTACCACACTAATGTGTGTCCATAGGATAATGGATGTCACCTAGCAGAAGCACAGTGTAACAAGTAGGAATTGCTGAAGAGGAAAATCTATTTTGTATCCCCTTGTTAAAACATATCTGTAATGTCAGCCATGATTTCCATAGAAAGACCAACACCATCCAATCTGGAATCCCTCTCTTGATAACCCGACTGTCTAAAATCAGCATGTTTCACCACTCAGGTATTCTTTTTCTTTTTTCATTATTTCCATCCATGTACTCATGAACATCATGCTGATCCAACCATAATGACATCTACATAAGCAAGCTAGGAAACTAACGCAACTACCGCACTTTTCACAGCCTGCGTTGAGATGATCAGGGCCAAATGCACTCTGGCAGCCTGTGTGCTTCCACATCTGCCCGCAGCTGCACCCAGCAGATGACGAACCCACATGTTTTACAGCTTCCAAGCAGACTCTGTGTCCCCCCGATTCTCCAATCCCCCTTTCACATGTCCTTGCACTTCATTCCATAAATTCCTGCCGTAAGAAGAAAGAAAGCTGGCGTGGGGTTTTCATTTGAGGGATGAAAGCCGTTTTGAAAAAAGGTTTCTTTTTTTCCTCTGCATGATAAAAACTCAGCTAAGAGCAAGCATGGTGGCGATAAATCACATGCTGTGAGATGCCCTCCATGCCTCCCCTCTTCCACAGTTTGATCTTTGCAGCCGCATCAGGGTCCTGCTTTTCTCAGGGCTGTCTTAAAACTTTCAAGGTGCAGATTTAGAGAGGGACCCTGGTGTTCGGGAGGATAGACACCAAGAGAACAGCCCAGTTGCCCACCACCACAAGCCAAGATCAGCGGTTAATCCAGGGCCAAAGGACAAGGGCTGACATCACCTGCATTTGAGCTGTTTCAGCTACTGAAAGCCAATGTGCTCTGAGACTGAAAGTTCTGAACGGCAGCAACATGATGAGCGAGGCCAAAATGCACTTGCACTTGTCTTAGCTGCCCAGAGTTATTGACCTGTGGGTGCCACATGGATTTGAGGACAGTGTGGTTTGGACAAATGCATGTTATGAGCTCCTAATATGCCTTTTCTGTGTGTTATGGTGCAGAGGTCTCCACTCTGTAAAGGACATCCGAGCCCTCGCAGGTATATTGCTCCTCACAGATCCTTACCAGACATGCTCTTCACCGAACATTGGCTGTTCTTCCTCTTCCTCTTCGGGCCATCGAGCCACCTGCAGAGAAATGTGTGAGAGAGAGAGAGAGAATGGGAGAATTAGACAACAAGGAAAATGCAGTATAACATATACATGGGCAGAAACACTTAAGCATGCACACAGACACACCCAGACAAACACACCCACACAGATGCACACACGCAATGAAATTCATAATAAGACATGAAACCTTGATCCCCCACAAGCATTTCACACAATCCCCCACAGTATTACTCGATCTGTCTAAAAAGCTGCCTCCTAGCTCTAAGTGCTTCCTTGGCGGCACATTCTGTGGCGGCAGAGCTACTGAAATTTTCATGAATAAGAGGCACAGCAGAAAAAAAAAGAAAATCTAAAGGCAGTCAGGGACACCGACTCTGACACAGCTGTTACCACGGAGCGAGGGCTCTGCACTCACGCGTTGGCACTAAAAGGAACTGGCTGACTGAAAGGTTCTCGGGGGAGGCTTGGAAGGGTGCATTACGTAACTGAGAGTGTCCTAAAATGTGCCCTGTGCTGCCAGCCTTGGACACAGCTCCCTCAACTCCTTGAGGAACTCTCCACACGCAATAAGGCGCACCTAATCCAATGAAATCTTTTTTAAATGTCAGGAAAAAAAAAAGAGATACATCAAAACACAGCTGAAATACAAGCTTTCCGTTGCCTCCCCGCTGGGAAATTTGTCATTTTCCCCTTCAAGTTCTGAGCACTGTCTGTGTTATCTCTGTGCTTTCAGAGGATAAGGTGCGCCATATGGCACACGGGACCTTGGTGTGCCTCCGAGTTAACTCTAAGATGAGTAGCCATCCTCCCAGAGGGACTTCACCCTCTCTCCCTCGCCCTTTGTGGAGATAATCATTCAGCATCCTACCCGCCACCATCCAAGTTTAAGATTTAAACTTGCCAACATACTGCTTTCATCATTAAAATGGTGTAATCTGAGTTAGGCATATAAAGGTTACCACCACAATATGTCCCTTTTATACACACATACACACATATATATGTAAAAGCACTACATAAACTAAAAAAACCACTGAATTACAGTTTGCGCTTGATTACCTCCCCTCTGGTATCAGGCATTCAGGAACTGGCAGCGTTAGCTAACCTCATTAGATCACAGCTCTATTCAATTTCAATGTAATGGCACATCACGCGGAAACCCTGCTACTCTTGTGGAGCCCGGAGAACACTGGGAAAACAAGGGAAAAAACTGTACACAACTATTACCCTTCCGACCGTCATCGATGGCACCTTTCCTCATTTTACACAGTTGTCTGTCTGACCCTGCTGTCGACAGAAGGACATATTCAGGGCATATACAGAGGGGAACTCCCTCAGAAGGCTAGGTCCTTGTTGTGGAAATGGTAACTGAAGGAGCCTGAGGTGGAGCAACAGTGCGCTCTCTGTGGCTAGCCAGAGTTAACGCTATCCTCACAGCTCACAGCCTGCCATCCAAGCTTCATTAACAGCCATCAGATATTCCGCAGCTCGGGGCAGTATCGATGAAGCTGTCAGCTGAGAGACAGCCTGACACCTCTGGCAGAGTCGACCCCCACCCCCCTGTCTCTCACAGACAGACAGACCCCAGGCACTGGGGAGACAGAGTGGGAGAGTGAGAGACTCATAGAGCGAGAGAGAGCGAGAGAGTGAGAGAGGACAACTCACTGGGTCAATTAGGAATCAGTCATCCTTTCGATGACCGACAGGATACTGCCGCCATGTCTAATTAGGGTTAACTCTGAACGACTCCCAAACAGAGGCTGAGTGGGAGACAGTGAGAGAGAGACAGTGAGAGCAAGACGGTGCCTAGTTGTATCTAAACTCTGTTTCTCTGACTGATTTCTGACTCCGTTGGTGCTCGCATCTCTTTCTCTCCGTCTCTTTCTGAGCCCAAATTACCCTCAGATTCAAAAAAGACATTTCCACCCTCATGGAAAACAGTGTATTTGTGTATTTCCAGGTAATCAACAGCAAATCATTTCGCATCACAGCACATGCATCACAGATCAAAGAGCCTTGCAGCGCCCCAGGACGGAACGCCAGCCGCGTCCTTCCCTTTCGATCGCTGTTTATATAAAGGAGCCTTGGTAAGCTGGCTTCTGCTGGGTTAGAAGCCGCTGAGCTCTGCCCACCCCACCTCCCAAGAGCATCAATTATTTCATGCGCTACATGACTTTGGCATTACAGCGCGGAGCACCGTATGGCAACAACCCAAAACACCGGCCGCGGACAGCGAAACGGGGAATGGACCGCGCAGCCAACACGTTAAGTAGGTGGACGTGTTCTCATTTTGTACATGAACAACAACTTTAATCTGGTAGAACATGCTGCAGCTGTCTGGAGAGCTACTGTGAGCTGCAGCAGTCCTTTAACTTGCAATTACACAATTGGTTGCCCTGTAATAACTGGCATCCATGCAGCTACTCTGTAGTGACAAAAACCTGAAGATGATGAATGGAGCGCTTGAAAAGATTTATTTTACAAATAAATGCTGCCTGGTATTTTTTGATGGCTGACAAACCAAAAGACCTCTGACGCGACAGTGAACACAAAATTCAACTACTGGAAAACAACAAAGACCTCCGCTAACAAACACGTAGTGAACATTTGACACTTGGGTACTTAACATCAACACCTTAACATCAAAATCATCACACCACATTATTTTGCATCCCTCAGTTTCTAAAAATGGTTATCGCATCAACAAGTTACACAGCTTGACATTAAAACGGTACAATGCACATGGGCCTAATGAAAACAACAACATGCTCGATGCAGACACATATTCACATGCAAAATACATCCAACGATCATTATCCAAATAGGCAACCAATTCATTTAGTCTGACATCAAAGTAATCTCTCTCTCTGCAGTGTGGCACACACAGACACAGTGACACAGGTACAAAAGCATCTGGCAGAAACAGACAGTGATGCTGGAGGAGAGAGGTCCTGACCGGATGATGCAGTGAGGCTGCAGAATGTGCATGGTTGAGTCTGGCGGTGCGCAGTTTCCCTCAGTCACCAGCACGCTCCTAATCTGACGCCCGTCTGTGCTGACGGCTCTGCCAAGCTCTCTAGGCTGGGCTACGACGCGCTCTTCTCTTGCGCACGCGCTGTCTCTCAAACCTTCCCATCTCCTTCTCTCTCTCTCTCTCTCTCTTGCTCGCTCTTTCTCTCCCTCCCTCCTTCCCTCAACATTGCTCTCTGAAACCCTCCTCCTCAACTCTCTCCTCCTCTCTCTCTGATATCTTTCACTGTTCCTCCTGTGTTCCACTCTTTCCTTTCTCTGTATTGCTTTCTGTTTTTTTTTTTCTCTCTCCACTGTGCTCTCTCTTCCCTCCATGAGTGATACCCAGGGGGGACACGTGGCCACTAGCATGCCAGTGCTGGGGAAGGGACAGGCTTGCCGCTGTGAGTATCCCAAACATCAGGCTATTTTTACACAAAGAAAGTGTATCTCTTGACCATCACAACTTCATATATTTTCGCCTTTTTCTGGCATGCATGGAAAGCTTTTGTGAGTCGAGGGAAGATATTGTCAAAATGCGCAGGCCAGTGACTCTGGATCTGTACATCTTTTCAACGGGTTCTCGGCTGTGCAGCTCGGCCCCTGCAGATCGCTTTACGACCAGGCAGATATCCCAGCAGGGAGGTCGGGGAAGAAAAAGCAAAGCCTGGCGCTGCCCACACAAACGTTATTTTGTTCAGTGCCCCTCCCCCTTCTTTTCCTCTGATTGCCGCTGGCAAAATGCTCCCTGAGACAGTGCACGCAGGATAAGAAACAGAGATGCCAAAATGAATCCTGTGATGTAATCGTAGTTTGGGCACCATGTGTTTTTAACAGTATGTCATTGCCCGATTCATATATAACACCATGCCACTGAAAATAGATACAGTACAAAATGTACGCAGCAGGGAATGCAATACTATAATGGAGTTTCCTTCTGACTCTTTTTGGCTCCAGCTACAGCCAATGTTCTCATCTGGGTGAATATTTATGTATCTGTTTACAAACAGCAGGCCAAAATGCTATGGAGGCTGGAAAGCTAAACTGCTTCACAGCCAAGCATGAATGACCAATTCAGTATGAATGAGATCTTTAAACCTTTACATAATGAACTCCTCTAAACATGAAGTAAGGTCAATAATGAGAAATACAGTGACTGATCTAAAATATGATTAAACTACCCTGAGCCTTGATGTAATTTAACATATTTGACATTTGATAGTTTAGAACAATACCCACAATGTAAATGTCAATCCCCCAAGCCCTTCTCATGTACAAATACAATTCAGACAACTCACTTAAAACTGACCGATGTTACCATCGCAAATAAATTTGTGAACAATAACAGCTCTCAATTGTCCCGCTTACCTGAACAATCTGTGACTTGACCTGTCAGAATAAGAACAGTTTTCTTCCTGTAAAACACATCATCTGGAGACTTATGGGGTTGGGAACCTGGGTTGCCTGAGCTCTTGTGACAACTATGAAACTTAGCTGGACAGATGGATTTTTCACTGGGGATATCTGGGAAAAGCTGTCAGCACCTTGCCGAAAACTAAGTTTCACAGCTTGGGGTGTTGAGCTCACCCTGGGGTCTCCTCACTGTCACTGATCAGCCTGGTGAGAGCCTCCCTGGTGTACCGTGCTGTTGAATAGGGGCCTGCCTCCATAATCCCGTACACCAACCAGAGGGTAGCTCCAAATGTCATCACACGTGCCAGGACGGAGGCCCATGGCCTGACGTCACCTCAGCCTAACATCCCCCCGCCCATCCCCAGGTCTCCAGCCCCAATGCGTGCGCGTCAGCTCCAATCCCTCTGTGGCGCGCACGTGCCTCGCACTGCCACTCTCTCTTCTTCCACCTCTTCTCTCCGTCATATCGCGCTCACCCCCTTGCTGCTCCTGTTTCCTTCCCAGTTACTGTTACCTGTGTCCACCCCCCCAACAACACACGCATGCGCACGCGCGCGCGCGCACACACACACACACACACACACACACACACACACACACACACACACACACACACACGCACACGCACACACACACACAACCAGCACGGAGTGAGAGGATCATTGCTGTTGCTCTCCTTCCAACACAGTGAGGGGGGGCCTAATCTGGCAAAACACCCTCATAATCTTTCTGTGGGAAAAAAAAACAGCAAAGCTTAGGCTGTCTGCCTCCCACCACCCGCTACCCTCTTTCCATTTACGCCACTCAAAAAAAGCAAGCATCCACTCGTCACGTGAGCCTTTTTAATGCCCCATTAGCTAACGCATAACCGCCAACATTTGACACATCGTAAATTTACCCCAGAATTGCAAAAATGCACTGCACGCTGGCTGGGGGCATAGAGGAAAGGCTTGTATCAGCAAACTGATATTGTGAAACCACGGAGGCCCATCAAGAGTAAAGTAAGCGGAGCAGCGAACAAATTAATCTGGGAAAAGGGGGGTTTTAATTACACCTAGCACGGGACAGGAGGGATCATTAAGGCTGGTCAATGGCTGATGGAGGAGCGGACCTGGCTGGCTGCACAACCCACTTAGTGCATCCAATCTGATTTCATTTAATACCGAAGGGCCCCTCATCTTTAATTAACCCGGAACAACAGTGGTCTCTATTTGGACACGTGGTTCCAGTCGCCCTCCCCCCTGTTGAGCCGCTAATCTACTGACAGGTGTCCATCGCTGCCACGTAATCAAGCCGGGCTCCTACGGCTTTGCTTTCATTTTCACATGCTAATCTGTGCCGGGGATCAGTTCAGGGGAATTTGACGCTGCATTCCAGAGAGAGACAGGTGACCCCCACCCATTACCACCATGAACCCTCTGCTCGGTCACATGTGGCACAACAGGCCCTGCCTGCCTTCTCTGGTGATGTCAGCAGCCCAAGGATAAAGGTGGTACAGCGGGTCTGCCTTCATGATGTTGATGAGTGGGACTGCGAAGTCCTGCTTGCCAGCTCATTCCGACTCACGGTGGCGACTCCAGCGGAAGTCACCTCATGTGATCTGCTGTGAGCAGATGCACAGGTTTTGATTGAGGAACAACCCCCCAACCTCCTCCTGAACTCGTGGGAGAGCATCTGGCTCTCCTGGACTGCGGGAAATATTCTGGAGCTCAACTTATTGTGATGACCTCCATTATAGCTGAGCGCTGGGGGGGCGGGAAAGGGTGCTCTGACTTGGTCTGGAAGCAGCCGAGCAATCAAAGCGGAGAGATTTGCAGGTTTTAAAACAGCTCTCGAGGGGCCTGCTATATGGGGGAAATGTAGATGCCTCCCATGACCCCTAACTTACTGCCGAGAGAGCTGGTGGAGCAGGCGTCACTGTGGGAGGGAACAGTGCAGCAGAACTGTTGGGAGAAGGGGCAGAGAGACGAGGTGATGGAGCACACTGCAGGGCTGAGGGGGGGAGAGAAACTGCAGTGTGGAAGGCGAAGGGGAGAGGATGAAAGGAGGGAGGAGATTAGAAGCAGAGAGAAGAGATAAGAAGGGATGTGAAGATGAGAGTGAATACAAGAGGAGTGGAGTGGAGAGGAGAGAGGCTAGGAGATTGGCTGGCAACATGAACCAGCTTCACATGTTTCCAAATTAAAAAAAAAAATTGCCCAAGGACTCCAGCACAATTGCAAAGCTTCAAAATAAAACTTGTGCACAGTGCATGCACATACACACGCTTATATACAGGCAGGCAAGGGTCGAAATCTATCGATTTCAAGCAACAGTGCAGTGTACTCTAGAGATGTAATTATTGGTCTCGCTGAGTAGAACCACAGCACTGCTTAAAATGCCGTGGTTTCAGCTTTGCCATGTGATCATTTCAGATTTCACTTTTTTTGTCCTTTCTAGAGGAAATCTGTCTCACAGCTCAATGACAAGAGTTACCCACACTCTTACACTGTTTTTTGGTTGAAATATATATTTGGTTTAAATATTTTATTTTATTATATATATATATAGTTTAAAGGAAAACACTTGGGGTAAGCACAGCAATGTCCAGTACAATTTATTGCAGTGCATAATAGAGAAAGAGGGCCAGATGGCTAAATTGGATATATTCTCCTGTGGGATATTCTGAAAGGATGGAACAGCAGCTGAGCTGATGGGCACAGATCATAGGTACTACCTACATGCAGGTTCAACATTTTATACTGAGCCAGACACACCCATCATAACCCTGAGCATAACACTTGTGGAATGTTCCAGCAAAGGCCTACCTGGCTGGGTAATGGGAGAACATTATGTTAGCCACGAAATTAACGCTGATCAAAGATAACATATCATTTTGGAGCAATTGTGATAGAAACAAATGCAACTTAAGAGGCAGGTGACGGGCAGCTGTGGGCGGAACTCACCGTGCCTCTTCTCCCTCTGATAGGTTCAGGTCCTGCTCCTTGGGCATGTGTTCCATTCACCTCAATTCCATCCAGCGGCCAATTAAGCGAGACTGAGGCGGGCCCCACCCTCGGATGCACACTTGGCATTCGCAGGTTGTGATGAGTCAATCAGCCATCACAAGGTCGCGGTGGTCAAGGTCTCCAGGGCGACCCTTCCCGATGACATGCGACAGGTGGACACGCGACCTTTGATCTCTGCCACTTGGCGATCTAGAGAGAATGCAAATGTACAGGAATGGAACAGAAGGAGGCACAAGGTCAAATTAAATATTCTGTGGCACATTCTCCTTCATGCAAATGTAACTGCTGTGAAATGCACACAAGAACATAACAGAACAGAGTGTGTTCCTGCATGTTTTAGCAGCATTTGCATGTGTGAGCACAATTGCACTTGTGCACCACACCCCATCAAACACCTGTGAAAAATCACCCATTTACCGCCACACACATTTTGCAAAAAAAAAATAAATAAAAACTGGCAGAACTTCCAGGAATGCTGCTAAGATTGACTGCACCCTAATACCAAAGAGTGACACAATGCCAGGAAACAGAGACAGCCTCAGGATGGCCAAGAAAAGCTAGAAAGCTCTACATTCTGATTGGCTGCATAAAATACCAAGGAGAGCCAAAGTATGTACTTACAGAAGTAAGACTGCATGATGAGGTTAAGCTGGTTTAGGTGTACTCAGGAAACAGCTGTTCAGAAAAAGAAGCTAATGACTTAGAAGCTAAAGGTCCCAGCCAGATTGCCTTCCCTATTCACCTCACCCAACCCCCAGATTCTCCCACTAAATCCCCCTCCTCTTTTAAGTCTCTTCAAAATGTCTGGAAACAGCAGGGGTTAGGCCACGTCATCACACCACCTTGCTTTGTACATTTGCTGTACGCGACAGATTGGGGCTTGTGATGTACACATTTCCCATCCACAGGCTCTAACAGTGCATCCACAGCTCTGCCTCTCACTTTGACATCATCTGTTTGGAATGGAACAATGATTCTGTATATGGCTATGTCCCCCTCTCTAATGTCTGAACGAGCTTTAAGGGAGTCCTAGCCGGGAGGTTACAAAAGAGCTGTAGCTTAAAACCTTCAAGCTCCTCTTCACCAGACGAGGTTTGGGTACAGGCTTGTGCGAGGAGAGGGGCTGGAAAATGAAGCAGTGTAAACAGCGTGAAAGAGGAGCAGCAACAGGACGATGAAGGGTGAGCTCACTGAATTAGGACTATTATGTAAGAGGTAGTGCCACCACGTGGTGGCATGCACTAGGGTGGGCATGGGGAGAAGGGCCTGTTGCCTCATGTGATTCCCTGTCATTCCTCTATTCTGCTCTGTCTGATCTCCATATTGTGGGTCATTAACCCCCTAATAACAGAGAAGACCAAAATAAATATAAACTTAAAAAGTACTCAATGATTTGTGTTAATGTTTGTTAGGAAAACACTCTAAATTAAACACCTACTAACACCTAAGCACAGTTTCTTGAACATTGCTAACAAGCATGCAGGTGTGTGTATTACATCAGTATAGTATTTATAGATTAAACTGTGATAAAATAAACAGATACTGACTTAAGAGACGCAATTTTCTTCTTACTTTTATGGGCCTCCATTAACTTAATTTTTTTATATGCCCATGATGTTTGCCTTTATCACATTGTTAGGTTGAGCTCTGATTGGGAAAATATTGGCATTTATGAGGGCCTCCTGTTCTTGAGAATTCTATCACCACAGGCAGCATTTTAACACAGATTGCAGCCTCCTGGGGAGTGGTTTCCCACTTAGGATGGTGAGCACTAAGTACAACAGTAAATACACAATAAAAACAACTTAGTATCCTTACTTGACGCTAATATCATAATCAGGGGGTGTCAGAGTTTTGTCTTCACACTGAAAACCTCGGGAGTCAGGGAGCACATCATAGCAGGCCACTACGTCATGAAGTAAAAGACCCCAGCTATCAACGCCACTGTCCCTTCTCTCTTGTCAGTATTACATGACAGTCCTCTGTGGCTCTATTCCTGCACATGATGCATGCTTACAGCGTGCATGTGCATGCGAGCAAAGCCACGATCACTGGGAGCACTGTACAGGTGTGCAGCCAGAGGGCGACCCTAGTGAGCGGGAGCAGCAGCTGAACAGAGGGTCCCCGCTGGGTGGGTGTTTAGATACACGATGAGCGACTGCGCCACCGGGCTAAGGAGCCGAGCAGCACATACAGGGGCAACACATACTATACGCTAGAACAGTTCATACAGTCATGCCTTCGAAAAGGTCCGTGACAAATTACGCATGTCGGCAATGGGCATATGCTGGGAAACGATACAGCCGAACTGAACACGGATGACACAAGTACTGGCACATGAGAAGACCTGAAGATTAAAGGTATCCACTTCTGCAAACAAACAGTCTTTATTGATGGAGGAAAAATGATACCTGTGTGTGTGTGTGTGTGTGTGTGTGTGTGGGTTTGTGTGTACGCACAAACCCATGCACGCGTTTGTGTGTACGCGTGCATGTGTGTATGTCGGGGGGGGGGGTGTTGCAGCAGCAATTGCACGGGTTTGAAAAGTTTAAAGTGAAAGAGAAAGAAATCATGAAATACACAAGGATGGGGAGGGAGGACATTGAGAGATTAAAAGATAGAGCTCAGTTCTGGGTTTGATTTATGTTGCCCTTTGCCCGCTGGAGAAAACAGCTCACTTGTTTTTCATTAGAGTTGAGGGATAAATATGCAAAGGGGGAGGGGGGAACGCAGTTCAAAAACACAGCTACAGGGCAGATTCGGGGTTTCAACAGGGTCAGGTGTTTGGTGATGACTTGTGTGTGCCGGGGGAGAGCGGGGGTTAGGGTGAAGGCATGGTTGTGGGGAGAGTTCTGAAAAGGGGATTCTTTTAGCACTGACTGGGATCAGAGCGCTGTTAAACATCCAAACTTGAGCCAATCACCAGGTGGACCTGTATCTTTCTTACTCCTTATACTCCCGCCCAACACATACACACCCACACATGCTCACACACTCTTAGCACTTTTCCTCAGCCAACCCCAAATTTATAATTGGGCCTGCCTAGAACTGTGCAGTCTCTCAGTTGAAGTCCTATTTAATTGCATGTTTTAAAATGCATGAAAAAGAATAACTGGCAAAGGCTATGGTGCAGGATAGGCTCGACATGAATAAAACATCCTTCTCTTGAGCTTTGTCCTTCTTCTGGAGGTGGGCAGGGTCTGGCTCTTCTTTGAAAAACTTAGGAATAGGAAACTATACTGCTCATTATGAACAGGTACAGACACTGGGTGAGGGACATCTGGCTGTGGGTTACCTAACGTGCAAGGATTTTCAGATCCGGCAACTCCCAACCCACTCCCAACTATACCTTTTGTACTGCTCATAATCCAAATGATGACATCACCACAAAATGATAATCACATGAATTGCATGCAGTTGGGAAAGATGCAAAGCTAAAAACAGACTGAAGCCCTCAAGCCCTGGAATTACCCACACCCGAAACTGGATTATTCAGTGGTAAGGCACTACGCGATTACATTACGTTATTACAAAACTCATTTGCTAAACAGTGTCCATTTACACAGTCAGACATCTCCTGCATTGAGCTGGCACCTTACCTCACCAGGCACCTTAACTCATGGGTTCAATGGCCAGACCCCTCCAGGGATTAGAACTAACAATCCTCTGGATGCAAGTCAGGCACCCTGACTGCTACCGACCAAAAGAAACAAGGCTCTCTTTGTCAGGGCCGATGTTGCAATACCTCCAGGAACATGAGCTGCCCTGCAGGTTCATCTTTAGTGTACCAGCCTTCATACTCCAAAGGTCATGGCCAGCTGCCAGTGAGCATACGCCCCCCCACCCCCCAACTTACTCAGTCGTCCCATTTCTCTCCTATCTCTATGTGGCTGTTTACATTAGGTGGAGCATGGAGAGAATGTTCCCTGCTCTATGTACACGGCTGCTGTTTGAGCTGCAGCGAGCTCTGATTAGTGTCGGCGGGTTATTAATAGGCGCTAAATATTGCCCCCGGTCACATCTGAGAGGTCCTGACAAGTGCTAGCCAGCTGGCATATACTGGCCCCGTCTATCAAACAATGCCCCAGTCCCGTCTCCAAGGGTACCGTGGGAGCTAAACAGGCCCTGCACTCAGGAAGATATACCCTGCTGGTTATTGAATAGGAGGCTGTTTTATAACCAGCCGGTAAGGGTTCATTAGACGGGCTAAAATGACACCATTTCCTCTGTTGCGAGGGCACATTTTCTCTCCCCCTTCTTCTGTTTTTCTCTCTCTTGCTTCACTCTTTTCTGTCCCTCCACTGCTATTTTCTTCGTTCTCTCCACCATCTCTCGCTCCTCCCTCTCGGTGCAACCAAACCTCTACTTCAAACATCCCTTTCCCATTTCCTTTTACAAATGATGAAGTAGCATGTGGTCTCCCCACCCCCTTCCAATACACCCACCCTCTAACTTCCTAAAGCCACGTCGCTCTGCTCAGAGCAAACAAGTGTGGCTAATCAGGGCAATGTTGAAGCTGTATTCACCTACCCAGCACACCTTGCAAAATGACCCTCAGGGGCATGCACTGCTACTTCGCAGTGCATTGTAGGTAACACTCTTCCTGCTCTTCCTGCAGTGACTGCGCTCAGGGAAGGACCCGCAGGGGTCAAAAGGAAAGAGGTGGTCAGGGTATGGAGTTTGTAGGTAGTAAACAGGGGGTGGAGGGGGGCAGACAGTTTGTTATGGAGGGAAATCAGCCCTCACTGTGCACTCAGCACATTCAGCAACACTCAGCCAAGTCCAGGCTTTCTGCCTCCTCACTCCGCCCAGTTCTGGCAAAGACAAGCTTAAACGCTGCCAAGAATGTGACTGCGTTTGAAAAACAAATTAGGCCCTTTTTTCCTCTCTTCTTCCTCCCTCTCTCTTTTGTTAAGGTAGAACGGCCTTTCCTCGTAAACAGCAATCGCTTTGAAGGTAAGCAAAACCCTGCAACTGTAGAAAACAAGGTTTCTGCTAGTATGTGTCACTCTCCAGTCTGAGAATGAATCTTTCCTTGTCATCAAGAAAAAGCCCTCCCACACAAAGGCAAAGGAGAGAATTCTTTCCCAGTCCACCTTAAAAAAACAGAGGGAATGTGATTCTGTTAAGTGTTTTCATATTATTAATTTTTTTTCGGAGATGACCGCTCGCTCCTTTGTTATTTATTTCTGTACTGCTATTGGAAATGTCTAATTGTAGTCAGCACAGAAATGACTTCACATTTGGAGACTTTAAACTTTGACAGGAACTCTCAGCCACCCTTGTCTATACTATCAGGGCCATACATTTCCCTTGGGAAAGAGAGGAACGGTCTGTGCGCAAGCCATGGTTTTATTTTGTTTCTGAAAGGCCAGATGCTGCATTAGCAGAAGTTGTGCCAGAATGGCAACAGGAGGGGGATCATAAACTTGAAAGGGGAACAGAGGAGCCAGACCAAGAGCCCGGAAGATACCATGACAACCGTTGAGCATGCCGCAGCTGTGCATCGGTCTCATGCTCAGATCATCCGGTCAATCATTTTTTTTATAATTTTTTTTTTTAGTTGCACGCACTCTCCTCCATGCCATGCTGCAAGGGAGGAATTGTGGGAACTCTGCCAAACAGAAACAGGAGAGGTGAGGTGGGGGATGTTGGTTCAGCCAAACCTGAGTAACGGCTGGAATTCAAGAGTCAAGGGAACAGTCGTACTCTCTCTCTCTCTCTCTCTCTCTCTCTCTCTCTCTCTCTCTCTCTCTCTCTCTCTCCGCGCAGCTTTCACTCCCTCTGCCCCTCCTCTCTGAGATCTGGACAGATCATGTATATCCCTAGGAGCAGAGAGGAGCCCATGAAGCCTGGCCTTTTTTATAGTTTGCCAGGGCATAGTGCCATAGATAAAAGTCAGGAATAACAAAGATTTCCCTTTCAGGGCCACTGACAGGCACTGGCCGACACAGCCACAAAAACACGGGACGTGACAAGAGCTGAGCAATCTGCAAGCGCACGTCGGTGCCTAGGTGAGGTTTTGGCAGTGGCTCAGGCCAACAGGTACACTTTTTATGAATGAAACTGCCAAACCAAGCGTTGCCGCGGAAACAAAAGGGAGGGAATCCCCGCCGTGAGTCAGTGTGGGCGTGTGTGTGTGGCGATGACGCTATTGATGGGGGCAGCCCTTGGCATCGCTGGTGTCAGCCAGGTTGTGCTGGGAGGCAGGGCTGGGCGTGGCACCTGGCCAGACTGCCTGACTTGCCTCCATCCTGAGTGCAAGCACGGGACTCCAGGGACCTGTGCCAACAGGTTTACTGCCACGTGTCCCTGGGGGTGGGCCCTTTGGCCTTCCTTCCAGCCCCACCTCCACCTGCTGACGGAGGAATGTGCCACCAAGAAGCCCAGATAGGTAGAAGCAAGGGCCTCCACCGTGACAACATCCTCTGACTCCCTCCCTTCTGTGGTCTGATTTAGCAGGACCTTCAGGACCTCATTCTGCCCTGTACCAAACCAGTCCTGTATCTTTACAAACAGCTCAGGAACCCATTGAAGCTGACAACAAGGGCTGATTTTCCACACACCCATGTCCACACCCACATGAAGATTCACACTCCCCCACATGTCCCACATAGCCCTAAGTTTCCACAAAGAGCCTCCTCCACAAAAAAAAGAGACAACAAAAAAAAACAGAGCAGGGCCATTCCTTTGAGTTATCGGCGGCCACAGCAAAACTCCGCCAATTGTTCCTCCGCTCAGTGTACAAACACAGCAGCAAGCCAAGCACCGGCTGCAGTGCTAGCAAAACAAACCCAGCCAAGTGCGTAAACTCCCCAGCGGATCAAATCATATAAATAAATACAGGCATATTTATAAGAAAAAAAATTAAACAAATTGGAATGGTTCACAGGGTTTAGCTGGGCAAGGCTCCCAAGCAAAGAGTTTCAGTTGCTCCCTTTCTTGGAGCATACTGCTCCTGCTGTCTGCCTCCGCTCTGTTCTCAAAAACAACCCCACCCCACCAATCTGGTGAGTGGGGGGCGGAGCAGGGGGGGGGGGATTTATTTTGCAATGTACCTCCAGCTCTTCCATAGCCTTAACAAAAAAAAAAAAAGCAGTCAATTAGTACTTAATCACCCCCCCCCCCAGGACTAAACACCACAGTTCCTTCCACCCTCACCCAGTCCCACCACCCCCTCCAAACTATCCCACTTCCCACACCGGTGATCCTGTCACTTCAACATGAAAAATGTCCTGAATTCACTCCCTCCCAAAATCACGACCACCTCCATAATGAGCTATAAAAGCAGCATGGAGAGGGTGGAAGGAGAAAAATTAAACACGCATACACAGTGTTCCCAGCTCCTGGCCATCGTCGCCTCCACATAATGAGTTCAGCCAAGCCGAGCTCCCATCCCCTCCAGAGCGGATGTTGCGCACGGTGAAAGGGGAGAAGGTGGTGTGGTTGGCAGGCAGCACCGGTGGAAGGTGATTTTCTTGGCATGGGTCCGCACCAGGGCGGACCAATTCCAGGCGCCTGGGTGGTCCTGGATGTAATTATTGCCCCCCCAGCCCCCCATCACCTCTCTACCCCTAAATCCCCTGTTCCTAACAAATGCCACCATCACCCATACCCTCTATCAAACTTGACGACTGTTAAATAGCATATTTCACCCCCATATACAGCAATGCTTAAAAATGAAAAATAATGAAAGGAGGAAGGAAAAGGGAAGGGCTAAAAGATTTATATTCCATAGCAAACCACTTTAAAATATGAAAAGAACACTCCATGTTTATTGTTATCATCTGATGTCCTTTCATCAGCCTATGCAGTCCCCCCCCCCACAACAGTGTTCTGTGGACAACTCTTCAGCTCTGATTGAGGTAAGGGCCCTTCTCTGTATACCCTCATGTGTCTTTATGATTGCATATGTGTGCATGCATGTGTGTGTGTGTGTGTGTTTGTGTGTGTGTGTGTGTGTGTGTGTGTGTATGCGCACATGCATGCGGGGCACATACAAAGACACTGCTTGCTTGCTTTGTGTGTGTGTACATGTGTGTGCATTTGTTTTGCCAGCCTTAGCCAGTATACACACTGTACCATATGAAGATCCATGTGAGCGTGCGAAGTGAATAAGCGTCTTAACAGTTGACTGAACCCTGGGTTTGTCTGATTATCTATATGTAAACTTGTCTTTCTGTACCTGGCCCTGATGGTTATGAACTTTAATTTCAACTGTCTAGGTCTGTTTGTGTGTACACATTCGCTGTTTAGCGCTCCCCACCAGAATGACCCAAATGAAGGTGTGGTTCACACCAGCCACTAAAAAACTGGGCCGAACTACAAGCATCTCCTTTGTTATGTTGCCAGCGGGCTCCATTCTGAGGCACTGGAGAAGGTGTGCGGAAATGGACTACGATTCCCACGAGGCCTGTGGTGAGACAGACCACATGCGCTTGGCAGCCGTGTGCAGAGCTAATGAATAGACATTGCCTCGTGTTTAATCATGGGGGCACCATTTGTGTAGCAAAGTTGCTGTGTGACAACTCTCCCACTCCTCTTTCAAGTGTAGGAAAAACAGGGGCCTTGACTGTGAGCTGAGACAGGCATGGGGGGCGGCAATGGTGTTTGTTTTCCTTCACTGGCTCCCCCTGGTGGCACGGTCCCGGGGGGAAGGGGGGAAAAAACAATCAGAGTTAATGACCTGGTGTAGCCACACCTGCATTGGCATGGACACAGATTTACATCTCTGTAATCACAACAGGCCCGCAAGTTTCCGTGGCTCCTCGTCCTGATCATGACTGAGAAGGACTCTGAGGAGCACCGTGGCACCTTCAGAATCATCACCTACTCCTGTGAGGAGGGGGGTGATTGGTAACAACCCAGAAAGGGATCACAGAGTGCTGGTGTCATCATTTCGGCACCCTGTTGTAACTGCCTACAGCTAACTGAGAAGTGAAGAAAATGGGTTTGTGAATCTATCCAAATTGTGAATTGAACACTGACTACTACAGTCCTCATTGTGACAATCCCTTGTGTGTATGTCTGTGCGTGTGTGTGTGTGTGTATCAATGTTGGCTCGGCTTTCATTCACACTTAGGTTCCCCCAGAGTAATAATCTCTGAGACACTGCTATGGTAAACTACAGCTGAGACCTGGGACTTGAAAGGCAGGATTTAAGTCCTTTGTGTGTTGACTAGAGAGGAACTGGAAGTCAATTACCAGTGTGCAGACTCATTTCACAGCCCCTATTCATCTGGACCAGACAGCTAGCTCCTTAACAGCTACAAGAAAATGAAATTATTGAAAATCTTTTCTTTCTGTCCATTAGGTGTGGAGTGAACATGAATCAATTAAATAATAAATTCAGCTTGAGACGTGCACTAACAGTGGCATGGCGGCACCCTTGGGATGCTGGCAAGGGCTTTTCACTCCCCTCAATGGATGCCCAGTAGACTTGTCAAAAGAGTTTGCTCTCAAGTGCTGATCTTGGATCAGTTTGCTGCCTATCTTCAGGTATTGACTGGGGTAAGAATTAGAACTTGGTAACCTGAAAGCACTCAGAGCGAGTTAGACTCTTGTTCTGGAGGAGCACACTGTCCCTACGCAGATGGTATAATATTCTATCGCATTCCAGGTTATCAAAGTTCAAAAGCAGAAACCACCAAATAACAAACATATCAAACTATTGCATACACACAAAAACTGTGCATGCAAGTACAAGTGTGCAGTAAATACGTACACACACCAGAACACACGCACATGCACGCTTTCATCCAAAGACACTGATGGCTAAGGGGGGGCTCAAGTCACAATTCAACTATGCGGTGACCTGGTCCTCAGAAGCCATAGAGTGATGCATGCAGAAACGATATTGGTCCCTGAGCTGGAGACCTCTCGCTCCTCCATATGTCACTACTTCTGACTATCCCACTTTGTGGAAGCAGCGTTCTACAGGCCGTGAAGAGACACCTTTGCAATTGCGTTAAAAGCTGCTTTGCTCACAGGTGTAATCCAGCTAACAGCTGCAACAATGAGAGAGTGCTGAGGCCATTGGGAAGCCATAAACAGCTTATGAAAAAAGAAAGCCACACATAGTCTGTGGAAATGAACATAAAGATGTGTGGGCCTCAAATGTGGCCCTGTCTGGGGCCTCCTGTGGTATTGTGCCTTATGATGAAAGACTTCCCCCACTACAGAATGTTGTTTTCATTTGAGCAGGACCGGAACTCAGTTCTTGCCTTAGCTAATGTCCCCCCAGTCTACTGCAGGCGTCAGCCAGCCCTGAAGTACAACAACTGTGCCCTGGCATGACCAGTAGGGGTCACTAAAGTGCAGGAGAAGGACAGCAATCAATCCCTTGCACATTCCACAATATGATTTTATGATTTATCAGCATGTTGCACAACCCCCGTGATTCTGGAGGCCTCACTCACCATGACGACACTGGCGATTGAGAATGAGAGAATGAATTGAGAATGTTCAGCCATCTGGAGCACTCCCGTGGACCTGCACGCACTTTTTCAGGGCAGTGCAGCAGACTTTCTGTTCTCCGGCACACCTACTCTGAACCAGGGATATAGCTGCCATTTGTACTACTTCATGGCATAGAGGGACAAGCGCTGGGACTGAAAAAACACCACAGGGTTGTGTGTTTGAATGTGGCTGCAGGGCCCTTGGGCTTAGTCTTCTTTAGCCTGCAGTCTGTGTGTGCTTTATGCGGCCTCAGCAACACCGCTCAGTTGAGCAGCACTCTTTCGTGTACCACTGAAGCCTCAGAAGCCTAACCATCAATGGTTCAATGGGACAGGGTCAGGATCACCACACTCAGCACTCTGCCATCCTGTTGCTATGAGACCAGCAGTACACCCTCCAGTGCATGCTTTGCTCAAATCAATCAAAGTTTGTATGACTGAGAGGGGAAGGCGAAGACTGAACAGACAAGTCCTTCCGGATGACTGCATCTGCTATAACATAACAAAGACCATTCCTTTTCTTTGAACACACTGAAAGTCTCTGCAAATGCAGTTCCCGGAAACAATTTTATAAACTCGGACTTTTATAAGTCTGGGATAATGACAAGATAAACCAGGCCAATACATGAAGATAAGGTAAGGTGATATCATTTGGTGAAACTGCCCGCCATGATGCACTGGATGCATTAGGGCCCAATCTCCTTACGATTGAAAGAAATCATATTCATCTTAGGCTTGTTAATAAAGGAGATTTACGCCTGATAATCTTCAAAATACAGCTCATCCATGCCAGTGGGTGGGGGAGGTGCTCTATCCCAGCTTGGAGTACAGCTAAGAAGTGCTGCGGGATCACATTTCAAGTCCAGATGACGACACAGAAAGACAGAAAGGATAGGTGATGATGGAGCATTTCTTTTTGGTGATCATTCTTTTTTTTTAAGCAATAAAGCCTCTCCATTGTTGGGCAGGTGTCAGCTACCGTGGTGACGGTCGTGGGACCTCATCTCCTTCTCTCACCCTCTGTCTATGAGCAGAGAACACTCTCATAAGCGCACTGTGAATTATATCCCCGTGTAATCTCTTTCATGCTATATCACCCAATCTCTGCCTGATCTTATCTTGCCCAGTGTTTAATTGCAGCTGAGCTACTGCTGTGCAAAGAGCTGGCTCAGCATGACAGACAGAGAGAGTAAGCAAGCTTGAGAGAGACAGAAAGAGAGAGAGCAAGAGAAAGAGAGGGAGCAAAGGGAGACAAAAGGAAGAGAGACAGAGATCAGAGGAAAGAGGGAGAGGATCCCCTAACTAGAAACCAGAATAAATCTCAAATCTCACTTGTCACTTTTTTCAGTTGGTTTAAATGTGACATATCTTTTACCCTCTTCACTTGACCCGTTTCCCCCATAAAACCCACCAAAACTCGGGGAAGGGAAATGGGTGACAGGGGAGATATCAGTGAAGAGAACACTGCACAGGGGCACGCTCCAGGAGTGGCGGGGGCGGGGGGCCGCCGGCCAATGTTTTGACGGCCTTTACAGACCCCTCTCCCCAGGGAGCGTGCTGCCTCAAATCCAAACACCGCAGGTATTTATATCTCCACCACAGCCTCTGACTTCCACCCTGACCTGGCTTGACCCCCGACACGGGAGCGCTTGGCGGCAGCAGAAGCCACGGCAGGCTGCCCTCACCAGGGTGGAGGAAGGACAAGACCTTTGTCCCGTATATCTCCCATTAAGCTGCATGCCAGAAGCAGCCAAACGCTGCCCTGGAAGTCTGGTGGGCTTACATCTTTTGAAACGTTCAAACAGGCAGGGAGCTAGAGCAATGAAACAAAAAAGCCGCCGATAAAGCATTTTTTGCAAATCATCAATGGAAATTGTTCCTGCCTGGATATTTGACTATGCTCATTACAGTCAATATGAACTGATAAATCTGCCATTATATGATAATAATGCTAAAGTGCTAAAGTTCTTCATCAAATGCAAGCAGGCTTTTTCTCCTACAAGCTGTCAAACACAAAGGCAGTGCCAAAACCACCTGATGATTAATGGCTGACTTTAACGCAGGTTTCCAGCGATGCATTTTGGGCAGATCTGGGGCTACAGCTACATCAGTTTGTTTTTGCTTTTATTCCGCCCTTGAAGAGTGGAGCAGTGCTCAAGCTCTGGAATCTCTACAACTTAACCGCACGCGTGCCGAGTTTCGCAGAGCCTGCACTCCGAAGAAAGTACACCTGTGTCCTCAGGACCCTTTCCAAGAGTGGGTGCTTTCTCTCAGAGGAGCACCGAAATCTATGGGCAGCCAAATAAACATCTGAGCTGCCTCCGCAGGGAAGGTACTTTGAAGCCTCGGGCGGCTGTTTTATTAATCGGTGAGGGACTCATTAATCCAGGCACTTCTCACTGGAAGGTGTAATGCTCTGGCCACTGTGCCGTGTGAACATCCACCCCCTCCACCCCCAGCTCTTCGCCTCACCAACTCGCACACGCTCCCATGACAGACTCGTACCTCCAGCAATGGGGGCTTGTTCAGACAGCACAGATTGTACCCGCGCATGCACTCGGGAGATAAGTAACAGAGTGCTACTGATTCTACACCTCTACACACCCCAGGGTACGGAATGAGAATTTGGCCAGGACCAGGGGACTATGCTGAATTCATACTGGGACACGGAGCCCTTGAGCGCTGCTTTGTCTTCTCTTCTCTGCTACAATACTACAGAAGTAGGCCATCAAGTGGGTCTAACAAGTAAGTATGAGCTACGTGAAAGCAACAGCCCTAGATGATCCCCAAGGCAGCAGCAGAGCGGTGATAATGTAAGTTCGTCTGCACCACACATATAAAGTCAGTAGATGTGGTTGCAGTGCTCTACCCACTTAGCATTTGATATTTCTTGCAATGAGGGATCATGCAGGGATACGCTCACAAAAACCATATGTTCCAGAAAACCTAATTAGATCAAAACAGCATCTATCAGCAGCATTCTACCCAGGGCAAACTGTACCTTTTACATATTATCAATGTATATAGCTGGATATGTGCTGAAGCAATTCAGGTTAAGTACCTTGTTCAAAGGTACAACAGCAGTTGCTGTTGAACCTGCAATCTTCCATTTACAAGCCTGTTGCCTTAACCTCTGCACCATACGCCTACAAGGGTGTGTAAAGGGTGCGACCAATGTAATGATTCTGTATCTATTCTTGGTGACTTCCTTGACCCTCTACATCTTCTAGAACACGTTATCTGTTCCAAAGGATCACAGTTTGGCAAAGACGGGTGTAAGTGCTCACTCTCTGACAGTGAGAGCACAGTTTCTACCCCAGCGTCTCCACACCTTTTTTGGGAACCTGCTATAACCAGGTTTACTTTGCTGGGCTTACTTATGCCAGGCGTCCCATTTGAGCACCTATGAGCCTCTGCTCTTAAAGCCCAGGTTCTGTCCTCCCAGGCAACTGGCTCCTCCGTCCCAATGACTTCACAGTCTATCACCCTTCAGCTGGGACATAACAAGACATACAGTAAAATACACTGTACAATCAATGCATACAATTGCAGGCAAAAAGGGGAATTACCTATTTGTGCAAGAAGCACTTGCAGTCTGTCTGCATCAGAAGAGACCAACAGATTTTGTGCCTAACAATTTTTTCCACCACAGATATTTGAGATTTCAATGTTTACTCTCGACTATGCTGTCTGCATTGCCCAGTGCACATCACAGCTTCACAGACAGTAATTACAGACAGCTCTCTGAAAATGTTTTAGCTGTAACATAGTAGCATTTTTGTTGCACACAGCTGTTTTCCAAACACTATCATTTCCATGGTGGTATTTGAAAAAACACGAAAGTATAAAATTATATTTTTGGGTATGACAATACTTACAGGTAAAGGCAAACCTCAAGGTGTACTGCATAATGTCACCACGTTTTCTTTTGGGTCTGAATGAAACACTTCACAAAAATAAAGATAAAGTAGACACAGAAGTAAGGCGACCTTGTCGTGGCCACCAGACACTCTAGTTTTACTTATGACCCATTTATAATCCTGAGTTTGTATGAGAGCAGGTCAAGTTGTGCCTTGATCAAGGGTGCAACTGCGATGATCTCCGAGGGGCGTGTGGAATGACCCCACGGTCACCAAATGCTCCAGTGACACACACTACCCCGTCTCCGGTGGCATGTGCATTTTGCCCCCTCGCGGTGCTCCCGGGGGCTTTCCTCTGGCTTGCGAAAGCTCTCACATGATAGCAAAGCAAAAATGGAATGCCGAGAGATTCTTAGCGCAGTACGAAAGGCCTTGCGGTGATCGTCTTGCTTCAGCAGCACTGAAGGTTTTATCAGACTGCACTCTGATGCACATTTGAATATCTCCCATTCGCCATTTTATCTGTAGATTGTTGCAGCAACAACATAAAACACTGAGCGTGACCCTGGATAAGGAGCCCTGCTGAGTAAATATGTGATAATGGGCGCACCGATGCTAATGTTTCGTGGGCTATGGGTCAGGGCGCACCGCACCCTGCCATCCAGCCATATATATGTATGTATGTATATGTATGCATGTATATATATCACTTGTAATTGTTTCTTAAATGAAATGTGGCCTGTATCAATTACACACTTTTTTTCACTGCTGTTAATATGTCATTGATTATTCAGACTGGATTTGCTTGTGCCAAGCAGATTCATTGATTTTGCCATCATTTTAGATTGCTGTTCTCAACACAAACTCATCCTTCTTTATAGTTATACCTTTTCTAACCTGCAGTTTCAGAGCTCATTCCACTGCCTCTGGAGCCCATCACACGAGCTACTTAGCATGGTCATCAAAGACACCGTCTCACTAGATCTCTTTCATCATAATCACACTTAAATCACACTAACATACAATCTGTATCACAGATGCTGTTAAAAGCTTTGTCTGTCTGATTGGCTTATGTTTAATATATTAGGGCTGTGCGATATGACGATATATATTGTGTGATGATAGAAAAACGTCTATCGTTTCATATTATGCTCTATCGTTTATTTCATTGTGTCGCAAATCACACACTTTATGGCAATATTTTTCGTCATTTGGACGACGCTTTGCATTCTTCCACACTGCACGGATGCAGGCAGGAAAGTGAACATGACACAGAACTGTAGTAGGAAAGTTTTCTATTTACCTTTTTATATTTTATACATTAATATTTTATATTTTGCTACATGCTTAACCCTTTTGCACGTAACTTATTTTTATGCTATGTAGCGCGCGTGTTACCTTGCATGGTTAGTTATGTTTTCATTAGCGTTATTAACCTTCTCATAGTTTTCAGTTAGCATTTACTATATTTTTTAACGTTAAATCGTTTCCTCAAACCTAAAATTAGCTAGAATTTTTCCAATCTAATCCAATTTAATCGCACCTACACGCGAAAGGGTTAATTGCAAATTTGCACGAAGGTTCTAAATAAAAGGAGAAAAATAATCAAATATTAGTAAGTACCTTTTATCTGTCGAGTATATAATTCAAAATGTAATAAGAAACAGGCCTTTCCATGTGGTCATTTTATATAAACTATGTCTTCATTGAATTTACAGAAAATGTGCTATATATCGTGATATGCATCGTTATTGGGATATGAAATTTTGGTCATATTGCACAGCTTCCACAAGACTTCCACTGCCCACATTCCTGCGCTAAAGAGAGAGAGAAACCCTACGGACCCCCAAATTCCGACATCAGAAGGGATGCAGTTCGTATGGCCGTGTCAGTGTGTCTGCACCCTCTCACTACAGGGAGTGACTCTCACCACTGAGGCTGACCACCCCCTGGGGACGTCAACCACTCGGGTTATCAGGGGGCGAAGGGGCCTTGGGGATGAAGTGCACCAGAGACCACCTCTCAACGTATGGATCGCTGCGATTTTTCTAAGTGAGTGGGGAATCTACCCTCTCGCCCCCGCCTCTCCTCCCACGGCAGGGACAGCCAGGATGGACGCCGCCCCTTCAGCCACTAAATCAGACCCATTAAATCAATTTCCTCTAATCAGCGCAGAGCAGGAAATACCAGGCGTGGTGCAGGCCTGCAAGAGAAGGGCCATTGTGCCCGTATGCAAAGCGAGGGGTTAGGAAGATCAGATTAGCCGCAAGCTGCTCTGTCAGAAGGGAGCCCACATCGGACGCTGCCAACCGCTGACACCAAGGAGGAGCGGTCGACATCGGGCACCACCCCACAGCGTCATGGTCACATGGCCACGGTGACAAAGCCCCATCTTCTGCACCGCTCTCCAGAGGGAGCTTCATTCACCAGCTGTCTCGCACCTGGACTAAATCATACCATCTTGGCTGGAGGATTCGGACTTATAACCGCAAGGTGTCAAGTTCAAACCTTAGGTTCAGAGAAGCACTTCACCTGAATTTCTACAGGGAATAACCAGCTGTAAAATGACAGTTGCAGGCTGTGTAAGGCGCAAGATTCCGCATAAGATTTGCTTAGATTCCACTAAGCAAACAGATAATGCGATAGGTGGAAGGAACAGTGGTTTGTGTACTTGTGTGTGTGTGTGTGTGTGTGTGTGTGTGTGTGTGTGTGTATGTTAAAGAGTTATCTTATCTGCAGATCAGACCTCAGTGCTGTTCATTCAGACCGGGTTTCCTGAATCTGTGTTGTTCTGGCTTGAGATGCCTCCTAATGAGAGGGGGTAGGCTTTCGTCTGACACAACAATAACAAGAGAGATGGATCATCCATTATCCCATTGGTGATTAATATGTTATTATGTCTCCTCTGTTCCCTCTTGCAGCCGAGCCCCAAATCACTCAGTGCTTTGACTGGTGCTGGGGTAGTCCTAGGGGAGGTGTGTGTGTGTGTGTGTGTGTGTGTGTGAGCATTTGGCGTTGGGCCTTCCAAATGGGATGCACACAATTTCCTCTGGCGCTCTCTGAGACACACTAGATGGACCCCAATAACATCTTCACTACAACATCCTTGCCTTCGCTCCTCTTCGCAGACCTGGCACAGTTAATCGGCAGACAAATCACAGCACAAAGTGTTTGCATGTGCAATGAGGAGATGCACCGCTGTGGTCTGACTCAGAGAGGGAGAGAGGGAGAGAGAGAGAGAGAGAGAGCGAGAGAGAGACAGAGACAGAGAGAGAACAGAGCGTTCTGTTCTCGGGTGAGGCTGATGAGAAGTACAAGTACGGCAGCAGTGGTATTGCACTTGAGGAATCAGAGTGCTGAAGCCACAGCCACTTTTTTGCCCTTGTAATGTGGTTCTGCTGAACCACGCACCCACCCACACCTTTAAAAACAGCGTGTGAATCAGTGTGCAGGTACACAGGGAGGAGCCACTTGACAACAACCACCCTGGGCTGGCGCGAGGCATCCTGAAAGCTGGTGTTTTCTCATACCCTGATTGCACCCAGGAAGCCCATCACTAGAAGGGGGGGCAGGGGCAGGGGAGGTCATACCTTGACACTGGGAGCTTACACGCACATATGTACACACACACATGCATGCCCTTGGAACCAAGCCCTTCTCTGTTGGGAGAGTTCTGGTCAAACATACGAGCAAAGGGACAAAGACCGTAAGAACAGCGTGTAGACGAGCACAGAGGAAAGGCAAAGACCCAAATACTCCATGGTTTCTCAAAGAGAGAGAGGGGCCTGGCGCATTACCAGGCTCTGGGTGTCTGTGGGTGCATGAAAAATGTGGTGTGCACTGAAGCATCTCTCAGACTCTCCTGCTGTAAGAGTCCATCTCAGCTTCATCCCACCAAAAATTAGAAGGGATCCCTGGGAGCTCAGTCAGCAAGGTGTTCATCTTGAGTGCAGGGTGATCCCTATGGCCCAGGTTTGAGACCAGCTATATCATTTGCTGACAATGACCAGGAGCCCACAGTGGCAGAACAAATCAACTTTGTTCTGCTGAGGATACATTTGGGTAGGCCTCCAGGATTTCCTTATCTCATCACTCTCAGGCACCCTGTGATTCCTCAGGTGCCTGAGAGCTGCTAGGATGACATCAATTGAGTAGTGTCTACGTGTCGCCCACAACACAGTGCCTACAGAAATTATCGCATTCTTTGTTATGAAATTGAAATTTTATTTGTGCAACATCTTGCAAACGCACATATAACTTCACTCCACGTGAAAAGAACTCACTCAAAGGCACGCAGTGTGACACCCATTAAGAAATCCGGCTAGATTTTGTCACTTTAGGAAAATCTCCTATGGATCAAGCAACGGAAAATGCTGTAAACGGCATCAAGATTCCGCCCCTGTCAGAATGTTTGGGATACGGAATTTCCAAAAATAGCCTGTCTGATGCACGCAGAGAGGAATGCCAAAGCTGACTGCCTCTGAAAGCAATTAAGGATGTTCCCATCCCCTGAACAGACAAACAAATCATACATCCCTCTGCACATGCAAACATCTACATGACACAGTTGTGTGTGGTTTTTGAGTTAAGGAGGCTAAGTGAGGGAAAATCGGTAATGACTGCATTATTTGTTTTCCTGCTTTGTTATTTAGGTTTCAGGTTTAACGCTATACCATGCTATAGGGCACTCCTGCTGCACTGTGCTGTAACGACCTTAATCCTTCTGAGCAGGAACTGCTCCTATGGGCTGACTGTAATTTGTTTTCCTTCGATCAGGAGGGGCCATGCGGTGCAAACACAGGGCTCACATAGGTAAGGGTGCAGCTGCAGCCATTGATTACGGTCATTAGGTGGAAATGTGTTTCTCATTTGAAACGGAGCACAGGGAAAACCGGGGAGGGGGAGAGAGGGATATGGGGATGGGGAGGAGAGGGAGGGAGGAAGACAGCATGGCTGCTTTTGCCGCCTTGAACGGGAAAGTACGGTGATCACTGTAATTACCTGATTAGAGAGACAGACTTTGTACCGCAGCAGATAAAGTGGGGCTCTCCCAGGCTGTAATCCCGCTTATTACCCAGAAGTCATAGCCGCAGAAGCAAGGCCCCACCTGCCCGGCTGTATGGAACAGCGTCACACATCCAACGCCTCTTTGAGGACGGGGGGGGGGGGTGCGGATAGGTCAAAGGGGAAGGGAGGCAGCAGTGCTCAGTGTGAACGGGATCCTCCCTGGCGTTCATCTGGAGAATGCCCCATGAGCATTACTGTTAACACACTGCCAATGTCCCTCCTATTCACCGTTTGTTTGACGTCCCCTGTCTGCATGTCGTTGGACTGCTGAGAATGATGCTGCCGCTGCTATTCAACAGAGATGCACCTGGCCCTCCACAGCAAAGAGCTGTCTCTGTGAGACCGCCGCACTTCTGCCACTGTGCTTACTGCACTCATTTTGGCTGTAAAATAAGACCTCAGCCTTTTACACCCCAATCTCTACAACATTTGATACATCACAACACCTTGCAATAACAAGAACAAACCGTTCAATCTGCAAACAAAAGTGGAACATTCACAGTCAGTCACACTGCATTTTCTCACAGACTAAAAATAGTAAAAAAAATGAAAAAAATACAAAGCGGTTGTTAGTGAGCCAGACCCAGCAGAGGCTGTCTCACCTAACCTGGAGCCTCGTGGTGGGTACGCGGAGCTACAAGGCAGCCTTTTCATTAACTAAGTGGCACTGTGGCAGTGGAATAGCAGGGAGCTGCAGAGGTGAGCGCTCATTAACCGCCCCTGTATCTGATTGCTCCCTGCATCAGACACATCAGACCACTGCCTGCCTGCCCAGCATTACTTTGGGGCTGGATGCAGTGTTTCTCCCTTTTGCTGGACGCAGGATTCCTCTCTGTTAAAGACAGGGCTAGCCTCCATGGGCACTGTAATCCAGCTCTGCGACAGGCACGCAGTTCCTCCATCAGAACTACAGGCCAGCCTTACCAAGTGAAGCTGCAGCTAATTTCAGAACAAGCTCAAAGCTGTTATGCGCTATTATAAAATGCTTTAAAGCAAGCTTCAAATGATCAAAATTAATAAAAAAATAAATTTCAAAAGAGCAAAACAACAATCATCATCAGTATAATAATAATACTAATAATAACAATAATACTGCTAATAATAATAATAATAATAATAACAACATGTAAATAATGAAAAATAATGTAAAGAAGCACCTGGCTCTGGAGCAGGATGAATGACAAATAACACAAAATGCTATGTGGGATGGGGGGGCAGATTTATTTGGTCACGTGTGGACAGATCAGAGTAGAAGAGATTCATGCTTCCAGCCCATGAGCTGAGAGCAGCCCAAGGTGTGCCGGTTTTCCAGCACTGGTCCTTTCCAGGAAAGCAAGGAGCAGGCCGGCACAACATGAAAACGAGAAACCCGCAGGGGATCTCTGCCGGCAGGTACAGGGTGATGGGAGGAGTGGCCTGAAAAAGGACACGGTACATACTGTTCCCTGCAACACCCTCCGTGTGTGTGTGTGTGGGATGTGTGTGCACACGTCTGTCGGTGTGTCTGCTAAGGCCCTGACTGCCGTTACAGTGCAAGTCTTCGCAAGGGAGTGAGTGTTCTGCATGGGCATGTGAAAGCGGGAAGGGGGAGGGGAAGGGAGAGGAAGGGGAGGGGCATGGCCACAACAATGGTTTTACATGGCGCCCGTCGAAATGTTGGGGGGCGAGTAGGAGGAGGGGTTGTTGGGACATGTTTTCCAAAGGGGCTCGGCAGCGGCGTCGAGCGCGGAGGGAACACGGGCATGTGTCAGTCACCCGCTAATGGGAGCATACCAGTGGCGTAGTGCAGGCTTCGCGGCAACACAAATCACGGGCCCCCAGCATGTCAGGGCCCTGTGGAAACATCCAGCCGAGCTAAATCGGTGGGCTGTTAACATGACTGAGATGCCTCTAGAGAAGACAGGGGAGGGCAGAGGGCCGCTGAGCACGCAGATCGATCACAGCTAATGTTCCAAACAACAACAAAGAGAATAGGAAGGGGCTGGACGGCGCCCCCCCCGTGCTGAAGCACAAAGCCCAGTTTGCGTTCTAGGACAGTAGGAGACCGTATTTCGATCTTCAAGCATTGAGTTGGAAACTTCCGTTTACCGTCCGTTGCTGTTTTTTTTGAATGGCCTGCGATGGACTAGAGTTTACGGGGCCAGCTTCTCCGATACCCGCCTGTCATTGGCGTGGCATAAAAACAGGCCACGATAAACAGGGAGAGCACTGGGGATCTAATCAGGCGAGCTGTTAACTGGAGGGGGGGGGGGGGTTGAGGTCTGGTAGGGTGTCGGGGGGCTGGCGTTTGTCACAGATAAGAGCAGTGTTGACATGCAAGCGACCATCCCCCTGCTGCTGGTGCCGTTTATCTGGCAGGCCCAGGGCTGAGAGCGCTCAGAGTTCGTCACTCCCCCCACCCTCACACCACCCACGAGCTCCCCATGTGAGTTCACTCACACGGCTCCGCAAGGCCAGCGGATCCACATCCATTTGCAAATTTACAGCAATTCAATTTTGAACTGTGGACAGATAGGCATTTACACAGTACAAGGGTACAAAAGTACAAAAATGAAAAAAAGATTTGACACCAAATATGCCCTATGCACTTTTCATCAAATTTTTCAACAGTCAGCAGTCTTTGACAGATTATTACTCCTGTGTCTGAACAAAGCTTGACTTGACAAAAAGGGCTACACACCGCAACACACACTCGCATAGGACACACCATCCATCGAGGTATCTTCATTTCATCCTCTGCCAAAACCAACAGAGGTTATGCTTCTATTTTGATTTCAAGACGTCATCATGGCAAACAGGTTGGGACAGATGGCAAAACACAGTTAACTTAAAGGGACATGCGACATATTCTCCACCCTCTGACAAACATAGCTGAACTCGTGTTCGCCTTCTCAGCACCTCCAGACGGGTGCTATGCAACAGTAGCCAGGGGCCACAGGAACCTCCTCACATAGAAACAGGAAGAAGACATGGTGAGGTGTGTATGGGGGGGGAGTGGTCATGGGGGACGATTAGGGGGCTGAGTGAGCAGAGAAAACTTCTTCAACTTCAGGAGCTGATTTAACTGGACTGAAGCAGGCGAGGCTGCACTTAGGCTTTTCTGTACTTTTGTCTTCCGGGTGTAAAAAAAAGAACCAATTTGATGTTCTCGCAAAGTCAAACACTTGTTGCTCTGATGGCTGGAATGCATGCCACTGATTATCAGAAGCTGCTCCATCTTAACCTAACGACATCTGCCCAAACCTGATAGGGATTCTTTGACCACCCTCTCTCACACTGTCTTTCTCTCTTTAGTTAAACCAGTTAAACGAAGAGGACATAAATCAGCCTATTAACAGGATTCACAAAAAAGGCATCAAAGCATCACAGCTTTTTGAGGAAGCGGCTTCCATGTCTCTCAGTGTATTCTCCAAATACACTGAAGGCATGCACAAGGTGGGCTTTATGAAGCATCCAACCATCTGTTGCACAACACCCCTCCAGCATTCCCCAACCTGGTGCAAGGCTCTAACACCTATGATGTCACTTATACCCCAACTTCCACAATCCAGGCCACTCCCACCCCCAGTGCCTATCCACAGACCTCCCTACCTACTGGCTCCAGATGGACTGGACCCCAAAGCCAACCCCCCCTGCACCATCCTCCTATAGAAAAAAAACTGTTTGGGAACAAGTTTGTCATAAATTCCTCTTCTCCAAAATATTGAAATCCGCCTCTGAATTCCTAAAAAATTCTGTGCTTGTTTGAGCTTGTTGCCAAACGCCTAGCCATCAAGTTGGCGTTGGCTAACGAGAACTGCACAGGCAGCTGTACCACAGTGCTCAGCATCTTGCATAATCCATCTGCCCTCATTCATACTCACTAAGCTCCGCTCGGGCTCCTGCAGAGCTTCGCAGGGCAGATCGGGAGGGTTTTACTCTGAGGCATATTTCCCAAACATCTGCCCTGCGACTGACCGCTTCGCTCAGCCGGCGCAAAACATTTCCTTTTCTGGCGCGGGCTAATACACTAGGACTTAGGCCAGGATTACTTTTTAATTACGGTGGCCCTATTCTCACAGATGCTCAGCAGGATAGCAGTGCAGTGAAGAGGGAGAGATGTCAACAGGAGGAAGGAGAGGGACCAGACGCCACCTCCAGGACCATCTTCTTGGCAACTCAGTCACAAAGGTCAAAGGTTGTCTTGCAGAAAGTCTGCCAAGCACATTTTGTCCAGACTGACAATAACCTAGTCTGTGTCTGCGTAGCACCAGAGGCCATCTTCCAGACAGAGAGGAACAGATAGGAGAGGGCAACTGGAGAGGGTAAGAAAACCTAACCGGTGCAGGGTCTTTTTTTTTTCATTACACAACCACACACTGATGTCTGCTGACAAAACCGAAGCGCGACTCCGTGACAAGGGCAAGAATGCCGGGAATGCATTTCCTTGATTTCCGACTCTGGCCTGGCTAGAGCTACTGCCATTAATATCACGGCCTTCCTTCTGCACCAGACTGCATGTGCACCATAAAAAAAGAGAGACGAGAAGGGAGTGCATATTTCCAAGGCGACTTGGCTGAGAATCAGACCCTATTTGGGAATATTTGGCATGTGATCAGGGGGAGTGCAGAGATTTCCCTGCGGAGCTGGCTATATGAGCTGGGGGTGAGGTATGGCATTCTCCTCTGACAGCTGCCCTGGGTTCTCTTGATAATGTGTATGTGGGAGGAAGAAAGAAAATGGCTGGACTTACTGTACTAGCGTCCTGTTCTCAGCGGCTGGTTAATGATTTCCCCAGATTTGTACTCGCTGGGACTGCAGGCCACCGCCCTGTGAGAAATAAACAGAGGACTGTTCAGGCAGGCAGGGAGAGAAGAGTATCATATATGGAAAACAAACAGGACTTGGTGGTACAAAGACTAATGTGCACCCTCCCCGCCCCCCATCCAGGGCTCTTCCATGCTCCTCTAGCTATGCAGCTCTGCAGCTAAAACTCACACATCCCCACGCAAACCCCAAACAAATGGCCCTTGTATGAGGGAAATATTGAAGGCATCTGCAGGGCAAGCATTTTTTGCAGCCCTTGTGATCGCACCCATGGCCTTTCTGCCTGAATGAAGAATTGAATTTCCTGCAAATGCCATTGGGAGAAATCCCCCTCTTTAGTGCCAGCCCCCTCTTTGGTATGGCACCCATCGTCTGGAACATTCCAAATACAGCAACAGGAATTAACATGCCTTTTTGCAATATCTGGCCTGTCCAGCAATATTTAAACCATGCTGCCAAAGACCTTTCCAGATTTTGGTTTTAATTCACAGCCCCCCCGGAGTAAAATTCTGGACATTCAAGACTACTCCTGCTAACTACACTACAACAATGGGTTTGGAAACAGACGTTCACGCAGATTTTCTGGTGACCGTGAACCAGGTGGAACTGACCAGCCCCCCAGCTCTTGCCTGATAGGGTTAATCTTGTTATGTAATCAGCTCTCAACGGACCTTTTGTTGTTTTTTGCGTAATGTTCTCTTTTCTTGGAGAATTGGGAGGGGGGGGGGGGGGTAATACAATTAAACATTTCCTTTCTGCAAGCCAAGATCCTGTTCTGAGGCTTGCTGGGAGAGGGAGCTGTTAATGTAATTATCTTCCCCTGTGAGGAAATGGGAAAGGGGCATAGGTCAACATGGTGTGCTGGGCCAAAAGGAGAATCCCTGTTAATGCCTTGTACGGGGTAGGGGGGGGATGAGAGGGGCTGACAGAGGAGGGGGTCTCTCAGCATCCATAATTTGCGTCTGAGCAGGCACGGGCAGAGAGCAGCTGGTTTGTTGATGCAGCGGCCCTCGCGCCTTGTAGTAGACAAAGTGATACGTGTGTCGGCGGCGGCGCGCAGGGTCAAGGGTCAAGGTGAGAAATGTAGAGGGACGCTACTGCCCGTGAGGATCCGGGAACGTTAACATGTCTCCCTCCACCACCCAGGGCAGAACCACGGAGCACAAAAAGTAAGGAGGAGGGCAGGGTGTTTGGGCTGACCAGATTAATTGTGCAGTTTCTCCTGGCCCATGACACAGTAAGTCTCCCCTCTGCGTCATCAGCGACGGGAGAGCAAGCCAGAGGCACAGCCATCTCAACAGGCTGAAGGCAGATAATATGGAGTATATTAAAGCAATAACGTACAAGCCTAATAAAAACAGCACGTTGGGAGAATATCCATACACAGACTGCCAGGACACATCAGTTAGCAGCTCCAGAGATTGCCGCGTACCTCCTCCACCACAGAGTGAAACCATATTTTTCATCCACTTCTTTCATCCTTGCATATGTTTTTGGAACGACTTATCGCTCCTTGTGCTTCACGCCATATTAGGCTAAATCAAACAAGCTGCTTTTAATATTATTTTGACTTTATTTGTTTAACTGGCTGGTTTTTAGAGGAGGTTTTTATTTAGCTGGGCTCCTAAGCAATTCTCGGTGCTTTATTTTTAGGAACTTGGCTGGTGCCAACCCCGTTAGGCTGGTGAGCACACAGTGAATGAGTCTCTTTGTGTCTCGTCAGAGAAATCCTGCTGGCAAATTATCTCCGCAGACAATGATTAGATTGAATGTTCTTCCTTGGCAGGCATCGTGAAAAAGCCAGAAACATCAAAAATATATAAACATGAAAAATCTGGGATGCCTTCCCAAAATAATAACGGTGATGCTCCGCAAATAAGAGATGGCAAAATGCCGCCCAATGGATGCTGTTAGCTACCTCCCACGTTCCCGACCTAGCCGAATCCACTCTCTTCCGGGAGGGTGGTTGAAAGAAGGGACGACTGTGAGGCCGCATGGACAAAACTTGTCCACAGCCCACAAAACCTCAAAGGCAACATCTGGGAGCTTTTTTTTTCCCCTGTTAGTTTTGTTTGCCTGCTTTATCTCGCCCAAGAGTTTTTCTTCTTTAAGTTCAAAAGGAAAGCTGCCTCCTGTCGTTCGACGCCGGGGATGAACTCGGCTGCGTGAGCATATGGGAGCACTTCTCTCAGGCGCTGTGTTTGTTTTATTGTTTTTGGGAGGCTGCCACCCCAAGGCTACCCTGGCGCAGCTGCCACAGTCTCTGGCCACCAGCGGAACACATAACTTTATTACTACTTCTTTACAGATGCCAGAAGCAAAGCCCCCATTAGCTTTCCACGCATTTTCCTAACTAAAAAAAAAAATAAATAAGAATGAGAAAAAATAACCCCAACAGATTCTTACTGGCAGGCCCTATAACCTGCCCTCCTACAGCTGCTGCAAATGTTTTATTTTTACCACAGTGTACATTGCAGCCCTATACATGGGTGTGTATATTTGAGACCCTTTATAAATAGAAATTCAAGATATATGGCCATGTATCCATATATATGGATACATTAATCCCAGTGTATGTAAATGCATTCTCTGCAGCCCTAAATACACACATACACATTCACACACACACACACACACACACACACACACACACACACACACACACACACACACAGGCACATATAAACATATGTATGGGTGTGTGTGTGTGTGTGTGTGTGTGTATTGACATGCTAGATATACATGGAGATAACACCAGAACCTACATTCTTTATGCTACTCTTTACTCAAGTCATCTTCAATCAACTGATTTAAGTAAATGTGTTTAATTGATTCTCCATGATCCATTACACTTTCTGCCACATACGAAGTTGCTATTCAAAAACCACACTTTCTGTAATGATTTCTGACAACTGAGAGCGATCCTTGGATTATGACACAAACAAACAAACTTAAGGAATGAATTTGTGTGTGCCCTCATATATTTATGCCTATGCCAGTTTATTTTAGTGCACACACATATCATTTAGTGTTTGTGCTCATCTGCAGAAGTCATTCATATGGACATGCATGTTATTTTGTATTAATTTCTGTTAGGCCAAAGGTCTGCAGTGTCTCAGCAGAGCGATGCAAGGAGCCAGGCCAAATACGGGCACAGTCAGAGACATCCCTCACCAAGGGTCACCGTTCCTGTTGAAGGCTTTCAGAGGGGCTTTCAGAGGGGAAGCTCCCTTCTTATACCATGGTCCTTAAAGGGAAACTGCAATAAAAGGGCTTATTTCCATGTTGTTTTTAGCCCTTATTCCTTGCATGGGGCAATGCTGTGATTACATTACCACCTACAGCTCAGCAACTATTACTAATTAACCCCATAACTACGCCATGTCCATATCATAAAGTCAAATACTGTTTTCTGAGGACTGACTCAACCACATATGCCACACGTGCAAATGCAACTACCAGAGTTTCACTGGGTTGACCAGAATTCTGCATTCCTGAAGTTTAGGATCACACAGTTGACCCTGTGGGTAGAGGCAGACACAGTTGCTGTGAACTACCCTAAACACACCTTGTCATTTCGCAGTTCAACAAAACAAATAAGTAGGTGGACCAGGCTTTCAGCTTGCACTGTAGACACAACACTGTCAAAGCCCTCTTTCCCCCAGCAGCACATACTGTACTAGCATGTTTAATCATGTGAGGGTTATCTGGACACACCACAAAGAAGGAAATCTTGTTCATTTTAAATACTGACTACAATAGAAAGGTATCTTTATATATATTATATATATATTTTGCTTTTATAATGCTACTTCCACTATGCTTAGTATGTAACATGTATTTTGTACTATGAACTGGCATCTCCTCATTTTCTGTGCTGCTTAAGGCCACTAAGCAATGTTCTGTTAAATTTGTGAATTGCAATGCATTAACTACACATGCATCTGTCACTGAAATTTGGATTACATGTTGTACTTGCATTCTCTGCACTTGTATGTGTAATCATAATAAACACCATCCACTTTATAAGCATCAGAGAGGTTGTTGCAAAATGTTATTATTGTAAGTCCTTCTTTACACATTATCAACTGCTTTTGTTTGTGTTTTAATACTTTCATAAGTTTACTTCATTGTGGAGTGGAAATTCTGTCCAGAGGCAGGTGTCTGTGTCTGTCACCATGCTGTAAGCCCCTCCCATAAAGCATTTGGATTTGAATCTTTCTTTTCCATTTGAAACTCTCCCTATGCCATGAGATGTGCACTTTGGCCGCTAATACCAATGTACCTATCAGGCCCCAGCATGAGAAATAGAGATGCTCACTGCCACACAAACACACACACACACACACACACACACACACACACACACACACACGCACGCATGCACGCACATACTCCATGCATACTAGCTGATCCACGCAGTCACCCCCATTGTTCTCAGTATCGTGAACCCACCAGCTTAGCCAGTGCTCAGTGCGGGAGCTGAAACGTTTTTATTTTTATAATCCAGTCTCCTACAACATCACCCCTCCCCCCCACCCCCACTACCCCTAACCCCAATTTCTCCCCAGGGAACCAGCTCTCCTTCTCACATGCATGCACATCCACAGGAGGGGAGCTGAAAAAGAGGGGTAAAAAAGAGCAACAGTGGGTGCACAGAGTTAAAGTGCTGCCGAGCAGCAACATGGAGTGTTCTCCCCAATGCCAAGGGGATTTGTAATTGGTATCTTTTCAGCCAGTGAAAAGTATGCAGGGGAGCAGGGCACAGCAAAGTAGCGGATTCTCCCTACCATTACCGCTGGCTTTTTACTCCTGAATGGCCTGAACAACACCTCAGCCCAAGAGGGCTCGTTGGGTGATGAATTAATTAGATCCTGGACAAAAAGAATGCTTCAGGGAGTGCGATAGCATGTGTAGGTCTAACAATAAGGTCTAATAAGGCCCTGCTTTGGGGGCTAACACGCTTTAGCCTGCTCTAGACGCGGATATGCCTGATTTTCACACATCTAACTCCACCAGGGAATCATGCCACAACACTGAGGAGCGCTCTTCCTCCGTCCTCCCCCACCTAACATCAGATTCTTTCAATCAGTTGAAGCTGCACAGCTCAGACAGGCTGGGCTGTCACAAGGTCCACTCAGAAGTCACAGCGAAAACGGTGCTGTCTGGCGAAGATCTCCACTTGCACAGCCTTGTCCCTTCCCCTGTGATTTGGCAGATTGTTATCTCAAACTCGGGGAAGGACCAAGCAAAAGGTAGCTTGTGAAAGGAGCTGCAGTCCTGAAAACCCCTGTGCATTCACGCTGTCTGAATGTTTGATGTGGGGACTGCTGTTAATTCAAAAACAACCTCTGGTTCTGCTAGTGTAGGACAGTGACTAACTCTCCAGTTAACTTTTCCAGCAGTACATAATGATCAAAGGCAGCCCTACTTCTGCAGACCGCGTGGGGAGGAGCTGGCACCTTCCATAACACCTCTCTCAGGCCCCAGCTGTCAGTGGGGGGCCTTGGCGATGGAGGAAGGGGTGTTGTGAGGGCGTCCAGCATGCCTCAGAGCTCTCACCATGAGAACACCTCTGTCTATAGAAACAACACATGGTCTCTTAAGAGCATGTGTCTATGTACGTGTGTCTATAGGTGTCTCTGTGTGTGTCTATGTGTGTGTGTGTATGTGTATGGTGGGGGATAGCGTAGGGGAAGTAGGTCAGGCTGCCGCGGGACCACTGAAGGACGAGAAAAACAACAGGCTCAAATCCCGCCTACTCTCTACTCCCTACTCTTGGGACGTAGTAAACATGGCAACAACAGCAACAGCCCATGTCACCTGTCTGCAGCAAGACATAACACCTTGACACGTTACTCTGTAGAGATTCTACTTAGAGAGATCCACTCACCAGACAAGATAATGCCAGTCTGCCCTTTAATATCGCGGAGCTTCAACAGTGGCAGTCCAATGGAATGGAACTGAACTGGACATGAACAGTTGCTCTCATCTGATATCTCGCAACATTCAAATCTTAATGGAGTCTAAAACATTCACACTTACCAAATGCTCTCAGGTGATTAGCTGCAAAAATATTACCTGTTTTTACAGAAACTTTTTAAGATTGAGCCACGTATGTAAACATGTTAAGTACAGGTAGAGATATGATTAAAATTTTACAAATACTTAGCAGATTTTGAAAGGTGTATTCATGCGATCACCATTTAATCAAATGGTTCACATGACCACTCTTGTAGGCTAGAGGCAGCACCTATTTTGATTGAATTAAGCACACTGAATATAGGAAACTGTATATACAGTATACATATACACATAATTATTATCACAAACAGACAAATACACACACACACACACACACACACACACACACACAGGGAGTGAGAGAAAGAGAGATATTACCCCCCTTACAGAGAGGTATGTGTTATCTAAAGTAGGCTTTGTATGCAAGCAATCATAACTTTGGATAACTTTTATGAAATCTAAACAGACTGAAAACAGCCCACAGGCTTTCCAATGTGTTGTATTTTACCATTTTTCCTATGATAAATGAAGGACATTGAGGAGTCCTTCAGATAGAGCTATAATTGTGCTATCGCTGTGCTACAGTTCAATAATGTGACAGATGTCACCTCTGACAGTTTTTGAGTTAACTTAATAATGCAATAATTTGCATTATTGCATATATCATTGTTTATTCTACTTCTTAGATTACATTTTGGCTAAGAAAAATATATACAATAATATACAATAATATATAATAATTACACAGATTCACAGATTGTACCTTGTCCAAGGGTACAACAGCAGTGACCCACCAGGAATTCCAACAGGTAACTTCTGGTTCATGAGCCCTGCTCCATATCAGTACACCACACAGCTGCCCCAAATGTTGCTACATATGCAAATTTAGTCTGATCTACCAGTATGATCATTTTAGATAACCCTCATCATTTTAACAAAAACTAATAGTGCAAAATCTGCTATACTCCGAGGCATAATGATGTCATTTTATTATGAAATTAAAGCAAGAACACTACTTTTAAATAATATGATGTAATGCCAAAGTAAGCTCTATGCATTTACCTAACAGTGAACTTTAATTACTTTAATTTTTTACTTATTTTTTTCTGAACAAATCTTCTGAACACACTTGTAATAATTTCATCATTTTGATTTTTTAAACAAAAATTTCAAAATCAAAAAGAAAAAGCTCCAATTATCCACTTCCACTGTGAAATCATCTTGCTGTGAAATTCGGACATGGATCCTGGTTCTCAAGCTTGAGACCACAACAATGAAGAGACAGAGCTGTACAGAGGGGTGGAACCAGGACGTATAGGGTCTAGAATCAAACTGATAAAATGTACAACCGTGAGGAATATAGGACAGAGAATCTTAATTCCAGCCCTTTCACACCATTACCACAATGATGCAGTAATGCTGTCACAATGTTACATGTTTTCTTCAGTTAAAGTTGCTGAAGAATATGAGACAGAAAATGAGCTTCCTTTTTCAAAAAAGCTAATGTATGAAAGAAATGGCTGTTGCTTTACCTTACCCTGTGTGCATACTGCACTGCAGCTTGAAATGAATTTGCAGCAATGGAAAGAAAAATAAAAAAATAAACTAAAAGCTAATGGTTCACTCAATACACAGTGGAACTATATGGGTCTCAAGTGTGAGAGTGGTACATCCAAGCAGTTCTGATGAATCTCTAGGAACAACCTCCTCTGCTTTAATTGGATTTCTTTCCATTGTTCAAATGAATGTATAGATCTTTCTGGCCATTTTTCGGCTATAAAGTGCATATCTGAGCATAACTTGTTAATCCTCTAACAATCCTCCACAGATGCTAAGGGCATGTTCTTTGATAAATTATTCGCTTTGAGCCTCATCCACTTTCTGACACAGGGAGGTATGGAGCGGCGCTCTGTGGAATTTTGCACGATGGGAGAGAGGGCTCTATGCTTCAACCTGGAGGAGCAGAATCAAACACATTTACTGACAAAGAGTGTGGGTTCATTTCAGGGCTGTCCAGTCCCACGTCTCTCTCAGCAATCTCGAATAGAGGAAATCAGGGGCAGGAGATGACATCAGAGAGAGCAGATAGTATCACAGCCAGTGGAAAATATCTGAACATTATCTAACATAACAATATAACATAACAATCACTAGACAATATCAGAGGGGGATCCCCAAACATGTACCCGCATCATTAAGTTGTGATGCAAACTTTGAGCACTTACAGGGTGCCTCATACACCCACCACTCCCCCCCTTTCCAATTGAAATCATTGCCGAACTTCAACAGAAAGATGAGAGGCAGTCATGAATAGGAAAGAAGAGGAGAACGGCTGAACACAGAGGTTAATTATAGCAATGCTCCATTTTAATATTCCCTGCCTGAGGGCTGCAGGACTGAAAAGTGTGGGCAGAAAAAACAATGGCAGGGAAACAAGCATTGTCAGGAAGACACTGAGGGCTATATTCATGAAACACTGCCGCCTTCCCACTTCCCTTCTGCTTCCCTGATGGGGAGATGGTGACAGATGCCAAACTCCCCCACTGTGACTCCTTTCACTCCACTTGTTCACGAACACCCGCATTCACTTTGTGTCAACAGAACCGTTCTCTCCCGTTTCTCTTTCTCTTCAGAGGGGGGACACCATACTTACATGGGCCATAAATAGCGGCCTGCGGACGACCAGATCGTATGATGTGTGGGGCTGAAAGTCACCACTGGGACAAACAGAGGTATAAATGCAGATGGGCTAGACTGGGCATCCCCTTCAAATGAGCTGCTAGCCACCACGCCAGACACAGCCAGGCTTACAAATTTCCAATAGATGCCTCTTCCATTTAAATATGGATTTCCAGCACATCCAGTCTCTACATGCAGATCCATTTAGGATGTCACATTGGACAGTACTTAGAAATGAACATCAAATAGATTGATGTGTCTCATCTAGTAATTCAATATCTGTAAGCAGAGACGCCAGGCGGCCTGAGTGAAAGCTGGGATAGGGGGATGGAGAAGGGTGGGGGGATTGGGGGGGCTGGGTAGGGCAGTCAGGGTAAGCCTGTAGCTCAGCGCTGCCCTCTTCTTCACCCCACTGTCTGTGCTACATTGCCATCTGCCTCGTCCCACCCTGGCACAGACAATGACGGGGCTGCTCCTGCTTTGCAAAAGAGACGCACTGACACCATGAGCACATACATTACATGCACACACACATGCACATGCAGACAAAGCCTTGCACCATTTCCTGCCTTCACCGCTGCACTGTGGACTGACCTTGCAGGATCACCTCGCCTGGGTGCCTCTCACTTCACTGAACATATACTGTAAACATGAACTGTGCTATCTGTACATCTGTTCCTGCTCTATATACAGACCGTTCATATCAAATACAGAACTCTGGGCTTTGCCCTACCTCCATGTACAGCTCAGCTGTAAACAAGGGAGTCTGCAGATGATTAATGTATATGTGTGTGTGTGCGTGCATGCATGCCTATGTGTGTGTGTGCACTGTTTTAAATGTGTATACATGTGTGTACACATTTTTGAGCATGTGTGAGTGTGTGTGTGCATGCAAGCATGATTCACATGTGCACATGCAAGAGGTTCTGTCTGCAGAATGTATGGGTGTGTGTGTGTGTGTGTGTGTGTGTGTGTGTGTGTGTGGTTGTTTAAGCAGTGAACCCGTGGCTGAACGCTGTTGTCCATTTGGAGCAGAGCACACAGTGAAAGAATGACTGTGACAACAGTACTGTAGAGCAAGAGCCATGCGCTGTTGTTGTGTGTATGTTTATGAGCAAAAAATGAACTCCTGGGACATGGCAAATTTATGCTGACACCTAAGAACCCTTTCTGAACAGTGATGCCAACAGACCATCCAACAGGAAGTTCACATAATGCGTTGATGGCGGGGCAGAGGAAGCTATGCATGTTCCAGGAAGGGCAAAAAGGAGCAAGATAGGCATTTTACAGAGGGAGCAGAGCAAAGGTCCACTCAGCTAGGAACGAGCAGTTCCAAAAAATATGTGCATTTAAAAATATGCCCTTTCAATACCCTCTCATGCAGTTACTGCTCACTTTTTACGTGCAATTGTTGTTTTCATTGTCATTTTCTGAATATTCATACATTGCGGACAGGTTCCACAGACAGTGATAACAGACAGAAGAAATGCCACCCATGTGGATATTACAGGCCACAGGTCCTACGCAGACAGCTCCACTGGATGGCAGCCACTTCAGTTATTAGACAGATGTGGAAACTGCAAACATGGGTCAAGTGGAAAATTACAGCCCATTCCATTCCACGGTACAGAAAGAAAGCTCAGCATCATGCACACAAAGGCGCACAAACGCGCAGGACAACTAAGGGTGTACCATCTCTGGAAGCACCAGGGGCTCCACAGAGCATCGCTGTCAGATCTCTATTGTGGGAACATGCAAAGGGAGCCCTGCCTCCTGATGCACTTTCACAAATTGTAAGATATAAACTACTAATGCTACAGTATATGCTACTGTACTCAACAGCTCACTGTTGCTTATGAAGGTGGGGCATTAGTTTTGTGGATTCTATTCTCTGTGTGCGTCTGATCAAATGAGGTTGTTTCCATTTGCACACACGCACGCACACACACACACACACACACACACACACACACACACACACACACTATCTCTTCATGTCATTACACTCCAACCTGTGCTACACTGGCACAGCAGAGAGACCGAAAAGTGTCTGTGGCAACCATGCGCTATTCGGCGTGGCTCAAAGGAGCCGATTCAGGCCAAGAGCCGCAGCATGGCGATCGGGGAAAAGAGAAGGGGAGCGGGAGAGAGAAACAAGGCCACGTTGAAGGGACACCGCACAGCTGGACAGCCCTCAGCCAGGCAGCACAGCGGGGAAAACAATGTGCCAGGGCTTGTCCAAACTCAAATTTATTGCCGGTCAAGCAGCGAACAGTGGGCCCGGGGAACGAGAGAGTAAGAACGAGTGTCAGGGCCGGCCGGGGCCGCTGTGTGTAAATGCGCCCATTGTTACTGTTTGGAACAACATGTGTGAAGGCAATTGTCAGGGTCACTCCATATAATACAGTTTGCATACTTAGTGAACTCTGTCTTGCAGGAACACTCAGTGCAAATTACAGGGCTAAGCGTGGACTGTATGAAAACAAAACAAAAAGTACCAAAGCAAGGGTTAAAGACAAACATCACAATAGATTGCCAGACCTGAATGTTTGATATGATACACAGTCCTCTTGGGGTGATAACCCATCTACTGTACATGAAGACTAAAGAATACGCAAAAGGTAAAAACTAAGGGCGGCAGTGTAGCACAGTGGTTAAGGAGCAAGACTCGTATCTGAGAGGTTGCTGGTTTTATTGCCCACTGGGGCACTGCTGCTGTACCCTTGGGGAATGTACTTAACCCATGATTGCCTCAGTAAATATCCAGTTGTATAAATGGATAACATTGTTAAAAAAACTGCAACCAAAGCAAGCTGCTCTGGATATGAGTGTCTGTTAAATGCTAATAATGTAATATAATTTACAACAAATACTTAACATGTAAAATATAAAGAAATGAAATGTGTAAGTAAGGTACCTCCCTGTCTGCTAGCACTGAAGTGACGGATGTCTGTGGTCTTTACTGTGTAAAGATTGGGTATTGGGTATTGGGTTGTGTATTGGAATGCACATACGATACAATACAGGATGCACGGCAAGCAATTCCCAATACATATGACTACAGTGGAGCAAACAAGATAGCAGATTTCACATTTAACAATCCTTGACCTTCCATAATACCTGTCTGAATTCAACAAATTGACACAAATTAACATGTTTGCTGGTATGTACACGCAGAGGTCAGCACTTTAACTTTGAACACTGTTAAAAAACAACTAGTTTTACTTTACTAGAGATGAAGTTGCCCATCTATCACGTGCATTCAATTGAACTAGGGAGAATGGCCTCAAATAAGAAACCAAGAACTCACTGACTGAGCAATTGATTGGACCCCAGCCAATCAAGGTGCCATTCTACAATGTGCAGTGAGTGCCTGTGATGTGACGATTTAGCCTCATTCTGACTGGTCATATCGTGTTCTCACTTCCTTCAGCCTGGAACGTAAGTTTACGCCACTCAGGGGGATCAGGGAAAGTTGATCACTAACCAGACTAAACCGACTCAGGTGAAACAAAAGACAAGGGCTCAGAAGGACCGTGGCAGCTTTCCCACAACCCACGGGTTGGTCCTCCATAGCTCATGGAGCTCAACAGTTCAGAGCTCTCTGCCACATCTGGGCCAAATGTGAGCCAGAGCGCATTACATTCCAACTAATCCACATTCAGCATAACCATTCAAGTTCCGTGCTTCAACCCTATGGCAATTTGTGGCTCCCTGTAGTATTTGGGTCTGGATACCCCTGATTGATGCAAAAAGGGTTGGGGAATCTGGTGTAGTTATTCAGTCTCTGTGCCACGAGCATTCCCCCCACATGAGCAGAGTGTTGCCCCCTTGCGCGCTCAGAGCCCTGACAGCAAACAGATGCTTCACTAGGTGGCTCTTGCCAAATTTATAACCAAGCCACAGCATGTTCAGCATTACCACAAGAAGAGAGGAGACACAGAGAGAGGAGAGTTGCAGCTGTGTAGAATTACTGCATCCATTTGTCTACCGAAGCACCCCTCTGAAATGATGGTGGTGTGTACAACCCGGGGATTACACCATAACCAAAGAGCAGACAAATCAAAGACCCTCTGACATTGGCATGAAAAAAAGAGTGGGAAAATGCAATCAAAGAAGGAGAGCGGCACTCTTACATAACTAAAACAGACGGGTGCTTTGTGCAGCCACACCATTAAAACAAGCCCTTATTCTCTGCAGCTGACTGCAGACCTGGGGCTTAGGAGACTGTCCTGCTTAAATCACTAGTCAGCAAGGGAAGCAATTAATGCAGGGACAACTAAAACTGTGCAGCATCAGTGTGACATTATACACTGAACACTCCTTAACTGAATCGTCCCTTGGATGGGGATTCGGGTTGGAGTTCAACAAAATTCCTGAAATATCCCTGCATGAGAAAAAAGCTGACATATTCCTGAATTTTGATGTTAGCTCAGCACAAGATGACACACAGATCATGGGAAAACACAATGGCGTGTTCTATTTGCTTTTTTATTGATATTTTCCCCTTTAAGACCAACCAAGCCACTAAGATTCACTACCCATGTCCTGCTGCGTGCAGAAGGTGTGTGGGTCCTAGGCTATCACTCATACTACCCAGACCAAAATGGGGCTTTCCGCTGCCCTCCACATTGGCTGCACAGGCTGGCATTCTGACCCTGTTGTTTGCGTTCCAGGGTCCGGGTGTGATAGATGCTAGGCAATGCACACATGACTGAGAAAGCCAGGATATCTCTCTCTTTCTTTTTCTCTCTCTCTCTCAGCTTTTTTCCTCTTTCAGGCTCCCATTCTGTTTAAAGTGCTCCCTCACTCTCAGTCCGCCATGCACAAATGGGGCATATAACCCAAGCCCAAAAGCGAAATCAGCCACTCCATTTTGTGCATGGGTTCAGCAAGTGGACACAATGCATATGCACGCATCTCGTTTCCATTTTTGAGAGCAGATAAATAAATTACCACCCAGCGCCAGGCCGAACGGCAGAAACTCCCAAACGTCCTCAGGCCCGACCGAGTGCTCTCTCCCTGCCTCCCCGCGGGCCGACCAAAAGCATGCGCCGCAAGCAGAGCGGTCCCTCAGACTGCACCTCGCACATGGTCGGCACTGATTCCCGCTGACAGGACAGAGCAGGGGAGGCCAACGACTCTTTCATCAGACCGCCCCACCCCCCTCTTGGAGCGAAACTCTCTCTGAGGCTGTGTGTGTGTGTGTGTGTGTGTGTGTGCGTGCGGCTGCTGCTGCTGAGCGCGCCTCTCTCCCTCTCCTACATGTGACGGCTTGGTCACGTGCCCTCCTGCAGATGCGCCGGCCAAGCGAGAGGCGTGCTATCAGCTCAGCGACGACCACATGACCTACCCTCCAGAAACCACAACATGCACAGCCAGAGAGGGGGAAAAAGGCCAAAAAGAAAGAGAAAGCGAGACGGTCACTGCGATGTCATTCATGCCCTGTAGACTTGGAGACTAAAAAGTGTGTGCGTGTGTGTGTGTGTGTGTGTGTGTGCGTGTGTGTGCGTGTGTGTGGGGGGGTTGACATATTTAACAAGAAAGTCTCCAAAATCTGCAAGTTAAACTGAAAAGCCTCTGCACTTCTTTCCTTCTTTCCTTTAAAATCAAACAAGAGCTAACTAATGGCAATATGCCAATGTGCTCCGTGATTAATGTTCTCATTAAGTCAACAAGCAATAATCTCCCCGCACTGTGGGAGGAGGGACTGCACTGACACACCCTTATTTGTCTTAGCAAAGAGCCATTCATGCCTCCGTTCCCATGATCTGTGCTAAGTATGACATGGTACAGCAGACCAGTGCCAGGCTCTCCAACAGCATGGTTTTGCCCCCGGTTCTTGTTTGTCCTCATGACTCAATGGCTGAGGAGAGGCTGCAGACAACACCGGTGTTTGTTGGGCTGTGCGCTCCGCTGCGAACGCACTGTCCAGGCAGGGAAGCGACACCGATGAGAGTGTCAAGCGAGCAGCGGGTGTTTATCGTGTCCCATCACAGGACCCCCTTTGTCTGCAGGGTTTCCAGGCCTCTTTAGCATGTGCGCTCAGGGCGTTTTTTTGAAAGGCAGCCAAGGTCTGAGCAGAGGAGTCAGGCCAGTAACACAGAAACATTGTTGGTTTATTGGCCCCCTCCAGCCAATAACCCAGCTCGCGCCTCAGATCTGCGAATGCATGATTTCAGAAGTAACCCACCCTTGAATCTTAAAACTTGTTACGACAGAAAGGTCAATAAAACAGAGACCACATTATAAACAGGGTTACAGGTAACTGATGAGCGTCACGTTCACACGGCAAGGGTGCAGAGCTCCATCTGGTAACCTCTATAAAAAGGCTCTGTAGGACAGGATGTGCTACAGGATTTGTAATAGGGATTTGACCACATATTTATAGGCTTTTTGACCACGTATTTAAAGGTCTTTAACAGATGAGAATTTTTGCTAAGTTCAGATATTCCTCTTCCCAAAACGCAACAGTGCAAGTGAGATTAAATAAATAAGGCAGCCCTTACACTCACCCCCCCCCCAAAATTAATTTCCATTGTTTAATTAATCCAAGACTCCGGGTTCAGAATAAGGACAGAAAGATCTTAACCCACTGTTGTAACAAAGTGCTGTAACCAAGCTCATCTCACACCTTCTGCTCATCAGCTGTGAACAGAGTAATGGCACAATAACCTGGCCTTACACAAATTCGGCCCACTTCCTCGTCCGCTCTGCAAATACACACGCCAATACGCTTTTACATTTTACAGTTGGCAATCAGCGTTAGATTTCTACCAAAACAATGCTTTTTTCACCATGGTCCAAACAGTCGCTTTGGAGTGTAAAGCCATGGGTCCAGCCCCTAGGATCACCTGGAATCTCTCTTTTCTTTTTTCTCCTCTGGAATGGTTTACCAAGTAAGGTTCTGGCTCAGCGGATCAGCGGACCGCTTAGCATACTGCTCTGCAAAAGCACAGTGGCCAAGTTCTCTTAGCTGATCCAAAACGCACTCAATCAAAGACAAGGGCCTCTCTCCCTCCTCTCCCCCACTATGGGGGAAAAAAGGACAACCACAACAACAGTCAAGTAGGCTGGCAGGAGAACAAACAGCACAGCGTCAAACGCTGGCCGCCTCCCACGATCCCCGTGCCAGATACTCCCTCAGTTGCGCACGTGTGCAGCAGCTCCCTTTAAAAGCAGGTCGCGGACGGCGGCGCGCGTGGCGGGAAGCGCAGGGAACTCCGGCAAAGGTCCGGAGCAGCTGTGCAGGGACCAGGGAGGGAACCTTTTGCTGGGGTTGGGGCTGAGTGAAGCCATAGCACGGAGCGAGGTGAGGAGGGCTGGAGGTGAGAGAGTTGCAGCCCACATCGATCTCTGGTTCATACACGGCCTGAGAGAAAAACAAATGAGGCCACACCTGCACACGTTTCGTGATGCGGACAGCAGCCAAAGGGGAGCCTTCCTCGACCACGCACCGCTGACACGCTGTCGGATCTCTGGGCTTTGAGCACAGGGCACTGCACAGGTCTGCTCTAAATAGGAAAGTGTTCATGAACATGGTGGCAGTAGTCTGCAGGGTTTCACAGCCGTGCATCTGAGTCTAACGCATCTTGTGACAGGTGCTGCAAAACTCATGGCACTGGCATCCGTTCAACGCGTGCGTCGTAAAAAACAGGCGCGTTCTCGCTCTGTTGTCCATCTCCCCACAGTGCTGCTGCCGTGGGTCCGGCCAGCCTGCCATAAATCCCAGCCCATCCAGCCCATCCAGCACACAAACACCGCCAGCCTCTTGCAACATTACATTGACAAGAGTTACAGACAAATAAACAGCTTTTCACTGGCTTGGTGCATCTGATTCAGCAATCAACTGAACTTATGGCAAAAATGCCATTAACATGTAATATAATACAACAGTGACCTTTCACCAGTCAGGACAGATCATGAACATGCCAGTCTCTCAGCAGCCTTAGCCAAACCTTAGCAAGGGCAATACGGGTGGGAATAGGTGAGGGGAGGGGGTGGTGTCATCAGGGATTCCCACATTGCACAAATCATCAAGGCGTCCACCATGTGAACCATGAGCAGTCTATCTCAGTGGGCATGGTACCTGCACTGCACTGTTTATCTCCCTGGCAGGAAGGGAACAGGAGCGATCCCAGTGTTATGTGGGAGCTTCATCCAACACCTCCGGCTGGGACCGGGCAGGGCAACTGGGCACCGATCCTGACTGCTATCACAGTGCCAAACCCAGTGCCTTGCTTTTGCCTCCACTTCTCCCCTGCATCGCTTGGCTGACACACAGATTGGTATACAGCTTAGGGTGACTCCTAAGTGATGACTTACACTATAAATCTAGGATGGTTAAACTATCTATATTTTAGAATGAGAAAAGTTCCTCTGCTACATTCAGCTGAGCAAGGAAGGCACAGGTCTGAGAATAAGCTGCAACCTGCAAATGATCCTGAGTCTATACCAGTGACTGTGCAACAATGTTGCCAGATCAGCAAAGGGGGAGCTACCACTCCCTCCGAAATGGAAAGGTTGTCAAGAACTGATATTTGAGTTTGGAGCCTGTTTCTGAGAGGCAGTAGACTCCTGTGCTCTTCCTTCTACTGTGTGCTCACCCGGTCGTGAGCCCTGCACTCTGACTCAGCCAAAATCCTTCAATGCTGATGTGTGCTGTTTATGGGAGAATTTATGTGATGCTGTAAAAACCAGGCGCAACGCTCAGCCCATATCCCCCTCGATGGGAATTGGGTCAAAATGAATTACAAGCTTGGTGTTGCTCTGTTTTATGTGTCACGGAGGGAAGACAGGATGGTAACCGTTAAGCAGCGCGAACTGCTGTGAAAGACTGGGCCTGTCCAGGGGTGGGGGAGGTGTGCATTTGCACCGCGCAGTAACAACTGGAACTGGACAAGGGAACAGAAGCTCCCTGTAAAAAAAAAGGACAACAGTGATAGTGATTCTCTCCACAGGAATGTACAGGAGACAGCTGGGGACATGGTGTTACTGACTATCAGAAAGTAAATCCGTTCACACTCCCACTCACTCATGCAGTCCAAAGTCAAATCAACCCCATTGGCCTCATCCCTGAAAATCACCCCCAAAAGCAGTTGTGAGGACATAAATTACATCTGCTGAATGTGATCCACTGCTGCCTAGCCCATAACAATAATCTGTAATATTTTCAGTGGCATGATGCTGATAAAGCAACACATCACTACTTTGCAAAGACACAACTGAGTGATCAAGTGAGTATGTTTTTCGGTAAACCATGTCTGAAGTAGTAATTAACTTTTACTGGTAAGGGTTAACCAGACAACCATGTGCAACCTGAGAGTGCATTCTTTGGTGTTCACTACATTCCTATCAATACACTGAATTACATTTTGCATCATCTTACCATGTCATGTGTTGCCTGGCTAGTTTGACAAAGTGACTTATCAGATGAAATACTGCTACATTAAAATGATTACATATAAAGTAAATAATGATCCGACTGCAGTGCACTCTCAAGACAATGGTTAGCCATGTTGCAGCAGCAGAGCTTGGAGCACCCTTGGCTTTGGACCGTCTTCCCTCATTTACAAACACAGTTTCATTGGATGGCTAATAAAAATTAACACTGGTCCTGTTGATCACACAGCATGGCTATGGTTACATTTTTATAAATCAATTGTTCTTGATGGCTAGATACTGAGAAAGGGATTTCCTTCTCTGAGAAGTACATTTTGCACTTAAAGATGTGCAGGATGGAGATAAGGGTCCAATCAAATTGCATTTCTAAAAATGTTAAGGGAAAGAATGCCAATAATGTGTACCCCAGCCTAACAAAATGAAGCCAAACAAAACGGAAGGATCAGATTTTCCATGTGATTTGGTCTGCCCACTATGTTCTGAGGAAATTCCATAGAATGTGGTCCAAAGCAGAAGCTATGTCCTTGCTCTGCACAAATACTCCACAGTAGCACACGCAGTCCTGATCCGAAATAAAGCCAGCTGTTGCTCCTGACACACTTGAAGGCATTTAATTAAGGTTTTTTTTCCCTTCATTTACAGGCATCTTAAGCATTGAAGTAGCTGTTAGATCTTGTAATGTACACTATATGGCCAAAAGTATGTGGACACCCCTCCTAATTGTTGAGTTCAGGTGTTTCAGCCACACCGATTGCTAACAGGTGCATAAAATCAAGCACATAGCCATGCAATCTCCATAGACAAACCTTGGAAGTAGAATGGGTCATACTGGAGAGCTCAGTGACTTTAAACGTGGCACTGTCATAGGATGCCACAAGTCAGTTTGCGAAATTTCTGCCCTGCTAAATCTGCCCTGGTCAACTGTAAGTGCTATTATTGTCAAGTGGAAGCGTCTAGGAGCAACAACAGCTCAGCCACAAAGCGGTAGACCACGCAAACTTACAGAGTGGGGCCACCGAGTGCTGAAGCGCGTAGCACATAAAAATCGCCTATCTTCTGTTGAGTCAATCACTACAGAGTTCCAAAGAACTGTGCATCAGGAGCTTCTTGAAATGGGTTCCCATGGCCGAGCAGCTGCACACAAGCCCAACATCACTATGCGCAATGCCAAGCGACGGCTGGAGTGGTGCAAAGCACACCGCCACTGGACTCTGGAGCTGTGGAAACACATTCTCCGAAGTGATGAATCACACTACACTATCTGGCAGTCTGATGGACGAATATAGGTTTGGCAGATGCCAGGAGAGCGCTACCTACCAGAATGCACAGTGCCTACTGTAAAGTTTGATGGAGGAGGGATAATGGTCTGGGGCTGTTTTTCAGGGTTTAGGCTAGGCCCCTTAGTTCTAGTGAAGGGTAACATTAATGCTACAGCATACAAAGACATTTTAGACAATTGTATGCTTTCAACTTTGTGGCAACAGTTTGGGGAAGGCCCTTTCCTGTTCCAGCATGACTGTGCCCCTGTGCACAAAGCAACATCTATAAAGACATGGTTTGACGAGTTTGGTGTGGAGGAACTCCAGTGGCCTGCACAGAGCCCTGACCTCCACCCCATTGAACACCTTTGGGATGAATTAGAATGCCGTTTGCGAGCCAGGCCTTCTCGTCCAACAGTGCCTGACCTCACAAATGCTCTTTTGGCTGAATGAGCACAAATTCCTACAGCCACACTCCAAAATCTTGTGGAAAGCCTTCCCAGAAGAGCGGAGGCTGTTATAGCTGCAAAGAGGGGGGGGCAACTCCATATTAATGCCCATGGTTCTGGAATGGGATGTCCAATAAGCTCATATAGGTGTGATGGTCAGGTGTCCACATACTTTTGGCCATATAGTGCAAATACAAAGAAATTACAAACACAAAAATAGAAATGATCGATAGGTTAGTTAGTTTGATCTGCAAGATCAATAAGCAGTAGTGAGATAAAATATGGGATATTACGTATAAGAAAAATGTGTGCCAGCTCAAGTAATGCAAAGCAACCAATGGGGTTTCTCTCTGCATCACAACAATATGTGAATATCAAGTTTATGTTTAAATATGTTCAGTTAGGCTAAGGTTTTGCTTTCACTTTTTGTTGGCCACTTTCAAATTGCCTCACAGCTTCACACTACTGTAGTGAGGAAAATACATTCCGAAAAATACCTGTCAGCTTGCAGTTTCTCTACCCTCTGCACCTCCTCCCCATACTGTACCTCATTTTTTTCAAATTCGCAAGAATGAGGATCTTGCCTCACTAACACATCTGAGAAGGTGAGTGGGAGAGAGATGGAGGGGTAGTGAGGAGTAGAGATGGAGGAGGTCATGGAGAGGTGACTCAGACAGTTGGGCAGACCTGGAGGGTGCGGGTGAAGGAGAAAGACACCTCAGACGACATCTGTGTAACAAATTTTTCCTTTTGGATTTTCCTTCCTGGTTTTCCAACCATCACTTCACTGGCCATAGACAGAGGGAGAGGTGCGAGGAGGCCCTGGGGGCACAGCAGACAGAGAGGAGCTCTCACTGGAGCTCAGGGTTACCTGAGGGGATGACCAGAGAGGCCAACAGAGAGATGTGACAGCAGAAACAGAGATAGAGAGAAAGAAGGAGAGGGTAAAGAAAAGGCAAAGGAGGGAATACATGGTAAGCAGAGAGCACACTGAAGTGGAGAGTCAGGGAAGGCAGAGAGGGTAACAGGGTGTCTGTGGGCCAGAGTGGTTCTGATGGACAAGCCCCCCCACCCCCACAATCTGCCCCTTTCCATACACCTCCCAACCCCCACGGGTCGACATGTGGGGTGACAGCCACAGAGGAGGGGGGCCCTGGGTGCTCAGGCTGCGGTTGATTTAGGATTTTTGAACCCTGGCCAAAATTCCTGAGGGGAACACAGTGAACACTACGACGAGCCAAAAAAGCCTGCTGGGCTGAGAAAAAGTGCAGAGGTCTAGATCTGTGTGTATGTGTGTGTGTGTGTGTGTGTGTGTGTGTCTATATGTGTGTCTGTGTGTCTGTGTGTGTGCAAGAGTGAATACAGTTTATGAAAGCAGCCAGAAATACAGCATCTCAAGAGAGAGAAAGAGAAGGAGAGGAAAAGAGGAAAACAAGATCATAAAATGGGATTACAGCACAGTTGAAGGGCTCTGGACGTCAGCCAAAGGTCCAGCCCTCTCCAGAGCCAAGTGTGCTGGGCCGGAAGTGGCTAAAAAGAAAAGGAAACCGTGGAACGATTGTGCCCAAACCCCCCTTTCCAGTGCACGCCCTCCCATTGTCACCCTGCCTCATATTTCGCTCTGTAGACGCTCTTCTCTCTCCCAGCATTCACTCCTCAGCCGTTTCAAGAAACCGCTTGCCCCTAGCCCTGAAGATGACTGCTTGGCTGCTGGACTGGCCCGCATTTGGGGTAAAAAAAAGTTGTGCTGCCAAAACCAGATGGTTCCAAAGGTGCTTGCCAGGGGATTCCCCATCAGCTTTCCTCCTCAATCACCACACTGCTCACTCAAGTACTTTGTCAAGCGGGAGGGGGGAGGGGTTGCAAAGCAATACCACTCCAGTTACAATACCGGATTCACACAAATCTCTGACGAGATCAAACACTACTTGACAAGAGCATAATAGCCACAAGACATATTACGCCGGTCTCGTCCCAGAGCTCAATGTGTGCACAAACAGAAAGCGCTGAAATTCAACTAGATTCAAACAAAACCTGCCCGGTGAGGTGCCCCAAGCCCCTCTTCTCTCTTTATCAGCACCCTCTATAAATAGTGCGCTGCTGTGGTTTCTGAGTACAGTGTGTTCCACCAAATCCGGCCCCTGCTACTTCTGCTTCTTTCTGTGAGCCCAGCTCTTGCCCTTGCTGTAGCATGGGCAGGGAGCACTGGGGCTGCAGTCTGGGCTCCTAATGCTGGTCAGCCACCAGGACCCCCAACCCAACACCCCGCAATCAGCTTCCAAAGCTCCCCCACAAGCAAATTTTGAGGAATGCCTTCATTAACACAGGAAACTGCCACACTGCTTATGGGCAAAGACACCCACACGTTTATGCAACCACACGCACAAACACATGCGCACACACGCATGGGCTCCCTGACACACATACTCACACCTACGCCCACAAAAACATGCACATGCACACAGACACACGCTCACACAGCACACTCATGCACATCGTGGGAACGTTTGTCATACACCTCTGACAGTGCGTACAAGCCACACTGGCACAACAAAGCGAGGGGGGGTGAGTCATGCAAAATGTAGGTCCGCCAAGGCGGTTGGGGGATGGCCCAGATGAAGAGAGCAGCAGAGAGCTTACAGCGCCATAGCACCCCCCCCCCAAACGCTGGTCACAGCACACTTCGTTCCCAGTTAACCTTGGCCGCTCTGGCAGGGGATCAGATGTGTGCCTTGCCAAACTGCATGCAAGCTCTTTTATAGCTCCCTTGTTATGAAATGTTGATAACACAACAGCAGCCAAGAGCATGGCGGAAGGGAGAGAGTGATCGGCTTACTGAGCCATGGGAATCAGCTCAGCGAGCAGCCACTCAAGGAGCAGAGACACCGGCGTTTATTAGTCACCACAGGAGCCAAATGTAGAGGGCCTGCTGCCTCTGGCCTGGGTTGGGTGAGCGTTTGGGTGGCTGATGTACAGCAAGGCAGCCGGGAATCCACCCCCTCTCCGTGCACCTTCAATGAGCCGTTCTGGAATGCAGCTCACTGGACTGCTAGTGGGCGGCCACTGTGCAGTGTGCACCGTGTGTGTGTATGTGTGTGTGTGTGTGTGCGTGTGTGTGCGCATGTGTATATGTGTGCAGCTGAGCACATCTACTGTAATGAATGACTTGCTTTGTAAACTGGGTTCCTCTGCTTTACAGCCCTGTCTATAAGGAGTACAGAGGACTCTAACCTCTAAACCAGTCTGCACAGACATTAGGAATTTAAATGAACCATTGTGCAGCTGACCTGTGTTATGTGCTGTATGACTTTGTACACATGCACATGCATGTGTGTGTTAGTGTGTGTGCATGTCTACACTGTTGATACACCTGTATCTGGGTCTCCGTCTCTCTCCCTTCCCTCTATAAATACAGTCCTCTTCCCTCACAGTCCTTTCACTGATTTTCACCACTGCTTTCATTAGTCTAGTCTGCAGTGGAGCACATTTGCTTGACCGCTGTGGGAGAACTGAGGAAGCTGAATGTTTGTGCTCAACAACAAAAGACAAGGAGTGCCTTTTCCACACTACCTACAACCACTGTCCCTCAATTCACCTCTCACTGTTACAGTCCCCTCACCCCGCCTCACCATCTCTCTCTCAGTCCCCTCTCTTTCCTTTTCGTCTCTTCCTGCATTAGCCTGTTTATAAACATGTCTGGAATTTATTAATGAACCATTTGTAGGAAACACTTAAGGACAGTAAGATGATAACATGGCCACCAGTTTTTTTGTGACACCGACAGGGCTTGACAATACAACAAAGAAACCGTGGAACCAAATTTTCGTAACAGCTCACCTCTTTCTGTTCCTTATTTGTACTCTCTGTGAACTTTCCTTAAACTCTCAAAGTAGAAGGAAACATTGTGTTCCTGACACACACACACACACACACACACACACACACAAAACACCACGCACACACGTACATACTGTACAAAGTACACACTCTCACGACAGCAACTTCTTGCATGCAAATCCTCAGAGAGGAATGACCCACTTTCCACATGAATTCCAGACACAAATGATAAAAAAAGGCTGTCCTGTACTGTTACATATTAAGCTTACCAGTACAGCAGTCCACCTCTCAACTGCCCCATACCATAATGTGCCAAACCCTTCGATGGTGTTACCTGCAATACTTTGCAGCTGGAGCTATGAATAAAGACACACTGCAGAATGGGCAGGGGGGGGAGGTAAACATGCTACTGTCATATAGTGGCCCTAGCTGCCTGCGGGAATCAAAGAAGTACAATCAAATACAAAGAGAGGGGTCTTAAACATATGAGGAGGGTTTCAGGTTTATATTACTGCACCTGTTCTGTACTTCAACCCACACTGAGAGAGAGAGACAGAGAGAGAGGGGTGAAAAAAAAAACTTCCCTCTGCCATTTACTCAGGCAAACTGTTCTGGGTGACTATTTGTTTTCCCAGAAAAGAACCTGCTTGTTCAGCCTACTAAATAACAATCAAAGCATGAACCACAACATGCAGGAATGCAAAACATTACCAATTAAATGCATATAATTTGATCTCCTCCTTGATAACAAAGCACTGTGCAAAGCAGCAGACAAAAACAGATACCCGCAGCCTAAAAAGTTCCACATGACTGACCATGAGATGAGGTCCTGTTTATGATTGTCATAACAAACCTTTTTATATCATCTCAATGCATATCACAAAGGTACAATATTCCCCTTTTCAGTATACCAGGAGGCAAATTCTGCCCTCTGCATTTGAAACTCTGCTCCTACAGGAAACAGACACTGGCCTAAAGGGGTCTTGTTCCTGACTGAGCCCCTTATTGAGATTGATATTAATATAATTTTCCAAATATCACATTTTCCCCATTAGGGGAATTGCTGGTACATGAAATGCCACCACTTTGTGACAAACTACTTTACAAAAATAACACAAGGAGGCAGAAGAATAGGCAAGCCCTCAGTGGGTACCAGTCACTCGCTCCCCTTCTTCCACCACTAGACCGCAGTGTACCCTGGCCATTCCAACATGAGCATGGGAAAAGCTTGCCTGCTTACCATGCGTTTCCACCACAGGACACAGAAATGCCACCCTGGAAGCACTCTTACAAAAACATTGTTCTTACACTCTTACAAAGACATTGCTGCTCTCCTATGTGTCAGTGCGGGGATTTCACTTGCAACAGCTGTTGAGCTGTGGAGAGCAGAGAAAAGAAATCTGTGCTCCATTTCATTTTTCTAGTGAAACACAGGCATGTGGCTAGCCAATGAAAGGGTGAGGGAGCACATTTGAATTTCCCTCCAAAGTATGACCTCACCCTGCCCGTCCACAAAAAAGTAGCATTTTTGGAGGCAGGAACACAGACAGTCCCACTATCGACAATCCACACAGTTTCACACTGGCACACTAGTGAGAAAGGAGTATTCAGGTGGTGTCAAACTATTTCACATTGAGCTGATCTTTCACCTGAACTGATGCATGTCTTGACTGTTGTTTCAGCATATAACTCAGTTAATGATTCATAAAGCTTGTTAGCAGCACTTTTCATTCTTTCTCATTAATACTCATAAAAAGAGCCTAAAAACCATGCATAACATAACGTAACTCACTGATATTTTTAATTTTACCACCACCTTAAACTGTGGATTATGATCTGTTTGCCACAAGTCTTTATTTGCAGAGTTTCATACAGTTCTTGGGGGAAAAAGCTGTATGTGATTATTCAAATACTTTATCCAAGGATAGGACAGGTTATTCAACTATCAAATAGCAAATTAATTGAAATGCACAATCCTGACGCTAAATGTTAGATGCACATATGGCATTACACAAGTGTTCATTGATGACGAGGTGTCATTTTCAACCATGACTATTAACACTACCAGTGGCTCAACTGCCTGTCAGTGACAGAAACATATTGTGAAACAACAAAACACTTAGTTAAACTGTTTCAGAAAAATAGTCACAAAAAGGTGAGACGGTGGACATCATTATAAATGGGACAGACAAAATAGCTGAGTCAATCGGTCGTGTAGAAGCCCCTGGAGATATTCCCTTGTCTTGTGATAAAATGTTTCTCAACAGATAACATGGCATTACATCACTGATTCTCAATCCTGCTCCTGGGGGCCCCCTTCTCCGCATGTTTTCCATCTTTCCCTGCTCTACCTATCTGACTGAACTCATCAGTGGCTGAGCACACCTGATTTCATCAAGACCATACACACTAATTTCAATCAGGTGTGTCTGGAGCAAGGATAGATAGAAGATATGCAGGACAGTGGGCCTCCAGGAGTAGGACTGAGAAACACTGCATCTTCCTATTACACAAAAAGTCAAATCTGCCCATGATGCAACAAGCACATGCCATATGAAAGCGCTGGTGCTATCACTGGGTCTAAGCTGTTTTTTGTTGCTGTATTTAATAGTTCTCAGGACATTATTTCTGCTTGGTGTAACAGGTCACCAGAGTCCCAGTACTCCAGGTAATTGGAGAGGTCCACTAGGGGTTTTCACTAGTTTCCCACATTAAGCAGTACAACGGTAACAGAGACCAGTTCTTTTAATGATGGGGATTTGCTGCCTTAGCCCAGAGCGACAGAGAGTAAAACTGCTGGTCCTTTCACATGCATGGCAACAGGGCCCCATGGTAACGGGCCTCTTCGATCCCCAGGGGTCACACTGCTCACGCAAATGTCACGTCGCATACAATCGGTTAGCCAGTGACCTGATCTGACCCTTTCCTTCGCCGCAAGCGAGCGGCTCCTGACTGCACTCTAATCAATATGTCAATGTTACCAATCCCTCTCCAGCACCCAATGCAAACATGCTGCCTCAATGCAGCTGGAGAACACTGATGAAGATATGAAATCTACCCCGCAAAACAGCATGAAATGAACGTAGGCCAATGGAATGGACGGCTTCCCACCACTCTAGGGACACTAGGTGTCATTAGGATTGAAAAGCCGCTAAGAGGAATGGATAACTGTGACCACAGTTATTAGAACAGTGACAAGAATAACCTTGACCAGACACCCGCCCCCCCGGCACCAGGCATTATCTGTGGGAGCTCTTTGAAATTACGGAGGGGGATCACAATATTAGAAGTACTGCCTGACCAAGTTTCAACGCAACTGCAACAGCCCTTACCATGTCTTAGCAGGGAATTATTTAGCCAATTAACACAGGGGATCATGAGTTATAGGTGGTCAGATTGAAAGAGCGTGAATGAGAATTTAGCAGCAACACCACGGAACACCACAGCCTTTGCGTTAAGTGCCATGGGATCTTTAATGACCACAAAGACTCAGGATCTTGGTGTAACGTCTCATTGAAAGACAATGTCTCCTACAGTACAGTTTCTATCACTTCACTGGGCCATTGATCACTATTTGTAACACTGTTGCGATTCACTGCTTGTAACATTTGCAGTCTACCCCCGCTCAGATATAGTATGCAGGAAATGTGCATACCACAAAAACAACTATAGTCAGAACATCTCACAAGCCCTGGAAACACATCTCAGAGCTGTCTACAAAAAAGGTAAAGGCTTAAGCCGTGACAGAGGGTGAAGCTGACAAAACCTCAGACCTCAGTCATGCAGGGCTCTATTTTGTCGCTACTTTCACCACTCTTTCTTCACACACGGGGCACCAGTCATGTACTCAGTTCTGCTCAGCAGATGACCTTGTTTATGCAAAGCGCTTTCAACTGCTGTGCACATTACACGCTGTACAAAACATCATTGCGCCACTTTCCATTAATGGTTCCCTTTGAATCGGCAAGAACTCCTCTGCTCACTGCACTGCTAGCCACCATGCTGCTTCTTGGCACCAGCCCTTTCACTAAAGACACTTAAAGAGTTCACCACTCACAGTAGACTTACAATTTACGAGAAATCGTATTGGCCAGGCAGCGGTCTTTAGTGTGAGCTGACAGGGATGCAGTAATACTATTCTCAGGTAGAGAAACAAGCCTGTGTTCCACTAGATTTACTGACCTGTTAAAACAAAACAAGGTTTTTAAAATTTCTTTTATTAGCTCCAGCTAAGGAATTTTCAAGATCTATTCATTTCAGTGACTTCCTTGAGCCCTTAGTTATCGTGACCCACCACCTAAAGATGTACACCAGTTGTCCTGACCTTACTCAGACTTGTACACTGTTATTCATGTTATTCCGCTGTCGTGAACAATGCCACCTGGATATAACCATCTGTTCTCCGACACACTCTCCCAATCAGTCGCAATGTGTTACTGCTGGAGGACTTCCAGACTAGCCCTTGGTTACCAAATTGAATCATCTGAACAGTTTTACAGGCAAACCTTTTTCCGAACCAAGCTTAACAGCTTATCAGTAGGACAGTGCCAAAGATCTAAGCCACAGTTCAACTTGTTGGTTTATTCAGAGGACAACTCTGAAACAGAGGCAATATAGCAAGCTTCCCATTCTCTAAACACAGCCATAAAAAAACTGAAATGCAAATTACGCAAAAGTAGATGCATATCGAAACCAAACCATTTATCACCAAGTGTCCAACCCTCTAACCATATTTCTTTCTCCTGCAAACTATATTTAATTATTTGTTGTTTAAGATGTTTTTTCTCTGCAACACAGACTCCATTAGGCCGTTTACAATGGCAACTCACCAAAGCGACTCCTCTTTTTCTGCTCCTGAAAATGGAAAGTACAGTCAGTCCTCACATATACTCCACCAGACTACGTGTTCCCATGGAGACATTCCCCTTCAGCACCCTCACTCCAGCAGCCTTCCCAACATATCCCTCGATATCCCCTGCCTCTGAACTCGTGCCATCGGAGATGTGTGATTGAGATCACAGCACTAATTCAGTGATAAGTTATAAAAAGGAAAAAAGCGTTGCGCAACAGCTGACCACAAAGAACATGCTTGCAAACCAACATTCCACCCCTACTTTAGGCCCTCAGGTTGAACCAGAACAGAAAGTACTCTGATACAGTTGATAAAAACAAAACACAAGAGGGAAAAAAGATAGAATGAGACAACACAAGCAGGTTTCGTAAGAGTACAAAGTGTCCTGATGACTGCAGAGCGGAGTAAAACCACTTCCTTCCACAATACGCTGCACTCTACCCTGACACCTCAAAACCGTTCACCAGCAACCACTCTGTCTCCACAGTGCAGCAGATGTTTAGGCATTGCCAGGCACCGTGGGAACCCAGGTGACTGCCACAATGGTACGAACTGTACCGTGTGCCTGGAGAGAATGCTCTGGGAGCTGCAAAAAAATCAGGTCAAGGCAAGACAAGACAAGAAAGGACAAGCCCCCCCCCCCATTTCCACCCCCATGCGTGAAACCTCTATTGATAGAGCAAGGCTAAAGGATTAGTGGTGGGAAATCATACCCGATTATAAAATTCTATCTGTTGACTCTCGATTCATTCATGTGCATTTCAAAAGGGATGTTCTTTCATAATTAGCCTCATTAACGCCACCTTCATTTGCATGGTCTCTTCCTCATTAATCGCAAATCTCCTTTCCTCCCACACCACAAAAACAGCTAGTGAGTGGAAATCAGGAAATTGATTCAGCAGCTTGATTCAAATTGCTCAATAAAACGCAAGAACCTGAAAGAAAAAAAAAATGAAAGGACAATTACGTAAATGCTGTAAGTACACTTGGCTTTCTGAATTGTAAAAGTCTTCTGCAGCCTTAATCCTGTAACTGAATGAGTTAAAGCTCAGGCTTTCAAAATGAATTTCTTTCAAGCTGGTGTCAAACAGCATGTGACCTCAACAGTGCTCTCGACTGGTTCGTGATGATTCAAGCTTGGAAAAGACACTATAACTCACAATAGCTTGGTATTCCCCTACTGAGGCACCGAGCTGCTGAAGTCAGGGCAACAAGCAACTGTTTATCACTTTGATCATTTTTTACAGAGCACTATGGTCATTATGAATACCTCCATTTGAAAAAAAAGGTATTGATCTATTTATCTCAGAACCCCGGGCCAGTGCATTCCCGTCTAAATGGGTGATCTGAGGCTCGTGGTCGCACACCAGGCCAGCGAGAGTGAAAGGGATCAGTGCCACTGCTCTGTCAGCAGGACTCCTCCCACACATGCTCAGTGCTAACTACTGCTCCTCCTGGCCAACGCATGTCACTCTCGGTGTGCTGCCCCCCCCCCCCCCCCCCCCACCCCACCCCACCCCTACCTTGCTCCCTCAAGAGTCGCCCACATAAGCCTATCATAAAGGAATTCATAGTCACTCATGAGCCACTTATTGCAATTGACATAACTGGTTTTGGAGCATGACACATTGTTCTGGTTCATCACTGTGATTCACCGGGTGCTCCAATGAATTAATGTTAGAGGTAACAGATTCTTGAGAACTGGAAATTTCTCAGTGCTGTTACAAATATGAAAGTTTAGGCAGCTAAGAAAACATTTTTTTTTTCTCGCTCATGGATGTAAATACTGATGTGTTCGCATACCACCCATTGCTCTAGGTCACCTCCAAGAATGTTCACATTAAATCCATGATGCCTAAAGGCTCTACAGGATTTGCGTAAACCCTGGGATTTTTCTAAAGAATTAATTAAACTAGGGCTAAGTTTAGGTAGCTATTTCCTGTGGAACCACACTGCATTTCCTGTCGCCTCAGGTTAAGACAGTCTGTACATGCCTTTTGAGCACAATATGTACTGTTTCATAAATTAACTAGACTAAGTTGTTGTGAACTCAGTCACAACATAACCCTATCAACTCAATCACCCCATAAGTGGCTTTGAATTTCAATCAATGGTTAGGAATGCAACTAGGTAGTCTTACACAGCCTTTTACAAAGTTATGCAGTGCTTATGAGGGCCCCCAAACAGAAAGTGTTACCAAAGAAGCCGCTGAAGCAATGAGACGGTTTTGCAACCTGGTGAGGAAGGTCCATAACACGCAAGACCCCCTAAAGGAAATCGAGAGGCCCACTAAAGCAGGGAAGCTGCCCTGTGGTGGAGTCATTTCAGAGCAGCTGGGGGCAGAGGTTCATGGGCTGCGTGACGGCGGACCCCTGCCAGCCGCGTGACAAATGGCCAGCTCACCTGTTGCACCATTGCACTAATTCTGATGAGTCCATTTACTCCCCTGTCAGGGTAAAAAACTGGCCAGCTTCCACTTGAACCTGAGGGACATGCACATGGGAATGACAGGGGACAAGAACAGGCGAGGGCAGCCAGTGCCTAAACATAACACTTGTATCTGTATGACAAGCTGGGTGAGCAGTGCCAGCACAAGTAAATAACTGTCCTTTTTATCGGAGCATTTGTCCTCTCTCCACAAAATTCTATCACACCTCACATCTGCTTATTAGTCACACCCACTTCTTTGTGGAGGAAAAGTGATCTTAGGCGGAGTATGCAAAGCAGAACCTACACTTTCCAGAGTTGTCCCAATGATATCCAAATATAAGGCTGCTACATCAGCTTTGTTTACACTGAAGCAAAACAAGCCTTGCTAGTGTCATCTACACGCTAACGCTAATGCCCTTAATACAATTTCAGAGAAAACAGAGGCAACATGTACCTCGTACTGGGAAGTATATCACAGAGATGACACGCAGTTGGGCCCAAGACCTCATGCTGCCAAGTGAACATAAATAGCCCCGGCCTGGGTCTGTGGCCCTGCTTCAGCTCTAATGTCTACTGCTTCAGTGTGCAAAAGGTCAGGCGGTGTCCCAGTTTGTGTTTCTTAAACAAGGCACTGGGGGTAAGTGCCAGAACAATGTCCACACAACAGTGTTGAGAGGTGGTCAAATCAGATCCCATTTAAAGGTGGAAATAATGCCCTAGGACAAAAAATGCATTAGGAGCCTGTCCATTTAAACAGATGAGAAAACGGGAAGCCCTAGCTTGGGAACCCTTTGTAAGTTGTCCTCAGCATAAAAGGTCACCACAGGGAAATGGAGGTGGGGGTGGGGTCCTTTTACGGTACCAGTGCCATGGAGACTCAGCTGTGGAGGGGAGATGGGGGGGAGCTCCCATCAGTGTTGACCCAAGGTCTTCCTGGCCACCGTGGCTCTTCAATTTACCCTGTAGCTTCATAAGGTCTGTGCCAAACAAACGTTAGAAACGGCTGCTCTGCTAGAATTCAGGGCGCATGTGATAGCACTCCAGACCGCGAGCTGACTCAACCTGTGATCTCGTATGTCCCTATGTGACTCTCCCCGTAACCCGTACCGAAGGAGGTCACATCAGGATTAACTCTAATCCAGCTGCAAGCAGGATGAGGTGAAGCAGCCCCCAAGATGCACTTCACCACAGAGTAGGGATGGCAAGAGAACACCTCCCTTTTGCCTCCATCTGTAAGTGGCCAGGGTAATTTTGACATTTATACCAAAGCAGCATGTAAAATACTACTTAATACTGAATTTAAATATATGAGAAAATAAGAAAATATAACTCAGCTTCTGTATGTGGTAAGTTTGACATAGCAGTAACTGTCAGGGCTCCGCCCCCCTAGCTGTGGTGTTTTTGTTTTTTTCCCTGTCCATGTGCTTTTGTTTTTCCTTGTGTTCCAGCCCCGCCCCGCTCCCCGCCTGGTCCCCGCCCACCTGATTGCCCCATTACCTTCACCTGCCTGCCTGCTCACCTGCATCCCATCTCCTCATCAGTCCAGCCCTATTTCTACCCTGCTTGTTCCTGTCTTGTTTGCCAGTTCGTCTCAGTGTTTTCGTACCTGTTTCGTTCCTGCAGTTTTTTTGGATTTCTGTATTCTCCGTGCCTGACTCTGCCTGCCCTTCGTCTTCGTTTTCTGCCTGCCGTTTTGTCCCTTTGCCTGATCGTTTGCCTGCCCGGTTCCTGATCCTGCCTGCTTCTGTTATTGACCCTGCTTTTGTCCACGGACTGCCTTCCGGTTTTCGACCCTGCCTGCTTTTGGTTTCGCTACGTTCCTGCCGTCATTAATAACCCCGCCTCAACCTGAAACTCTCTTGGTCTGCGACTGAATCCCTGCCTGAGTCCTTACAGTAACATGATACGCTGCATCATAAGCATGCTCAGGAGAGGTGGCTCTGGACTGATGTTACAGCTCTGCTGACATGGATTTTGGGGCCAGCGCCTGAAATGAACAGGATGACTCTGAATAATATTTTCTACAGGGCTGAGGCCTGCAGGTGAGCAAATTTCAGTTGATATAATACTCTAAACAAAGCAAATGCCTCAAAGCACTAAGGCGATAAGTCATTGAAGTTTACTTTTTCTCCCTGGAAGTCAAGCTCTATCGCTACGGTGACACTGACTGAAAAGCGCAGTGCATTTCAACAGCCATTGTACCACGACACGATGTTCCCACATCGCTATGGACCCTTCTGCTTGTTCCCATGCCAATGTCAAATCATGTTTTGATCTTCAGGGCGATAAAATCTGTACCATTTTTTCATGACCGTGTTTGCAAGCAAGTGAACTTGCAGAGAATGTTTTAGATTCCACCTGTGCCTCTGCTGTACCATGTGCTAGGAAGAGCCAGCATGGTGTGCTGCAAATATATCTAAAGTGATCAAGATACGGTGGAAAATTTGACACGGTTTGGATTTTATGAACCAGTATCTGATTTGGCTGATGCTGTGATAAGTTCTCCCCATCTGTTGCTTTTCATTATGGCACAGAAAACCTGCAAGCTTTTCGGGTTTTTCCTCTCTTTCGTTTCTGACGTGTGTGTACATTTAATGTATTTTGCTTCCAGGGTCTGATGACATTTAGAGATATTGATAAAGGAAGAGAATGCGTCAGCCTTGATCTTCCATCTAACTTAACAGCTGAAATGGGAAAGGCCACTCTCTGTGAGCACTGGGGACATCGACTTCAAGGCAAACCGAAGGGACGATGGTTTCGATTCGCCACTTTTCATTATGAGGCTAGCCATGGTCCTAAGGGTCAGCACATCCACAGAACATTTACACTTACAGTCCGTTACAGAAGCTATACAGAATTTATAGGGCAACTAACACCACACAGTACAGAGTGGCCCATACTTTTCCTGCAACACAGTATGTGCTGTGCGAGGTCGTGACCTTGGTTTGGAAGCTAGCTCCACGGCCGCAAAGACGCAGTGTGACAGACGGTGTTTGGTGAAGTCGGCAAGGTTTTGCACGCATTGACCTGAAAAAGGAACAAAGCACAGAGACCTCACAGTGAATACCCTAGCGCATTCTTACTTCCATTCTGCTCCACCAAGGTTGGAAGAAGTTTTGAGTTACTGTTATACTGGGAGAAAAGGTGGCGTATCAGGTTAAACTATGTGGGTCAGGTGAATGCATTCTCTGTCTTCCCGTTTTGCCACAGGACACAACTGTTCGAAGCTCGTGTCCTCATGAGCATGCTACAAGCTGAGCATTCTTTTAAGACTTCTCTGAGACATCTTATTTCATATTTTCTTCCCCTCTTTGCCGCTGAAGTATTGGCAGCCATTTGCCTCAAAGCAGGACGCTATTTTCAGTTGAGAAGAGTTGAGAAGTTTGCAGAAGACTTTGAAACCATCCTGGACACCACTTTAAGCAAAGAAAAAAACAGCAAACTTTTCAGAAAGAGAAAAAGGGACAAACAAACCTTACTAAGTGCATTCATCCCTCACAAAGCATGATGGCAGGGGGGACGCATGCAGTGAGTCTAGGCTGACGCTGGCGAGGCCGAAAACGTAACAGGCTGCAACCTTAGGGCATCATCCATGACGTCTCGGCTCGATTTGGCTTTCCCTTTCCCGTACTCTCACAGCATTTGACACTGAGACAAGCAAAAGCAAGGTGGAACGACAGGGGGGAATTCTCCATGGCTAGAGCAGATTTGTAGTTTTAGCTATCAGAGCAGGGCTCCTTCTGGAGCCAGCCTACCATAACCAGACAAACAACCAGAGCAAGTGAGGAACGCAAGCCTAACCAGTGAACATTCAGCGACTACAGATGAACACTGTTTACATCCCACTGCTATTCAGACTGTAAACTCAAAAAAATGTTTATCTAAAAAGCTATGAGGAGCTGAATAAAAAGGTTTGGGATATAATGGAGGTCCCGTGTTACTCTGAGGGATAATGGGAAATTAATCTGTGTTCTACTGTAGCAACAGAGCTCCATCTGTGCCATCATGGCAGCCATTATGCTTTTCAAAACAGCAGTCAGTTGCTGCTGCACCCAAAACTGTCCATGCCTCCACTGACCCCCCCCCCCCCCCAAACACTGGCTGGAAGGGTTTAAGAGCACACAATGCAGTCAACCCTTGTGTGCTACCACCGGTGGCAGTGCTGTTCCCTGGGACGGCAATCACTCCAGCAAGCAGCTCTCTGTACTTCCTGTGGCATTGTGTGTGCAATAGCACGGTGGTTTGGTGAAGAGAGACCATCCCATCTCATTCATTTGTTTAGTTATGGCAATGATCCAGGCAGCAGGCAGCTGACAGGCTTTGCCATTCTGATGCTGAGAGTTGAACCTCATATATGCAATCTTGCTGTGTTGCATCTCTCTGGGGGGAGGGGGGTGATGCCTGTGCCTCCCTTTTCCCAACTACATGACAGGCTGTTTTGGGGGTGCGGGTGCTGAAGTGTACCCTTCAGTGAGGCATCCTCATTTCTATGACCAACATGTACCTCGCAGCAGGGTTCACAGGTGAGCGGATCCATAATGCCTACCTTGTTGAGCTCCGGAGTCTGCACACCTGCTCACGGTTTCCCTAAAGCATTGATGCCACACCATTTACACACAAACACACACACGCACATTCGCTCACACTCACACATACATACACACTAACACATGCACACACAGACACACACATATGCATTTGTGTGATTATACACGCCAGCCAACAGCCATACTGCCGTTTGTCATTGTAGATTAATGTAAGGACAAACACCAGGTGCTTCAACAAGCACTGCTGTCATTTGATCCTGTTTGCAATGCTCCCGCCCTCCCCACGATCCTCTCCCCTCCCCCAACGCCATGCTGGAAGGGCTTAGCCGTGATGTAGCTTTCAGCCACTTGCATCCCGTGCGGTTGACAATGGGCCAACACTGTGGCAGGCACAGAAAGGAGTACAGTGACCTGCGGGTATCACTGTAACTGCCTCCACCTCAACCATCAGGAGTGGAGAGAGACAAACTGGACAGAGAAAGGGCAGCTTTTCACCACGGGGCAGCTGCTCACTCTTTAGTGTGCTGTATAATCGCTTACAGCAGAAAAAAAACAGGCAGGCACTCAGCAGGAACCTCTCAAAGCCTATTATGGCCCTTTAAGATGGCTCTTCTGCACCTTTATCCCTGATCTGCAGCATTCCCACTGCCATGACAGCAACTGGGCTCTGCCTGACAAGAGGCGGGGCCTCAGAGTGACGCACATAAAGGGATTTTTTAAAGTGCAAAGGATTTTCAATGAAACACACAAACCTGTACACAAGAGTCATGACAGTTAAGGTCTTTACACATAAAGGGCGATGCAAAAAAACGATGCGAAACTGCGAAAAAATCGTCAACGAAATGAACACAATGTTAATATTGGCAATAAACGCAACGCGATTATGCGAACATTCTACAAAAATAACCATCTGACAATGGAGTTGATAAGCGACGATGAGCTGGTGCTTATTCTTTTACAAGACTAAAGGGAAAAAAGAACATTTTGGGTACATCTTATCCTGAGAAGTAGGCAAGAAAGCGGGGAGTTTCACTGCTTGGTTCAGGAGTTTAAACTCTATCACAGCCGCTTTCGGACCTACTTCACCACATTACAAAGTAGGCTACGGACCATGGACTGTACACCCACCATTTTCATTGCCAAGCTCCTCTCCTATTTTCTTCCAGACATTGTCTATAAAGGCGTTATCTTTCTAATTTTTGTTGCCCTTGTCAAACAGCGCTGTGTTTTGAAACATAAAATGAATAAGAGACTTCGCCATGCCTGCAGCAGTGTGTCGTTTCCACAACCTACGCCCTGATTGGTAGAATGCATTCCTTTCGTGGACGAAATGTTAGAAAAATCAAGCCTGTTGCGAAAAAACTAAATGTTGCTCTTTCACACACGAGCATTCGTCTTTGATGTGAAAGTGTTCATTTACAGGATAGACATTCGAAAAAATATATTGACGCACAAAAAAATCGATGCCTAGAGTAGACACGGATGCCTAGAGTAGACACGGATATTTGCTAACATGCAAGCATTGACTCCCATTAGGTTATCAAGAGTTGAGAGGTAAATAAAAACACAAAGCCCTATAGATCACCCATGGTCCCCATCAGGAATGTCACGTCACAATCCTTTTTGCTCCATATACTTAGTGCAACTCCAGTACAAACTGCAGTCTTCTCTCTCTGCCCTGTCCTACAGATACACTTGCACACATTTTCTTTTTTGCAGAGAGAGCCGTAATGGAGGATTTTAGGCAGGAAACCGGGCCAATACGCGGATTGATCGGCTGGGGACTGAGCCAAAATGGGGCCCATCTTTGGCACAGCTGCCTGGGAAAATAGCATTCCCGGGTCCATGCTCCACCACAAAAAGCAGGAGCTGGGATCGACAGCTTCCACTCTAGGGCACTGCCATGCAGACGGCCACACGGCGCCCCACTTGCACACCTATGTTTTGGAGAAAGTGGAGAACACTCCCCCAACAGGCGTTTGGTCCTCATGCTTTACTGCAGGATGAAACAAAGACAGAACTGCGGGGGGAGCACTGGGTACGCTCTCTGACAGTCAGTTTCTGGGCTCTGGATGGTGGCGTGGCTGCACAGTGGTGCCACACACGTGGGTCTACAGCACCTTTGGATGCGCCAACTCTTTTGTCTGGCAAATGGAGCACCTCTCTTTTAAGGCCCTGCTCTCCAAAACTGTGGCATCCACTGTGGCAGGGTGACTGGGACTGAACAGGGACAATCTGGAATTCCATTTCATCATTGATGAGCGTAAAGGAAACAGGAACAGCTTTGTATTCATTTCGCTGATATCACTCCTATTTCAAAACCTGTAGCAGGAGAACACGTCCTGTGAAGCAAAAAATAGTGCACAGAAGCACTAAAATGTATACTATATTGCTTAGAAATGGAAACCTATGGACGTTTGGCAAGTTCACAGTGTAGTGGATGCATCAAAATGATACAATATGCTTTATTCCACTCCTGAAAAAAATGTAAAATATTCAGTACAGAAACATTCCTCTGGATGCTTCTGTACACACATTTCATTTCAAATAAAAATGGGTACGCTGCTTGGGGTGGAGGTTGGGGATTGGGGCCTGTGACCAGAAAGCTCTGTAGCCTGTAATGCTGTACACCGCAGGGAGTGGTGCAGGGAGGTTAAGTAATCGTCCGATTTATTTCCTCTTTTCTCCCATTTCAGCATCCAGTTTGGTCCTGTCAGGTCCATTCGGACAGTAAATCCCTCACTCTCTGAAACATCAATGGGCACCCTGCCCTCGCCAAAGCAGGAGGACTTCTCCATGTACTTGGCACACTTTACAGATTTCCTACTGCCCGCACCAGGTGATGTGTAAAACGCTTCCTTTTTTCCCTAGTTTTACAAGATGTATAATCATCGGAAATGCCGGAAAGAGGACCTAGCTCTGCACCGAGAACACTGGGGGATAAACTGTGTGATTTATTTATCAGAGAGGGAGTGAAGAAACAAATGGCTTTAACAGTGGTGAGGCCACAGCACCATTTTTCTAGCGCGTAGCAGAAACATGCATTAAGCCAAAGGACAACAGAGAGAGAATTGTTTCTACATTTCGATCACTTGCTGGAAATAAATGTGAATAGATATCCTAGTCTGTGACAAACCTTGAGAAAAGCCAGCGCTACAGAGAAGGAGGCAACTCTAAATCTCCCTTCAACATCAAGTGTACCAGTGGGTCACTTATACAGGTGTATCCCTCCTCTGTTTTTCTCTGGCCCTTAAGGATGTCAAGGAAGCCTCAGCAGTCATTTCTGCAGAGATACTTCGCAGTGACAGTAAAATTATCACTAAAATGAACGGAGAATTTCACTTCCGACACCAGTGTGATGTAGCCACCTCGGTACGCTGTGTGACAGTACAAACGAAGACAAGCACTCTGGGTCATTCTGATCTGCTCTTGCAAGTGATGATGATGTGGTTGAGTCTACTCTATAATCCTCACCCCCACGCTGGACTCCCACGGATATCAACATCATGTGTTTCCAATGATATCATCTCCCAAAAAAAAAAACGAAAAAAACACAGAATATTAAGTTGTGCTGGTTAACCATCCTCTGTGTTAGGTGATGTCTCTGAGTGCGAGAGGCACAGGCAGACACAATCAAGGGAGGCGCCAGGTGCCGATCAGCGTATCTGTGACAGGAATCTGCCCCCTCCCTGAAGCACAGCTGCCCATGTAGCCTGCCGCCTAATCCCGACTAAACCGGAGCCCCTGAACACGTGTGGGGGACGGTGGCCTCTCTCCAAGATATCCAGGCTGTTCCGGCGCGTGACCATTCCAGATGTTGATTCTAAGGACACATGAGGGGATGTGTGTGATGGGAGTCTAATCTGAACGGGGCCCGGCCGGTGTTCACCCCTTTGTTTTGATTTTCAGCCAAATCGCTTTCTTCACCGACAGGGCAGACAGAGACACTTTAAACACTAGCAGTGAGGGTTGTACAGCGAATGGTCTTTTACCAATGCCCATAGAAAGCAACAGCACTAACCACTTTTCCAACAGAGAGCCATTTTACAATTCTGACAAGCTATGAGTGCATACTTGTCTAGCAGACTGTAAATCAAAGATCTTTTTATCAAGCTAAGTATGTCTCCAGAAATATTTGTTGAGTTTTTACTAATAGATTGTCTGCCATATTTCAAAAGAAGGTTTGTACCTCCCCCTCCCAGAGTAGCTTAAGTAAAGTGTAAATATTTCAACTTTTGTGCCTCCTTCGCTCCTTTCAGCACCTTCATGTCCGTTGGCCTAGCTCTGCACCAGCCTGCTTCTACCCCTCCATTAGACAGCGATGGTGCAATGTCGGAACACCACTTATTCATGGAAAGCCCATCTCACAAGTCATTCCCATTTTGCTTACTCGCCTTACTACCCCACAAAATATTGATCGTAAAGGGAGGCAGGCATATATCTTATGAGGAGTGGATTCTCAAAACTTCCCACAACACAAACAGGCAAGGTTTGAAGCATCATGAAGATCACTCATTTGCCTCTGCTGCAGTCAACAGTTTGGTGTATTCGCAGCACAGGGTAAAGCATGACCATCTGAAACAATCACTCTGGTACTGCGCCCACCCAAAGTCACTCGAGACACTGCCCAAAGGTGCAGAACCGGAGCCATCAACAGAGGCAGATGAATCACTGTCCCATCAGAGCCTAAAACAACGGGTCATGTCAAATACCCCCCTAGTCCAAGAGCTTCTAACAACCAAATGACATTTCTGAAAAAATTTAACGATAAAAAGACATTTTAAAAGGTGCATTCTGAGCTGTTATGGATACATGTTTATAAATGCAATTACCTGAGTGAAGATCAAGGAAGGAATCTGCAAAGCATTTAGCTTCAAACGAATCCAAGCCTGTTTATCTGCCATAGAAAGCAAGAGGCAGTCATGCAGACCTGCAAAATGACAGGTGTGGGGAGTTTTCCAGTTTTTTACCAGTCAGTGTACAGTGTGTACACAATAACCCGAGTTTGCATTTTCATGTCCAAGAGGCAGAGAGAGAGGAGACAGCGTGTGTGTATGCGCTGTGTATGCGGAGGTCAAATGTTGCCAGACACATTCACTGAGCACACCACGTATGTACTTGGGGGGACAACGTTTCCACTAAAGCAAAAGTGAAGTGTTCCTCATGCCTATATCCATCAATAATACAACCATGCTGACAGGCATGTATCTGCAGGAGCACTGACATTACCCCTGGGGCCAGACTCACAGCCCTACATGCCTATCAAAATAAGTACCAGCAAAAGTGGCCGTGAGACAGCTTCATGCAGTGTGAGCACTAATGGATGCACTAGTCAGCATGCCAAACCCAGACTGGCTTGCTAATGTCTCTCAGTATGTTCCAGGTCCCATGATCAGGGTTACAGGACTCGAGTGTGAGGAGCTTCAAGAATCTCCTCTCCTGCATCAGTGCTGTTCGGCGCCGAGCCAGGTTTCTTTCTAAGGGAGCTGTCCCGGTGCTGCCACTCACACAATTGCTAAAACTGCGCTAACCACCATTTCCACCCGCCACCAGCCACTCCACCACTTTTCATTCCCCCTTTTCTTATATGCCATTATGAAACCAGCGGAGGAGTTTGTACATACTACCCTGAGAGGCAAGGCTTTTCGCAGACACAACCTCAACTCACAAGTGGTGAAGACTCTTTGTCAAAACACGTTGAAAGACAAATCCTCACATTCAGTGAAAAGAGCATAAAGGACAAATAACGCCTAAAGGAAAGGAAAAGAAAAGCCACTTGGGTGACACAAATTCTGAACCTTTCATGCAAAGTACAGTGTGACCCTTACTGGCAAGCTCACCTGATGACAATTTGAATGATTTGCACCCATACTTCATTTTCCAAAACTGGTATCTCAGGTTTAAGAGAAGCAAAATTACAGTGCAGCAGACAAAAAGGGGTCTTGATCCCCCCTGAAGTGCTAATATACAGAAAAATAAACAGAGGACAGGGATCATAAATGCAGGGCTCAGAAAAAGACCAACCAAGGGGGTTAAATATGCAAAAGCCATCCAACTGGCCACCTTTCAAGTGATCATCAATGATATAGTGTCAGGTGTCAACAGGCTTTCTGTATGTTAAGCAGCATTCAAGGACATTAGCCTTTCCTGAGGGGCATCTATTGCTGGAGAATGCGAATACCCCAACACACACACACAAACACACACACATACACACACAAGTGCACATTTACACACAGACTCTCGCAGTCAAAAATCCCACAGGTGTGCTATGTGAAGACAGCAATCAAAACATGTTGACAAATGGAGACAAATTCACGCCAGAAGCATCAACAAACAGAAAAGTTGTGCAGTTGAGTTTCCTGTTTCCTCCATGCGGGACCTCTCTGTGGCTGCCAGTGTGGCACTAATCGGATGAGTGAAATCTTCAGCAATCCTTAGTACAGCCACCCACAGACTGCAACAATGACTCCTTCCACCACTACCATTTTTCTTTTTCTATTCTATGGCACAGCCTCGGCCAGCCTTCGACCAGCGTGGAAATTCATGTGGTTTCACACATTCGAGAGAACACAGCAGTGTTAACATACAACACAACGTAAATCAAACACAAAACATAGGGCAATGAAACAGAAAGCAATCAACAGAAAAAAAGAACACAATGTACAACAGCAGGTCAAAGGAAAAGTGCAAAACACTGGGCGATTACCCTTAAAGTCTGGCGGGAGCTGCAGTTACTAACTACACACATCTTTCATGTCCATGCTTGAATCAGATTTTCGGTTTGTGTGAAGACCTGGGGAATTCACACTCCATTCCATGTTAGTTCTGCAAGTCAGTCATGCCTTCAACATCTTATTGTAAGCAGTACAGGAGCTCGCATGCTTCCCCGATCGTCCAAGAATAATGCACATTTGTCACAGAACTGCCCTGACAAAAGGAATCTTTGGTTCACACTGACCTTTGTGTGAGGGAGCACTAGAAACATTAATATAACATTTTTTGCAGCATCACTCCACTTGAGTCACGGGTTTCCCAATTCTGCGACAGCAGGAGAGAGGGTATATGCGCTACACATTATAATGCCATGTAAATGCGCAACACATTACAGTGCTACCTATATGCCCAACGCATTACAGTGCTAAATGCGCAAGACATTACACTACAGTGTACAGTGCCACCATCTCTGCATTCAATTGTTGATCAGACCATGATGCACTACTCTCCATCCAAAACACAATGGCATTTCAATTAGGAAGCCAAACAACATCCACAGCGTATTTCACTCTTCAAATTTAGTACCTTTATGGAAATACAACCCAACTGAATATGAGCTGGTAGAAACTGTACCGTCATATAGCCTAACATGAACATGACTAATTTGTATCCAGTATAAATGTGACTGACTCTGACAGTGTATGTCAATTCACCACAAAGATGGAAGGGTTTTCCAAAACAATGCTGTGCTAGAGGTTTACTGGGGAAGCCTCTATTGAGACAGTTCATTGCAAATAAATATATAAGCCATGAACAAGCAGGAGGAGGAGGAGACAGGTCATAGCAGTGAACACTGGAAATTTAATAGGGCGTTTAAAAATACTGCCCCCATTTTCTCACCAGGATTAATATAACTACAAACTCTGCAAACTCTCTCTTTCTCTGTCTCTCTCTGTCTCTCTCTCTCCCTCCCTCCCTCATCCTCTATTTCTCCATGTCCTTTCATTCCACTCACCATTTCCAGCCTGACTTTGGTGATGTGTAATTATTCTGATGCAATACCGCAGGCTTCTATTTCAGGCTCGCCCCTACCAACAAGGAGGTCTTATTTGGCCTTGTAAATTCAGCTATTATGTGTTAAAAATAGGGCTCTGGTGTAAGCAGTGGGCTTAAAATTAAAAGCAAAAAAAAAGATCAAGAGGCAGAGAATTTAAGGGCTGCCAAACCCTCAGCTTCTGGAATTTGTCCATAAAAATGTACTTCCTAAAACATTAAAGAATACAAAAGAGTGTGCTAAAACTGTGAGTGTCTACACCAAAAAGACCCCTTTGTTACGGCATCAGTTTTGAGCTGTTCAAGTAAGTAACTGAGGCTTTGCCAAATAAGAATTAGGTTTTCTAACTAAAGCTGTATTTATGCAATCCTCCTTGTTACCATTCTTTCTTTGGTCTAGAGGTGACCTCCTCTACTAGAGACAGCGTGCACTCTTGACCCTGTTACCACAAGTTCTACTATAATCAAGGGGAATATGCTGTAAAACTGAATTTCTTCCAACATTCTACAGACCCAAATTTGGCTATTTTTGTTTCCTTTGGTGGTTAGGGCCCAAGTTCTGGCTGTGCTCAGACCCTCTGTTGTTATTTTAGGTCTGATGTATTTTTTCCTGTCCTAATAGGTAAAAATGGCTGTTAAACTAGGGCCACTACATTTCCACCGTCAACAGTGACATTGCAGAAGGGGCATCACATCACACAAGGAATTCACATTTTGAAACAGAACTGGACATTTCGAAACAGTTTCAGGCAGTAAACCGAGAATCAAGAGTTTGTATGGTGATGCAATTTGATGCATGGCAACTGGTTTAAGTTAAAAACATGGTCAATCATATAAATAAACAAAACGAGGGGGTGTGTATACATAGACTGATAGCTACACTCCACAGAAGGCCTCAATTTAGCAGCCACAGCGTGTCTGCCTGTGCAGGCTGTGTTCAACATGTGCTACAGCGTGACAACAAAGTCACCGTCCTTAACTAAATTCTTACAAACATAAAGCAATTTGATTTTAACTTTAGCTGCTTACATCAGGTGCATCTCCATGACAATTACCACTGTGTAGGCGACAAAGCTGTGGTACCATAACAGCATAATCATTAACGCATCCGGTGTGACAAGGGCGGCTACACTAGGTGCTTTGCTGGTTTGTGTTCTCCTATGTGCACTGTGATGATCAGGATTATTTCAGAACCAATTTTGTTTATGTTGGGACAGAGAGCTAATGGGCTATCATCTGTGGGAAAAGTACAGCAGATGGCCACCATTTTGGCCACCATATCCTTTGCCATTTTTGAAGCTATCTACACCATAACTTTGCATACATATTTTCTTCATGACAAAGATGGTAATCTGTAAATAATTGGTTAATATGTCTCACAACGTGATGGCCATACCGGATCCTGCATTTACTTTAGCATTTAAAGAAACGTTCAACTGTTGTTTCCACAACTGATTGAAATGTACATGAACTGTTTTCTATCAATGATATCAAAAGGCAGCTACTAAAAACTTAATACTGTCAAATGAATTCACAACACTAAGGACAAGAGAGAGGCTGGGTAATGAGAACAAGAAGGTGAAAAAAGTCAAACGAAAGCGGCGAAGCAGAAAAGGATCTTATTTCCCCATAGGTGTAATCTTGCAAGAGGAGGTTACATTCTTTAACATAGGCTGGAAATAATTTCAAGTAAAACATTCATAAAATAATAAAATATAAATATTTGTGACTCCAAACTCACTTACACATGAAGTGATAACTTTATTGTATTTCCTTGTACAAAACTATTCATCATTTTTTACTTCTATTTAAACATTCCTTTTGCTGCAAATCCCTACATAATTCACAAAATATTCTCATTTCCTTTCATTCTTATTTCCATTCAATACCTCTACCCTATGTACTGTGAGGGAAAAAAAAGATTTACACAGAGGACTTACAAACCATCATGATCAAAATCTTCAATAAAAGTGAAAAAATACAAAAGCACTGATCCATAACTCCCCAGAGATACTCTATTTTCATTTTGCTAAATAAATAAAAACAATCCTCACCACAATATCACTGTGCCAAGAAGCATGAGGCGGATTCCCACTTGTTAACTACTCGCCCTCAGACAGTGCACCAAGCCTGGCAAATATATAAGCCATAAACAAGGAACCAAGCGTGTCCGTGTCCAATAAAGAACAGTGGAAAGTCTACTCCTGCTTCAGGAAGGTAATATTAGAACCAGTGGTGTTAATAAGAGTGAAGTGTGAGCACATAAAACCAGTTTCTCTCAGCTCTCCAATCCAATAAAGTGTGTTTTACATCTATTTATTTTTCTCGTTCTTTGCAAGGAGATGGCCATCGGGGACCCAGCCAGGGCCTTCACAAGACCTGCTCCTGGCTGAAAACTATCACCGGTGGCCATCAGTGGGGGAAACCACAGGTATGCAATGGGGTGGACCGCCTGAAAAGAACCTCCCCTGAAGCAGCACCGAAAACACTGGGGCGCCGGCATTTACGCAGCCAAAGCTGCAGGCTCGGGCCCACGAGGAGCTGCAGCGCCGGCATGCACCGATTTGTTATCTTAAAGAGACCACAGCTCTGGCGGCTCCTGCAGCGCGGATCGAGCCACGTACCGATAACTGAGATCCCATTCCACAGGACAGCATGCTTATCAATGCCAGAGCCTCTAGCAGGGACTCAAAGAGGCAGCTCACTGTTTGGCGACTTGTTCACGACAGCATATTCTATTTCTGCTCCAAAATCCACTCAGAGGGAACTGTTGACAGAGCGGCCCCATGTTTTGTTAACAAATTTTCACGGATCCCTGGGGCACTAATATAAAATCAATAAGCTGAAGGCTTCTTAGCACAGGGAGGCAAAGAGAAAACACAAAACTAAACTAATTATCAGGACAGCGTGTTATTTTCAGTGGGAGCTATTTGAAAAAGTAGAATAAACTGATTAGGAGAGCGCCACTGATACACTGCAGCGTTCGCCTTAATTGAGCTCAGATGACCTGATGTCAGAGACAACAACTTCCCTCCAAGTAAAATGAAAACCTGGCAAGAAAAAAGGGGTTCTTATTTATATCTGCAGAATGAGATTAGGGAGAAATGGAGCTCATTAAGCTGGGGTCGTGACCTTTGTGCTCCGCCTTGTTTCCAGAGGTGTTTAAGTCTTCAAGAAATTGCTTCTGAATGCATTTTTTCATCACATTTTAAATGGGAGCGGAGATTGTTGGACGTGGATGGGAAACTCATAAAGACCTGCTCATTTCAAGATGAGATTTCCTGTCTTTTCAGTTACCTTCCCACTCAGTCTTTTCGTCTCCTGATCATAATGATAGGTTTTCCAACAGAAGCAGAAAGGACCGTAAAAAGATGCAAATAAACTACAGACACACATATTTAATAGTAGGTTTGCAGCAATGCAGCACAAAGGCAAGGGAAATAAAATTAATGAATTGAAAAGTGTTTTATCTTGGGCCATTTTTGCCTGTTTGCACAGTTAATTTTTAGTATGTACTTTATTATCACTTGCTGTTTTTCTGTTTGATATTGTACTGAAGTTTTACACTCCAAATTATGATGTAGATACTGTGAGCTAATTCTAAGATCAAGATGCAATATTCAAAATTTGCCCGTAACTGTAGGAACCAATGGACATGTCTTTCTTCTTTTCTTTTAGTTTTTACACAAAATGTTCCATTAAGTTCCCCAGCGTCCAAGTTCATTATGTTGCACAAATATTGCAAATAACACTTAAATTCCTCACTCAAAGTTTAGGTCAAAGTGCATTCCGGTTAAATTGAGTCTGGGTCTAAAGAAAATTAATGCACTGATCTGGAATGTCTGAAGAGGCTGACTGTCATCTCTGACATAGCGATTACTGAGATTAACACTGTTGCAGATGGAGATTTGCAAACTGTCCTTATAGAACACATACTGCCCTACATGTTTTGACAGTAAGTAGCATTTTATTGATGGAGCAATTGCTTGGCCAACCTCACCTTGAGATGCAGCACGAATCAAACAATATCAAACACAGCAAGAAGCAAATGTACTCCTACGGTGAACAGTTCTTGCCCATAGTTACAGTGGATATCAAAGAATTAGTCTCAGCCTGACTGTTCAGGAATGAGCAGACAGGGTTAACCACCCAGCCTGTTCTCTCCAGACTCTGACATCATAATACAGTGAATTCAGTTCAGGACATCAGCTGCACAGCCTGGTTATATAACTGAACTCTTTTTCACATTTTTAGAGTATCCAGCAGTGCTGTCCCTCCAGAGCAGGGGCAGCATGGCGAGCTGCTGGGAAAGGCTAGGGAAGGTCACCTCTACCCTCCAAACTAGCCTCGGTCGTCCAAACCTGGTAAAAAAGTTGGAGAGACAGACAGCTCCAGCATGACAGGGGGGCTAAAAGACCTCCAGCCAATCTCCCGAACTTCTATCCAGGACAAAAAGGCAGCTTGCTGATTTGAACACCTTTTCTATTTCAATCTGTTGCCATTGAAAAGCAGCAATTATACACGTGGCAGCCAGTGCTATCAGCCAAACAAATTCATGTTATGTGCTTGGGGCATCCTTGGAACCAGACTGTAGCAATGTGTAATGGTGTATGCCACAAAAAAGAAAAAATGTTTACAGTGTCTGATTAGGCCTGCTTTTGTCAAGGTTTAATAATCTACAGAACTATGGCATACAGACCGCAAAGCATTATGTAATAAACAAATGGATAATGATTAATTTACTTAGAGCTGACTTTTGGAAAGAAGCCAATCTGAAAGTAAATGCCTTAGAGCCAATACCGCCTGTTTTATCAGGTGTAAACTTTTTAAACAAAAGTATTTTTTGTCTCCTACTGGGTGCTCGTCCTTCTTTCTGACAACTGGTGTAAATAGCCAAAAGAAAACATTCTTTGCTTTCTGCATCCTCAGCAACTTTGCAAATTTGGATACAATATTTTTTTTTTCAAGGCCAAGTCAATTCATACAGCGTATTATTTTGATTTTATAACTTTTCTCTACTTTAAATTCAGTATGTTCAGTGTAAACACTCTAAAATACCCACAGTGATTCTTAATTTCAGGGCTTTTTATAATTTTCACTTTACTTAAATTGAATGGTATTAACAGAAAGAGTGGTCAATAATGTCATGTACACAAAAGTAAATGTGAATGACTACATTAAACAACACACAATTTCAGAGATCAATCTACCACGAAATGCACCTGCCCTTTGGAGGGCTCCTCGGGTTTCTCTGAAGCTCTGCTCCTTCCTTTAAAATCTCATTCGCACACAGAAAAAGACATGTTCGCATTCCGACAGTTAAATGTGCTTTGATGGTATGTGACACATCAAATCAAAACAACGTCTCGCGTAGACCCACGTTCATAGTAACCTCTTTGAGACCTGACCCCACGTTCAAAACCCTCAGAGTTCACTAAATAATTCAGCGGAATTCAGAAGCGATATTATTCATTCTTGCGTGAGACTGCGAAGTCCGAAATAATTCAGTTTTTACATGAGAAAAACAAACAACTATGAAGTGTCTGGAGAAGACCCCAACAATAATGTCCACCCTGCACGGCATTTTGATATTTTTTACGTTGACACGATGAGATCATGAATGAAGGTACCTCATTCCAGACCACTGTAGCCAAGTAGTGCAGCTAGCAACAACTAGACCACATTGCTATATTTGTAAATGCATGATATGAAGGGAATATGTAACTTGAAAATCCTCCAGGAGTTTGTGTTGACATCGAACATAATAATATCCAGCGGGATAACGATGTTTACAAACTTACCTGCGCAAAATGAACAGAGACTGTGCCCTACTAAATGAACTGCTTATATTAGCAATCCAATACAGAAGTACATTTTGTTAAAAATATTATATTAGAAAAAGTATTGCGTCAGAAATATGTCCTCGCATGATATACTGTCCAATAGCTAGCTAGCAAGCATATTAAGCAGTGTGAGAGGGAGTCCTAGCTCGCACAGTGATAATTACCCAGACGACGTCCATGGCATGGTACTGGTCAAAATAATAATCATCAAGCGACAGCATAATCGAAATTAAGTGAACATACTAACGAATAGTGTTTTAGCAAATTATTTGCACAAGGGGACCCAGCGGCAGGCTGCAAGTAGTGCTTTACTGTTAGGCATCTGTCAAAAACACGTAGCTAGCGTACTCTGACGCTGGCTAACTCGGATACATTAGCCAAATCAACAAACGCAAAATGCAAGCTGCATTGTAAACATATGGTTGTGCATGCATTCAAGTAACACTCACCGTATCGTTCGTAGGTATTTCTAGGTCGAAATATGTTTAAGACAGAAATGATGAGAAGAAGTCCAAGCGGTCACCGTATCCAGCTCAAGTGTAGTAGCTAGCTAGTTATAGCACGGGGATATTCGAGCTAAATTCTCCGCAGGGCGCAGCGTGCTGTCAAATTAATATTTCATGGAGTTCCTGTTTAACTCGTAAACGAAGTCACTGCATGTTCGTTATTTAGATTACTCTTGGTGTTTGAAAAAAAAATGTGCTCCGGTCGTGTTCGTCGGCTGCCACGACAAGGAATGAAATCAACAGAAATACTACAATTGCTCCTCCCTCCCCTCGCGTATGTACAGTATGTGGGCGCGCGCTACTCGAGGCCTATATAAAAAGAATTTAATCAAACTATCTACTGCTCTCTACAGGGCTAACATAGTAAAATACGTATCACAGATTAGGTATTTATGACGAAAATGCCGTCGGGATTATGTAAATACTGTACTTGTTTTCACCCCCATGTACGTATATAGATAAATATATGCAGCCAGATTACTATTTTCAGTAATCTGTATGAACTGTATTAATTTCAAGGAAGTTGTTTTATGACGTGAGAAACTAAAAAAGCCTTGTATTGATGTCTCTTGTATTTTTAGTAAAATGAGCATTACTTAAGTTGCAAGTAATAAGTGAAAATGAGTATATAAATATCTTGCATGGAAACTAATTGCTAAAAAGTTTAATTCAGTATGGATGATGTATTAATACATAATCTGCATGTTTTATTTTCTTCTTATAATACACTCACCTTGGTAAGTGTTTCAAACACACACACAGTCACACCCACACAAAGACATGCACTCAGCTCCATAGTTTCAAGGTCACTTTCTGCCCGTGGCAACAGCTAAGCCAGTGTGCTCAGTTATCGCTTCTAAGACATGGCTCTGTTGTCACTGTAAATATTTATTTATCCTGGGCAGCAAGGATGAAAGCAGAAGGGATAATGAGGATTGATAGAGCTGCCAAACAAACATGAGTTTGTGGAATATAAATGAGCAGATTTAATCATACAGTCATTCTCCAGTCATCAGCAACTTCAATCAGATTGGATCCAATGGCGGGGCTTTCATGGGGACACTAAAATCCCCCTCTCCATCCTCCACCATACTTGAAAAAGGTAATGACTGCCCAAGTATACACATACAGTACGTGCAGTAACAGTCTAAAACAGAGGCAACTTAGAATATTGATTCAGATTTTCTAATGTCTAATTTGTTTGGTACTAAGCCAAATACTGAACTAATGTGTTGTTTTGTTATCTGCATACAGCCAAAATCCATTTCCTTTCTCTGCAGCTGATTGACACTTCTGTCCTATTCCAGCTCCTGATGAATGTTGAAGACTAATTTTATTTGCACAGTGACTTCCTCCCCTGCACCAGTGTCCTTGGGAAAAAGAGAGGACTTCAACGCCTGTAGGTGAAGAGTGTGAGAATTGGTGTTCTATCTCTGGGACATGTCTAAGTTCATGGAGTATCCCAGCAAAGTCCTCCAGGGACACATTCCCAATCACAATTTGTCTTAGCTGTCTAAATTTTGGAAAAGACCATTGGGCTTATTTGTGGTCCCTGCACATAACAGGACCACAGATGAGCCCAATGGTCTTCTCAGGAGCTGCTTAAAACTTCAGGATATGACAAAAGAAAAAAAGGGGGTTGATCAATAGACAGACAGAAGTTCAGTCAGGAGAATATACAAAGAACTAATACTGGCTGTGTTTCACTGCTGTTCAGTGATGACTTGTTGAAACATTGTGGTGGAAATTGTCCACTGCCACCCTATAAATGTCAATTGATCTGCTCAGCACATCAGAACAAAGGGTTGTATGTGATTTTTCTATCTACTGACTGCAAAATATAACAGTCTTATTAAAATAGTAAGCCAACATTACTTGTATATCTTTTTTGTGATATTATTCACAAAAGAACATTTGTGGGTTAAGGAAACAATCTGTGCTGTGTGAACGGAAGCAACCTAACCTCTGACCTTGCTCATAAAATCAGGGTTAACCAAGGGTCTTTGTGAGAGCTTTCAGCTTCCTCCCACGTGCTCTTTCTAATGGCGAGGATGTAAGTGGACCATGCTCGGTGTAGATTTTATTTGGAAGCTCTCTTTCATGCTGCTTTGTATTTCCTTTCAGTAACAAAGGGGTCTTCTTTTTTTCTCAGACACAACCGGAAGTGCAGCTGCCTTCAGTAAGATTAATCTTCCACCACATTCATTACCAACAGCTTTAAGGGTTGTATTCATGGTAGTATGAAAGGCTGATGGAAAATGTATCCTTGTGGATTTGAGGATGTGATGTCTTGGGCTCTCCTTGCTCCCAGCTACTGCACGGTCAGGCACAGAGATTACAGGGAACGATTGCAATAGCATTCCTCTCCCCGTATCAAAGTGCTTCATGATGATGATGTGTCATATGCATTAAATCCAGTCAGACAAGCAGGCCCCGATCAAGAAAAGTAATATTCCCCTGCGGCCAGAGGATGGGAAAAAAATCCCCTTGATGTTGGGTGTCAATTAAGAATTTTACAACACATTTGATACACTCTTCCAACATACCCTTGTGCATCTTAACTACAATGCTGAACACAGTTGATTCTGTGTCATTTCCTCAAATGCCCTGTGTGTGTGTGTGTGTGTGTGTGTGTATGTGTGTGTGTGAGAGAGAGAGCTCTAACAAGTCAGTTGTAATTCCAAAGTGAACTAATTGGAATTTCACTTTGACATTCTTTCCTGTCAGTGACCAGGAGGGCATTATGACACCTCTCTGTGGAACAAAGCCACTGACAAAAAGGAAGCAAGCTTTCAAATGAGGTTAGAAGGCTGTTGAAACTTAAGCAATTCTTCCAACTACCAAAATGTGCCAAAACAAAACCGGAAGTTAACATTCCTCACAGTTGACCTGGGCGTTTGAGAGATGCATTGAATGGATGTCTGGAAACCTTTCAGTGCAACTGTTCAGTGGGCAGACACCTGCAGGTATATGCTCTTTAAGCAAAGATTTCCTTGATGTCACAGATCAGTAAAAGGCCTGCTACAATTTTTGCAAATATCCAATAGACTACCTTAATGCAGCCGAAAAATGCAGTAAAACCAGGAGCATATGCAGTGTGAAAGACAAACCTCAACTACTGCATGTAAAAAGTGGTTTGGGCTGAACCTTTTTCAAGTGTCAAAGATATTGAACGATGAGTCTCCCTGAGAGATAAAAAAGCATGAGGGAATTCCTAAAAGAGTTTGTTATGGTGCAAAGCTAGCCCACCTCAAGTGCTGTGCAGATTTTTGATGTGGTGAAAACCTTTACCAACCGAGACCGTGGTTCAACTGGCAGTGCATCATGTAGAAATGAAGAACAAAGTCAAACAAAATACACTTGAAATGGTTTCTGTCTGGTACCTATGGCTACTAAAGCAAGGCCAGTATGCGGAGGTAAGAGAGTGGAAAGCACATGTGACAGAGACAGTGCTGGAGGAGTTCTCCCACAGTGCTACACCCACAGGGGACCACAGAATCTGACGATAGCTTTGTGGAGAACGGTTAAAAGGGGTCTGTTAATGCTTAACCCAAATGACTACATCTCGTAAACTATAATCCAATTAGTGCTGAGAACTGAGGCAGCAGAGCTGTAAAACACCCTTCCACATGGAAGGGAAATCCAAAAACAAGCCAACACCAGGGACCACAAAGCTGAATCTACAGTTTTTTTTGGGGCCAATGCTAAGGGAATGTTCTACTTCTTTAAGTGTAGCTCATGTAGGTGCAGTCATGTAATTCAAATATTGGTTTATCTGGAGAGAGTTATCTTTCTCTGTGTATCTTCTCCCATTATCTCTAATTACTTTCATCGTCTCTTATGGCCGTCATAATTCACATTCTAAAAATCTGTGGACATTGGTTGGTTGATGAGCTTTGCGGACAAGAAAATCAGTACATGTGCATAAAAGCGTCCCCCAAACCCAGCTCTGAACCACTCCATTTTGGAGACATCTGCTTGCTGAAAGGTAATGGCAAAGACTGTGAACCAAATGGAAAATAAATAATATTTATGAATTTGAATGTGAAGCCACATAACAGATTAGCATCACATCACAGATCTCCAGTAGCGCAAATACCTATTCCTCTAGACACTAAATTATTTACCTAGCATCATACCAGACTCACTATGCAAAGTGTCTGTGCTCCATACTTAACCAAATCTACAAATGGCCAGGGATTCCTGATGTTATCTCGCTAATGTACCTGTAAATCGTTGCCCATTAGTTTTTCATCTTTGTATTTCCATAGGTAATCACATAAGTACTTTTCATTATTTAAGATGAATAATTCTCTGGTAGGCCAAGTTTTAATGCTGATGCTGAACAAAAAAAGGAGTACAGGTAATGGTCAATTCAATTTTATCAAAAAAAAGTATGTGAGTAAAGACAGAGACTACTGATTGAGATTACTGATAACTTTTATTTAAAGTTTGGCATAATGCAACATTTTTGTAGTTAAGTTGTAGCACTGTGCTCATCTGTGTATTATTGAATGGATTTGCTGATTTTGCTCCTTATTGCTTACCTAAATGATTACAGGTGTGTAGCTGGGTGTGGCTGCATTGACATCAGTTGCTGTTCTGCTATGTTATCTGCTTGCTTTGGTTTCCTGATGCCTCATAATAAACAAATTCCTCATACTCCACTGTGGTGGAGGTAATCCTAAGTGATGACAAGGACTGGATACTTTGAGGGCAGTATTTTATAGTGTCCATATTTCTCAACTCTCAGCAGCAGACATGTTAAGAAAACTCTATTCTATTCTATTCTATTCTATTTCATTTTTTCAAAGCACCAAGTTGAATTGTATGTGGAATTCTCAGAATTCACAGAGGCTTTGTGATTAACATACATAAGTTTACATTCAATTAAAAGCAGTTGAAACCCACTGAAATTGAGTATGCTGCAGAATGGAAGCTTTTGGTTTCAAATGCTAAGAAGCAGAGCTTGTGGCACTAATGATGACCAGATCTAGGTAGTGTTGTTCTTTGATCCCTGAACTTTGTTCATCTTAAGAAGCCAAGCCTCTTCAAAACCTCAGAAGCTTTATCAATGCAGGGGTACACCCCTTCTGAATCTCTGATTTGATGGTTATCCCTGTGTTGCAATCATATAGCTGCATGCCTCCATTAAGTCCATTATCTGAAAGATGAGCAAATGAAGCAGAATGATGAAGCTACCTACACAATGCTCAACGTGGCTCAACGGTGCTGGTCTTTAAACAGCTGCAACTTTTTTTGCATGACAGGTCATGACCAAGATGTGTTGTTTGAGGTGGGCAAGGGTTTTGCATTGCCTCATTCATTAAAACAGAACCTACACTGGCCATAACATAGTGTCCCCTTTTTGAGGCCTGATTTCATAAGGCTAAAGACCTGCACTAAAGAAAGTATATCTGTCTAGGGCATTGCAAGATTTAAATTGAAGTATGAATCTCATGAGAAATCCTGATCCCTCACATGCACCAGACCAACAGTGTACTGCACAAGCATACAGCATACACCTACTTTTAATTTTCCTTATAAAGTAATGCATGCTTAGTTTTTGTGTTTAATGATACATATCACAGCTCCTTTAAACTTAAGCAATAACTGTCAATGAAATAATACATATATTATGTACAATATACTGCTACATGCACTAATATTCATATGAATGATGCACACAGTGACAAAAATATGGATTGGCCAGCCTGCAAGAAGTTAATGAGGTAGCGACAATGTAACTAATGTAGCTTTTAAAGCTTATTATCAAAGGAAGGGTATCAAAGTAGGTAGCCAGATCGCACTTCCCAGTTTAAAAAAATGAATGGAACACAGCCAAACTCAGACTGTACTTTTTTGTGTGAGCAGGCTACTAATCCAATGGAAGATCCAGTATGTAGTTAGCTGCATGTAAACCCTCATTGCCAACAGTCTGAGGAGAGCACTGCCTTACTGAATGACCCTGGAGCCAAAAACAGTGCAAAGAACTTGAACCAATTGTTAGGCTGCAAATCCAAAAACCACTGAAGTGATTGGCAACCAGTGAGCTAGCAATCGCATTGAGCTAATGTTTGTGAATAATAAATGCCCTAGGAGGGAAAAGATGTGGAGTCTCACAGGCATCAGTGGAACATACAGTTCTAAATCAACAGGTATTAATAAAGGCTCCTACCATGACATACATTACCTGTGTGTAATGCTAAGTAGATATAATTGTGAGTGAGTGGCCATGATGAATGCACACTATTTCTTTCATTCTATTAGAAGTACTACAGAGACTCTTGATAAACTTTTTTTTTTAATTTGGGCTGGGTTGTTTCGCTTGACCTACAATAACAGTCTGCTCAGAGATTGGTTTTTCATCATGGTCTTTGAGTGGCAGTCACCAGTCAAGATTACCAAATGACCATAAATAAATCTACGGTTCATTGGTCACCCTAACCACAGGTCACATTGTGATGTGACTGTTCTGTGAAAAAAAGTAGTTTGCTGGAGCTCTCCACAAATCAAATATTTTTCCACATGAACAAAGGTCATCAGTGCATTATAGGGGAGCCACCTTTCTTAAAGACAGTTTCAACAATTGCAATTTTATTTATAAAACAAGATGCATTTGTGTTAAATATGCTTATAAAATTTCATTATACATAACAGAGTCTGAGAAAAGATGCAGGCAATATGACAATTATCAAATAAATTATGTTTTGCCAATATGGTCTTTCACATCACTTTCTGTTGAACTGTAGTCTTTTCTTGGTCAGTCTGAAAAAAATACAAAGTCTTGATAAAGTGGATACTTTCCTCTTGTAGATAGGAAGTTTCAGTTAAGAGAAGAAGCAATGTTTCTTTTTTTCTTGTAAGAAAATGGCAACACCAGCAAAAAACAGAGTAAGCAGATATTGCAACTCTTAAAGATATAATTCTCAAGGTCTGAACTTTTACATGACATCAGATCAATGATTTCTTTATATTCTGATCTCAATACTGATTTAAAAAGTAGCTGTAAATAATAGAATAAATACTCCCAGCCCACCACCCCACTGTATACATTCTACTGCATATCATCCCACCAGACCCAACTTAATTTTGAAGGTGATTTGTCATGGCACAGAAGGTTGGGAAAACACTGTGGTAACAGCTAACTATAGTAATTGTCCTAGTAAACAAGAGCAGTTGGTGAGCCTCTACATGCTGTTCTAAGCAAGCCTAAAATGACCAAAATGAAAACTAGCTGTCCATTCTAACTTTCTGGAGATAATTTGTGGTGGCACTATAGTGATAATAGAGGCAGGATTTTATGAGCTCTGTGTGATATAGAGTGAGAGTAGAGAGGTGTCTCAGTGAGGTATCTTACCTCTACACGGTCAGTGTGAGGGATTCTCTTCACTTTCATTAATGTCAAAATATTAATTCATCTTACGAAGTCATTATTTCAGTGCAATGAAAGTTCCCTTAAACTACTATCCATATCATGACCATTAAAGTTCTGCAATTCAAACATACCCTGGTGAAAATTAGTTCAAATATGCCTTATTATGTATGGTTGATGTTATATACAATATCATCTACAACCAACTATGAAATCTATAACACATTATAGTTTGATGAAATGTTGCACTGTATTCTTTTGACCAAAATCAAATCAAACTTCCACCATGACATTATTTTGTGGATTTATCACCCTATACAGATGTAAGTAACATTGTACTGTATATAACATTAATGACTTAAAGAGTCCAGGAAATGTGTAACCATAAATATTCAGGTTTTTTCACCTAGAAAAGTTTGCCCCTTGGTGACTCATCTGCTAGATACATTTATGTATGGAACATGCAGGGCATCTTGAAAAGACTCTGGGGTAGGGGGTTGGGGACTAATGTAGGAGCACTTTCTCAAATGAATTGGAATAATGGAGATATCATAAATATGCTTGATCCTGCAGAAGGTAAATGCAACACAAGAAGAACCTACAATTGTCACTGAATTAATATCTCATCCAGGATCTAATCAATTCAGACCCCTATGACTTATCACCTATTAACCCCAAGACCTATTACTGTCATCTAGAGCTGACGCATTATGCAATTGATTCTGTCCTGTGATCCCTCTATGGATGGTGTGGATGCTATTTTTATTGCACTGCAAGAAGGACAGCCCATTAGCTTTCTGTTCTGTTCTGTTTCTTTTCGATGCCAACATTATTTACTCAGATTACTCAGACTGTGACTGTCATTTCAAATGCAACAATTTCACAGATACCTTTATGGTCACAATTTTGCTAAATGTACTGGTCCAAAGTACTTGTCTAAAACCTGTGCTTCAGATGGTGTTTCCAGAGTCCAAAGGTAGGTTATAGTGCTGGGTGCATACAATTACTCTCTCATGTTAAAACTAGGGAAAAAAAAACAGCTAACCAAATTGCCTGTAGCTAATTAGCAGTTGTTGGCAGAAAACCTGAAAAACTGGGGGAGGAAAGGATTTTGATGATGGACTTTCCGTAATCACAGCATGCAAGTGACTACCACCCACATAAACCCACAGACACGAACAAATTCCACTCCATTCCTGTTTACAGAGAGTGTAGTGAAGGGGTTAGGGAAGGGGAAAGTAACTGACAATGAGAATAGCTGCTGTCTGCAGTCAGGTTGTCCTTTTAAATGAATCAGATCCTGATAAAACTAGACTGCAAGGGTTATTCTGATCCTACATGTGGTAAACACCCAGATACTGTCAAGAACATTCTATCAGACATGCGAAAATGAAAGTATCTTTCCTAACAGCCTAATAGTTACTAGTAATAGTAGTCCTGCCCAATAGCATCCTTATGGCCACAGCCTCTTTATGGTTGCTTGCATGAGGATTATACTGGATCCTGATTAGTACTGTTGGTTTGTTTTTGTTGTTGTTGGATACCTATGCACTTTGTTTTACAATTCTTGCATTCAAGGCATTCATGAAAGACAATGGTATCCAATAGGTAACTTTTGATCCTCCCCTCTTATCTTGTCGGTTGGCAGAACATACAGACCAGACAATCCATGAGGAAAGACAGGAAGGATATCCCATAAAACAAATGCTCACTTCTCCTGTGTACTTATAGCATGAACAGTTTAGCCTTGGGTTTTGAATCTCTGCATTTAGGTGTCTACAAATCATTTGTAAATTACATATACTTTTCACTATACATTATGGCGTATTTGTTCAGGTTCTGAGTGAGTTACATAGCAGTAATTTGGACTTTCATTTATAAAATGTATATGGATATGTTCTTCTTTCACATTGCAAGACATTACATGCATTTAGCAGACGCTCTTATCCAGAGAGATTTCCATCACAATAGAGCACAGAATATGTTCTATATATATGTCAGGACTGCGGCTCCTTAGCCGGGTTTGTTTTTGTTTTTGTTTTCCCTGTCCATGTGCTTTTGTTTTTCCCTGTGTTCCAGCCCTGCCCTGCTCTCCGCCCACCTGGTCACCTGACTGGCTCCACCCACCTACCTGCACACCTGAACCCCATCTTGTCATCTGCCTTGCCCTATATATTCCCCATTTGTTTCATGTCTTGTTGCTAGTTCGTCTCAGTTCTTCTGTTGTGCTACAAGCCGGCTGTCCTGTCCTGTTGAATTTCTGCCTGTTTTCTTGACTTGACTTTGGATCTGTTTTTGGTTTTGTTTGCTGTGCTCTTCTGGATTGTGACTTTGCCTGTTTTTGACCCTGATTCCTGGACTGCGTTTTTGGCTTGATTAAACTACCTTGTGCATCCTGCCTCCCTGTCTGTGCCTGAGTCCCTGCCTGAGCCCTGACAATATAATAGATCATTCTTTGAATTTTGTATGCATAAGTCTGATTTCAGCAAGGTTGCATCTACCACAAATTGTGCATTTCCCTGTGTAAATGAATCCCAATTCTTAAAGTACAACTTAAAATTGTGGTGACAAACAAAACTTCCTCCACACTGCCATATTTAGATAGTAACCTATCAATATAAATCACAATAGCCTTTAAAAGAAATGGCAGAAAAAGTCATTTCTCAGAGATTGAAATATCAATTATACTAACCGAGATGCAGGAAAGGGAGTATGTTTTGTCTGACAGTGTGAGAAGTAGGGTGCCAGAGTACCAAAATTGTGGCTTGGCAACAAATCACTTCTGCTGTCAACAGTGTTTCCTTCATGAAACACTGCATGTGGGTGCAGTTGATAACACCTCAAAGTGTTCTCATCTTTTACCTTTATGCCTGATAACAAAGGGGAAATGGATGTATCTCAGCATCTGTCTAACATGTGAGGCATCATCCTTCAGATGGAAAGCTGAGATATTCTGGATGCTTTCTCTGATCTCTTGCCTGAGGTATCCAGGTGGACAAGAATCCCAGGGTGGATAGCACCTGAATGTGTAGGTATGCATTGTAAAACTGCATTGTGTTGGTCACACATTGTTACTTGGTTCAGCTTTGATGTGGTTAGCTTTAACATTGGTCTAGTTGCCTTGCTCAGATCCACAAGTCATTGACCATTGACTGATTGCTGATGAAAAGAACTACCTCCACTTTTCACTATGACCCCAGGTTTTTTTTTGTAATTGCATTTTTACCCCATTTTCAACCAACTGTTTTTGTGATCACAAGTTGTACTATTTCAGTTTGTAGAGGCTTGTAAAACACAACAAAACTCAGGCAGGAGTACTGGATGAGACGAATGCAATTGTCCGATATACAAACACAACAATGCAACTATTTTTCACACTGCAAGTCCCACAGTGTACAACTGACTCCCGTGATGTCATCTGAACAACTCACAGGTACCCAACAAGGCACACAGCACCAACTACAAAGTGAGGAAGGGACACTGGCTAATCTATCCATACCTATCTATGGAGGAACAAAGCCAAATCAGCTTGCTGCTGAGGTCTCCCAGTCATTGTTGGGAGACAACATGGGTTTGCACTCAGGGTGAGCGCACTGGGACTACCCCAATGAGGTGTCCCGACCTTTAACCTTTTTGACACCCTACATTTTCACTTGGATTCTTCAGTGAATAGATCATAAAAACCCTCTACAGTGAGTGAATTTTATTTATACATTTGGATTTTACGTTTTGATTTTAAAATGTAATCATATATTTTGAGTGCAGATATACAGTATATGGACTTAGATTATGCATATTTTTCTAACATGTATTATCAAAAATTGAAAATTAAGCATTCACTCTCCAACCATAGGCAAATGTGTATGCTTGCATGAGCTGGAGCAATTGTAGATACTTTCTTGGCTACATTGAATCTAATGAATCTAAAACCTTTGTGACAAGGTACATACACACCATTTAAGAGGCACATCAGCCACCAACAGTACAAGAGCAACTGTGAAACTGTGTATCCTATTGTTTTACATGCCCCCCCCCCCCCCCCCCCCCGCCCACCCCAAGGGATATTGAATTTCACGAGGGTAGTGTTTCCTTGTCTGAAGCATAAAAAGCAACACAATTTCTTTTTGCTTTTTATAATTGGCAGGTGTGGAAATGACCGATCATGGCTGTTGCTTTTTTTCTCATTACCCTTCCAATGTCGGCGAGCTGCTGAATCGGGTAGTTGACTCACTGTAGAGTACCTCCATGATGACACAGCAACTGCAAATAATGAAGCTCAGCTCTCAGCCCGAGCTGCTCCATAAAAGAGGCAGATGTACAGCTGGAGTCCCTCTGCAGTGAGCTATGCGTAGTACATTCTGTTCTCCCCTTTTTGTACTTTTCAGTAGTGTTGGCTGGAATACTAGAATGGAATATACTGGAATATTGGGTGATTTTAACAGGAAAAGCTCTTTTGGTGAAGAAGAGGTCCGCATGTGTGGTGTTAGCTTTAGAAAAAAATACCTAAAAAATTGAACTTGACAATGAAAAAAAATTAATGAACTGTACAGACATCACATGTCTTCAAACACCCCCAGCCCCCCTTCCATTCCCCCTTGAGGCCTTGAAAAGACTGAGCCCACTATTGTGATGCTGCCTCTAATTAGCTACTATGGGCTCTTAATCTTCCAGCTCTTTATTCCCTCCGAGGAACACAATCAAGAAAGATTCAATTTCGCAAGTGGAAGTGCAAAGGCTAACAGGACGCAATGTGGAGGAAAACAGCCGATAGTGAAAGGGGTTTTCTCAGCTTTTCTTGAGTAATTGCACAACCGTACTGCAGCTGTCAGCCCCCCAAACGGCGCCAGCAGTCAGCAGTTAATCTCCCTCTCGAAAAAATGGCATTTCCCTCTTGATCCTCAGAGGCTTGATCCCACATGGATGTTTCAGAGCTGCTCATAACCTTCTTCAGCCCATCCATTGACGTGTATGGGGCGCAAAGAAGAAGCATGGGTTCATGTCCTGAACTTGTATCCCAGAGCAAAGTTCTTCATCTGAACAGACCCAGGATAGACTTGAAGTCCCACAACTACACTTTTGACTTTGACAGTTCTCATTGGAGTAAATGTTGTCTGCAATGACTTGTGTATTTATTTATTTAATTTTTTTTTGATGGAATATGTTTCTTAGCAGCAGAAAACGGGTAAATATAATAACTTTGATGCAGGGTGCGACATTATTTTGTGTTGCACTAAAATAAATGAGCATCTCTCGGAACAAGAATCTGTCTCTTTAAGAATCTAGTCACGTGTTGTTTAACGTCTGGTCTCCAGATCCTGGTCCGCAGCTCCAGAGGCCTTTCGTGTTGGCTGCTTCCCATTTCTCTTGCCTCACTCTTCTCCAAACATGCTCTGGCCACGTGATGAGTCTGGGAATCCTGGTCTTACTTACATAGCAGCTCATTTCTGAAGAGAATAAGCTGCAGTACAAAGTGGCATATTTACTATTGCTATAAACAAATTCTATACAATAATATAAAACATGCACAAAGCTGATATAAACAGTAAATTGAAGCAAGAATGCCAGAGCAAGCTTACAAAATGTATATTCCTGTAAGACTCTTTCAACACACTGCTTTACTAATTGGCATTCTGTTGCAGCGTACTCCGATTATAAGAATGATAAGTATTAATTACAAATTGGGATCAAAAATACTACGATAGAATAATTCATATACTATCTCTGTTTAAGAATCAGTGAGCTACATTTTTATTTTATTTATTGAAGGATTGTAGAAAATACTGTACATTCAAATATATTTTGCTCCAAGTCTGAAGAATCTGAAAGGAAATTTCTCCAATTATTAGGAGTGAAACTTTACAAACAGCATAAACATCCATTTTATGCATTCATTTCTTTAAATTTAAAGAATCATTCCAGACAGACAGGACTCCAATAAATGTAGCATGAATGAAAAGATTTCATTCATGCTATGGAGGGCATTTGGTTTAAATGAATCAGTAACTGACAGCATATAGCAGCCCCATCAGAGAGTTTCATGAAGTCTCACTATGCCAATGCTAGTTCTGGATTTTAGCATCATGACAGGCTCACTGTCACCAGATTCACCTGTAATTATACAAGCTTCTCTGAAGAAAGCAGGATCAGGCACTGCTGTCTGCAGTTACAGAGAAGGAAGCATGGAGAAACAGGTCCTGACTGTATGTGACAAGCAGAGCGGACTCCTGATACATTTATGTATTGTGACCATGATGCTGTGTGAAAAAAGAGAGATGAGGTAAAAATTAATGCCGGTAAAATCAAAGGTGGAAATCCCAACAGCCAAGCAATGCACAGCTGTGTCACATATTAGCCCTTGAGTATGTCCTGTGTCCAAACCTACAAGAGAGCAGAGCAAAGCTGCTGCTAATGCAGCTAAAATTCTCCTTCAGCAGAACATGCAAGAATTGATTTTAGTATGAGCAGATGGCTACACAAATCAATTGACCTCTGTCAAAATTTTGGTAAGGCCAAATGCTTTTTCTTGGATAGATGTGTTTTTTCCACATTTCAGTAGGGAAGCTGCAATTCTGCCTGCAATTAGGCTGCCTTTCATAAACATAAATAGGGTTTAAAGTCTGATGAAAGATGACTTTCTAGGAAATGCCTGATTATTTTGTGGAGGAGTTGCAGGAATTGTATTTTGGTATTGCTACAAAATGTTCATTCCTAGACAGATCCCAAAAAATGTAGCTTTTTACTTTGTAAGCACTACTGCAGTCTGTTTTCATCCACAACAATAGTGCATGCCATGGTAGTTAATACACAGCAAAGTTCTCTAAATCCAATTTTACAGGCATATAATCTCAGGAGATACTTACAGTTTTAATTGAACATCATAGTCTATTTCTGTGATGAAAAAGTATGGTTAATTAACTGTCCCTAGAAAGCTTTGCACATCTCCCCATCTGGCTGCTGGTGTTCAACAACCAGCCCAGGAGTTACAGTTCCGCTATAGAGACGGTGGACTACACTGGACAGGATCATATCAGGATCTCTGTTCAAACTGAAAAAAGTGTCTCTTTCCATTTGCAGTACAACACATACTGTATCCACACACCGCTGTGATTCGTTTCTGCAGCGGTTCACTGTGAAAAGTCTGATTCAAAATGTCATGTTTGATCTTATGGCTGTATGGCAAGTAATAAGGACTTTCGGCCTGTCGAATTACTACATGTACATTTCTGGCTATGACCTTGGTGCCCTGGAAGTGTTGGAAGTTTTGTTTACAGTACAGTGGTGCAACAGAATGGAGCTACAGAGCCTCATAGTGCCCTATCTACACACATTATGAAGCATGTCTCAGAGGCCCCATTTCCCCTACACAATTCGCAGTTATGTCTGTTGTTCATTTTGAAAATAGTCATTTGAAAGGACATGTTTTATGACCACTTTTTTATTTTATCACTAGTATAATTCTGTCATCTGTAATCTGACCAAAGCGATATCCTCTCCCAATAAATTTCCCATGAAGCCCTCCAGAAACTCTCTGCACTGGCAGCATTACAAAGGTCACCAGTCTAGATATAAAATTGGTGCAAAACAAAGCGATTTTTGACAGGGACATGTCTGTGTTTGAGCCCTCATGAGGGAGATGGTGGAAAACAGAGTGAGCCCTTCCACCTCTGTGCCATTCCCACTCTCCATCATGCGAGTTTTGACAGACATTGCTGCTGACCACTCATGGCGCATCTTGCATTTCTTTCCGCATCAGCGGTGAAACATACATCCAACATGTGGACGGGCGTTGAATTCTTTGCATCGCGTCATTGGTCACGCACTGGTGTTGGTGGGCCTAAAGTGAGCACTGCCATGCACACCCCCCCCCCCCTATCCACTGAGGAGCTGTTGGAGAGATTATGATGTGCAATGGCATGCAGTTATGTGAGACCCATGTCATGAACCCCCTCAGAGAATGACCTACAGAGTGTTCTGAAGGAAAGGGGCTTTAATTAGTACCATGAGAATGGTGGTTAACTTCAATCTTGGATAAACAGGAACTGGAGTAGTACAGGAGTAAAAATGCAGCCATGCTCAAACTGTGCCAGGCTGAATGACAGCCCTCACTCCGCGCTTATTACTCCTGTTGTGGATGAGAAAAATTTAACATGTTTCCTTATGATTACACCCGGCATTTCCCGCCCAGCCATTTCGCATTTACAAATCCACATCTGTGAAACTAATCTTCCCTAGTGCTGCGTGCCCCATATTCATCGAAGTATTTCTTGTAATGAATGAATCCAGCAATTATGCCACTAAACATCACATAAATATTTAAGATTGCTAATTTGATGGTCCTCATAGGCAGTCCCAGTGTCTCTGTTTTGGACTGTAACCTTAGGTTAGGGGACCTAAAATTCATTTAATTTTACTTCTAGACAGTGCCTGACTTGTAGAGTTAATTAGAGATTATAGAGATGGGAGACCTTTTTCCTTTTTGGTGTCATAGGCAAGGTAATGTGACATTGTGGGTAGTCCCCATGAACATCCCTTTAATGAAACCAGCAACTCAAAACGCCTTAAAATGTGATTACCATCACAAGCAATGAAGCCTATGCCTTGCCCCTCTGGTTTGCCTGCTGCATCCACAACTTGGAAAGGAGGAGTGTTCAGACAATGATTGTTCCTGAGTTAGGCATCCTAGATATTTCCTCCTTGGTAATAATGTAATGGATTCACAGTGCTGTCTCCACTGTCTCGCAAATTTAGTCCATTTTTCCAGCATTGTGTAATGTGTATAAGGCATTAAGCATATGTTGGCAGGGTACAATAGTGTTCTCATTCTAGCTATTTCTCAATTACCATTCTTGGCATACATACGTATGATTTTGTAAAGGGAAGCTGACACAATAATGTTCCATAAAAACATTAGACGTCTTCTATTTTGATAGCCAAACAGAGATTTGTGTGATTTTTGACTGAAAGCCTGAGGGAGGTAATAGCTGATCTGTTTATGGGCAAAGTGTTCCTATGCACACTTAATTTTCTGTTAGTAGATCTGAGAGTGGGAGAGAGAGAGCCTTTACCATCAAATTCCAAACATAAAAAGCAATCAGAACACTGCACCAAGATATTTATGTTAGTGGCTGCATGAGTATCTTGGAGCTCAAAAATATGCCTGAGTGACCCGCTAAATTGTTTTGTTTAGCTCACCTTTGCATAGATAACTGGAATAATTGCTCAGGATCTCCAACTAATCTGTGTATGGCTAACAGTTCAGGGTGTCCTAACTCCGGCAGAGTTAGGTTCTCCAGTTCTCCAAAAGGCACATATGATGTAGAGCCCCTGATGAAAAGACAAATTTGTGTTCGTTTTACATTAATACTCATTTTTATGTACAAGATATCTAATTTAAATCTAGATCTATATCTACATTTAAATGTATTTCTCCCAGGTTCAGGCCTGTCCCCTTATTTGTGACCTACTTGATGATTTGTAAAACTGTAGAACAGTAGTTGAACTATGCTAGAAATTGAGAAACCTCCACCTCCTGCCATGCACTGCCTATCAGACATATTATTAAGGAGCTTGGTAAACACTGCCGGATCTGAGTTTGTTTTCTGAGGGTGCTTTCACACTAGAGCTTTTGGTGAGGGCCTGAGTCCGCTTCAGCCGTTAGTTTGGTTCATTTTGTTGATGTGAAAGCTGTTTTCGAACTCGGGTGAGCACCAAGGGACTGTGCTGTGAATCTTTGCCAGAGTCGGGCTGAGCACCAGGTCTGCCTGTCCATCTGTCTCTGCCATACACTTCACCTCCTGGGAAGATCCCCCCATGTATTGCATGCAGTTTGCCTCATAGTTTGCCTGTCTGTACCTCCAGGAGTGTCCTCTGTCTGGACATACTCCTCTGTCAGTACGAGACCTCCATGTCTCCTTGTGCCGCCCAAATGTCACATTTGTGCAGCTTGTGCAGGTTTACCTGTTGCTTTGCTAGTGCCTGTACTTCTCTGTGCAAGCCTAGGAGTTGATTCTTCATTCCTCTGACTAGCATTTACTCACATATGTTCATGCTGACCCTCAATCCCTCAGCCATTGAATCAATCCATCAAAATAATTTTTACACTTATGCAGTCATTTAATCCATTCATAAATGTCTTATTTAGTTCAGCTTCCCAGTCTCTTTAAATACTCAAACTGAAAGTTGCCCTCTTGTTATTTGCCACTTTTTGCATGTGGCTGTAGGGAGACCTGCAGAAAGGCACCTTAATTATGGATCCGCAGTTTGGATTTAATGGGTCTTTAGTCAGCTGGTAAACCCCTCAAAGAAAAAAAAAAAGGCCAACGGCAATGTGCTGCCGATGCAACAGGCCATTAGAAGTTCTTGCCACAGTGCAGAGGCTGGCGGACAACTGAGTAGGTAGAGGTTTTGTGGTGAGAACCCACCCTGAGTGTCTTTAGCCTGTAGGTATACAGAAACAATAGGATAGGTGTTCCGTGCTCTTTTTTCTCATGGTCACCCCTCTCTCCTGATTAATCAATACTTTCAAGACTGAGCAGCTTCAGCTTCTGGAGGACTCTCTGTCTTTTTTTTTTTTTTTTTTTTTAGATGTAGAAGACGGTCCACTTAAATAAAAAAAAGAAAAAATAGGAGGTTTCTGCACAGCCCCCCCCCCCCCCCCAATTTATTCTTGTCATTTGCAGATGGACTAGAAATGAGGCTGCAGTAGCAACAGACATAGCTGAGACACTGCAGTTCTGATGGCAGAGGCAGACACGCTAAAGCAAAAAGCTCTGCGTGCAGTTTCAAGCAGCCTCCCATGAGGCAAAAGAGAGAACAGGAAAGCTAAAAGAGAGTGCAATTACTCAGGCAAGGAACGAATCAGCAAAGGCATGCAACCCGTGGAGGCTCTCTCTCTCTGAACTCAGCAGATCCTGATGGAGCTCTTTCTCCTGACCACTCCACTAACGCGCCCACATAAATCACGTGGATGTTTCCAGGGAAACATTCCAGAGTTCACCAGGCTTAACATTGATTTATATTTCATCCAGAGCCAATGAATCATGCAAAAAATAAAACTTTGCATGAGATGAATGAAACATGCCTCCGACAAAACAGACTCAGCTTAAAGGTTGTTGGTGGTGGTGGTGGTGTGTATGTGTTTGTGTTGGTGTGTGTGTGTGTGTATGCATGTTTCGGAGAGGATTCCTTTGCTTATTACACTAGCAGAGCACTTTTATCTCATACCACAATCCTTATCACCGCTACAGAGACTTGAAATTAATCAGAAGGTTGTATTTATCTTAAATGAAAATTGAACTCATTTAGATCAGCAGAAACACGATTAAACTCAATCTAAGAGAAATGATTGTTCACATTATGAGAGCTGGTGATTTAGGTTACCTGTGGTGAATGGGCAACAAATAAATAAATGACATGATTTCACATAATACATGCAACGATTTGGAGATCACTTTGACCACTGTGAAATGGTTGCCTTTGCACCACTATGGTGGGAGAAAGGGTGTGAGAAAGAACAATATAAGCAATGGGAATACAGGTTCTTTTTCCACTTCATGTAAAGAATCATCAGTTTTAAATAAACTGAAAACATTTCATTCAAATGGCACACTGCTTTGGGTACATCATCCTTAATAAGAAACCAATATGTACTGATATTTTGTCATAGTTTAAGTAATACAAGTAAATTTGCTGAGTATGCATTCTTATTCTATCATTCTTCATTCTTTTCATCTTTTTCATCAAATTCAGTAATACTGATTTATTGAGCTGCACACCCATGCACTTAGTGAATAGGAGTGAAATTATAAGAGATGAAGATGTAACAAATATAAGAAACAATGTTGTATGGTTATAGTACACTGCTTGCGGGTTAATTACTAGACGCATGTCATCCTTACAATATGGCTACTGGAAACGTACGAACAGCCTTCTTGTGGAAACATATAGCGAATAGTTGTATAGTATAGTCATAGTGTAGACATACAGTAACAAAGCCAGTGAGAAGTTATACAGTATTAAGTAACATTCAGTAACATTCTTTTAGCAATAACAAAACCAGCTAGGCTAATTGCGAGGCAAGGCTAGCAATGCAGATGCTGTTTATCTACACAGCCAACAAAGAGAAGAAATATACAACACTTAATATTCCAAAAATACAAACTACGATCTGTGATGAACTGTAAATACTCACAGACAATGCTTATGAAGGCATAAACAGAATGTGACTGTGATTGACAGCAACAGAACAGAACAGATAGCAACAGAACTGTGATTGATACTACGATCAAAATGGCTGACTTCCTGTTAAGGTCAAAGAGCATATAGTATTGAGCTGTCATGAAGCTGTCAAGATAAAAATCCACAGGAGGAATCAAATTCATGTATAAGTAAGAGCAGAACAAGTATGACTACTCAGTAATTTTTTGTGGTGCTGTAAGTGCAGTGGTCATTGTCTTTTCCTCTGTTTTTATGGATGAATTCTGCTGGTAAGGAAAATGATAGGCTCAGGTGCCTGCTTTAATGCTGCTGTGTGTCTAATGAAGGCTGTCCCACATCTGGTATGCCTCTTGCGTCATACCGGGTCACTGTCTGGACTGCAATGAACATGGATAGAGATGCACTGCCATTTCCATCAGAGCATGCTCACGGCAATGGAGGATTCACTGCTCACTTGTGAGTGTCTGCTTTATCGTCAACAGTCAACAACGGTGTGTGCATCACAGGTGGGAAAAGGCATTTCAAGAGGCAGAACGGGCATGGTATCGGTCAGGACTGCATAAAGTACCATCATTTCACCTTTTTAATCTCTGCCCCTGAAATTTGCCAGGCTTGGGGAGACGGGCAGCAGGGACACAGGGACACTGCAGCTGTCACAGGAGCAAACGAGGAAGAGTGACAGAACAGATGACTGATGCACGAAAGGCACGCGGGGCACAGGAGCGGACGGGATGCCTGTCGACTGCGTTCGTGCCCGACTTTGCTGGGGGGGGGGGGGGGGGGGGGTGTGTGGGGGGGGTGGCAGTGAACGTGATGCTTTTGGGGCTGGAGGTGTTTGATGTCTGGTTCAGGGCGTGGGGGAGCATGTTGCCTGAGATAATTCCGTCGCCCGTGCTCCACCGAGAGGCCTCTCTGCACCACGCTGCTTGCTGATAAGATGCAATCTCATCTCATCTCTTTAGGGAGGCCCCATTGCGCGAGGGAGGGGGCAGGGGGTGCAGGCGAAGGGGAGTGGGGTGGAGGTAAAGAGAGGTAAAGGTGAGTGAAAGAAATGGCTGGAGGCACAGTCAGGGGTGACTGCAGAGACTGCATATGCTCTCTCCATACTTCACTTTCCACACTCATACACTCAAACATATGTGCACACAACAGCCTAAAGACACATCCCATGCCTCACAGGGTAGTGAAGACAGTCCTCATGGGTAATAACATACTGAGCAGCTTGAAATGAAAACTGGGTGAAAAGCAATGTGCAGCATAAAGCCAGGCAAGCGAACCATATCCTGCTTATTCCTCCACTGTAAGCAGTCATAGTGGAGCATTCTCCTCTCTTGCCCATTCCCAGCCTGTCCCTGACAGCTGCCAAGCTTCACTGGGAGCTAATCGATGCTGAGCCACGTTTATGTATTCAAAGCATTCGGTGGGCTGACTTCAGACAGGCAGACATGTGATTGCTTTAGGATATAAATCCCCTCTGTCTGAAGCTGCAAGCAAGCCTGAGGCGTTCTCTACCCTCACACCCCCCCACACCCTGACTCTCCACCTCCTCCCCGTCACAGCGCTCCTCCTGGGATGGAGGCAGTGGTGGTTGACCTCATAATGGGAACAGACAGTGAGGCACGGAGGGTGGGGGTGGGGAGGGGGGTGGGTGCTCAGCTGTGTGTTCTGATCAATTAGACAGGGGCCAGGCCGATGGTTCACTCAGAAATCTGCGAACTGCAGTGCAGAAGTGCAGTCCACCAACCAGGAGTGCTTGGCTTGGATCTTCCGTACAAGACAAGGAACAAAAGCCAACTGCAGAGTTAATACTTAAAGGAACCCCCTGATGAAGACAGGGAGCTACACATGAGAAGGAGGTAGGGGTGGGGTCTTGGCCTTCAGTTCTTAAATCCACCTTCCACTTTTCTACATGTGCAAAGCCACACTTCTGAGCAGTCAGCTGCTCATGGTTTTATGTTAATGTAAATATGTTAATAGTTCAGCCTCTAAAGTTGAAGAGATACATGCAAAGAGCAAAAGGTTTATAATTACCAGTTAACAGGGCAGTTGGTTCAATCTAATGTGTTTTCAAATGACAAGCACTGTGTGACATGCCAGCCAAGCTTCCAATTTTTTGTTCACCTGTTATGACTCCTTCTGCTCCCTGCCTTTTACACACTACAGGCAGCTGACACCCACCCCCTGATATCCTCATCTCCCAGGATGTCGGTCAGTCTCTGTGGAGACTAGCTGTTACTGCCATGATTGATATAGCGTAACTGGCACCCTTCTTCAGGGCACCTCATAACAGGTTTAACAGGCTGAACCTTCACTGTAAATAATCAATGTCTGTGGGCTTGATCCACTACTCATGTGACAGTATCACCTGAGCCACTCTAAGCCAGGCATGTATAATCATCCATATGGTTAATAAAATATGCAGGGGGGATTTACATTGCTTATGTTTAATGACTTACCCACAGGTTATTACTGGACTGATTCAGTTGAACATTCCTGATCAATTGATCACAAGCAGGGTGCTATTTGGGGTCACAACGTCAGATGCTGAGGCCCTTATGAGCATGGCTACCCCTCAAGGGGTACAAGGAACTCATTCTGAACAATGGCAACTGGAATCATTACCACCATTTTGCCCTGCCTGTACTTTGTTGAGACACTGTTCCAATTACATCTGACACAAGTCAGTGAGGCACATTTCATGACAAATTATCAGTAGACCATGCATCACATTATTGGTCATGTTATTTCCTCTTATTATGACTGGCCATAGTGTTGGCCTAAATCACCTCCTTTTCAGGAGGAAATCTTGCTGCAGGATTCTTAGGATAACATTTTTTTTGGCTTTGCCATGGAGTTTAATGCATCTGCCCAGCAGAGAGCAGATGTTAAAGTTTAAATTATAATAATTTCTTAGGACCTTCAGATAAATTGTGGAGAAAGTCTACAGCAATACGTTGCTTCTCCTGTTAAGTGACCACTAATTGAAAAATCTCTATTTGGATTCCTTTGAGTGAGTGTTGGTGCCCCATCTCTGCTGCAACCTTATTTATTATACTCATCTCTGAGGCAGACTGCTCTTTTACATCACAGTGAGGGATTTGCATTTCAAACCTTCTTTCTTTCCCCCCTTGAAGGAAAGAAACTTTGATGTTCCTCAAATCTCATTACAGTTCGGATTGCTCAACGGCTGAGGCCAATTTCCATTGGTTCACAGCGCGTAAAACCGGATGAAGAGTACGAAATCCCTGCAGAGTGTGATCGAAATGGACGCGGGCAGCTGAGAGGAGACCTTTGAATTTCACACCGTAAACCACCTTGCTCCTGGCGTCAGCGCCCAGTATTTACCGGTTATTAGCCGTGCCCAGCGTGAGGAGGCCCACTCCTCCATAGCACGCAGGAACTGCAGCTATAAAAAGCTTGCTGAGCTCAAGGCCCACTGAGGATGCGGGTGCAGGAACAAAGCCACCCTGGATGACGGCAGTGGCACAGAGAGACGGAAGGGAGGCAGTGAGGACATGGCATGAGACGCGGGATTGGAGAAACGGTGAATAATGAAAAGGATGAAAAATGATACAGCCACTGACATTTGTTTGTGCACCCCCAGGGGTTTGGGTGTGCTTTGATATCCAGCTCTACGGTGAGTCGCTTGAATTTTGATGAGCCCTCAAAAACCTTCAATGTTCTCTTCTCATGCGCATACAGGCCAACACAATCCTTGTGGTTTGAACTAACATAATTGGCATCACATCAGAAAAATACGCAAAGTCTCATAGCGTGGATCAGGCATGCTTCAGAGAATTACTCAAATGTCTTTCAATTGGAATTCTTAATTATTGATGTTGAACATCCCCCACCCGCTAAAAACATAAAAACATAAGAAAAAATTAGTATCTCCTCCCAGTGCCAGGTAAGGCCGGGGGGCAACCACTGCCATATATATATATATATATATATATAATGTACTGTATATATACAGAGAAAGACACAGAGACATTGGTCCTAGCTGGTCCCCTGTGATTGCAAGGTGAAGGCCACTACAAGTGGCTGTGTACTGACTGCGAAGACTCAGAATAGGAAGATGTGTTCATCTGGTTCCCCTTTGCCCTTGCAGCAATGTGTTATCTTCAGTGCTCTGCCTGTCTTTTAATTTCCAGTCATGCAACCATTGCTTTTCTACATTCTTTGTCATATCTGCCTGCAGTGACTGGTGGAACTGCTGGCTGAAGTGATGTCATAGTACTCACCTCACAGGAGCAGACTGACCCATTATTGAATATCGTTTGCTTGCATCAGTAGCTTCAGTAGCTAGTCAGTTGGCCATATTGACTACATGATGAAAAATAGGGATTTGTGAGTGAATTGCAAATAAATACCAAGCTAGCCCTGAAGCTTAGTGCTGTCAATAATAACATGGCAGGGAGAATCCAAGCAGCAGGTGTCGTTGGCATCATTAGGTTTTGCCTCCCGTTCTACGGGAACATTAGCATCTGCTTCTCTTCCCTCAGCTGATGAATTCTCGGGGTAAAATGGATGGGGGTAATATCCCTGTAATTTTTAACATTGCCACAATACAAGAGGGTATATGCATATAACAGTAGAACAGATAGCTGTGTTGTGTGTGTGCAGCAGTTCAGCGTTGTTAATCCTAGCATGCCCAGCAAGGCCTGTCATTGTAATTTTTTATTATGAATAATACAAATACAGAGTGCATGCTTGACAAAGCCAAAGACCTTTTCTTGGAAATACTTATGGCCAGTCTTTTAACAGTGGAACAAAGCTTTAAAAGGACAGATTAATATTTCTAATAATATTACTTGTGATGATTTTACATTGGTTTTAAGTGGAGATATCTTACCATATATACCAATAATGGACACAAATTGTCAAAATATTCAGTATAAAGGCAAAAAGTGGTATGTTGACATATCCTCCAATCATCTGTGGATGTCTTACATTTACAATTAACGAGTAGAAGCCACTGCCTTCTCTAGTAGCTTAAATATAGATAAAAATACTGGTACAGTGACAATAACACATGCACAGAATAATCACAGCAGATATTTTTTTTTTCCGTATGTAAAGTACGAAATGTTCTGTCATGTCTGTTGAGTGTCTAACTGTTAAGGAAAGTAGGAAACACAATGTGCAGCTCAACCCACGGCACTCTCTTTCCCCACATGCATTCAGTCTGGTCTTTCCGGGTATAGATCAACAAGGGCACTCTTCAGTCCTTCCTATTGTCTGCCACTTATAGTAGCTCTGTCCTTGTCTTGCTTAAAATGAATCTAAATAATGATGTATAAACACATGAGAGTACTTTCTCCTTTGGTTAGTGCATTTGAGAGCCTTTATCTGCTGTATTCATCCAGAAGGTTTCCATAAGTACAGCATGTTGTACACAGCTGTGGAAGGGGGATGGGGGAGTAGAGTCAAGGTAGCACAGCTTGTTGTTGCTTAGTTCTGTATTACTTCTGGGTGAGGCTCCTAAAGTGAATTCCCACCATTTTTTTATTCTTCTTATTGACCCCCTATGCCACTGGCAAATAATTTGCCCTTACTCTCAGAGCCAGCAGCTATATGCATTATAGATTGCCAGAGGAAAAACTAACAAGAGCTCTTCAGTCATTAGATTAGGAAAACGTGTGCATGGGACATAAAATAAGGCCTCAGGTTGTCAGGTATGCTGGTGCATTGTCACCAATGTCATAGGCATGGCTTCCTTTCACACTCATTATTACTGTCAGGGTTGGCAGGGAAAGGACACAGGCGCAGACAAAACAGGCAGTTCAAGGAGATCCTTTAATTACAGGTCGCAAACTGAAAAGTCAGACTGAAAACATCAGTCCAAATCGGTAACCAAAAAATCCACAGGAAAACACAGTATCAAAAATGGCAGGCAAAAAGAGTGAATCAGGAACAGGCAGAGTCAAAACAGATCAGAACTTATCGAACAGCAAGAACAACACAGGAAGAAGGCTGAGACAATCAGGAAAAGAACAAAGGAAACAGCAGGGTATATATACATGGGCTGGTGATGAGAGAACAAGGAACAGGTACTCAGGATGGGCTTCAGGTGGTGGGCGTGGCAGCAGGGCAGATAGGCGGGACAGGAGGTGGGGCGATGGCTGAAAACAAAACAAAAGCACATGCACGGAAAAAACAAACAAAAGACACACCCACACTGACAGACAGGGAGAAAAGCAGCTCAGGCTGGAGTGCTGACAATTTCCTCTCCTGACATCCACTAGCAAAATGTATTTCCCAAATAAGTGGGCATTGTTGGTGTTATGTATTCAGTGAGCAATGACAGTTGTCATTACTGTTAGCAAACAATAGTTGGCGCTGTGAGTTTTCGGCATGACCTGTTGATGTGCATCATTGCAGTCGTTTATTAAAAACCAGCGGTGTAGAAATGGTTATTGTTGTTTTCGCCTGCATTTATGCGTCATTCCAGGTTCTCTGCACATAATATAAACATAATATATTAGCAAACATAGTAATTGTTAAGAAACAGTTTAAATACAGTGGCTTTGGATTTTTTTTTTTCCAAAAAACTGGGTTGTGGGTTTCTGTGTATAAATTGACAGCCAGAAGAATACATTTCATCCAGTTTAGATTAAGTCTATAACACAACAAAGTGTACAAAAAGTGAAGGGGTCTGAATACTTTCCAAAGCCGCTGTACCACAGATAACTTGTTTGGGGTCTGGGAGCAGAAACACAATGATGTCCTTTCCTCAGTGATATTTCTACAAGTAAAATAATTGCAATGGCCAGTGATCTATTTAACTGCCTTTCACTGTGTCTTCAGAAGTGTAATTAATGGCACATAGTTGGCTAGTCAGACTTTGTGTACAGGACTGCACTGTCATACTTCACTAGTAGATAGCAGCCCTACCATCAGGGAATACCCCGAAGGTAAGGGCTTTTATGTATTGCTTAGTGTATAATAGCACTATCACTGTAGTTGTGTAAGCAGTCTCCACTAGCATTTTGGAAACCACCTCTTAACTTATTCATATCAATACTGATAGCTGAGATAGATTCTGTGAGAGTTTTTAAAGTTTAGCATACTGGTGATGAACCTATGCAAATACACCTGCGATAAATATACAGATATGTGTAATGTCAATGCACCTGTATGGTATGTAAAACAACTGTCACCTATGTAAGTCGCTTTGGATAAAAGCGTCTGCCAAATGAATAAATGTAAATGTAAATGTATACTGCCCACTCCTGTCCCTGAGGACCCTCCTGTTTATTATTAGTATTGACATGTGCAAATACTTGGTGTAGCAAGAAAAAGTTTAAAACTAACCTAATATTTATTAAGTTAGCTTCAATTAGTTGTTCTTCAGGTATATGTTTTCTAAAGAAGACACCTTCCTACAACAATTATTTTCTTCAAAGCAATCTTCTTGCAGGTAACTGGCGACAGATACTAGTAACTACAGATCACAACTCAGTTCACACTTAGTTAAGCCTAATTAAGAGGAGCCTTGCACCATCCCAAAATAGTACCTTACACTTTGTTCCCCCAGAAATAAGCACCACTGACATTACCTGTTCCTTGCTGGAGTTACATCTTTCAAAGTGTCATTGATTAATTGATGTGACTTCTGTAATCTGGTGGAGCTTCTAATGTGTAGCCAGTTCATAACAACAGGTAATGAATTTCTGACTCAGGGTTGTACTCTACTTCATATCAACAACTGAACTGGCAGTATGTGTAATGTACTGTACAACAAGACCACATAATTCCAAATGTTTTACAGAAAAGTGTTGGTATGCCAGATTAAGTCATTACAATGCTGCCCATCACTGCAACCACTGCTAACAATCTGGGAGAGCAGTCCACGAGATGAATTAACACAGACATAAGTCTGAGGAAGACACTTTATGTGCAGATTTATGTGTACCTGATTGACCAGCAGGAGTCGCTGGTGCGTGACGAGAGGTACAAACCCTGGCCAACCTACACCCCCATACCCCTGGTAGAATGAATCCCTCACTCCACCAATGTGGGCTCCCTTTCATCATCGGTTAATAGCATGGGATCAAACCCCGTCTGTGGATCACAGCTTGTGTTCAAAGCAAACATCTTGGACCCTGAAATACTGAAGAGCCCTCTACTACTCTTTTCTTACTGTAGATACTGGGTAAGGAAAGCATGACTCATATCCTACACAACTTCATTATGTGTAACTCACTTTCAATTTATGACTTTAGTTAAAAGTAAATACTGGCACAAGCAAAGGGGGCCAGCTTTATCATATGGGTAGGAAAAAATATTAAAATTTAAACAGGAACAACAGCAAGGGTTAAAAGTAAAAAATAGACAATTTCATAGCTTTTACATTTGTTTATTCATTTTGGCAGATGCTCTTATACAGAGTAACTTACAAAGAGTGCATTTCACAGTGTTAAATGTAAAGTAGCTGCACAGAATCATTAGTGCCACCCTTGAAATGCAATTGTTGGGAGCATTGCCACAAGGGAATTTAGTGCTGTCATATGGTACACAAACCTCATTGAGAATGAGGAGATGTGTAGCTTCTGAAGTCCAATTCGTCTTAGGTTGCTATGCCTCAGGATATAGTCAGTACGTAACACTTTATGTAAGGTTAAGCTTTACTTTGAATAGAATTTTATATGACATCGCTATACTATCTCACATCTTTCCATTTGTTATTTTTACAGATGGTGTGCCTACCCCACACCCTGTTAGAATTTTCCTGTACCTCAATGTCAGTTTAATGTGTGTGTGTGTTTGTGTGTGTGTGTGTGTGGCCAGCCTCTGTGTGCCATTTATGTCTGTTTGTGTTATTGTGTGTGGCAGAAACGTTTCTTAAAATGTGCTGTACTGTAAATGTCAGTGTTTATAGCCAAGTGTTTATGTTAGCACGTATGTTAGTGTTTCTATGTCAGTGTGGATCTCAGTGTCTCTAAGTGAGTGGCTTATGTAAGTGTATATATTCCTGTAATTGTATGTGGGCATGCTGTTATATATCCCACAATTCTGGAATTGTTTGCCACTCTAATTATGCTTTCTCAATCCTTAAGGAAGACAAACATCTATCCAGCTGCAATCATTTCCACACTACTGTAACAATGCGCATGAGGGAAAAATCCAAATTCAAAATTATTAATAATCTTCCCAGTTATTGAAAATTATATACTAAAGACTGGGGAAATATGAGAGGGAAGAGCTTTTAAATTCATCTGCAATGAAAAAAGAGAGCCATGGTTTAATTTACAAATGCTGATCCATCTCTCCCTTCTGCCCTCTGCCTCTCTCTGTCTCTCTCTCTCCTCTCTCTCTCTTTCCTTTATCCCCTGCTCTCTCACAAGAACTCTGTCTCTCTCTTCCCTTCAACTTGCGTCACCCTCTCCACCTCAGTCATTCCCTCTCTCCTACATATTAATTGAGCTGAGTCCACCTTTTCCCCTGAAACCCACCAGCTGGTGTCTGCAGGCTTTCACTACATGAGAATGTGGCCCTGTTCATATGTAGAAAACCACTAATTTTTAATTCCTCACTGCAGACATTTTCTGCTGCAGCGTCCTCGTGTACCATTGCTCTCAGCTGAGAACATGCCGTGCAGCTTTGCATATGAAATCAATCCACGGGAACAGGGAGAAGCTTAGTAGGAGATTCACAAACGTCTCTGCTGATTTCCCGCTACGAACTGCCCACCTATAAAGATGCTCAACATTAAAGGTCGCAGTGCAACTGCTAATCAGACCTTGTTTTAGAAACGAAGCTTGAGCCTGTGGCCCCCGGGGGGGGGGGGGGGGGGGGGGTCCTATTGAATGGCTTTTTACCTTACACAGCTCAGTTCAAGATTCATTCCACTTTACCGGAAATGCAGAAGTGCAATTATATGAGTCCTTTCAGTAGGGAGGGATCTTGTCATCCCATGTCATGCGGAATCCACACTTACTATGGAAAATGGTCTTTTTTTTGCTTTTTACAAGTACATTTACATTTGCCTTTTAGCAGATGTTCTCATCCAAAGCACCTTCCAAAATGGAAGTCCCACAGTGCACCACAGTAAAGCAAACAACAGCTAAAGGATCCCCAATGACATCATCCAGGTTCCTCACAAGCAACTATAGGGTGCCAATGGCCAGCAGGATAAGGGCACACTGGACAATGTAACCTACCTAAGCCCCAGCAGAATGAAGCCAGCTCTGTTCTGATCATGCTGGCCACAGCGCCACCTTGATCTTGAAAATTTTTGGGCTGAAGGACTCAGGCTGTACTGAGAACAAGCACCTAACTGACTGAACTGTTCAGGAGACAAAACACTGTTCTTGGTGGTTCCCAGGAATCGGTGGTGTAGCTTGAATTCCACTTCTCCACTGAACCATAACAGAAATCTGCTAACAGGGGGGCAGGAGAGGACAAATCGAGGATGAGGAGAAGAGAATATTTCCACAGCTCACGAGTCACACGAGCGACTGACACAACTATGGCAGATCTGCGTGCGAAAGTAACTTTAAGGTTTAGCACCGGGTTTAGGTTTCCTAAACAACTTTTACGAAAGTTGAGTCGCTGTTTAGATGCATATTGGCAATTTGGCTCCATAACAGACAGTTAATCAGATAAAAGAGATTGGTTCCTAATTCAGGCTAACATTATGTTTACATCTGTGCTAGTAATACACGCCACGCATATACAGTGCAGTGTCGTAAGTTACAGTATACGAGTGTTTAGCTAATGTGAGGAAACTAGTACAGCTGTCAGTGTTCAGCAAGTTAACATTTAGCAATTTAAAATCCATTAACTCAATTTTCCATACTTGAACTCAAAATGAACAATTGTTATTATCAATCTGTTAAGATTGCCACAATTTGCAGATAGCCTGTTTACTATCGTAAAGGTGTAAGCTACTTACTGCAGAGTAGGGCTAACCATGATATAACTAGTAACTTAGGCTGGTAGTTGATTTTAAGGTACAGTTATGATAATGGAGATTAGTAATTAAGATTGAGATTGGATTAAAATGTGGGTAATTGGAGGCTTAGATGTAACCATAGACTGTCTTATTTTTGCACAGGGTCAATTAAAACAATCATGAAAAGAAAGGGAGAGATACCAGACTTTTTTTTTTTAAAGAAGAACAAACAGGCACATCAGGTGCAAACAGACCCCAGCCCCTGCATCACCACCAGACCCCAGAGCAGCTCCCTACCTGAGGCTAGTCAGAGTCAGCATGGTCAGACTTCACAAGGACCCAGTCTACCACCACCAGGTCAGAGCATCTACCAAGCAGTCAGTCACCTGCCCAGTTCAGAATTTAAGTTTAGCTTCAGCTTGTAACAGCTTGTGATATTGTCTTATTGCCTTGGTGCTACAGCTTTATTTTCTGAAAATATTTTGGATGTTCAACACTTATAGACCCAGATTATATGTTCATGAAAACAGAGTCTCTCCAGTGTATGAGTACAGTACAATAGTGTGTGCGTGTGTGTGTGTGTGTGTGAGTGTGTGTGTTATGTGAGAAAGAAATTGAGCTGCAGTTCTGAGGTAGAGACACTGGCATTCATAGTATGTTAAAGAATTCTAGTGAAGTAGCCCTAGTGGACCACACTATCTGCCACATTGAAGAACTCTGGGTTAAGTGAATTATCACTTCTACCTCCAATCAGCAATCATAGGATTCATTCATGCTCCTTAGATGCCAGGTTAAGGTTACACACTAATTTTCTGTCATGGTCTATGGACCCCATGAAGTAGCTTTGGCCACCCCTTGGCCACCCCATGTATAAAACTCTAGTTCCACCACTGACTATGTGTAAAGCTTTCACTAAACACTCAAAGAGAACATCTTATTAAAATGATGGACTGCTGATTTGTACAGCATACAATTTCCCCAATAGATCACAACTGAAAAGTAAGTTGCAACAAATATTTCGAATGGGCTTTACACAAAGGACCATGCCAGATGGGTAGAGTGAAGTCTTTTAATGAAATGGCTGACAACATTTTTAGCTGAGAAAACCCTTCATGAAACCATATGAAACTGTGATCTACCAGGATGAACAATTTGGTTTTACAAACTTTCAGGCATAAAACGTAATTGTGAAGTGTAGACTGAGAACAATACATGACTAATATCTGGGCATGTTTGGTCTTGGTTTGGACACAAGCAAGGAGAGATTGTCGAGTACTGACAGAATTTATTATTCATAACATGTAAACATGACATAAAACATGAAAACATAAATGGCATGAAGCAAGTTTCGGAGTGTAATATTTTAAGATTGATAACTACATTATGATATGTATTTTCAGGATAACAGCTAACTACTTTAAGTGTGCAGAAGAGGAAAGTTAGTTTGCTTAATAATAATTATGCATCAGTGGTAGAATTTTTATTCCATATTTCAGTGTATTACTGCATCAAATATATGGATTTCAATTGGTTATATTTTGTTAGTTGGCAGAAGTTCTTATCTAGAGCAACTTGTAAAGATGGAAACAAAATGTATAAAAATTGTACATTTCAATTTTTTTTTTTTTTTGCATTAATTAGACACATTTATGTGACTTACTGAATGACTTGTGCATATTTCCATGACTTATTATTAATTGGCCAAGATTTGATTGTGAGGTTTACAAAAGCCTCTTTTTCTTGCACAGTCATAATGAATAATTTTGCAAATCAGAGGGGTCTTTTATGCAGGAAGTCAAAAAGTAAAAACAACTCACCCATGGTATGAAATGACAATGCCACTGGCACAAACGTACATACTGTACATTTCTCTCCACATTTGTCAGGGTTAAATCCCACTTGCATTGCCATTGCCCTTCTCGTAGAGAATACATTTCTTTCTTCTTTGTGATGCTCCATCCTTCCTGTGAGCCACCCGTTTTGCTGAACAGTGGCCTGGCATTGCAAAAACATAAACAAATGCACAAATGGCTCAGGGCAGTAACAAACAAATTGAAGAGACAATGGGCAAAATAGAGGCACGCAATCCATACACCAGCTATCAAACTTTCAATTACATTGCATAATGTGGCAAGCCATTAACATTCAAGTAACACTTGAAAACCCACAGTCTACACCGAATGTTAACAAAAAGTCAGGTAATCATAGAGGCATGGCTAATGTGAAAAGAATATCTCATTGAACTGTATTTCTCCTTTCACTTGAAATTATCTAAAAATGATCATTTCTCTCATCAGCAGATGTTAAAATGGCAAGATACAAAGTGAATATTTAATGTAATAACCCATATTATGTAATAATATGAATCCACTTGATTTCAAGACTTCAAATTGTTTCCATATTTAGTAATTTATCTGCTGTATTTCAAGGGACCAACTAAACAATCACTTTAGGAGACAGCGCATACTGGGGATAGTAAATGTTCTCTAATCACTGGCTGTCAGAAATTCATAGAGACCCTTGGCTCTGGCATATTTTCTTGGCTACTTCCCATTGTAGTGTTTTCTCCAATCTGTCAAATGTGCACAAGGAGATATGGCTCCATAGAACAAAGAAAGGCACGGTATGACCACATGCAGAGAAGTGAGGCTGCATACTCACACAAAGACAGTCTGGTGTGGATGCACAGGTGAAACTTTGGTTTGGATAGGCATATTTACCCCTCACAGGGCAACAGAGGTCCAGCATTGGGTGTCTGTGTAAAGACAAGTGGTTCAGGAATAAATCAAGCCCAACATTGTTTGACTTCTGTTATCTTATGATAAACGAGATTAGGCAGGTTCAATGTTGTGTGGCCAATGGGGCAGATTGGCAATCCATTATGCAAGGCAGCTGCATGATACTCGGTGCTACCATCCCTTTCCAGGCAGTCCTCCGTCCAGTTGGAGTAATAATCCCCATGTCTATAAAATGTTCAACAGCATCCTTACCAGGTCAATTTGGCTCAGCTTGTGTCTTTTCACTGGGTTTGGATCATGGGTGTGTGTGTGTGTGTGTGTGTGTGTGTGAGTGTGTGTGTGTGTGCGTGTGTGTGTGTGTGTGTGTGTGTGTGTGCGTGTGTGTGTGCGTGTGTGTGTGTGCGTGTGTGTGTGTGTGTGAGTGTGTGTGTGTATGATCTGATTTGTTATGATGTTGAATCTGCCTACAGCTTTGTGCTTTATTGTACATCAGTGATCACAATGAATGGGGCTGCATTTCTGTGTGATTTATATCCAACTCCCTCCTCCCACACACACGCACACACTCACACACACACACATTCCCTTGTTCCCCCATCTTTTTTTTCCCTTTGCCAAGCTGAGCTTATTCAAGTGCACAGACTGAGCAGACCAATCTAGAGAACAGCATATGCCTAAACAGACACATCCAAGAACCACCCCTTCTGTGGCTGCATTTATCCGTGAATGGTTCATGGCAAGCATGAACACCTGAAAAGTGCTGGCCACAAACCTGGTCCAAGCAGTGGACCGTTGAATGGCAGGAGGAGTAATGCTTACTGGCCTCTTTGCATTAGAACTCTGAGCAAGGAGGCTCTCATATATCCCTCTCATACATTCCAGGCCCTCACACAGCCACACAGGCCTGGGATGTATGACAGGCAGCGGTCTATATGAGAGCATACACACACGTACACACATGCGCACCACACACATACATGTGCATTTAAGACACAAGCACTAACACAAGCACTCATGCACGCATACACACAAAGAAACCAAGAGTCTGCCCTCAGATGTGCATTTGTCAATAGATACACTTACACACTCTTACATTCATATAAGAATGTCCTCCCATATCACAGAAACTGATAGACATCTACTCATACAAGTGAGCGAATTTCAGCCTATGCTCATTCCTGACCAAAAAAATGAGCGCAAACCACAGGTATGTATATACCAGTAACTATTATCTGCACGGCACATACTAACACCAGTCTGTTTCAGCTTGACCTACCACAATAGCTGCTCTATTTCTTTTTTTTTTTTTGAAAACATCAAAGCCTTACATGCCTTGCCAGACACTCACTGCAGGTGGAAATGATTTGACGTGCAGCATAAGCCAGGTCCTGGTCATGTTCAACATTCATAGCAAGGAACAACTAAGACTATGCCATGGTGCTCACGTCTAGAATTTGTCTAAAACAATGCAGATAATTCCCTGACCTCTCACTCTCATTACCAGGTACATATACATCCCGTTCCACATTCCTCCCTATCACTGCGCAGGCCAAAAACTGACACAGAGCATGTCTGCTTTGAAGACAGTGCAGAGGAAACCTACAGAAATTATTCCAGCAGGAAATGGTATCTATGTTAGTTTAACTTCTCGGTATGCTTGACATACATGAAAACTACAAGGTCAAGCTGCTCCCAGTTTCTCACAGTGGTCACGTCTCCATTTTTGCACTTGTAAACAGCAGCTGAATTCCACCTTTTCAATCTGACATCTATTGTCATGATGTAAACTTGTAAACTCAGGATACACACAATTTACTTATTAATCTTTGTCCCAAAACGTCCTTCAGTCTTACAGATAAACAGTGTAATACAATAACAGCTATTTAAAAATTCTGCGGCTAGGCGTTGTACACACAATTGTATGAATAAAAGAACATTGCAGAAGCAGATAATGGAATGTAAATATGAATATAAAACTTATTATTAGTTTATTTCAATCACTGAATCCATTTGGTAGGAAAGCAGGAAATGTGGTTTTACTTGTAACAGAGGCATTAGTTTGGGAATATAGTTTTTCCACTTAAATTATACATCTCAATGTCATTCCATAAATATAAGACATTGACAAAGTGGTTCATGGTTGTGTTTCTGTATTACATATGTTTCTTTTAAATTTTATTCAAGATTTATTTTAATCATTTCAAGATGCAAAAAAAATCTAAAACCTGTTTGTTGAGATGTCCAGAAGCCATTCTAAGGCACCGGATAGGAAGAACATCCAACTGAGAAAATTTAGCAGAACAGAACAGAAATGAAGGCATAAAAATATTAAAGTTGATAAGTGGGGTATTTCTTCATCCTCTTTGCTCTGTGAGTCTAAAATGGAGCCAAGAACAGCCAGGGCTAGCAAAATCCTTCAGGAGCAGCATAATCCTGAATGCTTCTCAACAGTCATGAATAAGGAGACAGCATGGCAAGGCCGTAAACCAACAGGAAGATGCAATAACTTTGACTCGTCACCTTGTTTTTATTTAAGTCCTGCGATGCAACCTTAATCCAATGGGACACGACAAAGTGTGTCAGGTTTGACTGGTTCAGGCCCATAATTTCAAAATAGCAGTCGGGTTCAGATTGGGTTGGGTACTGAATGCACTGCCTTCTGAAATCTGCCAGCTAAAATCTTGTTTTGAATAAATGACATATACACATAGGGAGCTCACAGTTTTAAGGGTACCAAACATACCAAGCTTGTTCAGAGGATACAGATGTACACTTACTTACTTAGACAGGAAGAACTTAAGGTTGGGTTGGTCTCGGTTTTCAGTTTCATGGCCGTACAGATCTTAATTTTTTATCATCCTTTTATTCTAACATATGAGTGTGACATTTCGGAACCAGATAAGAAAAAAAAACTAAGCAAGGTAGATCACAAAACTTGGAAATGCAGGACTGCTTTGATGAATGGCCATCTTCCAGTAACCAGTAACACCTTTACTCTTTGTTACAAGAAACCCTTGGGTTTACAAGCCATAAATTCATCGGAGTGAGTCACTGCACTGCTGCCTCTGACTTCAGCCACTCTCACTGTGAGCATGAAAGAGGACCACTAGAGCAAATAATACAGTGTTTCTCTGGAGCAGCAAGTGTATGATCCACATATATAAAAATGTGGGAGTGGTCAAAAGTTCTACAATTTTTTCACAAGGCTATTGTATGTGGAATCCCAAAATCCATCAAGGAAATAATTGCCTGACCCATTAGAATTCCACAGATTGAAAGTTCCACTGATAAAGACGCTGATTAAGCCGTACTCAGAGCAGCTGCTAGTTTGCTGTGAACCATCACCTTTAGGGAAAATAGTGAAAATTTGTGAAAATTAATTTTCCAGTGTATTTATATTGTGAGAAACAATGTAAATGAACAAAGATTGCACAGGAATACATGAAATCCTGTATGGTCATGTAAGGTTAATGAGACTCAGTGTGTAAATTGGGATGTCCAATCTGACATTGTAAAGGGAAGACCAAAGTGAAAATATACTCCCCTTTTCCATCATTTTATACACCACTGAGGCACCACTCACATTCATGAACGCATCTTGTGTTGGAAACAGTGAAATCCTGGCTTCTTAAAGTCAAACATTGAACTGTACAAAATCTCAGTGTGTTGCAGTTAACCATGATATATAATAATTGTTATTAACAACTCTTAGCAGCTCTTCTCATACAGGCCTTCAAAGCACTTTACTGATGGAAGAATAAAGATGACTAATAGTAATGAAACAATCATAAATAAAGATAAAACACTAGCAAGTAATTCAGAAATCTCAAGTTATTGACTTTTCATCTATCATCATATTTGTATATCTATGGTAATTTTTAAAAATGAAACATTATATCATAATATTACAATCTCTTACATTTTCATTGGATAATGTTCATCGTGAGGCAAGAGAAAACATACTGTATTTAGGCACAGGTATTGCAGCACTACAATAAGCGTCTTGATACTCCCTAATTGGCTGTGTTGGCTATTGGTTAAGTTATTACTTGTTACCAGGGGTAACATGCCAGTGTGTGCATACTTACTGCTGGAATGCATACCACTAAGTTAAGCTGAGATGTTTTTGTTTTTTTTCTGAGAGCACAAATGTCCATTTCCTGCAAGAGAACAACGAAACTGTTTAGGGCAGTTGGTTCCTGATGTTATCCCCACCAATGGAGGACTGCTTTCTGTCAGTGTACCTATCTTTCTCCTATAACCATCTGTGCCCCCCCATTAATCTGCAGTCTGTTGGAGGGGTTTGGATGGCAATCACCTTACTGCCTGGATTAGGCTTTCTGTGGAGGTGGGTGCAGCCTCTGATCACAAATTGCAGGGGGATCACCAAGGGATTAACGCTTGATCATTTTTTATTTTCCCCAAAAAGTAGCAGTGTTATTTTCTTTGAAAAATCAGGGTCTGCATAAATTGCTGTTGAGGTGATCTTTTGATTTTAACATGTGGAATAGACTCGCAACAACGTGACTTTGTTCCACATTTCATTGAATTCCTTGCCAAATCAGCTGTCAGGTTTGCCATTGTTGATCATCTGAGTTTGATTCTGTTGCACATAATTGACCACAGCCTTGCTCAATCCAAACCTCAGGCTTGACAGTTGGCATCAACGATTTTGTACAACTTTTTGAAAGCTCTGTCTAGTGCTCTCACACAGATGCTCTCTTGTTCTGGTGGTCAACAGTCCAAGGAGGGCTCAACGCAGAAGCTAACCAAAGCAAGTAGATCCCGGTCTGCCTTTGCAAGGGGATTCATGATTTGATTCTGGTTAAGATTGGATCATTTTGTCTATATTTTTAGATGCATGACATACCACAGCTTCCCCCTTAAGCAATTCAATCTAACCCCCTATGGTGCATTCTCAGAACATTGGGGCTGACATGCTTTGCGACCTGAACTCCATATTCTAAACTCAAACCAAAGCAATCTCAACATTGCTCTCAGATAAATCAGAGGGGCTTGCCACTGCAATGCAGGGCTTTTAAGAGCTTTTTATTCCTGAGCTCTTATCTTGGATCTAGTCCAGTTACTGTACACTGAAGGCACTCAGTAAATCCCTGCAACAGGCTAATGGTAGTCTATAAATCAGGGAGAGCAAGAATCTGAAAAAGACTCCAAATGAAGATGCAGAGAGGCAGGCCAGCTCCTTTTTACTCATGTGTACTTCATGGTAACTCAAACTGTTGCACCCCAGAGGAAAGGCTATCATAAAGAAAGGATTGCAGCAGTGTCAATCTCAGGAAAGATAGCCCTGACATTTTATTAACTGTTTTTTTTTTTTTTCTCCAGTATTGTTTTTTGCCTATATATTGGTTCATTCTCTTGGTAAATCCTTCCATCTTGAAAAAATCCCCCTGACATTTTCAGCGACCATTTCTTCCATCATTGATTTCCCCAGGGGGTTTCATATGACTTATTTTTTTCATTGCTGGGTGATCGTTTTGGTGGGAGTGAGCACCCCAAAGCTCTTGTCTGGATACACCCGAGCCCCCAGTTTTTTATTGCCAGAGATTTGGACATTAAGCTTTTGCCAAACTGCTGCACATTTTTAGAATGAAATCCCTAAGGATATAGACATAGAAAATTCTGAGCACAACAGATGCTCCCACAAAGGGCAGAGAAAAGGGGGACTTTACGGGTCTGTCAGAAGTTGTATAAGGTGGACCATGAATGTCCTCATGAGTAAAAGTAACCTGAAAAAGAAAACATAATACCAAAGTCCCTGCTGTCCTGTTTGGAAAGCCAGAAGTTCTGATTTTTGATATGTGTCCAACATCTGAAATGGCTGGATTCCATGGTGTGTTGTGTTTTAGGCTCTGAAATGCAAAGGTTTATATCATCATGTCAATTTATGTTCAAGGCTCGTCCTGTGAATTCACACTCTATTCTGCTTCATTGGGGCCTGCAATAAAACACTTAGAGTAGGTGCACTTGTCGACTCTTGACTTCCCTTCCCTTCCCGTCCCTTGACGCTTGTGGTCATCTTGTGCATGTTTTCTAGATGTGATCAGGGGATAATGAAAAGGGGATGAGGCTGTGTGTTTCTATGACACTCTTCTGAGTCTGTAAACCCTGGCACACAGGCACCTGGATGCCTATGAAGGCATGACTGCTTTTTAACCCTGCCTCCATCTGGCTTTCCTACATCTATCTTACTCACACTCCCCATCTGACAGTGCTGTCACCACAAAATGAAAGAGAGATGCCTTTTAACTGCTGTGTGGCACCAGAGGGAAGCCACAGCCATTGGGTCCATATGGCTGAGCATCAGCACAAATCACGGACAGAGAAGCTCCATGCATGTGTGTGTGCATGGTGCATGTGTACATATGGGATGATACTGGAGGAACAGAAAACTAATTTTCTGTCAGAGGCATTAATGGACCGGCCACAAGTGAAATTCAGGACGGAACATCCTGCCAGCTCAGTGTTACCATGAGAAAGTGGCCCACCAGGGGGCAGAGCAATGTGCCATTGGTGCACAGATGGATCCAGGTCCTCCTCTAATGAACAGCACAACCAGTGACTATAAAAAAGCAAATACAAAAAAAAACAGGGAGAGCCTACAGCAAGTGTCTCTTGTACCCTGTAAAGACAGATAAGTCCCACCCGCACAATCCATACAGCCATGTTATCATAACACAAATTTAGTTTAATTTACAGCAGATGTTGGATGGAGAGAGGAGGCCAGTTGTAATATTATTTTTTTAATGGTACGCATTACGGAATGCATTTTCATAATCTTGCTGAGAATGAGACTGAGGGAGATTGTGCTCCTTTGAAGGTATTATTTTCATTTAGCACCAAATTGTATTGTAGGTACATGCCATTTATGAATGTCCTTTGCATACTGTCAGCAATGATAAGAGTATGTCACTGCACATCTGCTGACACTGATTATGTGAATATGAAGTAATGTTACATGAATGCTGAAACTCGATTGGATGGCAGAGGGTGCTGGTCCAGTCATCATGAAGCAAAATAATGTTTGAAAATTGTAAAAACAGCAATATTCCACTGGTACTAAAAGATTGCTGGAAATACAGCTGGGCAGACTCTCATGCTGCACAAAGGGCCATTGACAAAGGTCAACAATCAGAGGAAGGACCATAAAAGTAACTGTGTGGAGATAAAAAAAATAGAAAAAATTAGATCAAAATCACTTTGAAATCATGTTTGGCTGGATGATGTCTGTTTTTGCTGGTGTGCATGATGTGCATGTGAATGTGTGTGAATGTGTGTGTATGTGTGTGTGTGCGTGTGTGTGTGTGTGTGTGTACTGTATGTGATTCTGTGTGTACATGTACATGATGTCTGTGTGTATTTCAGTATGTGCGTGTGTATACAACTAGTTGCATAATATTCTGCAGTACAAGGTTGAAAATTCCATCAGTTCGGTTAGAATCTGTGATGCAGGAATATCTATGCTTACAGGGCACATGCCCACACACAAACACTCACTCTTGTTGAAGTGGGGATTGATTGGGGTGCTTAATCACGATGTCAACCATGTGATTGACCATGTGTGTTTGAACGGCACTGCTGCTCTCCCACTGATAAGCAACAGGCTCCTTTCTGTTTGAGGCAAATTAGGCCCTGCATTGTCTGCATTACAGATAAAAGCCCGTCAGACAGATCGATGCGCATAAAACGCCAGCAGGCTCCCGAAGAGGCGACGAAATGAGAATCGAACGGTCTTCTGTGAGTGCCCATTTGACGCTAACCCCTAATACTGTGTGTACTAAGGAAGCACCAGAGCCACCATTCACATTGTCTGGGACATGTATGCACCACAGATTCTTCACATAAGGACCAGATAATCAGCCCCCCAGTGTTCTGTCTCTACTGTGTCTCTTCCATAGGTGTTCTGATTTGCTGGCCCACCGTGAACATTTGTTAAGGATCATGAACTATAAGAGAACATCCCATAGTCAACACAGGAAAGCATGTAACACTAAAACCCTCTGTTGCCAAGCAGACCCTCCTAGATTCAGGACAGCAGAAACACAGAAGCTGCAATCTGGTCATAGAAGAACACCTGTGTGTGTACTGCAGCTGAATCAATGAAATCTCTCCAACTTTGACTCTGCAACGTGACCATTTCAAATCGACAATTCCTTTCATCTCTGAATGAGCTGACTACCCATACAGAGAACAAAATATTTGCTAGTAATAATGAGAGTGCACTTGTACACAAGGGATTGCATAAAGCTTGTGCCATTATCTCCTCAGCTGCATGGGCTCCCCTGGTTCTGATCCACGGGATGCCTATGCGTGCACCACTGTGCCAGATAGACACCCAAGCAGATTAGAGAGCTTTTCTCCACATCTGATATCTCACCATCCCAGCTGTTGCTGGCCACCGCGGTGTGGTATCTGTCGCTAAGCAGACAGCAGGCAGAGAACACCAGCCTGCTCACCCACTGAACCCTCCAGCACTACTCTGACGTCAGCCGTGATGAGCGTATAGTGGATCCTTCCATAATCCTCCTTACATTGATAAGGGACTCTAATTAGACACTGAGTTCATTACCCCGCGTGATCAGCTCAGCTGGTCAATACTGACCACCAGGCAGGGCCCCTGGCACATTCCCACAGTTTGGTTTGGCTTCCTGAGGCTCTCCTCACTCTCTGATTGGATCCTCAGGGCACGCGTGATGCATAGAATGATGCAATCCCCCAGAAAGGGGCCCCTCTCCTCCATGCTTTGCAAGGCTCACGCTGTGAAATTGCAGAGCAGACAAGTAAAACGTGCAGGGGAAAAAATGCCCTTGTAGCAGAGGAACACTCCACAACAGCCAAGGCTGCAGGGTAAAAGACCACAGGCTTTTCCTCCAGTGATGAGAAGATCGGCAAACTGGCTGCAGGGTTAGGCCACAGGACACTGGCGAACTCACCCAGCTAAACAAAACAAACAAAATTTAAAAACAAAAAGCACAAACATAGAAGTAAAAACAATGTAAAGTAATAAATAATGACATGTGATAGCAAAACTGCACAGAAAAACAACACTAGCAAAGTTGGCCAGGCAAGGGTAAAGATGCAGTCTGCTAAAAGGAGTCTTGCTGCTAAACATCATAAGTGTAACCGTAGTAACCACAATATTTGAAACCATATGGCCCCTTGAGAGCAGGATGAAATGATCCACTCTCACTGAAGGGAATTCCAATTACAAGGATAAATCTTTTCCCTTGCCAACACAGGAGTTGGGGGTGGGGATGGGGAAGGGTCTGGGGAGGGGGGCGTGGTTCAAGCGGCTGTCAGACAGAGGTCTGACATCAGCTCATATGGTCGGTATTATCTTCTTTGACCTCACTGAGCACAGGGTTTGGACATGAAGGTGAGTACCCCATGAAGGGGAAGCTAGGGTACTCTTTGCCATCTGTCAGGGGAAGCAAGGTAACCTAATAACGGTGCCAAAGGTAGGCTCGCAGAACTGTTAATGAAATGAGTGTTCTCCTGGGCCTACGAAACTCCAAAAGTAACAGGGCATGATCAGATTAGCCACCCACCCGAATGGTGGCATCTATCTAATTTCAAGACCAGAGAGAAGAAGAAAGGAGTGATATGCTATTAACTGCTCAAAGCAGATCCAGTTTTGTCAGCAGTCAACATTTCATCAATATCACGTAAGACACAAAGAAACATCATCCATTCAGTCAAGGGGACATTTTTGGGCAGTGATGTGACTACAGGGGAGCATTCAGTAAAAGGAGCAGCATTCATTAGTCACTTCAGTCTGTCCACAGAGGCAAAGACTACTACACACAACTGCAGCATGGTGCATGCATAATCGAGCAGGCACTCACTGCAGTCAGATATCTGAGCCTCTGCTGAACCTCGCACTAAATGACCCATATCCTGACATTATATTCTTCATTCTCAGTCTAATTGGAGAGGCATATGCTGTTAGTTGTGCCATTCAAATGAATTTTTCTTTTTGCATACAAATAGTTGATTATATTACATTACATGCATTTTTACATGCATTTTTTTAAAGCAGAAGCACTTATCCAGAGTGATTTCCAGCACAAGAGAACAGACGTGTATCCAAGTGTATTCAAATTAAATGATAATTTGAATACACTTGGATAGCTGTCAGACAAGCTAACAACACCCCCTGACTACTGAGTATGAGAACAGCGGTATTAAAGCAGTACCACAAGTTAACTTCTACTAACCTGAAACTAGACAGCCTGGAAAACTACAGGAAGTCAAGTAAATACACTATGATATATATCACTACAGTGCCCTGCAAAAGTATGTTAATGGAATGTGTAATTTTTGCCATTAACTTGAGGTGTTTGAATTTGAAATGAAAAGATGAATGTGAAATAGTGAAATGGTCTTCACATGCACATACATTTTTACCATTTTAGAGAAATGGCTGTGCCCCCATTTTCAGGTGTGCAAAGGTAAGTTAACAGATGACTGACAAGTGTAACTCGTTGCTCAGGTGTTTCCTTTTGCATGGATTGTTTACACATGAAAGGGTAGTGGGTGTCTAGCCTTGATTTCAGCCTTAATTTCATCTGTGGAAATTGCAGTTCTGCAGTTGCAATTGTGGAAGTTGCAACCTGTGGAGAGTGACAGATTCATTTGCATATGGACATATTTTCTTGTTTTACTGTCATACTGTTACAACATTACATGCCAATTTATGTTTAGTGTTTTCAATAATCACATAGTGTCCTTCACCATAAATAGCTTCACTTTAACTTTACTTAACTTGAATGGAAGACAAGTAGCTCAATATAATAATAAGGTGCACAGTGCTTCAGAATTAGGAAATCAACCCCCTGATGTTATCCATTATTTTACAGCCCATGTTAATGATTCTTGAGTTGTTAGCCAATGTACCTCACTTACAAAAACAATTCACTGTTTTTTTGTTTTTTTTTTAATGTGATGCATTACTCTTCTGACCACCTTTAGAATCAATTTTAGAATAAATGCCAGCTGGCCAGCTGACACACTTATGAAGTCAGACCAATCAGACCTAGGATCATGCGAAGCTCACACCCTTATCTCCCTGGCTATATGGGCTCCCCTGGTTCTGATCCACCAGATGCCTGTGTGTGGGACACTGTGCCAGATCAACACCCAAGCAGATTAGAGAGCTTTTCCCCACATCTGATATCTTATCATCACAAGTTTTAGCTGTTAGTCACTGCACCATTTAAATGAGTCATTGCACTCACAAGCAGAATATTTCAGCTGCATAGACTAGCAACAACTGGAAAGCTAAGCCAGTTTCCCAGGACACATGGGTGGGATGCAGACCATACTCTCACATCTCACACCTCTATCAGTTCTGTTTCATTAAGTTAGCCTGATTGTGATATGACATACACTACTGACATTTGTACTACAAAATTGGCTCTTGTATGACCATACATGAAATACTCTTTAAAATGCCTCTTTTTAAAGGACATCAGTATCATAAGGCAAATGTTTGCAGTCTTAATGTCACTGGCTTGAACACTTGGCAAATAGACAGGGTTGTGATTAAAATGAAAGGTAAACAGACCCAATTCTTCTCTCAAAATGATGAAAACTGAAGTGTTGAAATAATCAAAGGAGGTGATGAATGCTTGATTTGAATGGATGAAGACTGTGGCAACATAGGGTAGCTCCTTCCTTTGTCCAGCTCATGAAACCTTACTTTCTCAGCACTACAATCATTTGCAGTTTGAAGGAAACATATATTGCATACACAAGTACATCAGTGTTAACACTACCGACTGACATGAATATGCTGCATCATGCAGCACAGCCATGCGATCATCTAATTTCCTCCCAATCTTTTCATGTCCACATCGGCAGAAAACAGTTTCACAAGTCAGGCTCTCGCATGCCCCATGTTCCTGATAAAAAATGAAGTATGATAGGTTAAAGTGACTGAACACTGAAGCCAATCAGACATATATGCTGACATGCCGAATCCCAAAACTAAGTAATATTTATTTGCGTCAAAATGAACTGTATTGCCTCAGTATTTCAATAATTGTCACTTTGAAATATGTCATACTCATATATTCTGAAATGAAGTAAGATATTACACAGTAACCGTTTCAAAACCCGTTGTGTATACTGTATGCAGGCAATAAGAAAAATATTTTGTAAAGAAGGCATATTTTTATAAATAATTGAAATAACCAATGAATTTATCATGAACCATGAATGCAACTGCCCTGCCTCTATTTTTCAATAATGAAAAATGCTCATCTTATTATTTAATGTCCTCATAAGTACAATATCTACAAATTCTAATTTCTGATGTCATATTAGCAATTATATCAGAATAATTTCTGTCACAACAGAAATGTCATATCAGAAATTTACATTTATTAATTAGGCAGATGCTTTTATCCAAAGCAACTTACAAGTGTATTGTACCTCACAAATTAATAAATGTAAATGTTGTATGCATATCACTTCCATCACAAAATTTCAATTTCTTAATTCAGAGGGAACTATTTTGCAGTCCTCACTATTCTGAATAAAGATATGACATCATGTTATACTAGAATTAAATACAGATTAGTTCAAGCTTATTTGTCAGGAGAAAAAAAAGAAACATTATTTGAGTGATAGGAAACAACAGGCAAACAGCTGCAAGACCCAGTAATAATATTATAAATACGTGCATTCTGCATGCGTAATGCCCACATCAGCACAAAGGAAACAGAACCGCTGCCGTTAATCTGAGCTTTATTTTAGAGTTTATTTTAGACTGCACTAAAAGAGCAGTGATTTCCCAGAGGTTGTTGATGGCTTCCATGAAACTCCCTGCTCAGCAGGAGGCAGAGATGGGAAAACAAACCTGCCAGATTTTACCTCCCGCAATGCTGGCGGACATGCAGTGTTTTTCCACATAACATTTCAAGTCCTTCACAGACTCGACTGGGAAATCAATATGATACATGTTTAAAATGACATTTGGGATGAAAGCACTACAGTAGGGAGTGAGGGGGAAGGGGGGGGGGGGGGGGGGGGGGGGGGGGGGGGGGGGGGGGGGGGGGGGGGGGGGGGGGGGGGGGGGGGGGGGGGGGGGGGGGGGGGGGGGGGGGGGGGGGGGGGGGGGGGGGGGGGGGGGGGGGGGGGGGGGGGGGGTGGGGGGGGGGGGGGGGGGGGGGGGGGGGGGGGGGGGATGAGAGGGGGGGGGGGGGATGAGAATGCAATGGAGAAAAAGGGGGCGTTGAAAGAATAGGGCAAGAGGTAGACAGAGAGAGGGAACGAACGAGAGAGAGGCAGACAGAAAGAGGGAGTGGGAGAGAACAGGCCTGTGACATATGTTAGTCGTTTCCTGTTTACTGAAGTCGTCCTTGGCAAAATCTCAGTAATTTCACAAAGTCAACAAAGATCCCATTGAATGTAAACAATGGACGTGATACAGAGAGAGGGTGAGAGAAGAGGGTCCAGTGATGTGGATGTACAAAAACTGTCACAGAAACATTTGCGCAGGAATAGCAAAGAAAAGAAAGGCAAGATAGATTTTCCTTTGTGAGCTGTATACAGTACTATAAATGTGAAGTGAGCAAAGGGGAAAAAAATCAAATGAACTCTAGCTCCATTTAGAAAATTAATCTTCATTTTTGAGCGAGACATGTGAGACAGGACAGGGGGATGACACTCCATTTGAGAGGACATAATGTGTGTGTTTGTGTGTGGTCTCCATCCATTCTTCCTGTGCCAGGACTGCAGGATTAGTCATAGGGAAAAATTGTGTACTTGTGAAAATAACGAGTGAGCGCCGCTTTTCCTTGTCTGAAGTGGGTTGATGGGTTCAAAGTGGTATGGAAAAACAGATAAAGCCAGTTTGGGGTAAAAGATGTCCTTGTTTACAGATAAATGATGCATCATGAGGAACAGACAAACCTTACACGTATTTGGTCAAATTAAATGCAAAATTCACCCATTTCAATGGTCAGAAGGAGGTAATCCTTGATGTACTAATGTTAAATATCTTTGTAAGCAATGCTGTCGAAGGTGAGTGGAGAAAGTGTGTTAATGAAATATGCATGTAACAGGGGTTACGGAATCAATGTAGGAGAACTGTGTGGTTCATGATGTCCCTTTATTGATAAACAACATCAGTGAGTAAATATCATGACTGGCAACTTGCTTGTAGACAAGGAAAACAAAATAGATACATAAGTGCTGTCTGAAAAGCTCTGGCTTTGAAATAATGTCAACCAATGTCCTAGGCTTATAAAATGACATTCAGTAATGCATGTGAGTATGTGAGCATGTGACACATAAAAATATGTCATTTTTATTTTTACCCAGAGTTCTTCCGTAGAAGCATGACAAGCATGGTTTTATAGGGTTAAACCTATATTACAATTCAGTATTGCAAATAAGCATATTATACATATTAAAACTGGCATAGCCAAGTAAACTGGTTCATATTTGTTATTTAAATAATTACTTAAAACAAACTGTAATCGTGATACATGATCAGTAGAAATTCCTTAATGATTCCTTAATGATGATACAAGAGTGTGTGAATTACACATTTTGTAATGTCAGTCTTTCAGACTGGTCTTGCTTTTACAGGTAATGTGTCTGCACCATTGTTGGCCAGAATATAGGCCCTCTTCTAGAATCATCCAATCTTTTTTCCACTGTGCTGGTAGAACACAATGTGCCCTATGTAATGGAAATTGCAATGTTCAGGTCCATACGCGTAAGTATCTCCGAATGGCACATTGTGTTTGCCCCTTGTGTTAAGACCGTGAAAGTCAGACGTCTCCTCTATTTTTCTACCCAGGGTCACCCCGCCACTCATTCCTTTGTAGTCCCCTTTCCTTTCTGACTTATTCATCCCTCTTTTTATTTCCATCCTTCTTATGTGCTGTTCTCCCTCCTCCCTGCAGTGTTTTCATCATTATTCATCCTCCCTTATCCTGCTCTCTCTCTCTCTCTCTCTCTCTCTCTCTCTATCTCTCTCTCCCTATCTCTCTCTCTCTCCCATCCCTTCCCTCCCCTCTCTCCCAGAAGTACCCAAAGTGAAATAGCCAAAGTTCCAAGAGTCAGATGCTTATTACAGAGCATATTAGATCCCTGGTTAACAGCTCTTAGGTAATAAAATTTTAATATGAAATTTCAATTAATGCAGCCTGCATTTGAGGCGCTGCACTCGCTGCAGTGGCTTGTGCTGCACAGTGGGCCCCCAGATTTGCTCCAACATTGTCACCACTCCCTAACGAGCTCTCTAACAAGAAGCTGTGCAATCAGCAGCTGCCACTAGTACCTGCAGGACGAACCCTGTGGCCTCCACCTAGGAGATGGTTAGCCTGGCCCTAGGCTTAAAGGCAGCCTGAAAATGGGACCCAGGGAAAGTGCTTGTTTGGATGTTTGGAGCATTTAGGTAAGCCATTAAGGGGCTCTGATATGTATTTTCTGTGCTGTTTCCCAGAGGCTCATCTTCAAATACTCACTGACTTTTGGGAATTAAAATGTTTTTCAACCTCTCGTTAGACCTACAAATTCAGTAATCATTGCAAACTGCTTAGAATATTTCAGATAACAGGTGCCCTTTAGGCCATTTTCAAATTGTATGTATGCATTTCCACTTATGCAAATAAGTGGTGAGAAAGACAAAAGCTGCTTTTTGAAGGAAGAAATCAGCTGCATTACACCATTAGGCTGGACTAACCCACAACACAAACGTAAGCTCTGGAATCAAGGGGATCTGTAAATGGATCAACTTACGTGTCAGATTTGGGAACATTTAAGTGCTTTTTGTGCCAGTATAGTCTGCTTGTTCAGTGAAAACGTTTCAATTTCTTTGAGGTCATTCCAGACAAAGCATTCTGTTCATACCAAGATGAAAATATCCTCACAACACACTACCACTAGGCTCATCCAGGTGTTAAAAATAACCAAAGCTACATCAATCAAGACAAATATGCAATCCAGCTAATAACAATTGCATAACCGTAGTCATCTAGAACTGTTGAGTGCAACTCTGCAATGTTCCATGTTCACAGCATTACAGCTCTGCCTGAGCTCTGATGCGTTCCTGTTCTGTACGTCAGTTTCAAAATCCATGGAGACGCAGCACGGGGCGGCACCTCTTGAGAAAGCAGGCTCCGAGAGGGGCCGATGTTTATGCTGGGGCTGGCTCACCTTGGCAACCAGAGGAGATCTCTTTCAATTAGGAGACATCCAGAGACCCTGGGCGGTCAGGACTGGCATGGCGAGGCACCGCAGCGCTAGCAAGAGAGGCAGTGGAGAATCGTAATATATATATATATATATATATATATATATATATACGTAATATATAAATAATGGAAACTTCATTGTGCGGTGGAGGGGGGCGGGCAGAGAGAGAGCAAGGGGAAGGGATTCCAGCTTGCAGTGCTCCTGTTCATGGTGCTCTGAAGTGGAAGACTAACAGGGAGATGAAATCAAGGAAGAAGAGTTAAAGGGAAAGATGAAAATGCCGTTAGCATGAACAGCGCGAGGAGAGCTGTGGTGCTGTAAGGGTTTGAAGGGTGTGTAGCTGCCTCCATGTGTGTTAGGTGGATGGGATTTCAGTTAGAGATCAACCTGTCATGCATGTCAAAGTTTCATGAGTAAATCCATCTTTTTAAACAAGTGCTGTTCTCAAGTTATTACAATATGCAGAGCTAGATTCATCCAAAGCAAGTGAAAACAAAGCCAATGGCAATAGAACCAATGGCTGGCCTACTGACATTAAAAACAGCAGGTTCCTGTTTCAGGTTTGTAATCTGTTTTAATCAGTAAGTTAGTTTCATTCCAGACGTGGCATGTGCATGTCCAATTAATTTATCTCCACCGTTGGTATAATGACATGTGATGACCTTTGTGAAGCCTGATGAAGCCTCTGTGTTCTCTCTTTCCTACCTGCATGAATAATTATGTGCTCTCTCTCTCCCACACTCCCCCTTTGCAGCAGTGGCCACAGACAGCTCCCTGCTCTCCCTGCATCAGATCAGATGCTCTCACCCACTCAGAGTGGCGTGTCTGCAAGATCCAAACCCAATCTCCTGGATATAACTGCCATTGTTTCTTACTGGTGCTGGACAGCACATGCGTAATTACATACAGTACATGTACAGCACACCACACATAGACACACAGAACGCACAGACAGAAGCACACACAGGTATGCTCACACACATGCACATAACACACAGACACGTAAAGATGTAGAGACATAGACATACTGTACACACACAAGAACAACTGTGATGCACAAAGATGCAGACAGGCATCAATAAAATAATACACGCACACGTTGCAGACACATGCACCCCCCCTCACCACTACCATCCCTACACACACAGGAGTGTGTCTGAATAAAACATTTATATGGACTTGTCAATGTGCGAATGTGGCATCTCAATTACATTTTTGACAGTGGCATGAAACATTGACATGCACTCGTGTGGGATGAGTGCAAAAGCATGAATCATAATTTCTGTAAATTATGTACAGGGTACTGCAGCTCACTGCAGTGAAACATCTGAGCGATTTGATTTAATTTCAGCAAAATGTCTGTAGTAACAAATTTCTATCAAGCCATCTGGGCTTCCTGAAGGCAGTTTTTTCCCACACGTAAACAATTGCTGCAAGCTCTGATGACCATGAAGAAACTATATTGCTATGAAGAGCAACATTTTAATGAATAAGATACTGATCTCCAGCTCCTTTGTGTTGCTGGAATCCATGCCACATGCGCAATGAAAACAAGGCACGTCTGTTGCACAACAGTAACAGCTCATTAGATTAGAAACAGCTCATTAATTAATTAAGTCTTTCAGCTGACAGATCAACATTGTCCCTAACTGGTAGTGACAACCTCATTATTTGAGTACCTCCTCATGACTCAAATAGCACAACCATAGACGACTCAAAATTGTAACCAAATCAACTATATATTTGTATGTATGTAAAGTGTTCATGTCAAGAAGGCTTAAATGAGATCCATAAATGAAAGGTGCAAATTACCCATATATCAGCATGAGCTGAGAAATTAAATGTGCTATGAAATATGAAACTGAAAGCACAAAAGGACCTTGTGCACTCATCTGAATAAGCCCATCAAGGACAGCTATATTCCAGGTCCCTGTTCAGAAGATGTCATTCCACACACAAAAGACACACTCCCACAAGCATGGCCATGTTCTTATGCCTTTTATAGGTATTGGGAGTACAACCTTGGAAAGGTTTATATAAGGTTGTGGGAGAACTAAGGTGAGTCCTGCCTCAGCACAACCCCAGCGGAATACCAAGAGGAAATTTAATCAAAGCACAAGGGGGGAGGTGTTTCAGCAAGAGCTGCCCGAGACAGGGAAATAAACACCACAGAGCCTAGTCACCTTCGCGCTCACTTCATTAATGAAAAAAGACAGAGAGCAAGAAAGGGGGGATACAGGATTTAGATGGTGGGGATTAAAGCCTGAAAAAAGGTAAGGGGACGAGGTGAGAGAAAGAGAGGTGGGGAGCGTGGATTGGGATGGCGGGGGCTTTGTAATGAAGGTAGCGCCAACCGTGCAGCAGATTATGACAGTATATGCCACTCGCACAGATTTCATAAAGCAAATATCAAAGCAACAGCTGGAGGAAAAGGCCAGGTACATGTCAGGACAACAGAAAAAAGGGAATGATAAATTTAATCATCTTAATGGCGGCTGGAGAGGAATATGAATGTGTGTGCGTGGAGCTGGCGGAGCATGTACATGATGCACCCGGCTGCTGCCTTCCCTCTGCTCCCTTCAGGGGCCAAGAGGGAAAAACACGTCTCCCGCTGAATATCCTGCACCAAGGAGCGAGGCTCGCATTTTCCCTTTTTTGATAGCAGTTGATAGCTGAAAACCTCAAACAAAAACACATTAAAGAAGTGCAGCCTCCATCAAAGATCACATCTAAATGAGGGAGAGAACACCCACGGTAATTTCCATTTGCAGAGGAGCATTTGCAGGGTTAATAGAGACAATCTACTGAAAAAGAAGCACATTCTGTTCGATTCAACTGTCTTTTTTTATTCAAAGCTACAGTTTACATGCTTGGGAAAAAAGACAATGCCTACATTTTATCCCAGAACACTTTGCATCAGAAATGATGATGTCTTCTTGGCAGCATGCCTTCTGTCCAGACCTTACCATATATACATGCCCCACATACATCATCATGAAAAATATGAGAACTTGCTTTGTTACTCTGAGAGAGCTGAATATCAAAATGTGAAGTAATTAATTTAGAATTATTTTGTTCTACCTGTAAATGAAGGAATAGATTGACGATGTGCCTTATGAACATAAATATGAAATGAACAGTATTGATAGTGTCAATATAATGAGGTCCTTTGATGTTTCCAAAGATGAATGTACTTCACTATGCTTTATCCCTTTCAAACATACCCAAAAAGACTGGGCCATAGGATAGGCCATGAAACGATCCTATAGGATGTTTGCGTTCGTACTGTTTCATGCACATAATTTGTCCATTTCCCTGATTTGAGTCATCATATTTATTGTCTTGATATATTGTTTGCTTTCACCTTCAAGGCACATTGTGAGTTGAATGTAGGCCACGCTTCCACGTCAGTGACCCATTTTCAGATCAAGACAACACATGCCCCCAGCCCACAGCAACAGCAGCAGAACCACAATGATGCCTCTTTGAACTGACCCCACTGTGATCCTATCCCTCAGTACCATCCTCAGTGAGTTCAATGTATTCAACCATTATTGGTGCATGGAGAGAGTGTCTATTTCGCTTCAAACCACTGCTTTGAAATGAGCACGAAAAGACTTTTTGCAGCAGTTTACACAGGACAACAGGGGCAACAGTGCAGAGCAGAATCTTCAGCTCTAAACTTCTGAATGAGCGGGGAGTTCAGATCCCGAAAAGTGGAAGGCCAAGACTAGCACTCTGTGCACACTAATTTGAACCTATATGTTTACAGCGTCCCCCCAAAAAAATGCCTTTTGCAGGGAAGATAATTAATATGAATTTAAGACAGTAATCATTCGTAACACACCTCTAACTGATGGAGCGAGCCTCTGTAGTGGTTCCAGGTGAAGCAGGGTGATGGAGAGTAGAAGGTGTCCCCAGAGAGGACTGTGGACCCCAACCTCCACAGCCCCAATAACCCGACAGACAGCAAAGAAGCAGAGCATTGCATTCACTCTGGGGCTACTGTGGTTCTGCCATCAACAGCTCCTGTCAGACAATCTGCCCGCACCCATCTTCATAGCTGCGGGCCTGGTGGCTCTGCAGCTTATTAAAAGTATTAAATATGAATTAAGGTGGATATTAAAGAGGTGGCTGGGTGGGCAGACGGGTAGCGGGGCTTTGGGTAGGGTCCCAGAATGGCTGCCTCTCATGGATGGGAAGGGCAGCAATCGCAGCATCCTTCCAGAGGGAGAGACAGAGGGGGAAGGGCTGCATGAGTTTTATGTGTGTGTGTGTGTGTGTTTGTGTGTATGTGTGTCCATGGGTACGCGAGTGTGCACTCACACGTCTTTGTGGAAGGCCGATGGGATCACGCAGGGAAAAGAGCGACAGAGAGAGGCCAGACAAACAGCAGATCTGAGGGGAAAAATACAACGTGCTGGGAGAATCTGAAAAACAAAGGCATAGAAGGGCAAATGTGCCAGAAAGAAGGTGGTGAAATACAGAAGCTAAACAGAGGAAAGACGGGCAGCGGGGGGAGAAAGAGAAGAGGAGAGAGAGTGAGACGGAAAGAGATGGAAAGGACACCAGGAAGGATGATGGGGGACAGTTGCAGTTGCTTGGCAGCTCTTTGCAGGGCAGGACACATGCTGCTTTGAATGTCAGGGGTCACCCATGTCACAAATGATAAGAGCACTAATTGTGCAGCCCCCCATTTTAAGTTTGCCGAGGTGATGACGCCCATCCCACGTCAAGTTCACAGCCCCTGGACCCTCTGCCCTCACAGGTGCATACACAGCATAGTATGCAGAAGCATACTGTCCATGAATTTGAATCAGAGGGCCAATTCTCATGAAGTTCTCCTTATCACTGGAAACTTGGACTGTTGGGCCCACTACATTGTTTGTTAGTTTGTGTCATATAGTACAATTTGCCAACAAAGTATCTTTTCCCAAGGCTGGATTCAAATTTTTACAGATCTTTTGGGCACAGATGCAGTATCTCACCTTTAAATCTCAAATCTTTTAGCATTAGCTCCTACTGCTCTTCATCACTGTCTCCCACTGTAAGTGGGCACTATTGTTTTAAATGGACTAGCTTGAGAAAATGATGTGAACATCAACAAAAAAGAATTGAGTAAGAATGCTCAAACAGAGGTGAAGCAGGAAGAATGGAAGTACATGAGGGCCCTCACAGGAATCATAACAGACTGAGAGTCCTGGCACAGAGAAACCGCCCAGGATTACCAGGAGAAGGTGTGTCAGCAGCGAGTGGGCACCCAGCATCTGCTGCCATTTTCAGGTTGAGAAAGCACTGGCTCTGAGTCACTCTCTGATTTCTCTATATGCTATAGCTGGAGGTATGGTTTGGGCTAGGTCAATTAATCCCAGATGGATTACTGGGAGTGGAAAGTACCTGACACCTCTCACACTGTGCTCCCATCAAACAGCATTCTGTCAACAAACAGAAGGCCTCATCAGCCAGCCACTGGTCAGCTACTCTTTTCAATGATCCTTATATGATCTTGTGAAAATATTCTCTTCCTGACTTGTCTTCTGGTGATCAGTGCCTCCTTTGGGCTTCTTAAAGTGATACACAATTGCACTTTCATGTTCAAATTCTGAACAGTACTACTTTTGCACACTATACGTTTAAAAATGGAATGCTGGTCACCAATTACTAATAAAGATGAACATTAAAGCTGAAGTCATCTTTTAAAAGTTATTTTAAATCTAAATTTAAATTATTTTTCATTATTAGTCCAGACACTGCTCTCCTACATTGACCTTATAATAATCTTAGTCTGTCTACATGACATGGAACACCAGTTTAAAAGCAAATCATGCCCCTTTCACTTGTGCTATTTTCTCCAGGCATGCAATGTTGAAACTTTCTTATTTTAATTTTAAAACATTAGCCCTGTTTTTAAACAATCTTTGTTTAATATGAAAGAACATTGGCAGGCTTCACAGTCAGAAGCATGTCTCCTGCAGTGAAAAAGAGGTTGCTGCTGTCTTAATGCTGTGGCAACTTTGATGGATCCTTTTTGCCATCTAATGGTGAAATGAAGGTACTGCCATTAATTTGGGGGAGCTTCCCATTCAGCGAGTGAATAAGGGACACAGCTGCCTCTAGTATATGCTTAATTATAGCCAATAATAAGCATGTGAGTCAAAATGAAACCCATCTCAGTATGAATTTGGGGGCTGTGATAGCATTACCATCGTCTGAATGAGACAGTAATCTTTATGCACACTTAAGGAAATGTCCAGAATCACTCAGTCACTGCAACAGTACACTGCAGCACACTGATACATTCCATAAAGCAGAAAGGGTAGAGACACTTCCATTTTCCACAGGTAGGGATTTTGTGATAAGCACAGAGGGTGTGTGTCACTATGTGTGTTAGGGGTTATGTATGTCTGTGTATGTGTGGGTTAGTGAAATGAGGGTTTTAAGATTCTTAAATGTATTAATGCATGTTTAAGCACAAGCTTCTTTTGCCCAAGGCCTTCCCATGTTGAAATTCACTCCTTTTTATTTGCTAAGCTTTGAACTGCCAGGCACACCTTGCCCAAACAATGATGGAAAATGCACAACCAGAGCTAATGAATAGAATCACTACCTGAGCTATATCACATATATAAGTGGTGGACTGTCTTTGGAGTAATGACTGAAGCAATGATGGATGATCAAACCCAAAGCAAGGTGGTCTTTGGATTCAAAAATACTTATTACAGAGAGAGGGGTTAAGGAAAAACAATAGTCATTTTGGTTGAACGTCCTAAATTACCTTCCGGTGGTAATCCCATGATGTTTTATAATGTTTCTCTCTGATCTGAAAACAAAAAGATTGCCGAGGGCCAATATCAATACTATACAGAAGACTCAAAACTCAAAAGGAGGTCTTCTGAGATGTGTTTAAACAGAATGCATATTCAGGCTTTAAAGTGAGATCCCATAATTGAGTTGCATTAATTTTTCAATGGCCATGGATTAATTCAAACACTGCCAGCGGCATCCAGACCGTTAGAAGTTTTGATTGTTTGTCTAGCTTGAGACTACTTCGCTCAAAAGCACAGCTGATGATGCATTCTGTTTCGACTCATGCACTGCCTATTCTTCCTCCGTGGGATTTAGATTCATGATATTATAATTTGTTTTTGTCAAGCATTCTTTCTTCCCAAAAACTCAAAACAACAGTGAAACACTACTATATCACAAAATAAAGGTGATATCCTTTATTTATTGGAATTGTGTCCTTAAAGTGTTCCAGGGCTTTCATTGGACAAGACACAACAAAAAGGATACGGGCTGTTGTAGAGAAACAATTACATGAAAGAGGTTATTTCTTAATTTGAAATTGACTCACTATGCAATAGAGAATCACAGGACCTTTATACAAGGTCAGATACCAATTTTACATTATTTTATTCACAGTTATTGAAACAAAAACAATTCTTTAAAAAAGTTGCACTGGTGTAAAAAACAAAATGGCCCATTTATATTATCCCTCAGATCATACATGTAGTAAGCATTGCATGTAGTTGACCTAAGTAAAAGTATGTGGTTGGGCTGTAAGTAGAATTTTCTTCCTGTGTACTTGGAGGAAAAGTAAAGCATTACAAACCAACCAACTTATACGTGTAACCAAAAATTACATTTATTGATGCTATTAGATAAAAATATGCAGCACAGTCACCTATTTTCTGGCTTTCTGGGATTCACATCCTGGCAACTATCATATTTTGAACCTGTGGATGTTTGAATTTGAGAATTTTTTTTGTCATATGTGGTTGATAATATCTGGTTTCTGGAGCAGGAATCCATTCAAAGCTACTGTGCATGTGCCAGCCATGTTATGCAGCTGCTCACAATGATTTATGAATGAGTTTAACAGCCCTGGGAGATCTCCGACAATACACTCTCACCTCACAGTGTCGCCTGCCACGTCACTGTCACATTCACTCATCACCCCCCCATCTGGAGCCGCGAGGGCTCACATTATGCCAGAGATGCACTGGGGATGGAGGGCCACATTGCCCAGTTGAAATAACCTCTTTAGGAAGTTCATATCAGAGCTGTTGAACAAATGTGTGGCACTACACTGCTCAGATTATTTTACCCCTTCAAATGTTTTGGCATCTGTGTGGTTATAGACGTAAGATGGTTTGGGTTCCTAACTGACCATCTGGTGATCTGTTCTGATGAAGGACATATTGTGAAAGGTGTGGAAGTATCTTTCCATACTACAGGTAAAAAAAAAAAACAGCTGAAACATTTGAAAATACTGCTATATCAAACTAGGATTCCATTTCCATCTTAATCTATGGAGGGAGTATGCCTATAGCCTTTTTGGACATTTCCATTTACACACAACCTAGCCAATAAAATTCTGAAAATCAGATTCTGGGAACGTTATTATTCATTGAAGAAATTTTGTCTCATGAGTGCACATAAAATAACATAAGGATATAAAATTACATTAAATTATATTAAATTACATTAACCAAGCCAATATGAAAGTAGTGTGTATTTTAATTAAGAATTACTGCATGAATTAATTGTTATGCAAATGTACATGCACTCATCTAATTTATTTTAGATACAAACCTAAGTTACCTATTAATTAGGATCTATTATATTTTGGTCCAGTGTAACATTTGCTCTTGTTGTGTGGAAGAATCTGTTTGTGTGAGTAACTAACTTGCTCATGTTGTGCATAAACATACCTCTCTTTAATCTGAAAAACAGGTTATTATTGAGCATCTACAGCATTATGTACAATAAAGTAGTCTTGTTCAGTACTTTGTCATGTATCTTTTGCATGCAATGACTATTTGAAGACTGCGACCCTGGACATTACCAAACTCTAAACATCTTCCTTGGTGATGCTCTGCCAGGCCTGTGCTATCTTCAGTTCCTGCTCGTGTTGGGGGCTTTTTGCCTTCAGTATTCAGCATTCGAAAGGCACGGTCAATTTCAATGAGATCAGGTGACTGACTTGGCCATTCAAGAATTCCCTACTTTTTGGCTCTGAAAAACTCCTTAGTTGCTACAGAAGTGTGTTTAAGGTCATTGCCCTGCTGCATGATGAAGCACTGCATAATGAAGCTAATTGAAATTAACAAGAAACTAGTCATTATTAACCGGACTTTACCTGCGATGGTATATGTTCTTGTCTTGTCTTGTAAAATAACATTAAATATTATAGCTGTGTTTTGTTTATTTTTTCCTTATAACTCAGGTCTTAATTGTTTATTTAATTGTTTACTGGTAAGTAAAGGAATTGATTGGATGGGAAGTTGAATCACCTGTTTCTCTGAGCGTCAAATGGAAATTCCAAGACATCTTAAAGGCCTCCAGACTGTGGAACTTCAAAGACTAAGGGGTGGACATAATAACAAGCAAGGCAGGCTAACTCAGAGAGTGCTCTGCTACCTTGAAAAACCATCATCATAGCCTGGCAAGGTACTGTTAAGCAATTAAGAAGGTAAAAGACAACTCTCTCAGCAGCAAATCAATACAATATCCATGAAAATCACTTACCATAAGCCACCGAGCTCAACCGATCCCTGAGGCAAAACGTGAGGATGGCTTGTGTAAGGCACTCAAGGAGCTAGGAGAAAAAGCCCTCTAATGAATCAAAGCCCAGGGCTAGCGAAGCAGAGGGCACAGCACCAGCTACTGACCTTCCAGGGCGGTCTGTGAAATATAGCCCTGGAATGCAACTGTCTGACTTACCATCCTAGAGATGCACGCCATGGAAACTGGGCCAGCAAATGCCAGGCTCACACTGTGACATGGCAACTCAGTAAGCGTACCACTCACAGTGATGAAACCACTAAGAAGCAGGTGGCACACACAGATCTTATGCCATGCAATCAGCCATGGGCATTTTATCCACTCTGTACAAAAGCTCCCACTCATCCATTGTTTCTGGTCTTGTTTTTTGGCAACTTACAAAGTGCAACTGAAGTTTACATTTGAGGGTTTCTTTATCCTGACACTGATTGGCAACAGAACCCCCATGCTTAGGCTTTAGTGGGGGAGCTTCACAGTGAATGCCTGAACAGAAGATGTCACCGAGGGTCTGATTATCCATTGGCACCACGTGGAATCAAATGCTAGTTGACAGAATCAGGTAAAGAGATCAGACACTGGGGAGGCAGATCACAAACCGGGAATACTGTCGAATGAATTCTGCATTCATTTCCTGACAAATATCCAAACTTAATAAATGTTCCTAAGAATTTAAAAGGCACCCAAGGAGGGTGTGTATCAAATTATCACTGCATCACAGTGCAATTCCCAGTTATTGTGTGTCGGTAAATGGAACCTGTGATTAATTTGACATGTTCTGGACAATGCCTGTAAGTATTTTAAACAAATCCAAAGGAAAGTGTTTAGATGATAATACTGAGTACAGATTAAATTAACAATGATTTAACAAGTCTGACTTACAAATACTTGGTACATATAATTTTCCAGCAACCTGGATCTGTTTAAATTGCATTTACTGTAGATTAGTTGTTCACATCTCACTAGTTGGAGATGTTGGTCTCAGACCACCAAGTGCAGTGTCTTCTAAACATACTTCTGTTTTAGTCCTAAGAGGATGTGACGAGTTGAGCCAGTGATCTTTGCCATTGCTGTCAAACTAAGTGTGAAAGCATCGTAAGAGAGAGTGCCCCATGCTGTCACCTGCCACTTTGCCCAAGGAATGACTGCGTGCAACATCAGGCACCATTGTTCATGTTATATCAATGGAGCAAAGACTCTATATGTAAACAGGAGGATTTGCACAGCCCTAAGCCAATACTCATATCCCATTTTGTTTCGATCCCCTCCCAGCACGGGAGCCATTGATTTATTTTGGCCAGGGAGGCATCCAACAGTCAAGTTGTCCCCACTGATCTTACTCATGTCACATGACCAGGGAGGCACAGGAGAGAAATACGGATGCTCTCTGAGATCACGCTCACATATGCACATTTATCTCTAAGAGAACTTGTGTCATGTATTTGATCTTACTGGTGTATGTGAATAACATCTTCGGTCTTACCTGAAATTTCAATGGAATCACATAAAATCTCCCTCCACTTCTCATCTGAGCAAAGGATCAAGAGCCCATAGTCTCTTGGTAAATCAAGTAAGAACGTGAACGTGAAGAACTTTGTGTCTGTGCTGTGCCAAGAAAGAATCATACCAGTGCCATTTTGCAATGTGAGCAGTGAAGTATTTAAACAATCAAATTCAGCTCATAGTGCATCATGTTGGGCAGCATGATTTATTGCCACAATCATTAAATGGGTCATTCTCCGGCCCCCTAGCTGTTGTTTTGGTGTTCTCCCTGTCTGTCTATGTGGTCCATGTGCCTTTGTTTAGTGTTTCCTTGTGTTCCACCCCTGCCCCGTTCTCCGCCCTGTCCCTGCCCACCTGATTACCTGATCACCTCGACTTGCCTGCCTGCCCACCTGCATCCTATCTCCTCGTCAGCCCCAGCCCTTTATATTCCCTGCTTGTCGCCAATTCATTTCAGTTTCACCTGATTTGTACCTGCATGATTATTTATTGTTGTTTATCCCGCTCTGACTTCTGCTTGACTTCTGATCACATCCCTGCCTTGGTTGCCTGATCTGCCTGCCTGCCTGGTTTGACCCAGCCTGTTCCTGCTTTTTGATTTCTACTCTTTGTTGATTCTGCCCCGGACTGCCTTCCTGGTTTTTGACCCTGCCTGTTCTCCCACTACGCACTTGCCCTACGATCTCAATAAACCTGAGTTCGCTTGGTCTGCGTATGAGTCCATGCCTGTGCTCTGACACATTCCATCATGAAATCAGGTGGTCAGACATAGTTTACTCTGTTTTGTCTTCTGATTCACCCTGTAGATTTAGATGGCTGCAATCAAATATGATTTAGGAGACATTCAAAAGTAAAAATCACACCGACACCTCAGGGTTCAATGGCAATGTTTATGTAACTTTGAACCGTACACATGAACATGCCCTTAAAAATATATTCATCCAGCTGGTTAACCACAAACATATGCCTACCAAGACCAAAAATCCTATTGACTATGGGTATGAGTATGAGCAGGAACAAGAAGGTCAGGATATTTAAACAATGTTAATGCACAACTAGATGGCTCAACCACATTTCCATTGTGGACCAAGTGGCCATCTAACATAACATTCTTCCAGTATTGCTGCAACAGTATAAGGAGTTGCAAGGAGTGTTTTTCCCCCATTAATGGCATGTCTGTGCACAGCATCAGCAACACTCCTTCTGAGGGGCTACATTGTGTGCTTCTTGAGGGTTGAAATCCTTCCTGGCTTACAGCTGAACTGGTCTAATTGCAGAATCTCCTTCAGTGTACTGATGCCATTGCAGTCTGCTATAGGGGTGTGAAGTCTGATTCATTTTAATGATGGCTGCTGGTTCTTTCTCCATTTGTCCCATTCATCTTTTTTTCAGTTTTCATTGGCTCATTCAGCAAGATGGCAAATGAAGAAGAAATCAGACCATAAATCAGACCAGAAGAAATCAGACCATATGAACTTGTGGCCACAAACTGAAATACAGGCTGACAGACAAAAGCAAAAGTAAATAGGTCACTGAATAAATTTTTAAAAATATAGAATATTATAAAAAATAATCTATACTATTCACAACAGTACACTCCTAACAGTGAGTAATTGTAATATTATTGTATTATTGTAGTATACTGACTACAATAATATATTACTATATTAGTTATATTATTGTTTATATTACAAAATTGAATCAATATATTACATGACCATATCTAAATCCTGGCAAATAAAATTAGATTTTTGCTTTGCATTAAACATGAATACATTGATAAAAAAAGGAACTTGATTTCATGCATATTGCTACAAACAGTTGAGAAGTTTTTATTTAACTGTTTGCTTTTTGTGCATGAGGTGGTGGTCAGTCTGAGGGTTAATTAGAATGGAATTACTCTGCCCATAGTAAACTTCCTTGGCAATGACTTCATGAGTGAATTAATTAAGCCACCAGCTCTGTTCTAATCTTTTAAAAGAGAGTCTGTGCATGTGTTATGCAGAGCATAATGTAACCATGGCCAATTACGGGACATCACCCTGTGAGTCGTGTAAGAGCTGAGATTAACTATCACATTAACTTCACATGCTTTGTGAAACCCCCCCATTACAACTCACAAAAAACAAGCTGTACATTAGAATATGGTGCTGCATGCCACCTGGGAAGTTGGGTTTGGACTGCTTTTTTCATTTTATCTCTGACTAAATTCCTACATTAGCTTTGTTTTTTTTTAATTTGGTTTGATTTATACTTTTCCCTTCATCTCTATCCAGTGGTTTGATCTATGAATAACATGCACACATACTCCCTACCACCCCCACCCGAACACACACCCACACACACACTCACACATGCACACGCACAGAGTAAGATGATGTGACTTGACAGGTGGAAGAAGAGAGGATGCCAGATATCAAAGTGGCTGTCACCTTAATTTCCTGTCCTCGTCTCAGCTGATCCTGTTTGTCAGACAGTTCCAGCTCCGATTCCATTCCTGTCCGATGACAACAAGGTGGATCACAGGAGAACAGCCAGGGAAAGGGAGCTGAGACTAAAGAGAAAATCCTAAGATGGTGACGCATTTGTGTTCTGTTTGAGAGGTAGCGTTGGTATATACACTGCTGCAGCCCCGATCTCTCATCAAGACTGCAAAGCTTTCTGGGTAAAACCATCAGACCACAGTGATCTGTGTAAATTGTGAGAGCATTCAGTTATGCAGGCAGAAGAACAACATGCTAAATAATTTCACTTTACATCAAATGCATTAGGTCAGGGGTCAAGCACATTGCCTCTGGAGAGCCACAATCTTACACCACCTTTGCATTATTTATCTGCCAAGGCGATGTCTTTCTCCAGGGTTGTTTCACTGCATACCACTTACGTGTCACAGTACCCATCTGCAGAGCTCCCTGGTTGAATCCATTCATAAAGGGTTACACGACTGTGCCAAACCCACAACATGAAGCCACTGTCCCACCAGTTGAAGTTCCATGGTGATGCTACCTCCAACAAAGACTTTATTTTTTGAGAAAAATTAACTCTTTTAACATTTCCACTGAGATGATGACTCTCTTTTACAGAAGTTTCATTGAATCTGTTTTAACCTTTTGTATTATTTTGTGGTTTGGAAACTTAAATTTTTCCAATAAGAACAGACTTGGAAGGTTTGTTAATATGACCAGCAAGATCTCAGGGGGGAGTCATGCCAAGCTTTTAGACAATTATAACAGCCAGGTGCTTAGGAGGGCTTGCGCTATATTGAATTGTCAGCACCATCCACTCCAGAGGGAGTTTGTGCTATTGCCCTCAGGTCGACGTTTCAGGACTACTGTTTGTAGGACTAGACTCTGTGTCTCTTTCATCCCTGCTATTGACATGCTTAATGGCATATAGCACTCCGGTTTGCATCCCTTGCACTACCTTGTACACTGGCACACTTGCATATTTGCACACTACCATATTGTACTTGGTATGAATTTCCTTTTCCCAGTACATTGCACATTTGTACATTTGCACTCCGGACACATTTTTTTATTTGGTATGAACTTCCAATCCCTGTACTAGCTCTATGGTTTATTGTGCTGATGTTGTAGTCGATGTTGTCCTTTCGTATTCTGTTACATGTGAACCCTGGCTGCAAAACATTTTTCCCCTAGTGGGATAATAAAGATAACCTTGAACCTTGAATGATCACAAATATTAATTAGAAAACATTTTTAGGAAAAAGTTCCAAATCTCCACCAGATCAGGGAAGTCTTCTGTGTCTGATAATCTACTTTTGACCTCTAGGGGGCTCCCTTTTCCAATATGGTCTGTGTGTGTGTGTGTGTGTGTGTGTTGGGCGCTGTCACAATCGTTCTTGCAACACTTACAGGATTAAAAGAGATGCCACTCTAACATGACTGCATGGTGACCATGTTACATGTGCTAACACTCAAAAAACATTCAAGCCTGTTTGTTGAACAAGCTCTTAGCATATGCATACTAAAAGCACTTGATTATCAATCTGATTATACAGACTATTCCCATTTGTAACACAATGTACACTGTTCTTACACATGCCCCTGAGCCTCACCAATACACAATAACTGAAAAAAGGTAGGCTGAATGACCAACAGCAAACCTAGACAGGGCCACAGGACCAATACACAAATCTGTCAGGCTTTCAGGTGAAAGGACCCAGGTGCAGACCGGAATGCCAAACCAGGTATTTATTTGACGGCCAGCCACAAAATAGTAGTCATAAAACAGTCCGAGTCAAAACCAGAAAATCCACAGGCAGAAATCCAAAAACAATAATCGTATACTTTATTGATCCCTCATGGGGAAATTCGTCCTCTGCATTTGACCCATCCTACAAACACAGTGAGCAGTGAGCACACACACACCAGGAGCCCACCAGGGGCACACACACACCAGCACTGAGCACACACACACCAGGAGCTAGGAGCAGTGGGCAGCCGCAGTGCAGCGCCCAGGGACCAACTCCAGTTCTTTTGCTAGTGCTTTGGTCAAGGGCACTGACGGCAGTATTAACCCTAAGCATGCATGTCTTTTGATGGTGGGAGGAAACCGGAGTGCCCGGCGGAAACCCACATAATCACGGGGAGAACATGCAAACTCCACACAGAAAGGACCTGGGACAGCCGGGATTCAACCTTCTTGCTGTGAGGCAACAGTGCTAACCACTGAGCCACTGTGCTGCCCAGGCAGAAAGTCAAAAACCAGAGCAAGCAGATATAAACAGGTAGAAGCAAAACAGACCAATATACTGAGACAAACTGGCAGAGAAACACAGATGATACACATTTACACAGGCTGGTGATGAGTAAACAGGGAACAGGTGCGCAGGATGGGTTTCAGGTGGTGGGTGTGGCAGCAGGGCAGATAGGAAGGACAGGAGGTGGGGCGATAGAGCACGTAGACTGTAACTAAAACAAAAGCGCAAAAAGTGCAAAAAAACAAACAAAAGACACACCCACATTGACAGACAGGAAGACAGCAACAAAATACAAGCAAGACATCAAGCTGAAGGACTGACACAAATCAGAGAAACACACAAAACAATTGAAAGAACCACAGAATATTTAATCCTGGTTATGGTAAATGTACCACGCCTTGTCATGGAGAGTATTTCAGTAGGATTGACCATGTGGCCATGGTCATGATGGTCTATACAGGCAGTCCTTGGATTTTATTCATTCCTTTCAAATGTGATCGCTTTGCTGTCACTTCCACAAATGTATGGGTATACAAGGCAAGGACACAGACCTTGACAGTGCATGCAAGCGTCACACGCTCAGCACTTAATTGGAGCCCTGAGTGAGGTTCAAGACCGGTGTGCTTGTATGTCTAGAGAATTAAATAAAAGACTGAACATCAAAGGGAGCAGTGTGATTTTAAATGATACCAGATGTGGCTATGGAAGGAGTGCACATCTAAAACCTAAAGCTTTCTCCGTCCTCCATCTTTATCCTCACTGAAACATTCTTCAAATGTGCAAAACCTCTAAATGCAACACTGATATGTGGCAGACAGCAAGAGCCTGCATACTTGGGCAAGGAGGGTGAAGGTATATTCTTTCCCAACGCGCTGACCTTGGATCAGTTTAACCACTTCTATAAAATTTATATGGAGACAGGACTGGGGCTGTGAAAGCTAACTCTGGATCAGTTGATGTTGAGGACAAGGTATGCCCTGAACAGGAAGAAATGAAAGGATAAAGTGTGCCAGGGCCAGAGAGGATGTGAGTGAGAGATGGAGATGGAGACAGAAGGATGAGAAAAGAAATAAAAGACTAAGGGAGATGGGAGAAAGAGGGATCTCAAAAATAGGCAAGACAAATCTTTGCTCATTAAACCCACAACCTTTATCTGAAAACAAATTCCATACCCTATGTGTCACATCTCAACAATGTCATGCATGTCATAATGACTTTCAAAAGGAAATCTTGCATTACATTACATTGCATTAATATTCAGTTTAACATGCAGAAGGATTAAACCAAAGTTACAACACAAACATCAGCATTAAACCTTGGAGACGCACATAAATGCTGTTGGGAAAGAGGAATCAGGCCAGTAATCTCTTCCTAGTGGCAACTCCTATTTATAGAACATGAATGCCACTTTATATCACTGTCCACAACAGAAATTTGCTGCCCCCTACTGACTAAGAGGGATATGCCAAGGGGATGGAAGGAGTGTGTTTCTCAGGCAAACACATTTACAAGGAGCATTTCATTTGGACAGTCGCTGAAGATATTTAAAAATTTGAATTAAAGAGTTTAGAGCTTATCTCCTAAAAATCCTCTACACAACAAAACCAAACTAAATGTCAAGCCTTAAATATACCAGGCGTTACAAAACCATGCATTAAACAGACGTGAAGTATTACAGGTGACAGTAATAAAACATATTTTTGATTACATAAAGCATGAAAGAAAATGGTTAAATGTTAAAAATAGAATGAGAACACCATTTTATCACACTGTGACCACACACCTCGATTTTCATGGGTGCCTACCCTCTTGCAAACAAATTCTGTAAATTTTTTGGATTTCGGTGTCAGATAATCCTCTCAAAACCTTTGCCCAGCTCATTTTACACTTCTTTTCGCCCTTGTTTACCCTTGTATGTGACTGTTTTAAAAACTCATGTTTAGGTATAAAAGTTGTAAAAACCGAATTGCATTACATATGTCAGTTTGATCTTTTATTAATGGAAGGTGGAAGTGGGGCTTTCAGGAATCCATTAACATGTTCAGACCCTGCAAAGTGATGTAAAGGGCCAAGAGGGTCATGTCAGGAGCCCCTTGGGTTCCTAGGCTGGGGTCAAGTCTGTCTTTGTCCAGTTTCAGCCCACAAAACTCTAACACCTGTGTGGCCACGGTCACAATGTTCTCTGAAAACTGCTCATTCCACCGAGGGACACCACCTTCCCCAGAGTATACCTCCTCCAGTAGCCCCTCCACCTGCACAAACGAGGGAACCAGGCACAGGTGAATAAAATCACACTGTAGTATCACAACCATGACCATTATGTCCAAAGTGACCATGCTAAATTTCCTAGTTTGTCCTACATTTATATACAGTATACACAGCACTGTGGGCATTGTCTTTTGAGGAGCATGCAACAACTTCACATTGTTGTTTTCACATAAACTTGAAATCCAGAGAAGTAACACTATTTCTGATTACACTCCCTTATTGAAGTGGTTATTTGACCTCATTCAGGGTGCGTATTAATCATTTAGACAGCTAGGAATTCAGTTCAAGCACATCATCACTCTAGAGCACAGCGGCAGTCCACCACGTGAGATCAAAACCTTGCACTCTTCAGTGCATTGGTCCACTATGCATGTATCCTTCACCCTCCAGGTGAAAAAATGGTGTATTGAATAGCTTACCAGTTCAAGCATCTGATGTCTGTCTGGTCCTTCCAGCCCCACGATCAGAGTCACTGCCCCCTCATTCAGCACTGAAATGAAGACTCCTGTCACTAATTTGGATATAGTCACCCCTTCAAAACATAGGCTATTCATAGCACAGTCATAAATAACCATTTGCTATAAACATTTAATGCAGTCATCAATAACATACACACATACATAAACACAAATGCACAAGTAAGCATAGAGAAACAAGCACAAGAGAAAGTAACCTAATACAGCCAAACCTTTGTAGGGAAGCCTTTCACAGATGGTGACCATTTCTTTCAGAAGCATTAAACAGACTCCAATTTGAGGGAGACTCACTAGCTAGAGCGCTGACCAGTAAGCCAAGGCATTTGAGGAGGTCACTAGAGTCTGAAGAGTCCACACTGTCCAGCCCCACCATCTGCAGTAGATCCTCAGCGTCCTTTCTGACATCCGCTGGTACCACATCCAGCAGGGAGGGGCTACCTGTGCAGATGCAGCCTTGTTCCAGCTGCAAAGACAGACTCAGAGTGATCCTCCAACACACAGCACTGAGAAACACATTATTAGTGTGCAATAAATTATGAACTATCTACCAAATGTCTGGTTATGAGTAAAAAGTCTCTATTATAACAATAGTGAATTGTCCTATCATTGGCCTTAAGGATTATTTCAATATGTTGTAGAAGACTGACATCTTAGATGACTACTAATTTCTGTTACAATGCTTGTGGTACTGTACCTCACTATTCCTACAAAGTATTAGTTAGCTGATTATTTATTATTACTACTTTACTATTTTTTTGCTGAAGGGGTCTAATTTCCACACAGAGTACATAGTTACTCCAGTTTGTGCTGGAAGTCGCTCCGGATAAGAGCATCTGCTAAACGCATGTAATGTAATGTAAGTTATGATTTCTAGTATCTAATATCTAATATAATCAAGCCTGGATCTGCCCCCTTAGGTTTCTTACCACATTCCTGATCCCAGGGGCTGCTGCGATTCATTTTTTAAAATTATACCTAACTTATCAGTATGGCAGATAAATAAAAAGTGACCTCTTCAGATGCACCCAGTGTGAATTGCTTTCAGAGAGAGAGACAGAGGTCCTCTCTCTTGAACAGTTTTGTGACAGTGTAATGACAGATTAATTATTATAATTTTTTTCACAAAAAATTAAATGATAACCCAAACATATGTCCACAAAGCACATGCTTTTAAGGTCATGAATGCAATTTTTTGTGTCATTTTACTTTTTTAAAAGGCAAGCGGAAATAACTGTCAGTATCCTCCATGCCACACTATAATATACATTGCATTTTCAAATGGCTTAAAGGAGTGTTGTATGTTATGGCATGAATACAACCTGAAAGTTAAAGTTCTTTGGAAAGGTTCTTTGGAAACCACTTTAAAGTTAACTGCTGTGGAAACTGCCAAGTTGAATATGATCAATACATATCAAGCAAATGGTCATGAAGTCTTGGGCCAATTTTATACCAGTTTTAACACATAATTACCCCTGTTTATAAAATTAAATCTGGTACTAATGCTCAGATGCTAAAACACACAACACGTTTGACTTCCTCAGTGATTCTTATTTCAAGAAGCCACACTGACTCTGAAAGCACATATTCAGAAAGGCAGAATGAAAAGTGTCAGGAAGTCAGGATGCAGTCACAGGGAATTACATGTTAAGGGGGAGTGGCTTCACCCTGTTTGTCTGTGTAGAGAAAGTATGATGACCCAACTTGCTTACCACACAGTCCAGGGCATACAGGGCCTGAGGGCACTTCAGTGTCTTTGACAGAGGGTCCCAGATGATTTTTTTGACATCCCGATCCATGTTCCTAAACTCTTTAAACTCCGCTGTCACCTGCTGCTTCATTGATGAAAAATCTAAGGGTCAAAATAATACCATAAAATGCCCAACCTCAAAGAGCAGTCTTTGTGATAATAAATATGAAAGCAAATAAACAGGCTGTGATTTAGAATGTGAATGCCTTGTGTTTCTTCATCCCCCACAGTTCACATCTAGTAATTTACTTGAACAGAGGAGCTTTCAATATATACAGAGCAATTAATGCTGTTTGATGCTGCATTTTGAAAAACAGAAACACAAGATGGAATTTATTAATGGCGCTTAGTCCTTCCACAGCTCACTAGAGAGCGCTTGACAACACTGCTATTGGGATATAACAATGAGCGATACTGTATCGAAAGACCCAGGTGTTCTATTACTGATGGAGGGTATCTGTGTCTCACGGACCATGGTATAGTGTGCCACATCGGTAATACCCTAACCAAAGTGCATACATTCAGTGGTGTTCCGCAAAGTACATTGCACCAAGTTGTACTACCACGTTTCTCTAGATTACAAACACTCACCACGGACAACTGCAAGATCAGCCACACCTGTAAGGAGAGAGAAGAATAGAGACAAACCATGAGACCACCCATGCCCCGTGTGGCTGCTTCTTCAGTTATCTGCAAAGCCTATCTGCAGGTATGCTGGAAGTACTGCTATTCAAGAGTGTTGTCCCAATTTAGCTAGAAAACTGAATTCTGATGCCCACATTGATTTGCCTGTCTATTTAACCAACAGAATATAGCTGCAGAGGTAATAATGAATATACTTTTCCCTCTAAGTAGGTACAATGCCATTCCATGCAGGCACTGTTTATTAGGTTGTTGATAACTTCCTGACATTTGTACCTCTAATTTGTGCATTTAACTGATGCATTCTTTTTATAATACCTTTTGTTTGATTTAATTTATTTTAATAATCTTGGGCATATCCCCAATGAGTAACAATACCACATTTACTAATAATATGACTATGATAATAATGGAAAACAAAGGAAAACAAAGGCCTGTACAGTACCATCACAAGCCATCTTTGCTTGCTGTATACATGCGATGCCTGAAAAAACAAAGGAGAGAAGAGGAGTCAGAATGCTGTTTTATTCAATTGATCAGAAAGGTACCCCCACAAGTCATTCCAATATCACAGCTGTGTGTCAGTGAAAGTATTCTGTGGATTGCTGCAATGTAAAAAAAGAAACACCTTATGACGGAGTGCTATCACTACAGTTGAGTGTGCACTCATCCCGTCACACACCTGTATACAATGTCCTTTGTTGAGGGTCTCATGCAGTATAAAGGGGGATAAGGACCTTGATGTATTGGTATTTGAGCTTCTTTTTGACACCCAGTGAATGCCATCACTATATTTGTATTATTTTGCTTGAGAATAAAACATTGTTATGCCAGAACCACCTTAGTGTGAATAACTCTACAAACTGGAATTTTTGACCACTGAGGTACTCAAGAGTCTTAATGGCTTTTAAGACTTGCTTTTAACTCTGTGTAACCATTTTTTCTCCCTTATGTTTTATATTCATTCTTGTTGTAATTTCTTTGTTTTTATTATTTTTTCACTGTGCTTTGTATGCCATGTAAGAAAAAAATTTACAACATTAAGTTATTAAATTAAATCAAAGCATGTGGTAGATCACTGAATTGCAATGTAAAGGTACATTCACCAGTGCAGATATATTCAACCACTGCTATGACCCTGGTCTAATTTCTTCTTTTTTCAGAAAATAGCTGAGACTAGGAATACAAATAATTAAGATGATCCTGGATCAGCTGGTGTGGGCAGTATACCTGTTGTGCACTTTCCTCACAAAAGAAGAAGGCATTGCAGCAACAAGGCACTTAAAACACTTACCTTGTTCATGCAAAGGGAACTCATGCACTTTGAATCCCAGCACACAGCCTGCTGCCAGCCTCAGGTTCTGCTCCTTGTCTAACTTTCCGCCAGTTTCCACCTACGTACAGACAAGTTTTAAATCACTAACCCCTATTAAATTATAATGCACTCTGCTTATAAGATGTATTGGTACAAGAATTAACCAAATACGATAATAAAAAAACACTGGAATAAAACCACTCCTATGCTAAAGCTGGCTAAAACTCATTTTAAGGTTTTTGTGAGAGTGTGTCCCTCATGTTTTCATCTTGGATGTCTTTGCTTGTTTAAGCCCCTTGACCATAAATCGGTGGTGTGAGCCTACACCATTAACAGTTAAGGGAGGTACTTGAAGTCAAAGCCAGCACTTCTGCAGACTCACTTCACTTCCCCCCCCCCCCTCCAGTAGAGGGGAGTCAGCCAATTAGAATATAGAGGGGAGATTGTGAGACTACCAGTACTATGAAGAACGTGAGGTTTGACCTTAAATCTGAATGAGGTCTGGGGGATTACCGTGGCGTTGTCGAGGACAGAGAAATTCAACCCGCTTCCTCCTTTGCTTATTTGCTCCAGTGTCAGATTGTTCTTGGCCTTGATAACCTCGCAGATTACACCCAGCCCCTTTATCTTGGTGTTCCTGTTCAGCTCCTTAATCAGAAAGTGATCCATGTCTACTTTGCTGGAAAGAAAGGAGAATGCATTGGTGTGTGTTGGACCAGTGTCCAATGTTCTGTCTCCCCAAATACTGGAAGGCCTAAGCAGTTACACAGTGAGCTGATCCCGGATCAGTTCTCTGGGCTTAAAATACCAAGAGCTGACAACTCATTGCACTGGAAAATTTCAGATTTGATTCAACTTGTCAGAATGATTCAATCAAGAATGCAAACCAAAATGCAAATATATTTGACAAAATCTCAAAGCATCTGTTAATGTGAATACAGTGCTGTGAATAAAACATTTTGTTTCACTATACATACTGCCAAACAATTATCCTTCAGAGAAGCTAATTACATCACACTTGACCTAGTATACACCTTTTGAATCATCTATAAAAGCAACATTACCCTGAATAATGTGATTCATAAAAGTGACATTAACATGCATCATACTAACTGTAGTGTACATATGGTGGTAACAACCACATGAAAGAGCTGTGCAATATTATATCTGAACTCATTCAAGGATTGAGTGACCAGATTCTGGGAGCAAAAATGAACTTCGAGAAGGATTTCCTCCTGCTTCTTAGATAACATATTCAAAGTAAGATTATTCATCAGAAGGAAGATACTGCAGTGTGTTTTTTGGCAACTGCTCAAGAATTCGACGATTCCAAGAAAAAAAAAATCACAAACAGCGCTGAAAGCCCTGCGGCTTGTGATTAGTGCCATCTTGTGAAACACTGCACAACAAAATCAGCTAAGAAAAGAACATGATTTAGTTTTGTTTGTGCATGTACTTGTCTGAAACATGTCCATGCAAATTCTGGCTTAAATGTGCTGAGACACACACATTCTTTAAATAACAATACATCGCCACACATTTATTAACACTAGATATGCCATAAAAAGTAGCAGGCGGAATGCCAGTCTAAAGGTTGGTCACATACTTTCAATTACAACAGGTGACATTTTCACATATAATATCGCACTATATTTACAAACACTTTCAAGCCATTATATTCTAGATCACTATTTATGCTGGAAAGTGTTTGGTACACATGCTGAATCGAGAACCACACTCATGAGGTCGGTATCCAGTATACCTAGATGAAAGGGAGCATTCAATGCCCATCCTCTTTCACCAGAAAATGACAGGGCTCATCTTATTATTTATACAGGAAGAGTGCTTTCAGCAAGTTCAGAGGAAAAATACACAAATTCAGAGCATGTCCCCAAGGGAGGTACTTCAAGTGAAAATAATAATAATGTCTGTAATTTTTCAAAATTATTTCAATATTCATTTGCATCCTCTATTTCTGGTGACAGTTTAAAACCATGATGAACTCAAATTCTTACAAAACCAAATGTATCTATCTGAGCGTACTTTCTTTCTTTGGTTGTAAGACACGGCAGTGGATAAAGGATAATCTGATTTACAGTTATTTTAGGGTTACAGTTGTTTTAGGGTTTCCATTAAACCCAGGTACACTGATGATCTAAATCTGAGATCATTTTTGGAAAGTGTTATACATGTCTTCAAAAACACATCCTCTTTGGTCTGTCACTGGACATTCTACTGTAACACCTTATTTCACATCATATTTCACGTAATATTGGCAGTGAATCAGTGAATCCTTTGGTATTGTCAGTTTGGCAAGATGGTCAAGATTGTGTGTGGTAACTTAGCTTTATTCTGATGTCAAATATCTGAATGGCAGACATTTTCGCAATTGTTTCTACTAACCTACTAAAAATAAATACTTAATAAATACTTAGTACAGTATGTGTGACTAATGTGGCATTTTCTAACGATGAAAGGTTTTTTTGAAACTGATTAACTAATCTCTTTCAAATTTTACCATGAATCCTCAGAGGTTTGCTTAAGTTTACAGTCCAGTTAGGGGGAATTACCTGGGAGGGTAGTTAAGCAGGCCAGCTGCCCTTAAACAGTTGTATGGGTGAAAAGTTTGATATGAGGCTGAAGAAAGGGCTACTACTCTTTTTCTTTATTCTTTGCTGTCTCTATTGTCCAATAAATATTGACTGTGTTTTTAGATTTTCTTTTAAATTTTAGGGTCTTTTGTCTGTCAGCACCGAAAAAATAAATCACCACTAATTTGCACTAACCTGCTAATTTAAAAACCCATTCAAACAGAAGTTGAACTAGATTTCCTTGATGTCTGAATGGGTCCAAAAACACAGGAGTTCAGTTTGAGCAGTTTGTCTATGTTTAAAGGTAGCATGGCACGCAAACTCACCTCGTACGAATGCTTTTATCCAGTTTAGTGAGGTTCACAGCCACACGTTCCAGTTCAATCTCTGATGTAGACTTGGTCCTCACAGCCTCAAAATTTGCTCCAGCATTACCAATATAGGGACCCACCTCGGCTTTGACTTTCACACTGCCCCTCCCTTCCTCCCTCACTTTCATGGCCCCAATGTCCTGCTGAGTGTGGCCACCTAGAAGAGATGAAAAAGAGGGTCACAGTTTTTAGCTCACTTAGTATCAGTTATTACCTACAGAATGAACACCCAGCAGAGCTCTGCTGACTCCCATCAACATTAATATCTCTGTACTGCACTTAGTTTTAACTGAATTTCATATTCTCACCATGAATGGAGCCAAAGCACAGTAAAAGTATAACCAAAAGGTGAAGCGATGGTCACCTGGAGTCAAAGTCATGTGTTTTCATAGAGGAGGCACTCACCAAAGTCCACAGTGTCCTCGCACTGGAGTAACTCAGCCACTTTAATCATTGCAGGATAGTAGCGCACTTTTTTGAAGAAGAAGAACCTTGTGGATTCCACAATCTTCACCAAGTACAGCACATCCAGGTACTTGGATTCAATGACGCTAGAAATGGGCTGAAGCTCTCCACCGCCATCCAGCTCCTTTTTGAGGAATTCACTCACACTTTTAAACATTGAACTGCAGCCCGTAGGGGTCAATACTGAGCTAGAATGAAACAAAAACAGATGGTATTACATTACATTACATTCATTTAGCAGATGCTCTTATCCAATGCGATTTCCAGTACCAAAGAACAGAAGTGTATCCGTTCAAACTGAATAAGCAACAGCGTCAGACCAGGCTGACAACACTCCTAGACCAGTGAGTGTGAGCATAACACTATTCAAGCCCTAGCCTAGAAACTAGGGGCAGCCAAGTACACAGACTACCATGTATCACAGTCACTAGATCACAGAACCCAACACAGGTTGTGATACTACACATAAAATAAACAGCCAGTAATACAAATAGCAGGTGTTAGGGGGTAGGGACTGAGCTGGAACTGAGATGCAGTCTGAAGAGGTGGATCTTCAGTCTGCATTGGAAGATGGCCAGTGATTCCAGTGTCCTGACCCCTGTGGGTTCCACCAGTTCATTCCATCACTGAGGGACCAGTAGAGACAGGCATCATATCTGAGAGGAGCAACCCCATTAGGATGGAACAGTCAGTTGCCCCATGGTTGCAGGGTGTAGCAATCTGGGCAGGACATATGTTTTGAAGATTGACTGTAGGTATGAGGCAGCTGTCCCTTTCATTGCCAGCACCAAGGTTTTAAACTTGATGCAAGTGATAACACAAAGCCAGTGAAGTGAGGTGAGGAGGGATGTGACTTGACTATGCTTAGGGAGGTTGTAGACAAGTCGTGCAGCTGCAGTCTGGACTAGTTGCAGGGTTTGATGGCACAGGCAGGAAGACAAGCAAAGAGGGAGTTACAATAGCCCAGGCATGAGAGAACCAGGGCCCGAACTAGGAGCTACGTAGCATACATAGTGAGATAGAGGAGGATCCTTCAGATGTTGTATTGATTGAATAGCAAATTCAGTGATTCATATACTATAGAGCTCTCTTCTTTCAGTGCCCTCTCAGGCAACCTTGACACCCAGTCAACCCATATCTCACTCATGCAGGACATCGGCCAGGGCATCTTTGCATGTTACACTCTCTATAGCCTCAGACAAGGCAGATAGTTAGATTATACAGAGTACTTGTTGTGTCAGATATTACCCTTCACTCTACATAATACACCATGAGTCGTAGGTACAATGTTTCTACAGGGGTCTATTCAGGATTTGAGGAATGGACTTGTAACATTCCAGCTCCATCATTTTGATGTGTTTACCTCTAATTTTCTCTGCTTCCAGGGCCTCCTAGGGTAGTGCTGTGGATAAATTTGTTCCCAAACACAAAATAGTCTCCTAAATACTCTTGTATAGGCACGAGTATACAATTTTAAAGAAAAAAAAGCAACACTCCCCTCATTTAAAGTAATTATACTATGTTTCTTTAAGAACAAGGTATGAGTTCTAAATTGAACAAATAATGGCCTAACAGCAATGTCTGAAGAAAAAAAAAACTTCTCACAGACTGAAGCAGCAATTTAATATCTAAGTTAGCATTAAAGAGGAAAAATGCTGCTGAGGTCTCATGGACAAACTCGAAATATTATGACTGTAGCATCTATGTACAGTGCTGTGCAAAAGTTTTTGCCCCCTTACTGATTTTTTACCTTTTTGCACCTTTGTCCCACTTAACCTTCTCAGATCATCAAACAAATTCAAACATTACACAAAGATAACCCAAGTATTAAAAAAGTGCAGTTGTCCTGTTGTGAATTTATTTGTTAAGTGAAAAATCCTATCCAAACCTACATGATCCTCTGTGAAAAAGTAATTGCCCCCTTGTTAAAAGGTGAGGTAATTGTGATAAATCCTATTATTGGGGAATGCTGAGTTCAATTTCATGGCCACACCCAGGCCTGATTGCTGCCAGACATTTCCAATCAGGAGACCACTAACATAAAACCTGTCTGACAAGGTGAGGTAGGCCATACTGAACACACATCATCATGCCGCGTTCCAGTGAGCTTCAAGAGCAAACAAGAAAGAAGATTATAGAGATGTCTCGGTCTGGGAAAGGATACAAAGCCATTGGTAAATGTTTGGGACTCCAGCGGAGCACTGTCAGAGCCATTATCCATAAATGGAGAAGGCATGGCACAGTGGTGACCCTTCCCAGGAGTGGCCGACCTAGCAAAATTACTCCAAGAGCACGGCCCAGACTAGCTGCAGAAGTCCAAAAGGATCCAAGAACCACGTCTAAACAACTGCAAGACTCACTTGCCACAGTTAATGTCAATGTTCATGACTCCACCATCAGAAAGACACTAGGCAAAAATGGCATCCATGGAAGAGTTCCGAGGCGAAAGCCACTGTTGACCAAAGAGAATATCAAGGCCCGACTCACTTTTGCCAAGAAGCATCTTGATCATCCCCAAAGCTTTTGGGAAAATGTCCTCTTGTTGAACTTGTTGAACTTTTGAACTTTTTGGTTGAACTTTTTGGGAGAAATGCATCCCGTTACATCTGGCGCAAAAAGAACACTGCATTTGATAAAAAGAACATTGTGCCAACAGTGAAATATGGTGGTGGAAGTGTGATGATCTGGGCTTGCTTTGCTGCTTCAGGACCTGGGCGACTTGCCATTATCGATGGAACCATGAATTCTGCTCACTACCAAGAAATCCTGGCAAAGAATGTTCGGCCATCAGTTCGAGACCTCAAGCTAAAGCGCACCTGGGTTCTGCAGCAAGACAACGATCCGAAGCACACCAGCAAGTCCACTTCTGAATGGCTAAAAAAGAACAAAATGAGGGTTTTGGAGTGGCCTAGTCAAAGTCCCGACCTGAACCCTATTGAGATGCTGTGGCATGACCTTAAAAAGGCTGTTCATGCCCGAAAACCATCCAATTTGGTTGATCTTAAACAATTTTGCATAGAAGAGTGGGCCAAAATCCCATCACAGCAATGTGAAAGACTCATCACCTCTTATCGCAAACGCTTGACTGCAGTTATTGCTGCAAAAGGCGGTTCAACCAGCTATTAGGTTTAGGGGGGCAATTACTTATTCACATGGGCCTATGTAGGTTCAGATGTTTTTTTTCCCCTTAATAAATGACATTGGCACTGAAAACTGCATTTTGTGTTTACTTGTGTTTTATCTTTGTATAATATTCAGGTTTGCTTGATCTGAAATGGATGAGCGTGACAAACGTGCAAGAAATGTCAGAAATTGGTCAGGGGGCAAATACTTTTGCACAGCACTGTAGCCTATGTAACTTAAATGAGCTTAGAGGAATTCCCACAATGTTGAACATCCTAATGAATGCTAAATTAATGATGAGTTGACACTATGTTCACTTCATCTCCCTAATGAGTTACACTGGAACTCTGTACATGTGATAAGTATGGGGTTTGATATAGACAGTCCCAATAAAATTATGGTAAGTAACTGCAGCTATAATATTTTACAAGTGCCTTATGTTATTCTTGGATGGCACCCTCATTTACAGTCACCTCCTCTCATGCCTTTTGGCTACATATTCTGTATTTCTAGGCCACATTTTGAACCATACAACACTGTGCAGTTTCAGAAGGGCTGTAATATTCCCAGCTTGTCCACAAGCTCCCATTCAGAAATGGCTAAAAAGCCAAGGGTTGATGGCACCTGCATACATGAAGACTGTGATGAGTTAGTCTCATAAAGGGAGGAGCAAATGATTGATTGGATTTCAAACAATATGTCCTAATAGCAATTGATTGCCCATTCATTGCTATGAACAAAGAAGTGTCTACTTCTGTAGTCTCCCTTCGAGGATAACTTCTTGTCCAAGCATTATTATAGGAATTACTTCTTCACTATCATGCCCTCATATGCCCCATGCCATCTTCAACTAATAGAAAATACCACCAGATGATTTTGATAGAGGTCTCTTTCTTCCAAGGGGAAGAGGTTACTAGCCCATCCAACTCAGATTTTGCAAGAAAAATCCCATAGGGGAATTTGGACATGCTGAACTCCAGAAATTATTCATTACAAATCATATGTTGTTGAGTCACTGAGTTGTGACGTATAGACATATGGCATTGACAAGCTGTCTTCCATCCTTTCTTCAATTTTCTTCTACCACTGACGTTCAGCGGCTCTCTACCTTCACAACTTTCTGGTTTCTCACTGTCCTTTTTATCACACATATATACACAGGCCATGTTTTTACATTAGAATGTAAGTCTCTAACAACTATTTTGGTCCTGCAACCAGAGACAGGCAGAGTGTTTCATTTTTCATTCCTGGAATTTCCGCTTGGGGATAAATAAAGTACTCTATCTATCTATCTATCTATCTTCAAAAGTCTTCATTTTAGTGACTTCAGTTAAGGCTATAAATAACTTAGATTAGTAATGTATTAATGTATTAGTGTCATGATACTTTATGAGATACCTACTGCAAATTGACCAGAATTTTCAACTATTTATATGGCAGAGTCAGTTTCTTTTTATGTTACTAAACTTCATAACACAGAGATTATGCAGTGCAGCAGTTGGCATAAAAGCAGTGCATGATAGATAATTAGCAAACTCACCAGCATCAGGTCACAGATTACCTAGGATATTTCCCAGCAAAACTGCACTATATTTATCAATTTCTGGCTCACATTTTAACATCAACTCCTGAAAGACATTCCAGTGAACCCATGTACATTTCCTGCAAATACCTCCATTTGGTGGCATAATCACAGCATCTTGCGTTAGAAGTATTTAAACTTTTTTTTTTTTAAACTTGACTGAATGTCATTCTGGCAGAAAAAATACTAATAACATGTTTCAGAATCTTAGAATCTTTCTCAAAAAACAGCCACTTTTGGTGAAATCAAATGTATTGGTGAAATCAAATGTATTTTAGACCGCATTAACTTTCACATGATATTACAGAGCTTCATTCCAAACTAATTTAAACACATGCTTCTTAAAATGCATAAATAAATCTTATTAAATAAATGCATTTACCTTGAAATAATCTTGCCCAGACATACTTTTTAAGTCTATGTTATAAAACATCTTTTTAAAATGAAGTTCAAAAAATTGCTGTTGCAGTCCAAACTTGTATTAATGCCTGTAACAGTGCAAATGCAGAACAAGTAACAAGGCTTTGTTCACATCCTGATTACTTGATGGAACGAGCGCAACAAAAGTATGTAGCTCGAATAAACTCGGTGTTTTTCAGCGTACCTCCGTATAAAACTGTACACACGTCCCTGCAACGGAGAACAGGAAACGGCTACCACAAAGTGAAAGTGCAAATTTGCACAAAACAGTTCCCTGGAAATTTAACATAGTTTGTTACTGACGCATATAAGGACTACGGCTGCCTTTTAGCTGAAATCTCTTTCCCTCTAACTCTGTAATAAAACATTCCATGTCGATTTTCGTTGTTACTGAAATCGACGTGTAATCTATTCGCATATTAACACGTGTTTTGAGGGTGCTTACATTTTGGTTTACAAATATCACAATGCAGTGGCACAAGAGAACCACTTCATTATTTCCACTAACCCCATTTTGTACGTAAGACTTAAGCCATGACAAAATCCCTCTGTAAATTTACAATAAAACATGATCTGTTATTAATCTCGCTTTTAACAGGCTTGTCTAAAAAAACTTCTCGGCAACATCGCTCACCTTAATGTTGCAGCGTCGTTTTTTCTTTATGTACTTTTCAGCTGGGCTGGGCTCTATATGTGCAGTAGTGTAGACGCCAGTGGGGCTGGTCGAGATTGAAGATGGGTGGGACTCGACTGAAGCATGCTTTAAACAGAAAAATTTTGTCTACATCGTTTCGTGAGAGACTGAGTGCTGGTGGGGGTGGTCATTACGGAAGTGCGTTGTTAGACCTGTTGCCCCATAGTCCTTAATACTCAGTATTTCTATACCGAAGTGTTGACACATTGCGTGCGTTTAAGTAGGTACAGCCCAGATCATTGTTATGTGTTTATTAAATTATATATATTATAATTTGTGTTTCTTGGAGTTTTGCTTAAGAAAATTTGAGCTACGCTCCGCCATAACAAAAAGAATCTACGGCCCCACTGACATCTTGTGGCCGTTTTGTGTGTGAAAGGTACTGTAATTTTAAACAAACGGACTTTATATATATATTTAATTTATTGACAAACAGCGTTTAATAATTTTGATTTCTGACAAATTTGTGTAAACAGGCTGTTTACATTTTAGACATTGGGATAGTTCAATGAGTCAAACAATTCACACCCACTTTTTTCAAAAAGGAATTACCATATTAATTACCATACCATGTTACTTAATTTACTTTGAGTAGCCTACTGTATATTTGCTGTATATAACATGTGACACGCTATAGAGGGCGCTTAGATGAATTAATGTTTGAAATGAATGCATCTGATTATAAATAGATACAGTAGTTTCCAACAGCAAACAGACACATTTTTAAAATCTTCTCAACTTGGCTATTTATAACACTTGATGTCCTTAAATCTGTTGTACATGCAGCATTGAGTTCTAGCATTTCATATTCACTGATGACAATTCATATTTGAAACAATATTTTAAAGTAGAATATATATTTTTGACATAATTAAGCTGTTACATAAGTGAAATTTAATGCATCAGAGCAAAATGAAAAGTAGAGTAACAGTGTCCCAGGTAAAGGGGAAATCTGGGCCTGCCAGTATGCACAGCCTTTTGGGATGCATTGATGAGAGGACTACCTTAAAATCTTGCTCCACTGACAAGCACTCCCTCCTGTTGGTTTTTTACACATCCCAGTGATGAAAACACAAGCTTGCAGAGGTATTCTGTAAGAAACAGAAAGAGTGCAGTAACACACACCTGTTTTCTATCATATTTAATGAGCATGTGACTATAAGTAAGGAGGGGCTGTCCTTAGAAACTGAGGAGAGAGCAAAATGCTTGAAACAGCGGACTGGGGCCATTGTAGAAGTGTAAATTTAGCTTCTAACCAAGGAATGAGAAGATTTTGGCAACAGTATGAGGCTTCTTTGATTTTGCCACAAGCTCAGCCACCAGTAATTTAGCCTCCTGAGCTTCATCTGATACCCGCATACAATCCATCACACATTTTGTTCTTTCACACACCTGAAATATTGAATGTCTGTCCGCAAGTAATGAATGTTTTGTCTGCAAACATTTTTTTAACATTCTTACTTTTTTGGTATCATCACAGCATACACATACTTCCATCCACAGATGAGGCATCATTAAGTCCAAATAAATGCCTTTATGCCTTTGATTTACTTCAGACAGAACTTTTTGATGTCTCTTTACTAGTTTTGATAGATGTCTGCTGTATCATCTAACTGAGACCGAGACTGCGATCAATTGAGAGAGTTTGGTGATTATAGAATGACATCAATGCCAAACATCCAGAAAGCAGACAATTAGCCTGCATGGGTGCATCCCCCTGCTCTGACATGAATTTGGCCTTGTCATAACTCTGCTCTTGTTCTTGAAAATCTACTGCTCTCGCAGGTCTCTCCTGTTGTGTGACATCTCACTGCTCATTCTCAACTTACATTGTGCTGACACACAGCTCAGTCTCTGTTCTCGAAATTATTATGGAAACCTATTGTAACATTTAATAATCAAATGTCATTGAAACTGAGGGGGCAGTTTCACCCGTAACTAGGTTCAGGCTAATTAGCTATCACAGTGGGGTGTCGGTCAGGACACAGGAGTCAGGTTCTGGGTTCAGTTGTTTATTGGGGATTTTATTGGGAAAAATAGTGTCTTTGTCTATTCATATAATGTGAGACTTTGGGAGGTGCATAGGCCTGAGACAGCTACATTTCATTTGTATTTTTATTTGTACATTTTTTAAATTATTATTTTTATCTCAAGGGCCTGACAGTTTGTTCCACAACATGAGAAATGTGGGATATTATTCAACAGCATATTGTCTTTTGTCTACTCCTACACTCAAAACAGATGCTAAACTGCACATGCACCCTGGAGAGTTCCAGTGCCTCTGTGTGTGCTCAACACACTCTCTATCTTTGTAAATATGTTCTTTTTATAGTTTCCCAATTTGTTATATTTCATTGACAAAATCACAAAAGTGAGCAAAATGTTTTTTTCACCCACATGCAGTTGCTCCATGCTTTAGTGGCTGCAAAGTAAGCTTCTCTCAACTACTCAAGATTCCAAAGAAGAACAGCCCTGAAGCCATCTTGAACATTATTGTTGGTGCTTTCCCATCAAAAGAATGTGGAACAACTGAAAAAAAGCAGTTCGGTTTGTGCGGGTACTAACATGAATGAACCTAACATAACCTGAAGCAAGAACTTGCAAAGCCTGGCTGATATGTGACATGCAGACGTGTAGTATGTGCACTGCCCGACAAAGGCAAAGTGTAGTAACTACGCAAACACTGAAATTGAGAAAATACCTCTAAAGTTTTTGCACCAGCCAGTCCAACATGTTGTGGGTAGATTACTGGTAATGCATTCATATATTGTCTTCTTAGGAAGAAAATTTTTATAGATAAAAACCATGAGCCCTGATGTGACCTTTGACCCCCAAAAAGCAGATACTGCACTTTGCCTTAGGATGACCTCAAACAACAATAACACTATTGCAAAGGCAAAGTGCAGTATCTTCAAACTAAATTTGTTCATCCAACTTTCTTGTTGTGTTTCTTACTACATGTTGATTGATTTTAATAGCTTTAATAGTTTTATTGATGTTTGCAAGTTGTGAATGTTTAAAGTGATCTGTAGTAACCCTTTTCACCTCAGTGTTTTACTCATTAAGAAATTGACAATGACAGGTTAAACTATATACTATTTAACACAATGTGTTTTGACAATAACATGTTAAACTTTGAAGAAACTGTCATTCTCATTGTCATCATTTCCCTAAGCAGCATTAGCATTTCACACAGTAAAATATTGATATGCTGGCTTGGATTAGAATTTTTATTTTAATTACAAATGAACTTAATTTAAAAATTTAATTACAGAAGCTAAAAAAGTTAAGAAGTTAAAAAACAGAAGTTAAAGATTCACATAAAATTGTGAATAAAATTTAAACAATAGAAGATCAACAAGCAGTTTGTTCATTCCTCCTCAGCCAGGTTCTCCCAAAACTAAGGGTGGATTCAATGGACTGAACTATGTCAGTTTCTGCAGCCCAGAATGCTTTAAAATCATTAGTTGCAAGAACAGCATTAGTTTTAACCAAATTCATTTAAACAAAAACAACAAGTAGGTGATGTATATGTAGGTGTGTGTGCATGTGAGTGCTTGTGTGTGTGTGTGTGTGTGTGTGCGCTTGTGTGAGTGGTCGAGTTTAACCCTTTCGCATGTAAGTAACTTATGGTATGTAGCGCGCGTGTTACCATATATGGTTCGTTGCGTTGTCGTTTGCGTTATTAAGTTTCTTATAGATTTCAGTTAGCATTTGCTATATATTTAAATCGCTGTTTCCTCAAAGCTAAAATTAGCTAGAATTTCTGAAATCTAGTGTTCTAATCGCACCAGTTTTAGTATATGCGCTAAACGGCTAATAATACCGGTGTGACCGTACGCACGAAAGGGATTAAACGAAATTTGCCGTTCAGCACATCTACGTTTGCCACGCCTTTCAGTAAATCAGCCAGGTAAATATCCGTGCTGGAATTACGGAAGGAAGTTGTGGTCAAGCTTGATAATATGATTAATTTGCGTTAAAACATTAACGCGTTAAAGTTTCCAGATTAATCGCGAACGAGTTTTAACGCGTTAACACTGACAGCCCTAATTTATTGATTATGTAACTAAAAGCTATAATAATACAAGCAGTTGTATCTGTCTTCACATTGGGTTGCCTATTTAAGGCTAACTTGGCAAGAGGTTAACAAAAACAGGGCTGTGTTTTTGGGGGGCGTGTTAAAGAGCTCCTATTTGACACATCAAATGCCTGCAATTCACTGATATGATCAGAGTTGTATCTGTGGTTAGCAACCCTTGAATTTCACCGGTGCTCAGTAAAGGGCCATGCTACATCCCCCCTTATATTTCTGTTATGTTCTGTGTGTGTCCCGTGTGGTTTGCGTGCGCGTGTATGGAGCCTCCCCTATGGTAGTAGGACTTCCCCCTGGCGTGGAAAAGAGGGGTTCTCTCTCTCCCCGTGCCCGGGTGGGGGCGACGCACTTCACAGGGAGGCATACTATGGTCAGAGTTCAGTACATAAACCCCTTAGTACACCTAAAAATGCATGTTTATGAGCAAAGTAGTGCAAAGAACACAGGCAGTGGTTTGCTCAGCAGTGGAAAAAGTCATGAGTCAGATGGGTCATCTGGTTCCACCTCAATCCCCGCCCTCTAACAACTGCTACCTCTAGTATTTTACATTTATTTTATATGTAGTATTGTGTATTTTGGATTCAGTGTTGTAGTGACCGACATATCATAGTGTACATAGGTTCCGTTGCCTAGCCAGGTTGCACAAGTTAACTTGTAGTAGGGTTTGAATGGTGTTATGCTCACACTCACTGCTCTGGGAGTGTTAGCCTGATCTAACACTGTTGTTCATTTAACTTGAATGGATACGCTTACGTTCTATTTTGCTGGAAATCACTCTCGATAAGAGCATCTGCTACATGTATGTAATGTAAACGTGAAGCAGTCAATGAAGGAAGCAAAATCATGCATTTACATCATGAGGATCTCAGTTTTGGGAGTGTGACAGAATGTGTGAGGGTTTTGGTATGAATGTGGGTTTGTTTAGATTTTTTGCAATGTAGTCCTTTTTTCTTTTTTTTCCCAAAATGCTCTGACAGGTGTTGAATAGTTTTTAAACGTAAAAAAAAATCTTTCACACAGATACATGAAATGGATTAATGAATTACATTAATACTGAATTTTATTATAATTTACAACATTTTACAAAGGAGTAATAAAAAAGTTAAAACCTCTGTGCTTTACAAATGTATGTATCTGAGGTTTAGCCAGATTCCATTCTGTGAAGACCACCATGAAACGTAAGATTTGCTTATCCATTTTATAAAAAGATGTATCTTATCAGCCTTCTTAATAAAAAAATAATTCATGCCAACTGTGACAAAAGCCCTCTGAAAGACAAATCAGTAATGGTGTTTATAAGACTTACATCTCAAAGTTGAAACTCCAAAAGCCCATCCATTTATCCAAGACAAGGGGCTTAAGTAACTCATTACATGCTATTTCATACATAACTACAGTTCTCAGATCTGAATGATAATGTATTTTTGAACAATTGTCATTGTTAAGACTTTTTATAGACACCAAGAGTAGGGGTATCGTTTGGATTTTATCGATTCCAATTCTTATTCTTGTTTATCGCAAGACATCAAACACTGTACAGTCTTTCAGATCGATGCCGTGCTGCCTTAAATGTTTGGTCAGATTTGATGTGCAACCTGACTTGCAGCTAATTAGCTTCCCACGTGCACTGCACTTTGCCTTGTCTTCGTTTTCTTTTCTAAAGTGAAGCCACACTTTTGACCGGTTACCGTGGTCCATCTTTCACATTGTTGTGATGCTTAGCTATGCGTGCTAGCTCGTATTTAACCATTTCGCACGTAACTTATTTTTATGCTATGTAGCGCGTGTGTTACATTACACAGTTCGTTTTCATCAGCGTTATTAAGCTTCTCATAGTTTTCAGTTAGGATTCGCTATATTTTTGACGTTAAATCGCTGTTTCCTCAATGCTAAAATTAGCTAGGATTTTTTCCAATCTAGTGTTCTAATCACACTGATGTGACCATACGCGCGAAGGGGCTAAACAAATGGACACACTGTTGCGTTGATGCATGACGTGGTCACGTAGACAGGTCCTGGCAGATAGCTACGTATGTCCTTGCAGATATGTAGACATTGTTTGCAATAATAAAGGGTTATCGCGTTTAGGACCCGGTAAGCAGAACCGAAATTCATTTTTTTTACGGGTACCTGGTACTTGGCATTTTGGATTCGGTTCTAATTTGGAACCGAGTTTCCGTTCCCAACCCTAACCAAGAGTAATAGCTAAATATGTTCATCCAGTTGTGTTTTTTCTTTCCTTAACCCCTTTACCTGATATTTTTTAACAACTTGACATTCTGCAACCTTTCCTTGAGCCACCACTGTCCTGTAAGCTTTTGGAGATCCTTTAAAACCCCACCATTCATCTATATCCTAACATACAGACACAATATGCTTTGACGTGTACAATGAACTGAGAAAAGCCATGAATAAGCATTGCATTGGACCTTACTGGTTGAAACATTAACACGTACCGTCATCTTTTTTAAAAAGGAAAAACTAGGCCAGATCTCCAGATTAACACTTCCCTGCACATGCAATACTTAACTTCTGTTTAGCTTATGTCATTCCACAGTGTTTATTTAAGTGTATGTTTATGATTCACAAACAGTCACCACCGTTCACCGGTCATCTCTTCGATGATTATTATTACATGTTATTGCTGTTAATATAACCATTATGCATCATTTCTATTTTACAGTATTGTTACTGGTGTACTAACAGCATGCCAACCAGCACTGAAACACACTGTCTAGTTCTTTCAGGGACTTCAAAGGAGAGCTCTTGCTTTTGCCACCCCAACCAAGAATTACCCTTGGAAACAAAAGCACATCCTGTAATCTAGGCATTTTTGGACAGTAATGCAGGACTTCTGAAACCCTTTGAAGCATTCATTGAAAATCTAAAACTCATATTGTCCCTTATCTTAAATACTGTAACGCAGGTGTCTATATTTGAAATGTCTTCATATGTTTTAACATGTTTTTGTTTTTGAGGTTTCCTTAACAAGCCTCATGCTCATTTACCTACAAAGTCCTCAATGCATTGCTCAATCTCTCTTACTCTCTTTGCAGACTAAATGATGCTTAACTGCTGTTTGTGTGATTTGCTGAGAAAATAAAAGAGAAATAACCTGTTAGAGAATGCATTATAAGGATTAGAGGAAGACAGGAACACAATGAGAACACTTGCACTCAAATGAAATATAGCATTCCATTGAGTTACTGGCTGAAATGGTCCCATAAAGTCACCAGCACATGCTGTGAAGGCTTGTATTCAGATCGGAAAAAAGTGACTTCAGGGGTTTGAAATCAATGGTCCATTCTTCACTCATGCAGAGAGGGGTAACATAAAGCACTGATGTTAGACCATGACATTCTCACGGAAGGACATGGAAATTTCTCTGCAGTGAAACTGTATCCCCTCTTTTCACTATGCAGATCTACTGATCTCCAAGGTAAGGAGCCACATATTAAATATGTGACATTACACTAAGAGTTGACCGGTGGATTTGGGATGTGCAGGATCAAACTATCAGCTAGTATTCAACAGGCAAAGCATTTCTGCAGAATAGAAAAGAATTAAATTCCTAACCTTAAGTTCATTGTGACTGTCCCATAATGGATAGGACAGTTAATGCAAATGAAACTCAACCTTCATAACAGATAATATTAAAAATGCAAAGAGAAAGGTGGCTTAGCGCTTCTTGGCTGCCCCCACACTGTGTCACAGTTTGTCTATTATACACCACCTGATCCATGAAATCTGACTCCCTGCAGTCACACTTTCAGCCACTTAATGTTTAACAAGCTGCAGGCCATGGTCACTTCACAGCAAAAACGAGACATATTCATAAAACAGAGATACAACTGGCCTTGGGATTCTATGAATGTGCTGACGCAGGTGAAGTGGCTCAGTGCAGACCTGTCCTAACACCTCAAATTTATTGCTGCTTTGTACTGTACAAAGCATAATCAACAAATGGAAAAGCAAATATATACTAGGAAAAAAAAACTACATAAGAGTGCACAGCAGCAAACCACACATACTGTCTACATGTTTCATTTGACAATTGAAAATGTGCCGACCTGGTTGAAAATATGAAGAGATCAAAGGATTAAGTCACCCTCTCACATTTCAACTGTCGCAGTGCTCTTTTTGAGTGAAAGAAAAAAACAATAAACAAACATGTGTGACATGTTTTGCTTCTGAACTGGGCCAGCTTCCTTGGATTGATGCCTCCATCTATTGATTTGAGGGGCCAAGAGGTTAAAGTGCTCTGCCAGCGGTCTTAGCCTTTGTGCCCCAATGACTGTTGCTGAGGGCAAAGGTCACTCAGATACTCAGATAGCATATCAGACTGGGCTGAGGTGAAGACATCCAGAGCCTACGGATATGCAAAGCGACACCAGTAATTTAGTGCAGCCAGAATTCGGAACAACAACCCCTGACTGCTAATGTCGCAGAATGTGCCATGTAACAATCACCACCATCAACAGGGTTTTTGCCTCTCTGTACCAAAAAAACAATAGAAAGTGTACTACAGACTACCTTATCTTCCCAATAGCATGCTTCTTTTTGCTACACAGAGCTACATAATCACACTGAAAATAGAAAATGAGAAATCCCTTTCACTGAAAACATGAACAAAAACAGGAAAAGTGTTGTCTTTGCACTCTGAGTAGCTACATCTAACCATTTACCAGCTGACAATGAGGTAAAACACTCACATTTGCTTTTTGTTCTAACTTACAGTCTGATTTAAAAACTGAATTAAACTGCATGCCAAATCCCCAGAACACAAAAGTTATGAATGACAATCCTATCAGTCCTATGGATTGCACTTTCTTCCCTTCACACTTCTTGTTGTGTGGAGGTTCCATGGTGTGCCACCTTTCCTACATAAACCACCACAGATCTGTTAGAAATGTATGCCCCTTTAACAGCACTTTCTCTGTCTGGACATCCACAGTACCAGAATAACTGTGTACTGTACCTTTTACAGGCTGCCCCACTGATAACCTCCCTCCTTCAGAGTCTGAACAGACAAAAGGTATACAGATGCAGGTATACCCCATCTGAGACCATGACACTGAATGCCACTGTCAGCTTAAAGCACAGACGAGGAATGCTGACTCGTAAATGTCACCTGAATGTTTTGTCCTTACCTTAGGCAGCAATGTCACCGCCCCCCCCCCCCCCCCCCCCAGGCAGCAGTGTCAACCCACAACATCTCGAAATGACATTGCTTACGAAACCTCACAAATGTATGCAATGCAGAAGAAATGGAATGGAATGCCCTCATTCAGACAAATGCTCGCTGTGGAGGTAGACCTGCAGCTACAGATAGTAATTACTCTGAAAGGAAAGTTAGCAACAAGGAACAAGTCAGGACAGAGACAGCCAACTATGGAAAGTTTTGGATTTAAAAAAAATTTAGTCATGGGATCTCATGTTTCCTTGATTGTGAAGCTGCTGGCTGCAGCATTTGAAAGATTAGGAACTCGGGCAAAAAATAACCACCCGGTCCAATGGTCTGATAAAACAGTCAGTGATCCCCAAACCTGCCTCCTGACTTCACACCAGATAGAGGTACATGATGCTGTAGAACAGCCATAACACCTTAACAATGCTAAATAAGCACAGAAAATGTTGTTCCAGCTTCAGAAACTTCACTTGTTCTTCCATCGAACAGGCACTGACAAAGCCCCCAAAAACTGTCCACATGTACATGAGTTATCACCACAGCCCTGTACAAAGGGGCCACAGGAACTATCTGGTCCACTGTGGAAAGCAGCCAGAGACACTGGGAAGGTGGAAGGAAAAGCAGGCAGTGCCTCCCAGTGGAGTTACAAGGAAAAGCAGCCTCTCTGGCTCAATTGTCAGTAAGGTTTTCTGGACTGCAAATGTCTTACATGATGTCCTGAGCTGTTTCCTACAGTCCACTTTGACTGCAGACAGAGGTTTGTCTTTCTCCGTTGGTCTCCAATCCTTGCTAATAATGAAATCCCTTGCTGTTCCCTGGGCAACCCACCAAAAGCAACATACATAAAATCCATACAAATCTGAAAAAAAATGTATGGAACTAAGCTCATCAGGTTCCTCTCCTCAATACAGTTGAAATACCTCTCATCTGAATTGTCTCAACTTATTTCTATTTGGATTTTTTTAATGAGAAGATCCAACACTGGGTCTTTGAGGCACCACAAAAACATGGGCCCATCCTGGGCACATGGCATTACTGGACTGATGCATGGGGGTCGCAGACTAGGGTAGACATGGATGAGCAACTAGGAGATGAACAAGGCAGTGAGGCTCCTGCTTCTGGACATCAGTATTTGTTGATCCCGAAAAGCCTCACTCCATGCAGCTGAGGAAGTTTAGGAATGAGGACAGTCAGCAGGGACACTGTATTGATGACAAAGTGGACCCGGTCGTACTTTGTGTAGAAGCTGGTGAGAAAGTACCTAAGGAAGAGAGAAATGCGGGCAGAGACTCTGACTGCTATCACAGCATAGCACAGTACATTCTAGCACATTTGACATTGGCTATCATTTTCAACAGGCTTTTTTCTGTAGGCATTCTGTCCTGTTGGACATCTTGACAAAAAATACAACCTTGAAACTCAGAGATTCGTAATACCCAGCGCAGGGAAGTTCTGCTTGTTAGAAATACATTTTGCAAGCATCAGGTAGATCAGGTAGGCAAAACTCTCCACTTATGCGAACATAATTCTGATTGTGAAGGTTCGGATTATTCAACAATTGCCATTTTAAAATTCAACCTCTCAACTATGCTGTCCAGCTCTCCATGAAAATATAACAGTGTGGGGGAAATCTCTCAGGCGGGTGGATATTTCTTTGGAGCAGACAATGAAAGTGACAGCCATACACGCCTCTAAACAGAGCTGCTCTTGCCAGCAGTTACCACGGCAGCCCTGAGTCACCACCTGTCACAGACATGCAGAGAGTGCTGGAGGAATCTAATGAGGCGGACCATGATGTCCTCCATGGCACTCACACAACACCAACCGACACAGCAGGGCAACCCTGCCTCTAACTGTGAGGAGGGGGGCTACTTCCTCCTGGTCTGAACTCATGTGACTTCAGATTCATTGTCTTTCATTAATGAAAACCCTACTGTTTATCAGAGGAGAGGAGACAAAAACTGTGACCTCTGGTTTTTAAGGTGGCCGAGCACCGAGTAGGAGTTTGAGTGGAAGCATAGAAGTGTGAACTGATCTAGGCTCAGTGCTTGGGGGAAGAATCTGTCTCATCTTTTTCACAGAATGGGAGGGGTCTGAACTGAAGGCTAGGTAAGCTGATCCTAGATCAGGCAGTATGCAGGGTGCAGGGGTTTGAGCCTTGTAGCAGACTGATGGAGCTGTGGATCATGGGATAGTCTGTTCCCCATCATCTAATTCAGGATCAGCATAATCACCATTTTTCTAAACCATAATCATTTTGCACAAAAGGTGAATGGCTTTTTATGATTAATGCCTGGAGTCAGAACTGATGTACAAGACTAGGGAGGGGGTCTGTCATTGACAGGGTTTTGTGTTGTTTGGGACTCAGCTGGAGTTTGTTACAAACATGGAGCACAGGGGAGCAATAGATGACAATTATGGAATTGTGGGTGTGTGGCTGCAGGAAAATGCACATATTCCAGATTCACAATGGGTGGGGGGAGGCTGGTTTGTTACTCACAGGATGATGGGCGTGATGGTGAGGAACTTGCGGGAGGCAGTGAACTGCACACCATAATCCATCTGCTCCCAGTGCGTGAGGAGACGCGCCTTGCCCTGGTCCGGCGTCTCAAAAGGGGTCCCTTTCACCGTGTGCAGAAAGATGTACATGCACTGCAGCAGACACACACACAAAACACTCAACATCAATACAAGGTGACAAGGGTGAAGCTCAGCTAAAAGACACCAAGATTCTGTCGCTGCCCATTTCATCAAAGCCAGCGTTACAGAGGAAGTCTGATCCCTTTTGGACAGGATTCAGCTGCAAGCTGATACGGAATGCCAGCAAGTTATTCCACCGGGGCTGAAGTTTCCTGAAGTCAGCACCTCAAACTCCTCAAATTCCACAGAAAGGCAAATCAACGGGAAGGCATCCTGACTAAAGTGCCAGGCACAAACCCAAATGGCCTCTGCATTCATTCATTTTCATTCCTTATCCACAGCTCGTGCAGCTTGGTGCTTTCATGGAGCTTGGATCCAACTCTGCACTTGGATCTGCAAGACCCTACAACCTAACCTGTTACACCCAAACTACATTTCCCTGTCATTGCAGCGATGTTGTGAGGATGTTGTATGTTAGCTGGGTCACAGTGAGATATAGCACTCTGCATGTTTGTGACGTCAGCCCTTCATTGTCCCTCCCACCTCCCGCTCACCATATTGTGGATGAGGTTGGTGAGGGTCCAGACCACCGGCACGGTGGCGAAGGGGATGCTGAGCAGGATGACATGTAGCAGGCCGATGCCCAGGACATAGGACAGCCAGATGCCCCTGCTGTTCATCACCCTCGTGTTTGGGTTCACCTCGCTGTGCGCTGTGCCGACATTCATCCTACTAGCATGTACGCTCGGCGGCCCGCACACACCTGCACAGAAGTCACCACGATAGCACATATCAGCTGAGCAGTGCTGCACGATAGCAACACCAGCTCCTTGGCACAGTACATGGCAAAACCCCTAACTACCTCACATTAGCCTCCCACATCATTCCTGCCCACTGGAGCTATTAATAACTAAACCACCTACTGGAGACCTCACAGATAATGTGAAGGAAAATGGCCTGCTATCTTTGTACATTCTAGGTTATGTTGACTCAAAGCAAACTTGGTCAGGACTATTTGTTGACTGTTTACAAATCTATCGAGGTAAGTTTTCTTTCCTTTCCCAGAAACCTCTATACTTTTGCGCTGAGTCGTTCAACAATCCAAAGTGACAATGGAATTTACATCCTAACTCTTGATAGAGCACAACGAAGTTAAACGCGGAGGACATCTGTAACTATGCACCACCTGAGACGGGGTGCATCTGGGGCATTTCAATAATGTCATTGTTTTTCTTATTTGGTGCTGATATGAAATGTGGGCTGCAGAGAGACACTGTTTCACCCTACTAGTCTAGTCAATAAACCCTTTGTGTTCCCATAATACCAAAATTTAAATTAATAGCTTTCCATGCGCCTCATTCCATTCACAAATCCGTTATCTTGCGCCATAACTGACGAAAGTGCTTTATTTGCATATTGGTAGATTATAGGCTTTCCATGCAGTTTCCGTTATCCATCAGACTGTTTCTCTATAGTTTAACAGAATTTTTGTATCTGTCAACCACATTCCAGAGGATAACAAATAAGTTCAAATTAATTCATGACCATAACCGTTCATACTTACAGGAGGAAATAACTCGTGAGTCTCAAGGAAAACGTAAAACCTGAGAGTAAAATCCTGTCTTTAAATTGCAGACTAACCACTTTTTTCTTCTATCGGCACGAAATTTTCTTGCTTGTTACATAATTTACATCACCAGGGTTTGCGGTATGTTCAACTGCATTTGTCTTTGAATTCAATTCCACTTGTGTCCAGCTCTGTGTAGACCTTTGTATTTGTTGTCGTTTTACTCAGATTTACATTCACACGGAATACATATCTTTCCCTCCCAGCCACTTTCTTTCGTCTGCGAACTGCAGCCGACAACACTACTAAGACTTAGTGCTGAACGTCATCATTTACAGAACACACGACACTGGGCAGGAAATAGTTGATGAACTAAATTCAACGCATTACATCATTATTGGTCCAATTTTATCATGTGGTACATTTAGACTAATAAGACAAAAATGCGATGAGGGTTTGACAAAAAAATTGTCACGCCCAAGTGAACGTCACAGAGGAGGTTCATTCGGCATTCAGGGATATCAATTCTGCGCAGAAAATGCGCATATTTTCTAATCATCAGACTTCTAACAGAGCCGTCTTTCTATTTCTGTTACCACAAACTAAAAATCAGTGAATCTGGGCAGGTTTAAAAGAGAAAATGGCTGTTGGGGGCTGATCACCTGAAGAAAAGCAATATGACAAGTAACAAAACTTTAGTTTTTTTAATTTGCTCCTTTGATTAATTTACATTAATTGAAGAAGCAAATTAAACAATATATTTAATACTCTCAATAGATGGTCTTCACAAGAAACTGTGAGTCAGTCCATCAGTATTCCCTGCCTCCCTCATAACTGTGGCACATAAGTGCCACTCTGTACTGAGAGTGAATAGCAGGGGAAGACTAGTTAAATTATGAGCTGGTAAAAATAATGTTGAGGAGACAGAAACAAAAATCCCACACAAAGAGACAGAATCCTGTTAGAGAAAGAGTATTCAGCCTTGTTCTCACAAATCAGGAAGGGAAAATGTAACACACAGGGGATACTAAAAGATTGTTTGGAATGCTTGTTTTAAGAACATTATTCTATTAAAAGGAGCTTAGAGACCAGCAGAGGTACAAGAAACTGCTCGTGTACAGTACATTCAACCACAAAGTTTCAGTCAAGTTCAAGTGGGCTGTTAATTTAGCCTCCAGTGTGTGTTCCAATGAGATCCTCTGACTGCCGTCTGCAGATTCTCATTGGGTAAGGAGAGGAGGACATGTAAGTCTCAGGGGAGGCCCTGGTCTGGCAGCAGTCAAGAAGCCCTGTCCTTCATGCTACATGGCTTTGAGGAGACTCTGTTTTGGGAGGCATTAAGTATGACCGGGGTAAAGGGGATTTCAGAAACCTAAAGGTTGTTAGAGAAAAGGATGAAGAAATTATTTGCTTCCCTGTCCAAAGTACTTCACTTGAGGAGTTTCAGAAAGTATCCATCTGTATAGATGAATGGCATTTACTATTTTTAAGTTGCTCTGAAGGAAGCTGACTGTTGAGTAAATGATGATATGATTAAAACTTCTTGACATATGATCTATGTTAACGATACATCAGTGAAAAACATGTTGTTTCTCCCTCAAGTTATGTGGTTCCTGAGTGGCTGAGACAGTGCAGGCACTTACTTGGAGCACAGACTGACCCCCAACAGGTGACTACATCACAGGTTTGAATCTGAGCTGCATCATTAGAGAAAAATGACCTGGGTGTTTACAATATAGCCAGTTTCCCTTGTCACATCAGTCATCGGCACTCTTTTGCAACAGATTGGGTGCTTATGAATTGCTCACATGGCATCAGTCAGAGATGTGCATATCCTCCGCATGGCATTCATTCTCCTGTGGTGCACCGTGGGACTTGTAGAGTGAAAAATAGTTATTGGCTGCATTCTAGTGTATCAGACGACTGTGTTCATCACACTTCAGCACTCCTGAATGAGGGCAGTGGATATTGTAGTGAGGTGATCTTAATGCACAATTAGCAGTTCTAAGCTGGGATGACAAAGAGGGGAAATGAAAAAGCAAGTCTGAAATTACACTATATGTTAAAAGGCACCAAGGGTTCCTTTCAGAAAATAAAGCTCAAGAGGTGTTTGTTCAACATTCCAAGACTTGTCGCATGATTAGTATGTCCAATCAGTTTCTTTGGCTCCTTTTTCTGTATTCTAAGTCAGTTGTTCTAGGGAACTTTGTAAACAAATTCAAGCCTCTATCAGTGTTTAAAATAGTAGCAAGAGGGTGAGGTAGTAAGGCACATAGGTGCCCTGGTTAAACCCTGGTTACATCAGGAAACTTTAGAAGCAAAGTGAAACAAAAGTTTGCTGAAGGGGAAAGTTTTTTTGGTTTGGATAATTTCCTAACTGATTTGATATCTGGGTTTACCTCAGGTGAATTTTGTACAACTGTGTACTGTCCAATGTCCCCAGTGCCACTCTGCCACATCTCTGTGGCACAACCAAAACACACATTTGTAGTAGTGTGTGTTGTAAAACACACTAACAGCAAAGCAACACAAGATTAGCTCAGACGTGCAGACTCATGTCACGAGACAAAGGTTGAATTTTTCGGTCTAAATTGTAAAAGATATGTTTGGCGCAATAAAGCTCATCATCCAAGGAACACCATACTGACTTTGAAGCATGGTGGTGGTAGCATCATGCTTTGGGGCTGCTTCTCTTCAGCTGGGTCAGGGGCTCTTGTCAAGATAGATGGGATAATGAATAGCTCCAAATATCAAGATATTTTGGCACAAAACCTGCTGGCCTCTGTCAGAAACATTCCAACATGACAATGACCGAAAACACACATCCAAGTCGACCAAGGCATGGCTTCAGAAAAAGAAAATCAAAGTCTTGGCTTGGCCCAGTCAGAGCCCAGACCTCAGTTCCATCGAAAACTTGTGGTATGACCTAAAGAGAGCTGTACATAGGAGATCCCCTCGCAATTTTAAGGAACTTGAACTTTTTTGCAAAGAAGAAGGGGATAAAATTCCAAAGTCTAGATGTGCAAAGTTAAGAGAGACTTATTCACAAAGGGGTGTACAGACTTATGCCCCCTCCCCCAGTCTTTAAAGTGAACAACAGAAGCAGTACAATTAAGTTTTACAAAAAATCTATACTATGCAAGAGGTGTTACTACACACAAATGGTAGAAACAGCATGTATAGATGCCTTTTTTGCCCTGAAGGCCCACTATAAGTCTTTCAGAGAAAGCAAAGAAAGAATTAAACATCATTGAACACACCAACATGTATAATTTATCAAAATGTTGACACATGTACTAAATTTTACAATCTTACATGTACTAAATTTAATCATTTAAATAAATAACTAAATTAAGCTGTCTAAAAAAATCCAAATGTGATAGCAGTGAATGACTTGGAGCTTTGGCCCTTCTGTGTGTCTTGGGGCTAGATGTCTCCACTTCTCCAAATATATCTGCAAACTAAAGTCAAAGAGACAGAGTTACCACTGAAACAACTCAAACATCTATTTTTATTATAACACCACTGACACAATAGGAACCACAATGGAATAGCTGGATAAGAGAGATTACAACATTTATCAAGCAGTAATTACCATTGACCCCACTTCATGGATGGGCTACATGGTGTGCACAAGGCAGACTCATTTTACCTGTGCTTTTCTAACTCCTGCTCTGCCTGTCTGTCTGACCTTCAGAGGAAGAGCTCTCTGATGAAAAAACACAGGTGACATTCCACTGCTTCCAGACTCCCTCCACTACCTTAGATCAGCAGGTCAGTAGTATACCACTCCATCTTCCCCTCGATCTTGGATAGGGTTGGGGTGGAGAGCTGAAGATCTGCTACATTCAAAACTACCTCTCAACCTCTCAACCAACCTATCCCTAAATCTGAAGACTAACCCTAAAAGCCAAAGCCTAACACTAAAAGCCTAACCCTAACCCTAAAAGCCAAAGCCTAAGCCTAACCCTAAAGGTCAAAGCCTAACCCTAAAGGTCAAAGCTTAACCCTAACCCTAAAAGCCTAACCCTATCCCTAAAGGCCAGAGCGTAATCCTAAAAGCCTAAAAGCCTAACCCTAAAAGCTTAACCCTAACCCCTCCTTTAAGTATTCAACTGGGCTGTGAATAGGATCAGAGGAAGGTCCAAAAAGAGAAGCAATGTTGTCAGCTTCCCACCATTCCTGTGTCTCCCACTCCACCTAAAAGTATCTGACCTTGCAGGCACCTCAGCACCCCCACCCATCTTCCTCTGTGATCAAATTCGGCTCAGCCTGCCAGCTCATCATTCTATTGATTTTTCTCCTTTCGTCTGCCTGCAATCTCTGAGCCGGGGCCAAAGCTCTTCTTCCATATCTGCAGCTGTCTGTCTCATCGCCTCTGCTCCCAGCTTCACAGTTCTGCTTTGTGTAAGGCACTCTCCTGTCCTCTTCCTCTCCTCTCTATGAACTTAGAGTGTCCACCACTAGTTCTCTGCATGTCTCTCTCGCTTTACTTAGAACACCCCTGCTTCTCCTCTACAGGTCTCCCATTGAGAGTTTCATTCTAGTCTTCCCATTTCAAGGTGCAGCGTCTGACTTGAGTCCTGCTGGGCAAATGCTGACCTAACCTTTACCTCTGCTGCCTTGGTGTGCCTCCAAGTGGACCTGTGATAGCAGCCAGTAAGAGCTCTGGCTGAGGTACTAACATAGTGTCCAATCCTGAGACAGCCTTTCAAAGTGAAACAGTAACATAATATCTACCTATACCGAATTCAAATATATACTGAAAAGAAACATGCCAAACAATTGTGAGGTCTCTGTGGCCTCTGCACCCTGCGCTACATTACAAATTATCCTAATAAAATCAAGTGTATTGCTGTTGCAGAGAATATCCTTGTGTAACACTTCTGATTTCCCCTTGGTCAGTTACATAGAAACAACACTGACAATGGGAGGTTTCACCAAGATTACATTATATATTGTACTTTCAGGTTACATGTGACACAGAACAGTCATTTTCATTAAGGTAGAAGCATCACTATTCCAATGATGCAAAACCAACATCTTCACCTGGATGTAAACAGCCATTGGGAGTCACCATCATCACAGTCCCAGGAAACACAATGCTGCTCTGGATGTGAGTTGTTAGGGTCTGATGTGCTACAACGTATACAGAAGTGGATTGACTTGTACACTGTTTCAGACATTAATAACGGAGTAAAATGACTGCACAAGCTACAGATTACCATCTCTTCTGGTTAATATTACGGGATTGAAGAAAAATCTAGGTGTACTCATTTTCATTTAACTGTTCCATTTTCTACAGACCAGCAAAGTTTGAACACATCTCATCTGCAAAGTATCACTGGTCTTTTTTGTGGCATATCCCCAATAATTCAATGTGCTGTGTGACAGTTTCTCTGTTAAGAGGGTTATATCAATTAACAGTTTTATCTAATTTAATTTTTTGTTCTTGACCTTCATCTTTTTCTTCTTCTTCCATTCCCCTGATCAAGGTAAGGTCAAGTTGGAAAGTTGTTCCTTATGCACCAAAATGAAAGATCCCATTCGTGTGTCATTACTGAGATGGTGAGACCAATACATTTCAGGTTCCATACATGCAAATATAACAACATCCTCAAAATCACCTGTGATTCATTTCATTGAGGGCCTCAAAGAGAGGCACAAAAGGTTACTTGCACCTGAACAGACTGCAGACTCGATCTGTGCTCTGACCACTCTGACCATTCACTGGCATATCACATCAACACACTTACATACATAAACATATGCTAAAATGAACACACACCTTTACTCAGTTTAGCTGTGCTTTTATTGCAATAATACAGCTGCATCTTGTCATACATCTTCAACAATCATAAGAAAATGTTTACAGCAGAAATGTATACATCAGGTTGGCAGACTGGCTTTCTGTTTTAAACTTAAACAACATTGTACAGTATGAGTGTCTGAACTGCGAGTACCATTATAGTTAGATACACCTGAAAGGGGAGGGCATAGCAAAGCTGAACTGCATAATTACCCAACTACAGAGATATTCATAACCTGACCACTAACTCAGGTTATATACACTGTATTGATGGGGGAGGGTGCAGACCACATAATCTCATGGGGGGGGGGGGGGGAAATAACATTTTCACACCATCTTTAAGTAAAGGGAAAATCACACTGTCATAGGCCTTCTGATGGGGTTGGCCAAGGTTAAGCATGGCTCTGGCTCTTGGCTATAATGACACTGCATCATACCTCTCAAAGAAAACGGTTTTTATAGACTTTGCAAACAGGGGGAGAGGGTCTGTTGCTCTGCCTAAAAGGCACCCAAAAGTATTACACACTATATTAATACTGAGAGGGAATCTGCACACCAAGTACTGATAACACAGAGCAAACATGCACCCTTCAACATACCTCCGACTGTGCTCTCACTGAAGACACGTTCCTCTTTTCCATGCAACAAGGTACAGAAACCACAGAATTACACCGATACACTAACAAGAAGATATACTCCAGGGATTCCCAGAACAGTAACAGCAGTGCAGGAGGGTTTACTTATTAGTTTGAAAGGTGATACCAATCTCTTGACTACAACCTGGCCTGCTGCAGGCATGTACAAAAAGCACAACTTTCATTTCAATTTGACCTCTATAAAATTCAATCAGACAGACATTTTTAAAGAGCAAGAAAGAGAAATTAAGACATGTCAGATCACTGCCTCCTGGAATGATTGTAGCTGATGCATTTTACATGTATATATCTATACAACATACAAAAAAACCATATATTAAACAAACACGATGGATATGTGCACACATGCTAAAGGGTGCAGCAAGCACACACAGCCTCAACAATGGGTTTATATTTATACTGTATATATGTATACATATAAAATGCATACATGGAGCAAGAATGCAATGCTAGCAGCACAGAGCACAAGACACACAACTTGCCTTCAAAATTGCATTTAAATACATATTTAGTTACATATTCGAACAGTAATCAGATCTTAAGTTACGCATTATTCATAGTGTAGGTGGAGTTGTACAGGGGCCAGTACAAACATACAGGACAGAGCAACTGTGGCGAAAGAAGTCGTAGATTAGACCATGTATTTCTCGCTCTCTCCCTCTCTCGCTGGGCGGGTGGGTGTGATGAACTAAAGACGCATCCTGTTGTCCTGTTCCCTCCATCTCGGTCTTGGCGGCTCTAGTCATCGAAGCTTCGGTCTCTGTTAGAGGGGAAAGAGAGGCGCAGGGGTGGTCAGATGGTGAGCTGTGGGGAGGCCGTCCCTGCTCTCGTCCTGCTTTGCTTCTGACCTTCGGTATCCCTCATGCGTAAGGCTGAGGCAGGGGCCTCTATTTTCTACCAAAGCTGAGTGAGAAGCTCTCCCCGTCTCCTGCTCTGTGCTGTGCACGTGGGCAGAAGCTTGTCATGCGCTGATCCAGTCTCTCGCGTCTTTATGGGATGCCTCTGTGCCACACACAGAATGCTGTAGTGTTTGGCGAAATGCGCCTTCTATGGGCCGTTCACTCCACTGACTTCTCTTTGCATGGGGCCTGATGAGGGAGGCTCACTGCCCCCTGTGCGCATATGCCTTCATCAGCCTATCAACACCGGGAATATGCATTCTTTGTATACTGCTTCATATGGTCATGCAATTCCACTTCGGCGGCTATTTTCATACCCATATGAAAATATTACCAAAACTAAACTGCTAATACACACACACACACACACAGGTGTACTGCAAGAAAACACACAAGCAAAATATATGAATACATAGGGTGCAATGTTTGGTTTATGAAAGGACTTAATTTCCTGCTCTTAGTGCAAGTTAAGATGGGCTAGGTAGCAGACTGTAATCAGCATGGGATATCTGCTAAGCGATTCTGCTCAATGCATGGTAGAGGGGAAAAAGACAAAGAACAGCAAATACTCATTTTCATGAAACCAAGCTGGAGCCATTGGAAAGGACAGCAGGCACAGACAGACAGCTACAATGAGCACACAGAACTGAATCACAGGTATGGTTGTGAGCCTATGAAGAAAGGAGGATGCCTGGTCCTACATCCAACATTTTCATAACTTTCTTAAGGAATAAGAAGTTACAAAAAACTTCTCAAGTGAAATTGCTACTATGCATCTGTTTTTTCCTTGTATTGGTACACAGGTAAAATTTATGCACATCTGGGAATCATGAAATTAATGTTCTTCTTTGGCATTTTCATAATTTAACAACGATAGGTTGCAGCTGAAATATGGTAAATGACTACATTTTTTCCCCAACAAGACATCCCTTTCAATCAACTGGTGGTTTTGAATACATTTGTGCTTGTGGACCTTTTTTAATACAGTGTTATGTTTTAACATGCCAAGTCTGTATCCAAGGCTTTGGTGTAAGCATAATCTGTTATGAATATAGTAAAATTAGCAATGTAGTTTACATATTCTGTTTTCAGATTAAAGCATGTGTGTTGAATTTCACTAATACATTGTACTCTGTAGCAGTCAAACTCTTATAGTTGGTCACTCGGAAACATAAATTTCTCTACCTGGCTGTCTATTATCATCATCACAGGAGGAAGGTAAGAGAGAGTCCGGAATGCATAAAAGTACACTTTACATGAAACTACACATAAGTATTACATGTAGATGTTGTTTTACAATTAACCCAACATGTAACATCCAATTCAAGTTTTTTTTTAATGAATTTCTCCAGAAAGGAATATTCACTCTTCTAAACACCATGGACATTTCACTGAAAATCTTCACAGAAACCGAACCCAAGGAGGTGGCAATACCCCTACACCCCTAAACTCTGAGAAGCCTTTGAGCTGGACACCCTTCTGATATATGTGTTTCAGGAGGCTGGTTGCTCTTTGTACTTGGAGGGAGGGGTGGACTGTGGACTTGTCTCCATGTTGGCTGTTTCTGAAGCAATGAAGGACCACTGAAAACACCACAAATCACTGGGATAACAACAGCCATTTCCAATGCTGGGTGTGACCCTGACTCCCTGGAGAAGACTGGAGCCTGGAGTGGCTGGAAGGGACGGGATGAGTTTTCAACAAACGAAACTCCAAAGAGTGTTGGACCTCTTACCATGACTGACTGCATCTGCTGGGCAATGCACCACGGAAAGGGGGTTTAAATTCGGATGCGATTGGCGTCCTCCAACCTGGTGGTTACAAAACATAACTGTAAGCAAAACAAATGTAAAATAAAGTGCAGTAAATGAGGGAGGGGGAGGAGGGCCTGCTCTGTGGAGTGTGCACCACTGGGATGGCAATGAAGTGCGGCCAGAGAGGAGGAGGGTGTGACCTGGGGTGCAAGAAGCACATGTATGTGCAGGTAGGTGCGCATTAGCTCAAAGTTTGATTCCCACTTGGGGCAAAGATGTTGCACCATTGCACAAGACCTCTGACCTTAAACTGCTTGGACAAATGGAGAGTACTGCGAGGGAATAATATTTAGTGACATTAAGTTACCCTGGAAAAATCCACCAGCCACTAAAATTAGTGTGTGCCTAATGGTAATTATGCTGAGTTACACCATGGAATGAAATACATTTAGATCACTGCAGAATAAGAACACCTCTTATGTATCCTCTTGGTTCCTTTAAATTGTGTTTTTCCAGTAACTTCTGTGGGGCATTTTTAGTAGACAAAAATAGCTATACAAAGTAATGATTTAAAACTGGACAGCCACAGTGGAAATTAAATGGATCTTCAGTCCAGAAGCTCATAGAAAAGCAGCATAAATTATGACTCTTGACGTTCTTCTGTTAGAGGGATCATTAAAAAAATAAATTTTCAGTTAAAAACAGTAAATTATGTTTATTCTATTATTTTATTATTTAAATATCTACATTGTGCAATGGCCAAAAAGAAGTGGTGTGTCAGTTAACAGACACCGTATGCTTCTTTGGCCACATGATGCTCCGTAATGCAGTCTAAGAACAGTGAATAAGTGTGCAAGCGCTGGGATGGGTGTGTTCGCTGTGAATCCCATGCCTGACCGTGCGCAGTGATGTGGAGGGCGGTGGGTGGTCGATGTGCTTGGTGTGGGGCTGAGAATGAGTGCGTGTCAATCGGCGGCACACAGGAGCATACTCACGCGCCCTCTTCTCTCAGCAGTGCCAGGAACTTGCTGACTCTGTACTCCTGGTGCATCTGGAAGGAAGCAACACACACACACACACACACACACACACGCAGGTCAGTCAGAAATCTGGAGCCAGTTCTTGTTCTGCGTGGCAGCTTGTATTGCTGCGTCATCTGAGGGGACAGTTTGGAGACGAATGGGGTTTGGGGTCTCCCCCTCTTACCTGCAGGGACATCTCAATGAGCATCAGCAGCTTCTTGATGCCAATCGAAACCCTCTTGTCCTTGACCTCCTTGGCAATGATGGCTCGTTCATTGTCCTTAAAGCTACCCAGCAGCTAACAAATACAAAAACCAGAGTCAGTACCCTAGAGTAGATTCCAAACAAAATTCAGCACCTACGTTCTGATAATGTGTCTGGGTCACTACTAGGGCTGTCACTTTAATAAAAAATCCTGTTAGATATTTTAAACGGAAATGAAGATGAGTTCGAATTAATATTCGAATTTACGTGTTAAAATGTTTTAAATTTCAAGGCTAAATATAGGCCAATCCAGTGGCAACTAACTAGTAATTGGAACATGTATGCAGAAGGGGTGTGAGAGCGAAGTAAACAGAGACAACAATCAATATGAGGATTTATTACCGAAAAGTGCCGTGCACAAAAACACTGCAGGCCTAGCCCACTGTATCATTCAAAATCAGTTAGCAGAGATTGGGCTGCCATAACATAACAAGCACAAACATTAAACTGTGCATCCCTGCAGGCTAACATAGCCACATTTACGATTTTAATACAACTCCAACAGATAACCAGCGACTGTCCAAAAAAAAAAAAAACTCAAACTTAAAATGCCCTTAGCCTACCTGAGAACAACTGAGGCTAACTGGTACATTAAATATGTTCAAATAAGTCTACTGCAAATTATTTGCCAGGAACACAAGCCGATCAACATGACTGCAGTCCAGAGCAGAACGTTTTTTATTAACTATATTCCCAGCAGTGGAGAAGACGCGCTCCGAACGCACTGACGTCCCGGGAACACTAAGAAACCTCGCTGCCAGCTGTGCGAGGTGGGGATATTTTGTTGCTTCCGTCATCTTCCACCACAGCAGTGGATCGCAGTCGGCTGGCAGCGGTATCTCCCTTTCATAAGACAGCATCTCCTGACGGTGGACGTTTTCTTGATCATGTCCTCTTTCACAGCCTCTCGTTCTTTCAACAATTTTAGTATTCTTCCATTTTTGGTTCATGATCTATTTTTATCTCTATTTTTAAAATTGGCAAATAAAATTTAAATACGTGATAATAATGTTAATATCGAACTTCTCCGTTCATTTTCGAAACACGTGTTAATTGACAAATTCGAATTTAATTTCGATATTCGAATTTAAGGTGACAGCCCTAGTCACTACAGCACTAAAACCTAATATCAAAAACTAAACAATACAATTCCCTCTCCAGCTATGCCACACTAACCTACCCTGACTTTCTGGGGATGACAACACCAAGAAAGAAAAACCTCCCATAAACCACTGATCACATCCTCTTCTTCACTCCCCTCTTCCCCTTTGGTCTCCTCCTGTCCATTCCACCATCTCCGCTTCTCCTCTTCCCTGCACCATCCCCTCCGCTGCCCCAGCCCTCCTTTACCCTATCCTCTGTTCCACTGCCACCTCACCTCCAGGGCCTCCACCAGGTGCTTCCCGGTGGAGATGTTGGGGATGTGGATGGTGGTGCTGAAGGCGTCCAGCATCTCCATCTCCTGCAGGACGTCTTTGCGGCTGGTGGTGCCGATGATCAGCAGCTTACGGCCCTGCAGGGCACGTGGCAGAGGGTCAGGGCTGTGACTGGCCCCTCGCAGCACCGCATAACTTCTTCCATCGGATCACTCACCGCCTCATCCATTCATTCATTCACCCACAGACTCCTTCCTCCAGTTGTGACTCATACGTTCATTATGTTCCAAAAGAAGATCTCATAGGGCCACCTTCTCAGAGATATACTTTACTGTATGTTTGTTATACTGCTGCACTGAAAGCCTCTTGGTCAGGCTGTCATTGTAAATGAGAGGTGGCTCTCAATTGACCATACCTGGCAAAATTTAGGCTAAATATTAAAATAAAAATTAACTCCTACATAACCCAACCCCAACCCCTACCCTCCCCCGCAATATCTAAGGTTATGAGGTTGTGGGAATAAGGCCTGCCAGGGTACCAAAGGTCACAGGGAATGCCTGTTCTGCATGTGACCAAAAGTTTCACAACAAGACATTAACTCTCTTCCTGGGTGAGATTTACAATAGAATGACATGCATAAAGCCACCATGTGGCTAAAATCAGTCGTTTGCCTGTCTCCCTCAAGCCAGAGCACAGGTGACAGATAAATACTAAGCACTATTACAGCTGTATTTGGAGGAGCAATGAGCACTGTTACAGCTGTATGCAATGTATGGAGGTAGAAGAGGTGACCGCTTATTTCTGACTGGAACACTCACCCGAGGAGGGGCCTTCTTCAGCAGGACCAGCAGGGCTTGCAGCACCAGATTGGAGAAACGAGGTCCGATGGGTACGTAATCTGAGAGACAAAAAAATATGGCAGGTCAACTAAAGCCGTGACAATTTTTGTGGTGCTAGCAAAAAGTCATTCTAAGATATATACAGTATTTATCATTCTTGTCACCAAAGGTTTAACAACATTGCCAAGACCATTCGTAACAATTTCCAGCAATGGACAAGTTGTCAAAACCTATGGAAATATAAATAAATCAGTGATGAGCAGACTGAAGAATTAATCTATAGCAGACAACGTATTTCTGTAGATGTTACAAACAGCTTAGTATCGCAGTACGATTTAGCCTGGTTTGTTAGTGCTGTGTTGGTGTTTTTCCTCCAAAAAAGCACCATCCTGATACATTCCAATAAAAATACAAGCTCTTCAAAGAAGCAGAGGACCACTGCTCGCATCTGTATATGAGCCACTTAAGATGATCATGCTAAGAGCCGCTCGGGCAACTGTGTATATTCAGTATTATTTGAACGGGTTGACAGTGGACCTATGAAATGCGATAAGGTCATTAAAATGATGTAAAAATCAGTGCAGGAGCAGGGGCCTCTGGGCTCCCCATGCCAACGTCATCCTTTATTCTGGTCAACCACTTTGAGCTAAACCGCAGCTGAAACTATTAGCTTGGACACATGACTGGGGCAGAAGGTCTCCAGTGGTCTCCACTTTGTAAAAATCACATCCCTTTATTGAACATGTCAGTTTACTCACATTTCCTGACATCCAGAGAAAGGCAGCAAAAATGCTTCCTGGTAAATGCCACTATCTTGTGTGTGAGATCACAGGAGAGAGGTGGGGTCTTACCCAGAAGGCGCTCTATGTCATCCACCACTACACAGCTCAACTGTGACTTGTAGGCATCGTCGAATATCTGAAATTGAGGTGGTAAAGACTGCTTAAGACAAAGAGTGGAGACAAGCAAAACAGGCCAAATGTGAAGGCTTACTGTTCCTATATCAAGGCTCCTACAGCATGTATTCATTATTACATACATACAGTCACATATCACTAATAGGTACATATACTCTGTAAATAACACTTGAACAGCCTGTGTTATTAAGCACATTATATATGCATTACTGCTCACATGAGGAACAACTGACCCCACCTTCTTGATAGCCTGGCACTTGGCAATCTCAGAGTGGCCAATCATCTTGTCTGGAGAGCAGATCTTGATGAAGGGGAACTGGGATTCCTCTGCAATTTTGGCTGCTAGGGCCGTCTTCCCACTGTGAGGGGGTCCTGGGACATTTAGAGAGACAAAAATGACTCAATGTCATGCCTCCTGTGGTAAAACCCCACTGGGATATTCCCTTAAGAAGAACTCAGAGTAAGAGCTTTCCAAGACAAGCTAGAGAAATCATTCATTACAACTTAGACACTCCAATCCAATGCAACTCACAGTTTGCAATTTTTACATATTACCACTTATGCAGCAGGATATTTCCTGAGGCAATCTGGGTAAAGAGCACTATATTGCCAAAAGTATGTGGACACCTGACCATCACATCTATATGAGCTTATTGGACATCCCATTCCAAAACCATGGGCATTAATATGGAGTTGCCCCCCCCTCTTTGCAGCTATAACAGCCTCCACTCTTCTGGGAAGGCTTTCCACAAGATTTTGGAGTGTGGCTGTGGGAATTTGTGCCCATTCAGCCAAAAGAGCATTTGTGAGGTCAGGCACTGACGTTGGACAAGAAGGCCTAGCTCGCAATTGGCATTCTAATTCATCCCAAAGGTGTTCAATGGGGTTGAGGTCAGTGCTCTGTGCAGGCCGCTGGAGTTGCTCCATACCAAACTCGTCAAACCATGTCTTTAAGGACGCTGCTTTGTGCACAGGGGCACAGTCATGCTGGAACAGGAAAGGGCCTTCCCCAAACTGTTGCCACAAAGTTGGAAGCATACAATTATCTAAAATGTCTTTGTGTGCTGTAGCATTAATGTTACCCTTCACTGGAACTAAGCGGCCTAGCCCAAACCCTGAAAAACAGCCCCAAGACCATTATGCACTGTGCATTCCAGTAAATGGTGCTCTCCTGGCATCCGCCAAACCCATACTCGTCCATCAGACTGCCAGACAGTGAAGCATGATTCATCACTCCAGAGAATGCGTTTCCACTGCTCCAGAGTCCAGTGGAAGCGTGCTTTGCACCACTCCAGCCGTCGTTTGGCATTGCGTGCATAGTGATGTTGGGCTTGCGTGCAGCTGCTCGGCCATGGAAACCCACTTCATGAAGCTCCCAACGCACAGTTCTTGTGCTGATGTTGCAGCCAGAGACAGTTTGGAACTCTGTAGTGGTGAGTGATTCAACAGAGGATAGGGGGGTTTTACGTGCTACGCGCTTCAGCACTCCACAGCCCTGAGTGGTCTACCGCTTCATGGTTGAGCTGCTGTTGCTCCTAGATGCTTCCACTTGACAATAATAGCACTTACAGTTGACCAGGCCAGATTTAGCAGGGCAGAAATTTCGCAAACTGACTTGTGGCAAAGATGGCATCCTATGACAGTGCCACATTTAAAGTCACTGAGCTCTCCAGTACGACCCATTCTACTTCCAAGGTTTGTCTATGGAGATTTTATGCACCTGTTAACAATCGGTGTGGCTGAAACACCTGAACTCAATAATTAGGAGGGGTGTCCACATAATTTTGGCCATATCGTGTACCTTGCCAGAGTACAGCAGTGTACAGGAGTTAAACCAGTGTACAGGAGTTAAACCAGTAAACTTTTGGTTACAAGCTCTGTTCCTTACCACTATACCCCACTGGTATCCCAGTAAAACATGGATTCATGATGCATACTGTATTTCATGTAAAAAAAATATCAAATATCTCTCAATACACAAAAAAAAGATGAACTCTCAAATGTTCAAGGTTACAGACTGGTATTTTTGATACACAAGTGTTTATGAGAGAAGGGAGCCCAACCCTCCAGCAGCACGGCCACCAGAGGCGTGCGGTCGCTGTTCTTGGTCTGCTGAACCAGCAGCTCCCCGTCATCCAGAACCCGGGTCACGGGGTCGCCCCACTTAATGATGCCATTCATGATATAGCTTGCGTAGTCCTCCTGGTTTGTACCAAAGGCCTGGAGGTGGGCAGAGAAAAACCAGTCAAACAATCAGGGTGAACCAGACACAACGGGTTTTAACCAGATACAAGAAAGATTGTCACAAGCTGACCCTGTGTCACAGAAGTCCTTGCTTGATAATACCAGGTCCTCCATGTGAAATTATCAAATACCATAAATAAAAACTCATTTGCAAAACAGACTATTCCACACATAATACTGTTCAAACTGGATACAAACAAATGAAAGTGGATATGCAAAATGTCAATCCATTTGTCTGGACTGGGATATCAGACAGCTGGGGTATCAGAGACTGTGGGAGGACTGCACAGGACTCTTGTGTATAAACTCACAGGCTTGATGTCGTTGTCCAGGGAGGCAAAGAAGTCGTTTCGATTGACTTGCAGCTTCTCCGCCTTCTCCATGTCCACTTCCACCTTGGCACTGGCCTGCAGACAGAGAGGGAGCACGTGGGCACCAGTATAGCTCTCAAATAGAGCAGCACACCTACACCACAGCTGAACTGGGTCGTGGGACTCCTGCCTATCCTTCCTGGGAGGAGCTGGATATAGTAGTGCACATTTGGGACTGTGCCTTATGCACACAGACCAACTGCTGTGCAACTAGAAAGATATATACAATACATGTGAATCATAGCAGCTCTTTTGTTAGTCCGTGCCTTATACAAGGGCTTGTTTGCCCTGTGATGGTTCTTTGTGTATAGCAGGAATAACAGGCCATGTTGTTTAAATGTGGGCAATATTTACAATAATAAATGTATCATTTATCTTGGTAATGTTCTTTTCAAAATCTCTGTCATAAGATTCCTTTAGAGGTCCATAAACAGCTGGCCTGTGTTACATCAAATGTAGAGTGAAGGTGAAAAAAATGTATGTACACTGCTTACGCTGGGCTAGCTATTTCTTACACATGTCTGACATAGGGAGGAGATCAGAGTGGAACAGAGGAAAAGTAGCAGGAGCACTAGATGCCAGTACTAGTAGTGGGAGTAACAGACGTTTGACTGCATGTGACTGCAAGCTAATGCGTGAAAACCAGAGACAGATTGAAGCTATTCCTTCAACAACTGGCAAATGAAATCAGCACTATCCTGGCAACAGCTACTCTTTTCCCCCTGAATATTCCCATTCATAAAGCAGTCAGAATCAACTTGCTTTCGTTACATGCCAAATTTGAGAGAAAGCTTCCTGCAAGCCACAGGCTCCAGGAAGCTTTCTCTACAGGCAAGCCACAGGCTCCAGGGAAAAAAAAAACTGCCGGCACTCTGCATTTTGTTTGGTCACATTAAAAATGCCAAAAGGGCTATTCTTCAAAGGCAAATATAAATAGCAAAATTCAGATAGACAGAAGCTGGGAGTAAAGAGCATGCTAACCTGGCAACATGCCATGACACTATCAAACACTACACTCTGGAACGCCATTTATCTTTTAATGATTACATATTCAGAGTATTCGGTTTCATTATCACCAGATACAAGGCATATCCAATCTACCTAAGTTTACCCTGTGTCATTTCAGAAAAAATTTTGAAACCTTGCTTGACAATACCAGGTCCTGGAATGCCATTTAAAACTGAGTTCTCCACGTCTCAGTCTCTATACTGCCTGTAACAATCAATACATCCCATCCCTTCTGAAGAGAAATATTCGTCAAGCTTTTGGAAACAAAATGAGATTCCACTTTAATCCAGCACTAAGAATGAGATTCCTGACTGGAGTCTGAAAAGAAAATTTGTAGAGAAAACGGTGGAGGCAGGGCTGGAAGCAAGGGGCTAAGAAGGACAGACTGGGATTTCAGCCTATAGCACCTGCGATCCAGTAAAGGGGAGTGTGGACCATGCCAACTGGCTTGTAGGATGAGTCTGCTGAAGTGCACAATACCAAGCACGGGGATGAGCATGACTCATAAGCCCTCCCACATACTTGTTGAAGTGCTACTGTCCAGCATTTCTCCCATTTTAGCCAACAAACGAGCTGTTATGAGGTTGGTATTTGTCTGCAATAATTATTGAAACTTGACACGTGCACCATGATATAATAAAGCAACTTCACAGCATGTAGAGGATGTGGCATGACATGTGCTTACATATAATATGTTCTAGGCTTTACCAAAAATGAGTGACAACAAAGAACTGCCAGCAGAGGAGGGTGGTCTTAATTCCTGGTGACATTAGCGGGACATGCTAAAGCTCCTCCAATGGAACTGAGCCGTAACATGAATGATGGCTGGGTTTGCCTTGACACTACATGGGATTGGACAGCAGCTGACCTTGATGTGGCGGTTCATTGCGGTAGACTGGGCAGCCCTGACAAGCCCCTCCAGCTCGGCTCCGCTGTAGTTCTTGGTCTCTACAGCCAGCTCCTTTATGTCCACGTCAGCCGCCAGCAGGTGGAACTCCCTCATCTTGGCTGTGTGGATGTTCAGGATCTGAACCCTGCCTTTCTCGTCTGGCAGGCCTGAGTGGGGAGAGGGGAGAGGGGAGAGGGGAGAGAGAAGCATGGGACAAGCACAATGGGGACAAGAAGTAACACTCAGCTGGTCTAAACACCCAGAAGTAAGGAAGTGACACACTCTACAACACTAAACAGAGAGTGACACAGTGAAGTGATGACACCTCTCTGACAGACATGTGCAACAGCCCAAATGACCTTCTAGACCACTCAAAAAAGAGGAAGAAATGTTTGATCAGATACACAGACAACAGGAAATGACAGAGTAAAGCAACTGAGAGGACACGCATAACAGCACAGATAAGCATCCTATCCACATGCATGACCGACTGTTATGTATAACGGCTCATAAAGATGATGTGTAAGGAAACAAGGACAAACTCATCTTAAACAGAAGAGAGAAGAAGAGTCAGTGTTCTGGCCCCAGACATCTTACCAATCTCCATTTTCACCTCGAGTCTGCCAGGTCTCATTAAGGCTTCGTCAATGAGGTCAGGCCTGTTGGTCATTCCTGATGGACAGAAAGCTCTTTTACTGCCTCAGACATACATCTCACATGTACGTATATATCTCACACAAAATGCATAGAAGAGTGCCCCCTGCTGCTTCAGTCGTGCTATCACATGCCAGTAAATGCAGAAGCCGGTTCTGATCCCTCCCAGGGCGTACCTATGACCAGGATATTATTGAGCTGCTCCACGCCATCAATCTTGGACAGCAGCTGGTTGACCACTGTGTCGTGGACGCCTGTGCTACCCGCCATACTGCCTCGCTGCTTGCAGATGGCATCAATCTCATCAAAGATGATTATGTGCAGGCCACTGTTGGCACCCAGCTGGAGGGAGGGAGACACAGTTAGAGAGACAGTTCTCACTAAGACTTAAATGCAACCACCTGTTTAGAACTGGGATGAGTTTTCCAACCAAAAAAGGAGCAGAACATCTTTGGTCTGTTGTCAGATTACGGCAGATGGGTTGAAATTACTCTGCCAGGATGGTCACGCTGCCTCATAAATGTGGTACAACCTTTTGAGAATAGAAGTGAAGGTGCAGGTTTGGGTCAAGCATTGCAGCTATAACCTTTGAGGTGAACCGGAATAGCTCTACTAAAAATCCACCTGTTTACATAGATGGCAGAACATGAATAAGAAATAGGGGCATTTCTGTGTCTAAAAAACAATGTCTACCAGACATACTGGAAAAAAACAAAAAACACTATCTTCTGTGTAACCACCTAACTGACTGTGATGTCCAAACTATGTTATTGTGTAAGACAGCCATGTCAGAAGCTTACCCAAAAACAAGGAAAGCAAAATCATTGGAACAATACCATATGACAAGACATCTTCCCTTTTTTTTTGACAGTCAATACATGACGTGACCATGCAAAGAGCCTTCAAGCAATTACCCATCAAGCACTGTCAGTATATCACACTTACAAGTCAATCTGACAAAAAAATTCACAACCATCATATATGATTTAAAAGAAAAATGCCTGACAGGTGTTGTCTGTAGCTGATAAAGCCTGTCACAAAGGCATCCTGTTAACACACCAGAGGGACGCAGCAACATGTGGGTGGGATGAGCACAGGGGGATTGGTGGGTCATTCACGTCTCCTCAGGCCCCATTCATTCGGAGGTGAGGAGTGAGGCTGTCACTGTCACGTGCCCTGGGCTGTGTGATCAAGTCTATAACCCTTCACCAGAAACTCATATCTTGACATCACATGCATTACATGGTGCCATTTAACGATATCTGTATTCATCTCCTGTGATAAACAAGTAAACACAATTTTGTATTGCTTAAAATGACTCTTCCTCCACATGCTTCTTCCAGAAAGCAGGGAGTATTGAGTCTGGTGAACCTCTCTGTGTGTGTGTGTGTGTGTGTGTGTGTGTTCGTTCGTATGTGTGTACACGCATCTGTATGTGAGGGCATGTGAGTGTGTGGGCATGAATGGTTTGGTGTGATGCAGATGCTCACCCTCTTCTGCTCGTCCTCAGCATCAGCAAAGAGCTTGCGGATGTTGGCCTCAGACTCTCCCACGTACTTGTTGAGGATCTCAGGCCCATTGACAATCTTGGGCTCACGGGCATTCAGCATCTTGCCAATCTGCCGGGCCATGAGGGTCTTACCGCAGCCTGGGGGTCCGTACAATAAAATGCCCTTCACATGCTTACAGCCTGCAAAACAAGAGGTACAGAGACAGTTGTCTCCAAACGTTTACAGCGTACTCAGGGAGAAGCACAGAGACTATTTCCACTAATCAACCACGGGCCAAAACTAGACCTTCAAGAACACTATCCGTCTGTCTGCTTAATGTCATTATGAACCGCATTGTAGCGAAGGGTGAGAGTAGTCACCCCACCCGGCCTCGAACCCGGGTCTACGAGGTACCAACCACGCAACTTTGACCGCAACGCCAAAGAGCCAGGCTCGTTGGTATGGCAGTCAGAGCGCATACTCAACCGTAGTGACGGCACTCCATCACACGCATTTATTGGGGGAATTATTGTGTTCTGTCCTATACATTAACAGAATCATGGTGGTATTTAAAACACCCCGCTGGCATGCTGGTCTGAAGGTCAAACACAGTATTGATCACGTAAAGAAGAGGCAGTGGTGAAGAGCTGTGAGACCATGTTTAGAAGCCCCTGAGACCAGTAACCTCTTCCCTGCGGGCTGATCTTTGACTGGGCTGAGATCAAATAGGAGCATGGGCGTCAGGGGAAGACGGTGGTACACGCATTCCCCCAACCCAACCCCAGCCTTCTCCGCAACCCCCGACATTAATCACCATCCCCTCAGATGTCAACAAGAAATGCACACGAGAGGAGAGCTCACCCATCTGCTCAACGATGTCGGGGGGGAAGACTCGGGAGGCAAAGGCTCTGCGGAAGATGTCAGAGAACTCTTTGTCCAGGCCACCAATGCCCATGCGCTCAAAGTTCCAGTCGGGGTTGATTATGGACTGGCGGGCCTCCCTGGTCTTGGCCTTTCCTGCAGGGAGAGGCCAGGAAGGGTGGACAGACAGGAGGACAAGGAAGAAGAAACACATGAACTGAGGAAGGAAACAATATGGGATTTACTCATATATTACTGCAGTCATCATCTACTAAAAATTGAAAGGACTGAAAGGACTTGCCACTTCACTTGAATTCATATCACTAATAGATTTCAGATGGGGTCCCTGGTTCTGATCAACACTTACCAACTAGGGTAAGAGAGGAGCTCTCAGACTTCTCGAAAATCACTTGACTGTTGCCCAGCAACAGACCAATTTCAATCTGAAGAGAGGAAGAAGGACAGCCAATAATGCATGAGAAAGACAGAAAATGAATATTTATATGAACTGAGTGCCGGCCATTGGGAAACAGGAAACTCATTCACTTTGGTAATGCTCTCTAATCTGCTAACTGGATACCGTGAGATGCTGTCGGTGGCTGTGTAGTGTAATGGTTAGGGACCTGAACATGCAAGGGTTATTTGTCCAAAACCCACTGATACCCACACTTGTACTCCTGCAAGAGATATTTGACCTGAATTATCTCAGTTAATATCCAATTATATGAATGGATAACATTCCAAATTTCACATTAGAGCACTACTAAGCAAATACTCTCATCAAAAATGATGCAGAGTCTGCATTGATGAATGGGGGTCATTTGAGCAAACAGAGCCGATGGGTCCTACCCTCCGCCTCTCTGTACCTTGTGCTTCTTTCCAGATGCTGGCTCCCCCTTGAGGATGCTGGGGTCCATGGCCTGAATGTCCTTAATCAGCAGTCCAAAGAGCTTATCACAGAAACTGAACACCAGCTGTGGAAGGACAGGAGGGGTTGAGGTACCAGGATACAGGGTAACTAATTCCCACATGTCATCAATGCTATATTCACAGCTTGTGCTCCTGTTAACAAAACCGATTAGGATCAGATCCTTGTGAGAGCCACCAGTAACACACAGACACACATATTACTTTTACAGACACAAAACTTTGCCAGTTTTCTTGACCTTCTCGCTTGTGCATGATCCACATAACCTGCTAAAATAATTACAGCTATTGCTATTACAAACAAATGTCAACTCCAAAATACAAAATTTTAAAGAATGTCCATACATTGTACTGTACGGTGCTGTACCTGCTGTCCCACGCTGAAGCTCTGGCTGTTGAAGTGCTGGATGAACTCGCTGGCCATCTTGTCAGAGTCGTAAGGGCTGCTGTCCACACTTTTCTTCTGCAGGAAGTCGATCTCAATGGTCATGGTGCCCACGCACTGCTTGGACTTGTCAAAGTTGTATGGGGACACTGCGGGGGGGGGGGGGGGGATGGGTTGGGTGAAGAAGGGGGGCATGAGGTGCACGGGCAAATAGAAGTGAGCCTCAGAGACCCTCAGAGACCACAACGCAGGGAGCTTCTGCAGCCCCAATCACCGACTACCTCAATGTCTCAGCTGCTGTTCTGCTGCACCGCCCCTCCAAGGATATGGGCCGAATTTTGCACAGCTGGATTTACAGATCAAGGGCACAGCTGCAATCCACTGCTTGGGATTTGAACCCACAACCACTTTGGTGGACTCTTTGCTCTCTAGTGATGTGAACAAATGTTCAACTGCAACTACCTCTAATGAAGTGTTCACCGTTCATGCTTTGCTTCCTTTCAGCTGGCTTTATTATTTAGCACCATGTTTTGACAGACAGGTTGGAATCACATCTAACTATATGAGTGCTGTGGGATCAGGGAACCAGCATGGGAGAGAAGGACAGTAACATTAGCCTTCCCAACATGCCGACATCCTGAAAAGACAGGCAATGCAGCAGAGCCACTGGCTATAAAAACACCGCAGACTGAAGCAGAGGGCATTTTGTTGAGAGAGACATGGATTCTATGCTGTTTTAATGCAAATGAAGCAATTAGAGGCTCTTTTTGTGAGTATGGCTCCCTAAGTATCAACAGACCATTAAAAATACCACCATATAGATTTGCTAAAGAGCAGCTGCGCAGAGACAAATCATTGAAGGTGGAAATCTTTCTGTACTGAAAATATTCCAAAGAATACCCTTTTAATTCCTTAAACTTAAAGGCAGTGTGTTTCCATTCTGAACACTAGGGCTACAAACACATTCTGCAGAACACCAGCACCATGCCACAGAAGACCTGTGCCTGAAAACCTCATAAAAGAAAGAGTGACTAATGAGGACAAGATCATTTATGCCCCAGGAAAAGAAAGTAAATCGCATTCCATCTCTTAACTATCTGCAGAGGACCCAGCTCAGAAAAATTAGCATCAGGTAGTTTCAAATTAAATTATGTCCTGTCTGCAACAGAGGTTAACTTGAGGATAATCTACAAATCCTGCTATACTGAGACTTTTTGTGACAAACGCTGTCTCAAATAATACAGTGTAACTGTAGAAAAACTGGGTAGCCATGCAATTCTCATGCCAAACCAACTGTTTCTGCAGTGATGCTTTCAGTGTTGGCATGGTACTTACAGGTGCTTAAAGGTGCTTACAGTGTCAGTACACTAGAGGGCATAAGGTGTTCATGCAGTCACAGTGGTGTTGGGGACACAGGCAAAAAGACACCAGACAGCAAACTATCAGGCAAATAAGTCTCTCCTGTCAGTCAGGCACCCAGACATCCGCTGATACTACTGCAGCCTGGATAACCACCCCTACCCATATGTCCCCCCATATGTTCAGATTCAGGTTCAGATCAATCAGCCACAGCTTCTTCCAAACCACCCACTCCAAATGATGACTATCCAGAGACTGCACTGAACAATCAATCAGTCGGGCACACGGAGGCAGAACAGGGTTTGTTAAGCAGAACCTGAGTAGTTTTTATTGCATAGACAATCCTATAAGTAGGACCTCAAAGACCACCCACTGTTCCAGTGTGACTCTGGTGACAGTGAAAGTGGATAAGGTGGTTGTTTGACTGTGTCTGGATGTATGGTTATAACAAGACACACTTTTCATGACAGAAGACTAACCTTTGCTAATGGATGTTTTCAGAGGTGGAAAACCCGAGCTTCAGAAAGTAAAAGTCCTACCATGTATTTGTTCTAGCCATTCACTAAACAAGGTGATTTCACTAATGAGCTCCTCTACCTGGCCGAAGACTTGTGTTAATTAAATTCAGTTGGTGTAGTGCATGGGTGGAATAAATACATGGCAGGACTTTTACTTTCTGAAGCCGGGGTTTTCCACCTCTTTTTCCTCTGTTTTGAGACAGAGGGTGTCACAGAAGCTACCAATTGAAACCACTTGGAAAGCCTACTGGAATATGTAGTAGCCTCTATTTTTAGTGTTCTCTCAAGGAAACTGTAGTGGTTGTCTATCAGGGAGAGAGGGTCAGATCGTGTGTTAGCATGTGGTCAGTTGTAGCTGCTATCTTATTGCCAGGTATAATGTAGTACAACACTAATATCTAATACTGCAGTATGAAACTAATATCCTGTTTCAAGGTATTATGGTGTGTGTTATGGTTAAGGACCTAGGCTTCTAACCAGATTGTTGCAGGTTTAATTCATGCAGGAAAAAAAAAATTAACTATGGCTCTGTTAACCTTCACCTCAAAAATGTGTACTGCGGTGCTGAGATAAGGAGGAATACTGCACTGCTGTAGAACTGCGTCAACCTACACTGGTTCCATCAAGACGATATCATAAACCAGATGACACATTCTAGGATGGGACAAATGACACTAGTGAATAATGATGCCCTGCAGGATAAGGGGTTTGAACCATCTATAATACTGAGGATTCAGTGAATGGGTTTCACAGGCAGCAGGTACAGTTGGCTGTCATAGCAACTCCCTGTGCTGTGACCTGGAGTGAAGAGGGTATTTTTGTTCAAGATAACAAAGTGTCAGATTCTTTATCTTGAACTGCCAGCAAAGACATAGGAGAGTAATGGAAGCACTGAAAGTCCCGCCCCTGCACTGCCCAGGCTCCCGGAGAAAACCTGCACCCCTGGGATTCCCACCATCTAGGGCAGAACCGCTTGGACAACCTCATTACTGTCAGTGTCAGATGGTACAGGGTAGGAAGCAGGCAAAAGAGCCAGATAAATAAATGAGCCAAGAGCATTAGTAAGCTTTGCATACAGACACCCATTTCTTACAGTTACAGAGAGTAACTGGATCATTATGATCCGGTATTGATCCAGTATTTTTACAGTGCCCTCTACTATGTAACTGTGCTGATGCAAATTTATAATGACTAATAAATCCGAATTCAAATGAGATGGTTGTGACAAAAGTAGATGTTTGAAATAAAATGCTTTTGAACAAAATGGTCCCGAACCAAAAATACAATCAAAGGTTACAGTTTGACTGCCACCGGGATCATCTGTTTAAATCCACAAATGTAGATAAATAAATTCTGCTCCACTGTAGTGAGGGTGGTAGTAAAGGGGAGACTTCGATCATGTGCTTTTCCCAGCTCCTGTTCATGCATCCAAATGACTGCAGTGCATATGCTGCAAATCATCCAGACAGGGGCACAGTGAATGGGGAAAACAGCTAGTTCTGTAAGACGGGGACTGACTAAGTGTGATTGATGGAAAGGGAGTGCTGACAGGGAGATCAATGCAGTGAAATCTAACGACAGAGTGAAACACACAAGGAGAAGCAGGTTCTGGACCACGCAGCTAAAGGCTCCCTAGCTCAGACCAGGAAGAGTCTATGGCTTTTCATTCAGCTGCAAATCATTCTTATTTTAAATACAGGTTCCCATTTTGCTGCATAAATGGTAATATTCTAAAACAAATCATTTGTGATTCCACAGTACTGTATATCCCATATTTTGTTTAGCACTTTTTTCAACATTTACTATTTATTTGTCAGAACGAGGTTCTTGGATTCAATTTGCTCTGTGGTCACAAGCTTTGCACATGCTTAGCATGTATTGTCTTACCTTCCACTTCCTGTCCAATCGAGAGGCCGGCCCATTTCCTCTGAAAGGGAAAAACAATTAGATCATCATATTTTCCTCCACTGTACTGTCTAAACTGTGAGGCATCATAACGTATGTTGAAATGTAAAATGCAAAATATAACAAATGTACTTGTAATATGTCACTCAACTTCAAATATTAAAAAATATCAGTTTCTCATGATGTTACACATACTGAATGCATTGTCGAATGTTTTCTACAACATGCAATGCTGTACATACAAGTGTGCCAAAACTGATCTCTTTTTGATATGTTCTGACATATGGTAAAACATATTTCTTAAATTTTGTATTTTGTATTTGAGCACATTACATTTTGAGAAACACAACATTTTCAGAAGGGAGGTCTAGTTCTAATTTTCTAGGCCCATGCGAAAAACCAAGTTGCACCAGAGTTGCTCTGACTTGCTCTAACTGTGCACTTACACCAGCTGTCACACACACACACACAGGAGGAAAGTGTCAGAATTGTCAGGGGACAGAAAATACCAAAAATATCTTCAAATCACTACAATACATTAAATTGCTCCACTTCAGGGTTTTATTTCTTAAAAAGGAAAAACACAAATTGGAAAGTTAGTATTCATTTAACAAAGTAACTACAAAGTAACAAGATCAATGTGTCAAAACAATGCCCAAAATGGCAACAACTTCTAAACTGAGTTTGCAGAGCTACATCAGAGTAGTGCCCAGTTTGGACTGCATGAGCGTTACTGTGCTACTGCTTCATATGAAGCTCTAATTATATTTTACAGGTCTGGCTGTAAAATATAACCAGTCTAAGGGGCTTTACTGCAGTACCTGAGTGGCGTAGCGGCTGCCATGTTTATTGAAGGAGTTGGAGGAGGCAGAAGCAGGCAGGTGTCAGTAATGGCAGAGATAAAGACACAGAGAAGAGGTGCATGCTGGAAGGCTGGTAAAAAGACTGAGCATCCCTGGCACTCAGCTGAAGCCCTACAATGTGCACCAGATCCTACCTCGGGTACAACAGAGCTCAGCAGCACAAACATCAAAAAGTTGCAAAAAAAAAAAAAAACAGTGGTTCAGCATCTGTAATGAGGACTGCCAATTTACAGTTTTGGAGAGTGGTCATTTCTTTTTAACAAAAGTAACCAAGCTTTTTTTTTTTTTTTTATTTTATTTCCCCGTTTGCGATATTTAGCATTTTCTACATTTCATCCACATTAAAATGTGTCAACACACCTGGAGTAAACAAAATTTGTTGAATAAGCTTTCAGGTAAACATTTTCTTCTGTGTAAACACAATGCTGTACATAGGCCTTAAATTAAACAAAAATGTGTTTTGGCTTGCATTAAAATAGCAGATTTCTTTTGAATTAATAAACACCACAAAAATATTTTACAGAATTACACATGCTATTCAAGCACAGGTGGAACAGCAGTGTTGTTCAAGGACAAACAAAATATTTAAACTCTCCATTGTATACAAAATGCTTCATTAAAAAAGTAGAAGTGAATCATTCAACTTTTCCATCAAACTTGTTTTTTTAGCTTTCTAAAAAAATCTAAAAGTTTTGTATTTAACCACAAAAACCTCTCATTAATTTAACAAAAGCAGTGAGCTACCTTAAAATTGTTTCAGTTAAAACCAGTCTACCAAATATTCCAGTGAGTGTGTCAGTATATCTATTCAATATCCAATATTTCTGTGAGTGAGTCAGTGTAACTGGTGAGTTTATTTGTCTAAGTATCTAATACCTAATGTTTCAACGAGTCCAACATGTCCATGAGTGGTACAGACAAAGCACAGATCACAGTTACTAATGTTACATCACATATTTTGCTGAGAGAGTGCAAAGGGGCTCAAGAAAGAAACAGTTTCCCCTACCTGTGGCAAGCTGAAGGCGATGGTTCCTGGAACCACACTGTGGTGGGTTTTTACAGTGAAGACGAACTTGTGGGTGGGTGTGGTCCTCACCAAGACATGTCTGCAGAGAGTTGGAAATCAGATTTAAAAATACAGCAGGTACACAACACTTCTATCTGCCTAGGTCAAATATTAACTGAAGCATGGTTTAATACCATTTAAGGGTACTTCAAGGCCCCAACAGCTGAGTCCCACCTATTTGCTGACTTAGACCAGCAACCTTTAGATGTCCTTAAAGGTTCTGGTGCTCCACACAGACCATGCAACAGGTCTGCTGTGAAGCTACTAAAAGGCCACTCTTTAACTTTGTCCATATTCAAGTGGTAATATTAATGATGAGGAGTATAACAATTCATTGATCCAAATTCTTACAGTGAATCTGAGCTGCTGTGCTACACTAACAAAAGCATTTCTGCATCAAATCACTTTAATTTTATCACTTGCAATTGTTCACCATTAAAAATCACTGTGTCACTGTCAGTGTATTGGTATAGGTTTTTCAGCAATACTCAGCAAAGGGTCAGAGAGCAATTGCCTGCAGCTGCAGCTGCCTTTGGGATTCACAAGGCTTATTCTCTGCAGTGGGCATAAACCTCAGGGGTGATGTTGACTAAAAAAGGGCAGCAGACCGAGACAAAGATGAGACCATCTCAGTGTAGTGTAGCACAGTCAACCAGGACCAGGACTCGTAACCGAAAGATTGCTGGTTTGATTCCCCATTGAGTCACTGCTGTTGTACCCTTGGTCAAGGTATTTAACCTCAGTAAATATCGAGCTGTATAAACGGATAACACTGTAAAAAAAAAACTATAACCAATGTAAGTTGCTCTGGATAAGAGTGTTTGCTAAATGTCAATAATAATTTCAGTAACTTCTTTCTGTAGCTTTTCTAGGAGCCTTTAGGAGCCTTACTGTTTGGTGAACTTCAAACTGGTTTCAAGTCCTTGAACTGTGGGTGTTCAGGAAATGTCCATGCTTTAGTGCTGAGTAACACCATGTGACGTCCTGGTTGCTGTGAGGAATAATACTGAATCCTGTGGATGTCTCTGTGTTGGCTGTGCTGTGAGCTGCCCTATGTTGTACTCACTGTCCGGACTGCAGATCTTTCTCGCTCACCACAGCGCAGTTTGTCAACGACAGCTCGTCTGTCGGGCATCGCGCCGCTTGCATAGTCTGCAGGAGGAAGAGGGGGAAAAAGGGGAGTGAGAGGAGTGAGAGGAGTGAGAGGAGTGACCACTGCCTGCTTTCATTTAACCCCTCTAACACAGTTCCCCATGTCACCCTTACTCTCACAAGTGTTAGTCTAATTCCCCTTGGACACCCAAGCTTGCAACAGCTTGTCTACAGTGGTGTGTGAGCTCAGCAGAGAACAACATACTCAAGTTCCCTAAAATGTGACATTTGTGAATTAGTATCATCTCTACTCTTAGCCTAACTTTCTTGCATGTCCTTTTTGTATGTCGCACTGGATAAAAGCCTCTGTGAAATGAATAAATGTAATGTAAATGTGAGCTGTGAAGAAGCCTGTACTGGATTGAAGTGATGCCTCCTTCACTTAAAGCTGTCCAGTCTGGAATCAGTGACAACCTCTGAAATGGCAGACCAGAAAGGGCCACCGCATTGAAGATTGTAATTACAAAAGCCGGACTGAGTGGATGCTAGGTTGGTTTTCTGTTGTATCCACTGATTTGCCCAATGCTCTGAGACTCTGTCATGAAAACCCCATATAAGCCATACAGCCTCCTTGGCTCCCTATTGCGTACCCCGTGGATGGAGAACCACACTGGCATGCTGATCTGGAGAAACAAGTACCCAGCATCCTGCACATCCAGCATAGCTGCCCTAAAATGGAGAACCATCTCAAACCTGCTCCATTAGATTTCACCATCATAGCAGATGCATGTCTTGATGTCCCGTCATTTATGCCCACAGCCCATTTCGCAGGAAGGCAGTCAGCAAAGGGTCCCCATTATCAAATGAAGGGCGTAACTTGCCAAGGTATTACTTCTTTCAAATAACCTGATCTTCACCTGCAAGACTCGACTGAACTGTGTGCTAATGTGTAGTACTGAAATGAAGGCCATTCACCTGGACTTATATTCTCCAAGATAACCCAAATCAGTATCACCTGAATTGCTGCAATGATCATGATGACAAGGGTCAGAGGGCAACCAAATTCAAACTCTGCACTGCAGCTGTATTGACATAGCCATCACTCGCTCAGCAATCCATGCTACTGATCTGAGAAGCGGTGTGTGGTGATGTAACAAAAGCCCTGTTCCAGGAGCTTGACTTACAATTCTCACAAGTAAACCTATTCACTTCCTCTGTACATGCACTTAGGAAAATTCGATTTGCACTTCGGCAGATTTAGATTTCCATCTCACACAAGCCCCACGAGAAACAGAGGGCGGGGGACTGCTGTAATGCAATTCACAGCAGCAGTGTTGACTGTGTTAAGGCAACAGTAGTGCATTTCATTAAGGAAAAGAACCACTAATGTTAACTAAAATTCATTCTGATTGTCCTAACAAATGGGAATGTTCAATTTGCAGCTCACCTAAACGTAGGTCACACATAGGTCCAGCGACCAAATAAACACAAAAAACACTAACATATGTAACTGCCGAAATCCAAAGGGGCTCATTTTAGGTTGCAAAATGGCCAATTCTGTTTTTTGTTGTGTACCATTAAAATACTATCAAACAATTAAAGAAATTTAATCTCGATTGATTTTGCAATTCTAATAATTAATAGTGATACTTGCATGTTAGAATCACGAGTTGATCAATATGTCTGCATTGGCTGGTAAAGGGTAAAGTATCACTAGTCCTGAACACTGAAGCTGAACGGCCACTGGAACTCCGTACAGAAGTCCCCTTTCTCTCAAATCATCTATTATTCACTGACATCTCTTGTAATTCAGGTCAAGTGTCCCATCTGAGGGAAATTGAAATTGACAAGAGTATGACACAGTGAGCAAGTCACGCTCAAAATAAAACCTTACAACCTCCTGGTCAGGAGTTGAGATCCCTAATCACTACCCCACACTGTTGTGACCCCAAAGAACCATCATGACAGATGTAAAATAATCCCAGAGATGAGGACTACTGGCAGCCAGGAAATTCAGGATAAACCTTGACAGCTGTAATCTCTGCTTGGTCTCTATAATGCAATGTTTGCAAGTACAGATCAGTGAGTGAACTGAATGAAACTGTGACATGTGAATAAATTCACTGTAGTAAACAAACATAACATGCTATGGTTAATCTACATTTTGTCAATAGCATGTATGTACTGGCAATGTAATATTCATCCTTACGGTACCATTACATCATCAAAACAATTGTGGGTACAATCAATTCCTCCCTACCATAAGAGGAAATAGTCACCCCCTCAGCAAGGAGAATCGCAGCATTGTTTTTACTCAAAGATGTGGCTACAATATTGCCAAGTGCAGACAATGAAGTGTTTGGGTATGTGAACATTTCCCATGCCTAGTCTGTTCCAATGATACAGTCCCTACCAAGGCAAATCACTTCGTTACATTCAAGTTGTCATGGTGACTGTTTACCAGGGCAAGAGGGAAAAAAAATGATGAAAAAGATGGTGGCAGTAACAGTCAATTCCAACAAAAGGGAGATATATATCACTGAAGTACATCACAGAACGTATGCAGTTGGTCTCAAGCCTATGGTTTTCTCTGTTCCGGAATATTAGTGACAGCCCAAATCAAAGATGAGCTAACTTAAGAATACTAAATTCACTTCAATGCAATTCAAATTCAGAACAAAAACCACCAATCACCAATAATGGGAAGAAAAAATGGTCACAGCAATAATTATTGTTAATTTCATTACTGAAACAATAATAAAAAAATAAATGGAAAAGGGAAATATATAACACAGGTGCTAGAAAAAAAGGGATAGCAAAATAAGCTCAAGCCTGCATGGCCAAATTTACATTTACATTTATTCATTTGGCAGACGCTTTTATCCAAAGCGACTTACATAGGTTACAGTTCTTTACAATGTTATCCATTTATACAGCTGGATATGGCCTGATTTTCTCTCTGATTTATCCGTATGAAGGCAGAATTATCTAACAGCAACCCTAACTAACGTAATGGGGAGAAACTCTACTGAGGTTGGGTGCGAGTGATGTGCTGTTCTACCTCTGAGGGTAGTGGGTCAACAGTGCACCCAGTCATTCAGTGTGTGTGTGTGTGTGTGTGTGTGTGTGTGTGTGTGTGTGAGAAAGAGAGAGAGAGTGCAAGAGAATATAAAAAGGCAGAGGCAGCAAGCGTTTGAGAGAGATACACGGGGAGAGAAAAAGAGAGTGAGCACTAAAGATACTGCAGGCGTGGCTCCCTGCCCAATGCAGCTTCCGCATCTCACACACTGCAAGCTGGGGCATCCAACACCCTGCGGGAGCCGCCTGTCATCCCGCAAATCAACAATATTTCTCCCATTTCTTCTGTGCCCGCGAGTCCTCAAATTCTACCATTAATTCTAATTCTACCATTTGCATCGATTAAGAAATAACACAGAGCATCTGGTTATATTTACTGACTTTTTTGGCCATACCGTCTTACTTCAAACACAAGCACCTACCAAAACTGAAAACAAGTCGAGGAGACAACAGGTTAAAAGCAGAGGAAATACTCCAGAGTGCCTCAGGAGCCATGCAAGAAATTTAACTTCGGCTTTGCAGGAATCCCTCAACAGATTTTACACTGTCCGAAGGAGAGGCTGCCAGGAAGTTAATTCGCTGCACTGACAAGGGTGTCACTGAAAAGACGTTCTGCAAGGCAGAGTGGCGCAGTGGGTCAGACACTGCAGGGGCCTCCTTCATTCTTACTCCCAGAGACGCTTCCTCCAGTTCAGCACTACCCAATCGACACACAGCCCAGCTCTCACAGTCAGTCTGGCCTTGACTGTGACTAAAATGTGGACAGGACAATAGCTGTGTTTTCCTGCTGCCACAATGCCTTTCTGACGCTTGCTGCGACACAATGGGGCACTGACAGCGACACCATAGTGACAATGGAAAAAGACACTTATAAATATATAATTTAACAATATGTTGGGCCACAAGGATGTCAAATTACCATGTAATGTGGGTGGATTCTTCACACTTTTATTTTCATATTTACAATGTCATTGCAACATAGAAAATTTGTGCACGACATGGGAGACACTGTTTCAAGAAGAATAGCACACTTTTCAATGTGATTCATCAGTTGGTGCCGCACCAGGTTCGCTCTATTAAACACGGTGCGTGTGGCGGGAGATTGTACAAACTGCGCTGAGTGAGTCGGCGTGGCCACGTTAGCTTTGGGATGAAAGACACTTGCCCTCTCCCTCTCTTAAATCAGCCGTGCTGTGGGCCTGCTTTTCTGCACTCTGTGATGGGCTGTCTCTGAAATGAGTGGCTGCCTCCAGCAAGCCTGAAGAGCACTCTGCTGCTGTGCAGCCACAGAGCTGTCCGTCCACAGCTCAACAGGAGGATGCAAGCTGGAATTAATGGCCATTAAATGATCTGGCCATACTGCGGGAAGGACAACCCCGTTGTTAATGCACTGCAGGAAGGATGGCCCCCGTGTCCATACAGTGCAGGAAGGACGGCCCCCGTATTAATGCTAATACCCTGGTGGTGGCAGGGAACGACTTGGGACGTAATGTTCCCCCACTCAGTCTTGTGGACTCTTGCTCACCCCCTATCCCTGGCCCTACCCTGGATGACATTGCACTCTGACAAAAGTTGGCACACAGGCAACAGACGGATTTCACTGCCCTGAAGAAACACTGAGTCCCCTCTTCTTGTGGCAAGGGAGCGGTGCGGAATAGGACCTGTCACATGTACCCATGGAACATACAAGGTGCCACAGGGTACTGACATGGTGTCAACTTTCAGCCAACTGGACTCACCCAAGGGTCCGCGCTACATGACCTCAGGATCATTGAGGGCACTCTGAAGTACACCTGTGTTCATGTTCTATGCTGTAAAACTGTAGCGTACTGTATCTCACAAGGTTATTTCTGCTCCCCAGGCTCCATGGTAATGCTCCCACCACTACTAATTCTCAAGGATATTAAGGCTGGGACAACAAGACCTCAGGTGATATTGTACTGACTGTGATCTATAATCAGTACTTAAAAAAAACAAAAACAGCTGTTTGCTTGGATTGTTGACATCACATGACACTGGCAATGTTCAATGTAACTCAAATACTGCCAGTGCCACATTCTTAATTATTTTCAGCATCTAATGTTGTAGATTTGCAATTGAGACAGATTCAGTGTTATTTTTCAAGCCTTTCTGTCAAAAACCTGTTTTCCAAAGACAAATAATTAACACCAAGCATGTGCACTGTGGTGCTTAAAAAAAGGAAGCCCATTATGAGCCAACAAGGTACAGTGTAAACATAAACACATGAAACACATAAGACAGCTGCATGTACAATAACTGTGGAATGGTTCCATTGTTCCACTGTTACCAAACAGCCATGTAGCTAGCAAACAAATCAGTTACCATATCATTCTGGCAGCTACCTCCAAGCAGCATCATTTTTTTCTACTGCAGCGGGGTAGGACTGCAGGGAGAGCATGTTGAATCCATTTGAACGGCTCTATTCAATATTAATACAACCCACCCACCACCACTCCAGCCCATCAAGGGATATGACAGAAGTGTCTTGTTGGGGTTTCCTCCTCTGGCAGCACCAGCACCCGTTGCCATGGAGAAGCAGCTACTAAGGTGCAGGAAGCCTGGCTCTTATCTCAGCTGTCAGACAGTGGATTCGTGTCATGTGCATCACACACATGCATCTGCTTCATTCACCTTTTGTAGGCTGCCATTTACATTTTCCAGGGGATGACTGACACTTTCAGTCCTGGTGAGAAGGTGCCATTTTGCAGTTTGTGTAATCGTGCAGGAAAGAGAAATTCAGATTTTGATGTCAGTATTCAGAAAGAGCAAGACACCATCATACTTCAGGTTCATGTTCGTTTTCATACAACTAGTTCCACTGCAAGAGAAATAGCTTAACTCTGCAGCACTTCACTGAGAGACAGACAGTGAGCAGCAGTCAGCCTTCCTGCTTTGGTAGTGCTGTAATATTTGTACAACATTGCCACAACACTGTGCAAACTTCACACATTACCCATGATGCTTGGGGGCTCTTCTGGAACACACAGCAGCAGTTTGGATGTACGGAGCCTGGAGGACAGTTATTTTTAACATGGAGAGGCTCCAGAAATGATTGGGCAGAATTACGAAAACTGTGTAAGGGCTAAATCGCCCAAATGGCAAGAACCCCGTCTTGAGTGCAGGCTGAGCCCTAACCCGCCCTAACCGTGTGTAACCGGTTATGCGGTCATGTGCCGATGATGACCGCAAGCCCACAGCAGCAGAACAAATTGGCATTGTTGCACCAGGGATAGCAGTGGGTATATCAGCCAGGGTTTCTTCATCTCATACGCCTCTGCAATACTTCTTACCTCTCCAGCTTGCAAACCAGCTTATAGTTGACAAATTATTTATTATGGCCAACTGAAATGGAGCAAGAAATTGCCAGGGTCTGCTTGTACAACCTGCTTGCTTTCAGTTGGCTTGTGGTCTGTGCTCCATTGGACAACACTGCATTGATTTAGAACAACTGGTGTCTAGTATGCTTATGACATAGCACGTCTGCTGACATCTTCATTTCCTCCTTTTCCTCAACTACCTCGAAATTAGACAATAAAACTGCATTTTCATCACTTCTGCATTTTGGTGTTCACTTACCAGCCTAGCTCTCATGGTCTAATATCTGAGTATTCCATCTGACCCACACTGACATTTATTATATTGATTTTGGATACCTCATAGCCTACACCTACATAATTCCATCATTCATTACCAGCAAAGAGGGCCGTGTCCAGAGCACCTAGGTGAAAGCAAAAAAAATGTACCTACTGCTTGATTTTTTAGCCTTGAGCATGTATACATATAGATACACTGGGAAATGGAGAAATGGTACACAGTGCATGTACAGACAAGCAACCCCTATTCATACTGATAAGCTGCAGTATAATGAGGTACAAATGAGGGTTGCAGATGATGACACTCTTGCTGAGGCAATCAGAGGAGATGCATCCAATTCTGGTTTTCTGACCACAAGTAATGAAAAATGATGACTTCCAACTGGTTCCAACAGCATGTCAGCCTCCTACACATACAAACACACACATACTCTGCACATGCAACCATATCTTCAAAAGCTAACATACAAACAGGGCAGTTTATTCAATAACAGCAGTTGTATTACTATGCTGAAAATCAGGCTTTTTGTGAGCACTTTGTACATCATGGATCATACTCTTCCTCACAAACAAAAAGACATCAAAGCAGCATTTCCTTTGGCAGCTTGAGAATCAGAATCAAAGGTATATTTAATGACTTCAGCTGTTAGCTGCATTCCTAGTATGTATTACTGTGCTCTATGCAGGTTCCTGTGGAAGCGAGAGAGGGAAGAGCTTGTGGTATTCAATGTCTGGCTGGTATACCCACTGTGACAACGCTATAGCAAACAGATCACAGCACCTGTAAACCTAGCCTGTGTCAAGCGTGCCAGCAGAGAGGGGCTTCTCTCTGCAGAAATGAATTAAGACGGTGCTGCAAAGTAGTCTGGAAAAGGAGAGAGTGATGCAGCTTATGCGCATTGCAAGCTGCAAAGACACATTGGACACGTTTGATTTCAAGTCGGCAGCAGAGGACTTTGCCGCAATGGAAAAAAAGGAGAAAATAAAATGTTACCTGGTGGCCTATAGGCTACATTTGATGCCATGTTGGCCTAGCCTTTTTTTAAACAGGCTACAGATGTTACAGGTTACAGATGTTTCATAATAGCCTACATTTTAGCCGATAATGTTGAGGTTTTGCTCAATTGTTACTGTTCGCTTTGCTCAATCGTTACAGTTCATTAAATAGTCAAACTGATTTGAGGTTGTTGTCATTATATTTGCGTTTGTAACATAGACTGTTATTGAAACGTGACCGGTAAGTTTCAAATTGTCCAGTAAAATAAATTCTTTCCAAACACTGGACTGGCAAGAAAAACTTCTATGATGTGTATGTATTGCTGGGGTGAACACACTAAAACTTGGATTTTATGAATGGGGCCCAGTTCTCCATTTGAATTCATTATAGGCTATGTTAAATCTAATCCCCATGAGAGGGTGGAAATTTTAACACCTCTGAAAAACTACCATTAATGCTTGACACACTAGATTTCTGTACAGCACCACTAGGGCTGCATGATATATAGCCATTGCAATATATCGCACAGCTATTTTTAGCGCCAGTATGTGGTGTTAGGTTTTTTCCCCTATGTTTTCCAGTGGTGGCGGGTGAGCTGGAAACGGGAAGCGGAAACACTACCTTTAAATCTATCATTACTTTCAACCTGTTCCCCTTTATCCTCCTTGATTAACAATAAAATAAATAATTCATAGAATAATTGACACCAATCGTAAATAGAGTAAATGATCACGCTTGTCTGTAGTTTGTGCGCTTGCGAAAGCTACGTGAGATTGTTTAATTAACAAGGATGGCATTTATCGATTTAAATTACGTTAAATGCTCAAATTAACAAGGATGGCAATTTTAATAATTAAGTGGCCAAAGCTTTCTCTTAAATGTTTCACTTTATAGCTTTCTTGTGTTACAAAATTCAAATGACAAAACGGAGCTAAATTTAGTTATAACCGATCTAAATTACTGAGAACAAACTTTTAGGTTAGGTTGAGTGCAATGAACAATAACATTTAGAACACAGACCTCACAAAAGCTGTGATGTGTCATGAGCATTTAACGTAATTTAAATCGAAAAACTGGTGAACTGGAACTATTTCACAGTGGCAGTGTCACTGTGACAGACTCTGACGGACGCTGCCCGTTTCCCAGCACTCGGAGCACGCGGAGGGGAGGGAGGGCTGCTGGCGGGCTGTGAAGGTGAGAGCTGACGGACTGAGACAGCTCTGCACTGCAGCTCCAGCCTGCGGGACCCAGCCCTCAGCCAAGCGGCTCACCTCCAGCGACCAACAGCTCTTCCACTAAAGGCCTCTGCTGCAAACGGCAGTGGGAGGGGAACACGGCGCAGTGTCCATAATAAGCGCCATGAAAACGGAGGGGGCTGGAGCCAACACCCTAACCTAACCAGTATTTACACACTCTGCCCGGTCTGACCGGCCAGTACCACACTCTCCCCCAATCAGACTGGCCAGTATTTACCACACCCCAACCAGAGCTTTGGTTTTACCAGTGTCAAAACCTTTGTAATGGTATGCAATGAGCACCCCAACAGAAGTTTTACCTCTGCTTGCACACTCATGATTTAGTTTGCATTTTTTCTGCTTTGGATTGTACATATCATGGTATTTTCATAGTAACAAGGCCTTCTACAATAAACACGCTAAAGGGGTTAAGCTGATGTCTTGGAAGGGAGACCTGGGAGAGCGAATATTAATGTTATATGAGAGAGACAGCCCCGAGCAACGTGCTGTTCAGCTATGACTGTGAGGTCTCAGGCTATCACAGACTCCATGTAAAATATGTAATTACATGAAGACAATAAAAACCATGAAAAGGTGATTAATGGCACTTACTCTGTGCAACTGTGTAGTGCATTAACACAGTGGCTGCCTGTAAATCTAGGCGGTTTGTGGACATGGAGAAATATCCCAACCTGAATAGTGAGAGCAGGTGGCATGCAAGAATGCTGTCTCATCGGACTAGAGCCCCAATGTATGTCTGCAATACTGGGAGTGACAATAAGTGCCATTCTTAAAGTCTTTGATAGGGTACCCTCCTCTCAGAAATGAACCTGTGGCAGACACTACAACTATAAAACCGCAGTTAACTAAGGGGGGCTGCCACATCTCTATGTGTAAAATGTAAATACTACTTTGCGGTCACAGCAGCACAACCAATTCCACAGAAACTCGCAGCACTATTTAAGAGTAACCAAAGCCTGTCCAGTCCTGATGTGTGGCTCCTTATGAGACAAATTCCTTGAATTCCGATTTAGAATTAAAGAGTAATCTGCTCAAAAGGAGCACAACAGCCTCATTATAAGAGAGGGTCTTAATGCACCATCAGACTTGAAATGGGACGGCAACTGAGGTGCAGAGAAGATTGGCAAATGTCATGCAAGCAGCTTCTTAAATGCTTCGCAACAAAGTACACTCGAACAACATTGTGTACTTTGTTCATCATACAGTGATGACTTCATCAAATTAACTAGTCTCAGAGACACAACATCCACCTATCAGGATGGACACAGATTGCCAGTTTCCTTGGCAATAAGAGCCCTAATGAAATTTTCCCTGACTGCACCGCCATGCCAGCCACACTGCCTTTTGTAGGTTGAATTATGCATGTGAGGATGCTGAAGTGTTTAATTAGAGGTTTCCCAACATCTCCCTGTCCTCTAGCAGACAGGTGAAGTGGTCCCCTGGGGGCACCCAGACAATTGTTAGAGACAGAGAAGCTCCTGTACCTTGTTTGCAATACCCTTGGTCTAATCCCCTCAGGAAGGTAAGTGTTCGCTTGGGAGAGGAAACGGAAATGAAAAAGCCATTTGGGACCTCCCTTTTTTGTTTCCCGGAGAATGGCTTGTCATGAGTTTGCAGAGGGCTGGAGCACTCAGACTGTATGCAGGAGGGGTGCCAAGTATGTGAAACATGGCAGAAGAGAGAAAGCAAATAAGGAAACTGTTACACAAAACACTTGTCTATGACAAAGCACAAACTAATATAATTCTACCTGCAAATGTTTACCACACTTGAGCACATGGTATTCATAAAATCACTGTACCTATGATTAGCAATGGGGAAGTGAGGCTTCTTGAACTCAAAGATCAGTTAAGCTAACATGTACAATCTAATCTAAACCAATCACACCAAAGTCCTAATTTTGTACATTGGTACAAGTTAAAAATATACCATACATTGATTGTAATAATTAGAATGCAAGTGGATCTTGAAAGGAATACTCCTCTTTCCATAGACAAGCAAACATGAACAGGTAGCCTAAATGTTGTGTTCACACTCACTGGTCTGGGCATCCTGTTCACCTGACACTGTTGTTCATTTAACCTGGATGGATACAATCTGGTATCTTATGCTGGAAGTCGTTAAGTGCGTCTGGTAAATGAATGTAATGTAATGACAAGTGACTGTCACCCCAACATGTAGTCTTTCTCTGTTGACACACTGCAGTAAAAATGGCAAAGCACTTAGTGTAAAGATGTATACAGTTTATTCACTCGACCAATGGTGGTATTTTAGACACAGTCATAGGAAGTGTTTCGATAAGGATATATATGTCATTCACGAACGCTTACCGTGGCCATACATCTCCCATTTGATACAATGAGCCTTCTTCAATTGATGGCAAAAACCAGTCTGGTAAAACTAGCTATGGCTAGCTGTCAAGACAGCTTGCGAATTTTCCCCCAATTTCCTTGTGCTGTTAATATGGGGTTGCTTGCTAACAAGCCGGCCTAATTTTACACATTTGTTGAACCTCGACAGCATATCTTTATTCCTTTTCAGATACTTTCTAGATGTTTACTGTTTCGCTAACGTTATATATGACAATACTAATGCTAGCTAAATAGGTACAAAGCCAGATAGCTAGGTGGCTTAAGTGAATATTTAGCAGTCTGCTCGCTAGTCTAGGATTTTAAACCAGGATTTGACGTTTGCGTCTGTTTAAATAAATACAGACAGGGTCCACGCAAAATTTAGACAGCTGATTATGTTCCTGTTGTGTACAACACAAAACAGCACAGCTGCATATATAAAACACTAAGCAGCTTGACAACTTCTATAGCTTTCAGTTTAGTGCTCTGTACCTAATACCCATGACCAGCTAGCTAGCTAATACTTATCTTCCGGGCTGGTTATGTTTGAATGACGCGATCCTGTTGCGCGACAACCTGTTCATACCCCGGAATGTTTTCACCGTCCCGCTTCTGTATTATGATATTCCAGAATGATGTTACAGGTCGCCAGACTGATGCGTAACTATATTTCATACCCGAGTACCGATAAATAATACGCTGAAACTTACCCGCGCCGCCATCTTCGTGTTTATTGTAACTCGGACGCAGCTCCTCCTGAAGCTCCAACACAGCAGCACTGACAGCGGGAGGCGGAGCTGCCGGAAGCGTAAGATGACGTTCCGTCTGAACGTCGGCATACGTTTTGTACGAATGATTCACAGGCATCACTTCATTGGACAACTGCGTAGATTCGCCAGTCTTAACATCTGGGTGGTACAGTAGTTAACACATTTGGTGCTATCGACGTATTGAAATAGTATAAATATTAGTGATTCTGTGCAGCTCCTGCGATAAACGTGGTTTATTTGTTAATGTTGCGCAGAATCACAAACCTTTAAATCATATCGATTGATACCTTGTTTTAATCAATGAGCCCACTGTGACTCACCCACAAAGAAATAGTAAATCTTGATCAAAAAGCGTTGCCTGAGACACTAAATTGTCTGAATTTCCTTTAATGAAACGACCCAATTAACACATTTCGTTGAAATTGTCCCACACTGAAAATTCACATTTGGATCATGCTTCAAGAAATTTAGAACCCTCAAAACTTTCTCTTTAGAACTAGAACCACTGCGTTTCTTGACTTGATTAATAGACAGGGTTAGCAAGATCTATTTATTTCGAAACGGATTTATATGTTCATTTCAACATGTATTTAACTGTGTAGTTATTTATCACAATATTTGATTTTTAATTCGACATTTAATAGCACGACCATTAAATGAATGACAGATTGTTTTGACAGGTTTTGTTGCAAGGCATACGCCTATATTAATTACAACTTCAACAAATTTACTTTTATTTTTAAATAGGTATGTCGAATTGTTAATTACGTTATCACGATAAATCATCATTAAAATAATAACCGAAATAATCTCGGAGTAAAAAATAAAATCTGAAGATGATATACGTGGGGTTTTCGGCACGAAGGACTTAAAAAAAAAAAAAAAAAAAAAAAAAACACGCTCGGTGAGACATGTCTGCCCATTCATTCATTTGAATCTGCGCAACAAACACTTGTATACAGAGATGGGTTTAGCAGCTGAAACTACCTTAGCTGACATGCTTTATTATAGGCGCGGAAAACGCCGGACTTGTTTATCGCTTATTTTCATTAGCCTTGAGTGCAGCGGATAAAGACAATCTATTTGATTACATGCATCTACAACAACGTGGAAGTTCGATGTTCCTCGATTGCGGTGCTTTCAAAATGAAAGATGAAAATCCATGGTGGATATATATACCTACACGTATATCCACGGAATTCATGCCAACATAACAAACAATCTTAGGAGTTTGTTTCAGCCACTTGCTAACTTGCCCCTGCCCCATCTGTATAAAACGTACAATGGGATGTGAACGCCGCCTGCTGTCCTTTTATGCAAATTTTACAGTAAGCGTAAAATATTTATACAATCTTTTCATTTCTAGACCTTATTTCTTATTTTCCAACTAAATTTTGATCATATATAAACCTGCACTGATATATATATCAGTGTGCTATACAGTGGTGTAGTGGTAAGGTGCAGAATTCCTAAAATAGACGTTTGCTGGAAAGCAGATTTCCATCTTATGCTAGAGAAATCACATGCCCAGGACTGTAGTACAAGGTGGTCTTCAGACTAAAAAAATTACACTGTAAAAACAGACCACAGTGAGTGAGACATCTACTTTCTTCTGAAAAATCAGGATTTGAGAGAACCATAGTGTTACCACAAAAAAAAAAAAACATGCAAAGCACTCACTCACCACTGGAAATGGTGGCCACCTATGTATTCTGGGGTCCTTTTTTGTGAAGAGGTTACAGAACAAGTGTAAAATGTACATTTTTCGGCACTGAGTATAATTTTGGTTTAAATTTGTGGTTTAAGTCACAAACCTGCACTATGACAATGACACCTCCTTTGCAGGGCTTCAAGCCAAATAGTTTTCAAAGTGGATAGAGCAAGAGCAACCTACAATTCAAATGTCTTGGGGATAAAATACTAGTTATTTAAGGTTAGAAAGGTCAAATGCAAAAGGAAAAAAAAAACACTTTTGGATAAAAAGGTTTATTCGAACTCATCTGAACATCAGATATACTTGGTAATTGTTGGTCAGCAAGAACCATTTGTACATTTGATATTGATGAAGTTAGAAAACACAAACAAGCAATCATTCCTTTTTCTTTTTTTTTTGTTATTTCTGTTGGGTTGGCATCGGTCAACAAGTGGATGGCTTAGGGGCTAAAATATAAATCTGTTTCTGACTCAGAAAAGGGCAACTTGGGAGAAAAGAACACATAGTACCAAAAACAAACTTGCAGACTGTGGGATATGAAAGATGGGGGAAGAGACCAGAAATGTTTTCCAAATGACTAGTTTATTAACAAATATCAGGGGCCAAACTGAGCCCAAAGGTACCTGTATAAAGGAGACAACGCGGTGTTAAAGTCCATGTTATACAATGGGTAGCAGAGGTTTGCCCTGCCTAAAGGCATTTTGCAAGGACACTGGGCTCTGCCCAGGGTTTCACCACGTCTTTTTCTGTCATAATGGCCAAGCCAAGATGACAAAAGAAAAAAATCTTAACTCCCTGTTACACAAACGCTAACATCTCAGACAAGGCCCCATTCCATTACGATATGACTCCATACAAGATACTAATGAAATCTGAACAGGCGAGTAGACTAGAATTCACACACTGTGATGTTTCATGAGACAAATCCAACCTTTTCAATAGCTTGCAGTTACATCCTTTGACTGAACAATTTAAAAAATCATATTCACACAGACAAAAGTAACCATGCTAGGGAGAAGGATATGACCCTTAACAACGTAATTTTGCTTTTATATGTTCACAGGTTGGATGCCAAGCTACAGCTTGACAAAACAGAGCAACCATAAAGATGACCTTGTGCTTGGATGGTAGAAGTGTAACTGACGATTGGGTGTTGACTGATTAAACTGAGGCACAATCCGTACCATGTGAAGGGACAGGCTAAGACATACATACTATAGTGTTGCTGACAACCTGCCAACAGACATGAAGGATGTGTTGGACAATGTCTTCATTTATAAGACTGTCAGGAAGTTAATTTATGACTGTGCCAATCAAACTCAGACAGATAGATTCAACCCTCCACACTACATTGATTCAACATAAGTGGTCTGTACTAAAATTAGAAAGCAATTCAGCAGCAAGTTCTGGCCAGTACTGTTGTCAGAAAACCTTGATTTAAAAACAGAGTGAAATTACCACAGGAGGAGATCCTTCAGATCAGATTTTGTGTTTTTCATCTTGTCACAGGAGAATAACCTGTCATCGATCGCTCTCTTCTGGGGACAGGTAATTCTGTCCTGATACAGCAAATGAGTGTTTTGAGAAGACACAAGATCAAAGGCTGTAATTCCTAGCAATAAAAAACAAACCTATTAATAAAACAAAATGTGGACAAGTCAGGCAATTGCCCTCAGGGGAATCCAGGAAAGCAAACCATGCCTACTGTGTGATTTGGTATTTCCTGCACCAACGTTCCACTATGCAGACAAAAGCCACTCATTCTTATTTTACATTCACCATAACAATTTAAGAAGAAAAAAAATACAAGACATCGATCACTGTCCATTTTTAGTGTGGATCCACAATATTGGCATTTCTACCCTTTATCAACAAGGCAAATGAAAGCTTTCAATCCTTACCACCACCGCTAAATACAGACTTGGCAAAACTACCTCCACGCTTGAAGGCATGAGATCTCTTGCTTCAAGCATGCGTGATCTCATCTCAGAAGGGCTGGAAACCAGCAACTGCCTTTCTACAAGCAACCAGCTTATCTATGGTGCACCAGGTGAGCATATGGCCAACCCTCTGTCCTCTGAGGACCAGGGACACTGATGTCATTAATACTTTTGTGAAGTCTGTATTAGAAACCCTTTTCACATGGGCACACTGCTGTAGAGTGTATGCAGTTCTTACCACAAAGAGCTGAGGGCACAATGTTAATAAAGACCAAACACAGAGCATGGCAATATGGACTTCAGTGGACATAATTGCCTCCTGGCATAATTTTAATGCAATAGTTGCCCTACTAACCCAAGTCAATGCACCCTCATGGCAATCTGAATCTGAGGCTGTAGTCAGGACCTCAAGCCAAAGAGCTGAGCGTCCCAGATATTATCATTTCACTATTATCACTGGTGTTCTTGCTTTGTCCTTCATTTGCGCAAACTGTCTAACCCCCAGAACATACACAGGTGCTGGCCTGCCTTTCTGCCCACACTGTTCTGACTATAGTAGCAATTAGCCACTCCAATGAGCTCACTGTGAACACTCTGGGCTTCACCAACAGATCACATGGCCAACAAAGTACTCAAACCCAACTACAAACATTGCAGAAGTTAAACACATTGTGCTTGACAAGACATGGGTCTTTCAAGCCTGCACATATGCTCAATGTCCACTGCAAAACAGCAGTCCCTGTCCCTGCTCCAGTTCACACACAAGAACATCTTATGTTTCACTCAAGCTAAACCCCACCCAGGATATCTCCTAAATAGAGCGAACTGTTGACAAGAGGCAAAAGTCAACCTTAAAAAATATAATTTGTTTATTAGAGAAATTGGCGAAAAAAGGCTGGGGATTGGCAACTCCTACTGTAGCTTCTGAACTACTAATGGAGTAAAACAGAATGTAAGAATGCACTTCTGACAAAAGAATCCCTATGCAGACCCAAGTGCTCGTGATCTAGCACAGGACCATAACAGGGTGGAATATGGAAACCATTTTATTTGTTGTCTTCAAGATGAGTGGAAAAATGAGTGGTTCTCCAATTCCATCAAGCTGGTCTCCTTACAAAAGCACTTACGTTTGGATGATAACAACAACACGGGCAACAGCACAAGGGATGGACAGACTGGTAACGTTACATACAGACACAAATGACAGAGCAGGAAGGAGCATTGTGCATGTCATGGACCAAACAAACTTTCCGGAATCTTCCACATCTTTCTATCCATGCTCCATCAACCAGTCAATGTGCTTCAGTAAGAGGTACAACAGGGGAAAAAAGGAAGGTGTTCCATCTGTGGTGGCTCATCTTGACCAGAACCATTTCCCCATACCTGTCAGTTGGGTTTTTCTGGGCTTCGAGGCAACAACATACCTTTGGGTGGTAACAAGAGTAGACTCACGTCTGTGTAAGCCTAACCGTTTTATTCTGAAGAAGATGGATATAGTTATATATTTATACTGTATATGCTTTAAATTTTTTTTATTGTTATTGTACAATTTTCCCTGATGGCCTGCTGGGGCCGCTGAGTGTTACAGAGTACTGAAAAAGAATACCAAAAAAAAAAGATGCAATTGAAAAGTTTCGTCCATTGAAAGAGAAGTTAAAAACTTTCCGCTGGGAACTGAGGAATCCTGGTGCAGTTTGTGGGTTCTTTCTGTAGTTCACTTTTTTTTTTTGTTCCCAACCCTTCCCCCCTCCTCTCCCAAATGTTCCATACACCGGCCACACGCGTTCTCCACAGATGCAGTCTTCACTTCTGTGGATAAGAAAGGTCATAGGTTACTGGGGGTACCGTGCTTCTGCATCTCTAAAGGGGGTCCACCAATGACCCCTCTTAACATGGGCTACACAGTTTGCTTTTGGGAATGAATGGAAACTAAAAAAACATTTCCTTTTATGTACTTAAGAATGGTAAACTAAAAATAAGTGTATTTAAGTTGTTCCTGACCTTACAATTTGGCATGCATCCACATGAAATGCACAGAACTGTCTAATGAGGCAAAGGACTCACTGCAGATTTTGACTGCTGTGGAACTGGAACCTATTACCAAATTTCAAAATATCAGATTTTACTGCAAAATGGAAAATCAGGGGCTCTTCACTATAGATTCCTATTTAAGCAAATGCAAGGAACAAAAGAAATGTATAGAGTTGTGGTTGAATTATACTCTCATTTTGAGGACTTTGAATCAACCCACACCATTGTCTTCTTAACCTGCTTAATCTCTTAACATTCCTTCCTGTACATAATAACCGTACCATCCTTTGCTTTTATTAATCTGACAGTGATATGAAAATTTTCAGTCTCTGGTGGTGATTCATAAAAGAAAAAAGAAAAACATCACTCAGCACTTTGAAAGCCGAAGCTATGTGAATCATTTGGTACATCAAGGAAGTTTATGGAAGAGCACAGCATTAACCCCCCGGTGTGTGTCCCTTTGTTACCGCCTGTGCTGATTCACTGTTTCCGGTCTACAGCGGCGTGTCTGATTTATATGTTGGGTTCAGGCATGTGAAAATCTTCTAATCCAATTAATTTAATGCAGGCATCCTGGGACCCCAGGAGATGTCCTCAGTCTTCTCCATTAACTGATATGATGGAGAAATGCACACATGAACCCTGGTGAAAGGTACAGAATGCTTTCTCTCTCTAACAAACTTCTTTGGGCATCTACCGTCACTAGTGAATGTTTTCTGGTCAACAGTTCATCAGAGGAAATGTCAATTTGATATTACTATTCTCAGTATAGGCCATGAAACCTACAATTTCAAAAAAAAAAACAAAAAAAAAAAAACATTGACCTTGGAAGCAATATTGAAGCAATATTGAACGGGTTTTGGAGATCGTTCAGCAAACATATCCCAAGTCTTTACTTTTCATTAGCTGGTTCCAAGGAAAGTCACTAAACATATCCTTTCTGGCAACCAACCAATCCATTTTCTTGTATGATTAATCCCTTACAAACTGATACATCAGATGACCGTCCATGGGCACATTACCACATTTTCAACACTGGAACAAACAGATCAGTTTTTTCCTCACGTGCCACCTTACCAAAACTCACATTCATGCTTCTACTGTGACAATAAGCCCAAATTCCTACGGCCACTGAAGCAACACAGAGGGCGAGGGGTGTGGTTTTGATGGCTCCGCTTCAGCTTTGGAAAAAGCAAGCCCTCTCCACTTGCAATAAGCTCAGAAATTATTTTTCCTCCAATATTAACTATGTTCAATGTAAGAAACCATTTAGTTTATTTAACTCATGGCTATGAGAAACGATCAGTATAACTGAGTATGAATGTTTAAGCCTTAAAGTTAAAAGCACAGGTGTGTAGCTTGATTTCAGAGACTGACTCACACATGAACACAACTTTTTTTCCATTTAAGCAAAGCTGCGCAAGATATTCAAAAGTTATGGCATACTGCCTTCATCAGTGGGTACCGTTATGTTTCATTTCCCCTGTTTGACTAAAACTAAAACCAAGGGGTTTAAGCAATCCATTATATTGGATTATATTGGTATGCTGGTGAAATTACTACGATTTTCTGTTTTATTCCTATACAATGCACATTTTATGTTACACACTTTAAATATATTGCATTTACAAAACAAATAATTATTTTCATCATTACCATCATTAGTGTGGAAAGTAGCAGTGCTCACCTATGTTAGCTTTTTTGCTTTGTTGTAGAGTGAATCCACTACTTTGCTCATGTTCTGAATGGTTTCCAGGGCTGCCTCATAGGTCTTGTCTACTGGGGGCTCATCAAATATGATCAGCACCCCTTCTCCCTGGTCCAGGATTCCTGTAGTGAGCCAAGGGAAAATACAAGGACAGGGACAGAGATGAGTGTTCACTGGAGCACCAGACTGATTACAGAGCAACCAGAAATACACACCTAAGATCTGTCATTAACAATTTTGTGCTACATGCCTGCCTTTTTGGTACTTCCTACAAACCGCCTGAAATCAGCCCAAAGTAACCAAGGAAGCCCAATGAATATTCAAAACCCTAACCCTGATGTTTGTTTTCTCAATCAGGCCTCAGTCACTGGTCTGCCCTCATAAAAAAGATGTGGCTGGATAATCTTCTCCTGACAGTTCGAGACCAAAGCCAGAGAGGAATAGGTGGATACACTAACCCTGAGGCCTGAAAGATAAGTGCCAAGTGCTTTGGCAAGAGAGAGACATCACATGAAAAGGAGGGTGGCTTCTACCAATTGTACATGAGGGAGTGTGCATTTGATGCTAAGAGGGAAAGTTGTAACTGAAAATATCACAGCAAGACAAAGGAACAAGGTACATGTAGAAAAAGGGGGCCATGAAAACACAGTATGAATTCTATTTACCGTGGAACTTCTTGTCCAAAATCATCTGTGACAATTTCCTCTCGACATCTCCCTGCGAAAGAGTGAGAACAGTACAGTGAGAAACAACAGAGATGCACCTGCAAAGATTATGTTCAGAACATCAACAAGACATTTCACTAGTCTCGTGAGGGCTTCCTCTTTTTCTTCTGCCCTATGCGAGAACCCTTATGCAGTGGCCACACCACATACAGGGAGTGCACTGCTGGGCACTGATGGTCACCTCTAAGTTTTCTTGTGTGTTTTTCTGCTGATGTTTTTAAAAACTGCTTTTAATTGCTTATTATTTTTTTTATAATTGCTTTTAAATTAACTGAGGTCTGAAAAAGACTGTCACTGTCTGTTATCCAGATACTTTTAATTTTTCTCCCATCTTTTACAAGGTCATGCCCTGCCATCAGACTTGTTGCCCTACATGTTATCTGCAATTACAGCACATGCTTGACTACAGCGTCTACAGAGCCAGCACTTGGACGTTAATATTCCTTCAAGGCATTAGTGAATCCTTTGAGAAATAAGGTTATGCAGTGTAAAAAGCAAAGTGAATGGATTAGAGACAGACAGTTATCAGCTTGTGGAAATTCTTTCTTAAAATGAACATTCTGTGGCTGCTACAAAATATGCCCCACCAGAAGTCATTTTCACTAGTTACAAGCGCATAATCTTAATGTTTACCTTTGAAATGATGGAAAAATATTTTTTCCAAGATAATCTATGTTTTGAAGGGCTGCAACCTTTCCATAAACAGAGGACAACTTGTGCATCATACAGAGTGACAGAGACCATCTGATACAGTCACTTTCAGTAATGTTGTAGATAACATGCTTCCCCAAGATGGCACTGTGCTATCTAACAGAAGACTATGCCTTGTGTATTCTGCTGTTTGGTATTTCTCTTCAAATGGCATTACAATGTGGAAAAAGAACTTCTGATTGGTTGATACTATGCAGTTTCTGCTATTTTCTTCTGTTGTCTGTTCCCACTAGCTGGTTCCCTCCTAAACATTCATGCATGGGATTGTTGATAATAGTTCTGTTCTCTGATGCGCAGAACAAATCCAGTGGAAAACTTCCAGGATTCTATACTCTAGGCACCACAAATGCATTTCAACAACAGTCTGTCTTGGACCACAAAGAGGTTGTAGCAAGTGTATAGCCAATAGTGTTGTGAGTGCTGGATTTGTAGAGTTGTGCCCAAACTTTTACAATATCACAGCACTTGTGAAAAGTTCAGCTGCAGGATCATCAAAGCATACATTTACTCTCCTATCATGTTGTGTAAGAATATTCATTCCTTCATGAGCTATAATAGAAACTCAAGGTGTATTCCAAACCCTGGGGTGGTCAACAGTAATCCATATAACTACGAACATCTATAGATTACTATTCCTTGAGGATTCAAATTGAGTTGAGGAAATATCATCGCTACCTTTTTTATTACAGTCTTAGACTTGATTGTTAAACAATGAACTTATATCACACACAAAAGAAATGTCAAAATATGAGAGAACTCGACCAAATCCAAGTGACTACCAAGTGGCTGGTGAGACTACCCTAAATATCACACACAATGCATTCATTTTAATGATGGGCTTGGCAGCAATAACCAGCTATAATAGGGCCCAAATACTGTCTAATGCAACATGCATGAGTGCTGAAGTAAAAGTAAACCTGGCAAACTAATGTCAATCAGATGCAGAATGGTCTGCTAAAACCTGTTATTTTTTAAGATTATCCATACTCTCTGCACACTTCCATACTATCATATTATGAATGTTCATGAGGAGGACCTGCAAGCTGTAATAAAAAGCATGGAATCAGGAACTACAGTGTACCAACCAATCAGAATGCTCCACCAGGACAATACCATTTATGGAGAAACACTGGCTGGCAGCAGAACACAATTTGCCAAAGGATTATAAATGAAATAATACAATGCAATTCAGATATTCAACTGAGTGTCAGCCTGTGATTAACATTTTTTGCAGTTCTGCTGTAAAAAAAATGACACCAAATGGTATTTCAGTGTTTCCCCCCCAAATATGACAAGATAATTCATACCTTTGAGAGTTTGATTAGAGTTGATATGTGTTCTATCTGGAAAACAAACAACAAAATACTGGAGTTAAACGAGGGAACAATCTTCAGCTACAGAGAGACTATGCATTCGGCGTGGGTGCTAATGGTAAGCACTTTATGCAAGAACTGTGCCATCTACCTGTACTCTGGAGAAGGGCTCAATGACACGAATGAGATTCTGTTCCAGTAAGTTGTCATAGAGCTTGGCCAGGTGGGTGTTGATGATGGGGTCATTCCTCAGCTCTGCTCTGTATTCTGTCAAGGCCTGAGACACAGAGTGTAAGACACAACACAAAGCAAATGACAGAAAGGGAGTGAGACAGCTGAGAACGTGTGAGAAAGAGCAAGTGAGGCAAGGGGAGCGTGAGACAGAACAGCTCCAAATTCAGCACGTGATAGACAACTGTGTGAATGGAAACCCTGAAGAAACTCTGCCCTCCCCCGTAAAAGCCCAGGTCTCACCTTCTCAAAATCTGCCAAGGACCTGTTCTTGCTGGCTTGTGCCACACATTTCAGTGCATCTGTCTGCAGAAATAAGGAGGGGAAGACTGTCAGCTTGCCATTTGGCTACATGTTGCAGTGGAACAGGTAAGACCAAACCGGATCGGACATGGCTGTGACCCTTAAGGTCAACATTTCATCTTAGCCCTTTACAAATAATATATGCCATGCACTCTCATGCCTGAACATTCTTCAGGGAAAGGTGAATTGTACTGCAGTCACTGAGATGCCATTTCATTTTGTATTCAGTGATATAAGGTGAACCACTTAACAGTAATGATCTACCTTGACAAAATGTGCTGAAATATCATGGCATGAAACATGACTTTTATGCATGTCTTTCAACTAAGCTTGCAAATAAAGGACCCAATGGCAGGCGAGCAGCTGAAGCAGAACAGGGATCTAAAGTACACCAGCTTCATTTTCTCCTCCTTCCATCCATTTAAAATCTGAAATACAGATGCACCGACAGTCCCTGTTGCAAAACTACTTAGCAGCTAGCTAGTCAGTTAGATGGGCTAACCTTATCAGCTAGCTATTTTAATGCTAGCAAGGTTAGTTAGGTTAGATGTAGTGGAAAAACAGCACCATTGAGTTTTTAAGTGGCTAAATGCCTATCATACTTAACTAGCTATCCAACAAGATTGCACGGCTTGCAATCATGTGGTAACAGCTATGAAGTTCCTCAGCTTTGTAGCTGAACAAGTGTTCAAAAAATAAATGTTATTTACCAGACATTTTCATAACTTCTGAAAGCTTTGTATATATATAAAAAAATCTGATCACCTAAAAAGTTTTATACCAACAGATACCTTGGAAAACCTGCATACCAGAAACACTAGTGTCCTCATTTAAAACAGAGGACTTTTTCATTTTCATGAGACTGAGTCACATTTTGTTCCCTCTAACGTGGTCACTGCCCATGCCAGATGTTGACAGAATTTCTTCAAATAAATGTGAGCAGAAGGGTCTTAGCAAAAATTACTGGCCTGCTTGGGCTGTTTGTGAAAGGAAGTGTAACCCCACCCCATCCAGCTGTTCCATTCACAAGCATGAAGCTCATTGGTTGGAGGATAGCTGATTGGTCCTGTGACTGTTTATGGGGATTAAAGCCTTGCTTGACTAGACAGAATTACAGCTGCTTGCCAAAAGAGCCAAATCAGACAAATATCCTTCAACCTGACGCCCTTCAGAGTGCTCAGGCTTTTAGGCCACAAAGTGGTGGTATGAAATTCAGTAACCATTTCCATTGTGAGCATGGCCCTTACCTGTCGGCCTGCATACCGTAAGGCCAGTTTGCCGCTGATTAGGGCCTGTACATCCTCTGGCCTGAAAGGAACACAGACCACAACCAACAGCATTTATCCCAATCTGAGGAACCCACATATGCTATAGTAGATGCCTCAAAGCCAGTGCTTTACACCAGATCTCAAAAAACACAGTGCATTCAAGTAACTAAGGCACCATAAGGGGACATAATTATTAGGGACAGCACATATCTTATCATCCAACCTCAAAATGTATGGGCAAATTTAATAAATCACATGCCTGTCCAAGAATTTTTTTCTCAGGCTCCTTTATATGTCCTCATTTCCCCATTTAAGAACACAAACATTTCAAACACTTGTACAATTATGTGCAAGTCCCCGTTGAGAAAATTGGACAATGCATACATCTATCATACTGTTAAAGAAGCCAAAGGCACTGCTTTCTGACACTAGGCATTCATTGCATTTCAGCAGCCCTGCATTGACACTCACGAGTTGAGCATGATCTTGCACAGGAGCATGTACTTGAGCGCAGTGATGGCCCTGGGGCTGTCGATGGAGTCATAGCCCTCAAATGCCTCGTAGAAGTACGAGTAGGCCGTCTTCCAGTCCTTCTCTTCGGCAGCATGAATGATCCCTGTGGAAAGGTCAGGATGGGGTCAGCCTCCTCAAAGGGTAGCACTGAGTACACCAGGTTTTCCTTCCACCCAGTAGAAATCCTTGTTTCTGTAGGGCAATGCACCCACTGAGAATATAGATTTTATTCTGTGGCTCATGTAATGATGGATGAAGCTAAAACAGCTGAAGCCCTGAGACATTAGTCTCCTGTACATGACCAATAGCTTTTTTCCACAATTTAATATCATAGAAATTTACATCTTCACGATGCTCCATGTCATATTCTTCAGCATGGACAGCTGTTCCTGCTGATGTTTTGGTTCAGAATATGAATGAAAATGAGAGTATTAGAGGATGATTAGAATATTATTGTGAATTACTGTGTTCAGGGATTCCCAAATACTTCCACAAGCAACGCAATGGCTAAGCATAGCTTCAGCTCCATTGGTGTGGGTGTGAATGAGAATGTGTTTCTGAACAAAAATCAGACACCTATTTAATTAGTTAACTGGCCAAGCCTTCCAACTGGGAAGACCAGGTAGTGTAAATGAGTGCAGGGTGGTTAGTGGGTGTATATTTGTGGCCCTATTCAACATGAGCCCATTCACGTGGGGAGCAGGGCAGAAAGGAGTGCTGGACATTTGCCGGCAGGATCAGCAGCAGGTGGGGGACTCACCTGACTGCATATCCAGAGCGGCCTGAAGCTTGGGTGGGCAGTAAATGGCGTTGGCTGTGGTCCTGGCAGAAGTGAGGGCAGCGCGGGCCTTGGGCAGGTTGCTAAGTGCATGGTAGGTCTTGCTCTCGAGCAGCTGCACCTCCACCAGAAGTGCCTTATCATCCATCTTCTTTAGCTCCTGCAGAAGCTGAGAGCCTGCACATGGCCAATGAGGGGGAGTTAACGGTTACATAACAGTAATCTCTAAAACAATCATCTGGAGTGCGATGCATTTTCATGATGGGTTTATGAATGAAGTGCCCCACTTTGAAGTACCTTACCAGATGATACAGGCAACATGTTATGTTTACATGCGCAGGGTCCAGTTTTCCTAACCAGTTCAATTATTCCACTGTTTCAATGCCCTATCACCTCACATGTACGTAACACTGACACTGTAAAAACAGTCATCAAAGTTGAAAGATAAAAGACTGTTTGGTAGAACTCCACTATCATACACAGTCATATTCAGAAGCAGGGAGACTGGAGAGAAGCCTGTGTTTTGTTCATTTTCCAGAACGTAATATGACATTTGAACGCCTGTGATATATCAGCACTATTTGGCTTTAAAAACTGCATCTTATGAGTGAAGCCATGCTCCAGCAATGATGGCCCAGCTCCAGCTGATTTGTTACAAAGCCTTTAAACTTATAAAATCTTGTTAAACTTTCTAAAAGGACAGACAAGTCAGGTAAGAGGCTGAATGTATGAGTCAAACATTTGAAACCTGTAGCCCACTGGCCAGAACTCTGAATTAAAGCCTTGTCTGAAGTGAGAGCATGATTCATGCAAAGCTTTTGTTCTTTCATTGTGGCCAGAAGAAACAGATTTGATGACAAAAGAGGGGAAAGCCAACCACCTGCCACAATCAGGAAGGGGAGTATAGTGACTCAGCACGGGGCTCAGTAAACAGCGGTGACTCACCCAGCAGCAATGCCTCCTGGTACCTCTTAGTGTCAAAATACAGAGAAACCAGACGAGCCTGTGGAAAACGGAAGGACACTGAGGGCGCTGTGCCACTTCAACATTCACCACCCCAATTCTGTGACAAACTTGGACCGAAAAATTACAACATGTAAAGGATATTTTAATCATTTGAAACACCTGCACCTCAGCACCATAAGATAAGATGGTGCTAAGAGACAGCCATTTCAAATTCATACCCTTCACAGCAAATGGAAAATGGTATGTCACACCAGGGTTGAGAAACCCACCCCCCACAAAATTAAACAAAATTTTATTTAGGGGGAAAAAAAAAGACCAGCGGCCCAAAGTAACGGCAGGATGATATGTTCTGGGTCCCACAGCCAGCATTATATAGACCTGCTGCCTCTCCTGGGTCTTGCAGGAGAGATTGAAGCAGGTGGACTTACCTCCAGGGCCTGGCGGAGGAAGGTCCTCTTCTCGGACTTGGCCCATTCGATGCACTCCAGGCAGAGCTCCACCTCCTGCCCAGTCGCCGCCTCCATGTCCAGGAAGAGGTCCAGCAAGGAGCGCACCAGTCGGGCCGCCTTGGCCTTGCTGATGGAGATCAGGAACGGTCTCACATACTTCAGCAGGCCCCCCAGCTCTGCCGGAGAGGAGAAGTGGTCATCATGACCGTGGCAAGGACATGTGGAGTCAGCTGGGACTGACAGCGCAGCTTCAGTAAATCCAACCTGAGCGCCCCTTTCCCCTACAACACCGTGAGCCACCGCGATCTGTCTGACCCATATCTGAAGACAGCCGTCCAACAGTCTGCCACCTCTTTTCACAAAAAGGAAGCAGCCACTAAAATTACACTAGACAGTACTTAGTGAAGTTTCCCTAGCACCATCACCATCACCACCAGCATCAAATATATTTTCTGCCAACATGCAACTTATACTGGTAAACCCATCTTACACTTGAAGATAAAAAATTCTCTGTGACAGAGACATGGAAAATTTCTGCCTACCTAATCCGTGGACAGTGTGGAAATCATGCAGATAAACCACTTAAAATCCCCTTTAATGCAGGAACAGCCTCTCTTAGAACCACTGCGTAGTAATTACTGAAATATCTGTGCGCGATAAGGACAGTGTAGCTGTAACTGGCAGAAAATAACAACTGTGGTGCACGAGGTAAACATACAGAAGTCTTCCTCCAGCTGGTGTGTACACAGCGGACCTCCTACATCATGACATTCAGGAGTAGACCTCATCCATTCATAACAGCTTGTGCTCTTAGGGTGCTGCTAGCAGTAGGGTGTGAGGATCCTACCTGCAGCCTGTCCCGTCTTGGCCAGGAGAGTCCCCAGCTCCAGGATGCTCTGCTCTTTAACCCGTACTCCTTCCTCATCGTCCTCCTGAATGTCTCGCTTCACTGCAGGGAAAAACAGGCCACATCCAAGCTTAAAGCAAAGGAAAGTTCAGTGAACACCAGCAATTACTAAGGTGTCTGATGCATGAGTGAATATTCAACCCTTTCCTGAGTTCTGCCTGAGTAAATAATGACTCACCACAGAGAAATCTGCACTCACTTCCCATGGGAAAAAGACAAACTTTAAATGCAAGAGACTACCAGCTGGTTCTCACATTCTCCTACATCGATATTGCTCAGATGAAATGAAACAAGTTCCCTACCTATTTGAAATTCTGATTTTAGTAATTAATACAGCTTCCTTTAGAACAGATGCACAAAAAAATTCATGGAAATACAAATCAACTACTGCAAATAAACTGCAAATTTAAAAAGTACAAGATTTTTGTCATATTATATTGAGGTGAATAAAGTGACTTGGGGAAATCTGAATGAAAAAAAGCACACTACAAAATCAGCTGATGTCTCAACATGAATAATAAATTGGCTAGGATCACTGTGCTAAGAGTCAAATGACATCAATCATACCATTAAACAGGACTGCCAATTTAGGCATTGTGTCGACATATTTAGCAAAGAGAAAGACGAAGACCACAGGCCATCCACGCAGTCACTCCAACACTAACAGAAGAAGAAAAAGGCAGTCCATGTGTTCACAGATTGTGCACATTTTTTTTGGCACAGAGCACAATATGCCGTAATCTAGTACTCCTTATGACATAAGAAACATAATATTCACACAAGATTTGCAATTTCGTTTCATCAGGCTGCAGGACACAACATGCATACCAGAGTGCTACAGTTAGCCTTGCGAACATTTTTTCTCCACGAGCCATCTGAGTACTAGACACACTATATCCTCTTCAGAAAATTAATTTTCAATGTTATACAAACACTTGGGTTGCCCTTTGCTTCTTTCTGGAATGTCACTATATATAACATATGTTCAAAGCAATGAAGACACATTTACCCTATACATCATCACCATTTCTTTCCTTACCAATGTATTTATAACAAAACACTAACAGGTCCCTCAAATCCCAAAATCCACAGAAATTATGGAAGCAAACAAAATGCCCAAAACTTTCCACTGATTATCCATCAGTCCAACAGCCTAGGAATTTTGGATAACATTGTCACAAAAATGCCAGAAAACCATGGTGCAATTTAATTTAATATCCCTTAATTTGCACTATCAAAACAGCAAAGTGCATGTCATCACTATCAAAAATATACGCACGATGTTTTTGACAAAATTCCCCACTTTTACTTTATGGCGTGGACACAGATTAATTTTCTTTTTGGTAACAAATACCCGCTTCACTAGTTGTGTTTCTTTGCCAAAGCAAAGGACAATGTTTACTTCCATTTTTGATGAGCAACTGAAAATACAATTACAGATCAGTACGTCAAGGTCTGGCACTAAGGGTTTTCAGGTAGTCTCCTATGCCATGATTACCCTATTACGTCAAGTGAACTTGAATTCCCTTTTTAGCTTAATGGGACACTCACGTCGAAGTTATGAGGATTAGAAAAGTAACTTATGTTTACCATAACAGCATGTTCATCTTAGGTTTTTTTGCACATCATGCACATAGCTACCCATTTCAAAACATTGGACCAAAATAGAACCCCTCATGTTTCGCGCTACGCTATCGCCTAGCACACTTGTTGAGACAGTGCAACGTGACCCTCCTCAAAAATCGCCCTCTCACCGTACTACGCAGCGGGGAGAACATCACAACATTGCCACCTAGCCAAGAAAGGTTGACATGTAGCTAGCTAGCGGCAGTTGGTCATTTATTCATAATGCGATACACCACTTATCAGCCAAATATATCTATGTATGTATTGTTCAGCTACAAAACCACCAGTGGTACCTTTTTCGAAATTTTCGTTGGAAAAAACTGTAGCTAGATGGCTACAGTTCAACAATTAATTTGCCAGATACCTTTGGAAACAGGTGAATTAGCAAGAGAGGTAACGTCAACGTTAACTGGATAACAACAGTGATTAGCCACAAGTGGCGAAGCACTTCGGCCCAAGTATAGCTAGTAAGCTAACTAGTTACCTAAATTAGTCTTTGTTTGCAGCCAGTCAAGATTTATCTAGCTATGTTGGCTAGATATCTAACTCAGCGACGTGAGTGGCCAAAATTGTGAATTGGCTAAAGCTAGCTATTCATCAAGCAATAACCTTACTGATAGCTACAGCAAACAGGCTAGATGGTTAATTAAACAGTAAAGTACCTGAACCCAGACAAAACCCCTTGCTAAACTTGCCATTTAACTCTAGCCATTGTTGACGTACACTCTACCATACAGTTAGGTATCTATCAAGGACAAATTACTTTTCTCCGTTCATAATGTCACAGATCTTTCTCAGCGAGATACCCGTTAGCTAATGCCAGCTAGGTAGCGAAGTTAGCGAACGAGTTAGCTGTCTGGCTATTTGCAATGTAAGAGTTAGTGGTGAAATAAATAGGCAAATAATGTTTTGAAATGATGGCTACCTATCCTTACGGTATCAAAGCTGTATAATGTCATGGTTCAACACCTGGTTTTATTGTGAAAAATGTGTTTTATGCAAATAAATACAACTTTGTCCATTATGGTCTCCATTTCCCGGCCTACCATGTCCCTCACACAGTGAGTCAGCAGCAGCAGTTGCAAAGCAAACCGGCTCCCACAGGCGAACAAACCGCACATGGCAGCAACGGTACCGCGCACAACAACGCACAGAGTCCAATCCACCTTATATTCACTCACGCCGCGGTCATTTAACTTACCTATTGAATGCAGAATGTCGATGGACGCGTTGCGATCCGTGCTGAGGAGAGACTGAGCCCTCTGAAACTCGACCACCGCCGCGGCCGCCATCTTACCTATTCACAGGCAGCCAGTCCACAAACAAACGCGACAGCAGCAGGAAATTACCGCCACAATAGCATGCTGGGATATTGAGTTACTGGTAACCATTTTGGGTGATTGTTGTGTGGAGAGTTTACGGTTCTTAAATGCTTTTATCTGTAATTAAAAAACAACGCATTCAGCTTGCAAAAGGCCAAGTTCTTCACTGCAGAGAGTACACACATGTACAAAAGAGGTCTACTGTTAAAAGCTTTGACAAAACGTTTTCAGTGTAGAAATAAGGCTCCCATATTCACCAGTAGATGTGCATTTCAAAAAATAAACAAATAAATAAAATAAAATAAATAACGCTACCTCTGACACTGAAAGTATTGATGTCAAAATGATGCTGCCTCACAATCTGCCCATGCTACTTCATATTCTATTACAAAGTATAAACACACCTTTCCAAATAAATACAACCACCTCTTTGCTTTATTGATTCACATAGACCTGTGGTTTGCCTTTTTTGCACCAGAGGTCAGTGGGCTTTCCACAGTGTTTTATGTGAAACTGTGTAGCCAGTGCTGAAAAGGTCCAAGAAATAATGGAGTCTTTAGACTGCACACATAGTGTTGTTGAAGAACTATATTCTAAAAGGGATGTGTCACTGGTAATAAACAGATAATTTGATGTCGAAGATGAAAATTTCATTTTGTACTGCAGAAAATTACCTACTGGAAAAGATGGGTATGATTCACACACATTTTACAGATATGAATACATGGTCTGCAACACTGTAGCTATGTACAACCATATATGCTTTCTCCTGTTACTTTACAACATTTTGGTTTCATATCACACCATAACCTTGAAAGACCCCGTTCTATGCTAAAATGAGAAAGGATTCCTCCCCTCTGTTTAAAGCAAAATCAGTGTTAAGCTAATTAACCTGAGAAGTTTTCCTGTCAGCTTACATTCCACATTTTAGAATACTAAAAATATATTATATATATATATATATATATATATATATATATATATATATATATATATATATATATATAATATTGCAGTATTCTAAAATGTATTGTTTATTCTCTTAATATATCTTAAGTTTGAGCTGCCTGTTATGAATCACCAAAAGACAAATCTCTGTTAAACAACAGCTCTGCATTTATAATTGTCTTTTATTCATGTCTCAAATTAATGCCTTAAAAATTCCTCTTTAATAAATAAAATGAATTGGTTTTATTTTTATGTTGATCATAGGCAATATTGTTTATGAATTGCATTTGCATTTTAGTATGTGTAATGTGTCGATGCATTCAAATGTAATTTTCATCAGATTTTGTTAGTTATTGTTATGCATCCATTGTTATCATCATCATCATCATCAACAACAACAACAACAACAACAACAACAACAACAACAACAACAACAACAACAACAACAACAACAACAATAATAATAATAATAATAATAATAATAATGATAATAACGTGCACCTCAATCTGTTTGATTTTTCTTAACATGCACTGTGGCAGACAATGGTGGAGATTACAGTACAGTTCAGTCACTCTTTGTGTTATACAGTTTATAGTAGATAATATATCTGTATCCTGTAAACCAGGTGTTCACAGTCTTGCAGTTTGATTGTTGAGGTCGTGAGATGGAGTGGCAAATACAGCACCACGGACAGAGCACACAGCGGCGCCCGACCACTGCCGACTGATGAACAATCCGCCAAGTCCTTGAGCCAGCAACAGCGCACAGCAGCGCTAAAAACTGTCTCTCTCCTGGCGAGGACCAATAGCATCATATCAGCATCCCCCCAGCGTCCCCCCCCCCCCCCCCCCAATCTGTCTGTCATCATTGGAGCTGCAGAGAACCTGCGGATGCCTGCGTCAAGGCGTGCAGATTTCGCTTGTTTATCTAAAAACTGTTTTTCTTTTTATTGGAATGTGTATCTTTTTGCGTTGGAGCTATATTCGCCGTGAGATTACCGAGATACTTCCTTAATGCTCACAACATCAAGGGGACAATATAAACACTACAAATCAGGAGAACTGATATCTTATTATTTTTAAAGCAAACGGTGTTATTGTGAGCTTGTTTATAACAAGATGAAATTCTTTTGAGGAAGAATACAGGAAAGCGATTGTCAGAAAAGGGGGGAGAAAGAAATGTAGTGAGACTGAAAAGGGACTACATTTTTAGAGATGTTTTTTACATGTATCATCATTTTTGTGATATTTCATGGTAGTTCTACTGTAGTGTGATAACAGGGACCAATTCAAAAGGAAGATTTCTTTCGAATTCCATCATTACATATCGCCGTTATTAAGCACAGAGACGCTAAAATTCAGAACCTTGGACAGTGGCCGACGTACGCCGCCATCGAAGCAACAAAATCAACGCTGTCGGATTTAAAACCTCAAGATAAAATAATAGCAGCAAACCTTTGTCGGACTATTTTGGATTGTATATGAAACCTTAACCTCTTTGAAAACCAGTGAGTATCCATGTCTTGTATTTTGGCTTTTATTGTCTCGCAGTCTAGTCCTGTTTACTTCTGCCCTAATGGACTGAACTGCCGCAGGCAAACTGCTCCCTGTCCATACAAGTAATCTAAAGCATAATTATTTCATTTAAATAACTGAATCCATATATACATAATATATATATATATATATATATATATATAAATATCTATAATATTGATGTTTGACTATCCCGTGCGGATATTTAAAGTGATGGTTAGATTCCTTAATTTTTAAAATTTATTCTCCTTTAATGTCTTTCATCGGATTCTCTAGACTGGTACTCGATAGATAATGTGAGTGCATAATATGTAAATATATTTAAAGCAATAGGATGTGTCTGTAAGGTCTATCTAACAAAGCGACGCCAACTCGTAGTGTTTACTTATTTGGCTTCCATTTTACAGTTAAGATGGAGGATTTAGTATTCTGTTAGAGTCCAATCCGCATCGAAATCTGAAACTACAATCCGCCTGGAAACTATACATATTAATATTACGATGAATACCTTTTAAGGGTAGGCCTTTCAGAGATGTTTTGACAGGCTGAAGAGATGAAGATCCAGACCAGTCGTTTACAAACAAGTCGTTTAGATCCAGCTGAAGAAATTCGGGCTTGTTTAGAATAACAGATAAACTGATATTAATGAAAACACTAATGGGCGATTGAACAAAAAGCCAGGAAAAAATACGCTAAAAACACATCGCATCCAAATCATTTATGGTCTAAGTAGTGCATAGATTACATATCTACCGCTGTCCGTTAAGAGAGGTGCGTGAATCAGCAAGACTACTGATAGGAAATCAGACTAAAAAACTAATAAATAGTATTCTCAATAAGTGAAGAATACAACGGTAATATATAACAATATGTTATTTGAATTCATGTTTGTAGGATGCTTTGCCTTATATGCATTGTGTACACGTTTTAAAACCCATTTGGGTAGTTATTGAATCAATATGTTTCAAGCTATGTTATCATGTTACTGATGTATCATCAGTAAACCCACCAAATATATCCATTTGAGCTCAGTGCAGGGATCATTAATAAGTTAATTGATAAAGCAAGTGAAAGAGAATGCCATGATGACTTCAGTACCCCATCATTCTATTGCTGTGGTTATGGTGGGGTCCAGCTCAACATCAAAACTCAGTTTAAGACAGAATCACCAGAAGCTGATCAGTGGTTGCTGTGTATTGAATCAGTGCAAACAGAAAGAACAAGTTGCTGGTAGATACAGCAGGATTCAATTTCTCATATGAAGCAACACTATAGACACTCAGGGAGACACTGACTTACTCCTCCTCCGAAGGTCATCATTAGACCTACATTTGGAACCTTGATCTCAACTGCATTTTTCTGTTCAAATAATTATGTGCATGTGTATTGTTTCGTAGCCCAGACATGATTACATACACAAAAGCTTCCACAAGATCAATCAACATTATCATTCTGACCATAGTTTTAATAAAAACCTCAATTTGTTTTCCATAGACATCACACCAACAAATTGTCCGGGGCGAAGAGACAATGATTGTTCTCACAAAGGTCTGTCTCATCCTTCTAGGTCATCCCAGGGGACCTGTTGACAGGTTTTGTGTGCCTGAGTAGAGCTGGCCCTTGGAGTCGGAGTCACTTTGAGGTGGACTCTCTCTTCTGTCCTCCCCTAACCCAGAGAGGCTAACACACCTGCCCGCCCTCTACTCCCTCCCCCTGCCGGCACCATGGGCACTGTGCTGTCTCTCTCCCCCAGCTACAGGAAGGCTGCGCTCTTCGAGGATGGGCCAGCCACGGTGGGACACTACACAGCCGTGCAGAACAGCAAGAACGCCAAGGACAAGAACCTCAAGCGGAACTCACTCATCAACGTGCTGCCATGGAAGCGCATTGTGGCCGTCTCGGCCAAGAAGAAAGGTTCCAAGAAGGTGCAGCCCAACGGCGCTTACCAGAGCAACGTCACGCATCTCAACAACGAGAACCTGAAAAAGTCGCAGTCGTGCGCCAACCTCTCCACCTTCGCCCAGGACTCTGCTGCACCCACGCTCTCAGGCTCTAAGACCTCAGGCAATGTCGCCTCCTCTGCTAAGAAGGCGCCCCTGGGAGGCTCAACTGCTGCCCCTGGAACGCCCAAACGGGTGATTGTGCAGGCATCCACCAGCGAGCTCCTACGTTGCCTGGGTGAGTTTCTCTGCCGGCGATGCTACCGACTCAAGCACCTGTCACCCACCGACCCTGTCCTGTGGCTCCGCAGTGTGGACCGTTCCCTGCTCCTCCAGGGTTGGCAGGACCAGGGCTTCATCACTCCAGCCAATGTGGTCTTTGTCTACATGCTGTGCCGTGACGTGGTCTCCTCCGAGGTGGCCACTGAGCATGAGTTGCAGGCTGTGCTGCTCACTTGCCTCTACCTGTCCTATTCTTACATGGGCAATGAGATCTCCTACCCACTCAAGCCCTTCCTGGTGGAGAGCTCCAAGGAAGCCTTCTGGGACCGCTGCCTGTCCATCATCAACTTGATGAGTGCCAAGATGCTGCAGATCAATTCTGACCCACACTACTTCACCCAGGTCTTTGCTGACCTCAAGAATGAGAGCCAGAAGGAGGAAGAGAGGAGCCGCTTGCTCATTGGGCTGGACCGGTGAGGGGCGGGGGGTGGACAGTGGCCAGCAGTGGACCACTGGCAGGGCAGTGGTCTGCTCTTGTTTGGCATTTCTCAAAGAGGGTCTACGGCAGGTGTGTTTACATTGTTACCTAGCTCTCCAAAATTCAAACACCATACCACGAAGGGGCATTCACAAAACCTTGGTGGGAGTATGACATTGAACCATTGAAGCAAGAAATCCCCTGAATAAAAAAGGTAGTACTTGGTATTATAAAAACAACACTTAACCAGTTATCTGGTGTGGCTAAGTCACTCAGAGTACCCTGTTTCCCTTTTTTCTCTTTATTAACAAGAGGTAAAAACAGATTGTATATATGTAAATGACCTATCATGGGCTGTAGGGTGCGATAGCTGGGCAGGCTAAGTGATAGGGCTGTCGCCTTGCTGTCAATACTGCAGGTGCACAGAGGCTGAGGTCTAGTCTGAAATAAAGCAGCCTTCAAAACTGTAAACCGATCTGAGGAATTTACTTGAGAGGCAAATCAATTTAATAGCTATGAAGTTTGTCTTCATCAAAGGATTGGTGTTCACTCCCAGGTCAGAGGTTCAAGTATTACTAACAGCAGAGAAAGAGAAAACAACAGTAACCCAGTAATACTGGAACAGCTGGTGTGCTTTCCACAGCACCGAGGTTGTGAATGAGAGCTTTGGGCCACACACTAATAGAAATGCTAGACTGGAGCACACCCTCTGCATCTGATATACATACACACATTACATATGTGTGTGTTTGTATATATACATATATACATAAAATATACTGACACAGTACAAATGACAAAACTGAAAAAAGAAAAAACACAAAAAAATAAAGACATGTCTACAGCTCAGAATGTGGAAAGGAGACCACCATCTTATCTCTTGCTACAAGACTCTAGGAGAGTTGAAGAACTGCAGTACCACAGTAAGAGCAGGTGGTGGGGGTGGGGTCCGGGTAGTTGGACAGCATCGTTGCGCTTTGCATGACTGGATTACCACTGGCATTGCAGATGAGTGGATCACAGCAGCAGCATTCTCTCCCTGACCGGGGGAGGGGGAGCTTGGGGATGCTGGACTCTCCAGTTCAATGCCTCAGAGGGAAAGTGGAGATGGAGCCTGACAGCTGATGGCCTTGCACGTCCACAATCCCTTAGTAGTAGTGCTCCAGCCTACTACTGCAGCATTCATCAGAGAGCATCCGCACACATGCCCTGTATGTGTGTGTGTGTGTGTGTGTGTGTGTGTGTGCGCACACGTGTGAGAATCCATTAGACCTAAAACAAAGGAATAGCAAGCTCGAGATGGTGCACTTGGAAAGGATGGAGGGAATCACAGGTGGCCTGAGCGAACAGCTTTTCAGTGTCCAGAAGGAAGGACCACAGTGGCAAAAGAGAGGTTGTGTGTGTCAAAGGGGAGGGATAGCACCTTTTCTGGAAATAGTTCTCGTCTTAAGGATTACCTTCCTTTAATTTCATCTGGGAATAAAATAAAATGATTTTAAGAATTCATCAGCAGGCTGATGCCTGGGGTTGAATTGTTAACATATTTGAGTTAATGTTCAAAAGAGTCCCTTCTGCACATGTGACATTAAATACCTATTTATATTTTCAGAGGGTGACAGCTATCTTGCAAAGAGTCTGTTGAGAAAACACTTGAGAAAAACCAAAAAAGAAAAAGGAAAAAAAAAAACAGAACAAGTTTATTTTCCAGAGACAGGGTGTGAGTTTTTATCAGGATTTTTATCAGGTTTACTTTTTGTCTAAATGTAATCTATTCCATGTTGTCCTCTAAATAATATCAAATATAATGATGCAACAACAGTGTCATATGTGTCACAAAAATACAGTGGATCTGTTTCAGAACACTGAAACAGACGACCCCTCATTTAACATTGAATATTTACATAAAGAACTTTTCGTCACCTGGGATTTTTTTATGGGTAATAATCCCTAATAGTCACAAACCTAAAATGTACATATAATTCTAGCTGTCTTGTTCGCAATAACAAATAATAGAATACTTAAGAATACATAAAAAGGCTTACAAACACGTTTGTGATAGGGAAAACTAGTGAGAGTAACTGACAAGAACAAAGACAGCAGCTAAAACTATGAATTTTACATTTTATAATGAGGAAGCAAACCAGTAACAATTCTGTTATAACAGCAGTGTTAGGAAGAAAAGTCACATGTGTTCTGCTGGATGTGGGGAGGAGGGGCTACAGTGTGACAGGGAGTAGGCTACAACCTATGCTGCTGTCAAATCAGCACCAGTGAAATGCCCTTCAAATCAGCATGAAAAAGTAATCAACTGAAAGGTCCATCAACCAATCAGGCTGCGTCATGTACAAGAAGCCATTTAGTTTCACTTGAGGAGCTCATTGGAAAAAAAGGGCAGTCTGCCTCATCAATCTGTGTAATGTAACCACAATGGCAAAAGCTGAATGATGAGCACAACATGATCTTCAGCTCTATGAGAACACTGGATTAGATGAGTTGAGCTGTGCAGGGAATATTCTGGTTGACTGCTGCAGGGATCAGAGACCAGAACCAGAACGTTGTGAAATCCCCCTCTCACACAGAACTAAACATCACAAGGGGCGAAAGAGAAGATGGAGACCTCACCATCAACCACTGTCTACAGAGATAAGTGAAGCAAAACAAGAATGAACAATTGTCACAAACAAAATCAAAAGGAACTCGCTATACAAAAGATTATTTGCCCGCTTTCTTACCACATCAGTAGTGATCAATTGTGCATGCTTTCTTTCAAATAACTGTGTCTTTCAATTTACTTTCTGGAAATGAAAAACAGCAACAATGTATGCACATGTTGGTTACTTTTTAATTTTCTGCTGTTCCATGCTAAAAAACAAAGATTTCTCATTTGATGCAAGTTGTCTCCAGGTAATGAGTTACGTGCTCTTTTCTTCTGCATCGGCTCTTTAAACAAACAAAAAAATTTTGGAACTGGACATGTATCGCATACAAAGTGCCACCATGACCTATAAAGGCAGCATGCCATGAAACTGGAAGGGGTCAAATCTCTGTCAGGCTCAAGAACTGACCATGCATTATGACTTCACAAAGGCGTGAAAACAGTACTTTGGAAGCCATGGCTGACAGCTTTCCTGCTGTATGAACCTTGTTACAGGATATACATTGGGGAGACTGCAGGGCTTTGAGGGATTTTGGGTAAAAAAGGCTGGAACCATCGACCGCCCTTGAAGATGTGGCTATCCTGATTCACTAAAATGTGCCAATTTTTTCACTTGCAACACTAAGTAGTTGATTAAGAAATACTTAAAAAAAAAGAATAAGTAATTGTTCATTTTTCTCTTCTTTTGTGTATCTTGTTGCATACATCTTTGTTGAACAAAAAAAGAAAGGAAACCAGTGTTAGTAGATCTTAAAATGACAGGCACTCTCATTGACTGCATGTGCGCGTGAAAGTGGGTGCACGTGCGAGAGTGTGTGTTTGTATAGGAGAATGTGTGAGATTTATCTCAAGGGGACAGGCAGAAAAAAGGAGGTGGGATGTTCCAAAGGGAGGTGGGAGTATGGGGTGGAGTCTGACTTTTGGGAGGGGGTGGGAATGGGATGTTGAGCTGTTATGATTCTTTATTTAAGAAAAAAAGAAAACAGCCCTTAGTGTAATCGAACTTTTTTTGGTTTCTGCTTATTTTTAATTTATTTTTGTACCGTGATGGAAAATAAAATGCACTGATCGTTCAAGACGCACACAAGAGTGGGTCCCTCTGTTTCTCAGATTCAGAGCAGATAAATGCCAGTAAATTATTAGGCTTTATGTGCCAACCATAAAAAGTATACTAATATACAAACACAAAATGGGTTCTGATCAAACACTGTCTGAAAAGTACAGCCAGGGTGACTTTAAATATTCCTTCAACTTGTCACAGCCTCTGGCTTGCACCTAAATGTCAAATGATCTGGTTTATGTATCAATGGATACAGAGGGGAAGAAACAGAGATATTTGTAATAAAGATACAAATGTAACTGTACAAATCTCTTCATTCTATTAATATTAGCAATACACAACACCATGCATACTGAGCTGCCTATTTAATACATCAGCATAATTAATTCTCCAATTTATCATACAGTATTATACACCACATCTCATTAAGTCACATGTCTTTGCCACAAAAGACACAGTGCATAAGAATTTCCTTCATGAGCTCTTTATTACCCATCAGAGCAATGAACCAGTATTACAGAGCCTTCAAACACAAATTGCTGTTTTATGAGGGGAAACAAGGAATACCAATTACTTCTAGGAAAAATGCCTTCTAACACAATTGTGAAATATCTCTCTCTACATGGAAATATCAAAGCAAGAAGATCTACCCATTCAACAGAGGGTATTTTCATTCCAAATCCTGGACTTTATAAAGACAATTGCTGCTGTCATCACGATTTATAGGACTAACAGTTTAAAGCATAATCATCAGCTGAATGATAGGGAGGAACTGTCACAGCTCAGGCAAGGACTCAGGACCGGACCACGCAAGTTTCAGGTTCCGTGCGACTTTATTTGAAGGAGGTGACAGCGTAGTGAAAACGATAACAGGCGGGGTCTAAACCAGGCAGGCAGTCCGAGGGCAATTCCAGGGAAGGCAATCGTGGAGTCAGGCAGAGTCAGGAACCAGGCAAGCAGGCAATCAGGCAAACGGGGCAAAAGCAGCAGGCAGAAAACCAGGTCGGGCACAGACAGGATCGGAAACCAGGAAAAACGAACAGGCAGGAGCAACGGCGGGGCGAAACAGGTAGGAACACGCTCTAACGAACGAGCAACAGGACAAGGACAAGCAGAGAAGATATAGGGCAGGGCTGACGAGGGCATGGAAAGCAGGTGTGCAGGCGATCAGGCGGGCGGAGACCGGGCGGGGAGCGGGGCAAGGCTAGAACACAAGGTAAACAAAAGCACATGGACAAGGAAAACAAAAACACCACAGCTAAGGAGGCGGAGCACTGACAGGAACACAGATACTTTTGAGTAGATTTGCTTTTTTGGTTTTCAATAACACAAAAATCAAAAGAAGGATGATGACATAAAATCAACACAGAAGAGTAAAAAAATCTACCATTACTCAATACTGCAAGACTACAGGACAAAGAACAGAACAATTATAAAAACTGTGACATCATATGTTTTAAATGACAGTACATGAACAAATAAAGAATCCATGGGTTTAAACTGAGCTCAACACTATATTCAAACACATTGTTGAACATGAAAAGAAATTATTGTGGTCCCTGTGATTTGGTCCAATCACTACCCTTCAATTACAACCATTTTGAATATATTACATAAATATGTAAAATACAAAATTAGGCACATAACATCAACAAGCATATATATACATTTTGCAATTTCCCTTTTGTATACAGCTAGCATGTGCTTACTACATAGAAAAACAAGTTTATAAATCTCCCAATGTCTACTTTTCCACTCACAAATAGGCCACTTTCATTCACTGCTGTTACATAAGGATGTGATTCATTTCAAAGGAACTCTGGTGAGGCAAAAGATAGGAAGCACAACTATTGGGATGTGGAAGTAGAAATACCAATTCCCAACCAGAGATCAACATGAAGACAACAGCAAGATGAGGCCTGCTCCTTCAGCTTTACAAAATAATGAGATTCCAGATGTTCCCCTTAGAAAAGATTGCAGCTTCAAAACTACTGTGCAGCACGTATGCGTGAATTTCAGCTGAATTAAAACTCGCTCAATGCAAGCTCTGATTGAAGATGTCTGATTTTGACACAAGGGGGAGATGGCTCTGTGAAGCACCCTCTTCAAGATCAGCCACTGGAATGGTACTGCATATAAACATTTGAAAGAATCTTTGGCTTGAGCACACTTGAACTTAAACAGAACTTAATAGATGTAGAAAATAACTTGTTCTGCAACTGAAGGAGGACAGCAGGAGCAAAGGTGAGGTTGATGTTGGTGGACACTGAAACAGAACAGCCTTCTGTCTCCTTCTCTGAGGATAGTGGAGATGTCTGTTTGGCATATCTGAGGGAAGCTTTTGTCTTCCCCTTCCTAATGAAAATGAGCTCCCATGGCCTTTGCATAAGGCTCTGCCCCTCCTATTCATTTGGAAGTTTACAGGCCAATAGGTTTCATAAAGACCTGAGACAATGCCACTCTGGCCAGGCCCATGTTGTATATATCACTATCTAGTATATATCAAGATCTATCCCTTGTTCTGTGGAAGTTTTCCCATTAGCTACCATCTCACTGGTAGGGAGTCTGAAAACCTGGCCCTTATTCTTGACAGGATGTCTGGCCGAGGGTGATTAGGGTAGGCCCATGACTTTGATACAGGTTTCTTCCCTGCCGAGGGCATGCACGGGTCACAAGATCATTGCCCACCCTCCGCACAGGATGACAGAGCCCACTGAGCTGGGCAGACAGGCAAGCCTCACACACGCACAGGAAAGGAGGGCAGAACTCCACTTTGTTCTGAGTAAAGGTGTCTCTCCCTAAATGCACACTCCTGATGTAGGTGACCTGTTGCGTGGGGCTCAGCAGAGACGCAGCTGGGGCAGTGGGAGTGAGCCTGCCTGCCCTCAAACCCTCAAATTGTTACTCATCAAAATATTAAAACTTCAATTTCAATTCAATTCAATTATTTGTACAGCACATTTTACAACACAAGTTTTCACAAAGCAGTTTTTCATTGTTACCAGACCTAAGACCCCCTGAGAGCAAGCCTAAGGCAACAGTGGCAAGGAAAAACTCCCTAACTAACAGGAAGAAACCTTGAGCAGAACCTGGATCAGAGGGGGAGCCCTCTGAGCCGGGTCCTGCTCAGAGGGTTTCTGCCATACGTCACCTTCCATTACACACAATTGTCCCAACGAAGCAAACATTAAGCTTGACTCCCTAATCGCGAATTGGATACATTTTGAGTCACTACGACGAAGCGCTGATGTACATATCAATGGCACAGAAGAGAGTGAGGTGTGGGGGTGAAGCCTGCTGAAGAAGCCTTTGGGCCACCTGCCATATAACACTCTACAGTGGAACCAGAGCTGCCAGCCTGCCATCAGTCACAATGCTGTGACACTGCTGCATCCGTCCATCCATCCAGCTGTGACACATCTCCAGTCTCATAGCAACCCACTTAAAGCTGTGCCCAAAGCACTGCAAATCCCCCTGTATGCTTCATATGCTGCTTAGTGGTGAAGAGGTGCAAATTAATCAAGGGACCTGACTCATTTATAATCATGAGACCCCCCCCCGGGTCACTTTGACTTCCCTTTCTCCCCAGAAAACAGATATAAACAATGGATTTCACAGAGGCTGCAGTGTGACACTTTCTCTCCTCTGCTGGAGTCATTCAAACTAGGCCATGTGCCCTGGGAGCTCCTTATCAAAGCTTGCTGCCGCTGCTACCATCAGCTTGAGTTGATGATATGCACACTCGTACGCTTACACATTGCAGCATAGCGGACTGAGGCAAGCAGGTGGGGTGTATTCTGAGAACCTGTCCAGGGTTTAGGGCTTGGAGCCGGTGCTCAGCTCTTGGGAGAATGTCAAGCCAGATTTGTTTTTCTTTAATTCACTGTCAACCAGCAATGATCTATTTGAGGTTGAGATTACACAAGAGCAGCTTTTACATCCCACCTTTAATGCCGTAATGGCCTTTTCTGGTGCCCATCAATTGATGCCATTGTTTAAATATGCATGCTCAAACAACGCCTGCACAGTCAGTCCCAGGCATCCTTGTAACAAACTCTTTGTAAATATTGTGCTATATTACGCTTAATATCAGATAAAGTGAATAGTATACAGGACTGATATTGTTATAGAGCTATAAGACGAGGTTCTGCCATTTTACTGTCTCAGAGGGGCACTGATCTTTAGGTATTCATTATTTATACAGGTAACCTTTACAGTCACCTCATTAGAGCGTATTTTATCTGATGTTTGTCAGCAGCCTAGCTAATAAATAATGTTACAGAAATGTTAACATAATGCAGCAGTAAGGTTATCATAGCTGCTATGTGTTTAGTGAGTGTGGACCTGACTTGGAAGAAAACAATCTCTGATAGTTTTCAGCTCTGTAGACAACATGGCCCACTTTACTGTTTCTAGAGACATCTCTTTTCATTATCCCACAACAGGAAGACTGTCAGAATACCAAACAAACACAAAGGTATTCTCCAAAGAATATACTAGCACATAACCTCTGGAGTCTGTGGGGTCTTCAGCAGGAAGTATGTGTGTCCACTGGATCTAGGTCTACTGCACCAGCATGAGCTCACAACTGATGCTTGCAGTTATATCATTTGTTTTAAAGAGCAAATAAAGAACACTTCCTTTTTTTTCGAAAATGATTCCACTTTTGGCTCGCAAATACTACTTGCAGCTGATAAAGACAAAGGGACAGTACTTGGCATTGAAATTAGAGTTGGAACTGTGTGGTTGGGTGAAGCAAACATTTAATATATCTGCCATATCAGGGTCATTTACTTCGTAAGTACTTCATTTAATCATATATTTGGACCTTTTTTCCATAAAGCTCAAAATTAATTCCAAGCACCGGTATGAGATGAAAATTAAGTGATAATTTTAGGCCAATTATGGATTTTTTTTTCCTTAAGGAGAAGCCCTAGTTACCATTTGTAACAAACAGTCCCTCATTTCAAGAATGGGAAGACTATTTTCCAACCTCACTCTTGCTCCTATTCTCAATGAAACTGTACCAACTGCAGGTATCCTTACATTAGTGAGGACAGGCCATAAGCATTCTAACAGACAATGAGGGCAGTGAAAGCAAAGAGGGCATACTCCCTCTCTTAAGTCTTGCTTTGCCAAACTGACAGGGAGCATGTGTGACTGCCCATGTGCTGCTGCTCTAACAAAAGAGGGATGCTAATTACACTTTCACGAAAAGCCCGAGTCATCAAGACCCAAGTCTCAAGAAAGCCGTTACAGATTGACATTAAAAGAGATATTTACCAAACATAAGCGCTAAATACACACACAGACACGCACAGACACTACTTCTGCCCTGGCCTCAGTGAAGCTACTGTCAGTTTAGACAGAATATGTCTTTGTGTTTGTGTAAGCTCACAAAAAGTTGTCATCAATCTCAGTAATCAGTATTCTGTTTACATAAACATACATTTTCTGTGCTGAACTGTAGTCATTGGAAACATATTTGAACCTTTTAAATCTTGCATACATAGTATTAATGAATATATATAGATATAGATATAGATATAGATAGATACGTATAAAAAGATAAACATTTTAAATTAAGTGAGATTTTACTGCCCCTCTAAGAAGCAGTTCATGGGTGTGAGGATGCGCACAGCACATCATACTCAACACAGCTTGTGTTTAGTGACATACACTGTCACTGTGTCAGTTGTGTTAGTATATTAGTAGTGACCAAGAAGTCCTTGGGACAGACACACAGAATAGACACAGACACACACATACACACAGACACAGACACAGACACAGACACAGACACACAGATACAGACACAGACACAGACACAGACACACACAGACACAGACACAGACACGGACACGGAAATGGACATGGACACAGACACACACACACACACACACTTCTACAAAAGACTGACTTTGCCAACAGCACTCTTAAAATGTGAGCGAGGGTTAGAATCATACCAAATAACCAATCTGGGTGTTTAAGATGGGCTTGAGGCTCTGAAGTCTGTGGGCTAGACTGTGGACATCTTTGAAAACAACAAAATTATAAAAATAAATGACACTAAAAGAGGCAAAGCCACAGACCTCAATAATAAAGCGGGCAGCTGGATAAAAAATAAACTGTAGTCCTATCAAATTGACATTAAACAAAAATAAACATTCCCTTGTAATACACAGGATATACAGGTATTTGCCAAGTTCTGATATTCATTCTTTTGACTCTTAGAATTTTGCAACAGCACACTCAAACACTACAGCATACCAACAGTCCTGATATTTATATGTTCCATTTTCCATTTACATGGCAAGAGTATGTTCTTTTCATCTGGCACACATGTTGAATCACAGATTCTAACTACAGATGATGCAAGGGACACAGTTTGTCAACATTAAGTTGATACATAACCGTAAGACAAAAGAAGGAATTTCTTCACCTCAAAGTGTGGGAAACCCGTTCCTCACTTTGGAGTACCACGACCACGTGTGTCATAGAACATCCTATTTCATAAAGACAGAAGCTGCTTAGACAGAAGCTGGAGGTCCAAAGGTGCAATCATTAACTCATTGGTGCATGTCCTGTGTGTATCTCAGGCGATTACTACAATTTATCTATATCTAAATCCATTCAGTCATTTTAACATACAAACTAGTCTCCTTCAATTTCCCTTGCTGAAACTGTTCTCATGCTTTTCCACAGCTAATTTCCTAAGGGGAAGACTGTGGTGCTTGAAGACCTAATTTAAGGCATATTTGGTATTGCTTAATCAGACGTACTCCTTATTCCTGTGATTAGATGTTGTATTTTTTTCATAATGATCATATTTTTATAGAGCAGATTGAGATGAAGACACAATCTAATTGAACTGCCATCAAGCAGCCCTGTCCCCAATATCCTGGTGACAGACCCCCCCTTTACCCCATCTCTTCTTAATTGCCTGGCACTGCCAGGATATAACCAGAGCGACTCTTGGTGAAGTCCGGCTGTGATTGGTTGATCTTGGTCTCCACGACAATGGTGCACTTCCTCCCATGCATGCTGCATTGGATGGGGCTCACAATGTTCACCTGAAGCTTCCTCTTCTCACTGCAGAGAGAGACAGGGAGGGAGAGACAGAGAAAAGAAGTACGACTGTGAGACTGGGAGGCTAATTAACAGAAACCAGCCATGGTTCCAGCCTCTTAACTGGGGCTCCCCAGAGGGAAGGCAGTTAAACTAGTGCATTAATTAGAAATAGCTCGGTTGCTGAAAACTGGTTTCTGTCCTACATATGGGAGCGGATTATCAGATCTTGACATTCGAGGCCACGCTGCTCTGGTTTTGACTCCTGTGGCCCTGTTACTGCTATTACTTCAATTTCACACATGAAATATAATGTGCATGGCAGATGTCAGACTTTAATTTGTATGCAGAACACGCACACAGCGTTAAAGATGAATGACGAGAGTGATGCATTGGCTTGTATGTGCTGGATGGAACATTTGAGAGGGTGAGAGGCACACTGTAGCACACTACAAAAGAACTGCACAAACAGACTTGCGTTGTGCTTTGTCATCGAGGATCCCAAAGTGCTTCACACAGAATGGGAAACTCTATCCGACACTTGTGTAGCACCCACCAGGTGACGGAAGGCAACCAGTTGGCTCCCTCTAGATGCACATCAGTTCAAATAGCCAATTAAACTGCTATTTGCAGTGCTGGCTTCCAGTGGGGCTTGTCTGTTGAAGGATTGCACTGACACTATTGGAAGGCTGAGGGTTCAGTCACTGGTTCGTCCGCATGGCACCCAGCATTGAAGAGACACTATGGGTATGGTATTGACTGCGTTGAACACCACGTGGCTTCACACCACAACAGTTAAGGTAAAGGCTGATCCTGTGTACCATCTAGGCTTGACCATAGCTTCCCATTTCCTAAGTTTTAAAGTTCAGTGAGCTGAACAACAGGACAGAAGTTGTCATCCCCGGCTGTGCACTGCTGTTTGGGTGGCCTGTGGCTTAGGCTGGCGTTAAATGTAAGCTTAGAGCCACCTGATTACCACAAATGGCCATATTCAGGGATACTAGAAGGAGAAAACTGAACTCTGTGGCTGCTGATGATACCCTAACATGGATACGTATTCAGCTATGTTCTTGTCAGACCCGGTTAGGTTTTCTATCTGAATGGGCATTTTGTACCCTTCTCTCTCAGAAGATCAATTAGATGAGGCAGGGATTGGGTAAACGGGTATAAGGGAGGGTGGGGAGATCGAGAGAGAAAGAGAGAGACAGAGTGATAAATAAATAAAATAAACATGGCAATGGTGGCAAATTAGTGAGGTACAA